>NC_044036.1:344408660-345608660 GCF_901765095.1 Microcaecilia unicolor
CTGTATCTGATCTTTTCTCCAGGTATCTGGTGGTCTCTGTTCCCTGAATCTGAATTTTTGTTCCCTCTGGGTGTCTCTTCTCCAGGTATCTGGTGGTCTCTGTTCCCTGAATCTGAATTTTTGTTCCCTCTGGGTGTCTCTTCTCCCTGTATCTGGTGGTCTCTGATCCCTGAATCTGAATTTTTGTTCCCTCTGGGTGTCTCTTCTCCCTGTATCTGATCTTTTCTCCAGGTATCTGGTGGTCTCTGTTCCCTGAATCTGAATTTTTGTTCCCTCTGGGTGTCTCTTCTCCCTGTATCTGATCTTTTCTCCAGGTATCTGGTGGTCTCTGATCCCTGAATCTGAATTTTTGTTCCCTCTGGGTGTCTCTTCTCCCTGTATCTGGTGGTCTCTGATCCCTGAATCTGAATTTTTGTTCCCTCTGGGTGTCTCTTCTCCCTGTATCTGATCTTTTCTCCAGGTATCTGGTGGTCTCTGATCCCTGAATCTGAATTTTTGTTCCCTCTGGGTGTCTCTTCTCCCTGTATCTGATCTTTTCTCCAGGTATCTGGTGGTCTCTGATCCCTGAATCTGAATTTTTGTTCCCTCTGGGTGTCTCTTCTCCCTGTATCTGATCTTTTCTCCAGGTATCTGGTGGTCTCTGATCCCTGAATCTGAATTTTTGTTCCCTCTGGGTGTCTCTTCTCCCTGTATCTGATCTTTTCTCCAGGTATCTGGTGGTCTCTGATCCCTGAATCTGAATTTTTGTTCCCTCTGGGTGTCTCTTCTCCCTGTATCTGATCTTTTCTCCAGGTATCTGGTGGTCTCTGATCCCTGAATCTGAATTTTTGTTCCCTCTGGGTGTCTCTTCTCCCTGTATCTGGTGGTCTCTGATCCCTGAATCTGAATTTTTGTTCCCTCTGGTGTCTCTTCTCCCTGTATCTGATCTTTTCTCCAGGTATCTGGTGGTCTCTGATCCCTGAATCTGAATTTTTGTTCCCTCTGGGTGTCTTTTCTCCCTGTATCTGATCTTTTCTCCAGGTATCTGGTGGTCTCTGATCCCTGAATCTGAATTTTTGTTCCCTCTGGGTGTCTCTTCTCCCTGTATCTGATCTTTTCTCCAGGTATCTGGTGGTTTCTGATCCCTGAATCTGAATTTTTGTTCCCTCTGGGTGTCTCTTCTCCCTGTATCTGATCTTTTCTCCAGGTATCTGGTGGTCTCTGTTCCCTGAATCTGAATTTTTCTTCCCTCTGGCTGTCTCTTCTCCCTGTATCTGATCTTTTCCCAAGGTATCTAGTGGTCTCTGTTCCCTGAATTTTTGTTCCTTCTGGGTGTCTCTTCTCCCTGTATCTGATCTTTTCTCCAGGTGTCTGGTGGTCTCTGTTCCCTGAATCTGAATTTTTTGTTCCCTCTGGGTGTCTCTTCTCCCTGTATCTGGTGGTCTCTGATCCCTGAATCTGAATTTTTGTTCCCTCTGGGTGTCTCTTCTCCCTGTATCTGATCTTTTCTCCAGGTATCTGGTGGTCTCTGATCCCTGAATCTGAATTTTTGTTCCCTCTGGGTGTCTCTTCTCCCTGTATCTGGTGGTCTCTGATCCCTGAATCTGAATTTTTGTTCCCTCTGGGTGTCTCTTCTCCCTGTATCTGATCTTTTCTCCAGGTATCTGGTGGTCTCTGATCCCTGAATCTGAATTTTTGTTCCCTCTGGGTGTCTCTTCTCCCTGTATCTGATCTTTTCTCCAGGTATCTGGTGGTCTCTGATCCCTGAATCTGAATTTTTGTTCCCTCTGGGTGTCTCTTCTCCCTGTATCTGATCTTTTCTCCAGGTATCTGGTGGTCTCTGTTCCCTGAATCTGAATTTTTGTTCCCTCTGGGTGTCTCTTCTCCCTGTATCTGATCTTTTCTCCAGGTATCTGGTGGTCTCTGATCCCTGAATCTGAATTTTTGTTCCCTCTGGGTGTCTCTTCTCCCTGTATCTGATCTTTTCTCCAGGTATCTGGTGGTCTCTGTTCCCTGAATCTGAATTTTGTTCCCTCTGGGTGTCTCTTCTCCCTGTATCTGATCTTTTCTCCAGGTATCTGGTGGTCTCTGTTCCCTGAATCTGAATTTTTGTTCCCTCTGGGTGTCTCTTCTCCCTGTATCTGATCTTTTCTCCAGGTATCTGGTGGTCTCTGTTCCCTGAATTTTTGTTCCTTCTGGGTGTCTCTTTTCCCTGTATCTGATCTTTTCTCCAGGTGTCTGGTGGTCTCTGTTCCCTGAATCTGAATTTTTGTTCCCTCTGGGTGTCTCTTCTCCCTGTATCTGGTGGTCTCTGATCCCTGAATCTGAATTTTTGTTCCCTCTGGGTGTCTCTTCTCCCTGTATCTGGTGGTCTCTGATCCCTGAATCTGAATTTTTGTTCCCTCTGGGTGTCTCTTCTCCCTGTATCTGATCTTTTCTGCAGGTATCTGGTGGTCTCTGTTCCCTGAATCTGAATTTTTGTTATCTCTGGGTGTCTCTTCGACCTATATCTGATCTTTTCTCCAGGTATCTGGTGGTCTCTGTTCCCTGAATCTGAATTTTTGTTCCCTCTGGGTGTCTCTTCTCCCTGTATCTGATCTTTTCTCCAGGTATCTGGTGGTCTCTGTTCCCTGAAACTGAATTTTTGTTCCCTCTGGGTGTCTCTTCTCCCTGTATCTGATCTTTTCTCCAGGTATCTGGTGGTCTCTGATCCCTGAATCTGAATTTTTGTTCCCTCTGGGTGTCTCTTCTCCCTGTATCTGGTGGTCTCTGATCCCTGAATCTGAATTTTTGTTCCCTCTGGGTGTCTCTTCTCCCTGTATCTGATCTTTTCTCCAGGTATCTGGTGGTCTCTGATCCCTGAATCTGAATTTTTGTTCCCTCTGGGTGTCTCTTCTCCCTGTATCTGATCTTTTCTCCAGGTATCTGGTGGTCTCTGATCCCTGAATCTGAATTTTTGTTCCCTCTGGGTGTCTCTTCTCCCTGTATCTGATCTTTTCTCCAGGTATCTGGTGGTCTCTGTTCCCTGAATCTGAATTTTTGTTCCCTCTGGGTGTCTCTTCTCCCTGTATCTGGTGGTCTCTGATCCCTGAATCTGAATTTTTGTTCCCTCTGGGTGTCTCTTCTCCCTGTATCTGATCTTTTCTCCAGGTATCTGGTGGTCTCTGTTCCCTGAATTTTTGTTCCCTCTGGGTGTCTCTTCTCCCTGTATCTGGTGGTCTCTGATCCCTGAATCTGAATTTTTGTTCCCTCTGGGTGTCTCTTCTCCCTGTATCTGATCTTTTCTGCAGGTATCTGGTGGTCTCTGATCCCTGAATCTGAATTTTTGTTCCCTCTGGGTGTCTCTTCTCCCTGTATCTGATCTTTTCTCCTGGTATCTGGTGGTCTCTGTTCCCTGAATCTGAATTTTTGTTATCTCTGGGTGTCTCTTCGACCTATATCTGATCTTTTCTCCAGGTATCTGGTGGTCTCTGTTCCCTGAATCTGAATTTTTGTTCCCTCTGGGTGTCTCTTCTCCCTGTATCTGATCTTTTCTCCAGGTATCTGGTGGTCTCTCATCCCTGAATCAGAATTTTTGTTCCCTCTGGGTGTCTCTTCTCCCTGTATCTGATCTTTTCTCCAGGTATCTGGTGGTCTCTCATCCCTGAATCTGAATTTTTGTTCCCTCTGGGTGTCTCTTCTCCCTGTATCTGATCTTTTCTCCAGGTATCTGGTGGTCTCTGATCCCTGAATCTGAATTTTTGTTCCCTCTGGGTGTCTCTTCTCCCTGTATCTGATCTTTTCTCCAGGTATCTGGTGGTCTCTGATCCCTGAATCTGAATTTTTGTTCCCTCTGGGTGTCTCTTCTCCCTGTATCTGGTGGTCTCTGATCCCTGAATCTGAATTTTTGTTCCCTCTGGGTGTCTCTTCTCCCTGTATCTGATCTTTTCTCCAGGTATCTGGTGGTCTCTGATCCCTGAATCTGAATTTTTGTTCCCTCTGGGTGTCTTTTCTCCAGGTATCTGGTGGTCTCTGATCCCTGAATCTGAATTTTTGTTCCCTCTGGGTGTCTCTTCTCCCTGTATCTGATCTTTTCTCCAGGTATCTGGTGGTCTCTGTTCCCTGAATCTGAATTTTTGTTCCCTCTGGGTGTCTCTTCTCCCTGTATCTGGTGGTCTCTGATCCCTGAATCTGAATTTTTGTTCCCTCTGGGTGTCTCTTCTCCCTGTATCTGATCTTTTCTCCTGGTATCTGGTGGTCTCTGTTCCCTGAATCTGAATTTTTGTTCCCTCTGGGTGTCTCTTCTCCCTGTATCTGGTGGTCTCTCATCCCTGAATCAGAATTTTTGTTCCCTCTGGGTGTCTCTTCTCCCTGTATCTGATCTTTTCTCCAGGTATCTGGTGGTCTCTGATCCCTGAATCTGAATTTTTGTTCCCTCTGGGTGTCTCTTCTCCCTGTATCTGATCTTTTCTCCAGGTATCTGGTGGTCTCTGTTCCCTGAATCTGAATTTTTGTTACCTCTGGGTGTCTCTTCTCCCTGTATCTGATCTTTTCTCCAGGTATCTGGTGGTCTCTGATCCCTGAATCTGAATTTTTGTTCCCTCTGGGTGTCTCTTCTCCCTGTATCTGATCTTTTCTCCAGGTATCTGGTGGTCTCTGATCCCTGAATCTGAATTTTTGTTCCCTCTGGGTGTCTCTTCTCCCTGTATCTGATCTTTTCTCCAGGTATCTGGTGGTCTCTGATCCCTGAATCTGAATTTTTGTTCCCTCTGGGTGTCTCTTCTCCCTGTATCTGATCTTTTCCCAAGGTATCTGGTGGTCTCTGTTCCCTGAATTTTTGTTCCTTCTGGGTGTCTCTTCTCCCTGTATCTGATCTTTTCTCCAGGTATCTGGTGGTCTCTGTTCCCTGAATTTTTGTTCCCTCTGGGTGTCTCTTCTCCCTGTATCTGATCTTTTCTCCAGGTATCTGGTGGTCTCTGTTCCCTGAATCTGAATTTTTGTTCCCTCTGGTTGTCTCTTCTCCAGGTATCTGATCTTTTCTCCAGGTATCTGGTGGTCTCTGCTCCTTGAATCTTCCTCCCTCTGGAAGTGTCTCTTCACCCTGAATCTGATTTTTTTGCTTCGCAGAGGTGTCTCTCTCAGCTCCCTGAATCTGATTTTTGCTCTCCCTTGACATCTCTTCTCGCCACCTATCTACTGGTCTCTGCTTGCTGAATCTGATTTATTTACTTATTGCATTTGTATCCCACATTTTCCCACCTCTTTGCAGGCTCAATGTGGCTTACAATACGTCATGAATGGTGGAAATATCATTAGAAAATATACATTTAGTGTTATAGAAGGATCTTAGTTAACATGATAATGAAAAAACATGTTAGTAATATACAAGCAAGTATTGTAAGACAGTTCTGAATGTAAGTGGAGGAGTTGTGGAGTTCATATTTGTTAATCTTTGTGGTATACCTTATTAAAGAGATGGGTCTTCAGTAGTTTGCGGGAGTTAGTTCGTAGATCGTTTTTAAGTTGCGCGGCAATGCGTTCCATAACTGTGTGCTCAAGTAGGCGAAGTTTGATGCATGCATTAGTTTGTATTTTAGACCTTTGCAGTTGGGGAAGTGCAAGTTAAGGAATGTGCGGGATGATCTTTTAGCATTCCTGGGTAGTAAGTCTATCAGGTCTGACATGTAGGCTGGGGCATCTCTGTGAATAATTTCGTGAACTAGGGAGCATATTTTGAACGTGATGCGTTCTTTAAGTGGGAGCCAGTGTAGCTTTTCTCGTAGGGGTTTAGCACTTTCATATTTTGTTTTACCGAATATGAGTCTAGCTGCAGTGTTCTGGGCTGTCTGAAGTTTTTTGATTTGCTCTTTGCAGCCAGCGTAGAGTACGTTGCAGTAGTCTAGATGACTGAGCACCATTGATTTCTTCTCTCCTAGGTGTCTCTTTTCCAGGTATCTTGTAGCACTGTATCCCTAAACTCCACCTGTGCCTTTACATAGCTCTGTACCCTTAAACTCAACCTTCTCCTTTCCTCATTGCTGTATCCCAAAACTCCACTTCCACCCTTCCTTTCCCTCCACATTGTACCCCTAATCTCCACCTGCCCCATATCCTCAGCACTAAACCCCTAAATTCCACCTGTGACTTTACATAGCCCTGTACCCTTACACGCCACCTCAGTGCTGTACCCCTAAACTCCACCTGCATCTTTACTCAGTGCTGTGCCCCTAAATGCCACCTGCACTTTTCCTCAGTGCTGTACCCCTAGTTGAATGTATCCTCATCACTGTATCCCAAACTGAGACCCTTCCTACTGATGCTGGGCTTCTCTTTGGCACTGGACCCCTCCTCAACACTTAGCTTCTCTCCTCAGCACTGTACCCCAAACTTCAGCTGGGTCTCTCCTGAGCAGTTCCCTACAGACCAAAGTTTCTCAACATTTTAGGTAGCAAGCACACTCAAACTTCAGAAAATCTTGATATGTTAACCCAACAAGAGTTCTGTTCTGTTGATAAATCTCTCTTATCTGTCCCCTTCTCCTCTACTGCTAATTCCAGACTCCGTTCCTTTTATCTTGCTGCACCTCACGCCTGGCATAAACTTACCGAGCCTGTACGTCTAGCCCCCTCTTTGGCTGTTTTCAAGTCCAAACTTAAAGCCCACCTCTTTACAACTGCTTTTGACTCCTAACCACTACTCACTTGCCCTGTCCTTTTATCCCCACCTCTTTATTCCCTTGCCTCTTAGTTGTTCTGTCTGTTTACCTGTCTTATCTAGATTGTAAGCTCTTTGAGCAGGGACTGTCTTTTGTGTATGGTGTACAGCGCTGCGTATGCCTTGTAGCGCTATAGAAATAAGTAGTAGTAGTAGGTTCCGGCTGAGGCCAAAGAGGCGCTGTGCTCACAACTTCACTATGGAAGCGCTGCGAGTTTATTATTATTATTATTATTATTTTTTGCATTTGTATCCCACCTCTTTGCAGGCTCAAAGTGGCTTACAATACATCATGAGTAGTGGAAGAATGTTAGTATAAACATTTAGTATTGCAGGATCTTGGTCAGCATGATGATAATTAAACAAAGTTATGGTATACAAGCAGATATTGTGAAACAGTTCTGAATATAGATGGGCGAGTTGTGCATGTTTACATTGGTTGATCTTTGTGATATGCTTTCTTAAAGAGATGGGTCTTCAGTAATATGCGGAAGTTCGTTCTTTCGTAGATCGATTTCAAGCTGCGCGGCAGTGCATTCCATAACTGTGTGATCTAGGAGTTTCCCTGGCCTGGGGTTTCTACAGCGGTCACAACTAAGAAGACAGACCGCGCCCTTAATGCATGCAGGACACATTTGGAGATTGGGGGGGGGGGTGCGATATGCTGAATATGGTTTTAGACTATACAGATACCCAGTGCATTTTTTTCTAGCAAAAAAGGTGCCGGTACTCAAATGCTAAGCCACCCTTCAGGGGCAGGGTAATTACTGAGGGACCCACCCCATAATAACCAGGCCCCCTGCAACCAGTCACAGAACCTATGACAAGGCAGAATTGGTGTGTAGAGCCTCAACTCTTTCATTAAAACTTGAGGTTCATGGGTCAATTTTAGCAGACAATGGAAAAGGTGCCAGTACTCAGTACCCCCTCAAAAAAAGCCCTGCAGATACCTATCTGCTCGCCACTGAGGAAACACCAAGTCCTTAATGCCTAGTGGTTAGTGCAGCAGACTTTGATCCTGGGCACGTGGGTTCAATTCCCACTGCAGCTATTTGTTAGGTGGGGCTAGGTCTGGGCAGATACAATACACCTAAAGTAGGATGCATTTGACTGACAGCAGTGGGCTATCAGTAGTCCAGGACTATATAAAAAGGGAGGGGGGCAAACTTTAATTTCATTCTTAATAACCTGCAAACCAGCCTTGGCAGGAGGGTGTCGTCAGTCAAGGAGGTTTAATGCAGTTAGATCAGGACCCAGTCCTTGAAGAATCTGGAGACACTCAGCTTTCAGGATATCCATTTGTTCATTTCTGATCTGAAGAAGGGTCACCTTTGAAAGCTAACCAAAAAAATTTATTCTATCCAATATTTTATTTTTATTACCTTTTAAAAGTGGACTAACAGGGCAACCACATCACTTTATTCAGAATATCCACAATGAATATGCATGAGATAGATTTACATACAATGGAGGTAGTGCATGCAGACTTGCCTCTTGTCATATTCATTACGGGTTCCATCAAAATCTGACTGGCTAGGTGTGTCCCGAGGACTGGGTTACAATCCAACCAAATTTTGTTTTTGGCTGAAACAAACTCCTCCACCACCACAGCAGCACAAGCCTCCTTTTTGACCTTTCTGGACCCACCTGTCTGCCAGCTTCCCCTGTGCCTATTTAGGCGACCTGGTGGTCTAGAGGCCTAACCAGGGCAAGAGTGATTTCAGCCGTCTACACCACCAAAATGGCTGCTGTGACCTTCAGCAACAGTGTTAACATTACAAGACTGCTGCTGAGAGTGTGGAGATGGCCAGGGCAACAGAGTCTGAATTGCTCTTGTCCCAGTTAGGCCACTAGACAACCAGCGTGTCTGAGGTTGGCATGGGAGGAGGGTGGGGAGCTGACTGACGGGTAGCTCTGGGAGGGAGAGGGAGGCTATGTGAGGTGGTAAGGGGAGGGGTTTCACTGGCTTCATCTTCAGCTTCAATTTTGCTAAAAGATAGCAGCCAACTTCAGTAGCAGAAACTGAAGATCCTGGGTTAGGACCCTGATCTTTATTCTGTAATAGTTAGGTGTTAGCATGTGGTTCCTTTACAGTATGTATCAGTTTAATTGCTAAGATCTATCTTCTCTTCCTCTTTATTCAATAGGTTATCTTTGGACCCATGTTTTCTGGAAAAAGGTGAGATTACCTGTGTTGTTAATTAGATACGTTGTAATCCACAGTATCCACTAGAAATAACATTTCTTCCTTCCTGTGCCCCCCAGCCATTCCCTCTCTTAGCTTTTCAAGTAAACTGAGTAGCCATGAATGTCACATGATCCCAGAAGTCCCAGATACACAGAAGTAGTAATAATGTAGAAAATGAAAAAATAGCATTTGACCTGTGCTGCTGGGCTGAATGCTTACCACTGGTAAAGGAAAGTGTAGCTAGATTCTAGCTTATGAATATGCATATCCTATATAATAAAACGCACCTCCAGCGTTCTGAAGCCGAGGCGCCGCCAAGCCTTGAAGCATTCCTGCAACGTTCCAGAACTACGTGTCGTCAATTGAGGAGATGGAGCCTTACAGAGCGCACGAATGCTTTAAGGCTTGAAGGCTTCACTTTCTCACACACACATTCTCATTCTCTCTCTCTCTCTCACTCACTCCCACTCCCACACACACACTCTCAAACATACACTCTGAGGAAAGGGGGGCATGGAACTCGGAGCCACACACACTCACTCTGTCTCTCATATACTCTCTCACACACACACACTTTCTCTCTCTCTCTCACACACACACACACACTCTGTATCTCTCTCTCACACACACACACACACACTTTTTCTCTCACTCCTCTCTCTCTCTCACTCCTCTCTCTCTCACTGCTCTCTCTCTCTCTCACTCCTCTCTCTCTCTCTCTCTCACACACACACACGAAAACCTTGCTAGCGCCTGTTTCATTTGTGTTAGAAACGAGCCTGTTTTACTAGTTTATGTATAAATGTCCATTACTACTGCAGGAAATATCAGAAGAGCCATTGGACAAAATCATGAATGCTTTGACATACACAGATTTAGCTCCACAAATTGCCCATAATATAAATCAACATTGGGATGTTCTTTCGCTTCATGCCGTTTTTCAACAACGTCCCTGTATAGCATACCGAAGGGGGCAGAACTTACGGGACAAATTAGTACACTCAGTTCAACCTACGATCGATTCTGTTACACAGATCTTAGGAGTACATAAATCACGTGGCCACTGTCAATTTTGTGATCAAACTATACAAGGACATCAGTGGGAACATCCAAATAGAACCAACACTACCTGTGAATCCTCGTACGTAATATATAGGATCATATGTCCTTGCAAAGAAAATGGTACGTTGGCCACACAAAAAGACAGATTAAAGATCCGTCTTACAGAACATAAAAGCAGACTTTACAAACAAGTAGTAACAGCTCCATTAGTAACGCATTGCGTTGAATATAATCACATTTCAGCAATTAAAATGGCTTATCGATCAGGTGGTACATTCCATCAGAGGAGGGGACTTAACAGAAGAGAACAATTTTGGATTTTTGAACTCAATACAATTGCCCCTAGAGGACTTAATGATTTTATTGAATGGAATACTGTTATTTGAATTTTCATCATCACATGGTCATTTATTATAAAGCCCATTTTGTATTTAGTTTGACCATACTTTTACCTGTGACCAAACTTAATGGAATCTAATTAACTTAGAAGATACGTGATGACATCATTTCCTGCCTAGGACAATTTAAAAACCTCAGTCTGAAAGCGATAGAGTACCAACAGAGTAGGGGCACTTATCGTTTTTTTCCTTTGACAGCGGAAATTTTGCGAGTGGAAATTTATTATCATATGTAGAGTTCCTGAAGAAGTTTTCTCAAAACCCTGCAGAGTCTAACTCTTCATAAATTCACTCCAAAAAGTTACATTCAGCAAGAGTGGTAAAGCTGAATCATTATTTTAGTTTCAACAGGAATTGTCCAACAGCGAGTCTACTAATATTGGAGTACAACTGATCTAATTGTACATCAGACTCTCCATGATTTCAGGTTGAAAGATATGTTCAGCAAGAGTGGCACAGCCGAACTACTATTTCAAGTTTCTATGGGAAACGTTTGACAGTGAGTTAACAAACAGAGAGCAGCTGATTTAATTGTGTAATAGGAACGAGAACTAACGGATTGAATTGAGCTGATGAGTGGAGAGCAGCTGATTTAACTGAAAAATAGTCAACAATCACATAAGGACCTGGACTTCATTCAGCTGATGAGAGGCATTCCTGACTATATAAGTACATAAGTAATGCCATACTGGGAAAAGACCAAGGGTCCATCGAGCCCAGCATCCTGTCCACGACAGCGGCCAATCCAGGCCAAGGGCACCTGGCAAGCTTCCCAAACGTACAAACATTCTATACATGTTGTTCCTGGAATTTTGGAGTTTTCCAAGTCCGTTTAGTAGCGGTTTATGGACTTGTCCTTTAGGAAACCGTCCAACCCCTTTTTAAACTCTGCTAAGCTAACCGCCTTCACCACTTTCTCCGGCAACGAATTCCAGAGTTTAATTACACGTTGGGTGAAGAAAAATTTTCTCCGATTTGTTTTAAATTTACTACACTGTAGTTTCATCGCATGCCCCCTAGTCCTAGTATTTTTGGAAAGCGTGAACAGACGCTTCACATCCACCTGTTCCACTCCACTCATTATTTTATATACCTCTATCATGTCTCCCCTCAGCCATCTCTTCTCCAAGCTGTATAGCCCTAGCCTCCTTAGTCTTTCTTCATAGGGAAGTCGTCCCATCCCCGCTATCATTTTAGTCGCCCTTCGCTGCACCTTTTCCAATTCTACTATATCTTTCTTGAGATGCGGCGACCAGAATTGAACACAATACTCAAGGTGCGGTCGCACCATGGAGCGATACAACGGCATTATAACATCCTCACACCTGTTTTCCATACCTTTCCTGATAATACCCAACATTCTATTCGCTTTCTTAGCCGCAGCAGCACACTGAGCAGAAGGTTTCAGTGTGTTATCGACGACGACACCCAGATCCCTTTCTTGGTCCGTAACTCGTAACGTGGAACCTTGCATGACGTAGCTATAATTTGGGTTCTTTTTTCCCACATGCATCACCTTGCACTTGCTCACATTAAACATCATCTGCCATTTAGCCGCCCAGTCTCCCAGTCTCGTAAGGTCCTCTTGTAATATAACGCTAAGTGTTTTGATTTATTATATGTATATCATAGATACACAGTGAAAAAGGAAGTATATAAGTTATCAAGTGAGTTTCATTATAGCACACTTACAAAAAAACTTTGTGTGCCTGAGGTTGTCGGAGCAAGTGATAGTATTGGCCCACGAGTTGTTTAAGTTTTGAGGAAGGTGCATATTTATTTCATTATTTGATATCTTAAATTATAGCACAGGCGTGCATTTGCATGTATAAAAATTAAAAAAGACTTTTAAGTTGAAGTTCTATGGTCGAGAAGCTTGTCCACCCTCAGAGACTTAAAACACTTTGGTGTAGTCTCGCTTGGGTGAGTTTATATTCTGAGAACTTCCCTAATATATTTATACATAGCATTATATTCCAGCAGACTTGGGTCAATCCTCTCACTAGGATTGTCTCCATCTTATTATACCCTGGTTTGTATTATTACATTTACGTATAATAGCATTAAAAAGGGTCAGCTATCATTTTGTGAGATGCATAGTGTCACCACAATGCTTGCAGCACTGCACATTGTACTTGGTTGTTAATAACATAGTAGATGACGGCAGAAAAAGACCTGCATGGTCCATCCAGTCTGCCCAACAAGACAACTCATGTGTGCTACTTTTTGTGTATACCCTACTTTGATTTGTACCTATGCTCTTCAGGGCACAGACCGTATAAGTCTGCCCAGCACTATCCCCGCCTCCAAACCACCGGCTCTGGCACAGACCGTATAAGTCTGCCCAGCACTATCCCCGCCTCCCACCACCGGCTCTGGCACAGACCGTATAAGTCTGCCCCGCCTCCCACTACCGACTCTGCTATCCAATCTCGGTTAAGCTCCTGATGAGGCTTAAGTGAATAGCTAAATGGGACCAACCAGGAGCCAAAAATTAACACAAATGCTATGATGGATCAGACTAGTGGTCCATTGGTCCTTGCATCCTTTCCCCAACAGCGGCTAGTCAAAGTCTGGAATATTGGATTCTAAATGAGTCCATTTTACACTGCTCAAACATGGGAGGTGGTGGTACAACACTAGCTAAATAGTGGGCCCTCCCTCTAGAAACTTCTTTTTAAATTCGGCAAAATTAATTATTGGCTTTCACTGCATCCTCTGGAAGTCCATTCTGTAGTATGTGTGTGATTTAGAGTTCATTTAAAATCTTTTCTTTTTTTTTTTTCTTCTTTTTAATGGCATGTCCCCCTAGTCCTACTGCGTTAGAAAGTGTAAACTGCTTCCTCTTTACCTGTTCACTTCCTCGAACGCCCCTCCACTCTGACTTCTCCAGACTGAAGACACACTTAACCTGTTCAGCTGTTCCTTCCCCATATTTGTGTTTGCCTTATCTGAACCGTTCCTTGTTCTGCTCTCTTTAGAGATATGAGTGGAACTGCACACAATACTCCAGGCAACTTGCACATACTGAGCTAAAGATTTTTCACCATATTATCCACAGTGACTTAAAGATTGAGTGCTGATTTCCAATGTGGAACCAGTATCGTATACCTGTTAGGAATATTTCCCCTTTTATATTGCTGTGCATTATATGATCAGGTCCTAGTCTCACAAGGTCTTCTGTAATCCTCAGTCAGAGTGTATTGTGACCATCTAAACTTGCCTGCTAATTTAAGAACCTCGCTCTGCTCTTTTTTTTTTTTGTTTGTTTTTTCAAACCATTAATGAATGCATGATAAAGTACAGATTCCTTGGTACTCTAATATTAATTGGTACTGCTTTCATTTATATCTGTATCTTGCCTATCTAAAGATCTAAAGGGGTAACAATTCAACAACAAACCAGACACAAATGACATAAAATATACAAACAATAGAAATCAAGAACAAAGCAAACATCAAATCGTTAAAAGCCATCCCAAAAATTATATTTTTAACTTTTTCTAGACTCCATCAAACCAGGGTTCATTGCAAACCCACTGGTAAGGTGGAAGCAGCAAAAGTATATTTTACAGATAATGTGCAGAGCAGGGCATGTCGGGGACACCTCATTGGCTGTGAGCAGTTATAACAGTGTAGTGAGATCAAATAGGTGGTTAAAATGTAAGACTTTAAAAACCAGGAGCAACAGTTAAGTTTGGGGAGCCAATATCTCAAATATAAAATGGGAGTAGCATCCCTAATACCGATGCCTGAGCTACCTGGCAGGCTCACATTACTACTCCTTGAAAATTCTTTGAACAAATGACTAGTTCTGCACACCAGTTTAGAATTCTGCAAAACAATTGAAGATGCAAAAGGGGGGAAAAAAAGCTTATTACTCAGATGCAGAATTTCGCTTATCCTAAGGTAAGGTCTCCTCAAAACGAACTACCTGTTCCTCTGATCCCATTCCTACCCACCTTCTTAACACCATCTCTCCTACTTTCACCCCTTTTATCTGTCATATCCTCAATATCTCTCTTTCCACTGCGACCGTTCCTGATGCCTTCAAACATGCTGTGGTCAGATCGCTCCTGAAGAAGCCTTCACTTGACCCTACCTGTCCTTCCAACTATCGACCCATCTCCCTCCTCCCCTTCCTTTCCAAGTTACTTGAACGCGCCATTCACCGCCGCTGTTCTTGACCCACTCCAATCTGGCTTTCGCCCTCTTCATTCAACTGAAACTGCATTTGCAAAAGTTTCCTACGGCCTGTTCCTGGCCAAATACAAAGGTCTCTATTCTATCCTCATCCTTCTCGATCTATCCGCCGCTTTTGACACTGTTGATCACAACCTACTTGATACACTGTCTTCATTTGGATTCCAGGGCTCTGTTCTTTCCTGGTTCTCCTCTTACCTCTTGCTTCGCACCTTTAGTGTGCACTCTAGTGGATCCTCTTCCACTTCTATCCCTCTACCAATTGGTGTATCTCAGGGTTCTGTTCTCGGTCCTCTCCTGTTCTCCATCTACACTTCTTCCCTTGGCTCTGATATATTCCCATGGCTTTCAATACCATCTCTATGCTGATGACTCCCAAATTTACCTCTCTACCCCTTCGAAAGCTAATCAAGAAATGTATTAAGTTATGTCCAATAAAAAAGGTATCATCTTATTTTCTTTTCCATGTTTTATTTTGTTTGATTTCTATTGATAACCTTTAAGAGTGGACTAACATGGCTACCACACCTCTCTACCCCTGAAATCTCAACCAGCATACAGACCAAGGTTTCAGCCTGCCTATCTGATATCGCTACCTGGATGTCTCAATGTCATCTAAAACTTAACATGGCCAAAACCGAGCTTCTCATTTCCCCCCCTAAACCTACCTCTCCTCTCCCCCCTTTCTCTATTTCTGTGGATGGCACTCTCATTCTCCCTGTCTCAGCTTTGGGGTCATCTTTGACTCCTCTCTCTCCTTCTCTGCTCATATTCAACAGATTGCCAAAACCTGTCGTTTTTCTCTATAACATTAGCAAAATCTGTCCCTTCATCTCTGAGCACTCTGCCAGAACCCTTATCCACACTCTTATCACCTCTCGTTTTGATTATTGTAACCTGCTTCTCACCGGCCTCCCTCTTAGCCATCTCTCTCCTCTTCAATCAGTCCAAAACTCTGCTGCGCAACTCATCTTCCGCCAAAGTCGCTATGCTGACATTAGCCCCCTCCTTACATCACTTCACTGGTTCCCTATCTGTTTCCGTATTCAGTTCAAGCTTCTCTTATTGACCTATAAGTGTATTCACTCTGCCGCTCCCCAGTACCTCGTCTCTCCCTGCTCCCCCCCTTGAGTACTCCGTTCTGTAAATGAATCTCTCTTATCCGTCCCCTTCTCCTGTACTGCCAATTCTAGACTCCGTTCCTTTTGTCTTGCTGCACCTCACGCCTGGAATAGACTTCCCGAGCCTGTGCGTCTAGCCCCATCCTTGGCTGTTTTCAAGTCCAAACTTAAAGCCCACTTCTTTACCACTGCTTTTGACTCCTAACCGCTATTCACTTGCACTGTCCTTTATCCTCACCTATTTATTCCCTTACCCTTAATCGTTCTGTCCGTTTACTTGTCTTATCTAGATTGTAAGCTCTTTGAGCAGGTACTGTCTTTTTGTGTACGGTGTACAGTTCTGCGTATGCCTTGTAGCGCTATAGAAATGATAAATAGTAGTAGTAGTAGTTTGATTTTGCTCACTGGCACCCCTTGGGTTTGATCTCTCCATTTTCTCTTGCTTAGCCTTCTCCAGATTCAAAAGTTCCTCCCAGTGGGGCCTCCCCACTATTCAGACTTTGATCTACTACTACTACTTGACATTTCTAAAGCGCTACTAGGGTTACGCAGCGCTGTACAATTTAACATAGGACAGTCCCTGCTCAAAGGAGCTTACAATCTAAAGGACAAATGTACAGTCAGTCAAATAGGGGCAGTCTAGATTTCCTGAAAGGTATAAAGGTTAGGTGCCGAAAGCAACATTGAAGAGGTGGGCTTTGAGCAAGGATTTGAAGATGGGTAGGGAGGGGGCTTGGCGTAAGGGCTCAGGAAGTTGATTCCAAGCATAGGGTGATCTCCATCACCAGGTCTTCGCAGGACTTCCATCTTATTTCTTTGGCTCTTGTTCTCTAGCCTTCTAGTTAATTTTCTTAGTTAAGACTGATAGGTGAACAGCTTAACTCTTATTTGTCCTGTTTGTCCTAATTAGATTGTAAGCTCTGTCTAGCAGGGACTGTCTCTTCATGTTCAAGTGTACAGCACTGCGTACGTCTAGTAGCGCTATAGAAATTAGTAGTAGTAGCTTCATTGGTGTTAAGCAGCCTGCACCACCTTAAAGCCAGGAGAAAGCAGGAAGATTATTGGAACAAGTGTGCTTAGTTCAGTTCAAGCCCATCATCCAGGCTCAGCACTTCTCTCACTGATCATGGAACCTGGAAAATAGTTTTAAACACAGGCGGGCTGTGCCTGTGTATTCCCTAACTTTGCCTTGTCAATCCCCTGAAGCTGCACAGATTGTTTTCCTGCTTATGCATCTGATACTACTTCCTGTTTCTTGAATTTGAGACTGACGTGGCCAGAAAACAAGGGCTGTGCAGTGCGGATGTTGCTTCCTGGATCCTGTGCCAAATTCTGCACAAATTCAGCATTTCTCAATTGCACAGAATTCCCCCAGCAGTTCCACAGAGTCCAGTGGAACTAATGCCTGCAAATCAGAAACTACAAAGCAGACATAGCTTAAACCAGTTTTACTAACTTTTGATATCTTGCACCTGCATGCTTAAATCAGAATGTAAAACAGACCTGAATAACTGGTTTTTATTCCCATTCGTTTTTCAGTCTCAACAGGAGGTACATAAAGTTTTATTTCTGGATGAATTTTGTACATAATTCTGCATTTGTAGTGTTTTTGCACAGAAGTCCCCATCATAAGGCCTAAGGAGTGGAGGAGTGGCCTAGTGGTTAGGGTGGTGGACTTTGGTCCTGGGGAACTGAGGAACTGAGTTCGATTCCTGGCACAGGCAGCTCCTTGTGACTCTGGGCAAGTCACTTAACCCTCCATTGCCTGCCGCATAGAGCCTGCCATGAGTGGGAAAGCGCGGGGTACAAATGTAACAAAAAAAAAAATTCCCTCCTGCCTACCCAGTTTCATCTCTTACTCCAACTGCAGTTCTATCTCCCTCTAACTCCTAGCAATATCCCCCACCTCTTTTTCTCCTCCTCTACCCAGCTATCATTCTAGCTCTCGCACCCTCATCATGGCAGACCCTCAAGCTTAATTTCCCTCATACCAGGGGAATTTACTCTCAGCTTGTTCTGCCTCTTGGCCTTGCTCTGTTGCTGTGCTCCCTCTCCCCATGTTGCATCAGCAGATCTCTCCCCCTCCTCTGCCACAGTTCACATAGATGCTAATGTGACAGGAACTTCATTACTAAGCGCCTTTTGGATTAATACTAATCTCTAATTTGATTCAATATTCAATTGGTAGCGAATGTAATGACTGTAATCTATGTGCTACTGAATCAAACTGTCTTCCTCCCAATAATACCCATGCAGCAGCATTCTGTGCTACTTGCAATGGTCTAATTGTTGCTTTTGATAATCCAACATTATACCCATCGCAGAAGTCAAAATGTGAAACAATACTTGAAACACTGAAGATAACTCAATTTATAATACACCTCTTGGACAGTTGCTGTGATATCTTGATTAACGAGCTATAATCACACCTGGATTCAACACAACTGAAATAGGAAATTGAAGATCTGACATGGTTTTTAAAAATACCGCATCACTTAACATAGGGGCTCATTTTCAAAGCAGAAAAATGTCCAAAAAGGACAGGTGGATGTTTTTTTTTGCCAAAACATCCAAATTGCTATTTTTAAGACCCTTTTCTATGCAGGCCATCTGCAGTGCATCTAAAACACAAGGGGGCATGTTGGGGGTCAGGATTTGGGTGTTTCCAGAACTTGTTCCATTTTTCTATTATAATGGAACAACTACCCAGCACTGCCCAGTGTATGTGGAGGGGTATGCATGTGCGTCCACACTAGCATACCCTCCACTTACCTCTGGCAGAGTCTCCCACCTGCAAGCTAATGCCCCAGTGATTTCTAAGGATACTGGGGCCACAATTCCAGGGGTCCCACAGTTCCTAGAAAACATCCACAGACCAAGAACACCACTACCAGGATTCTGAGTCTGTTCGAGATAACAGAGCTAAAAAAAATAGGTTTATTATTAGAAAAAGGTAGAACAGTAAAAAGGTGTAAACAGCAAACAATAACAGGTAAAAATAATAGGAATCAATAACACTGTCTTGCTACCTAAGCAGTACCTGGGGAGTTCAGGAAAAATAACTGCTCACAGGATTTGAACAGTCTCAGTGCAGAGATCTTCACTCCTATTGAGACTAGGGAATTCCAGCGCATTCTGGCTGGATCTTACACTTCAGGTTGCCAGATGGAAAAAAGTTTCCCCGCCCAAAACCGCACAGTCAAACCCCGCCTCCGACGTCATTAACAGCCTGCAGCCCGCCTCCGCAGGGCTTCTATTGGTCCAAATTGGACCAATAAAAAACCGCCCAACCTGCAACGCGGACGCAAAAAAGTCGCCCAATTTCCCACAACCCGCAGCAGTCAAAAATTGCCCGCAGCCGGTTGCGGGAAGCCACCCAATTGTGCGGGAAACCCGCAGCCCTGGCAACATTGTTCAGGGCCAATCATGGCTCAAGAATATTAACACTAATGGCTTTCTGGCTAATAGCACTGCAGGTTACTCTCCCCCAGGGTTTTCCTCAGTAGTGTACCGGGGGAGGGCCAGTCCGCTCCAGGTGCACGCTGCAGGAGGGGTGCAGGGAGCAGCTGCACAGCTGTCTGCTCTGCTGGTTCCCTGCTCCCTTTGATGTTACTTCTGGGGCAGGGAGCAGATAGTCATGTGGCTATAGTCATGTGGGTGGTAAGAGAAATGCACCTGGGGGGGGCAATCACCCCAGGTGGCAGCCAACCACGGAACACCACTGGTTTTCCTCATTTCCTGTGGAAAGATAGAGGTGGTCACAGGCAAGAAAGTCCCTTGCTCTGCCACCATGAACACTGAACATAGTAACATATAATAACATAGTAAATGACGACAGATAAAGACCTAAATGGTCCATCGTCAGCCCAACAAGATACTCATTTTACATGGTATGTGATACTTCACATGTATACCTGAGTTTGATTTGTCTCTGCCTTTCTTAGGGCACAGACCTTAAATGTCTGCCCAGCACTGTTCCTGTACTAAAAGTTCTGAATCTAATGTCGAAGCCCTTTAAAAATTTACACGCCAGCCCATCCATATCTATTCAGTCACGATCAGGGCACAGACCGTAGAAGTCCACCCTGCAACGATTTTACTCTCTAAATACCGGCGTCGCCATCCAATCTCATCTAAGTTTCCATAGATCCATTCCTTCTAAACAGGATTCCTTTGTGTTTATCCCACACACGTTTGAATTCCATTACCATTTTCATCTCCACCACCTCCTGCGGCAGGGCATTTCCACGTATATACCCCACCCTCTGTGAAAAAATACTTCCTGACATTACTCCTGAGTCTGCCCCTCTTCAACCTCTATTCATGTCCTACCACCTTCCCGTCTCCGGAAAAGGTTTGTTTGAGAATTAATACCTTTCAAATATTTGAACGTCTGTATCATGTCACCCCTGTTTCTCCTTTCCTCCAAGGTATACATGTTCAGGTTGGCAAATCTCTCCTCGTATGGTTTGCAACGCAAATCCCATACCATTTTTGTAGCTTTTCTTTGCACCGCTTCGTCTTTTTACATCTTTAGCAAGATGCAGCCTCCAAAACTGAACACGATACTCCAAGTGAAAGTTGTGCAACCTGCCCTATAAGGACCCTAACTGTGTTTTGTCTCCATCTGTTGGTTGAAGGGATAACCTGCAGGTTCTGGACTGGTTTTGAGGAGACTAAAGGAAAAAAAAACAATTAGCAGGCAAGACCTCGTTTCTTCTTTGATACTGCACTTTGATGGATCTAAGGAGAATTCTTGAATAGGCCACACTAAGGCCTTTTCTAAAGCCTGTGATAGGGTTATTGAGACTGCAGCCTTTCCAGTACAAAGGTTTTTGTAAACATATATTATGCCTGTTGGCCAAGGGTCCAACCTACAAATACTGTGACACTGCAAGAGTGGGCAGGCTCTAACTCATTGCTATTTACAAAATTGAGTGATGTGCAATCAGTTTTATTAGGTGTATTCCAGGTAAATCTGTCTAGCAATCTGCAATATTTTTAACTTACAGCCCACTTCTATCAGCGATTATTCAAAGTGGATTACATGTATAAATTCAGTTTACAATATGCCTTACTAATAATTTAAAACCATCTTCACCGAGTGAAAATAACCAAGTTTTTAATTTCTTCTGAAAAACAATGAGTTTAATTCCTTTATAGCTTACATAAAGTTAAATGTTGTGTTCATTGATGTGTTGCTGTTGGACTACTCATATTTCCTAATTAGGGTAAAATCTAAGTATACAGACTTACTGCTCTAATGTAAAATTGTTTGATACTTGAAGCAACTCAAAAAAAACTGTATAATTCAAATCCTGACTTATCAGCAGCAGATGAATCCAGAAACTTGAAGGTTATGGTCATCTACTAGCAGGTGGAGAGAGAGTACCAAACTGAACTCTGCCACATAGGACGATCAGTCAATATTCTCTGTCTCCAGCAGATAGTGGACAGTTTCTCACAAGCTCCCAGTTACTCCTGCTTCTGTTCTGGGTTTCCTGGTTGTTGAGCTTGGGGGTGTCGGGGCCAGGAGTGGTGCCTGACTTGGGGTACACCTAGTGGTGCCAGGTTCCCTTCCACTCCCTTCCTCCTCACAGAACTTTAGGGGGGAAAGAAAATGCTGGAAGAGAACAGATTTCTGCTTATGTAGTATACTGGGGGAGAGGGGGGGGGTCTCTTCTCTGTACTCCTGCAGCTGTCTGGATTCAGCTACCTGATCGGAGTCAGAAGGCCTATAGGTACTGCTAAGGCTGGCAAATAGTGAGTATGAACTTTCAATCTATCTCTCTGTCAAGTTTGTACTGTTCGGAATAGTGCAGCTGCAGTGGTATACTATTTATTTTTTGAGCAGCCTGTGTGGGGGCTTGCCTGTGTTTGTGCGACATTACCATTGGGCCAGCGTAGGAACGATTTTGACACGCTTTTTTATAGTACCTCTCATCAGTCGTGGCAACCATTTTGATCACAGGCTGCAATAATGGATTGCTCTTTCTCCTTTTCTGTCTTTGCGGCTTTCGAGCTGTTGTGGGGTGGATGGAGCTGGTTCCCTTAATTAGTGATTTATTTATTTTTGCCTTTGGTTTTGGATTTCAGTTCCTTCTCGCAGGGCAAATTCCCACACAGAAGAAGCCTGGACCTTACTGCTCCCAAGTCACTCTCAGCTTCTCTTCAGTGACCTTCTCCAGGCTATTCCTCCTGGCTGTGCTTTGTCTGCAGCTTGCTTCCCTTTCTGAGGCCTTGGCTATGGTGGGGTGGGCTGTCCTCTTTTCCTGGGGGGGGGGGGGGGAGAGTATTCCCTTCTTACCTTGAGCTAAGGGGCAGTGTCTCCTCACAGTTGCCTGGCCTGCTGTTTTGTTTGTGCCCAGGCTTGCAGGGGTGATTGCTGCGCTCTGCTGCATTTAGTCCAGGTACTGGATTGTGGGTGTCCTTGTTCATTAGCTGTGGCTCTATGCTACTTGTACTGGGGTTTTTTTTTTCCCTCCTTTCTGAGGAATGGCCATTTTTTTCCTCTCTAATAAAGGGACAGCTGGTGGCCCTTGTCCGCATGAGCATCTAGTGGTATGCTGCTGCAGCAGCCACCTTTGGGGCACACCTGTCATCCTGGCATGGCTTCCCTAAGGCAGTGATCCCATGTGGTATCAAGCCCTTAGACTCCCGGTTGTCTGAGGTCCCTTGCAGCATTGTCAGCCTTCAGCTCCTGACTGCATCTGCGGACTTAGATATCAGCATATGGCGACACTTCCACCTCGCAGCTCTGTGCCTTTAGCCACCTTGGGGCTGTTCTGGCATAGGAGATTGCACTTCAGATTGTTTAGCACTTGCACTATTGGCCTTCGGGTCACTGTAGCCTTGCAGCTTGGAGTGGGTGCCGGGTGGGATGCCCCCTGGGCACCTGGCAGGTTACAGCCTTCTGTATTTTGCTGCTGATTGGCGGAAAACAGTTTGTGGCGCCTTCACTGGCCTCTTCATGGTTACCGGTGCCTTCTGTTGGGGGCCGCAGCCACCAGGCACAGATGGTCATGTTCAGAGTCAAGACCAAGGCTACATTCCATACAGAAAAGGAGGGGTTTGCTACCTATTTAGTTATGGAGCAATTCAATCTACAGAGAGGAAACTAGCAACAGCATCCTGAGATGAACTAAACAGACTGGAGCCAGCGAAGCACTAGAGTGATGTGGCCACCAGGTTTAGCCAGAACCATGCTGCAGAGCAAAATACTGAGCACTACAGCATGTGGAAAGGGGAAACCATGCTGTAAGACAGTAATGGAGCCATGCTCCACATGCACCAATAGAAGAAGCTCAGCAGCCATGAAAGAGCCAAATTCTGCCGATACCATAGAGCCATGAGCTAGCCAAGCAGCCATAGCCATGCACTGAGCTGAAACTGTCACTGTGAGGCAAAGCCTGATCATGGCCACAGAAACTGCCAGAGGCCAATATAGCTGGAGCTGCTAATAGCTAAGGGGTGCCTCTAGAAGCAAAAACACAATCATATCACCTACCAGAGGAGAAAGGGCACTCAAGACAGCAATATCCTGACTGCAGTGGGCAGTGTAGGGCACAACTCCATTGATAACTAGGCACAGCACCATCGCTGCCTGTTGAGCACTGCTTCATCTTGATATGCAGAGCCTTCTGTGTCTGAGCTCAGCTCAGGCTGTGCTTGTTGGGCACGGATCCATTTTTGCCCGGTGAGCACAACTCTCATGTTGAACGCAGCTCCATTACTGCATGTAGAGCACATTTTCATCTCTAAATGTCTCTCTATCTCTGTCTCTCTTGTGCCATCTGTGGCTTCATTGCTGCTTCTGTATTGGTCCAATACAGTTGGCTTCATCTGTCTATGGGGCGCAGCGCTTTCTCTGCATGTATACCCAACTCTGCCTCTGAGCTTGCAAGATTTCATTGCAGGAAGTGGATAGCCGCCTTCCTCTGGTTATGCCTCATAGCTTCATCCTTGTCCAAAGGTCCATCTGTGAATGTGTAGTTCAGTTCCATCTCTAATTACAGAACACTGCTCCTTGTCTGGATCTGGGTGCAGCTGCACCTCTTGCTGAGGAACACTGTGCCATTCATGGAGAGGTGGAAGTACACCTGTCTGAACATGCACATCATCTTCAATGCTGTTCCATATCTGACTCTTGGACTGGTCTTGTCCTTGTCATCTGTGACTTTCCCACTTTGTTGGGGAATCTGCTGTAGCTGAGGAGCACGCCTCTGGTGTTCTGTAGTGCATCTCAGCCCTTTCTGTGCAGAATGTCACAAGCTGGTGTTGTATTTCAGCTCATCCTATATCTATAGGGTTCTGCTTGACTCTGATCCTGGGATGCAGTCTCACCCTATGCTGGGCCTTGACCCTATTGTGCGACAGGATCCTCCTTGTCTTTTATGTCTGAGTTCTCCTGTGTTACTTCATGCTTGAAACTTGCTCCATCTGTGCACGGTATGTGTGACTCCATCTTGGCCTTTTTTTGTTGTTGTTGTTGTTTGGTTCCATCTCCAACTTAAAATCTTTATAGCATTCTGTGCAGATTGCTTATTCATGTGTCAAGAGTGACTCAGCACAGTCCCGCCATTGTTGCCTCTGGTGGTTTCCACATTAATGAAATTGGAAATCAGCTGTTGTTTCCTCCATTCTTGGGAAGGAAAATCATCCTGGGAGTTTCCATCTACCACTTTATATTGCAGTCACTGTGGGCCTTTCTGGTACCTTCAGGGCACCAGTGGATGTCTGAGTGTAGTCTCCCTTCTCCTCCTGGTGAGCCCCAGTTGGGGCAATGCAGCCTCATATACAACCATAACTTGCTGGAGTCCGGGCGCCTGTTGCTTTGGTTGTATTCTCTAGGTGCATCTCCCTTCATTGTCTTCTATGAAGGTGCCCTACATGGTCCTTGTGACACGTCTTCCAGACCTTGTCCACTTGTTAGTTTTGGTTAAGTCTAAGGCATCCTTCAGGGCGTTGGTTCTTTCTGCAGCTGTGTCTAGTTCCCACCCTACTTATGGACCGTTCTGCTACATCCCACAAGTCTCTGGATTTGTCTGCTGCTGATAAGGAAGGAAAAATTTTCTTTCCTTTAGTACAACAGAGAAATCCAGTTCCACCATATCAGTTTAGTTGTCTTTCTCTTCTTAGTTTTTTTTTTTTTTTTACTGTAGTTGCCTGTGCATAGTTCTGCTAGTTGACAAGTTTATGCCTTTTTTTTCCCCCCTATTAGGAGGGAGAAATGTTTCTTATTCCTTCTGCTTTATTATGAGAAATGCTGACTGGCTGAGAAGCACGTTGTCCTATGTGTCAGATTTCAGTTTAGCACTATCTATCTCCACTTGCTGGTAGATGGTCATAACTCACAAGTCTCTGGGGGCCCCTTTTACTAAGGCACATGAGCACCTACGTGCGTCAATTCAGAGTTACCGCCCAGCTACCTCGTGGCCTGGGCGCTAATTTCATTTTTGACAAACGTTGGAAAATATTTTTATTTTCTGGCGCACGGGCACTAATCGGCATTTGAACGCAAGTTGACCATTACTGCCTGGTTAACGCGTGAGACCTTACCGCTGTCAATAGCAGGCAGTAAGGTCTCCGACCCAAAATGGATGCGTGCCAATTTTTCATTTTGCTGCATATCCAAAAAAGGCATTCTTTACAGGTGCACTGAAAAATGATTCTGTGCGCGGCCAAAACATGCGCCTACACTACCGCAGGCCATTTTTCAGCACACCTTTAGTCAGGGGTGTGCTGGTAAATTTTTAACAGGCTCTTTCTCTGGACATAGCCAGCTCTGCAGTTGGAAGGACCAGGGGTTGCCGGGGGGGGGAGCAACACTTGCCTCTCTCTCCTCCCTCCCTTCGTGTGGGCACACTAGGCATACCTTTGCTGGCAGCCAATAAATGGACTGCCACACTCCCAACGTCTTGCTCTGAAACTGCTGAAACTTCTCACACACATGCTGGAGAAGTCCCAGCCTGCTGCTCAGAGCTGGAAACAAGGAGTGGGGAGCAGCAGCAGTCTATTGGCTGGCAGGGTTCAGCATCCCCACCAGCAAAGTAAGAGAATTCAGCAGGGGGCCCAAGCCCACATTTTGGGAGCCAGCTGTTAAGTAGCCATGGAGGGCCCTACTTTAACAACCGGCTCCCAAAATTCTTAAAGACTTAACAACCGGCTCTCGCGAGCCTGTGAGAGCCTGCTCCAGCACATCACTGCCTTTAGTAAAAGGACCCCTCGATTTGTCTGCTGTGACTAAAGGAAAGAAAATTTATCACATAAGATATAAGCGTATATAAAAATTTATAAAGATGTAATGGGGGTGGGGCATCACACCACTGATCAAGTAGTCCAGAAAATGGCTTACACTTCTTTCCCGTGTGTAAATTTTATTCATTTGAACATTTTCTGCTAATGATACTTGAACCATGAGATTTTTGCCTGCTTTTTAAAATACTCTTTCCAGACCATCAGACAGCCTTTATCAGCCCTAGCTCAGGTTCATTAATTGGACCCTCTTTTGGCTGCAGTACTGAGCTGATGCGCAGAGTCCGCCGGTTCCAGGTGGCGCAGTATAAATGTCTGGTGGTGAAGTATGACAAGGACGTGAGATATTCTATGAACAGACTTGCTACACATGACCGGTGAGTATCTGATGTGCTGGGACTGAGGGCGATCCCTGAAGATCAATAGAGTGAGTAGGAGGGGGGATAGAAAGTTTTAAAGAGTCAGTAGAGCGTGTTTTACTTTTCTCTCCTATGAGTGAACAGCTTCCCTCCTCAGGTATAAGAATAGCCATACAGAGTCAGACCAATGGTCCATCTAGCCCAGTATCCTGCTTCTGTGGCCAATCCAGGTCACAAGTACCTGGCAGAAACCCAATTAGTAGCACCATTCCATGCTACCAATCCCAGGGAAGTAGTGGCTTCCCCATGTCTGTCTCGATAACAGACTATGGACGTTTCCAAACCTTTTTTTAAGACACGCTAACTGCTGTTGCTGCTTCCTCCGGCAAACAGTTCCCGAGCTTAACTGAGGATAGAGCTGGGGCAGTGGAGAGATGTGAATAGGAGGTAGGTGTTCTGGATTTTCAGATTAGGTTGGTCATGCCTTGACCTTGCAGTTTTCTGCCATTCCAGGAACCTGATGGATGCTGTATCAGCTGGCCGGCTCAGAGATGTGTACCAGGAAGCCATGGCCAGTGCTGTCATTGGAGTGGATGAAGGACAGTTTGTAAGTTCTCAGCCCTGGAAACTTTGCATGTCTTATAGTCCAAGCTTCATCTAATACTTAACCTATGACAAGCTAACTTCACTTTAGCTTTCTCATTCTTTAATGTCCACTAAGTTTCATTTGTAAGTAACTGGAGTTTTCCCTATTTTTATATCCCCCTCCTTTCTGACTTAATCCCGCTCTGTCCAGAACCACTTTTCCCTGGTTGCCCCAGGAATTGCACCTAAATCTTGTGTTCTTTCTTTTACTCAAGAATGAAGATCTACTAATACTACTACTAATTTCTATAGCACTACTAGCCGTACGCAGCGCTGTACACTTGAACATGAAGAGTAACATCCTCTTTCTTTCTCTTTGGCTTCTACCTCATTTGGAATCTGCAAGTCTCCCTTCACATCTGTCTGAGGCTTTATCCCCACACGTTTGCTAGCCAGCACAGCTCAGGTAGGCTTGACGAGTTGCTGGTGCCATAACTGGCAGCCTGAGCATTTGTTCTGTGATCTTTCCTCCTAGTTCTCAGATATAGTGGAGTTCTGTGAAGAAATGGCAAATGAAGGCAAGACGGTCATTGTGGCTGCCCTAGATGGAACATTCCAGAGAAAGGTCAGACCTTTGACTGCCAGGAGAGGGAGAGGGCCTATGGCCTCTAATGCATTTTAAATAAGGCTTTTTTGTTTGCTGCAGGCATTTGGAGGAATCCTGAATCTTGTGCCCTTGGCAGAAAGCGTGGTAAAGTTGAATGCAGTGTGCATGGAGTGTTTCCGTGAAGCTGCTTATACCAAGAGACTGGGAGCAGAGAAGGAGGTAGGTCTTTTTTTTTTTTTCACCTCCCCCAAGCCTGACGTTGCAATTTTAAGGGGAAAGGCCCTCTTCAATCCAGCAGAGGGTCATGGGACAGATTTCACGTGCAGATTGTGCTGGGATCTTACCCCTCTTCAAAATTTAATCATGTGCCCTGGAGGGTTGTGAACAGGTCAGGTTTTCAGAATATCCTTAATGCATATGTACGAGAAACTTGCATGGGTGGCAGCACGGGTAGTAATCTCATGCATATTTATAGTAGGGATAGACTGAAAATCTGCCAAGTGGAAGCAGTCACACTGGGTATGAATCATTTCTTTCCTTCCTCTTGGGGAGTACAGCAGTATTTCTATTTTGCTGTAGACTGTTGGCCCTGCCTGTGCTGGTGAAGGTGGTAATGTTTCCTGTTCTTTGGGAGGAGGCTGACACCTGGCTGCCTGACACCCACCCCGCCCCCAAGCATACTGCTCACCTTGCACCTCTGTGCAAAGGGGTAATAAGTAGTGAATAAACTTGTGATCCTTACTGTCCTCCTTAACCTGTCTTCTCTGGTGTTCAGAACCAGGCCTGGCCTCTGGTATCATGGGCCTCCTTCCCTCTCTGCCTATTACACTGCCAGGCTGTGGCTAAGGCTACTCTTACTACCCCTGCCATTATGAGCCCTGGCTTTGGCTACCAGCCTCCACCTTAAGCCCTTACTGTTAGTAGCCACCAGTTCTGCATACTATGGCAGATTCTAATATGGTTCTGTGAGCACGCGTAAGACCCACCTCACTGCTACTAGTCCCAGCTCTAGCTACAGAAAGTTGTATTGTAGAATAGAGTAACTGTAGTTGGTCCTTGACTTGTGATCATTATTTCTTTCCTGGCACAGGTTGAAGTCATCGGAGGAGCTGATAAGTATCACTCTGTGTGCCGTCACTGTTATTTTCAGAGGGCGCTTGAAAACAAAGAGAACAGCCATGGACTTGTACCATCGAGTGCGGCCAAGCCACAACCTACGACTGCTACTTGTCCCCGTAAAATCTTTGGCCAGGTCCAAGCTTCAGACCAGCCTCTGCCCATATCCTTCCCTAATGTAAAGTAGCCTTTCAGCTTGCCATAGCTACACAGGGCTGCCTTGTGCTGCTGTCCTAGTTATGGGATAGTAGAGACCTTCTTGTGCTATTTGTATATAGTAAGACTAAATCAGTGAAGGCTTTGCAGAAGAAAAGCTGCCAGGGCTATGGATGCATTGATAAGGGAATGTTTTTAGGATGTTGGGCCTCTTCCTTTTGGGACTGATGGGTAGTGGGCCACTTATGTTAGCTCCTACACCTGTTGTAATACATGACAAATTTGCCACTGGGTTGGTGAAGGAGAACTATTCTAACAGTAAGCAAGAGAACCCCAGTGTCTCCTGTTGCCCCTAGGTGTAGTAATGCTGTTGAAGCCCTATTACTACCCCCTACCACACTGCCCTTTCTAGGTGTACTACAGGGGTTCTTAACCTATTCTTCAAGAGCCCCTTCATGAATACATATGAGCTAAATCTGCCTCATCCATGTTCAGTGTAGATATTAAAAAAAAAAAAAAAAAAAAAAACCTGACTGGGCCTGAGGCCTGGCAACCTCTCATTGAGCATATGGATAATATCTGGTGCTACTGTGCTCAGTGTGGTGTGTAGGAGCACATGCTCTAACCGATTGGGTAGAGCTGTGACAATTTGGACTAGTGCTGTTTGTGTTGGGACTATTCTGTCAGAATAAGCAGCACTGCATCGAAGGTGTAAATCTGTAAACAATAAACTATCCCCTCCCCCTTTTTTTTTTGTTGCTGGAAAGGCTTTAGAGGAGATATTAGGACTGTCTGGTACTAATGTATGTGGTGCTGTACACATTATATGCAGGTACTTTCTCTGGCCCTAGATGGCTCACAATCTGTGCCTGGATCAATTGTGTAATAATGCAAGTCAAATCCTCAGCTCAAATGCTTTATTTAGCATGTACATACTGACTTTGCTCCTACTGTACAAAATGAAATTCTACTTGATTACCCTCCTCTGGAAACAAGATGCTGGCCTTGATGGACCTTCAGTCAGTCCTAGGAGGGCAATGCTTATGTGCTTAGTATTTGAACTGCTATGTCAAGTGCTAGTAGCCTCACTCTTTCTGTAACTGAAGGTGGGGTATTCCACTGCACCACCACTAGCCTAAACAGAGGCTGCCCCCAGTAACAGCTGGATTGCTCTCAAGATCTTGTTCCTACACTCTGGTATGGTGGACTGGAAATTTCCAGAAGCTGAGACTCCACCTTTTGTTGCACAGATCTGACCTGGCTTGTCACCATAGCCCTGAGGTTGAAAGATATCTCCAAACTCACTAACTATCCACTTTTGTCCTTTTGAGCTGGTTGTGAGAATTGCTCTGCACACAGGGCTATGCCTTTAATTCTGGCTACTTCCTTGCCGAGGTTGTGTATTCTCTCAGCATATCCCCAAGCAATACACACTGAACTGTATTTGCCTGCAGCTCTCTATACTGAAAGTTCAAGTGCCTTTGCGATGTCCACGACTGATGCTGGAAGTGGTGCTTAAGGAGATTTAATGAAAAAAAAAGTACCTGTTAATATAAGTGGTAGGTAGGTACTGTAAAACCTGTGTGAACTAGATCAAGAACAGGACAAAGAGTAGAAGGAAACATTTTTTATTATAAACCAAAGTGCACATAAATAGTGGTTTCCCCACAGCAGTACAGAATGAATGACAGCACCTAAAGCTCAAAATGGCCCATCACCTCTGCCTGCTAAGGGTACTTTTAACCTTTGGCATACAGCATTCATCTTTCTACTCCCCCAGCTTTATTTTCAAAATATGTAAAGGAAAAAAAAACCCCACCAAGTGAAGGGAGGAGTCTAAATTAATTTTAAAATGTAGTGATCTATAATTCAGTGTGGGGGGGGGGGGGGGTTGCTATATTAAATCAGTTCTTACATTAAGCCACAGCTGCATTACAAATTAGCATTTGCTCTTTTATCCTGTGCACCACACAGCTGACACGCAGATCTATCAAAGTCTGAATTAGTATTTTCTTCTTTGAACATGTGTGGGATACCTTCACTGGTGCTCTACAGCCATGGCAGTTATGATAGAGTTAAAAATAAAATTATTACAAATATCCAGATTGTCAAACAGTCACTAGTCCCCTGATATCTAGACTTACAAACTACCTTCCATAAGTCAGTCATGCAAATTTACCTTTTTTTTTTTTTTAAATAAAAAATATATATATATAAGTTCAAAATCATCATCTAAACCCACACAGTCTATTACACCAAACTTGCAAGCACCTCTGTGTGTGTCTCGGGCTGCCTAGCCTCAATTCCCTTGTTGCCATCAACACAAGGAGAAAGAAAACTGGCATTTTGCGCTAGTGGCTGGCAGTGTATTTCCAGTAACCAGGTCAAAAGCTGACTGGCTGCTAGGAAACTATAGCGGACACGAGCTTTTCTCATATAGGTAATCTGCGCTCCCACAGGATACTGTAGTCCTCTGTTTTCTAGCACTATCAAAGGACAGAAAGGCACTTACAGTTAGGTCTAGTAGAAATATAATAAAAAATCAGGTTTAATAAAGAAAGTGTTTTCCTCTATCATTTATATTAAAAAAAAAAATGTACATCCTATCTAACCCCTGTAATTGAGTACAGTATGAAAGCAAAAAAAAAAAAAAAAAGTAATTTGGCACATAAGTATCCAGCATCACAAGCCCAGCTCCCAGCCATGATATGACTGGGACCACATTGAGGCTTTGGTCTGTGAAACGCGCTCTTTGGAGTGTAACAGTTAAAGGCTCTGACAAATAACACAGAGCAGAACTGTTGAGCTAAATGGTCTACTGGATTCTTTCAGAAGCATGTGTTAAGGCTGCAGCACACCCCTCTCACACATTGTGTTACACTTTGACAGCAGTAACTTTGGGTCTGAAGCTAGAAGTGGCCTAGGGGGCACACAGCCCAAGGGTGGAGGAGAGCTTGCATTATGTCCCTTTCCTTAAAATACAGCAATAGCACTCGCAGGAGATGTAAGAGGTCATTTACTTTGGACCAGGGTCGCTCAGCCCCAGTACAGATCTGCATTCAAAGCTATTCCCTCCCCTTATCCACCCTGCAGGACAGGAAACAATACTTTGAGTGGCCCTTGCCAGCCCATGTCCCTCAGCTGCTTCTTTCAGTAAGCTGGGGGCTGGTAGCCATCTGTGTTCTCCTGGTTGTTGGTGAAGGGAGGCTGCTGACGGTAGCTGTCGCTGCTGAGGTTTGGGTAGCTGGAATAGGGAGTTGCTGCATCATGAGTTGGGTCCACATAGCTTTGAGAAAAGTCTTCCACCCCCAATCTATATCTCTTAAAAGCCAGACAAGCTTGCAACGCCTGCAAAGAATGAGAAACGAATGCACATCAACACTACAGTATGTGCCAAAGCCAGAAGGGTCAGGAACCCTCAATCTCTGGCACAAAGAGAAACCAGCCTGAAACAAGCTGCACCTACCCATGTGAATATAGAGAAGAAGCTGAAGGCAATGGCTGCTCTGGCACTGCTGGCTCCAATAGGAGCAGGGATCGTTATTGATAGCCACTGGTTGGTCAAGAAGCAAAACCCAACGAACCACAGAAAGGTCCAAAGTGCTGAAAAATGAAAACAGGAAGCCAAGTTCAGCTTAATAGAATTTTACCTCCTGTAACTGCAGCAAAACAGTGGCACACTAACAGGACTGCCCAGAGTATCTGTATTAGCCACAGCACTTCAGGGCAGTGGCGTAGCTACGTGGGGCCTGAGGGGGCCTGGGCCCCCTCAGATTTGGCCCTGGACCCCTCCCCTGGCGTCGCCAACCCTCCCCGCCAGCCGAAGTTCTGTGTCTTCAGCCCGTCTCTGGGCCAGCGTGTTGCTGCAGTCTGCAGCAGCTGATCTGATTCTGCAAGCGGGAAGCCGATTCCCTTTGCGTGGTATGAATCATCCTGACGTCCTGCACGTAGGAACGTGCAGGACGTCAGGACGATTCATACCACGCAAAGAGAATCGGCTTCCCGCTTGCAGAATCAGATCAGCTGCTGCAGCAGTCTGCAGCAACTCGCCGACCCAGAGACGGGCTGAAGAATCTTCAGTGAAGACACAGAGCTTCGGCTGGCGGGGATTGGGGACCCCCGCCAGCACAGGTACTTGACGGCGATGGCGACGGGGGAGGGTTGGCGATGCCGAGGGAGGGGTCAAAGATGGCGTCAGCAGCGGCGGGGGGGGGTCGGCGGGGGGGGGGGGGGGGGGATGTGCCCCCTCACCTTGGGCTCTGGCCCCCCCTCCCGCCGAAGTCTGGCTACGCCCCTGCTTCAGGGTAGTACGAAGGCTGCTTGAAGCAGCACATTTCATTTATAAACAGAAAATTGTTGCTATATTTTGGCCATGTGATACCAAATTGAAATGGTGGAAGGAGAATAGATGGCTATCCACCGTCTGATTCTGAGTTTTAGATGTCATGGTAAAGCATTTGAAATGAAGGTTCTCTCCTTTACTATTTGAAGGGTAAAGCAGTGGATTTTGGGGGTGGGGGCTATAGGACAATTTGTAGTAATTGATTTGAATCTGCATAGTAGATGATGGCAGAAAAAGACCTGCACGGTCCATCCAGTCTGCCCAACAAGATAAACTCATATGTGCTACTTTTTGTGTATACCTTACCTTGATTTGTACCTGTCCTTTTCAGGGCACAGACCGTATAAGTCTGCCCAGCACTATCCCCGCCTCCCACCACCGTCTCTGGCACAGACCGTATAAGTCTGCCCAGCACTATCCTTGCCTCCCACCACCGGCTGGCTCTGCCACCCAATCTCGGCTAAGCTCCTTAGGATCCATTCCTTCTGAACAGGATTCCTTTGTTTATCCCACGCCTGTTTGAATTCCGTTACCGTTTTCATTTCCACCACCTCCCGCGGGAGGGCATTCCAAGCATCCACTAATGGAGCATCTTCCCACAATGAGGTGTATCTGAGCAGTATTGCATCAACTTTTAATGCTTAGAGGCTAATGTTTAAAAAATTCCAGCTGGATGCACTTCTCAGTCCAGTGGCCAGTATCTTTACATATGACTAGTTTCCAGGCCATCATTGTTTTTTTCATTTCTAAATTGTCATTTCTGGAGTTTAGTTCACCATTTTGGAGCAGGCATTGTGAATTATGAGCAGATATTGGGCTTAACAGTGTATCATCAGATCACAAGTGCTGTCTAATTGGAAATAGACCTAATTCTGTCTGTGCCATAACAAAAAGTCAGAGAAATGGTGGATTATTGTTTTTAGACAACTCATGACAGCATAGGAAAGCATTTACCAGAAGCAGTGCTGATGTCTGATTTCCAGCCACACCCCTCACTACAAGTAGAATTTCTCAGAAGTCATCTCCTAAGTGGATGATGTTTCCACTACATGAACTGAAGCATTTCCTAACTTCTTATAGTGTAATTTATATTACCAATCACTAGCTAACTGAAGAGTGTTACAAGATGCTAGACAGCTAGCAAGAGACAGGAAATGAGACAAGGGGCTTCAAAAGTGTGTTGAGGGAGAGGGGTCATTAGAAAAATCGGAACATAAGAACAGTTAAGCTCTGCAACTTGTTGAGACGATGCATTAATGGAAGTTAGCATATCTGGCTTTTAAAAAGGGTTGGACAAGTTCCTGGAGGAAGTGTCCTTAAAATGGACATGGGGGAAGCCACTGCTTCCTACTACTACTTAACATTTCTAGAGCGCTACTAGGGTTACGCAGCGCTGTACAAAATAAACAAAAAAGAACGGTCCCTGCTCAAAGGAGCTTCCCCTGGGACTGGTAGCATGAAATGTTGCTACTATTTGGGTTTCTGCCAAGTACTTGTGACCTGGATTGGCCACTACTGGAAGCAAGATACTGGGCTAGATGGACCACTGGTCTGACCCAGTATGACCATTCTTATTAAGAACACCGCTGAGCACCCTGTACACTATACTCTTTGGGAGGTTTTCTGACCCCTGATGCAGGCTGAGTTGGGTCATTTGTACAATAAAAATTGTTGGTGACTTCTTGTTTGGCCATCTCTGCAGTTATCCTCCTTCCACTAGGGCTCTAATTTCCCTAAGAGTAGCCACACTGGGTCAGACTAATGGTCCATCTAGCCCAGTATCCTGTTTTCCAAACAGTGGCCAAGCCAGGTCACAAGTACCTGGCAGAAACCCAAATCATGGCAACACTCCATACTACAAATCCCAGGGCAAGCAGTTGCTTCCCACGTCTGTCAATAGCAGACTATGGAGTTTCCCTCCTGGCGTTTGTCCAAACCTTTTTTAAAACCAAATATGCTAACTGATGTTACCACATCCTCTGGCAAAGGGTGTTTTGATAATATATCACCCAGGTTGGCACAGCAAATTCAATTTAAATTGTTGTTGCTGGTCCATCAGAGTATGTTCAGTCGGCAATGTACCCTTTGCTCTTTACACTAGCCCTTGTTGTCATTACTGTTTGTACGGGTCTTTCCTGCCATTTTTGTTGCCACTATGCTCTCTTTAGGGTGCCTATCGCTCCTCACGTCTCTACAAACGCCATATGTTTTATATGAGCTTGTGTATACGGATATTTCCTGCCCCCTTTTTGTTAACACTATTTTAGCTGTCAGAAAATTAACATTGGGATTGCTTTCATTCTCCCATTTTAAATTGTCTTCTGCCATTCTGTTTCTAGATAGATAGATATTATCTTTTAACAAACACTATATATATATATATATTTTTTTTTTTACATTTGTTTTATATTTTTTTCCTTTTGTTTGCTAGCTGCACACTTTTAGAAGATAGTTTCTTCTTCCAGAAATCAGTATAGCAGTATACAGGTACCTTCTTTAGAATAAAGTTTTTATAATGTCTTTTATAATTAGTCTTTTACAATAAAATTTCTTTGCATAAGGCTTCTAAAAAGACCACTTCTTAAAATTAACTTTTTTTTAGAATATCCTATTAGTGGTAATATGAGACAGATTTCATGATATGAATCACACTTTTGTGTTTGATTTACATTTTTGAAATATCAGTGTTAATGAGACAGATTTCATGATAAACTATACCCTTAAGTTTATAACATGAATCACACTTTTGTGTTCGATAACTGTTGTATAGAGTACAGATGTGGAGTATGTACTCTTGTCATTCTTAAATAATTGTGGTGCAAAAATTGGGTTTGATATATACATCATTCCTAGATATTTTTAATTTGTTTTTTTTTAATTAAATTTTACATATTAACGTTTATTTTCTGTATACTAATTAGGCTGTATGTAAAAGCCACTTCAAACGTTTTGCATATATAAATATATAAAAACATATATAAAAGTCTATTTTTTGTATATTAATCAGGTGTTATGCAAAGGTCATTTTTGTAACACTTTTCCATTATATATGTACTTGTTTCAAGATTCCTATCAGCTTTAATGCAATAAGTTTATGTCTTGGATTTGTAATACGTTTTATTTTCTTTCAATGTTGCATGTTTACTTTTAGTCTTTGGCTAATAGGTTAATTACTTTACCATGTATATGTTATGTATTGTTTTAGGGACTCCCGAGGCAGGTCAGAGCGGCCGAAACACGACTCATGTTGCGTGTTATTAATAAACTTTTGCTGTGAACTTTTTTTGAGTCCAGTAGAAGTTTTTTTTTTTTTTACATCATTCATTTTGTCTCCTTCGCTGTGACTTTGTTCCATCAGGGCTTATATCATGATTTGTCACATTTGTATCCCACATTTTTCCACCTATTTGCAGGCTCAATGTGGCTTACACAGTACTGTAAAGGCTTTAGTCTAGCCCGGTAGAGAAACAAATACAAGGTGGGGTAGAGGGTTAAATAACGGCATTTGCCAAGTCCAGTAAAGAGACAAATACAAGGTGATATTGTGGTGGAATACAGGTACATGTGTATCAGGTACAATGGGGTTTGATGAGAGAAAGGTTAGATATGGTGTCCATTACGAGCTTTGGTTTTGCTGTGTTGCTGAGTGTAGGTATCTATGTGTAGGTATGATGTCTCTGCTATTTGTGTGCAGCTCTTTAGCATTATGTACCATCAAGGGTGTTGTGTTCTACTAATGCTGGATTGCTCGTTATACCAGATTTAAGGTGTCTGCAATTACAATTTACAAGAACTGGTGCTTTTTCTGTGGCTGGAACTCAGGCATAAAATAAATTGCCTTGCTCTTTGAAAGTCCAACAGAAAACTGCATCATTTAAGCAAATGCTGAAATGTTATCTGCTGGACTTTCATGCTGATCAATGATGATTTCAGGTGTTTTCTTGCTCTTGTACTTATGTGAATTTGTTATTGTACCGATTTATGATTTGTATGGTTGTCTTTTTCCTGTTGTGTATGTTGGGTATAAGGTGGGATATAAATAAATGTCTGCTCGTCATTTCATACCACTCCATGCACTCCCAAGCTTTTTTTTTTTTTGTTACATTTGTACCCCGCGCTTTCCCACTCATGGCAGGCTCAATGTGGTTTACATGGGGCAATGGAGGGTTAAGTAACTTGCCCAGAGTCACAAGGAGCTGCCTGTGCCTGAAGTGGGAATCAAACTCAGTTCCTCAGGACCAAAGTCCATCACCCTAACCACTAGGCCACTCCTCCACTGTTGCTACTATTTGAGATTCTACATGGAATGTTGCTATTCCACTAGCAACATTCCATGTCGAAGTCGGCCCTTGCAGATCACCAATGTGGCCACGCAGGCTTCTGCTTCTGTGAGTCTGACGTCCTGCACGTCAGACTCACAGAAACAGAAGCCTGCGCAGCCTTCTACATGGAATGTTGCTAGTGGAATTGCAACATTCCATGTAGAATCTGCAATAGTAGCAACATTCCATGTAGAATCTCCAACAGTAGCAACATTCCATGTAGAATCTCTAATAGTATCTATTTTATTTTCGTTACATTTGTACCCTGCACTTTCCCACTCATGGCAGGCTCAATGCGGCTTACATGGGGCAATGGAGGGTTAAGTGACTTGCCCAGAGTCACAAGGAGCTGCCTGTGCCTGAAGTGGGACTCGAACTCAGTTCCTCAGGACCAAAGTCCACCACTAGGCCACTCCTCCACTGTTGCTACTATTTGAGATTCTACATGGAAGTCGGCCCTTGCAGATCACCAATGTGGCCGCGCAGGCTTCTGCTTCTGTGAGTCTGACGTCCTGCACATACGTGCAGGACGTCAGACTCACAGAAACAGAAGCCTGCGCAGCCTTCTACACGGAATGTTGCTAGTGGAATAGCAACATTCCATGTAGAATCTCCAATAGTAGCAACATTCCATGTGGAATCTCCAATAGTATCTATTTTATTTTTGTTACATTTGTACCCTGCACTTTCCCACTCATGGCAGGCTCAATGCGGCTTACATGGGGCAATGGAGGGTTAAGTGACTTGCCCAGAGTCACAAGGAGCTGCCTGTGCCTGAAGTGGGAATCAAACTCAGTTCCTCAGGACCAAAGTCCACCACCCTAACCACTAGGCCACTCCTCCACTCTACTTTAAAAAGTAGATCTACTCCTTGATCTACTTTAAAAGCTGATCTATTTCCTTTTTCATTATTTGTAGTAGTAGCCCAGTTCCCTTCTAGTTAATGTGGAATCTGTCCTGGCAGCAACTGCCTGATGATGGTGTAGGAAGAAGGGCTTCAGATTCATCTCATTCTGTACACAACAGGTCATGTGTGGTGAGGGGGGGTGGGGGGAGGGTTAGGGGTTATGTAAGGAAATATTTCTTCACAGAAGGGGTGGTGGATAAGAGGTACAATCTCTTCTTGAAAGCAAACACAAGATATGCAAGAAGCAAAGAGGATCCCTAGCTGAGAGGATAAGGAAAAAAAGCATTTAATCCGGTTGAGTTTGTATTGTAGCAAGAAGACAAAAGCACAGACTAGCTGGGTTCCGAGTCTCTGTCCTCATTCTATACTGGTGTGATCTGTAGGTTATCCCTTACCATCCCATTCCACTCTATGTATGCATGGGGGTCCAGCCCAGGGATACAGCTCCATTACAGATAATCCCTTGGATCTGGGAACCTCCTGCCCTTATACTACTACTACTTAACATTTCTAGAGCGCTACTAGGGTTACGCAGTGCTGTACAGTTTAACAAAGAAGGACAGTCCCTGCTCGAAGGAGCTTACAATCTAAAGGATGAAATGTCAAGTTGGGGCAGTCAAGATTTCCTGAATAGAGGTGTAGTGGTTAGGTGCCGAAGGCGACATTGAGGAGGTGGGCCTTGAGCAAGGATTTGAAGATGGGCAGGGAGGGGGCCTGGCGTATGGGCTCAGGGAGTTTATTCCAAGCATAGGGTGAGGCGAAGGAGAAAGGGCATTAACACTCAGCTGTTAATGGAGCTCTCTCAACAACCAACACACATCACTCTCCCTGTAATTACCTGAAAAGCCAAGGTCTGCAATGACAATGTACTTGCGATCAGTGACGTTGCTGATCTGCGGGAAATAAATATCCAACGCAAAAAAGAAAACAGATCCCAGCAGGGCCAGAACTCCAATGGCAATACCATAGCGACAGGCATCCGCGTTCTGATTAAAGATGCACTTCAGCTCGGATTCGGAGGGGTTGTTCAGGTATCCCTCACCAATGATGCAAGCAAAGACAATGAGAGCAAACACCTAGGGCAGAAGAGAAGAGAAGTGAGCAGTGTGCACACTCGGAACAGGACAACTATGCCATGGTTACAGGTGCAGCAGCAGAATTACCAGGACCCCCTTCAACTGCACAGCTGCAGGAAAAGCCAGAAAGCCTGTATTTATAAGCATACACGTGTGAGCTATTTTCAAAGGGATTTAGTCACAATTGTTTATTGAGCCAGTTAGATTCATCCCCTTCTCCATAACGTGTACTTTCAGAACATATGTATTGTACACTGCATCCAGAGGCATCTGGGTTTGATTTATGGTGGATAATCTGGACTTGAGAAGAGCTGATCGCTCTTATATGCAATTCAGTGCTTACCGGGGGTCAGGTTACGTAGCAGCAGTTTTCGCTGCACCTTAAACTCGTCCACTAGGTGTCGACATTGTACAATGAGCGACTCCTTCCCTAAGGGCTACGAGTGCAGTCAGCAGCCCGGATGCTTCCAAGGAGAAAATCTGCTCTGCAACTGCAACCCCTGCCTGCTATTGGGTTTCACAGACATCAAACGTTTCCTGCAGCACAATTCAGGCTGCGCGTCTGTCCATCAAGCCAGCCCCCACCTCTCTGCTTCCACAGGTCACGTGCCGGGCTACAGCTGCCCACACTCGTCAACGCCCGCCTGAGCCCCACACTCACCGCATTCCCAATACGCAGGACGGTCTGCGGCTGCTGTAGGAAGCGGCCCAGCTCAAAACTACCGCCTGCCTTAGCCGCTCCGTAGGCGCCGCTCTCCATGCTGCTGCTGCCTGCTGCTGCTGCTAGTGGTGCTCGTGCCGCTCCCAGTCTCCGCCCGGAGCCGGATCCGCCTTGCCCAAAGTAGTCACGCCCACCCACACGAGTCGCGCTAACGCCATCTGTGGGCGGGGTCTGGCCTCTAGGGTAAACCACGCCCTGCGCTCTACGCTCAAGGAGGTTTAATGAAGCCGGGACGGCGTGACGTCAAAACGTTGAAGCCGCCAAAACAAACTATGCTTCCGCGTGCTTCTTGGTACGGAATTAACCAGTTCAGCGTGGTAAGCCACCGGTTCCAGGCTGTCCTTGGTTCATTGCGGCGTAACGCTGGGGAAGCTGCTATGGTTTTTATGTAAAAACGTCTTTATTGTCATCAACCAAAAATAAAAGGCGTACAGCGCAGCATTGCAAATATTTGAAATATAACCCTACCCCCCCCCTCCAAACTGAGAGAATGCAAAGCCTAAGAGGGTATAGACCTCACGTTTTGTTTTGCTGTGACCAATATGGCGCCAAACTCCACCCACTGCCTTCAGCCCAGATAATGAGCCAGATAGGCTCGTGCGTCGTGCCGTCTGCTCTTATCAAAGCTCCTCAATCGACAGTCGAGGCCACGCCCCCCACCAATCCCGAAGGAAAGGGCGGGGTTTGGTGACTTGTATTGGGAAACGTTCTGTTTCTTGTTCTGACCGGAAGCCTGGCAGCTGAGTCATGTCATCATGTGTCTTGTGGGAGGAAGAGCGTCTCTCTTTGTGTACAAACTGATTATACATGTTTGTAGAAGATCTAACTTCCCAACTCTCCCAAAGGCCCACTCTAGTACTTCACTATTCATAATTAAGTACAAAGTGGATGTTACAATTATGAAAATTGGACAGCTGATGTTTCTAAACAAGGTCAGGTCATCAAACTTTCATTGCCCCAGGCCATATAGACTAACATTTTTCTGTTTTCTTTTTCATTTGATAAGGACATAAGACTAGCCATACTGGCTCAGACCAATGGTCCATCTTAGGGTTACCATATTTGCCCTAAGGAAAAAAAAAAAGAGGACGCATGCCCTGCCCCCGTCACACCCTACTTACCCTGTCACTTTAATCCCCCCCCCCCCAAACAAAGCCAGATTCCCTCTCCCCCCATGTAGGAGAAAATATGCTTTTAAACGATTTAATAGGGGTCCATATAGCGCTATGGAGGAGTAGCCTAGTGGTTAGTGCAGCAGACTTTGATCCTGGGGAACTGGGTTCAGTTCCCACACTGCAGCTCCTTGTGACTCTGGGCAAGTCACTTAACCCTCCATTGCCCCAGGTACAAAATAAGTACCTGTATATATGTAAACCACTTCAAAAGCTAATCAAGAAATGCATTAAGTTATGTCCAATAAAAAAGGTATCATCTTATTTTCTATTCCATCTTTTATTTTGTTTGATTTCTATTGATAACCAAAATACCACAGAAAGGCAGTATATCAAGTCCCATTTCCCTTTCCCTCTATGTTTGTTTACACTTTCAAACAACAATAGAACTAGGGGACACAAGATGAAGCTAGAATCTGATAGATTTAAAACAAATAGGAGAAAGTCAGTGGCGTACCAAGGGCAGGGCGGTGGGGGCGGTCCACGGTCCACCCCGGGTGCCGCATGCCTGTCCGCTACGTTCGTTCTGTGCTCTCTCTGCCCCGGAACAGGTTACTTCCTGTTCCGGGGCAGAGGGAGAATGGAAATGAACGAAGCGGACAGGTGCGCGGCACCCCCCCCCCCAGCGGCGTGCACACGGGGGGTTCCTTCACCGGGGGGGTGTCCTTTCGCTGGGGGGGGGGGCGCATCGGCGATCCGCCCCGGGTGTCAGCCCCCCTAGAAACGCCACTGGAAAAAGTTTTTCTTTACTCAGCGTGTAGTTGGACTCTGGAACTCGTTGCCGGAGAATGTAGTGACAGCAGCTGGCCTTACAGAGTTTAAGGGGGGGGGGGGGGGGTTGGACAGATTCCTGAAGGAAAAGTCCATTGAACATTATTAAAAGAAAAAAAAAGGGAAAAATTATTATTATTATTATTATTTTGTTTTGCCGGTTTCTTGAAGCCTGGATTGGCTGCTGTCGGAGACAGGATGCTGGGCTTGATGGACCCTTGGTCTTTTCCCAGTATGGCGGTGCTTATGTGAGTGATGGAAGGAGGAGAGAGAAGGTCTGGGGCCATATAGCCAGAAAAGAGACCATTGTTTGTCTGACAATTGCTCCCCTGTTACTCACTCTTTGTCTCCTTTAGAATTTTTTAAGATGTATATGAAGGAAGTATTACAATAGTCTTTTGATGCTGTTTATATCAGAAATCCTTATTACTTTCCTAGAGGTTCTAAGTTAGTTAACCAGGAAGGTGACTTTGATCATTTAAATTCTCCTGATAGTTTAGATTTAACAAAGTTTCTGAAATCGTCTCGATAACATTGTTAAAAGGGCTGCACTCTTGGTTTTGTGCTCTGTGGAAGAAAATACGTTAATCTTGAAAGCTTACTTTAAAAAGCAAAGTGTGCCTTTTTGTGGTCAATGTATCCAGGCCTACTCAGTTAAGGCCTGGATACATTGACCACATATCCTGTTAGGCTAAGAAGCTTGGTATAGGGGTAAAGCGTATGATTGGTCTGCATCCTGTCTGACCGTGTTCTGTTAGTTCAGAGCGGAGAAGGGTTTTCTAAATCTATTCCCATTTTGAGAGGGGCCCCACAGGGGTCTGCTTTATCTTCACTTTTGTTTAACATTTATATGGCCCCTTTGTGTGAAGGTTTTGAAACATTAGATGTTGAGTATCAGCTGTATGCCGACGATACACAATTCTTTTTTTTTCCAATAGTATCATGGGAAGAATAGTTGTCCTTGTGTTTGACATCTTGTAGGAATACAATTTGTAAGTGGATGACAACTAATAAACTTAACTTAAATGTGGATAACACTGAAATTCCCGTGATAGGGGGAAAAAAAGAGGATGAATGTGGGCCTCAGACTCTTCATGTGGGTGCAATTGATGTACCAGTGCAGAAGGAGATAAGATTGTTGGGTTTAATCTTGGACAGTCGTCTTTCAACGAAAGAACAAATTATGTATGTAGTTAAATCAGCTTTCTATCAGTTATGGATGTTCCTTCATTTAAAACCCATGTTTCCAGCAATTTAAGAAATAATTAAAAGCACAGCTTTCGTTCAAGCATATTATTGATATCATGTAGTTTTAGAAGTTATGACAGCAGCACCTTATGTTTTGAATTATGTTTATGTTTCTGTTCATTGATAATGTTTTGTTTTACGTTGGTTTGTATGTTTTTATGGAAACCACCTCGTCTATAGGCGGGTAAGAAGTGTTTAAAATAAAATCCTATATAATAAAATGCACCTCCAACATTCTGAAGCCAAGAAAGTGAAGCCTTCAAGCCTTGAAGCATTCCTGCAACGTTCCGGAACTACGTGTTGTCAGTTGATGAGATGGAGCCTTACAGAGCGCACGAATGCTTCAAGGCTTGAAGGCTTCACTTTCTCACACACACTCACTCTCTGTCTCTCACATACACTCTCTCACACACAGACTCACACACACACTCTGTCTCTCTCTCACTCACACACTCTCTCTCAAACATACACACTACAAGGAAAGGGGGGCATGGAACACGCTGGGGAGGAGAGGGAGGGGGGCATGAAACTCAGAGGGAAGGGGGGGCCAAGAACTTGGAGGAGAGGGAGGGAAGGGGGGCCTGGAACTCAGAGGAGAGAGAGGGAGGGAAGGAAGGAGGGGGTCATGGAACTCGGAGCCCCCAAACACACACACTCACTTTGTCTCTCACATACACTCTCTCACACACTCTCTCTCTCACACACGCTCACACACACATACACTCTCTCTCTCTCTGACACAAACACACACACACTCTGTCTCTCACTCATTCTCTCTCTCACACACACACTCTCTCAAACATACACACTCCGAGGAAAACCTTGCTAGCGCCCGTTTCATTTGTGTCAGAAACGGGCCTGTTTTACTAGTAAATAAATAAGTTGTAAAGCCTTCTTACTGCTCCGCCTAAGGCTTTGGCGGGGGGGGGGGGGGGGAGGCGGTGGCACATTTTTCCTAAGTTGTTTCCTAATTGTTTATTTGTTGTTTTAACGGGTTTATTCTTTACTTTTCTTTGTAATGTGTTAAATTGGCTAATCCAGAAGTTTCCTCCTTGATGTTGTCTAGATTGCAAGTATTTGTAAAATTCAATTTCCTTCGGTTGTGTTTCTTCAGCATATTCTTTATTCTTTTTGTGTTTATGTAATATTTAAACTTCTCAATTAAGAAAAATCAATTGCAGACTAATATAACAGGCATGCCACTCTGGATTCAGTGTACTCTAAACTGGGCCTTAGAGTAGGACTCTTACGTAAGTACATAAGTATTGCCATACTGGGAAAGACCAAAGGTCCATCAAGCCCAGCATCCTGTTTCCAACAGTGGCCAATCCAGGTCACAAATACCTGGCACATCCCAAAAAAGTACAACACATTTTATACTGCTTATCCCAGAAATAATGGATTTTCCCTAAGTCCATTTAATAATGGTGTATGGACTTCTCCTTTAGGAAACCGTCCAAAATTTTTTTAAAATTCCGCTAAGCTAACCGCCTTTACCACATTCTCTAGCAACAAATTCCAGAGTTTAATTACACGTTGAGTGAAGAAACATTTTCTCTGATTCGTTTTAAATTTACTACATTGTAGCTTGAGGGTCACGTGATGCTAGGCGACGGGGAGGACGCCGCTTGTTAGAGCTCTGGGTCCCCTCGGGTAACAACAGCCCCTAGCACCGTCAAAATCGAGTCAAAACCCACAAAAAAGCAACAGTAGAAATCGGAATACTCACGCAATAAGCTGCAGGAAAACCAAGCGGTACGGCGGTCGGAATGGCCACGAAAACAACTCGGAAAGAGGGAGCCCGAAGCCGCGTGGGAGAAAACAAAATGGCGGAGACCGGCGCGACTGGCGAGTCCGTGAGCTCAGCCTGGGCGGCGGAGATAGCAGCTGAGGTCTCGGCATTGCTGGAGGTGTCGGTAGACAGGAAGCTGCAGAAAATATCAGATCAGATTGGGCAGATGGACGATAAACTGGAAAGTCTGCGAACCGATTTGACGGGATTCCAGCAGAGGATGTCCGATGTAGAAGATCAATGTCTGCAAACTGAAAAGCAGCAAAAAGAACTGAAAGATAGATTGGACAAGCTGGAAGCAAAAGTAGAGGATCTGGAAAACAGATCGCGGCGCAATAACTTGAGGCTGATCGGTTTGCCAGAGTCGCTCCGAGAGGTGGAGTTGGCGGGATTTCTGGAATCATGGCTGCCAAAAGTGCTAAATAAGCCACAACTGGAGAAGGCATTGAAAATAGAGAGAGCACACAGGCTGGGGAGAGCCGAACAGAATGCGGAGAGACCGAGAGTGGTAATCTGTAAGATACTTAACTATGCACATAAACAAGAAATATTGAGGGAATGGAGACTAAAAGGAAAGATTTTATATGAAAACAACAGCGTGCTCTGCTTTCAGGATTTTTCAACCGCAGTTGCAGCCCAACGTCGACAATTTACTGAAGTATGCAAACGCCTCTATGCAAAAAAAGCAAGATTTGCTCTGATGTTCCCGGCAAAATTAAGAATACAGCAAGAGGGCAGATGGCATGTTTTCAGCTCACACGTGGAAGCTTCACAGTTTGTCAACCAAATGCTGGGAAGCGGGGGAGCAGAGAGTGAACAGACACAAGTAAGAGGCCAGAGGAGTCCATGAAGAGAACAGCTCGCCAAGGCAGGCGAAAACAATAGAGGAAGACGACAGTAGGAGACACAGTGGAATATTCAAAGCCACAGGGAACTTGGACTCACATCAAGACAGATGATAAAATCTAAGAGCCAAGCAGGGACATTAGAGAATAATATGCTGAGCACTCAGGAGCATAAGCTGGGTAAAGTATAAAGAGAAGTTGAAAGTTGAAGCTGTTTAATAGGTTGATTATAACTGTTATAAGTGAATGAGGGCTATATCTGTTACAAGTCCATGAAAAGAAACGTTTAGCCAAGAAAGGCTAAAATTCTAGAAGAAGAAGACAGTGGAGGACATAGTGGAATACCCAGAGTCAAAGGGAACTTGGACTTACATAAAGACAGTGGATAAAAACTCTGAGCCAAGCAGGGACATTAGGGAATCATATGCTGAGTGCTCAGGGTTATAAGCTGGGTAAAGTATAAAACAGAGTTAAAAGTCTGAAGCCGGGTTCCAAGATGATTCTATCTGTTATAAATAAATGTTGGTTATATCTGTTACAAGTAAATGAGAGATAAAAAGATAGAAGTTATGGGGAACAGCAGAATAACAAGGAGGACGGTGGGGGGGGGGGATGAGGGGAGACAGGGGCGTGACCAGTTCTCTAGCGAGAACGGTAGTCTGGTCCTTCGGGAGCAGCATGAAGGAAAGGGGACAGGGACGGGAGGGAGGGGGGAGGGGGGTAGCAAGGGGTTTAGATGTTTTGGTTATAAAGTTTCCTTTTGTTTTAATCTCTTTTCTCACAACACAGGTAACAGCGAGAGGGCGGAGACAGGAAGTGGGTAGACGCGGAGAAGGGGGAGGTACCCAAGGGCTGGGGGGTGCATCCTCACCAATACGAGATATGGAACAGAGAAATGTCAATAAGAATGTGAAATGGGATCGATTAAATTAGTTTCATGGAACGTGGGGGGGATTTCATCACCCATTAAAAGAACCAAAGTCCTGCAGGCTATGCGACGGCATAAAGCAGATGTGGTCTTTCTCCAAGAAACACACTTAACAGCGGTGGAACATAGTAAATTTCAGAAAGGCTGGGTGGGGGAGGCGGTGGGGTCCCCGGCGAAGGGGAAAAAAGGGGGAGTGTTAATGCTGTTTCGAAAAGGGTTGCAGATACAAATAAAGTCGGTCAAAAGAAGTGAGGAGGGTAGATATGTGCTGGCGGAGGTGGAATGCGGAAACAACAGGTACATTTTTTGTAATGTATACGCACCAAATGTCTTTGACCACAAATTTTATAAAACCCTAATAGAACTGCTGAGCCCCTTCCAGGAGGGCAATATAATACTTGGAGGAGATTTTAATTTGGTATATAACACCCAGATGGATAGGTGTAGCTCTGGGACTAACACAACAAGTAACAGTGATAGAGGCCTGCCCTTTCTGTGCTCGACTTTAGACTTAATTGATATATGGAGGGTACTACACCCGACACACAGAGATTATACGCATGTGTCCAGGGCGCACTTGACACAATCTCGTATTGATTACTTCTTGATCTCTCGGGGCCTATTTGCACAAACACCAGCAGCAGAAATAGGACCATGCGAAATATCAGATCACTCACTCATATACATACAGCTGCAGGTGTCTAGAAATTGGGGAGGAGGGAGTAATTGGAGGTTCCCCTTTGAATTATACCGGGATCCACATTTTAAGGAATATATAAATGGAAAGTGGAAGGAGTTTGAAGAGCATAATAGGAGCCACCAGCAGCAAACAAGTTTATATTGGGAGACAGCAAAAGCAGTAATGAGAGGGGAGATAATAGCATATAGGGCCCGAGCCAAGAGAATGAGGGACAAAGAAATCCTCCGCTTGGAAAAAGAGATAAGAACTAGGAGGCTGCGATTTGGGGAGACGATAAAGGAAGAGCAGAAAAGAGCACTATTAGCATCTCAAAGGGAGTTAAACGAATTATTACACCAGAGGGCTAGGAAATCACAAATGTATTATCAGCACCAGCTCTTCCAGTATGGGAATAAGGCGGGAACTTTATTGAGTAGGTTAGTAAAGGGGCAGAAGGGGCCTACTAGGATCCTACAAATTAAAGATGGGAGAGGGCAGACAATCCGGGAGACTGAAGGGATCATAAGCAGATTTAGGAACTATTATAAGGCATTATATGAAAAACCGTCAGACATAATCCCGGATAGTGAGGTATACTTGGCTAACCAAGAGCTGCCTAGGGTCTCAGAGACGCAGTTGGAAATACTGAACAACCCCATAGTGGAGGGAGAGTTGATGTTGGCACTGCAGCAAAGTAAAATACATAAAGCGCCGGGGCCGGACGGGTTTAGTATGGCCTTTTATAAACTAGTACAGGAACAGGTGACAAACCCATTGATGAATCTCTTTAATGAAATGATAACATCAGGAACCTTGTCTGATCGGCTAAATGAGGCGAAAGTAATAGTATTATTAAAACCAGGTAGGGACGAGAGGGAAGTGGGGTCATATAGGCCAATATCTTTGATAAACTGTGATATAAAAATCTATGCGAAGATATTAGCTAATAGGTTGGCTAAGGTGCTTCCAGACTTGGTAGCCTCCCCCCCAGGTAGGTTTTGTAACAGGCAGGTCAGTGGCAAGTAATATCAGAGCACTACTAGCTTCCCTGGAGACAGTGGAGAAGCAGAAAAGGCCTTCTGTGCTGGTTAGTTTCGACGCAGAGAAGGCCTTTGATCGAGTGGTATGGAACTTTATGTTTGAGGTTTTGAAGAAAATGGGGATAGAAGGGGCATTTAGGGAAGCGGTGGGGGCACTGTACTCTAACCCACAGGCCTATATGTGGATAAATGGGGAGAGGTCGGACTTGTTCCCAATTAGGAGAGGCACCAGGCAGGGATGTCCTCTGTCGCCTCTGCTCTTTGTTTTGGTTCTAGACCCTCTGATCAGAGAAATTAGAGACCATCCAGAGGTGACGGGGGTAAAGTGGGGCCCGCAAGAGTTTAAAGTCTCAGCGTTCGCAGACGATATCTTAGTACACCTTACCCAGCCTAAGCAATCTTTAGAGGCTTTGTTAGAGCTCTTCCAGGAGTATGGAGATTTCTCAGGATTTAAGATCAATTACTCGAAATCATTGGCGCTGGCGACTAATGAAAGAGTGAGAGGGATATGGAAAGGAACATTTCCTTTGAAATGGGCAGTGGAGTCACTTCGATACCTAGGAGTGCGGATCACCATGCACACTACAGCCTTATATCATACCAACATAACTAGATTAGTAGACGCTATGAAGGAGCAACTAGGGAGGTGGAAAGCTTTACCAATCACATTACATGGGAGGATACACTTGTTTAGAATGGTGGAGTTCCCCAGGTGGCTCTATACTTTTCAGGTGCTACCTTTGAAACTAAAGAATAAGGATTTGAATCGGATCTACAAGTACGTAAGGAAATTCGTATGGAGGGACTCCAAACCTAAGCTTCCTTTGAAAATATTAATGGGCTCGTGGAGGGAAGGGGGGTTGGGCCTTCCGGATCTCAGGCGCTATAACCAAGCTTGTTTGTTGAGACACTTGGGAGACTGGTTGTTAGACAGGCAGGATTTCACGCCTAGGAGACTGGAGCAGGAATACTTTAAACCATATCATTTATATTACCTGCTGCAGTGCCCAGGGATAGCTATACCTAGTCAGGTGGGCAATAGCGTGTTGCTAAGACCCATTAGAGAGATATGGAAGGATCTAAATAAGAGCTGGGGGTTGGGGGCAGAGACATCAGATCTTTTACCGTTACAGGGTAATCCCCAATTTAAACCGGGTTCAGAAAATAAAGTGTTTCTTAGATGGGCAGGACTAGGCATAACAAGGTTAGAGCATGTCCTGGATTCTCGGGGACAATTACTGGGTTTGGGAGCCTTGGGAGTAGGTATAGACTACAGCCACACATTTGCATATGGTCAGCTAGCTCACTATGTTCGTTCCTTGGACGCAGCACAGTTGGGAGGCAGACATGGACGTAGAGTCAGAGAATTCTATGGTTCCGTACCTGGAGAGAGGTTATCGGTTTCAGGGCTGCAGAAAGCCTTGTGGGAGCTGGGAGGAGGTAAGGATATGGACAAAATACAGCAGAAGTGGGCGCGAGATCTGAAACAGCCTAACCTGCAAATTAACTTCCGGAAGCTGGTGGCACAAATACCTTCAATATCAGGGAATGCAAATTTGAGAGAATGTCAATATAGAATTCTACATAGAGCATACATGGCCAAATCTCAGGTGTTCCAAATGGGGGGGATCCCGGATCCATTGTGTTCCAAGTGTAGGCAGGGAAAGGGCACGCTGTTTCATTATCTATGGGATTGTTACAAAATACAAAATTTTTGGAGACAAATAGCTCAATACTTGGAAAAGGTGTTGCAGCATAAAATTCAGTTTTCCCCCAAGGGGGTCTTGCTAGATCAATATGAAACATTAGCAGTCCCGCAAAAAGGGGCTCGGCAGTTCATCCGCAAAGCCAGCATACTGGGGAAGAAGCTTATTCTGAATGGTTGGATGACAGAGGAACCGCCAGACTATTGGCATTGGAGAAACCGACTATATGACCTGCTCATGCAGGAAAGGAGGGAGGTGGGATCATCCCCAAAGAGAAGAAAGGTGTTCTTAGGAATCTGGGAAATGTACATACAATCATTATCCTCCAGAGCACGAAGTTTTCTGTTAAATAGACTGTAAAGGAAGAAGGGAAGAAGAAGAGAAGGGAAAAGGGAAACGGATAAAGGAGGGAAGAGAAAGGAGAAAGAAGAAAGGGGAAAAGGGGTTTTTTTTTTTTTTTTTTTTTTGTTCCTTTTGGGATCATTAGAGAATGGAATGAGGATGCTATTGGAAGATGTGGGCTATGTAATGGGGAATGTTGAATAAATGGAGTATAATGTATGGTCACCAATAACATGTTGAACTATATAAGTAGCAGGATTAGGGAGGGGGAAGGGAGGTTTGGGGATAAAAGAAAAACTTAATTGACTGGAATGTAAATGATTTACTTGCATTTGTACAATGCTCATGTTGAAGTTTTGTTGGTTTGCATTGATTTTCAGTCAATAAAAAAGATTTAAACCCTACTACATTGTAGCTTCATCACATGCCCCCTAGTCCTAGTATTTTTGGAAAGTGTAAACAGACTCTTCACATCTACCCGTTCAACTCCACTCATTATTTTATAGACCTCTATCATATCTCCCCTCAGCCACCTTTTCTCCAAGCTGAAGAGCCCTAGCCGCTTTAGCCTTTCCTCATAGGGAAGTCGTCCCATCCCCTTTATCATTTTCGTCGCCCTTCTCTGTACCTTTTCTAATTCTACTATATCTTTTCTGAGATACGGTGACCAGAATTGAACGCAATATTCAAGGTGCAGTCGCACCATGGAGCGATACAAAGGCATTATAACGTCCTCATTTTTGTTTTCCATTCCTTTCCTAATAATACCTAACATTCTATTTGCTTTCTTAGCCACAGCAGCACACCGAGCAGAAGGTTTCAACGTATCATCAACAACGACACCTAGATCCCTTTCTTAGTCTGTGACTCCTAACATTGGACCTTGCATGATGTAGCTATAATTCGGGTTCCTCTTTCCCACATGCATCACTTTGCACTTGCTCACATTAAATGTCATCTGCCCCCCCCTCCCTTTCTCCTCCTTTCTTTGAAATGACAGCTCCCGCCATCCTCCGCCCCTGCCGCCCCCCCTGAGGTCGTCGCCACCGCTCCCCCCCCTCCGCCTGATACCGGGCCCTCACAGCGCTTCTCACCTCTGTCTGAAGGCGCTGCACCGGCAAGAACAGCTGATCGCCTCTTCGGACTTCCCTCCTTTCCTCCTGGGGCCACCCTCGTCTGACGTAGGTAACCTAATCATTTCTATAGCGCTACTAGACATACGCAGTGCTGTACACATTATGGACTACATTCTACATAGTAACATAGTAGATGACGGCAGAAAAAAGACCTGCACGGTCCATCCAGTCTGCCCAACAAGACAACTCATGTGTGCTACTTTTTGTGTATACCCTACTTTGATTTGTACCTGTGCTCTTCGGGGCACAGACCATATCAGTCTGCACAGCACTGTCCCCGCCGTCCAACCACCAGCCCTGCCTCCCAACCACCGGCTCTGGCACAGACTGTATAAATCTGCCCAGCACTATCCCCGCCTCCCACCACCGGCTCTGGCACAGACTGTATAAGTCTGCCCAGCACTATCCCTGCCTCCCACCACCGGCTCTGGCACAGACCTTATAAGTCTGCCTAGCACTATCCCCGCCTCCCAACCACCCGCCCCGCCTCCCACCACTGGCTCTGGCACAGACCGTATAAGTCTGCCCAGCACTATCCCTGCCTCCCACCACCGGCTCTGGCACAGACCATATAAGTCTGCCCAGCACTGTCCCCGCCTCCCACCACTGGCTCTGGCACAGACCGTATAAGTCTGCCCAGCACTATCCCTGCCTCCCAACCACCAGCCCCGCCTCCCACCACCGGCTCTGGCACAGACCATATAAGTCTGCCCCGCACTATCCAACCTCCAGTCCCGTCTCCCACCACCGGCTCTGGCACAGACCGTATAAGTCTGCCCAGCACCATCCCCGCCTCCCAACCACCAGCCCCGCCTCCCACTATCGGCTCTGACGTAAGTAACCTACATAGGTAACCTAATCATTTCTATGGCGCTACTAGACATACGCAGCGCTGTACACATTATGGACTACATTCTATAAAGTACACCTAATTTTCCACACCCTCTTTTCAACTATATGACTTAGAATTTACCTGCATCACAGTATAGAATACGCTTAGACGGTTGCACATGTAAATTCTAATTAATGCTAATTAGTGTTAGTAATTGCTTGTTAAGTATTGGTCTGATTGCCTTGTTAACTAATTAAGTTGCACACACAAATCCAGAATAAAACCAGATTTGTGCACAAAACTTAAGTCACGCTATATAGAATCCACGGGTATATGTAGTTATTTTCTCTGTCCCTAGAGGGCTCACACTGTACTTGGGGCAATGGAGGGTTAAGTGACTTCCCCAAGGTCACAAGGAGCTACAGTGGGAATCCAACCTAGGTCACTAGGGCTCAAAGCCCACTGCACTAACCATCAGTGATTGTGTTAAGGAAGCCTTTTCAGAGGAGCTATAAATCAAATGAGAATAGAAATCAAAACCATAGTTTCAGACATGTTTGTAAATGGAAGAGAATGAAGAAACCAGGAGCAAAAGCAAAAGCAGCATTCAGAAAACGTAAAGAGACACAGGAGGAGGAGGAGGTGGCAAGAATAACCAAAAAACAAAGGGAGGCAAGAGGGACAGTTAAAATGATAAAGGTTCGAACTGCAGAAATACACGGTCCAATCAGTAAGGACAGCAGATAAAACTTTCTTTAGATATCTAAGTTACTTGAATCTTAACTGAAGAAATGAATAATTACAAAGCAAATACAATTACAAAAATAATGACAAAACAACAGCAAAAACCTACACTAAGCACATAAAAAGCGCTACTTCCAAATCCTGCCTATGGAGTTCATAACAAGGAGGATAAGGCCCTGATGGCCAGAAGCAAATGCGGAAGCTAGAGGTCGTTAGCGCCAGACTACAACCCATATTTGCTCCCGTGGAATGCGCAGCCGACGAGCACGTCAGACTACAAGCTCGCCAGCTCTGGGTGCAATGAGCGTGTAAATGCATGCAAAAGAGGGCCTCCCGCGGCAAACCCTATGCCAACTCGATGCTGGCGTTAGGGTTGTGCCAAGCCGTGGAGAGGAATAGTGAGACCTGCTGCTGGCTCTCAGTAGCCCTGGAGGTCTCCACAAAGACATGGGTGCCTGGTGAACCCCAGAACCCCCATCCTCCCAAAGCCACGAGGGCCTGGTGGACCCCAGACCCCCCACCCTCCCACAGACACGAGGGCCTGGTGGACCCCAACCCCCCCACCCTTCCACAGACACGCCCACCCTCCCAAAGATGCGAGGGCCTGGTGGACCCCAGACCCCAACCCCCCCACCCTTCCACAGACACGCCCACCCTCCCAAAGATGCGAGGGCCTGGTGGACTGAAGGAAAATAGAAACATCAAAATAAGACATATCAAATAATCATCCTAAGATTCATCAGAACATAAGAAGGTGGGGGAGAAGAGAAAAAAGTGGAGAAAGACATTGAACAGAAGAAAAGGTACAGGCAGATAACATCCTGGAATAAACAAAATTATTGACCTGATCACCCACACCAACACACTTTTTTTTCATCTTTATTTTTTGATTTTTCAAAGAGACAGCTGTCTATTACAACAACCGCTAATATGCATTTCAAGAAAAAAAAACCCAAAGATGCCATCTCTAATAATTACAGACATCTGAAAAGGAATGCAGTTGTTCTGGAAGAAAATCAGGTATTTAACCCTCCCCCACCCCCCCCAAAAAAGAAAAAAAAAATCTTAACTCTACGTTTACATGGAAGAAAAGTAGAAGCAAAGTCTCTGGACCCCTCCTGAAACATTTTCAGGGCAATTTTAAAACGGGGGGTCCACATGGAAGCAGTGCGTGCAGCAGGAACGTACAAAACGCCGGCATTTTCACGGGGAAGTGGCCAGAAAACAGCTAAGCGCTATTCTATGAGGACGCATAGAAGTGGCATAGCCCCAGATTTTATATCATGCCACCAAAATTGTGCAGACAAATCCGGCCGTATCCTAGGTTTGTGCGTGCAATTTATGTTTAAATCTTTTTTATTAGCAGAAATATAACAACAATTCAATTCGGTATACAATATAATAATTCCTACCAGTGACTAAGAATCATTAAACAGTTTTAATTTTTCTCCCCCTCCCTCCCCCCTGCTGCCCAGCTTACATCCCGTATCAATTCTATATTTGCCAAACATTTTAAGTGATAACAAAACAAAATATACTGCAGAGCAAATAGAAATGCAACTTCCTCATCGTAAGCTGTGCGTGCAATTTAATTACTTAACAAGCCAGTCAGCATCAATAACTTCCACTTACTGGGACCGGTGCTATTTAACATATTTATAAACGATCTGGAAATCGGAATCACAAGTGAAGTGATTAAGTTTGCAGATGACACCAAACTATGCAAGGTGGTTAAAACACATGCGGACTGTGAAAAATTGCAGGAAGACCTGGGCATCCAAATGACATTTAATGTGGACACATGCAAAGTACTTCACATTGGGAAGAATAATCTGAATCATAGTTATTTGATGCTAGGGTCCACCTTGGGGGTCAGCACCCAAGAAAAAGATCTAGTTGTCGCTGTAGATAATACGCTGAAATCTTCTGCCCAGTGTGCGGCTGCAGCCAAAAAAGCAAACAGGATGCTAGGAATTGTTAGGAAACGGATGGTGAATAAGACCAAAAATATTATAATGCTTCTGTATCACACCATGGTGGGACCTCACCTTGAATATTGTGTTCAGTTCTGACCGCCATATCTCAATAAAGATATGGAGGAATTAGAAAAGGTTCAAAGAAGAGCGACCAAAATGATAAAGGGGATGGAACTGCTCTCGTATGAGGAAAGGCTAAAGAGGTTAGGGCTCTTCATTTTGGAAAAGAGACGGATAAGGGGGGATGTGATTGAGGTCTATAAAATCCTGAGTGGTACAAAGACTTTTAAAACAAATAGGAGGAAATATTTTTTCACTCAAAGAATAGTTAAGCTCTGGAACTCTTTGCTGGAGGATGTGGTAACAGTGGTTTGTATATCTAGGTTTAAAACAGGTTTGAACAAGTTCCTGGAGGAAAAGTCCATAGTCTACTATTGAGACAGATATTGGAAAGCCACTGCTTGCCCTGGGATTGGTTGCCACTGCTTGAGTTTCTGCCAGGTACTTGTGGCCTGGATTAGTCACTGTTGGAAACAGGATACTGGGCTAAATGGACCATTGGTCTGACCCAGTATGGCTGTACTTATGAATGATCTTGGAGGCTGAGTGTACCCTCATGCTTAAGAGCCATAAGAAACCAGTATTTAGAACATTTTTAAAAGAGAGAAAAGCTGCAGTCCAGAGACTGCTTACATTGCCATCTTGTCTCTCCTCAGCCTCCCAGATCTACCCCTCTAAATCAGAAATGTTACTAGGACTCCAGTACCAAATCTTGGCCCCTTTCCCATTTAGCCTCCACCCCACCCCTTTTGCCCTTTCTGTTTTTTGGGGTAGCACAGCACTGTCATCCTCCTGAACCAGCAACCTTTGGTCATCTTTGCTCCTGTTTCTTTTCCTGTGCACATATTATCCCACAGACTGCTAAAGCAGATGCTCCTTTAGTATCCGAGGAAGCAATATTCTGAGGGTGGGAGAGGCTCCAAGGAGGCAGTATTCCAAGGGCGCTCGGTGCCAATATTTTGAGGGCGGGAGAGGTTCTGAGGTGGCAATATTCAGGGGGCAGGAGAGGCTCTGAGGAGGCAATATTCCAAGAACTGGAGAGGTTCCGAGGAGGCAATATTCCGAGGGCGGGAGAGGCTCCGAGGAGGCAGTATTCCAAGGGCAGGAGAGGTTCGTGGAGGCAATATTCAGAGGGCAGGAGAGGCTCTGAGGAGACAATATTCCGAGGGCGGGAGAGGCTCCAAGGAGGCAGTATTCTGAAGGCAGGAGAAGCTCCGAGGAGGCAATATTCAGTGGGCGGGAGAGGTTCTGAGGAGGAAATATTCCGAGGGTGGGAGAGATTCCGAGGAGGCAGTATTCCGAGGGCGGGAGAGGCTCCAAGGAGGCAATATTCAGAGGGCTGGAGAGGTTCCAAGGAGAAAATATTCCAAGGGTGGGAGAGATTCCGAAGAGGCAGTATTCCGAGGGCGGGAGAGGCTCTGAAGAGGCAGTATTCCGAGGGCGGGAGAGGCTCCGAGGAGGCAGTATTCTGAGGGCGGGAGAGGCTCCAAGGAGGCAGTATTCCAAGGGCGATGGTACCAATATTTTGAGGGCGGGAGAGGTTCTGAGGAGGCAATATTCAGAGGGCAGGAGAGGCTCTAAGGAGCCAATATTCCAAGGTAGGGAGAGGGTCCTAGGAGGCAATATTCCAAGGGTGGGAGAAGCTCCGAGGAGGCAGTATTCCGAGGGCAGGAGAGGTTCATGGAGGCAATATTCAGAGGGCAGGAGAGGCTCTGAGGAGACAATATTCCGAGGGCGGGAGAGGTTCTGAGGAGGAAATATTCCGAGGGTGGGAGAGATTCCGAGGAGGCAGTATTCTGAAGGCAGGAGAAGCTCCGAGGAGGCAATATTCAGAGGGCGGGAGAGGTTCTGAGGAGGAAATATTCCGAGGGTGGGAGAGATTCCGAGGAGGCAGTATTCCGAGGGCGGGAGAGGCTCCAAGGAGGCAATATTCAGAGGGCGGGAGAGGCTCCAAGGAAGCAATATTCTGAGGGTGGGAGAGGCTCCGAGGAGGCAGTATTCCAAGGGTGATGGTGCCAATATTTTGAGGGCGGGAGAGGTTCTGAGGAGGCAATATTCTGAGGGCAGGAGAGGCTCTAAGGAGCCAATATTCCAAGGTAGGGAGAGGGTCCTAGGAGAAAATATTCCAAGGGTGGGAGAGATTCCGAAGAGGCAGTATTCCGAGGGCGGGAGAGGCTCTGAAGAGGCAGTATTCCGAGGGCGGGAGAGGCTCTGAGGAGGCAGTATTCTGAGGGCTGGAGAGGCTCCAAGGAAGCAATATTCTGTGGGTGGGAGAGGCTCCGAGGAGGCAGTATTCCAAGGGTGATGGTGCCAATATTTTGAGGGCGGGAGAGGTTCTGAGGAGGCAATATTCAGAGGGCAGGAGAGGCTCTAAGGAGCCAATATTCCAAGGTAGGGAGAGGGTCCTAGGAGGCAATATTCCAAGGGTGGGAGAAGCTCCGAGGAGGCAGTATTCCGAGGGCAGGAGAGGTTCATGGAGGCAATATTCAGAGGGCAGGAGAGGCTGTGAGGAGGACATTATTCCAAGGGCGGGAGAGGCTCCAATGAGGCAGTATTCCAAGGGCGGGAGAGGTTCCGAGGAGAAAATATTCCGAGGATGGGAGAGATGTCGAGGAGGCAGTATTCTGAGGGCAGGAGAGGCTCCGAGGAGGCAGTATTCCGAGGGCGGAAGGGGCTCCGAGGAGGCAGTATTCTGAGGGCAGGAGAGGTTCGTGGAGGCAACATTCAGAAGGCAGGAGAGGCTCTGAGGAGGCAATAGTCCAAGGGCGGGAGAAGTTCCGAGAAGGCAATATTCCGAGGGCAGGAGAGGTTTGTGCTATTCAGAAGGCAGGAAAGGCTCTGAGGAGACAATAGTCGAAGGGCAGGAGAGGCCCCAAGGAGGCAGTATTCTGAGGGAGGAAAGGCTCCGAGGAGGAAATATTCCGAGGGTGGGAGAGATTCCCAGGAGGCAGTATTCCGAGGACGGGAGAGGTTCGTGGAGGCAATATTCAGAGGGCGGGAGAGGTTCCGAGGAGGAAATATTCTGAGGGTGGGAGAGATTTCGAGGAGGCAGTATTCTGAGGGCGGGAGATGCTCCAAGGAGGCAGTATTCAGAAGGCGGGAGAGGCTCTAAGGAGGCAGTATTCCGAGGGCAGGAGAGGTTCGTGGAGGCAATATTCAGAGGGCGGGAGAGGTTCCGAGGAGGAAATATTCTGAGGGTGGGAGAGATTTCGAGGAGGCAGTATTCTGAGGGCAGGAGAGGCTCCGAGGAAGCAGTATTACGAGGGCAGGAGAGACTCCGAGGAGGCAGTATTCCGGGGGCGGGAGAGGTTCCGAGGAGGCAGTATTCCGAGGGCGGAAGGGGCTCTGAGGAGGCAGTATTCCGAGGGCAGGAGAGGTTCATGGAGGCAGTATTCCGAGGGCGGGAGAGGCTCTGAGCCTGTTATCTCTCAGTGAATATTGGCGGTACCTGTACATAAGTACATAAGTATTGCCATACTGGGAAAGGCCAAAGGTCCATCGAACCCAGCAGGGATATTTAGTGCAGGTACATGGATGGGTGGTGCAAGCGTTTTAAAAATATTCTGAATATTAACCCCAGAATGTTGCTTTTCAGAGAAGACTTGCTGTGTTCAGACATGCTGACCACTGCTTTTATCTGTCAACACTGAGCCAAAGACAAGCTGGCAAGGGATTAATTACAGCAAACGCAGAAGAGCGTCAGAAATCCACTTATAGCAAAATGCAATGTAGTATCACAACACTGAGGAGGGTCGTCTTTACCCTCAAAGTGTAGATGTTTCAAGGCCCAACAAAATCAAGTTGATGAAGTACTGGAGCACTGATGGGTGGCAAAGCTTGCGGGTCGCACCCCAGAAGGGCTTGTGCTGCTGAGTTGGGGTTGTGAGGTTATCAGGTCTTTCTTCCATATAGAAATTGTCAGATTCAGGCTTCAGTGCACTCGTGGTACAGAAGTCAGAGCAGGAAGCTGTCTGTGCTCTTCTCTGTGAAAAATAAAGAAATTAGTAAAATATCAAATCAAATCTCACAGCCTTCTCCCTGCCCCCTCATTACTGAGTTTCTCTGCCACCTGCCTCTCACTTCTGAGTCTCAGTCTTTCCCTCTTCTGCAGTGCCAGTTCTCATTGTCCTTTCTCCTCCTCCTACTACTACTACTTAACATTTCTAAAGCGCTACTAGGGTTACGCAGCGCTGTACAATTTAACAAAGAGAGACAGTCCCTGCTCAGAGCTTACAATCTAATAGACAAGTGAACGGTCGGTCCGATAGGGGCAGTCAAATTGGGGCCGTCTGGATTTGCTGAACAGTAGGAGTTAGGTGTCCTCTAAGGTGGGGAGTCTCACTGTTGGAGTTGTAGATAGGAGTAGAAAGCTTTATTGTCTATTGGGTAAGTGTCCTGTAATTCTCCAAAAATAAGAATCATGCTCTTATTCCAGATTGACCCAAACATTAAAACTCCTTTCCCTATCTATTATCCCTATACCTTAGCTTATTATCGACTATATCTAAGATCATGTAATGACTGCATCATAACAACACTCTGTAAGCCACATTGAGCCTGCAAAAAGGTGGGATAATGTGGGGTACAAATGCAATAAATAAAATCCCTCCGCACTGCTCACTGTCCAACTCTCCCTCCTCCAGGATGGTGAGTCTCTCTGCCCTTCCTCCTTCTCTATACTGGTAAATCTCCCTCTCCCTCTTCCACACTGGTGAGTTTACTACTACTACTTAACATTTCTAAAGCGCTACTAGGGTTATGCAGCGCTGTACAATTTAACATAAAAGGACAGTCCCTGCTCAAAGAGCTTACAATCTAAGAGACAAGTGAACGGTCGGTCCGATAGGGGCAGTCAAATTGGGGCCGTCTGGATTTGCTGAACGGTAGGAGCTAGGTGTCCTCTAAGGTGGGGAGTCTCACTGATCCCTCCGCACTGCTCACTGTCCAACTCTCCCTCCTCCAGGATGGTGAGTCTCTCTGCCCTTCCTCCTTCTCTATACTGGTAAATCTCCCTCTCCCTCTTCCACACTGGTGAGTTTACTACTACTACTTAACATTTCTAAAGCGCTACTAGGGTTATGCAGCGCTGTACAATTTAACATAAAAGGACAGTCCATGCTCAAAGAGCTTACAATCTAAGAGACAAGTGAACGGTCGGTCCGATAGGGGCAGTCAAATTGGGGCCGTCTGGATTTGCTGAACGGTAGGAGCTAGGTGTCCTCTAAGGTGGGGAGTCTCACTGATCCCTCCGCACTGCTCACTGTCCAACTCTCCCTCCTCCAGGATGGTGAGTCTCTCTGCCCTTCCTCCTTCTCTATACTGGTAAATCTCCCTCTCCCTCTTCCACACTGGTGAGTTTACTACTACTACTACTATTTAGCATTTCTATAGCGCTACAAGGCGTACGTAGCGCTGCACAAACATAGAAGAAAGACAGTCCCTGTTCAAAGAGCTTACAATCTAATAGACAAAAAATAAATAAAGTAAGCAAATCAATTAATGTGAACGGGAAGGAAGAGAGGAGGGTAGGTGGAGGCGAGTGGTTACAAGTGGTTACGAGTCAAAAGCAATGTTAAAGAGGTGGGCTTTCAGTCTAGATTTAAAGGTGGCCAAGGATGGGGCAAGACGTAGGGGCAAGTACCTGGCAGAAACCCAAATAGTAGCAACATTCCATGTAGAACCCCAAAGAGTAGCAAGATTCTAGAATTCTAAAGAATAACAAGATTCCATGCAGAATTTCAAAGTGTAGCAACATTCCATATAGAATCCCAAAGACTAGCAAGATTCCATTCAGAATCCTAAGTGCATAAGTATTGCCATACTGGGACAGACCAAAGGTCCATCAAGCCCAGCATCCCGTTTCCAACAGTGGCCAATCCAGGTCACAAGTACTACTACTACTACTACTATTTAGCATTTCTATAGCGCTACAAGGCATACGCAGCGCTGCACAAACATAGAAGAAAGACAGTCCCTGCTCAAAGAGCTTACAATCTAATAGACAAAAAATAAATAAAGTAAGCAAATCAATTAATGTGAACGGGAAGGAAGAGAGGAGGGTAGGTGGAGGCGAGTGGTTACAAGTGGTTACGAGTCAAAAGCAATGTTAAAGAGGTGGGCTTTCAGTCTAGATTTAAAGGTGGCCAAGGAGTTTCACTGTCTCCCCTCCCTCCTCAATGCTGGTGAGTCTGACTATCCCCCTCCTCCTCCCTCCTCTGCCTTCTGAATGAGATTCAACAGTGTGGATACAGGAGGAGAAGGAACAATGAGCAGTGGGGAGGAGGGAGGGGGGGGGGACAATGAAACCCAGCAGTGTGTAGGAGGTAGGGATCAGTTTGGAGGAGGGAGGGGGACAGTGAGACTCAGCAGAGGGAGGAGGTGGACAGTAAGTTTGTGTGCCATTGTGACACTTTACGGTTTGGTAATATAGCAAAGAAGATTATTGAAGCTGATGATTGATAATAACAGTCACATGTATTTCTATAACCTGTATATCTGAGGCTTTTGTCCTTCCTGTTGTCTAGAATTCTTTTGCTATTTTAAGTTCAACATTCTGAACACAAATTTAGTGGGGTTCAATTTTTGTTTTTCTGATTTGGGATATTATAAACAACCTATGTGGAAGGGATTGATTGTATACATACACATACCTTACATGTTACAAATACACATGGAATGATCTGCATATATGTAGTGGACTGGTGTGTATACATGCATGTGCTTACAAAGAGACTGACTTTTCTGCTGTGTGCACAAATTTACAGAGGGAGTAGTGTTCATCTGAAAACATCTGGCATCCTGATTACTTCTTTTGCTTGTCCCTTTTATCCTCCCAAAATAAAAGGATCAGCCCCCCCCCCCCCCCCCCGCGCTGTAGGTTCCTGAAGGAGAGAGAAGGGGTGGGGGAGTAAAGATGAACACTCACCCAGGAGTAATCAGACCATTTTCTCATTCCTGGTCCTCTTCCCTACAGAGGGGGGAAATAAAACAAATTTGGGTAAATCTCCAAGATTATACCTGCAGCAGCAACTGTGAGGAAAGAAGGGACTAAAGCAGACTCCGACAGTGCAATCAGGACAGACACCCAGAGAAAATGTTGTATTTTCTCTGTAATGAGGGTAGCCAGTGGCTGAATTCACTGGCAAAGATTATAAATGATCCCCTGGGGGTCGATTCTTGGCTCAGGGTGCAAGTTTTAGGACAGAATTAGGTTTCCAGCTCTTCTCATACCAGTTCCCAAATGCTAAAAATACAAAGAGGCAAAAGAAGTGAGGGAAATAAAGGGAAGAATGACTAACCCAAGTTCCCAAATGTTGCCACACTCACTTCGTTGGGTAACGATGATGATAAGGAGGATCAGTACAGCAGCTGGGATGAACACACTCAGGAGAATGGTTCTGATGTGCGACTCCTGATGGCTCAGCGCATGGGTTAAATCTGTAAGAAAACAGAATGGCCAGTGGTTTATTCCTTCTCAGTGCCTCATTTACCCTGAAGTGTGTGGAGAACTATCCAGGGCTCTGTTAAAGCATTAGACATGTACCGCAGACCCTCCTCAATGCCCAATCCAGGTCCTGTCTCCTTGCAGGTGATCTCGCTGTCCTCAGTGCAGTGCTTCTGAACTCTCTCCTGGAGGCACACCAAATGGGTCAAGTTCTCAGAATTATTATGCATGACATAAATTGGCTTCAGTTGGAGAACCATTGTATTCAAATCGATCGCATTCATATTCATTGTAGCAGACCTGAGAATCTGACTGGCTAGGTGTGCCTCCAGGAAAGGGTTAACAAGCACTGCCTTAATGCATCAGCACTAGGACACCTGGACTCTCTTTGTAGAGGTATCACCTCCCATAAAATGGGGACACAGAGGCTGGCTCTGGACCTATAATACACTGATTACCTTTTTTTCACAACACTGCCTGACAGAAATTCAGTTCTCAAAACAGCAACAAAGTACTCAGGAGCAGCATTATGTCAGGAACCTGTTAATACTATTAGTGGGTGACCAGCAGTCTGATGCCATAGGTGGCCCATGTCCCAGAGGTGATTCATAGCTTGTGCAATGTGTCCAAGGATATCACTGCTGCGAGGATCATTTTCAGTCATCCACCCGCATCAGCTGAGCCTCAAACTGCCCCTCTCATGCTGCTAAAAGTGGGAGCATTGTGTAACACCCATGTGTAGGATGTCATTTTCCAGGGAAAGCAGCACAGCACATATGATGCAAAGTCTGTAGGAACTGTGTCCCAATACAGACAGTTTGGAAAAGATTTCTGAATTCTGTGCTTCCACGTACCATGTCCTACCCTCAGATCACCTCTTTTCACGCTCCATCTGCTCCTGGCTGAAACGGGATGAAACTTGCTCAGGAAAGATCTGGGGGGTTCTGTGATTGACAGATTTCCAGTAGAGAAATATCCCCTGCCGAGAAGGGAGGTGCCAGAGTCAGGGGCTTAAAACCAGAAGGGCCCTCTCTGCCCTGAGGACGCATAGGGGAGCTTCCTACCCTCCCACACACCCTTGTTTTTGCTTGCTGTTTGTTTTTCTATGCTTGGAGGGCAGGAATACCCCAGCCTGGGTGCTTTGAATAGCGTAATTCATCGTTATGGTTTAGTACAGGTGAGTTCTTCATCTTGCTGTGTGGTAGGAGCATCCTGGGTACAGCATATACACCGCATTGGTCAGTCTTGCTTATGGTGGTGGACTGGAGCTTGGAGAAGAGACGGCTGAGGGGAGACATGATAGAGGTATATAAAATAATGAGTGGAGTGGAACAGGTGGATGTGAAGCGTCTGTTCACGCTTTCCAAAAATACTAGGACTAGGGGGCATGCGATGAAACTACAGTGTAGTAAATTTAAAACAAATCAGAGAAAATTTTTCTTCACCCAACGCGTAATTAAACTCTGGAATTCGTTGCCGGAGAACGTGGTGAAGGCGGTTAGCTTGGCAGAGTTTAAAAAGGGGTTGGACGATTTCCTAAAGGACAAGTCCATAGACTGCTACTAAATGGACTTGGGAAAAATCCACAATTTCGGGAATAACATAAAATGTTTGTACATTTGGGAAGCTTGCCAGGTGCCCTTGACCTGGATTGGCCGCTGTCGGGGACAGGATGCTGGGCTCGATGGACCCTTGGTCTTTTCCCAGTATGGCATTACTTATGTACTTATGGGTGCATTATTTGTAGCTAATGCTTTTAAAATGAAATTAAATAAGGAAAAAACGCAGTGCCTGGTTCTCTCTTCCCAATACTCCCCTTATCTCCCGACTACTCTCAACACCCCCTGATGTCAAACTCCCCGTGTCTGACAACTTAAAGATACTGGGGGTAACACTAGACATCTTTTGGTAACCACGCTAAGCTCACCACGAAGAAAATGTTTAATATGATGTGGATATTGAAACGAGTGAAGCCTTATCTCCCACTCAACACTTTCCGGAACCTGATACAGTCTACTGTTATTACCCACGCCGACTACTGCAACAGTGTCTTTTTAGGATGCAAAACCCAAATACTGAAGAGACTCCAAACTGCCCAAAACACGGCTGCCAGACTTATTTTTGGCAAATCAAAATTCGAACGTGCATCACCTCGTTGAGCAAAGCTTCACTGGCTCCCCATCAAAGAAAGAATACATTTCAAGATCAACACAATGACCCACAAGATCATCCACGGCGAATCCCCTGGCTACATGAATGAATTGATTGACCTCCCTGCTAGAAACATATCTATTTCTTCACGAACTTATCTCAACCTACACCTTCCCAATTGTAGAGGAATTAAATACAAGACCTACTACGCATCTAGTTTCTCCTTTTTGGGCAGCCAGCTTTGGAACGCTCTACCCAGACCAATCCGATTAATAAACGACTTCTTGCCCTTTAGAAAAATGCTGAAAGCTCATCTCTTTAAGGAAACCTACCCAAATGCCCCAACCTAATCTCGCCAACTTCCACCCCCAACCTCCCATCCTTCTCTTTCCATCTCTCCTTAATTTTATCCCTCCTTACCCTTTCTCCCAAATTACACTATCCTATCCTGTCTACCCTCTTTTATCCTAGTCATATATTATCTAGCTCAACTTATCATACACTACTAAGCCCAACTTTACATTGTTTTACTACTGTTTTATTAAAATTCTATTAACTTTGTATTTCAAATTACTATGTAAGCCGCATTGAGCCTGCATTGTGTGGGAAAGCGCGGGGTACAAATGTAATAATAATAATAATAGCTTTAAGAGCTTACAATTTGACTCGGGTATCCTGGTTTTGGGCTGTTTTTGTTAAATGCAGTCCTGTTGTAATAAAACTGGGCCAAGTTGTCCCCATATAATTAACGAAGTGAACGTGTTATTTATTAATATGGGTTTAGGGTGGAAAAGGGGCCGGGTCAGGGTGTCACAGTTGCCTGTGTTAACTGCTTGGCCCTGCCACTCCGCTCCTGTTACTCTTCTCCTCACCCTCTGCTTTTATCACCACCCCCTGCGCTAGGGTATCTTGCAGCTGGCAGCCATGTCATTAACAAAGGGGTAACCCAGCCATCCCTGCTGCCATCTCTTGTAAGGCACAACTTACCACCACCCTTCCATCTCTTCATGCTGATCTGCCTTCCCTGGAAGCTTAACACAGCTGTACAAATAGTAGAATTGGCTTTGCTGACTCCTCCTTTTGGTCATCTGTTCTCTTCCATACCAAAAGCCAGGCTTCCCCATTCCTTATCCCTCCCTCTCTGTTCAGTTCTTACTACCACCTTCTGTATCTGTACTACACAGGCTTGAATATCACCAGTTCCAGACGTCTACCGCCCTCTCAGTAAATTATGTTCCATCTCCAGCACCCTTGTCCTTGACTTCTTTTTTATTTTTATGGAATATGCTACCTTGTATGTTTTGAACCTTCTAGTTATTTGAATGTGTGTGTGTGTGTTGTTATCTAATTCCTATTTGCTTTCTTTTTTTCAAAGAGTCCCTATGAATTTCACAAGTCTCCATGAGCTCCATAGGTATCAGTATTGCTTGGGAAGAGGAAGGAAATATGACAGCAGGAGACTGAAGCTAAGCTTAGCTTCCTCCATTATTGCAGATCCCTGAACACAAAGTTATGTCCAGCCAAGAGAAGCCAAAATTCCCACAACTATATTAGAAGAAGAAATGTAGGAAGCTAGAAAACCACCACAGGGGGGAAAAATGAATTAGGAAAAGAAGTAGTCCAAAGAATCAGTAGAAAAAAAGAACTAGTCAGCATGCAGACCCCACTATCATTAAAAAGTAGTAGACGTCCACATGGTCCATTTTGGTTTTCTCCGTGATCAGCCTTCTCTCTGGATGGGGAGGGGAGGAGGCAAGGATTTATCTGGACTTCTGTTGCACTGGTACCAGTCTATGGTCAGGTGTCGGAGAGAAGTTGGACTCTTCATTCATTTGCTGATTGTCAGCAAGAACTGGGGGGGGGGGGGGGGGGGGGGGGGAAGGGAAGTGTTATTCAGAGCATGCCAACAAGAAAAAAAACCCTTATGAACTTTGTCATTCACTCCATCTGGGGACTCAGTAGATTATCGGATTAAACCCAAAGAAGCAAAGAGGGAAATATGGTTAGCGAATGCACAGGTGGAAGAAAAAAATGGCTAAAGATGTAAAGAGAGGTGACGACCTTTTTCAGATAGATTGGAGAAAGGAGAAAAGCTATGAATGGAATTGTAAGACTGAAAGTTGCTGAGAATGTCTATGTGGAGAGTGATGAGGATAAAGCGAACATGCTAAACAAAAATACTTCTCTTCGATGTTCACGGAAGAAAATCCTGGAGAAGGACCGTGGTTGGCTGGGAATGGAGTGGATATTGCACCGTTTATGGAAGAAAGAGTTTATAAACAGCTTGAAAATCTGAAGGTGGAAAAAACTATGGGGCCGGATGGGATACATCCCAGGATACTGAGGGAGCTCAGAGAAGTCCTGGCCGGACCTCTTATTTATTAGATCTTTAGAGACAGGAAAGGTTCCGTGGGACTGGAGATGAGCGGATGTGGTCCATCTTCACAAAAGTGGGGACAGGAAAGAAGTGGGAAAGTACAGACCGATAAGTCTCATGTCGGTGGTAGGAAAAATAATGGAGTCGCTGCTGAAGGAAAAGATAGTTAACTTTCTAGAATCCAACCTGGCTTTACCAAAGGAAAATCTTGCCAAACGAATCTGATTGATTTCTTTGACTGGGTACCAAAGAACCGGAGGAAGGACATGCGCTAGATATAATCTACTCGGATTTCAGCAAAGCCTTTGATACCGTTCCTCACAGAAGACTTGTGAATAAGCTGAGAGGGTTGAACTTAGGACCCAAAGTGGTGAACTGGATTGGAAACGGGATGACCGACAAACAGCAGAGGGTAGTGGTAAATGGAATCTACTCAGAGGAAAGGAAGATGAGTAATGGAGTGCCTCAGGGATCAATACTGGGGCTGATTCCGTTTAATATATTTGTGAGAGACATTGCTGAAGGATTAGAAGGAAAAGTTTGCCTTTTTGCGGATGACACGAAGGTAGCCAGTAGAGTGGATACCCTGAAGGGAGTAAAAACCATGAGAAGAGATCTCCAAAATTAGAAGAATAGTCAAAGGTCTGGCAGTTAAAATGTAATTCAAAACATCCAATTTGGGTAACACCAATGATAAAAGCAACTCCAAATTTGATAACTACTGAATCTACATTTAAATAATCATATAAAATATTATATAGTGCTCAGAGTTAGTCAAGTGCCAAACATCAGATGAAATGGATGTAGGCAATATAAACCATCTTTACACCGGACGCCCTCTCCTCCTGCTCTTAGGCAAGATAAATGATTATTTATAAAAGTTATTTGGACATTTGATGCTAGAGAGACATAGATCTTGCAGTTTTTTTTAGCTGGAACATTTGGACGGATCTAAGATCTCAGAAACTATTTTGATTATTTGTCATGCTTCAAAAACTTGTATCTTGCCGAAGGACAGGAGGAGAGGTTTATATTGCCTATGCCGGAATCCTTATCATCTGGTGTTTGGCACTTGATTCACTCTGAGCATTATATAATATTTTATATGATTATTTAAAAATAGATTCATTAGGACTGGTGTAAAATTTGGAGTTTAAATGTAATGCCAAGAAGTGCAGAGTGATGCACTTGGGGTGCAGAAATCCAAAGGAGATGTACCAGATAGGAGGGGAGAGATTGGTAAGCTCGGCTCAGGAGAGAGACCTTGGGGTGATGGTGTCTGAGGATCTCAAGGTGGTGAAGCAATGCAACAAGGCAGTGGCCACAGCCAGAAGGATGCTGGGTTCCATAGAGAGGTCCTCAAAGCCCACCTCTTCAATGTTGCTTTCGGCACCTAACCTTTATACCTTTCAGGAAATCTAGACTGCCCCTATTTGACTGACTGTACATTTGTCCTTTAGATTGTAAGCTCCTTTGAGCAGGGACTGTCCTTCTATGTTAAATTGTACAGCGCTGCGTAACCCTAGTAGCGCTTTAGAAATGTCAAGTAGTAGTAGTAGTATAACCAGCAGAAGAAAGGAGGTGTTGATGACCCTGTACAAGTCATTGGTGAGGCTCCACTTGGAGTATTGTGTTCAGTTTTGGAGGCTGTATCTTGCTAAGGACATAAAAAGACTTGAAACAGTTCAGAGAAAGTGATGAAAATGTTATGGGGTTTGCATCACAAGCCGTATGAGGAGAGACTTGAGGACCTGAACGTGTATAGCCTGGAGGAAAGGAGAGACAGGGGTGGTATTAATCCACAAACAAACCTTTTCCAGAGACAGGAAGGTGCTAAAACTAGAGGACATGAGGTTGCAGGGGATCTGACTCAGGAATAACGTCAAGAAGTACTTTTTCACAGACAGGATAGTAGATACCTGGAATGTCCTCCCACGGGAGGTGGTGGAGATGAAAATGTTAAGGTAATTCAAAAATGCATGGGATAAACATAAAGGAATCCTGTATAGAAAGTATGGAAGCAAACAAGCTTAGTGATTAGAAGGCAACACCAGTAATTGGGAAGCAAAGCCAGTGCTGGGCAGACTTCTATGGTCTGGGCCTTGATCATGGCTGGACAGATAGGCTGCATACGTCTAGTGGCACTATAGAAATGCTAAGTAGTAGTAGTAGATAGGTCAGTGCCAGGCAAACATCTACGGTCTGTGCCATGAAAATGGCAAGGACAAATCAAGGTCAAGAATAGATATGTAGTACCACATCATACCTTATGCTGTGAGTTTACCTTGTAGGTCTGACTGGATGGACAGTACAGGTCTTTATCTGCTGTCATCTACTATGTTTCTATCAGTACATTATAGAAAGGTTATAGAAAATTCTGTTTGTTATCACCCAACACATAATTAAACTGTGGAATTCATTGCCGGAGAACGTGGTGAAGGCGGTTAGCTTAGCAGAGTTTAAAAAGGGGTTAGACGGTTTCCTAAAGGACAAGTCCATAAACCACTACTAAATGGATTTGGGAAAAATCCACAATTCCAGGAATAACATGTATAGAATGTTTGTACGTTTGGGAAGCTTGCCAGGTGCCCTTGGCCTGGATTGGCCGCTGTCGTGGACAGGATGCTGGGCTCATAAGTACATAAGTAATGCCACACTGGGAAAAGACCAAGGGTCCATCAAGCCCAGCATCCTGTCCACGACAGCAGCCAATCCAGGCCAAGGGCACCTGGTGAGCTTCCCAAACCCTTGGTCTTTTCCCAGTGTGGTATTACTTATGTACTTATATGTAAGCTGTACAAGTTTGATGCTTCTTTACTAAAAGAACTACTACTACTACTACTTAGCATTTCTATAGCGCTGCTAGGGTTACGCAGCGCTATACAAGTTTAAACATGGGGAAGGACAGTCCCTGCTCGAGAGAGCTTACAATCTAAAGGTAATAACTATGTAGTCAGTGTAGGTATCATGAATGGGGAAGGTGGGTAGGCGCCAAAAGCAAGGGAAAAGAGATGGGCTTTGAGTAAGGACTTGAAAATGGGCAGGGAGGGCGCATGGCGTATGGGCTCGGGAAGTCTGTTCCAGGCATAAGGTGATGCGAGGCAGAAGGGGCAGAGTCTGGAGTTAGCGGTGGTGGAAAAGGGTACAGATAGGAGTGATTTGTCCTGAGAGCGGAGGTTACGGGTGGGAACATAGGGGGAGAGGAGGGTAGAGAGGTAATGGGGGGCTGCGGATTGAGTGCACTTGAAGGTCAATAGGAGAAGCTTGAACTGTATACGGTAGCGGATCGGGAGCCAGTGAAGCGACTTGAGGAGAGGGGTGATATGAGAGTATCGGTTCACGCGGTAGATAAGACGTGCGGCGGAATTTTGGACAGATTGAAGGGGGGATAGGTGGCTAAGCGGGAGACCAGCGAGGAGAAGGTTGCAATAGTCAAGACGAGAGGTAACGAGTGAGTGGACGAGGGTTTGGGTGGTCTGTACAGAGAGGAATGGGCGGATTTTGCTAATATTATAGAGGAAGAAGCGACAGGTCTTAGCTGTTTGCTGGATATGGGCAGAGAAGGAGAGGGAGGAGTCGAAAATGACTCCGAGATTGCGGGCTGAAGAGACGGGGAGGATGAGGGCGTTTTCTGAACTGAAAACTTTGCACTCTTAAGGTCTAAAGACTCATTTGTTTAAGAAGTGTTTGTTATCATTTGTCTTCTGCCTCATGTTTGCTGAAATTATCGTGTTTTAATCTGCTTTGAACCTTATGGGGAGTTGGAGAAATATAAACGATATATTACATTACATTTTATGTGCTAAACCGAGAAAAATTTGTAGCAGAAATAATTTCTCAGTGTCTGGGTTGAAAGCTGCTATTATACTGTTGATATATAATTTTGCACACTCTCTACATATGTTATCTCTTACTTTCTGGGGCTGTAGCAAAGAGGATGATTTCATCTCCTGAAACAGAGGAATCCAGAGTTGAAAGAGAAAGAGAAGTTTATTAGGATACTTACTGTTAGTTGTGTGTGGACCAGGCGGGGTTGCTGGATGTGGACCAGGCGGGGTTGCTGGGTGCAGACCAGGCGGAGCTTCTAAGTGTGAATCAGATGGAGCTCTTGAGTGTGCATGAGGCTGGGTTGCTGACTGTGAATCAGGCTTCTTTGCTGGGTGTGAACCAGGCTGGATTGTTGAGTGTGAATCATCAGGCTTCTTTGCTAGGTGTGAACCAGGCTGGATTGTTGAGTGTGAATCAGGCTGCTTTGCTGAGTGTGAACCAGGCGTTGAGTGTGAATCAGGCTGCTTTTCTGGGTGTGAACCAGGCGTTGAGTGTGAATCAGTCTTCTTTGCTGGGTGTGAACCAGGCTGGATTGTTGAGTGTGAATCATCAGGCTTCTTTGCTAGGTGTGAACCAGGCTGGATTGTTGAGTGTGAATCAGGCTGCTTTGCTGAGTGTGAACCAGGCGTTGAGTGTGAATCAGGCTGCTTTTCTGGGTGTGAACCAGGCGTTGAGTGTGAATCAGGCTTCTTTGCTGGGATTGTTGAGTGTGAATCAGGCTGGGTTGTTGGATGTGAATCAGACGGATCTGTTGGGTGTGAATCAGGCTGGATTGTTGTAGTTTGATGGTCTCCTGGCCATGGAAGAGAAAAGTCATATGTAAATCCACAAATATTCGAGCTTCTTTGAAGTGGAATTGACTGCACTAAGAATAATGCTAGTTAAGAACGTAAATTCTAAAAAGGGCCTAAGCTAGTCACACAAAGAAAAAAAGCAACACTGGGCCTTCAAGGGTGGGACAACAGGAGTATTTTATTAGCCAAAGACCCGACACGGGCCGTGTTTCGGCGCCAAAAAGGCGCCTGCCTCAGGGGTCAAATTGTAGATATGGTAGTAATACAGATTTCAAGTTATAAGTGCCTTTGAGGACAGCTTCGATAACTTGTATAGATTTCACTATAGTGCGGATAAAAAGGGGTCCGACAAAGGGGCCCTCTCCTGTTTGGTCCGAAAAGATAAATGGTGATCTGATGTCTAATCCCTTCTATATAAAGTGGTAAAAAAGGCGGCTAGTCACGCAATGATCCTTTGAGGCCAGCAGTCTATTCCCCACATTGTCTAGACCCAGTAGATTCCTAATATGAGATGTCCATTTTCTGTTACTCACTTCTAGAAGTAGGAGATGGAAAGTTTGAGGCTATCCAGTGAAATCATGGCTACTGGACCTGCCCACTAGAAGCTTAACCAAACCTCTTTTAAACTCAGTTAAATTACTGGCCCTAAACACATTCTGTAGTAGCAAATTCTATAATTTAATTTTGCATTGATGTGAGGGAGTCTATAGGATACTGTCTGTAGGATGTTCTCTCACAGTCCCACCCAGGGAGAAGTGACACAGAAGGGGGGGGGGGTATGGTTTACAGTTTATGGTTTATTCAACTTGCTATCCCGCTTGGCTCAGTCAAACATCACAGTGACATACAAAATAAAATCTAAAATATAGAAAGGAACTAAAATAAAAATAGGAAAAGCACATTCATACCTTTCGCACAAAAGTCACTCACTAAAATAAGATAAACAAACATAGAAAAATGTAGGCAAATTTTATTGACTAGTCTTCATACCCTTTTCCCCATAGTTTTAAATAAATTACATATTATACCATATAATCTTAAGGCTCTTTATATACATCTGACATCCCTGGTACCTTAAGAAGTTTTAATTAAACAACTCTATAATACTAAGACACAGACAGCAGTCCAGCAGCAAGAGGGGTGCTATCCAGACTTTTGCATTGAGTGTCAAATGTATGATTATCTCCCAGTTGGTGGCAGGTTATATGTGTGTGCTCGATGCAAAGAGCTCCTAGCTCTCAGAGAACAAGTTCGTTCTCTTGAGGCTAGAGTATCAGACTTGGAGGAGCTGAGGGAGATGTACATAGAGAAGGCCTACAGGGATGTTGTAGAGAAGTCCCACCTCTAGTCTGGCAGCCCCTGTGGAGGAGGGAGGTCTTCTAAAAGGAGAGCATCATCCTGGTGAAGCTGGAAGTAATCCTGTAGCCAGGACCAGCCCACAAGGGGATGCAATATCCTCTCACACCAAGGATGTCTCCAGGAGCTTCTGCCCAGGAGGGAAGGGTTAGGATGGCTGTTGTAGTTGGTAATTCGATTATTAGGCATGTAGATAGCTGAGTGGCTGGTGGATATGAGGATCGCCTGGTCACTTGCCTGCCCGTTGCAAAGGTGGTGGACCTCACACATCACCTAGATAGGATTTTAGATAGTGGTAGGGAGGAGCCTGCTGTCTTGGTACATGTGGGTACCAATGACATAGGAAAATGTGGGAGGGGGGTTCTGGAAGCCAAATTTAGGCTCTTAGGTAGAAATCTCAAATCCAGAACATCTAGGGTAGCATTTTCAGAAGTTCTATCCATTCCACGCGCAGGGCACAAGAGACAGGCAGAGCTCCGGAGTTTCAATGCGTGGATGAGACGATGGTGCAGGGAGGAGGGTTTTAGATTTGTTAGGAACTGGGCAACATTCTGGGGAAGGGGGAGCCTATTCCGAAAGGATGGGCTCCACCTTAACCAGGGTGGGACCAGGTTTATGGTATCAGCATTTAAAAAGGAGATAGAGCAACTTTTAAACTATAAACTGGAGGCAAGCCAACAGTCGTTCAAAAGCGCATGGTTCGGAACAAGGTATCTTTCAAAGATATCACCAGAACAGGGAAGATAGGGTATCCTGCAATAAAGACTATAGTAGACCAGGTGTCTTTAAATAAAAATCAGACATAAGTACATAAGTACATAAGTAGTGCCATACTGGGAAAGACCAAAGGTCCATCTAGCCCAGCATCCTGTCACTGACAGTGGCCAATCCAGGTCAAGGGCACCTGGCACGCTCCCCAAACGTAAAAACATTCCAGACAAGTTATACCTAAAAATGCGGAATTTTTCCAAGTCCATTTAATAGCGGTCTACGGACTTGTCCTTTAGGAATCTATCTAACCCCTTTTTAAACTCCGTCAAGCTAACCGCCCGTACCACGTTCTCCGGCAACGAATTCCAGAGTCTAATTACACGTTGGGTGAAGAAAAATTTTCTCCGATTCGTTTTAAATTTACCACACTGTAGCTTCAACTCATGCCCTCTAGTCCTAGTATTTTTGGATAGCGTGAACAGTCGCTTCACATCCACCCGATCCATTCCACTCATTATTTTATACACTTCTATCATATCTCCCCTCAGCCGTCTCTTCTCCAAGCTGAAAAGCCCTAGCCTTCTCAGCCTCTCTTCATAGGAAAGTCGTCCCATCCCCACTATCATTTTCGTCGCCCTTCGCTGTACCTTTTCCAATTCTACTATATCTTTTTTGAGATACGGAGACCAGTACTTAACACAATACTCCAGGTGCGGTCGCACCATGGAGCGATACAACGGCATTATAACATCCGCACACCTGGACTCCATACCCTTCCTAATAACACCCAACATTCTATTCGCTTTCCTAGCCGCAGCAGCACACTGAGCAGAAGGTTTCAGCGTATCATCGACGACGACACCCAGATCCCTTTCTTGATCCGTAACTCCTAACGCGGAACCTTGCAAGACGTAGCTATAATTCGGGTTCCTCTTACCCACATGCATCACTTTGCACTTGTCAACATTGAACTTCATCTGCCACTTGCACGCCCAATCTCCCAGTCTCGCAAGGTCCTCCTGTAATCGTTCACATTTCTCCTGCGACTTGACGACCCTGAATAATTTTGTGTCATCGGCGAATTTAATTACCTCACTAGTTATTCCCATCTCTAGGTCATTTATAATACATTAAAAAGCAACGGACCCAGCACAGACCCCTGCGGGACCCCACTAACTACCCTCCTCCACTGAGAATACTGGCCACGCAATCCTACTCTCTGCTTCCTATCTTTCAACCAGTTCTTAATCCATAATAATACCCTACCTCCGATTCCATGACTCTGCAATTTCTTCAGGAGTCTTTCGTGCGGCACTTTGTCAAACGCCTTCTGAAAATCCAGATATACAATATCAACCGGCTCCCCATTGTCCACATGTTTGCTTACCCCCTCAAAAAATGCATTAGATTGGTGAGGCAAGACTTCCCTTCACTAAATCCGTGCTGACTTTGTCTCATCAGTCCATGTTTTTGTATATGCTCTGCAATTTTATTCTTAATAATAGCCTCCACCATCTTGCCCGGCACCGACGTTAGACTCACCGGTCTACAATTTCCCGGCTCTCCTCTGGAACCCTTCTTAAAAATCGGAGTAACATTGGCTACCCTCCAGTCTTCCGGTACTACACTCGATTTTAGGGACAGATTGCATATTTCTAACAGTAGCTCCGCAAGTTCATTTTTTAGTTCTATTAATACTCTGGGATGAATACCATCAGGTCCCGGTGATTTACTACTCTTCAGCTTGCTGAACTGACCCATTACATCCTCCAAGGTTACAGAGAATTCGTTTAGTTTCTCCGACTCCCCCGCTTCAAATATTCTTTCCGGCACCGGTGTCCCCCCCAAATCCTCCTCGGTGAAGACCGAAGCAAAGAATTCATTTAATTTCTCCGCTACGGCTTTGTCCTCCCTGATCGCCCCTTTAACACCATTTTCGTCCAGCGGCCCAACCGACTCTTTGGCCGGTTTCCTGCTTTTAATGTATCTAAAAAAATTTTTACTATGTATTTTTGCTTCCAACGCTAATTTCTTCTCAAAGTCCTTTTTTGCCCTCCTTATCTCCGCTTTGCATTTGGCTTGGCATTCCTTATGATCTATCCTGTTACTTTCAGTTGGTTCTCTTCTCCACTTTCTGAAGGATTGTTTTTTGGCTCTAATGATTTCCTTTATCTTACTGTTTAGCCACGCCGGCTGACGTTTAGTCTTTTTTCTAATACGTGGAATATATTTGTCCTGAACCTCCAGGATGGTGTTTTTAAACAGCATCCACGCCTGACGCAAGTTTTTTACTCTGCGAGCTGCTCCTTTCAGTCTTTTTTTCACCATTTTTCTCATTTTGTCGTAATCACCTTTTCTATAGTTAAACGCTAGCGTACTTGATTTCCTAGTTTCACTTCCTTCAATGCCAATATCAAAACCGATCATATTATGATCACTGTTATCAAGCGGCCCTCGTACCGTTACCCCCTGCACTAGATCATGAGCACCACTAAGGACTAAGTCTAGTATTTTTCCTTCTTTTGTCGGCTCCTGAACTAGCTGTTCCATGAAGCTGTCCTTGATTTCATCAAGAAATCTTATGTCCCTTGCGTGTACAGATGTTACATTAACCCAGTCTATATGCGGGTAATTGAAATCCCCCATTATTATTGTGTTGCCCAGTTTGTTTGCGTCCCTGATTTCCTTTAACATTTCCGCATTCGTCTGTTCGTCCTGGCCAGGCGGACGGTAGTACACTCCTATCACTATCCTTTTCCCCTTTGCACATGGAATTTCAATCCACAGTGATTCCAAGGAGTGTTTTGTTTCCTGCAGAATTTTCAATCTATTTGATTCAAGGCTCTCGTTAATATACAATGCTACCCCTCCACCAATCCGATTCACCCTATCACTACGATATAATTTGTACCCCGGTATGACAGTGTCCCACTGGTTATCCTCCTTCCACCAGGTCTCAGAGATGCCTATTATATCTAATTTTTCATTTAGTGCAATATATTCTAACTCCCCCATCTTATTTCTTAGGCTCCTGGCATTCGCATATAGACATTTCAAACTATGTTTGTTGTTCCTAAGTACATCATGCTTAGTACTTGACAGTATTAATTGGCAATCTTTTGTCTGATTTTTATCAGATACCTTATCCCGAACCATGCTCTTTTGAGCGACTGTCGGCCTTCCCCCCATTTCTAGTTTAAAAGCTGCTCTATCTCCTTCAAAAGATTGCAAATTATCACTGTCAACTGCTGAGTAAGTTGTAAATAGGAACAACAAACATAGTTTGAAATGTCTATGTGCGAATGCCAGAAGCGTAAGAAATAAGATGGGAAAGTTGGAATATATTGCACTAAATGAAAAAATAGATATAATAGGCATCTCTGAGACCTGGTGGAAGGAGAATAACCAGTAGGACACTGTCAAACCAGGGTACAAATTGTATCGTACTGATAGGGTGAATCGAATTGGTGGAAGGGTAGCACTGTATGTTAAGGAGGGCCTTGAATCAAATATATTGAAAATTCTGCAGGACTCAAAACACATCTTGGAATCCCTATGGATTGAAATTCCATGTGTAAAGGGGAAAAGGATCAGGGCCGGTCAAACCCAGTAAGCGGGGTAAGCACTGCAGGGGAGTGCCTGCCTTCAAGAGCGCCACTGCAGCGCTGTGCTGCCATACTGCGCCGCCCTTGGGGGTTTAAATCTTTTATTTACCTCCGTCCCAGCGGCCGCGTCATTTCAAAGCTCTGCCCATCTCTAGCCTTCCCTCCCTTTGTGAGTTTGTTCCCACAGAGTCCACTCCCGCCTTCTGACGTCACTTCCTCGAGGAAATTATGCAGCCGCTGGGATGGAGGTAAATTACAAAAAGACAAACCACGCAGGGAGGCAAGAAGAAAAAGGGGGATGTTGGGTGGAGAAGAGGGCAGGCGGGTGGCCATAAATGGGAGGGGGATGGGGCAAAGGAGAATCGCTGAACAGGGGCAGGGTGGGAGAGGAGAGAAAGGAGAAGCTGGGGGGTGCCAACTGATAGTCTGCAGGGGGGCACCAGAGACCCTAGGACCGGCCCTGAAAAGGATAATGATAGGAGTGGACTACCGTCCACCTGGCCAGGATGAACAGACACGTAGAAATTTTATCAGAAATTAGGGAGGCTAACAAACTGGGGAACACAATAATAATGGGTGATTTCAATTACCCCGATATTGGCTGGGTAAATGTAACATCAGGGCATGTTAGGGAGGTAAAATTCCTTGACAAAATCAAGGACTGCTTTATGGAGCAGCTGGTGCAGGAGCCAAGAAGAGGAGGAAAAATTCTAGACCTAGTCCTTAGTAGAGCGCATGATCTGAGGCAGGAGGTAATGGTTCTGGGGCCACTTGATAACAGTGATCATAATATGATCAGATTTGATATCAGCTTTGGAGTAAGTACACACAGGAAATCCAATACGTTAGCATTTAACTTTCAAGAAGGACAATATAATAAAATGAGAAGAACGGTGAAAAAAAAAACCTTAGAGGAGCAGCTGCAAAAATTTACATCAGGCATGGATGCTTTTCAAAAATACCATCCTGGAAGCCCAGGCCAAATATATTCCGTGTATTAAAAAAGGAGGAAGGAAGACCAAACGACAATCAGCATGGTTAAAAAGTGAGGGGAAGGAAGCTGTTAGAGCTAAAAGAATATCCTTCAGAAAATGAAAGAAGGATCCGACTGAAAATAATAAGAAACAATATAAGGAATGGCAAGTGAAATGCAAAGCGCTGATAAGGAAGGCAAAGAGGAACTTTGAAAACAAGGTTGCGTTGGAGGAAAAAACACACCATTAAAACTTTTTTAGGTATATTAAAATCAAGAAGCCGGCAAAGGAATCAGTTGGACCGTTAGATGACCGAGGCGAAAAGGGGCACTCAGGGAAAACAAAGCCATAGTTGGGAAATTAAATGAATTCTTTGCTTTGATCTTCACCGAGGAGGATTTGGAGGGATACCAGTGCCATAAATGGTATTTAAAGCAGACGAGTCAGAGAAAGTGAATGAAATTTCTATAAACCTGGAAGATGTAATTGCGCAATTTGACAAATTGAAGAGTAACAAATCGCCTGTACTGGATGACTCACCAGAGATATTGTTTTGATCTCTGTTCAGTAACAATTACTGACCACCCTTGGGCCAGTAAGTTCACAGTTCTACAAGGTCTCAAGTCAGACTTGGTCTACCTGACTGTAGCTGCTGCGGTTCACACATACACGGTGGAGGTGTAGTCAGGCATCGCTGTTTCCCTCTGGGCCTGCCTAACCTAGCTGTGCTCTGGTTTTTTATACTTCCTGGCCATGTCCTCCTGGTTCCACCCCTCCCGTGTCACTTCCCTCCTGGGTGGGATTGTGACTTTTAAGGTGGCTCTGACACGGTGAGGGAGGGTCGTTAAGGAAAAGTGGCAGCATCCTATAGAGTTCCTCACATACCCTCCCCCTCAGCTCAATCATACCCAGTTGAGCACCTGCCACCTCAACTATGGACAAAAGCTTCCATACGCTATGGCCCCCAGGGCTCCCACTGACCCATAGGTTCCCCAAACGGTCCCCAGCCAACCAGAAGCTATCCTCAAACAAGGAATGCTCCTAAGCTCTACAACATAGATAGGGCAAATAACTCATAGTAGCCATTGGGCCCTATCACACTAATGGCCTCAAATCTCCCAGATCCTGGGCACCTTATCAGTCACAGCAATAGGCAGCTAAGTTCGCACTTCTCATTCACCAGGTGGCATAAGTCCTCATTGTCCTCTTCAACCATGATCAGGCTATCATAATAGACTTCCCGTATATCCTCAGTGGGGTTAATACGATAATCCCGCACCGATGTCTTGTTGTCAGCCACTTCTCTAAATTCTCTGTAACTCCTCTTGGCTGTTCTACCTTCAGAATCTCCTATACCAAAGTCAGTAGGACTAGTCAAGCCATGGGCAGCATTCTGCACAAATGTTTCCTCTGGCTTTTCATCTTCTCCGTTGGTTGCTTGTTCTAGGAGCAAGTGCTTGAATCCACAAAAGTCTACCGATAGTGAGAGCCCAGCTTCCAAGACTTGCAGCCTCCTGTGCATGCCAGGGTGGACCATTGCTGGCTCATCCATTTCTAAATGTAAATAAATTTCCCAAAAGTGAACTTGATAGGGATAGGTTCTGGCTGCCCTCTTGGGATAGTGGTAGTATTCCCATCCTGGTACTTGTGAGCTTGGTCCATCCTGATGGTCAGTGAGGTGGTTAACCTGGGAGAATCTGGCTCAATAGGAGCTACTGACATTATTGATATGGTGACCTTCTCTACAGAGAAACTGGGTGGTCCTACCCAGCCCCCAGGCTGCTGAGTAATCCCTCGTTCTTGGCTCTTAGGGAATATTGGCTCATCACACTTGTGAGGGTCTCTCTTAGTCGTTTTCAGGTCTATGTTAGACACCAACAGGTTGGTTAAACCTTCTGGTAGGTCTGGTGTATTTACTTCTGGGCATGCTTTCACATATGGAAGGGGGTCAGAAGATCTCTTTGGACCACTGGAGTCGGATGAAGTTTTAGCTACAGACAAAGTCTCCACATAATGGGAATAGGCTTGTGGAAATGGTGGAACATGGACATGACAGTCACCCCATAACCAAGTCCTTTTTAAGGGTGAGTACTGTTTCTGCTCCTAAACAGTGGGCGTCAAGCTCCTTCACTTCACTCTTTAGAGTTTGCGTTTCCATGCTGCGGCTCTGTTTATCCAATATATCTCTCCTCTGGGAAGTCTTCTTGAGCCGGGAAGCTAAACCCTTCAGCTCTTTGTACTTCTGGTTGGACACTTCTGCCTGAGTCAACTGGGCCTGGACCTGCGTGGTACTGCCCAGTGCTTCTTCTTTCCTCTGGACTTCCTGCACTTGAAGTTGTAGCGTGGTATTCATGCCAGCTAGCATTTGCATTTGTGCTAGTGCTGTATCACAGCTCCACCAGGTTCCCATCGGTTGCCCCTGCAGTTCAGTGTAACTGCCACAAAGATACTGCAAATACCAGCTCCTGTTGCAGGCCACCTAAATTGCACACAGTATTCGAGGTGCAGTCACACCATGGAGTGATACAAAGACATTATAACGTCCTCATTTTTTTTATGCCATTCCATTCCTAATAATATCTAACATTCTATTTGCTTTCTTAGCCGCCGCCACACACTGAGCAGAAGGTTTCAGCATATCATCAACGATGATGCCTAGATCCCTTTCCTGGTCGGTGACTCCTAATGTGGAACCTTGCATTACGTAGCTATAGTTTGGGTTCCTCTTTCCCACATGCATCACTTTGCACTTGCTCACATTAAACGTCATCTGCCATTTAGACGCCCAGTCTCCCAGTCTCGTAAGGTCCTCTTGTCATTTTTCACAATCCTCCCGCGATTTAACGACTTTGAATAACTTTGTGGCATCAGCAAATTTAATTACCTCACTAGTTACTCCCATCTCTAGGTCATTTATAAATATGTTAAAAAGCAGTGGTCCCAGCACAGACCCCTGGGGAACCCCACTAACTACCCTTCTCCATTGAGAAATACTGACCATTTAACCCTACTCTCTGTTTTCTATCCTTTAACCAGTTTTTAATCCACAATAAAACACTACCTCCTATCTCATGACTTTCCAATTTCCTCTGGAGTCTTTCATGAGGTACTTTGTCAAACGCCTTCTGAAACCTAGATACAAAATATCAATCGGCTCAACTTTATCCACCCCTTCAAAGAAATGTAGTAGATTGGTGAGGCAAGATTTCCCTTCACTGAATTCATGTTAGCTTTGTCTCATTAATCCATGCTTTTGAATATGCTCCCTCCTGCAGTTCCTCCTAGTTAACTTTTACTGATTTGTTCAACTCACTCTTTAGTTCTTTTTCCAGGTCATTAATAAATATGTCTACATAAAGAACATAAGAACAGCCATACTGGTTAAGACCAATGGTCCATTTAGCCCAGTATCCTGTTTCCAACAGTGAACAATCCAGGTCACAAGTACCTGGCAGAAGCAGCTGCCCTGGGCTGTGTTTTGCTTGAATGCAGATGGTCCGCCATTGAATTTACTGCGACCTTTCCTAACTACCCCGGCTGCAGATCTCGGTGGACCCGAAACACCAGAAACAATAGAAGCTGGCGTTGGGTGTTTGAGTGTAGTCCAGCGCTGTGTTTCCAAATGGATATGCAGATAAATGGTCACTTTGGTTTTGTTATATACAAGTTTGATGCATTTTTTAATGAAACACGTTTTTGAATTACACAAAAAATAATTGAATTAAATAAAGTTGGAGACATTTTGGGCTTGTTTAGCCTTTTAATTCTTTTATCAGAGGTATGTGTGACAAATGATTGATATTGTTTAAAGGCTGGGGTTTGGAACAGCCAACAGCTATAAGAGACCCAATAGCCAGTCATTATAGGAATATCTGATGCTACTTTGCTTCTGTTGGCCTTAAGTCATTTAGTTTTTCAGCCTTGTCACAGTCTGTAATGTTCCCCTTTTTAATGTTTTGGTTAGAAACCCAAATAGTAGCACCATTCCATGTTACCAATCCCAGGGTAAGCAGTGGCTTCCCCCATGTCCGTCTCAATAACACACTATGGATTTTTCCTCCAAGAACTTATACAAACCTTTTTTAAACCCTGATACACCGCTATTACTACATCTTCCGACAAAGAGTTCCAGAGTTTAACTATTTGTTAAGTGAAAAAATATTTCCTCCTATTTATTTTAAGTCTTTCCATGTAACTTCATTGATTGTCCCCCAGTCTTTGTACTTTTGGAACGAGTAAAAAAGTACTTTTTCTACACCACTCAGGATTTTGCAGACCTCAGTCATATCCCCCTTCAGCCGTCTCTTTTCCAAGCCGAAGATCCCTAACCTCTTTAGCCTTTCCTCATACAAGAGGAGTTCCATCTCCTTTATCATTTTGATCGCTTTTCTTTGAACCTTTTCTAATGCCCCTATATCTTTTTTGAGATACGGCGACCAGAACTGAACGCAATACTCAAGGTGAGGTCGCACCATGAAGCGATACAGAGGCATTATAATATTCTTGGTCTTATTTACCATCCCTTTCCTAATACTTCCTAGCATCCCTGTTTGCTGCACTCTGGGCAAAAGTTCTACACTGTTTAGCTTTCTCTATTGAGAGAAATGATCATTTAGTCCTACTCTCTCTTTCTGACCTTTTAACCAGTTTCTAAGCCACAAAAGTTCAGTAGTACACTTTACAGCAGTGAATCACTTTGGTATAATGTGTGCCCAGAACCCCAGTCCCTTGGAAAATGACACAGAAATGCTTAACACTGCATGCTTACTCACCGTTGCTGTCCACAATATGTGCACTGCAGGCAGCTGCAAACAAAATGCAAACAAGTGAAGAGGAGAACATCTGAGGAGTTAGAGATCAACAACTGCCATGCACATCTGCATTCTCCCAGCTATAGAAATAAACAGTTGCAATATTCATCCGCATTCTCCCAGCTACAGAGACAAAGAGTTGCCATGCATATCTGCATTCTCCCAACTACAGACAACAGCTGTCTTGCACATCTGCATTCTCCCAACTACAGAGAAAATAGCTGTCCTGCACATCTGCATTCTCCCAACTACAGACAAACAGCTGTCTTGCACATCTGCATTCTCCCAACTACAGAGAAAATAGCTGTCCTGCACATCTGCATTCTCCCAGCTATAGAAATAAACAGTTGCAATATTCATCCGCATTCTCCCAGCTACACAGACAAAGAGTTGCCATGCATATCTGCATTCTCCCATCTACAGAGAAAATAGTTGTCCTGCACATCTGCATTCTCCCAGCTATAGAAATAAACAGTTGCAATATTCATCCGCATTCTCCCAGCTACAGAGACAAAGAGTTGCCATGCATATCTGCATTCTCCCAACTACAGACAACAGCTGTCTTGCACATCTGCATTCTCCCAACTACAGAGAAAATAGCTGTCCTGCACATCTGCATTCTCCCAACTACAGACAAACAGCTGTCTTGCACATCTGCATTCTCCCAACTACAGAGAAAATAGCTGTCCTGCACATCTGCATTCTCCCAACTACAGAGAAAATAGCTGTCTTGCACATCTGCATTCTCCCAGCTATAGAAATAAACAGTTGCAATATTCATCCGCATTCTCCCAGCTACACAGACAAAGAGTTGCCATGCATATCTGCATTCTCCCATCTACAGAGAAAATAGTTGTCCTGCACATCTGCATTCTCCCAGCTATAGAAATAAACAGTTGCAATATTCATCCGCATTCTCCCAGCTACAGAGACAAAGAGTTGCCATGCATATCTGCATTCTCCCAACTACAGACAACAGCTGTCTTGCACATCTGCATTCTCCCAACTACAGAGAAAATAGCTGTCCTGCACATCTGCATTCTCCCAACTACAGACAAACAGCTGTCTTGCACATCTGCATTCTCCCAACTACAGAGAAAATAGCTGTCCTGCACATCTGCATTCTCCCAACTACAGAGAAAATAGCTGTCTTGCACATCTGCATTCTCCCAGCTATAGAAATAAACAGTTGCAATATTCATCCGCATTCTCCCAGCTACACAGACAAAGAGTTGCCATGCATATCTGCATTCTCCCAACTACAGACAAACAGCTGTCCTGCACATCTGCATTCTCCCAACTACAGACAACAGCTGTCTTGCACATCTGCATTCTCCCAACTACAGAGAAAATAGCTGTCCTGCACATCTGCATTCTCCCAACTACAGACAAACAGCTATCTTACACATCTGTATTCTCCCAACTACAGAGAAAATAGCTGTCTTGCACATCTGCATTCTCCCAACTACAGAGAAAATAGCTGTCCTGCACATCTGCATTCTCCCAACTACAGACAAACAGCTATCTTACACATCTGTATTCTCCCAACTACAGAGAAAATAGCTATCTTGCACATCTGCATTCTCCCAGATACAAACTGGTGCCCTGTATATCTGTATTATCTCAATACAGAGACAAAAGCTTCCCTGCACATCTGCAGTCTCCCAACTACAGTGTCAAACAGCTGCCCTGCACATCTGCATTCTCCCAGCTACAGAGACAAACATCTGCCCTGCACATCTGCATTCTCCCAGCTAGTAAACAGGAGCCCTGCAGCTCTGCATTCTCCCAACTACAGCATCAAACAGCTGCCTTACACATCTGTGTTCTCCCAACTACAAACAGCTGCCTTGCACTTCTACATTCTCCCAACTACAGAGACAAACATCTGCCCTGCACATCTGCATTCTCCCAGCTAGTAAACAGGAGCCCTGCAGCTCTGCATTCTCCCAACTACAGCATCAAACAGCTGCCCTACACATCTGCGTTCTCCCAACTACAAACAGCTGCCTTGCACTTCTGCATTCTCCCAACTAAAGAGAAGAACAGCTGCTCTGCACATCTGCATACTCAGCAATCTATAATGTTCAGTTTAATTTCCAACTATTTCCTTAACTGATTTGAGTCCCCTAAAAATGCTTCTCTGTAAAAGCTCACACCTAGATTTCAAAACTCTGTATGTAACCTATAGTATTCTATAATTTACATGTGTGTAACATATGTAGTATGGGAGATATCATAGCTGGATTTCTATGTGCACACATGTGTACATGCTGGTATTCTAATCCTTTTTGTGTATATTTGCCACTTAATTATAGAATTACCCCATGGAAAGAAGCCTTAGGGCATCGGGCAGTAAGGGAGGAACTGTATAAAGTCATTTTTGCACATATGCAGCCTCTTATAAAATACCAACCAGCCTAAAAGTATAGACCATGACATGATGATTTGTGCTTTGCCAGTTGGGCATGTAGAGGGGAAAACTTTGGGCAGAGCATTGGTGAAATTCAAAAGTACATGTGCAGATTAGGGAAAGGGAAATGGGACTTGACATACTGCCTTCCTAAGGTTTTTGCAACTGCATTCAAAGTGGTTTACATATATTCAGGTACTTATTTTGTACCAGGGGCAATGAAGGGTTAAATGACTTGCCCAGAGTCACAGGGAGCTGCAGTGGGAATCGAACTCAGTTCCCCAGGATCAAAGTCCACTGCACTAACCACTAGGCCACTCCGCCAGGTAGCATAATTTTTGCTGCTTACGCCAGTAGTTTAAAAAGACACTTAAGTGCTTAGGTAGGTGCCCTACTTGCCCTCTTAAATTAGGCACCTGATTATAAAATTACCCTCTTTCCATAGGTTCTGTATAGCACGGCTATCTGAAATCCAAGTGTATTCTATAACAACACGCATAACTTAATTGGCTTAACAAGCCACTCAGCATTGATAACAGCTCTTAACAAGCAATAATGAGAACTAATTGGCAATAATTACAATTTACGTGCACAAGTCGCTAAGCATGTTCTGTAATGCACTTGGCCTAACTTCTAATGTGCACAGGGAAAAGGGGGGCATGGTTATATGTGGGGAAATGGACATTTTGTGGGCGTTCTGAAATGTACGCATTGTGCCTAAATCTATGTGCTGGGATTTATGCCATGTTTTCATTGGCTTAAATGGATGCATGTAGTTTTAGGCGCTGAGATATCAACTAAGCATATTCTATATACCACACGTAAATCTGGGTACCGCTTATAGAATAGACTTACATGGAAATGTTTTCCGCACAGATATTTTAGGCACCATTTATAGAATCCCCCCATTTATGTCTTGGTGTTTCTTTGTAAGTAAACCCCCACCTCAAATAGAGGGGTTTTTCCCCTAAGAGAGCAGTAGTAATCCCTACTCAAAGGGGCAACTCTCCAGAGCACTGGACACTTTTCCCCTTAGTCAGTAGCAGGGGCGTAGCTAGGTGGGGGCATGGGCCCCCGCAGATTTAGCCCTGGCCCTCCTGCTTTCACCGCCGACCCTCCCCTGCCACATTCGTCCCGCCGCTGCCAACCCTCCCCCGCTGCCTCCATCAGGTACCTTTGCTGGCGGGGGTCCCCAACCCCCGCCAGCCAAAGTCCTCTTCAGTGTTAGTGTCCGGCACATTACTGATCTGGATTCTGTTTCTGTGAGTCCTGATGTCCTGCACGTAGGAACGTGCAGGACGTCAGGACTCACAGAAACAGAATCCAGCTCAGCGAACACGCCGGACTCGGAGACCGGCGCTGAAGAAGACTTCGGCTTGCGAGGGTTGGGGGACCCCCGCCAGCGAAGGTAAGTGGTGGCGGAGGAGGGTTGGCGGTGGTGGGAGGGGGGGGTCGAAAGGGATGGGGGAGGGGCGGTGGAGGGCAGGTCAAAAGTGGTGTGGGGTCAGCGGTGCCGGGGGGGGGGGGGCTAAAATGTGCCACGTCACCTCGGGCTCTGGACCCCTCTCCCGCCAAAGTCTGGCTACGCCCCTGGTCAGTAGATGTTGCTGTACCCTCATAGCATCTTTAGTGCCCGACAGGCTCAGAAGCAGAAGTCGGGCTCAGGCATCAGACCAGATATTCTGCATGGCATCAAAGTCAGTGGGGCAGCCAGGCCTGAATTTCCCAAACGTACAGTTGGCAGCTGTCCAGGGATGCCATGTTGAAAGGGGCACCTTCTCCACTGCTGTCTCTAGAAGATCTCAGCTTGAGCAGTGTGGCAACCCAGTGCACTGGCTTCTTAAAAGCCCAAGAGCTCAGAGACCAGTAGCATTCAAAACACTGTAAAAAAAAAACAATAGCTCCCACCTCATGGCTATAACAGGGCTGTATAAGTTGAAGTCTGAGGTGCCCCTTTCATCATGGTGCATCTTCAGAGGTGGATTCTGCATCCAGGGAGAGGGACCACTTCCGCTTCATCTGATACAGACTCTCTCTTGCTGTACAGCTTGGAGAGCCCAAATGACCTTGGTGCCAGCTCACCTCTGTTCATCTTTTTTGAACACTGCCTCTCATCTAGCTGAGGATTTTAACATGTTGTCCACACTAACTCCAAGATCCTTTTCCTGGATTATGACTTGTAATGTGGAACCAAGCATCGTGAAATTTATTGATTGGGCTACATATGAATGCTATGGTTTTTATGTATTTGAGGTTTTGTGTTTTACTGTAACCCGCTTTGGCTAAAGTGGGATATAAATGTAAAAAAGAAATAATAAATACATAAATAAAATACCTATAGTTAGGATTTGGGGGGGGGGTTCTGCCTGTATGCATCCGTTTGTATTTATCCAGATTAATTTAATCTGCTAATTGGATCCCAGTTCTCAAACCCAGGTCCTTCTATTTAGCTGCTGTAGGGAGTCCCACCTATCAAGCAACAGTGACACCCAGTGGCTGTATTTAGGACCCAGGATTTCAGGTGGCCCTTAGCCAAGGACGGTCATTGTGATGACTGGGCTAAATCAGTTAGAAGAGAAAATAGCTGGGTATTTGTGAATGTATTTATTTGATTTGTATACACTTCTCTTGTACAACCCAAATCCGCTTTCATGGTAGCCTCTGCTCAGTTCATGAGGCTGGATCCCAGCTCCAGTTTCAACAGGGGGGGGGGGGAACTGCTGGATGCTCCTTTTATTTATTTATTTATTTATTATTGCACTTGTATCCCACATTTTCCCACCTATTTGCAGGCTCAATGTGGCTTACAAAGACCTGTTATGGCATCGCCATCCCAGGGTAGAGAATACAATGGTGTTACAAAAAAATAAAGGCAAACAAGAGAATCTGGTCAAGCAGTTATAGAAAGAGACATTCTGAATAAAGATGGGTAGGTGTGGGTTATCGTGGTAGGCCTTGTTGAAGAGATGGGTTTTGCGCATTCACCTGCTGTTCACTTTATGTTTGTGTAGTTAACGTTTGGTTTTATAAATGTGCTCACGGGCACAGTTTGCCTTTTATGGTTGGTGTTGAAGTTTCAAAATGAATGTGTGAGCATATTGTTTTTTTGAAAATTATCCAATAGAAATGATGAGTTTACATTTACACCTTCTCTTCCCTGTGCACACATTTTTGAAGTTATTTTATGCACTTATGTGCGTTTTTGAAACGGAAGCCCCTCTGCAGCCTGCCCTGGGAGCACCCTCCACTCAGTTTGTGGTACGTTATGTGTATAGAGACTGTACCTGGATATAAAAGTCATTAATGCACAGAAATGGCTTTTAAAATTCCCCTTGTTTTGGAAATATCTACTTGCACCAAGTTTCAAAAAGAAACTGTTGCAGGAACGCAATGCCTGTGAAATTCTGCACCCCACTTTCTAGCTGCTTTTTCCATGGAAAATAAAGTACATGCATTTAACAAAAGTGATCTGCCCTGGTGGTTCCTGACTTAAACAGCCCGTTGTGAAATGCAGCTAAAAGTTTGCATTGTGGAACACAGCACATACTTTAACCCACATTGAAGGACAATTTTCAGCCAGCAAAATCATGCACATAAATCACTAATTACCTCCATAAAGGACTTTGAAAACTCTTCTCTAAAATACAACATTACTCATATTTTTCTGGAGTGTGTGCATTTCTTTTGCCATAAATGTTCTCTGCTAGTGTCTGTCCCCCAGAATTTAGCACTAGAAACTTCAAAACTTGAGTTATTTGTGTTTGGAAAGGAGGTTGCTCCTTTTTGTGTGTCTCAGAAGAGACTTCTAGGGACCATGGCTGCATCAGACTCTTGCTTCTGGTCCCAAAATGCAATAGTGGCCTAATAGGTGCAGACACAAAGGAAAAGGGGGGTGGGGGGGGGGGAAGCTGTGCAAGAGGGACAGACAGAGACCTACCTAAGATCAGCAGCGCTATGACGTGGAGCTTCATCCTGCATGGCAGAGCGCACAGTTCTTTCCGAAGCCCATGTGGTTGGTCAATGGGACCTTGGATTCCCTTCATTACTTGCTCTGTCACTTGCTGCCAGCAGAAATGCTTCCAAATTTGAGAAATTGGAGACTTACCCACACACCAGGTTGCTCCACCCAGACAGGGGTCTTTGGCTGCAGCTGCATCTGAGAGATAGCACCCAGCTCCTCCTCAGCTGCTGTGTCTGTCTGGAACAGGAACCAACCGTATAGATTCTGCTTATGTGTTTCTCTCAGAATCTCTAGGCCCATGTAGGCACTTTTTTCAGGCCCAGATATCCCTCTGGGAGCTCTTTCCAGGTCCAGTATCTTTTGGAACCCTTTCCTGCCCCCATATATCCATTCAGAGGCTTTTTCCTTTCCCACATTTCTCCCTCTCAGAGTCTGTTCCTGTCCTAAGAATTCCTCTTTCAGGGGCTTTTCCCTTTCCCACATATCTTCTCAGGGCTCTTTCCTGTTCCACGTATCCTTTTCAGAGGCCTTTTCCATCTCTAGGTATCACTCTCCCTCAGCTCTTTTCTTTTCATGACCTTCATAAGTCACAAACACACTGAAGTACAGATGACAGATATTTCAGGTCACTCACCTCTCAAAAACAGACTAAAAATACTATTAATATATAAAAGAAAAAATAATTTCAAGATATACAGAAACTTGAATGGTATACAAATAGCAATTTTCTTAAATTAAAGATGATTTTAAAACAGAACTGTGTCAATGACATTTAAAAACAACTGCATATGTCACAATATAGAAGCAAAACAAATCTTGGAAAATGTTTTTCAGGCTCATCAGTCCATCCTATAATAGTATCTGGGTTCATGCAAAGAGTTTTACATCCAGTAATACTACCAGGGTACATCGCAGGAGATTCTGCATCCAGTGGCTACACCAGGGTTTATTTCCAACGGTTGGTAACTTTTTCCAGTGAGGGTGGTTGAGAGAATTAAATTATGCTGTTAAAGAGGGTGGCCAAAGTAGCGGTAACACAAGCTAAAACTCAGGAAGTTGGAGTTGCAATTGCTTCGATTTTACAGATTTAAAAAGTGTCTCACAAAGCACGGCAAAAGTCCTACCCAGACAGCGAGTTTGTGCTTGATTTTATGAAGCTGACTGCAGGAGTGAAGAGTGGGGAGAAGTGGACTGAGCAGGGGCTTCAGGCAGGTCAACAGTCTGCAGGGTCTGGTTGCTTCCTCCCAGCCATGTCTCTTTCAGAACCTTTGACAGCTCCTGTTCCAAGTAGCTCTTATCCCAAGCTTGCTGGAAGAGCAAAAAGGACAAATGATAGAATCATAAACTCTTAAACCCTGGCACTATGGGAAGGAAGACAGACTGTTGGGCTCATTTTTGAAAGAGAGGGACGTCCATCTTTCAACATAAATCGGAAGATGGACGTCCTCCCAGAGACGTCCAAATCCAGGCTCCGCTCATTCTGCCTTGCCTCACCCTATGCCTGGAACAATCTTCCTCAACCCCTACGCCAAGCTCCCTCCCTACCCATCTTCAAATCTCTGCTTAAAACTCACCTCTTCAATGCTGCCTTCGGCACCTAACCTTTCGAGAAATATAGTATGCCCTATCAGATTGACTCTACGCTTGTCTTTTAGATTGTACACTTGTCTCTAGATTGTACACCTGTCTTTTAGATTGTACACTTGTCTTTAGATTGTACACCTGTCTTTTAGATTGTAAGCTCCTTGAGCAGGGACTGTCCTTCCATGTTAAATTGTACAGCGCTGCGTAACCCTAGTAGCGCTTTAGAAATGTTAAGTAGTAAGTAGTACGTCCTCCCAGAGACGTCCAAATCGGTATAATTGAAACCCGATTTTGGACGTCTCCAACTGCAGTCCGTCACAAGGACGTCCAAATTTCAAGGGGGCATGTCAGAGGCGTGGCGAATGCGGGACTTGGGTGTGCCTAACACTTGGATGTCTTTGACCCATAATCAAAAAAAACAAGGACATCTCTGATGAACACTTGGACGTTTTCACCCGGATGTGTTTTTATTATGAATAAGGCACAAAAAGGTGCCCAAAATGACCAGATGACCACCGGAGAGAATCGGGGATGACCTCCCCTTACTCTCCCAGTGGTCACTAACCCCCTCCCACCCTCAAAAACATCTTTAAAAATATGTCGTGCCAGACGCAGATGTCATACTCAGGTCCGTGACAGCGCATGCAGGTCCCAGGAGCAGTTTTAGTGGGTACTGCAGTGCACTTCAGACAGGCGGACACAGGCCCATACCCCCCTCCCCTACCTGTTACATTTGTGGAGGAAACAGCGAGCTCTCCAAAACCCACCACAAACCCACTGAACCCATATATAGGTACCCCCTTCACCCGTAAGGGCTATGGTAGTGGTGTACAGTTGTGGGTAGTGGGGTTTGGGGGGGCTCAGCACACAAGGTAAGGGAGCTATGTACCTGGGAGCAATTTATGAAGTCCACTGCAGTGGCCCCTAGGGTGCCCGGTTGGTGCCCTGGCATGTCAGGGGGACCAGTACACTACAAATGCTGGCTCCTCCCACGTCCAAATGGCTTGCATTAGGATGTTTTTGACATGGATGTCTTTGGTTTTGAAAATCGCCGAAAGTCAGAAACGTCCATGTCTAGGGATGTCCAAATCTAGGGATGTCCAAATTTAAAGATTTGCACATCTCTGATGGTATTTTCAAAACAAAAGATGGACATCCATCTTTTTTTTTTTTCGAAAATATGGTTTTCCCCGCCCCTGGATTTGGACGTTTTGCAAAGACGTTCAAATCGCAACTTGGACGTTTCTTTCGAAAATGCCCCTCTGTGTCACTCAGCCTATGTCAGGGGTATCCACATACCCTAAGAGGCACAGTATAGGGGTCTCCACTTTAATTTAAGCAGACATATGCTAATGGTTTAAACTGAGTTTCTAGCAGCAACCTGGCTGCGTTCAGAATGTAAACAGCTCCAAAATATTTATTAGAGAAGTGCAACATTTTTAAACAAGTGAAGGAATAAGGGATATACTGGCAAAGTGTCATAATATATACATGTAGAATTTAACAAAAAGGAAACAAAAGGATGTCAGTGAAAAACAAGCATAGAAACAAAATGGCAGAGTTAATAGTATCAGCAAATTTTCAAAAATCAAAACTATGAACGTAAGAACATACGAATCAGACCAAGGTACTGGTCCATCTAGCCCAGTATCCTGTTTCTAACAGTGGCCAATCCAGGTTACAAGTACTTGGCAGAATCCAAAAAGTAGCAAGATTCCAGGGTACTTAACCTCAGGGATAAACAGTGGCTTTTCCCAGTTCTACTTTAACGATAGTTTATGGACTTTTCCTCCAGGAATTTGTCCAAACCTTTTTTTTTAAACTCCAGCTACAATCTCTGCTTTTACCACTTACTCCAGCAGTGAGTTCAGAGTTTAACTATACCATTTTCTCCTTCCTTGTTTTAAAAGTGCCACTATCAAGCTCATTTTCAAAGCACTTAGCCTCCCAAAGTTCCATAGAAACCTATGGAACTTAGCCTCCCAAAGTGCTTTGAAAATATGCCTCTATGTAACTTCATGGGGTCTTTGTTCTACTCCACTCAGGATTCTGTAGACTAACCTTTTTAGTCTTTCCTCATACGAGTCCTTCCATCCCCTGAATCATTCTGGTCACTTACAGTCTGCAGGAACTTCTGCTTTGAAAATTAGCCCAGGGTATTTAAGTGCACCTACTTACAAGCACTCTTTGGCACTAACAGATTTTCTGGGTTAAATTACTTGAAGTAGCCCCTCTCTCAAGCAAAGCAATTAAACAATAAAATATATTAATCATCTGGAAATGGAAAGGAAACTGCAAATAAGGACAGGAAAGTGGAAACATAACCAAGAAGATGTTCTTCAGCATGTGGAAATTGAAAAGGATAAGACCATTCTTCCCAAGATTCGTCTTCCGCAGCCTAGTGCAATCCCTCGTCCTTAGCCACTTGGATTACTGCAACTCATTATACGCAGGCTGCAAAGAGCAAACACTGAGGAAACTTCAAACAGCCCAGAACACAGCAGCCAGGCTCATCTTCGGAAAACCCAAATATGAAAGGGCAAAACCACTACGAGAGAAACTACATTGGCTTCCACTCAAGGACCGCGTTACTTTTAAAATTTGCACATTAGTCCATAAGATCATTTACGGTGAAGCCCCAGCGTACATGTCTGATTTAATAGACCTACCACCCAGAAACGCCAAAAGATCATCCCGAACTCACCTCAACCTTCACTACCCAACTTGCAAGGGTTTGAAGTACAAGACGATACACGCGTCAACCTTTTCCTACAGGAGCACGAAGTCCTGGAATACATTACCGCGCAACCTAAGAACGATTAACGAACAAGCCTCCTTCCGTAAACTACTGAAGACTCACCTGTTTGAACAAACTTACGGAAAGAGCCAAAACACATAGAGACCACACTCACTGTTCACCAATGCAATACACATCCACTTCTGATCCCTCATCCCTTTATCCAGTCAATCATACATTTTCTCACGGAACTATGTACACTATATGTCTAGGTTTCTAACAATGCCCTTTTTTCCCATTGTCTCCTTCTAATGTTTCTATGTTGATGTCCCATTGTTATACTCCCAATGATATTCGAATGTCTCGCACAACTCTGTTCAATGCAATCCATAACCTAGTTGTAACAAATGTATTTCTATTATTCATGTCTTATTGACACTGAGCCCGCAAATAGGTGGGAAAATGTGGGATACAAATGCAATAAATAAAAATAAAAATAAAAATAAATCAGAAAAGGAAAGGAAGAGAAAGTGAGAACATTAGTGAGCAGAGGAGAGAGAGAGAGAGAGAGAGATCACCAGCTCTTCAAACCAACCAGTGACCATCATCCCACCAACCCAGGGAAGTCTTCGGAAAAGAAGTGAGCTGTCAGTGCCGTTGTAAATCAAGAATAAGAGGGCAAACGGAAACAGTGTGAGAGCAACACAATGCAAAGCACCATGTCTTGTGGCTTCAAGTTGGGAGCAACGGACAGACTGGAGCATGAGACAATGTTTGTGTGCGGTTCGAAGAGCTCGTAAAGGGGCGGAAGGTGCAATGTAAGAACAGGGAACAAACTTCCCCTGGAAACAGCACCTAGTCTGGGTTAACTTACATATGGATTGTGTGTGTGTTTATAGACATCTACTTGCTTCACGTGCAAGAAACTTGTCCTCTACCTGGAGAGATGCCAAATAGCCAGTGTGCTTCGGGAATAACATGTATAGAATGTTTGTACGTTTGGGAAGCTCGCCAGGTGCCCTTGACCTGGATTGGCCGCTGTCGGGGACAGGATGCTGGGCTTGATGGGCCTTTGGTCTTTTCCCAGTATGGCATTACTTATGTACTTATGTACCTGTCTTGAAGTTAGTTTCAAAGGAACAAGTTGATATCAGAGGTGAAATAAGAAAATGATTATGATTTAAGCAGGCCCAGTGCAAGGGTGTTGGGCATCTGAGGTGAACTTTCAGCCTTCTACCCTCCCACACATTGACAAACAAGTGATGAGGGCAATTTCCTAAATTTAAGGGGGGCTATTTGAAACTTTCCCACCCTTCTTGATGCTCCTCTGTGTAGTTGTCAGGACATATTTCAGCCGATACTGTGTTATTAAGAAGGGTATGGAGTCCAGGTGTGCGGATGTTATAATGCCGTTGTATCGCTCCATGGTGCGACCGCACCTGGAGTATTGTGTTCAGTACTGGTCTCCGTATCTCAAAAAAGATATAGTAGAATTGGAAAAGGTACAGCGAAGGGCGACGAAAATGATAGTGGGGATGGGACGACTTTCCTATGAAGAGAGGCTGAGAAGGCTAGGGCTTTTCAGCTTGGAGAAGAGACGGCTGAGGGGAGATATGATAGAAGTGTATAAAATAATGAGTGGAATGGATCGGGTGGATGTGAAGCGACTGTTCACGCTATCCAAAAATACTAGGACTAGAGGGCATGAGTTGAAGCTACAGTGTGGTAAATTTAAAACGAATCGGAGAAAATTTTTCTTCACCCAACGTGTAATTAGACTCTGGAATTCGTTGCCGGAGAACGTGGTACGGGCGGTTAGCTTGACGGAGTTTAAAAAGGGGTTAGATAGATTCCTAAAGGACAAGTCCATAGACCGCTATTAAATGGACTTGGAAAAATTCCGCATTTTTAGGTATAACTTGTCTGGAATGTTTTTACGTTTGGGGAGCGTGCCAGGTGCCCTTGACCTGGATTGGCCACTGTCGGTGACAGGATGCTGGGCTAGATGGACCTTTGGTCTTTCCCAGTATGGCACTACTTATGTACTTATGTACTTATGATACTCAGTCGGGGTTTTTTTTATTTAAATACGACTGTTACTGGACAGATTACTCACAGATATTCAGTGCTTGACCCTGGTACTGAACATCCAGGGCTAATTTCCCCGATGCTGGCCACCAGGGCTTAAGTGGGTCCCGGTCGATGTTCAGCCAGCTAAGTATCATCCTACTGCAGACTAAGACTATGCTGGCGGTTAAAGGTGATATTCGGTCCTTCAGGCCATGGTTTGGCTCTTAGATTCACCACCTTCTATATTTAAAGCTCTTTAGGCAGTCCAGACCACTGCTGCATGAATGACAACTCATTTGTCTCCTTTTAAACACACATGTCCTGCTCTCATTTGTTTACATTGGCTGCCAATGTACTGGAGGTCAAATTTAAGTTACTTTTTTTAAGGTTTTATCTGGTGAAGCTCTTTATTATCTTACAGGCATCACTGAGATCATACCTGTGCCTGGTGCTAATTCTTAGAGATTGAGATACAGAACAAAACTTTCAGTTTATTGGGCTCATTTGAATCTTTGCAGCAGCCAAACAGCAGAGATGACCATAGTAACATAGTAACATAGTAGATGACGGCAGAAAAAGACCTGCACGGTCCATCCAGTCTGCCCAACAAGATAACTCATATGTGCTAATTTTGTGTATACCCTACTTTGCTTTGTACCTGTGCTCTTCAGGGCACAGACCGTATAAGTCTGCCCAGCACTATCCCCGCCTCCCAACCACCAGCCCCACCTCCCAACCACTGGCTCTGGCACAGACCGTATAAGTCTGCCCAACTCTATCCTCGCCTCCCAACCACCAGCCCCGCCTCCCAACCACCGGCTCTGGCACAGACGGTATAAGTCTGCCCAGCACTATCCCCGCCTTCCAACCACCAGCCCCACCTCCCACCACCAAAAAGTCTCTTGAAACTCTTATTAGCAGCACATGGAGAGGACACAATCAGAAAAGGATATCTTTATGTGAATTGCTGGTAATAAAAGAGTTTCAAGAGACTTTTTGGCTACACACTGGTCTTTTGTCATCTCCACTGTTTGGCCTGCTGCTTTCTGACCTCTGGAGATTCATCCTTCTCTTTTGTTCCTCATTTGAATCTTTTCCATAGCCAGACCTTCAGTTAGAGCAAGGGGTTTGAGCCCAAAGCGTGGGGGGGGGGGGGGGGGGATACCTGAACTGGCAGGGATCCCCTAGCCCCATGAGCAGAATAAGTCCTTGACGGGTGGCCTGGCAGTCGGCAGCTCTTTCCATGGGCCGCAGCTGGGCCGGGCTCCCCCTATGCATGCTTGTTTTTTGTGTATGTGCAAACATTGAGCATGCATGGGGGGGAGGGGGGAGCTGGTGCAGTGTGGCCTAGACCCAGGACCTCCCACCACTGATTTGAATGGCATAAATTAAAAAGGGACGTATGAATGAGGATGAACTTTGTTACATTTAGGAAACAAGTGAAGACTTCCTTGTTTTATCAGGCATTTGGTAACTGGCCATCATTTCAAGTATAAAAGCTCTCGTGCTGGTCAGGAATTCATGAGTGTAGATGAAGATGGACAGTAACTGACCTCTCCTATACTGACATCTAGGTCTCGGTTTGCATTACATGTTGTATTGTGTTTTTTGTAGGCTTTATTGCACCCTGCCTAGAACTGTGAAGAGCTGCAGGTTAGAAATATTTTAAATAAAAAAAAATACATTTCTTAGCTTCTTAATGTTGTGTGCATGTGAACTGTGCAGCATATACAAGGACTTGATGTGTGTGAGCAGCCCTCCCTGTTGTAAGATCCTGAGAGTACAGAAATAGTGTGTGAGCCACTGTTGGAAGCAGGACACTGGCCAGATGGACCATCGGTCTGACCCTGAATGGCTGTTCTTATGTTCTTACGAATACTCTCTGTTGTAAGTTCTCTTAAGTACAGAAATACTGTATAAGACCTCACTGTTGTGAGTACTGACCCGCTCTTGGGTTTTCTTGGTGAGAAATAATATTTGTCTTCACTTTTTGTCTCTTGGAATGCACTGCTGTATATGTCATTTGAACATTCATTATCTCTCTCACACTGTATTTGTCATTCAGAAACCGTGAGTTCTCCTTTTGTTCCTTTACATTTAAGAAGATTAGATTGCTCTGTTCATTCATCTCTAAACTTGAGTATTGTAACTTGCTTTTATTTGGTCTTCCCAACTCTCAAATCCACAGATTACACTGGTCCAAAACAGAACCATTAAATTGTTCAATGTTTGGAAAAAAATGTAACTATGTTCCTCCCCTTTTCCAGTCTGAACATTGGTTCTCTGTGTTTTACAGGATCCCTTATAAGATTGTTGCTCTAACCCATCAGACCCAGAGCTCCTGCTCTTTATGGCCAATCTTCTTACACGTTACCACCCACAACCAACATTTAGGTCTTTCAACCAACATCTGTTGGTCATCCCTTCCTTTGATCAGGTTCACTGGAGTGCTGTCCACCAGTCCTGCTCTAACATCTCACTCCCTGTCCTATGGAACAGTCTCCTGCTTTATCTCAGGTTGGAATCCTCTTTTTCTAATGCTAAGTCTCTTCTGCTTCTCAGCTGCCTTTCCATCTGTACCAGATTGATAACTGCTATCAGTCCCCTCAGGGCATGCACTGACACCCAATGCAGCATTTCTCCTGCTCTGTCTGTTATTCTGCTCCCTGTCCTTCCCCCTTCTTCATTCATCTTCTTTTCTTAGTACTAGTGGACATTTTGCTTGTTCTTATATGTTTAGTGCAATGGCCTGAGAAGCAGAGGAACTGGGTTCGATTCCCACTGGAGCTCCTTATGACTCTGAGCAGCCCAGAACACTGCAGCTAGACTCATATTCGGCAAAACAAAATATGAAAGTGCTAAGCCCCTATGAGAAAAACTACACTGGCTCCCACTCAAAGAACGCATCACGTTCAAAATTTGCTCCCTAGTTCACAAAATCATTCATGGAGATGCACCAGCCTACATGTCAGACTTGATAGACTTACCACCCAGAAATGCCAAAAGATCATCCCACACATTCCTTGATCTGCACTTTTCTAACTGCAAAGGTCTAAAATACAAACTAATGCACGCGTCAAAATTTACGTACTTGAGCACACAGTTATGGAACGCACTGCCACGCAACTTAATGACCTACGAACTAACGAACATCCGCAAACTACTGAAGACCCATCTCTTTAACAAGGCTTACCACAAAGATCAACCAATGTGAATATACATAAATCCTCCACACATAGTTAGAAATGTCTTATAATATCTGATTGTTATACTATTATCAAGTCTTATCATTATCATGTTGCCAAATATTTTCTGTAACACTAAATGTCTATTTTCTATTATATTTCCATCACTCATGATGTATTGTAAGCCACATTGAGCCTGCAAAGAGGTGGGAAAATGTGGGATACAAATGCAATAAATAAAATAAATATATCAAATCCCTTTCCCTCTCCCCATTCTTATAATTTTGTAGTCCACAGACATAGGTAGTATATGAAATCAAAGAAAATTGAACCTTGACCTCCCGTACACAGGCACAGGTCTGAAACTTACCATGACTACAAGGTTCTTCAGCTGTTCTATGGTTTCTCTGTTCTTTGCGATTCGTGAAATGTACGCAATCAGCACGAGGCTACAGGGAAAAAAGAATCAAACAGTCGTTAGATAGGAAGGAGTGAGAGCTACATAGAGACTTCAGAGGGTTTGAAAGAGAGGCTGAATCAGGGAGATGCAAAAGAGAACTAGAAGGAGTCCAGGAACTGAGAAAAAGTAGTGAGCTTGGAGTAAGATGTCAGACATCTGGATCTACACAGACCAGGAGGAAGGAGAACAGACACTGTGATCACAGGGGTAAAGACTATAGAGAAAACTTACCAGAGGATGGTGAGAAGTGGGAAAGCAAATGCTTCTGAGCCAATATAATTCAGGAACCTTTGTGCATTTACTGGCAGTCTGGTGGAAATGGACTCATGGACCACTTGCCAGGCAGTTGCATAATCAACAAAGAGGCCACAGGCCCTGGATGGTCTGAATCTACCGGAAGGAAAAGAATGAAAACAGGCTAGACCCCTATTTATGTATATGTGCAAAAGAAAGAAACGGTACTGAAAGCAGCAGGGAAACCAGGCGTTGCCTAGAAAAACGATTTTCAGTGCATTCAATACTCACTTCCTAAACACCTCTGAGGCTGTTTCTGGCAGACAGCATGACCATGGTGGGTACACATGAAATCGGTGGTGTGTACAAGGCCTCTTTCTGTCTGAAAATAGCTTCTATATGTTGTGCATACATGAACTCTGCGGTGTGTACAGGGGCTTTTTCTGTCTGAAAATACCTCCTTTATGTTGTGTGTACACAGGGCTTTTTTTTGGAGTGGAGGAGTAGCCTAGTGGTTAATGCAGCAGACTTTGGTCTTGGGGAACTGTGATCGATTCCTGCTGCAGCTCCTTGTGACTCTGGGTAAAGTCACCTAACCCTCCGTTGCCCCAGATAGATCGCTTTGGATGTGGTTACAAAAACTGTAGAAAAAAAAAGCAGTACTTGGGGGTACTGAGTACCTGCACCTTTTCCATTGGCTGCTAAAATTGACCCATGAGAATTACATCATTTTTTATGTGAATAAACATATTATTTGGTATCCACATTTATTCTCCTCACTTTTTTGCTTTATACCCCATGTTTTAATGACAGGCTCTACACACCAATTCTACCTTGTCATAGGTTTTGTGACTGGTTGCAGGGGGCCTGGCTATTGTGGGGTGGGTCCCTCAGTGATCACCCCACCCCTGAAGGGTGGCCTAGCATTTGAGTACCGGCACCTTTTTCACTAGAAAAAATGCACTGTGTATCCATGAACTCTGCGGTGTGTACAGGGGCTCTTTCTGTCTGAAAATAGCTCCTTTATGTTGCATGTCTGTGAACTCTGCAGTGTGTACAAGGCCTCTTTCTGTCTGAAAATACCTCCTTTATGTTGCATGTCTGTGAACTCTGCAGTGTGTACAGGGGCTCTTTCTGTCTGAAAATAGCTCCTTTATGTTGCATGTCTGTGAACTCTGCAGTGTGTACAAGGCCTCTTTCTGTCTGAAAATACCTCCTTTATGTTGCATGTCTGTGAACTCTGCAGTGTGTACAAGGCCTCTTTCTGTCTGAAAATACCTCCTTTATGTTGCATGTCTGTGAACTCTGCAGTGTGTACAAGGCCTCTTTCTGTCTGAAAATACCTCCTTTATGTTGCATGTCTTTGAACTCTGCAGTGTGTACAAGGCCTCTTTCTGTCTGAAAATAGCTCCTTTATGTTGCATGTCTGTGAACTCTGTAGTGTGTACAAGGCCTCTTTCTGTCTGAAAATAGCTCCTTTATGTTGCATGTCTGTGAACTCTGCAGTGTGTACAAGGCCTCTTTCTGTCTGAAAATACCTCCTTTATGTTGCATGTCTGTGAACTCTGCAGTGTGTACAAGGCCTCTTTCTGTCTGAAAATAGCTCCTTTATGTTGCATGTCTGTGAACTCTGCAGTGTGTACAGGGGCTCTTTCTGTCTGAAAATAGCTCCTTTATGTTGCATGTCTGTGAACTCTGCAGTGTGTACAAGGCCTCTTTCTGTCTGAAAATACCTCCTTTATGTTGCATGTCTGTGAACTCTGCAGTGTGTACAGGGGCTCTTTCTGTCTGAAAATAGCTCCTTTATGTTGCATGTCTGTGAACTCTGCAGTGTGTACAAGGCCTCTTTCTGTCTGAAAATACCTCCTTTATGTTGCATGTCTTTGAACTCTGCAGTGTGTACAAGGCCTCTTTCTGTCTGAAAATAGCTCCTTTATGTTGCATGTCTGTGAACTCTGCAGTGTGTACAGGGGCTCTTTCTGTCTGAAAATAGCTCCTTTATGTTGCATGTCTGTGAACTCTGCAGTGTGTACAAGGCCTCTTTCTGTCTGAAAATACCTCCTTTATGTTATGTGTCTGTGCCGCATGTTCAAGGGCTCTTTCTGCATTTCAGCTGGAGTTCATCCAGGTCTATCCTTTCTCCCTCTGTTTGCAGACCTCTGGGTGCATTGGCTGAGCTCAGGGCAGAACCTTCTTCTTTCAATACCAGTGACATCTAACTCTTTTGGGTTCTAAGCGGGATGAAGCCCTTGATAAACTCAGCATCTGTCTCAGGTAACTGACCCAAGTCTGAGCTTCTCCGGATCAGGAAGCCTCTGATTAGGGCATCAGTCCAGACTTTAGTGGTCTGGGAAGAGGATTTTGTTCTAGGACAGATGAAGCTTTGGTTCTCTGGTGATGACAGTCATGGAGGTGTCAGTCTGGTCCCAGACTGTGATTCTTTAGGATCTGTTCTAGCTGTACTACTTGAGGCAGATTCAACCACTGTTTGAGGTAATAAATAGAAATAAAACAAAGCAACCTTGAGCAGTGTGAAAAGTGTTCAGATCTTGGTGGGTCTGTTTTTGTTACAATTGTACCCTGCGCTTTCCCACTCATGGCAGGCTCAATGTGGCAGGCAATGGAGGGTTAAGTGACTTGCCCAGAGTCACAAGGAGCTGCCTGTGCTGGGAATTGAACTCAGTTCCTCAGGACCAAAGTCCACCACCCTAACCACTAGGCCACTCCTCCACTATTGTTAAATCTCTCTCAATACAGTCACGATTCCCAGTGGTAACTTCATTGCAAGTGTAACATGCTGTTGTTTGCTTTAAGTGTGTATGTGGGCTGTTACCCCATGACTTGAAGAGCTGTTTTGTGCCTGGCAGACACAGATGAGGTTTTATTATGAAATAATTGTGTCGAGGAGATGACATTTGAGGGGACCAGTATAATGACTTTTTCTCGTGCTGTGTCCACTTCGAAGAGAATTCTCTTTTGGAAACTTGTCTCCTTTTTTATTTCTGCTTTTTAACAATTTTACCTTTATTATCTTGACTTGCATTTAAACTGATTTATGCATATTTTAATGCCTTTTGGGGATTTTAGTCTACAAATGTATTTTATTTATTTATTTAATTTATTTACTTATTGCATTTGTATCCCACATTATCCCACCTGTTTGCAGGCTCAATGTGGCTAGTTACAATTATGATGTGTCTTAACTGACTTTTGTAAAACAGGTGTTGGAAAAGAGATTAATAAATGTGAATGAACAGAAGAGAATCTACGCAACACCCCTGAAAATAAAAACTCTCTGACTGGATGAGAATGAAGAATCCCAATGAAACAAATTCTGGAAAGGTTACTCTTTCCAGGTATTTCAGCACTTACTTGGTGATGATGTATGTCAGGGGGCACAATGCCATCATCAGTCCTAAAAATAAAATGAACTGGAAGAAAAATCTGGAACTGGAAGCTCGGAACATCCGCTTTGAAGGTTTACAAATATGACACAAGGTGTACTAGGAACAAGAAGAAAAGGGATTATACAGGTGGAAGGGAATAAAATAAGATCATCTCCTATCTGAATGCACAAATGAAAACAGATAACCAGCACCTCCCTGTAAACATTGAAAAGTAAGCTCCTGTCCGCATTCTCCCAACTGATCGATGCTTCTGTCTATCCATGCGTGGGCTTCTAAGCAAAGCTTCCCTGCAGTTCTGACCCTTTATCAACTCGCAAACATCTTCTGAAGGACTCACTTTCCCAGAGGAGGAGTGGCCTAGTGGTTAGGGTGGTGGACTTTGGTCCTGAGGAACTGAATTCGATTCCCACTTCAGGCACAGGCAGCTCCTTGTGACTCTGGGCAAGTCACTTAACCCTCCATTGCCCCATGTAAGCCGCATTGAGCCTGCCATGAGTGGGAAAGCGCAGGGTACAAATGTAACAAAAATAAAATAGATACTATTGGAGATTCTACATAGAATGTTGCTACGTGCAGGACGTCAGACTCACAGAAGCAGAAGCCTGCGCGGCCACATTGGTGATCTGCAAGGGCCAACTTCTACATGGAATGTTGCTAGTGGAATAGCAACATTCCATGTAGAATCTCAGGAGTGGCCTAGTGGTTAGGGTGGCGGACTTTGGTCCTGAGGAACTGAATTCGATTCCCACTTCAGGCACAGGCAGCTCCTTGTGACTCTGGGCAAGTCACTTAACCCTCCATTGCCCCATGTAAGCCGCATTGAGCCTGCCATGAGTGGGAAAGCGCAGGGTACAAATGTAACAAAAATAAAATAGATACTATTGGAGATTCTACATAGAATGTTGCTACGTGCAGGACGTCAGACTCACAAAAGCAGAAGCCTGCGCGGCCACATTGGTGATCTGCAAGGGCCGACTTCTAGTGGAATAGCAACATTCCATGTAGAATCTCAAATAGTAGCAACAGTGGAGGAGTGGCCTAGTGGTTAGGGTGGTGGATGGTCCTGGGGAACTGAGGAACTGAGTTTGATTCCCACTTCAGGCACAGGCAGCTCCTTGTGACTCTGGGCAAGTCACTTAACCCTCCATTGCCCCATGTAAGCTGCATTGAGCCTGCCATGAGTGGGAAAGCGCAGGGTACAAATGTAACAAAAATAAAATAGATACTATTGGAGATTCCACATGGAATGTTGCTACTATTGGAGACTCTACATGGAATGTTGCTATTCCACTAGCAACATTCCATGTAGAAGGCTGCGCAGGCTTCTGTTTCTGTGAGTCTGACGTCCTGCACGTATGTGCAGGACGTCAGACTCACAGAAGCAGAAGCCTGCGCGGCCACATTGGTGATCTGCAAGGGCCAACTTCTACATGGAATGTTGCTAGTGAAATAGCAACATTCCATGTAGAATCTCAGGAGTGGCCTAGTGGTTAGGGTGGCGGACTTTGGTCCTAAGGAACTGAATTCGATTCCCACTTCAGGCACAGGCAGCTCCTTGTGACTCTGGGCAAGTCACTTAACCCTCCATTGCCCCATGTAAGCCGCATTGAGCCTGCCATGAGTGGGAAAGCGCAGGGTACAAATGTAACAAAAATAAAAGAGATACTATTGGAGATTCCACATGGAATGTTGCTACTATTGGAGACTCTACATGGAATGTTGCTATTCCACTAGCAACATTCCATGTAGAAGGCTGCGCAGGCTTCTGTTTCTGTGAGTCTGACGTCCTGCACGTATGTGCAGGACGTCAGACTCACAGAAGCAGAAGCCTGCGCGGCCACATTGGTGATCTGCAAGGGCCAACTTCTACATGGAATGTTGCTAGTGGAATAGCAACATTCCATGTAGAATCTCAGGAGTGGCCTAGTGGTTAGGGTGGCGGACTTTGGTCCTGAGGAACTGAATTCGATTCCCACTTCAGGCACAGGCAGCTCCTTGTGACTCTGGGCAAGTCACTTAACCCTCCATTGCCCCATGTAAGCCGCATTGAGCCTGCCATGAGTGGGAAAGCGCGGGGTACAAATGTAACTAAAATAAATAAATAAAATTTGGTTCCAAACAACTAACTCATATGCTCACACCTTGCCACTTAACTTATGCATCCATCTAGCTGTCCAGTCAGAACCAGTTCATCCATCTGCAGCCACACAGTCCATCAGCCCCTCCACAAACCATTGCTCGTTACCTTTTTAACATAGAAAATGATGAAGAGAAATACACAATTGAGCAGAGGAAGGAGAGGGCTATAGAACATTCCACACCAGATAACGGTCTGCTCATAAACGATATCCAAAATGTTCTGAGGGATGAGAAACTCTTCCTTGCCAATCCACTGAGCCAGCTTCCAGGAAGTGTGATCTACCATCAGCCTACCACAGAGAGAGGAGAGAGAGAGTCTACCATGAGCAGACTGGTAAGAACGGGTGGAAGGGGGAGACAGACAAATTCATTAGTCCAACTACAGGATCACTTCTTACACAAACGGAGTGTAGTGCAGAACATGTGAAAAAGGAAGGATGCTATGCTGGGAAATCGGGCCAGATGCAAAAGACAACAAACAACTCATTCAGGCAGCACATCAGTCACTACAAAGCAAACCAAGGCGACACCTCTCTGGGAGCAGAAAGCACAGAACCAATGACCTCATGGTCAGGATACTAAGAGGATATTTTTAAACAATCCAGGAGTGTAAGACCTTTGAAATTAACATGATAAAATACTTCAACAAAGATCTGGGTTTTCTATCGCATTATAAGCTATATAATTATACTGCTTTGTTACCTTCTAATCACCCAGCCCCCCCCCCCCCCAACACCTTTCCCCATTGGAACGCTTGTCATCTTTTACTCATAATGTCCTGAGCTGAGGAACAAGGATTTGGCCTTTGAAAGTCACACAAAAACATATTGAGGTAGTCCAATGAAAAGGGATCATCTTATTTTGCTTACAGTATTTTGTTTTATTTCTATTTATTAGCTACAAAGCATCGAGCAACTGGTGGCTTCCTTACCTCCGGGGAAGGCTTACTAACAAGGTGACCCCAATGGTAGATAAGAAGTTGAACACAGTCATTTTGTACATTTCCTGGCCAATGGAGGTCTCCCAGCACTGAGAGGAAGAGAAAGAGAAAATGACATGACAAGCATCAGGCAGTTTGTTGGCTCAATGAAAGTGCTAAGCACCGAGGAATTTGATCCCCAGATCGGCTGTTCCCTTCCCCAGATCCACAGCCCCTTCAGGGAAGAGAGTCTCAGCCATTGCTGAACAGTGACATCTAGTGGCCAGAATCCAGGTTCCATCCAGGGCCCTGGTGCATTGTCCCCACCTGAGGACTGTTGCTGCAGTGACATTCAGGCAGTTGTAAACAAAGGCTTATGGGTCCAAACCCCAGCTCTCGTTCCAATTACGCTGAGAGCCGAAAAGAGCAGAAAAATCTTCAAGAGGCAAAAATCATTTTCATGTACATAAGAAATGATCGTAAGAAGAGACAGTTATACATATACAAAGAAGAGACAGTCTCACACATACAAAGCAGACAGAATATGCCAACACAGCACAATCAAGTTAACACAAAGAAGAAGAAACAATCACGCATACATTGCTGCAAAAGACAAACTAATATAAAGAAGAGACAAACATAATTACATTGATGCACAGGAAGAGGCAGCCGTACAAAACACATAAGCGAGAACGCTGCAGCCACGCAAAGTGGGTGAGAAGATGATAACAGCATCAGTCCGGTTCTAGGAATCTGGAATATACATGCATCGGCCCTTCTCAACCTCACAGTGTTGACATTACAAGTCTGTCCCTCCATATAGAGCCCCATTGACGCCATTTCGTGCCCTGAATAATCTCAAACACATTACAACAGCATAAATAATAATTCATATGAAAATGCTTCATATCCATCATCCCAACAAATCCTGAAGATCATTTATGACACAGAATTTGAACAAGTGTAGGTGTGTTGCTGAGAGACTGGACCAGACGGTTACCAACCTCACCCGTTTCCCCATTGTCACTTCTTCCACTCCCCTTTCCCTTCCCAGCCTCACAGGATTACCTGATACAGCTTGTTGTAGCCGCATGTGAGACAGTTTGAATCATCTCTGTTGCCTACACAAAGCACCTTCTGTCCAAGAGAGAAGAGAAACATGCCCAGACCAGCCAACTTCAAGAGCACACTCCTGGGAAGGGTGAACAGAGACAGCAAAGGTGGGAGGAAGAGATGGCAGAAGCTTAGCATGGATTTGGACAGAGGATGGGGAGACGAATGTTCCACAGGGCCATTTTTAATTATGGTAGAATGCTTTCTTCTAAACTAAGTGATCGCTATATGCCAGTCCTCATGGTGCACCCAGTCAGGTTTTCAAGATATCCACAATTAATATTCATGAATAGATTTGCATACCATGGAGGCAGTGCATTCAGATGTATTGTGGATATTCTGAAAACCAGACTGGCTGGATGTGCCCTGAGGACTGGGTTGAGGAGTTCTGCTATTAGCAGCCTATCTGACCAAGTATATTCACATGTGCTCACACCGGCCAGTACATAGGTGCACACAAGTGGATATAGTAGTCACCAAAAGACTCGTTGGAAAAATCAGAGAAATATGATGCATTTCTCACACCGAATGTTTGAGACACCAAAATCATTTCCATGGAACTGGGGTAATAATATAGTGACTTACATGGATAAACTCAGGCTTACCTTTGGAAAATTGTAGCCTTATTATTGCAACCTCCCCCCCCCCCCCCCCCCCTTGCCAGTAAAAGTGCTCAAGGTTCACAGTGGGTGGAGTGAAATCAGGGAAGGTAATTACAGACAGAGATTGTGGAATCACATGTCCATGCATAATACCTTCACACACCAGCTACATTTTCAAAGAGAAACTGCATTGGGAGTGAACTTGAAGTCCCATTACAGCCAAACCGCACCCCCCACACTTCATAAAGTCACAAACACACGATTATGCCTTCAGCACTGATTCCCAGCCTGTGCTCTTAGGGATGAAGCTTGCTGACCTCAGGAGCGTCAGGTTGACCTCCACACTGGGAGAATATCCTTCGTATCGGACCAAAGCACCAAACACATAGGGCAGGAAGAAGTTCACCAGGCTGATGATGATGGGAGGAAGATACTGAGTGACAACTCTGCGACTGAAGGTCTCAGTAGAGGAGCGATTCTGCTGCAAATAGAGAATGGAGAGAAAGGGCTGAACCACAAGAAAAAAGATGAAGGGAAAGAGAGACTGTGGACAGCAGAGACGACAGAAGGTCTTTTCTGTTATATTGTCAAGAACTGCAGAACCAATCAGGGAGTCCAATCTGTTTACAGCCTTACATCAAACCGGGCCTTTTTTTGAGGGGGTACTTGGGGGTACTGAGTACCGGCACCTTTTCCATTGTCTGCTAAAGTTGACCCATGAACCTCAAGTTTTAATGAAAGAGCTCAGGCTCTACACACCAATTCTGCCTTGTCATAGATTCTGTGACTGGTTGCAGGGGGCCTGGCTATTGTGGGGTGGGTCGCTCAGTGATCACCCCACCCCTGAAGGGTAGCCTGGCATTTCAGTACTGGCACCTTTTTCGCTAGAAAAAATGCACTGCATCAAACCCTAATGGAATGTATAGTTCTGGCTTTTTAAAATGTACAACTCTTGATTCCTTTTTATGTGTTGTCAGCCCATGTCTAGTTTGCCTTTCTGTGGAAAATTAACGGAACAAGTGTAGGGAATTATAGATGAAGAAAGGAGAATCGCCCTGATGTTATCAGTGAGGGATCTGCTCTGGAAAGGTGCCCAGAATGAGCACCGGACCTTGCCTGTCTCTCAACAATCATAAGTACATAAGTACATAAGTAATGCCATACTGGGAAAAGACCAAGGGTCCATCGAGCCCAGCATCCTGTCCACGACAGCGGCCAATCCAGGCCAAGGGCACCTGGCAAGCTTCCCAAACGTACAAACATTCTATACATGTTATTCCTGGGATTTTGGATTTTTCCAAGTCCGTTTAGTAGCGGTTTATGGACTTGTCCTTTAGGAAACCGTCCAACCCCTTTTTAAACTCTGCTAAGCTAACCGCCTTCACCACATTTTCCGGCAATGAATTCCAGAGTTTAATTACACGTTGGGTGAAGAAAAATTTTCTCCAATTTGTTTTAAATTTACTACACTGTATGTTACGTCTGCTTTTCATACTGGTCAGCACCCCATCCTCCTAAGGATCTCAGGTTACATGGAAATACTTTTAAAACAAATAGGAGGAAATATTTTTCACTCAATGAAAAGTTAAGCTCTGGAACTTGTTGCCAGAGGATGTGGTAACAGTGGTTAGTGTATCTGGGTTTTAAAAAAAAGGCTTGGACAAGTTCCTGGAGGAAAAGTCCATAGTCTGTTATTGAGATGGACATGGAGAAGCCACTGCTTGCCCTGGGATTGGTAGCATGGAAATGTTGCTAGTATTTGAGATTGGAAGCAGGATACTGGGCTAGATGGACCATTGGTCTGATCCAGTTTGACTATTCGTATGTTCTTATGTGGTTTAAATCTTTGCAGCAGGTGAGGGTTGGGGACCAGCTCTCCACATGATCTAAAGTGAATTATGCGATGCCTCAGGATCCGCCCTCTCCCCATTCCTCTTTAATATTTATTTATCCTCTTTATATAAGTTTCTTAGGAGTCTGTTCCCATTTTTTGCTTATGGTATCTTATTCATTATTCCTTTTAAAGCAGGCACAGCACTTTTGGAGACTCACAAAGACAGTCTCGCTGTTATTTTTGATTGATTTCTGGTAAGTGGCCTGGCAATTCATTTGACCAAAACTGAAGCACTATTCTGCTTATAATCAAAATAGAAAACGCCTATATTGTGACTCAAATCGGGAGATAGACGTTTATCTCACAAAAACGAACAAAGCGGTATAATCGAAAGCCGAATTTGGACGTTTTCAACTGCACTCCGTCGCGGATGCGGACAAAGTTGATGGGGGCATGTCGAAGGCGTGGTGAAGGCGGAACTGGGGCGTGGTTATCTGGCGATCAGAGATGGGCGCCTTTCGCCGATAATGGAAAAAAAATATGCGTTTTTAGCGAGAATTTAGGGCACTTTTCCTGGACCCTGTTTTTCCACGAATAAGGCCCCCAAAAGTGCCCTAAATGACCAGATGACCACTGGAGGGAATCGGGGATGACCTCCCCTTACTCCCCCAGTGGTCACAAACCCCCTCCCACCACAAAATATGCCGTTTCACAACTTTTTATTTTCACCCTCAAATGTCATACCCACCTCCCTGGCAGCAGTATGCAGGTCACTGGAGCAGTTATTAGGGGGTGCAGTGGACTTCAGGCAGGTGGACCCAGGCCCATCCCCCCCCCACCTGTTACACTTGTGCTGGTAAATGGGAGCCCTCCAAACCGCCCCCCAAACCCACTGTACCCACATGTAGGTGCCCCCCTTCACCCCTTAGGGCTATAGTAATGGTGTAGACTTGTGGGCAGTGGGTTTTGAGGGGGATTTGGGGGGCTCAACTCACAAGGGAAGGGTGCTATGCACCTGGGAGCTCTTTTACCTTTTTTTTTGTTTTTGTAAACGTGTCCCCTAGGGTGCCCGGTTGGTGTCCTGGCATGTGAGGGGGACCAGTGCACTACGAATCCTGGCCCCTCCCACAAATAAATGTCTTGGAGTTATTCGTTTTTGAGCTGGGCGCTTTTGGTTTCCATTATCGCTGAAAAACAAAAACGCCCAGCTCAAAAAAAGATAAACGTCCATGTTTTTTGAAACTACGGTTCGGTCCGCCCCTTCACAGACCCGTTCTCGGAGATAAACGACCATGGAGATAGACATTTCCGTTCGATTATGCCCCTTCACATGTGTCATTTGTGTGATCACATTGTCCCTTAGTCTTAATAATCACATAGATAAAGGTTACTCCCCTCTACTCTCCAAGCCCATAACCCCCTTAGCAACACACTGGGAAAAAGTGCAAAATCTGGCTGGCTCTTTCTGGATGTGTTGGATATCAGCATTTCCCCAGCTCACCTGCTCAAAGTCCTGGGACACCTCTGTAGCCAGATAGATGCAGTAAAAGGCTGCTGAGGTCAGAGCCAAGATCAGCGCATTGAGCAGCAGGCGGATGAGGGTCAGCACAGCCTTCTCCTTCCCTGACTGCTGCTGCTTCTGTTGGTGTCGGCTGACTTCCTGCAGCTCCATCTGTCCTCAGGAATGAAGCAGGAACAGTGTCAGTGCCCAGGACAGGATCAAGACACAGAGGATATGAAAAGATGAGAGAGAGAGAAACATAGGCAGACTTATACAACCACAACACACATTCACCCATCCAGTGTGTGGCAGGACACAAGAAGCACTGGAGACATACACATGCATGGGTGGCAGGGGACGTGGCACTCAGACCTAACAAGGGAAATGGGACTTGATATACTGCCTTTCTGAGGTTTTTGCAACTACATTCAAAGCGGTTTACATATATTCAGGTACTTATTTTGTACCAGGGGCAATGGAGGGTTAAGTGACTTGCCCAGAGTCACAAGGAGCTGCAGTGGGACTTGAACCCAGTTCCCCAGGATCAAAGTCCACTGCACTAACCACTTGGCCACTCCTCCACTCATTCCACCAATAGGAGCCAACCTCATCAGTGATGTCACAATGGCTTGATTGCCCAATACAGTTCTGATATTGTGATGTCATAAGGGAAAGGGAAATGGGTCTTGACATACCGCCTTCCTGAGGATTTTGCAACTACATTCAAAGCGGTTTACATATATTCAGGTACTTATTTTGTACTGGGGTAATGGAGGGTTAAATGACTTGCCCAGAGTCACAAGGAGCTGCAGTGGGAATCTAACTCAGTTCCCCAGGATCAAAGTCCACTGCACTAACCACTAGGCCACTCATCCACAAGGGAACACACACACATGTACACCCATGCAAGTAGTGGAGATATACATGTGTGTAGGGTCTAAGGAGCAGGGCCAGGTCAGGGCACCAAAGACCTTCCTCACTGGTTCAGCCTTCATTGCAACAAGCGCATGTTTTGGAGTGGAGGAGTAGCCTAGTGGTTAGTGCAGTGGACTCTGATTCTGGGGAACTGAGTTAGATTCCCACTGCAGCTCCTTGTGACTCTGGGCAAGTCACTTAACCCTCCATTACCCCAGTACAAAATAAGTACTTGAATATATGAAAACCACTTTGAATGTAGTTGCACTTGTAACCACTCGCCTCCACCTACCCTCCTCTCTTCCTTCCCATTCACATTAATTGATTTGATTTGCTTACTTTATTTATTTTTTGTCTATTAGATTGTAAGCTCTTTGAGCAGGGACTGTCTTTCTTCTATGTTTGTGCAGTGCTGCATACGCCTTGTAGCGCTATAGAAATGCTAAATAGTAGTAGTAGAGTTCCATTCCCACTGCAGCTCCTTGTGACTCTGGGCAAGTCACTTAACCCTCCATTGCCCCTGGTACAAAATAAGTACCTGAATATATGTAAACCACTTTGAATGTAGTTGCAAAAAACCTCAGAAAGGTGGTATATCAAGTTCCAATTCCCTTTCTCACTGTTATGCTCTCTTTTCTACACCAGCACAGGTTTAAATAGAACATAGTAACATAGTAGATGACGGCAGAAAAAGACCTGCACGGTCCATCCAGTCTGCCCAAGAAGATAAATTCATATGTGCTACTTTTTTTATTTGTACTGTCCTCTTCAGGGCACAGACCGTATAAGTCTGTCCAGCCCTATCCCCGCCTCCCAACCACCAACCCCGCCTCCCACCACCAGCTCTGGCACAGACCGTATAAGTCTGCCCAGCACTATCCCTGCCTCCCACCACCGGCTCTGGCACAGACCGTATAAGTCTGCCCAACACTATCCCCACCTCCCAACCACCAGCCCCGGCACAGACCGTATAAGTCTGCCCAGCACTAGCCCCGCCTCCCAACCACCAGCTCTGGCACAGACCGTATAAGTCTGCCCAGCACTATCCCTGCCTCCCACCACCGGCTCTGGTACAGACCATATAAGTCTGCCCAGCACTATCCCTGCCTCCCACCACCGGCTCTGGCACAGACCTTATAAGTCTGCCCAGCACTATCCCCGCCACCCAACCACCAGCCCCGGCACAGACCGTATAAGTCTGCCCAGCACTAGCCCCGCCTCCCAACCACCAGCTCTGCCACCCATTCTAGGCTATCGAGCGTCGTACCGGAAGATTGGAGGGTGGCCAATGTAACACCGATTTTTAAAAAAGGTTCCAGAGAAGATCCGGGAAATTACAAGTACTTCATTTCATAGCATTTATACCTGGGGCAGTGCTGGCGTCTGAGCCTGAAGGAGAGCAAAGCAACATGTTCCCACTGCTGTAAAGGAGCAGGTGGTGGGGGAGGGGGTGCAGAGCAGGGAGGCACAGGTGCAGATGAAGAGATGGAGCAGGGAGGCACTGATGTGGATTGGGGGCAGGGTAGGGAGGGCTCCAATGCAGATGAGGGGCAGGGCAGGGAGGTACTGATATAAATTGGGGGCTGGACAGGGAGGTGCCGATGCAGATGAGGGGGTGGAGCAGAGAGGCACTGATACAGATGTGGAGGGTTTCAGAGCAGTATTCGACTTGGTTCCACAACCTCTTCAGCCAGCACTGATCCTTCATAAATGTAACCTCTCTACTTTTAGACAACTGAAGCCACATTAAACTGACCATTAGGTTGTTGGAAAATGTGGGGTACAAGTGCAGGCAATAAATAACAAAAATAAAGACACCCAGACGTAGAGTCAGAGAAGCACAAATGTAGGTTCTGTTCAAGGAGACATCATGAGCTTCTCTAGATCTTACTTTCAGACAGTTGCTGATGCTGTGCTGTTTGAGGGAAACTGCATCCATGTCACGGACACAGAAATCCCAGCCTGCAAAGATCCTGGAGCTGAAAGCTGTCAAGTAATATCTGCTGTGCCACTGTCTCTGGATCCTGCTGGCCACCATCCTAGGAAGAGAGAGGAGGATCAAAGGGAACTCTATCACTTTTACTGGTCATTGGAATTCCCTCCCCACCCACCAATAGGAATTAGAAAGCTCATAAAGGAAAGTGTCCACTGATACATTGTGACCAGGGACACAAGAGAAAGAAAGTGACCACTGATACAATGTGACCAATACATGAGAGAAGGATTCTAGTTGACTAGGGACAAAAAGAAAAGAACACAGCCACTGATAAAATATGATATGGGACATATGAGAAGAGAGGTGAGTGGACGCCATTAGGACAATGAGACCAGGTACAAGAGAAAAGGAAGAAGGTATATAAGTACATAAGTATTGCCATGCTAGGACAGACTGAAGGTCCAGCATCCTGTTTCCAACAGTGGCCAATCCAGATTACAAGTACCTGGCAAGATCCTAAAACAATACAATACATTTTATGCTGCTTATCCTAGAAATAAGCAGTGGATTTTCCCCAAGTCCATTTTAATAATGGCTTACGGACTTTTTTTTTAGGAAGCCATCCAAACCTTTAATAAACCCCGCAAAGCTAACTGCTTTTACTACATTCTCTGGCAACAAATTCCAGAGTTTAATTACACATTAAGTGAAGAAATATTTTCTCTGATTTGTTTTAAATTTACTATTTAGTAGCTTCATTGCATGCCCCCTAGTCCTAGTATTTTTGGAAACAGTAAACAAGCGATTCACGTCTACCCATTCCAATCCATTCATTATTTTATAGACCTCTATCATATCTCCCCTCAGCCGTCTTTTCTCCAAGCTAAAGAGCCCCAGCTGCTTTAGCCTTTCCTCATAGGGAAGTCGTCCCATCCCCTTTATCATTTTCATCACCCTTCTCTGTACCTTTTGTAATTGCACTATATCTTTTTTGAGATGCAGTGACCAGAACTGAACACAGTCGCACCATGGAGTGATAAAAAGGCATTATAACGTCCTCATTTTTGTTTTCCATTCCTTTCCTAATAATACCTAACATTCTATTACTTTCTTAGTCGCTGCCACACACTGAGCAGAAGGTTTCAACATATCATCAACAATGACGCCTACATCCCTTTCCTGGTCAGTGACTCCTAATGTGGACCCTTGCATTACGTAGCTATAATTTGGGTTCCTCTTTCCCACATGCATCACTTTGCACTTGCTCACATTAAATGTCATCTGCCATTTAGATGCCCAGTCTCCCAGTCTCGTAAGGTCCTCTTGTAATTTTTCACAATCCTCTTATGATTTAACAAGTTTGAATAACTTTGTGTCGTCAGCAAATGTAATTTTCTCACTAGTTACTCCCCTCTCTAGGTCATTTATAAATATGTTAAAAAGCAGCGGTCCCAGCACAGACCCCTGGGGAACCCCACTAACTACCCTTCTCCATTGAGAATACTGACCATTTAACCCTACTCTCTGTTTTCTATCTTTTAACCAGTTTTAAAGACGCCATGAAGAGGCACAGAGTGTGGTGAATGTGAGAAGCTTGATAATTTGGATGCAGTGTCTAGCCCTTGAAACAGCCCGATGGTGGCAAAACAGGGTCTCCTGTTGGGCTTTATGGACATCGAAGACTGTGAAAATTAATGTGGACCAGTGGCATCATTACTATTCAAGCTAAGTTACAAATGAATGTTTTTTCACTGGATATATGTTGTTGAAATAACGCCTCTACCCTAGTGTATTGTAAAAGGTGTTTGTATAAGTATTTCATGAATGAAGAGTGGAGTTTTTTTTGTGAAGACTAGTGATTGAAGAGGAGTTTCTCTGAATATTTGAAAAGGTTCTCCTTTAAGAGATTTCTCCATGGTTTCTGAAGTCTTTTTTTCTCCACATATTTTCATGAATAAATTAAATTAATAACACCTTCAATACACTGATATTTTTGAGTAGAATTTGGTTGTGATATTAGTTGGTCATTGAAATCACCCATTATTATTGTGTTGCCCAGTTTGTTTGCATCCTTAATTTTCTTTAACATTTCTGCATCTGTCTGTTCATCCTGGCCAGGTGGATGGTAGTACACTCCTATCACTACCATTTTCCCCTTTACGCATAGAATTTCAATTCAGTGATTCCAAGATGTGTTTTGTTTCCTGCAGAATTTTCAATCTATTTGATTCAAGGCTCTCCTTTACAATCTACCCCTCCACCAATTCGATCTACCCTATTACTACGATATATTTGTACCCCGGTATGACAGTGTCCCACTGGTTATGCTCCTTCCACCAGGTCTCAGAGATGCCTTTTATATCTATCTTTTCATTTAGTGCAATATATTCTAACTCTCCCATCTTATTTCTTAGGCTTCTACTACTTTCTCCCTCTAGTAGATTTCAACCTCTTCTTCCACCTCAGTCTCACTGTTTTTCTTCCTTCGAAGTCCACTCCATCCATCTATTTGCTCCTCTGCCTCTCCGAGTAGCAGTCATTTATCGACCCCCTGATAAGTCCCTTTCTTCCTTTCTCAATGACTTTGATGCCTGGCTTTCCTTCTTTCTTGAACCTTCATCTCCTTCCCTTGTTCTTGGGGATTTTAACATTCATGCTAATGATCCCTCTGACTCTCATTCTTCTCAGTTTCTCGCTTTAACATCCTCTTTCAATCTTCAACTGTGCTCCTCTGCCCCCACTCACCAGAATGGCCACTGTCTTGATCTTATCCTCTTCTCAAACTGCTCACTCTCCAGTTTCTGTACCTCAACTCTTCCCCTCTCTGACCATCATCTGATAACTTTCACACTTAAACACCCTCCTCCCCAGTCCCGTCCAATCTTAACCAATACATTTAGGAATCTTCAGGCTATTGACCCTTCTACTCTGTCCTCCAGTGTTTCAAATCTCTTCTGTACCCCTATGTTATCCAAGTCTGTCAATGAGGCTGTCTCTTCCTATAATATTATTCTCTCCTCTGCTCTGGATACTCTTGCTCCTCCCATTCCTCGTTCTGAAAAACATACCAAACCCCAGCCTTGGCTGACCTCTAGAATCCACTACCTATGTTCCTGTGCCCGCTCTGCCGAACGCCTTTGGCTGAAATCCCGTGCCCATGCTGACTTCATACATTTCAAATTCTTGCTGACCTCCTTCCAGTCTGCTCTTTTACTTGCCAAACAGGACTATTACATCCAATTGACAAATTCTCTTGGCTCAAACCCTCGACGCCTCTTTGCCACACTGAACTCTCTCCTCAAAGTGCCTTCACCTCCACCCCCCCCCTCACTTCCCCCCCCCCCCCCCCCCCCCCAGACTCTGGCTGAGTTCTTTCATGATAAGGTTCACAAGATTAAACTTGAATTCTCAACCAGGTCACATCCACCTCTCCTTCCCTTAGTCCATTCTCTCAACCCTCCAACCCCTGCCTCCTTTTCTTCCTTTTCTGAAATCACTGAAGAGGAAACTACACATCTTATTTCCTCCTCGAAACTAACTACCTGTTCCTCTGATCCTATTCCCACCCATCTACTTAGCACTATCTCTCCTACTGTCATCCCGTTTATCTGTCACACCACTCCTTAAAAAACCTTCATTGGAAACTACCTGGCCTTCCAACTATCACCCCATCTCCCTCCTCCCTTTCCTATCCAAGATACTTGAACGTGCTGTTCACCGCTGTTGCCTTGACTTTCTTTCATCTCAAGCTATTCTTAATCCACTTCAATCTGGCTTTCGCCCCCTTCATTCAACTGAAACAGCGCTGGCTAAAGTCTCCAATGATCTGTTCCTGGCCAGATCCAAAAGTCTCTATTCTATCCTCATCCTTCTCAATCTATCTGCTGCTTTTGACACTGTTGATCACAGCCTACTCCTTGATACACTGTCCTCACTTGGATTTCAGGGCTCTGTTCTTTCCTGGTTTTCTTCTTATCTCTCACAGCGTACCTTTAGTGTATACTCTAGTGGATCTACTTCTATCCCACTGTCAGTTGGTGTACCTCAGGGATCCGTCCTGGGACCTCTTCTTTTCCCCATCTATACTTCTTCCCTTGGTACTCTGATCTCATCCCATGGTTTTCAGTATCATCTTTACGCTGATGAGTCCCAGATCTACCTCTCCACACCAGAAATCTCAACCGAAATCCAGGCCAAAGTATCAGCCTGCCTGTCTAACATTGCTGCCTGGATGTCTCAGCACCATCTGAAACTAAACATGACCAAGACTGAGCTCCTTATCTTTCCCCCTAAACCAACCTCTCCTCCTCTCCCAGTCTCTATTTCTTTGGATAACACTCTCATCCTTCCTGTCTCATCAGCTCGTAACCTTGGGGTCATCTTCGACTCCTCCCTCTCCTTCTCTGCACATATTCAGAAGACTGCTAAAACCTGTCATTTCTTTCTCTATAATATCAGCAAAATTCACCCTTTCCTTTCTGAGCACACTACCAGAACCCTCATCCACACTCTTATCACCTCTTGCTTAGACTATTGCAACTTGCTTCTCACAGGTCTCCCACTTAGCCATCTCTCTCCTCTTCAATCTGTTCAAAATTCTGCTGCATGACTAATATTCCGCCAGTGTCGTTATGCTCATATTAGCCCTCTCCTCAAGTCACTTCACTGGCTCCCTATCCATTTCTGCATACAGTTCCAACTCCTCTTATTGACCTGTAAGTGCATTCACTCTGCAGCTCCTCAGTACCTCTCCACTCTCATCTCTCCCTACATTCCTCCCCGGGAACTCCATTCACTGGTAAATCTCTCTTATCTGTACCCTTCTCCTCCACTGCTAACTCCAGACTCCGTTCCTTTTATCTTGCTGCACCATATGCCTGGAATAGACTTCCTGAGCCGGTACGTCAAGCTCCATCTCTGGCCGTCTTCAAATCTAAGCTAAAAACCCACCTTTTTGATGCTGCTTTTAAATCCTAACCCTTATTCACTTGTTCAGAACCCTTATTTTATCATCCTCACTTTAATATTCCCTTATCTCTTGTTTGTCCTGTAGACAAACTGATCTAATATGGTCTCTTTTGCAACCTCACTATCAGGATACCCTATCTTCCCTGTTTTGGTGATATCTTTGAAAGATACCTTATCCCGAACCATGCGCTTTTGAGCGACTGTCGGCCTTCCCCCCTTTCTAGTTTAAAAGCTGCGTCGGCCTTCCCCCCTTTCTAGTTTAAAAGCTGCTCTATCTCCTTTTTAAATGCCGATGCCAGCAGCCTGGTCCCACCCTGGTTAAGGTGGAGCCCATCCTTTCAGAATAGGCTCCCCCTTCCCCAGAATGTTGCCCAGTTCCTAAGAAATCTAAAACCCTCCTCCCTGCACCATCGTCTCATCCACGCATTGAGACTCTGGAGCTCTGCCTGTCTCTTGGGCCCTGCGTGTGGAATGGGTAGCATTTCAGAAAATGCTACCCTAGAGGATCTGGATTTGAGCTTTCTACCTAAGAGCCTAAATTTGGCTTCCAGAACCTCTCTCCCACATTTTCCTGTGTCATTGGTACCCACATGTACCAAGACAGCTGGCTCCTCCTCAGCACCAGGCAGACAAGTGACCAGTCAGTCCTCACATCCAGCAGCCACCCAGCTAGCTTCTACATGCCTAATAATCGAATCTCCAACTATAACAGCTGTCCTAATCCTTTCCTCCTGGGAGAAGTTCCTGAGACACATCCCCAGTGTGAGAGGATATTGCATTCCCTGGTGGGCTGGTCCTGGCTACAAGATTACTTCCAGCTGTGCCAGGGTGATGTTTTCCTTCTAGGAGACCTCCCTCCTCCAAGGCAGCAGAGGGGCTGCCAGACTGGAGGTGGTACTTCTCTACAACATCCCTGTAGGCCTCCTCAATGTACCTCTCTGTCTCCCTCAGCTCCTCCAAGTCTGCTACTCTAGCCTTGAGAACAGACCCACTCCCTGAGAGATAGGAACTCTTTGCATTGGGCGCACACATATGACATCTCACCAACTGGGAGATAATCATACATGTGACACTCAATGGAAAAGACTGGATGGCACCCCTCTTGCTGGTGGACTGCTGTCTGCATCTTAGCAGAGAACACTTCACCATCCCCTGACACAGCCCAAAGGTAGGAGTCAACCTCAAGATATCTATAGGGTACAAACTCCCAGTTTAACTCAGTGGTCTGGCTCTTACCGTCTTCCAACCCAGAGGAAGCAGAGAATGAGATATCCCAGAATAGTCAGCAGGTATGCCATGCGGATGCTGTAGCCTAGGCCCATGGTGTCCAAGAATCTATAGTGCCCATAGAAGAGGAAAGATGTTTCCAGGATACCCTGAAGCAGACAGCATGACATTCAGACACATAAACGTCCCCAACATTTTACTGCAGAAGAGAGAAAGAAGACTATTGCACTGTCTTCAGGATCCTCAGAATGAGGGAAGCAGGGTTTTAACAGCAGCTGTAGGATCCTGGGAATGAGGGAAGCAGGGTTTTAACAGCAGCTGTAGGATCCTGGGAATGAAGGAAGCAGGGTTATAACAGCAGCTGTAGGATCCTGGGAATGAGGGAAACAGGGTTATAACAGCAGCTGTAGGATCCTGGGAATGAGGGAAGCAGGGTTATAACAGCGGCTGTAGGATCCTGAGAATGAGGGGAGCAGGGTTATAACAGCAACTGTAGGATCCTGGGAATGAGGGGAGCAGGGTTATAACAGCAGCTGTAGGATCCTGGGAATGAGGGAAGCAGGGTTATAACAGCAGCTGTAGGATCCTGGGAATGAGGGAAGCAGGGTTATAACAGCAGCTGTAGGATCCTGGGAATGAGGGAAACAGGGTTATAACAGCAGCTGTAGGATCCTGAGAATGAGGGGAGCAGGGTTTTAACAGCAGCTGTAGGATCCTGGGAATGAAGGAAGCAGGGTTATAACAGCAACTGTAGGATCCTGAGAACGAGGGGAGCAGGGTTATAACAGCAGCTGTAGAAAGCTGTAAGTGATGGGGTTCAGCACTGTAGTAGTGAGTAGAAGAGGATGGGCATTTGATGTTCTTTGATGGAAGATTCACACTCACTTCACCGGTGAAGATGTCTAGGAAAACTTTCTCTGTCTGAGTTGCTGCACCCTGTGTTCTGTAGCTGAAGTTCTTACATTGTATATCTAAAACAGAAAGAATCAGACACCAACACGAAGCAGCTGCTGGAGATGAAGAAGACACCCCTCCCTTGTGATATCTCCCATGTCCATGCAATAGAAACCGAAAATGACAGCTGATAAAGACTATACATCCTCTCCAGACTGCCCAACTACACCCATTACAATACCTTCTTCTCCCTCAGAGATCCTTTGTGCATAGAAACCGAGAAAATGATAAACACCATACCACCTGTCCAGGCTGACCTTCTACAGCCATTACTAATCTCTATAATCCCTTCCTCTCCTTTCGAGATTCTTTCTGCTTGTCCCTGGCTTTCCTGAAATCAGATACTATCCCTCATCTCTACCACCTCCACTGGGAGTCTGTTCTGCTCCTTCGTCTAGTCCCTGCACATCAGAAGACCATGTTCGATTTATATGGACCAGGTTTGAAACCGCTCTTTTACTACAGAGTCCGCACCAGTGGCATAGCCACAGGTGAGCCTGGGTGGGCCGGGCCCATCCACTTAGGGCTCAGGCCCATCCAACAGTAGCACATGGTAATGAAAATGCTGCTCTCCACAATACTGGCACCTTCACATGCTCAGTTTTCAACACATGCCTACTGCAGACTACCAAGGTGGAGACTGGAGAGAAGCATTTTCCCACCAGCTGAGATATTTTTTTTATTGTGGGGGTGGGGGAGAGAACATTTAGTGCCCACCCACTTCTTGCCTAGGCCCACCCAAAATCTGCTGTCTGGCTACGCCTCTGGTCCACACCATTAACACTGGTTCTGGCTTTGGTTCTGATACAGAGAGTCACTCACTCACCTGTTGTCTGGTTCAGTGTTTCGACTGCTGGCACTTCTGGGGTTTTGTTGAAGAATGAGGTGGGCACAAGCACAAACCCAGCGAACAGAGGAACAAAAATGAAATTCAGGAAGAACAAGAAACGCAATAAAATAAAATAGGAGACACATCCAGAGCCAAAGCACCCTAGAGAAAACAAAGAAAGAGACGTTATCATATCACACACCAGCGCAAACACCGACCCTGATGTAAAACCCTAATTACACACTAACACCTACTATATAACAAAACCAGACACTTTTATACTGTTCCCTCTAAGCCGAGCTGGAGTCCCTATAGTACTGCCGGAGGGGGGGGAGGGGTGCTGCAGTGGCATTCCTAGCCTGGATGACACCCGGGGCGGATCGCCGATGCGCCCCCCCCCCCCCCCCGTGAAATGACACCTCCCCCCCCCCGGCGAAATGACATCCCCCCGGGTGCACGCCGCTGGGGGGGGGGGGGTGCTGAGGCGTGCGCCTGTTGGCTCCGAGTTCGCTAACTTCGCTCGTTCGCTGCAGCTCCCTCTGCCCCAGAGCAGGAAGTAACCTGTTCCAGGGCAGAGGGAGCTGCAGCTGCAGTGAACGAGCGAAGTTAGCGAACTCAGAGCCGACAGGCGCGCACTGCGGCACCCCCCAGCAGCATGCACCCGGGGCGGACCGCCCCCACCGCCCCCCCCCCCCCTTGGTACACCACTGGGGTGCTGTTTCCATATCACATTTTCAATAAGGAGGGACAGGCAAGCTCTGCAGGACTCCAGAGAACCTGATTGTGCCTAGCATTTGAAAACACAATATTGAACCACTACCCCTCACAGTTGTAGGACCCCCACTCAGAGGGGACACGGAAAAACACAAGATTCACACTGTGTCTCCTACAGCAACCCCAATCACACACTGGCCCTGCTATTACAACACCGGTGTGGTAGAGCGGATTAGCGGCTAGCTCAGGACCTCACAAAATGTATCACAAACAGGTTGCAGGTATTTAAGTACACAATAGCCAGCCCTGATTCTTCACAAGCTTGGTGCTGCTTATACTAAAGTTTCTTCAAGCACAGTTACAGTTTCGGTAGCCTGTCCCTGTCATGGCTCCACAGGTCAATATGCAATAAGCTTTCTCAAGCTTAATCACAGTTCCCATAGCCTGTCCCAGACACAGCTCCATAGTTCAAACAGCCAAGGGATAATTGGCCTACGGTGGAAGTCTTCAGTTACCTCTCACACAATCACGGAAATACCTGGAGATATAGACTTGAAGCTCCTTGCAACATAGGATACAAACGTCTTGAGTTGGGGCCATTCCCCTCAGGTACTGCAGCCAAGACAAAACACCCTGGGAGAATCCTTGCTCAAGCCCTCCCTGTCCTGCTCTCTGCTTGAGCCCCACTTTCCCGGCCAGACAGGCTAACATACCTATTCCCTGCCTTAAGGAGCTCACTTCCAACCTCATAGAGAGATGATCAAAGGTAAATTCGTGCGCAAAGGCCACTAGTGCCTGCATTTACCTGCGCAGAATGATCAGAGGGCTCTAGAGCAACAAACAATGACTGCGCCATAGAATATCACATTTTAGTTACATTTAAATTAGCTCACTGGTATTCCTCCCTCACGATCTGAGAACTACGCTCACAGTCAGAGATGCTTCTACCACCTTAACCCTATGCCAGCTGGCATTAGAGTTAAGGAGAGAGCCTCTCCCCTTGCTCTGACAAGGCAGCCTGGGCTGTCAGTGTCAGCTCCGGTGGTCCTGTGGACCCTGGATCCCTCCTCATCTATAAGGCCTTGGGGATCCAGTGGACCCTGGACCCCACATGTAAAAACAAAATCAGCCTGATGGTCCCCCTGTCCTCACCCCAGTGTGACCCGCAACAGAGGGCCCGACTTGTTCCCCCCCCCCCATCAAAATATTTTCCCTGGTGAGCTAGTGGTGGAGAGAACCCCCCAGCCCAAACCCCTCGCCTGTACCTGTGACGTTGGAGGAGGAGAACTATCACTCCCTTCTCCTGCCATGCCCAGTGCATCATGGGATTCACGGGGTGGGGTTTAACCTCCATATAAGGGAATTTGGGCAGGGGACAAATTCCCAGGGCCTGGCCTCCAGTGCTGGCTAGCTTCTTCATACCTACCTTCCTGCCTGCCTGCCTGCTTCCGGGTCTGTCTCTCCGGCTCCTGCTGCCCAGGACCTGGATTATTGCGATTCCCGGCCCACAGGAGCAGGAGAGGACAGTAGCAGTCACTGAGACAGGAAGGTAAGGGGGTATGCGGGCGGTGGTGGTCTGAGTGGGGGGGGCAGCACAAGTTAGGGGGGTGGTACAGCCTTAGTGGGGGGGGGGGCGATGCAGTGGCGGCTTGAGTGGGGGGGGCACAGCATGGCAGCCCAAGTGGGGGAGGTGCAGCGGAGGCCCAGGTGGGGGCGTGGCGTTGGCAGCCCAGGTGGTGGGACATGGCATGCATGCGGTGGTCCAGTCCTGCCTTGCACCCAGCTGGGTCTCTCGGTGGCCCTGACTATAACAACACCAGACCCACACTGACCTCACAATAACAACCCCCAACACTCACTTTGCCCCTGTGACACACACTGTTATAACAACTGCAGCCAGACACTGATCTATGTAACATCCAGAACACACACTGACCCTGCTGTAACACCCAGTCACACGCTGTGCTGTGCTCACTGTCTCCCATCATCCCATGTGACGGGTCAGTGAACGTCTGTCTGCATCCTAACTTACCTTCAATCTCATGCAGGGGTTTTTTCCATAGCTTCCAGGCTGAGAGAATATTGTGAGTCTCCTGACTTAGTTTGCGGTGTGCAAGGCGCTGGTTCTGTTTCCAGTCCCATCCAGAAATCTGTCTCCCTTCAGCTGTTTGCTTTTCCCTGTTACATGAGCAGATTCTACTTACTAACAACACAGATCTTTAACCCTTCGGTTTGAAGGCAGATTACAAAAGACTGGAAGTAGACGTTTGTACAATGTCAGAATTAAAATAAAATATATATTATCAAAATTACCATCAAGAAAAAAAAATGTTTTCAAATCTTGACAAAAAGACACATAACTCATGGGTCAATGTTGATCAGGTGGTGGTCAGCGTTTTGCTGATTGCTACCGCTGTTACTCCTGGATTTTCAATACCGGACCTTTTCGACATTGAAAATTTGTTTTTTTGCGGAGTTGGATAACACATAAGATGATATTCAGCCGTGGGTTACTGCATAAAGATAGGACTGACTTTTATGTGGTCCAGTGGTGTGCTGGAGCAGGCTCTCACAGGCTCTCGAGAGCCGTTTGTTAAGTTTTTAAGAATTTTGGGAGCCGGTTCTCCATGGCTACTTTAACAAATGGATCCCAAAATGTGGGCTTGGGCCCCTCCTGAATTCTCTTTTACTTTGCTGGCGAGAGAGAGCCCCCTGTTAACAATTTACCAGCACACCCCTGATTGTGGTCCCACTTATTCGGTTACCCTGAGCCCGTTAGGTGTTGAATATCAGTACTTAAATGGTCAGCTGCTGTTATGCTCCCGGAACCCCACAAAATAGCTGGTTTTCACTTCAATGCTAACCAGTTATTTTCAATGGCAATAACAGCTTAACTGCTGCTGAAAATCAATGTTTACCCCGAACAGTCAGTGGCTGTTTATGGCCTGCTAAAGTGTTTTCAATATCAACGAATATTGCTACTTGATAACCCAATGCCAGATCTGATGCCTTTAGTTGCTGGAAAATTTAAAGTCAAGCAACGATTTGATTGTAATGTTCTCGTAGACTGTTGAAAAGGCAGAAGGGAATGACATGTGCTGTTACCAGTCCACAAAGAATTTTAAAGACCAAATGAGCAGACTTTACCTTGACTTTGGGCCTTTAAAGGCAACCAATGAAGACCACAGAACATGAGGGTGATTCTGTTGTGTTTACTGAACCTTTCAAGTGCTGTCCCTGGATCATTTCTATCCCTCACTCGTACAGTCTGTACCCCCACATCCTCTCTGTATCTCCAAATCCTCTGTATCCTTCACACATACAATCTGTACCCCCACATCCTATGTCCTTAAATCCTATGTATCCCTTTCTCATACAGTCTGTACCCCCACATCCTCTCTGTATCCCCAAATTCTCTGTATCCCTCACACATACAATCTGTACCCCCACATCCTGTCCTTAAATCCTCTGTATCCCTTTCTCATACAATCTGTACCCCCATATCCTCTCTATCCCTCACTCATACAGTGTACCCCCATATTCTCTATATCCCTAAATCCTCTGTATCCCTCACGCATACAATCTGTACCCCCATATCCTGTCCTTAAATCCTCTGTATCCCTCACTCATACAGTCTGTTCCCCCATATCCTCTATATCCCCAAATCCTCTGTATCTTTCACTCATACAGTTTGTACCCCCATATTTTCTATATCCCCAAATCCTCTGTGTCCCTCACTCATACAGGTTGTATCCCCACATCCTGTCCTTAAATCCTCTGTATTCCTTTCTCATACAGTCTGTACCCCCATATCCTCTCTGTATTCCTTTCTCATACAGTTTGTACCCCCATATTCTCTATATCCCCAAATCCTCTGTGTCCCTCACTCATACAGGTTGTATTCCCACATCCTCTATGTCCCATATTTTGAAAGTTCTGGTATCAAACTGCAAGCTGGAAACGTGGAGGCTGGTAGGAGGCTCATTCCTCCTCATTGCTATAACAGATCATTTAGTGTTGCAGACCTTTGAGTCCATTTTTCCTGTAGGGAGAGAGGAAGCTCCTTCAGTGGTGTGTCGTCACCTTCACAGCAGACCCGTGTTTGTCTAACCTTAGACCCTGGGTTATGGGCTGCCAGTCCAGGTTGTTGGGCCTCATTCCAGTGCAGTCTTCTCTTTTCTGATTTGTTATTCATCATAATGTTGGGATGTGAAGTCAGAAGTTGGAGTTCTGGAGAAAAAGTTAAATATATAGGCATGGACGTTTATTTAGTGTGATGCAGCTTCCTTCTCCTCCCAAACATTGTAGGACTAATCTGGCCTCAGGATCCAACAGAAGTGGGAAATGGGAAGGCCTTTGTTTCTGTAGTTAAGAAATTAACCTCTTGAGAGACATGCTTTAGTAAGCATGTAGTATAATGTGGTAAAAGCAGTTAGCTTAGCAGGGTTATAAAAGGTTTGGATAACTTCCTAAAAGAAATGTCTATAATCCATTATTAAGATGGACTTGGGGGAAAATCTACTGGTTATTTCTAGGATAAGCAGCATAAAATGTATTGTACAGTTTTGGGATCTTGCCAGGTATTTGTAACCTGGATTGACCACTGTTGGAAGCAGATACTGGGCTAGATGGACCATTGGTTTGACCTAATATGGCTATTCTTACAGTGGAGGGTGGGGGATTTGCTGTAGATCTAATTCTTACTGCAATGGAAGACCTGGCACAAGGAGAAATGATGATGGACCACTCGGCAACAGTGATCATAACACAATCAAATTTCATGTAATCACTGGAGTGAAAATAATAAGGAAGATACCGCAGTTGCATTTAACTTATGTAGATCTGGAAAACTTAGGGTTAATATTTGTGTCTTAATATTGTAAGAAATTGCCTTTAGTGAGTTGTTGAGAAAAATGAAAATCTCAGCCATTCTCACTGACATCAGGAAAAGGCCTAATCAGTGTGTGAGCAGGATTGTTTTTGAAGTTATGAGAGACCCCAGGGTGAAGGAAGAAGAACACCTCCTCCCTCCCCAATATTCAAAAGCATTTAACCGGAAAGGATCTGCACCTGGCCAGTTAAATGCCCCATAATTGGCTATCTGGCAATATTCAGTGGGCACCTGTCCCTCACTGAATATTACCAGTTAGCGGCTAGCAGATAACCGGTTATATCGGTTGCTTTTCTTAAAACCATCTGTATCCTTCCTGTCACTCAAAGATCCCTGCCCTTTGCATCTTTGCTGTCTATGAATAGAATTGATCCACTGCCTCATCCGTGGTTTCAGAACTGCTAGATTTGGGGAGACTTAGAAGCAGAGAGATGAGTCCGCTAGTTAACGAGATAACTTATGCAACTGTAAAATAAAAGATCAGTTTCACTGACCACATGTAGATTGTTCTTTATTTTTCAGAATCTATGATGACATGAGTTAATTAGAAAGAAATGAAGCTGGATACTGATGTGAGGGTGTCAGGGCAATAACCCACCTTGTTTGCCCCTTAATGCATGTTAAAGGGCTCTAATGCAGCTTTATTTAAGGCACCCTGCATTACATAACAATGAGATGCAAAACATGCAAATGCATGCAAAGCAGCTCATTACTATGTTAATACTATAGCCAGTAAGCCTATGAGCACTGGACTGTCGAAGGTTAAAGAGCCCATTAACAATGTCTGTTGAACATTTAACTGCAGCTAGACATTCATACTCGTATTATGTACAAAGACCTCAGCTGTGCTGCTCACTAGGTCCAATCTCATGCCATCAAGTCTTATGCACACACTTTGTCGTTGGTCTTTTTGTATACTAATAACTTTTCTTATTTTGCGTTTCTTCTAAGCTATTTAAATATTATGTGCCCTTATCTTTGTCGACTCAGGGGCTAAGTTGTCCGAGATGACTCATGTTTCGCAACTGCTTTTTCAAGGACAGACCCGCTCATGCTTTGCCAGACACCATTTGCCGACTGCTCCTGTGTCATAGGTCAACGGAAATGTCCCAGCATTGAATATCTAGGATCAGCACTGGCAGCTAACCACGCTGAATATCGGGGGGGGGGGGGGTGTCTTGTGGTCTGGGCAGCAATGATCCCCAGTAGCTCTTGCCTTTGTCAGTGCCATCAGAAGGTACCAGAAGGTGGTCGATGTAATGGCAGTCTTTAAAGGGGGCTCCAGAGTGATCTGGGAATCTACAGGAGTTGATTCTACGCAAAATGGTGGAACTTATTCTGAAAAAGTTACTGGCCATATGGATAGCCGTGGCTTGCTTTAGATTGTAAGCTCTCTTGAGCAGGGACTGTCCTTCCCCATGTTTAAACTTGTACAGCGCTGCGTAACCCTGGCAGCGCTATAGAAATGCTAAGTAGTAGTAGTAGTAGTAGTAAAGTCAGTATGGATTTATCAGAGAGAAGTCTTGCCTTACCAATCTGTTAGATTTTTTTGAAGGTGTCAATAAACAGAGACAAAATACCTTTTTCAGGGACTCTTGAAACTGAAAGGTCTTGGGATCAGAGTAAATAACCTGTTCTCGACTGGAAACAGAAGGGTGGATAATGGCGTGCCCCAGGGGCCTGTTCTGAGACCAGTATTTTTTTAAAACATATTTATAAATGATCTGGAAAAGAGATTAATTTATTTTATTAGTCTTCAAAGCGCCACAGTTCATGGCGAGTAATGAGTGAAGTAATTAAGGGCCCTGTTTACTAAGGCGAATTAGCATTTTTAACGCGCCTACAATTAGCATGTGCGCTAACCATGTAGGTACCTATAAGATATTGTAGGCGTGTACACGGTTAACACACGTTAAAAACACTAACACGCCTATAACACAGCTTAGTAAACAGGGCCCTAAATTTGCAGATAACACAAACTGCTTCAAAGTTGTTAAATCACTAAGTGGACTTTAAGGAATTGCAGAGGGATTTAGTGAAGCTGGAAGAAATTTAATGTGAACAAGTGCAAACTAGTGATTTTACCCAGGGAAAAATAATCGCAACTACAGGAAGAAAAAGCTGGGTTCTGTGAGTTAGGAGTCACCACCCAGGAAAAGGATCTTAGGTCCTTGTGGAAAACAGGTTAAAATCCTCAGCTCTGTGTGTGGTGATAATCATAAAAGAAATGGAATGTTAGGAATCATTTGGAAAAGGGATGGAGAATAAAGCAGAGAATAACATTTTGACTCTGTGTTACTACACCTCGAGTGTTGCGTGCAGTTCTGGCCACTCCATATAAAAAAAAAGAAAAAAAGACATGTCAGGATTACAAGAGAGAGAAAGAGAGATGGGTAAAGAGGGAATGATTATTGCTATGTTAAAAAAAAATATTTGTTTTTCACTCTGCATACAGCTAAGCTGTGGATTCTGTTTCAAGAAGATGTTGTGAAAAGCTGGGTTTGAAATTCCTAGAGGAAAAGTCCATAAGCATTTTTTTAGCTCAGTAGGCTTGGGAAGCCATCACGGTTCCCTGGGTGGGACTGGGAGGGACCACAAAGAAGTGGAGGTACCCTTTGGGGTCCTGTCAGATATTTCTGAGCTGGACTGCATGGCCAGAGACAGGCTGCATTGCTGGGTCAGAAGAGCAGGGTGAAGGTTTGAGCCATGCCGAGCAAATTTCCTCCTGGTCAGAGGAAACCGGAAGTAACTTACCTAAACTACTCCAAAGTATTCTGCCTCCTTGCCTTCCCACTCAGGCATAGATCCATCTTCAGGAGACAAGGGAGGTCTTATTATGCTCCAGGCATGTTCCCTTGGATCTGCCCCTGAGCAGCTCCACCGAGGAGAGAGACACTGTGGGTCCTGCTGCCCTATGCATAAGATGCCAGGATTGAGAAACCTTGTGACAGGAACCCAAAACACCCACAAACCTTCCTGTGTTAGAAGCAAAGCACAAGAAGAGGAAGTCGAGTGAGATGAACACAGGACTGAGGAGAGAAAGAAGCGTCCTGCTGACCCTCCGGAGAGCTGTAGGTAAGGGAAGCAGAAGGGCACCGTCTCTTCACTGTCCACCGTTCACCATCACCTCTTTTGTGGACGAAATGCAAGTGTAGGGGTTCAAGATGTTCCTTTCTAACATCGTAACATGGAGGCCTATTTTCAAAGCACTTAGGGGCATTTTCAACTTTGGACGTTTTGCGCTAAACATCCCAAATCTGAATAGGAAATATAGCTATTTTCAAAACAGCAATACGTCTGTCTTTTTTTTTTTTTTTTTTGCTGCTGTTGTTGTTAAAAATGGCCACATGCTAGATGGGTTTGTGCTATTTGCGTTTATCCTTTTGGTCCATTTTCAGAAGAAAAAAAAAGTCAAAGTCTAAAACACACAAAACCAAGGCATTGGGATGTAGGAGGAGCCAGCAACACAGACATCCCAGCAGAGCAATGGGACACCCTCGGAAGCCATTGCTGTGGACTTCATATAAAAGCAGCTCCCAGATACACATCTCACCATTATCTGCTTATATTGCATAGTGAAGCCCTCCAAAACCCAGCTAAACCCAACTGTACACCACCACAATAGCCCTTAAGGGTGAAAGGGTTTCCTATAGGTGGGTACAGTAGTTTTTGGTGAGTGTAGGAGGACTCACAGTTTTCACTATAAGTGTAACAGGTAGAGGGGGATATGGGCCTGGGTCCAACCTGTCTGAAGGTTACTCTAGGGACCTGCTTTCTGGCTATAACATCTGAGACTATCGTAGAGGCTTGTAAGTACTATTTTTATTCACATTTTTGGGGTGTAGGAGGGAGTCAGTGACCACTGGGGGAGTAAGGGGGAGGGGTTCATTCCTCCACTGGTCATTTAGGGCACCTTTTTGTGCCTTATTTGTTCTAAAAACAGGTCTAGATCTGTCATGTTCCCTACCGCAATGGCGTCCTCGAGCAGGGCAAGGCTCTGTTGCAGCACCGCCTTAACCAGCGCAGCGCGCACTTCCAGCTCTTCGGGTGGCACAGCCTTTTCCCCTGTTCAGCGCCTCCTGTCCGCGACGCATCGCGCGTTGTCTTGGCACCTCTCTCCTCTCTGGATTCTTTGTCCCACCACCCTGGTCCACTGGGGATTGGTGGTCTGTTTTGTGGCTCCTCCCATTTTTTGCCCCACCTGGCCTATCGGGATGCTCCCTTCCCCTTGCTCCTCTCTTACTGGCTTTCGGTTGTTCCGTCCTCCTCTCTCCCTATGGCAGCTCCCTCTCACCCTGCTAGGCTCCTGCTGACGTCAGACGCCAGCACTTTACTGCTGCTCTTTCCTTGGGCTCCGTGCTTCGGCTTCTACTTTTGTGGAGGTTGCTTGCTCAGTAGTGTGCTTCTTCTCTACTGGTTCTTCAGTACTGACTCTGACTGTACCTGGATTACTCTTGCCTGCTGCCTGCCTGTTGAACATTACTTGTACCTGGATTACTCTTGCCTGCTGCCTGCCTGTGAACATTGCTTGTACCTGGATTAATCTTGCCTGCTGCCTGCCTGTTGAACATTGCTTGTACCTGGATTACCCTTGCCTGCCTGTGAACATTGCTTGTACCTGGATTATTCTTGCCTGCTGCCTGCCTGTGAACATTGCTTGTACCTGGATTACTCTCTCGCCTGCTGCCCACCTGTTGAACACTGCTTGCACCTGGATTACTCTCTCGCCTGCTGCCAGCCTATTGGACATTGCTTGTATCAGGACCATTCCCTTCTGTTCCCCTCCGGCTGGTTCCTCAGTGCCCCGCTCCTCAGCTTCCCACACAAGTCCTGCCAGCTGCCCGCACCTGGGGGCTCAACCTCCGGGGAATGGCGGTCACCGCAGGTGAACCTCGGGGTTGCTCAGCCGCCAAGCAGAGTACGGGAGTGTCTCATCATGTTCAGCAGTGCTCCACTTGGCACAAGAACTCACAAGCTTGACAAGATGAAAACATTGAAGTTTTAGACCTAGACATTTCCATTTCGTTCAATTATAGCTATAAAACGTCCCAAGTGGTAGGAATGCCCTAATCCCGCCCCCAAAATGCCCCTGGCATGCCCCCTTGTGATTTGGATGCATTGCAGATGAACTGCATAGATAAACGTCTGCAAAATAGGTTTTGAAAATACCGATTTGGACGTTAAGAGAAGAAATTCATCCAAATGCTGCTTTATGACACTTTTTGGACGTTTTTCTCTTCCGAAAATGGGCCCCATTGTAACCTGTGAAACTTTGTAACTCTAAGTGGTTTGAAAATGAGCCCCATAGTGAGCGTCACGGTCCATCTTGTCTGACGTTACAATAGAAAACAATGTGCCAGTTACAGGGTGAGCTGGGCTCAGAGGAACAGAGTAGCAATACCTGAAAGCTGGTTTCGGATTCTTTTCCAGAATATACGGACTGGAGAAGTCTCTGTACGATGCTATCTTTTCATTTAACCAAGACTTAGATTGCCATTAAAGAACTAGTCTCAAAACCGAGCCACTTATCCAGTCTTCACCCCCTGTTTGGGGGTATCAAATGCTTTTTCCTCCACACTCTGTGAAAGATGTGACCCGACTATTCCACCAGCAAATCGGTGTAACTTTGTTGAGTGTGGATTAGCTTCTAGACACAGGAAAAAGCAATTCATACTAATTGTGGCCAGAAATGTACCTGCTGCTCCACCACACAGCTTAAACTTCTTCACGGCTATGACAATTTTTACCTGTCCTGCCACACAGATGATTATTAAAATTAAAATTTAAAAAAATAAATAAGAGAGAAAATAATGTTAACACAGGTCTTTGATTTAACACCTGAGCCGAAGGTGCAGTCGATGGGTCTCTGCCCAGGAGGACTAGTATTTCTGGCAAGATTTCTATTCTGTGTTCAATTTTACATTTTTTTCTAGTCGGCAAATTGAAGGACATTGAGGTGGTTTACAAAGTAAAATTGTAGACGTGTGTAGTGAACAGTAACCGAGTTGTCCAAGGTCACCAAGGGGATCAGCAGGATTTGAACTCACTTCCCCTGTTCTCACCACTAGGCTGATGCTCTGTGTTGCTGTTCAGTACAGAAAAGGAGATTTTTCCAGGCTCTGCTGACTTCACTTTTGGCTGTTATTTTTCAGGCCTAATAGTAACATAGTAACATAGTAGATGACGGCAGAAAAAGACCTGCATGGTCCATCCAGTCTGCCCAAGACAAACTCATATGTGTATACCTTACCTTGAATTTGTACCTGTCCTTTTCAGGGCACAGACCGTATAAGTCTGCCCAGCAGTATTTCCCACCTCCCAACCACCAGTCCCGCCTCCCATCACCGGCTCTGGTACAGACCATATAAGTCTGCCCTCCCCTATCCTCGCCTCCCAACCACCACCCCCTCTCCCATCAGCGGCTCTGGTACAGACCGTATAAGTCTGCCCTCCCCTATCCTCGCCTCCCAACCACCACCCCCTCTCCCATCAGCGGCTCTGGTACAGACCGTATAAGTCTGCCCTCCCCTATCCTCGCCTCCCAACCACCACCCCCTCTCCCATCAGCGGCTCTGGTACAGACCGTATAAGTCTGCCCTCCCCTATCCTCGCCTCCCAACCACCACCCCCTCTCCCATCAGCGGCCCTGGTACAGACCGTATAAGTCTGCCCTCCCCTATCCTCGCCTCCCAACCACCACCCCCTCTCCCATCAGCGGCTCTGGTACAGACCGTATAAGTCTGCCCTCCCCTATCCTCGCCTCCCAACCACCACCCCCTCTCCCATCAGCGGCTCTGGTACAGACCGTATAAGTCTGCCCTCCCCTATCCTCGCCTCCCAACCACCACCCCCTCTCCCATCAGCGGCTCTGGTACAGACCGTATAAGTCTGCCCTCCCCTATCCTCGCCTCCCAACCACCACCCCCTCTCCCATCAGCGGCTCTGGTACAGACCGTATAAGTCTGCCCTCCCCTATCCTCGCCTCCCAACCACCACCCCCTGTCCCATCAGCGGCTCTGGTACAGACCGTATAAGTCTGCCCTCCCCTATCCTCGCCTCCCAACCACCACCCCCTCTCCCATCAGCGGCTCTGGTACAGACCGTATAAGTCTGCCCTCCCCTATCCTCGCCTCCCAACCACCACCCCCTCTCCCATCAGCGGCTCTGGTACAGACCGTATAAGTCTGCCCTCCCCTATCCTCGCCTCCCAACCACCACCCCCTCTCCCATCAGCGGCTCTGGTACAGACCGTATAAGTCTGCCCTCCCCTATCCTCGCCTCCCAACCACCACCCCCTCTCCCCCCCCCCCCCCCCCCCACCCAATTTCAGCTAAGCTTCTGTGGATCCATTCCTTCTGCACAGGAATGGATCCACAGAAGAACTAGTAATAGCCTGGGTTTCACATATATTGCCGTTGTCTCTGCTGTTTCTCCTCTTTCCCTCACTTTTTTTTCTATGCTTTATTTATTTATTTTGACATTTATACCCCACATTATCATGGACATACTCGAGTTCAATGTGGCTTACAATAAATAAAACAGGCAAATTTTACAGTACCATAAACAAAATATCAAGTAAGAGCAGCATAGCACAATTAAGATACAAATAAGAACTAAACCATTGATGGCCAGTTACAATGTAACACATTCCATCAAGGGTAAAAGCCTCTCCAATAGGAAAGTTTTCAGCCTTTTGCCAAATACCAGGTAATCAGGCTGACCCTTGATTGCCATTGGCAGGGAGTTCGTTCCACCACTTGGCATCTTGGTTTCTAAAGTCTGCGGAGTGGACCGACTCTCTTGCAATCTGGAAGATGAAGTCCAAAATAGTCCCTAGAACCAGAGGTTATATTGCGCAGGGGAATAGTTAAATATATATTTGTGGGTGTTAGACAGAATTCCTTAACTTGGAGGGCGGAGGAGGGCAGAGTTGTCTACTTACCCGGTTCCAGGAGGGAGACTTTTTGGCTAGTTCTGGTTTTGAATTGACATCCCAAGTGCACGTGAGACTTGTAGTTCTTGATCCTAACCATTGAAATCAGCACTACAGGTCCCATAATGCACCAGTATTAAATCTCTGTCATGGAACTGGGTAGCTGGAGAGCTCTGAGGAGGGGGGTTAGTGATGGGGGGGTGGGTGCATGCCTTGCTGTAATATATAAAAAAAAATCATTACACTAACATGGGCTGCTGTTCAGATGGGTTACTTACTGGGTCGAAAGGGAATGGGACTTATGTACCACCTTTCTGTGGTTTTCCCAACTACATTCAAAGCTGTTTACATATTATATACAGGTACTTATTTGTACCTGGGACAATGGAGGGTTAAGTGACTTGCCCAGAGTCACAAGGAGCTGCAATGGGAATTGAACCCAGTTCCACAGAATCAGAGTCCACTGCACTAACCACTAGGCTACTCCTCCACTAGCAACATTCCATGTAGAAGCCTGCCCGTGTAGATTAGCAACCAGGCTGCGCAGGCTTCTGTTTCTGTGAGTCTGATCTGCAAGGGCAGGCTTCTACATGGAATGTTGCTAGTGGAATAGCAACATTCCATGTAAAATCTGAAATAGGGAAAGGAAAATGGGACTTGATATACTGCTTTTCTGAGGTTTTTTGCAACTACATTCAAAGCGGTTTACATATATTCAGGTACTTATTTTATACCAGGGGCAATGGAGGGTTAAGTGACTTGCCCAGCGTCACAAGGAGCTGCAATGGGAATCAAACTCAGTTCCCCAGGATCAAAGTCCACTGCACTAACCACTAGGCTACTCCTCCACTCATTCCACCAATAAGAGCCAACCTCATCAGTGATGTCACAATGGCTTGATTGCCCGATACTTGGCTCACTTCTGATATTGTGATGTCATAAGGGAAGGGAAATGGGACTTGATATATTGCCTTTCTGAGGTTACAATCAAAGTGGTTTACATATATTCAGGTACTTATTTTGTATCAGGGGCAATGGAGGGTTAAGTGACTTGCCCAGAGTCACAAGGAGCTGCAGTGGGAATTGAACCCAGTTCCCCAGGATCAGAGTCTGCTGCACTAACCACTAGGCTACTCCTCCACGGGATTTGTGCTAAAATAATCCATTGATAACTCATAGATTGATGTCTAGTGTTAGCCCTGGGGAATGAGAAAAGTGCTCAATCACAGGGCAGTGGGATGCAGACACTTCCAGGTAAGTGCACAAGCAGCCTGCCTGTGCCTGTCTCAGCAGAACTCAGACCCGCCCAGGAAGCAAAGCAGCTCTGAGTCTGCAGTGGGAGATTAAAAGAGCAAGTTACTAGCAGGTCAAGGGACTCCTCCTGCTTAAAGTAAAGGAAGTACTTGCCCTGCCCTGGTGAGTAGAACAGGATTTCTTTTCTTACTTTGTTTAGATGCCTGTCTCTTTTATTTAAAAATAAGAGGAATCAGAGAAGGGAGCGGAGCCAGAGGATAGGGGGGGGATGGCAGGAGGAGAGACAGCCCCCTTCTCCCCCTCCCCACAATCCTGTTCAATTGTAAAGGCTGGGTATGACTGGTAGCCCTATAGAAGTGATTTATAGTAGTAGTAGTGTACCCTGTTCCTGAAACTGGCCCTGACTTCAGTTGACAAGCCTTGCCTGCAGTATCAATATTTCCTGTACACCTGTGACTTGCAGAAGTTGGACTGAGGAGAGAACTGAAGAAATGTGGCTAATTCAGGGTGAGCAGGGAGGTGGCTCTGGGATCTGTCAGTAGCACTTTCTGAAGAGAGGGGTCTCTGCTCGTGGCCAACAGGCTTGATTTTGAGCTCATGATCCTACATTTTTATTCCACCCCCTTACTTATAAATGCTGCAGACTGTCTGTAGCAAGCAGCGAAGAGAGGGGGGTGGGGGACTTGCAGGTACTGCCAGTTTCTTTGGTGAGAGGCTCCATAATTCTCTCATTCACAGTCCCCTGGAATGTGACACAAAAGCACATGATTCTCTCTCCTGTATATACCCACCTCCCACAGCAGAGTGAGATTAAGAACTGTTACAAGCAGGGCTGCAGGAATGTGTGACTTGCAGTGGAGGAAGGGGTACCACTCCCATCCTCTGTCCTCCACTGCAGCTACAACAGAGCAAATCAGCAAGTTAGAGAAGTTTCTGGCTCAGTGTCCCAACACAAAATCACCACTAATGACCTGTCCTCAGTCCATCCCCATGGAGAGACTGAGATCTTACTGCACATACCCTGGTTTAGGATTGAGGTTCATTGCTATGGTGATGTGTGCAGAACTAAAGCATGTGGAGACATTGCCCCCCCCCCCCTCATTTCTTTACATGGAGGGATCATGGGACAACAGGGAGGAAAGTCATACTGCAGAAGCCCCAGGGCACAGCTGAGAGGACATCGCTGTGACCCAAAGGGGATCTTGCTAGAAATGATTCATGGGGATTTGATATTGGAGGAGTCTAAGAAGGTTACAAACCAGGGCAGTGAGGGCCCAAATCCCCTTGTGATCTTATGCAAGTCACGCAACCCTCCATTGCCTATTAATCCCTCTGGGGACAGGGAAATACCTCCTGTAACTGAATGCAAAACTTCTTGAACTACTGGAGGAGCGGATTCTGCTCAGGCATTTTTCATTTGTAGCTCAAGGTGAGTTACATTCAGCTACAGTTGGAATTTCCAGATCCTGGAGGGTTTACAGTCTAAGGGATCCTTGAACTAAGCTGCAGTAAGAACATAAAAATAGCCATACTGGGTCAGACCAATGGTCCATCTAGCCCAGTATCCTGCTTTCAACAGTGGCCAATCCAGGTCACAAGTACCTGACAGAAACCCAGTTAGTAGCACCATTCCATGCTACCAATCTCGGGGCAAACAGTGGCTTCCTCCTGTCTGTCTCAATAGCAGACTATGGACTTTTCCTCCAGGAACTTGTCCAAACTTTTTTTTTAAACCCAGATACACTAACCACTGTTACCACATCATTTATTTATTTATTTATTAAGTTCCAGAGCTTAACTATTTTTTCAGTTAAAAAATATTTCCTCCTGCTCGTTTTAAATTATTTCCGTGTAACTTTATTGAGTGTCCCCTGGTCCTTGTACGTTTTGAAAGAGTAAGAAACGGCCTTAGTACACCTTCTCTTGCCCTTGCAATGTGATCTTGGGCAATTCATTCAGCTTCCCAAGGAGCCACAGTGATAGTTGAACCCTGCCTTTGGTGGTTCTCAGTCTGATTCTACAACCATTATGTTACTTCACCACTCTCGCAAAGCCAAGAGCTAAATCCAAATACTGAAGGAAGTTAAACCTCCTACAAAGCCACAGACATAGTCTATCCTGTTTTTCCTTAGTGCTGATGTCAGGCAGGGCTCTGCAGGAGATGTCCAGTGCTACTGACAGAGGATGGACATCGGCCAGGACTCTGCAGGACAGATCTCCTTCTGCACTCATCAGGTTCTTTGGTTTCTCTAGGCAGGATCTGAAGTTGCTCTACCACCAGATTCGGCACCGTGACTCGATTATGGAGCAGGATGAGGAGGAGCTGGAACTTATGGAGCTGCATCCTGGGGATAAAGGTAATCTTCCCCCCCTCCCCCTTCATCACACACCAGCTGTCTCTGTCACTGGTGGATCCTGGGATCACCTCTTCAGTCACCCAATACTAAGGCACTCTTGCTCGACCATGAGCTGGAGGTGCAACACCAGTCTTGCCGTTAGGTAATCACACAGAGAGACCAATGAACCTTCACAGTCTGCCCAGCTGGCGTAGTCTACGCTATGAAGGACTTATCCCAGCAGGACAGTTCATAGAATAGTGCTCCTTATTGCTCAAACATCCTGATGGCCTTGCTGGACAGTACAGGCCACCATCAACCTGCCAGCTTTATCAGTTCTAGGGAGCTGTAGACTGACTCTTAACCAGAAGCCCTGGGATCTGCAATATCACAAGCTTGTCCCATTTTTCTTTGATCACCTTTCCCTTGCCTCTGCTCTCAAGGTCATGAAGGGTGAGTTGTTTACAGTACTGCAATAGTAACCGCAGAACCAACGCAGTCTGTCTCCATGCTCTGCCTGGACCCAAACCCAGGTGCCATGTGACACAGGTGCAAGAGGCATTTTGATCAGAAATAAGAACATAAGAATAGCCATACTGGGTCAGACCAATGGTCCATCTAGCCAGGTATCCTGCTTCCAACAGTGGCCAATCCAGGTTACATGTATCCAGCAGGAACCCAATTAGTAGCAACATTCCATGGTACCAATCTCAGGGCAAGCAGAGGCTTCCCCGCTGTCCATCTCAATAACAGACTATGGACTTTTCCTCCAGGAACTTGTCCAAGCCATTAAAAAACCCAGATACCCTAATTGCTGTTACCAAATCCTCCTGCAACAACTTCCAGAGCTTTTGAAAAAATATTTCCTCCTATTTGTTTTAACAGTATTTCCATGTAAATTCATTGAGTGTCCCCTAGTAGTTGTACTTTTTGAAAGAGTAAAAAATTGATTAACTTTTACTTGTTCTTCTCCACTCAGGATTTTATAGACCTCAATCATACCCCCTCCCCCCCCCCCCCCCAGCCGTCTCTTTTCCAAGCTGAAGAGCCCTAACCTCTTTAACCTTTCCTCATATGAGAGGAGTTTGATCCCATTTACCATTTTGGTCGCTGTTCTTTGAATGTTTTCTAATTCCGCTAAACTGTGGCACTGTTTGTTTACGTGTATTGAAATATTTTTATTGACGAGCCATGCAGCCTCATACAGTCTGTATATACAGGACATACACTGCTCTATCTGCATGTACATACACCCTGGGGGGGTGTATACAGGACATACACGGCTCTATCAGCATGAACATACACCCTGGGGGGGGGGGTGTATACAGGACATACATGGCTCTATCTGCATGTACATACACCCTGGGGGGGGGTGTATACAGGACATACATGGCTCTATCTGCATGAGCATACACCCTGGGGGGGTGTATACAGGACATACACGGCTCTATGTGCATGTACATACACCCTGGGGGGGGGGGGTGTATACAGGACATACACGGCTCTATCTGCATGTACATACACCTTGGGGGGGGGGTGTATGCCTGAACAGACCTGTTTTTCTTAAGGATGTACAGGCCTGATTATGTGTTAGGCCAGAACGATTCCAGGTTAAACAAAGCCTTTATTAATAATCCAGTTGCAACAAGACTCTCAAATCACAAATTCTATAGTTGTGTGGCAGGACCTGTGTCAGGGGCAATTTGACCTTATATGATCTGGATAATAAACAGAGTAAGACCATCATACAGGGCATTTGGATAAACACGAGACTAGAAGAGGCTCCACGCTGAAAAGACCCGCACTAGTACTGGTCCTTTAAACCAAAAAACATATCAGGTGTGTTCATCTCTCGCTTGCAGGTAACGTGACGCACTTAAAGCCTCCTGCACATCATGCGGGTATAGGGGAAGACCTGAACGAAAGTTACTCCTCAGCCACGCTGAAAATCCTGGCTAGCATGCCAAGCCGGACCATAGGTGAGTTCTTATTCGGGTTAAACTATCTCTTGGGGGAGGCAGAAAAGCCTTCTGTTTTTTGGAAGTGGTGGTAGGGGCCAGCTTGGAAGGCCCTGAATGATCCTGTTTAAAACAATTTGCAAGAGACGGTCCCTCGGAAAAGGGGAAGCTTTCAAACCTAAATTCACACATTTCCCCGTGGTCTATTCCCCAGTTCTCAGAAGGAAAAGTACCCATACACCTTCCGCTTCAAAATTGCCTTGGGAAAAGTTTCTGTACAGGTTTGCATCTGTTTTTTCGAGTATTTTCAACATGACGTCTAAGTCGGACTTTGGATGTTTTGCGCTAAACGTCCCAAATCCGAATCGAAAATGTAACCATTTTTGAAAAAGCAAAATGCGGATCTTTTTTTTTTTTTTTTTCTTCCAAAAATACAATTTGTAATAAGGTTTTATGCTTTGTGCGTTAAAAAAAAAACCACAAGTGAAAAACATAGAAAATCAAGCCATTAGGGATGTGTGTGTGGGGGGGGGGGGGGGGGGGGCAGCATTTTTAGCAGACTGGCCCCCCAGACATCCCAGGAGAGCAGTGCTCCCAGGTACACATCTCACCGTTGCTCCCTTATCTTCTCTGCTGAGCCCTCCAAAACCCACTACCCCCAACTATACACCACTACAATAGCCCTTATGGCACCTATATGTGGGTACAGTGGGTTTCTAGTGAGTTTTGGAGGGCTCACAGTTTCCACCACAAATGTAACAGGTAGGGGGGAGGTATGGGCTTGGGTCCACCTGTCTACTACTCCAGGGTCTTGCTTGCTGCTCTAATGGACCTGAGTATAAAATATGAGGCTGTCATTCACATTTTTTGAGGGGTTGGAGGGGGTCAGTGACTACTGGAGGGGGTAAGTGGGGGGGGGGGGGGGGGGGAGTCATCCCTGAATCCTTCCAGTGGTTGTCTAGTCAATTTTCGTGTGTCTTATTTGCTAGACAAACAGGTCTAGACAAAACGCCTAGGTCGAAAATGTCAACATTTGGGTTTTGTTCTATTATGGCTGTAAAACATCCAAGTGTTAGGAACGCTGTAATCCTGCCTTCGAAACGCCCCCAACAATGCCCCCTTGTGAGTTGGATGCAATGCAGACAGAATGCATGAACAGGTTTTGAAAATACCGATTTGGATGTTTTGAGAAGAAATCCGTCCAAATGGTGTTTGGTGACACTTTTTGGATGCTTTTCTCTTTCAAAAATGAGCCCCAGAGTAGTATATTGAACCCTATAGGGGCTCATTTTCAAAGCATTGTAGATTTACAAGTTCCATAGGTCGCTCTGTAACTTTGTAATAAGTGCTTTGAAAATACGCCTCCAAGCCTGCCTTATCCAGAATAGGCCCAGAACCTCAAACTGAAAACCAAGTCACTAAGAAGGAATTTCACATTTACTCATTATAAAGTCTTAATTAATTACCATAAATGAAAAGGGGCTAGAAAGTGTCCTACTGTATTAGCACTTAATGCAACTAGTGTTCCCGACATGCAGACTTTTAACCACACTGAGAGGAGACGTTCCAGGGGACGAGGTTAGGTTGAGGGGGAAATTCACCTGTGTACTTTCGGATCTACATGGTAAAACTATGTTGTATATCTCTGTTGCTATTCGATTCCTGCAGCAGGGTCATTGTCCAAGTGCGGACGGTCTGGAAGCTGCTCCTAAGAAATAAAAGATGGATCTGGAAGGTTTGGTTGACATTATGTTCTACTGCTGCAGGTCGCAGTCGAGGAGCCATTATCTCTGAATATTACAATCGTACAAATAGACTCCGGCGCAGGAAAAGCCGCCCTTCCATACATGACTTGAAGTTTGCGGCCCGCCCCAGCATTCGGCAGTACAGCCTGGACTTCGACACTGACAATACAGCAGAGGAAGGTGAATTTACGTTGTCTCCTTCAGTAATTTGAGGTTTTACCTTTGTTAGCAGGCTCTAATTCCTGTATTGAAGGGCAGCGTTTAGAGACTGGAAATGTGAATCCTGGCGTTGATACACTGGGATGGGAATTCTACCATTTTCACTGCTCCCCTGATGTATGATGCAAAATAGGAGGGAGCTGAGGGTAGAATGAACAGGGGCCCTTGACAAGGGAGCTCCCCTTTACATGCTCACAGATCTGCTAAGAGATGCCAGAGAACAGCATGGCACCCTCCCCTTGGCCCAGTCTGGGTTCCCTGCATGCCCTTGAGAAGCTGGCATTAGCGACTCGGATGATAAGTGCTTCCACTGTGCTTGTTCTTCCCTAGAGAAGCGGAGTCTCCTGGTGACAGAACTGCAAAATCTTTCATCTGCACAGCGGAACCATTTGCTGCAAACGATGCCTATGAGCCTGGCAGTGAAACTGGAACTGAGGTCAGTGTCAACTATCACTCAACGTGTAATTAAACTCTGGAATTCGTTGCCAGAGAATGTGGTAAAGGCGGTTAGCTTAGCGGAGTTTAAAAAAGGTTTGGACGGCTTCCTAAAGGAAAAGTCCATAGACCGTTATTAAATCCACTATTTCTGGGATAAGCAGCATAAAATGTACTGAACTTTTTTGGGACCTTGCCAGGTATTTGTGACCTAGATTGGCTACTGTTGGAAACAGGATGCTGGGCTCGATGGACCTTTGGTCTTTCCCAGTATGGCAATACTTATGTACTTATCTATGTGCCTAGGGTAATATTGTCCTGGAAAATGGCATAACTGAGAGGATAGCACCAAATAAAGCCCATTTGGTCGAGGTGCAGAAGGGAGCAATGGCGTAGCCAGACCTCGACGTAGAGGGGGTCCAGAGCCCAAAGTGAGGGGACACATTTTGGCCCGCCTCTTTGCTGCTGCCACCCCCCCCCACCCACCCACTACCGCCTCCTCCTCACATACCTTGGCTGGCAGGGGTCCCCAACCCCCGCCAGCTGAAGCATTTGTCCATAGCTGGTCTCCGCCGCATTGCCTGCCCTGCTCTTCCCCTCACGTCACATGCATGCTTGTTTCTGAGAAACTGAGCGTGCACGACTTTGGACATTCTCAGTTTCTCTAAAATGAGCTTGCACACGACATGAGGGGAAGAGCAGGGCAGGCAATGCGTCAGAGACCAGCGCTGGACAAATGCTGCAGCTAAGCTAGGGGCCCCACAGCCAATTTGGGGGGGGGGACCCAGGCCCTTGTGGCTCCCCCCCCCCCCCCCCCGGTAGCTACACCACTGGAAGGGAGACCTTGTTGTAGCGCTTTGGGTAAACAGCTGGGACTCTCGCTTCTAACGTATTGTTTGGGACTCCGTGAAAAATTCTGTCGAGTGCTGGGTACCGATGGTAAAGTTTTATACTGATCTTATTTCTAAAGGCCCAAGACCCCACTGTCCTGAGACGTACTCTGTGCTGTCTTTCCTTGCAGGCATATGACATGTGTCCAGCAAGCAGGTGTTCAGAGGAGAGGGTCACTGCCCTGCTGTAGCCGGACAAGGTATCATATCATTATGGTAAGTATTCACGATACATATTTAAAATCTTTCATACGCGTTACCTGGGCTTTTGTCACCTTGTTTGCAGCCGTATATTCCCGGGCGAGCTCTGCGTTCCAGCCAACAGTCTTATTGTCTGTCTCCTCGCTGTTCGTAATCCCATCCTCCACATTTCGGAAGGTGATGTTTTGTGTCATGGGCTCCCTCACTTTGGAACCCTTTGCCTTTACTTTTACGTACGGAGCCTTCTCGCTCCTCATTTAAGGTTTTACTTAAAACGCACCTATTTCAGTCCGCTTTCATTAGCTGTTTTTTTTTTTCTTTTCTTTTTTAACTGTCGGACTTCTTAGCCTTAGGATCTTGTGAGATTCAACAGGATTGTTTTTATTGTTTTACTAGTAAAAAAAAGGCCGGTTTCTGACACAAATGAAACGGGCGCTAGCAAGGTTTTCCTCGGAGTGTGTATGTTTGAGAGAGTGTATATGAGAGTGACTGTGTGTGTGAGAGAGAGTGAATGTGCGAGTGTGTGTGTGTGTGAGAGAGAGAGTGAGTCTGGGTGCGAGTGTGTCTGTGAGAGAGAGAGTGTGTGTATGAGAATGAGAGTGTGTGCAAGTGCGTATGTGAGACACAGTGTGAGAGAGAGAGAGTGTGTTTCACACAGATACAGTGTGTGTGAGACACAGACTTTCTGTGACACTGAGTGTATGAGACCAAGAGAGTGTGTGAGTGACTGTGTGACACATAGAGAGTGAATGTGATACAGTGTGAGACATAGAGTGTGTGAGAGACAGTGTGTGAGAGTGAGAGAGAGAAAGACATTGACTGTGTGAGAGAGAGTGTGTGTGTGACAGAGATACCTCCCCCCCTCTCTGGTGTCAGGCCCCCCTCCTCTCTCTCTGGTGTCTGAACGTTACTGTGCAGGACGCTGAGCTCTGGCTGTGCTTCAAGGAACTGACCAATCCTATTTAATAGAATGCACCTCCAACATTCTGAAGCCGAGAAACCTCGTGTGGTTGGTCACTTCTGCTTGTGACGAACCCGGAAGTACGTGATGTCAATTCAGGAGATGGATACAGAGAGCAGGAATGCCTCAGCCATGCAGTCAGCTTCAGAACGTTGGATGTGCGTTTTATTATATAGGATTGTATTTGGTTCCTGTTTATATTATAATTTTCCTGACACACTCTATTTTGATGTAATTTAGAGATTTTAATGTATGTAAATCGCTTTGACGGCACCTGTCCTAAACAATTCATCAAACAAATGCAACCTCGATACAGTCCTGCCTCTGAACGTCTCCGTTAATTTCAAAATAAACATTTTGTCGCAGTGTCTCAGAATTGTCCCAACAGACTGCCGTCTGCCACCCGTCTAGGAAATGGACCCGGTAAGAGTCTGTAACGTACATCTGGAGTATCAGGAGAAAGTGTGCCCGATGCAAAGAGCTCCTAGCTCTCGGGGAACGTGTCCGTTCTCTTGAGGCTAGAGTAGCAGACTTGGTGGAGCTGAGGGAGACAGAGAGGTACATAGAGGAGACCTACAGGGATGTTGTAGAGAAGTCCCACCTCCAGTCTGGTAGCCCCTGTGCTACCTTGGAGGAGGGAGGTCTCCTAGAAAGAGAGCATCACCCTGGTGAAGTAGGAAGTACTCTTGTAGCCAGGACCTGCCCAACAGGGGATGTAGTATCCTCTCGCACCGAGGATATGTCTCCAAGTGCTGCCCGAGAGGGAAAGGTTAGGACAGCTGTTGTAGTTGGTGATTCAATCATTAGGCATATAGATAGCTGGGTGGCTGGTGGACGTGAGGATCGCCTGGTGACTTCCCTGCCTGGTGCGAAGGTGGCAGACCTCACGCGTCACCTAGATAGGATTTTAGATAGTGCTGGGGAGGAGCCAGCTGTCTTGGTACATGTGGGTACCAATGACATAGGAAAATGTGGGAGAGAGGTTCTGGAAGCCAAATTTAGGCTCTTAGGCAGAAAGCTCAAATCCAGATCCTCTAGGGTAGCATTTTATGAAATGCTACCCGTTCCACTGGACACTGACACTTAAATTGCAGCCACTGGACACCATGAAAATGAAAGTTTAGGCCACACATAACTATCAAGCTAGACTGTGGACAATCTCAAGATTTGTTGTGGTATTAAGGCAGGATTCATCAGTTAGACTTCTTCCTAGTTTTTCTTTTTACAATTGATACATACAAAAGTTCTTTGGTGATTTTTTTTTTAATTTTAATTATGTATTAACATATTTCTTTCAAACTTGGGGGAAATATTCAGCTGTCAGTGGTCAGCGTTTCTTTCAGTACTGACCACTGCTGGCTGAATTAGACTCGGATATACAGTGCCAGACTGTATCTGAGTACTGGGCCACTGGATAGCTGAGTACTGACAGTGGATATCTGACAACCCTCAGAGAATACCTGAGTACCAGCAGTAAATATCTGAGTACCAAGCACTGGATATCTGAGTATTGACAATGAATATGTGAGTACTAGACACTGTGTAATGGGCACTGAATATCTAGTATTGGTATGGAATATCTGAGTACTGGCATTGAATTTCTGGCTACTAGCATTGAATATATGGGAGTGGAGGAGTAGCCTAGTGGTTAGTGCTGCAGACTTTGATCCTGAGGAACTGGGTTCAATTCCCACTGCAGTTCCTTCTGACTCTGGGCAAGTCACTTAACCCACCATTGCCCCAGGTACAAAATAAGTACCTGTATATACAATGTAAACTGCTTTGAATGTAGAAAGGTGGTATATCATTTCCCTTTCCCTATTTGAGATTCTGCGTGGAATGTTGCAACTATTTGAGATTCTACATGGAATGTTGCTACTATTGAGATTCTGTTGCTACTATTTGAGATTTTATGTGGAATGTTGCTACTATTTGAGATTCTGTTGCTATTATTTGAGATTCTACGTGGGAAGTTGCTACTATTTGAGATTCGGTTGCTACTATTTGAGATTCTACATGGAATGTTGCTACTATTTGAAATTCTGTTGCTACTATTTGAGATTCTACATGGAATATTGCTACTATTTGAGATTCTGTTGCTACTATTTGAGATTCTACGTGGAATGTTGTTAGTGGAGGAGTAGCCTAGTGGTTAGTGCAGTGGAACATGGAATGTTGCTACTATTTGAGATTCTACACAGAATGTTGCTAGTGGAGGAGTAGTTTGTGGTTAGTGCAGCAGATTTGATCCTGGGGAACTGAGTTCAATTCCCACTGCAGCCCCTTGTGACCCTGGACAAGTCATTTAACCCTCCATTGCCACAGGTACAGAAACTTAGATTGTGAGCCCACTAGGGACAGAGAAAGTACCTGCATATGATATGTACAATGCTGTGTACAGCTAGTAGCAGTACAGAAATGATTAGTAGTAATGGCATGGAATATCTGGGCATACTCGGTGGCCTGCCGGAGTTGCCTGGGTACCACTGAAATTCAAGGGAGGAACCCGGATGGCCTTTTTGCTTTCCTGTATGAATTTCTGTGGTTGCACCATGACTCTGCACCTGACCGATCCGGACAAGATAGTCAGTAGCTCTCTCTGGTTATTTGCTGCTGATTATACTGTGAACTCTGACCTGAGCAGCGCTGGTTAAATGAGTCGGAGCTTCTCCTCCAATAACTAGCGCTGAAATCAACCCCTTTGATTTTATTGGAAGTTTTAAACCAATTATACACCACACATAAACCTTATAAAAAAACCTTTTGTTGCGCCAAACAATTGCATTGAGGCGGTGCAGGATACACCAGTGAGTCGCTCTTCAAACGCTGCCTCTGCGTTGCATCTTCCTATCCTTTTTAACTGTCCACTGTATAAAATAAAAAGGGCTCCAGATAGCTTTATGTTGACTAATATTTTGCTGTTGTAACATACATACTTCTTCCATCTCTTAAATGTAACGGGAGGGGGGGATACTTGCTCTTTCAGTTTGAGGCAGTCGCCATTATTCTGAAGATTCATTTTAAGAGAGCAGTCAGTATGAGAAGTGCCTAATCTGAGTTAATACCTGTACGTGCAGGACATCAGACTCTCAGAAACAGAAGCCTGCGCGGCCACATTGGTGATCTGCAAGGGCCAACTTCTAGTGGAATAGCAACATTCCATGTAGAATCTCAAATAGTAGCAACAGTGGAGGAGTGGCCTAGTGGTTAGGGTGGTGGATGGTCCTGGGGAACTGAGGAACTGAGTTTGATTCCCACTTCAGGCACAGGCAGCTCCTTGTGACTCTGGGCAAGTCACTTAACCCTCCATTGCCCCATGTAAGCTGCATTGAGCCTGCCATGAGTGGGAAAGCGCAGGGTACAAATGTAACAAAAATAAAATAGATACTATTGGAGATTCTACATGGAATGTTGCTACTATTGGAGACTCTACATGGAATGTTGCTATTCTACTAGCAACATTCCATGTAGAAAGCTGCGCAGGCTTCTGTTTCTGTGAGTCTGACGTCCTGCACGTACGTGCAGGACGTCAGACTCACAGAAGCAGAAGCAGAAGCCTGCGCGGCCACATTGGTGATCTGCAAGGGCCGACTTCTAGTGGAATAGCAACATTCCATGTAGAATCTCAAATAGTGGCAACAGTGGAGGAGTGGCCTAGTGGTTAGGGTGGTGGACTTTGGTCCTGGGGAACTGAGTTCGATTCCCGGCACAGGCAGCTCCTTGTGACTCTGGGCAAGTCACTTAACCCTCCATTGCCCCATGTAAGCCGCATTGAGCCTGCCATGAGTGGGAAAGCGCAGGGTACAAATGTAACAAAAATAAAATAGATACTATTGGAGATTCTACATGGAATGTTGCTACTATTGGAGATTCTACATGGAATGTAACAAAAAATATTTCAGTCTCCCTAAAACTTAAAAATACCTATTCTGTGACTGATATGTGTATTTAGAAATTGTTTAAATATATTGTTTGATTTTTTTTTTCTTTGAATTGTGTATACATATGTATGAATTTAATTTACATATGCTGGATTTTGTAATTTGTATTTACAAATTGGGTATTTCTGTTTGTCGTAAGCCAGTGTGGTTGATCCTACAGGACTAAAAAGGAGGAGTGTAAGATTGCAAGTGATTGAGCATAGCATGGTGAGGTCTGTCAGGTTTAGTGGAGTTTCACCTTTGGAACTGAATTGTGAGGGGGCAAGAAGGTATTATGACAGGTTTGCATTTGACATGGTTGTGTCAGGCTTGTGTTTCACCTTGGGAAAGTTGCACTGACTCTCTCTCTCTCTCTCTCTTTTTTTCCTTTTTTACAGGGCTTCCGAAACCTGTGGTACACACTTCTCTCCTTTGTCTATTCTCTGCAGCCCTGGCATTACTCCTTGAAGCAGATCAGTGGTCGCTTTGGATCCAGTGTTCTGTCCTATTTTCTCTTTCTCAAGACACTGCTTATGTTCAGCATCTTTCTTTGTCTGCTCAGCCTCTTCTTCATCGTTCTCCCACAAGCTATGCATCCTCCGAAAGTGATGAACCAAAGGACCTTCACAGGGCTGGAACTCCTAACGGGAGCCGTGAGTGCTGAAAGGGACTGGGGAAAACATTCTTTCCGCTGCTCTACTGTGTTGGTCTCTGTGTCTCTTTCCAGATTCAAGAAATGTCCTTGGCCTGATAGTTTGTGTTACCAAAGCAATAAAGAATGGTGAAAGGAAAGAATTATTTCTGGTCAGATCATGTTTCTGGCCTGCTAGAGCTACATTTCTCCTCTTTCTCCTAGATGATAACATTTGTCCTGCTTTTTTATACAAAGTCTTTTCCCCTCTCTCTTTCAGTTTTTGAGAAGTGTGTGGCTCTTCTCTCTTGGAATTTTGCAAAGTATAGGAAAGAGTTACTTTTCTGTTACTGTTGCGTTGCATGCAGAGTCCAGCTTTATAAGGTTTCCAGTTCAGTTTTTGTCTGCATCTTTGGTTCATGACTGTGCTTACTTATTCTGTATTGGGTGAAGGTCGCTCTCTGTTCTGCATGTGTGACTGAAGTAAGGGATAGAAAATAAGACAAAGAATATTATAATGTCTCTGTATTGTTCCATGGTGCAACCTCACCTTGAGTATTGTGTGCAATTCTGGTTGCCGTATATTAAAAAAGATATAGCGGAATTAGAAAAGGTTCAAAGAACAGTGACCAAAATGATAAAGGGGATGGAACTCCTCTCATATGAGGAAAGGCTAAAGAGGTTAGGGCTCTTCAGCTTGGAAAAAAGACAGCTGAGGGGAGATATGATTTGAGGTCTATAAAATCCTGAGTAATGTAGAACGGGTAAATGTAAATCAAATTTTTTAAAACTCTTTCAAAAAGTATAAAGACTAGGGGACATTCATAAGTACATAAGTACATAAGTAGTGCCATACTGGGAAAGACCAAAGGTCCATCTAGCCCAGCATCCTGTCACCGACAGTGGCCAATTCAGGTCAAGGGCACCTGGCACGCTCCCCAAACGTAAAAACATTCCAGACAAGTTATACCTAAAAATGAGGAATTTTTCCAGTCCATTTAATAGCGGTCTATGGACTTGTCCTTTAGGAATCTATCTAACCCCTTTTTAAACTCCGTCAAGCTAACCGCCCGTACCACGTTCTCCGGCAATGAATTCCAGAGTCTAATTACACGTTGGGTGAAGAAAAATTTTCTCCGATTCGTTTTAAATTTACCACACTGTAGCTTCAACTCATGCCCTCTAGTCCTAGTATTTTTGGATAGCGTGAACAGTCGCTTCACATCCACCCGATCCATTCCACTCATTATTTTATACACTTCTATCATATCTCCCCTCAGCCGTCTCTTCTCCAAGCTGAAAAGCCCTAGCCTTCTCAGCCTCTCTTCATAGGAAAGTCGTCCCATCCCCACTATCATTTTCGTCGCCCTTCGCTGTACCTTTTCCAATTCTACTATATCTTTTTTGAGATACGGAGACCAGTACTGAACACAATACTCCAGGTATATAGTAATACTTTTAAATAGGAGGAAATATTTTTCACTGAACCAATAGTTAAGCTCTGGAACTCATTGCCGGAGGATGTGGTATCAGTGGTTAGCATATCTGGGTTTAAATAAGGTTTGGACAAGCTCCTGAACGAAATGTCCATAGTCTGTTATTGAGATGTGAGATGGACATAGGGGAAGCCACTGCTTGCCAGCATGAAATGGTGCTACTATTTGGGTTTCTGTCGGGTACTCGTGACCTGGCTTGACTACTGTTGGAAGCAGGATACTGGGCTAGATGGACCATTGGTCTGACCCAGTATGGCTATTCTTATGTTTAAGGGGTTATGTTTCTTTGTAGAGAGGATCAAGGTTCTGTCTCTATACAGGACAGAGCTACTGAGCCATCTGTGTGTCTTACCTAAGCAGAGTTGTGTTCTCTGTATCAACGTTAATCTCTCTGGCTTTCTTTCTTTTTGTTTCCATTTCATTGTGATTCAGATTCTGGCTCTCTCTCGGTTGGTCATGGCTTTTATTTGTGTCTCTGTTACTGTCTGTCTGTCACAGCTTTTCTCTGTCTCAGCAGCAGTGGGGCACTTATTTTGGTTGGAGGGGGTCAAGGTGGCCAAACAAGCCAATCTGGCCCCACCCTCAAGCTGTCGAGTTATTGATACTGTGCTGTGTAAAATATTGGTGGGCCAGGACCCCAGTGCCCACCCTCCCACTGCCTATGCATCTCTCTCTCTCTCTCTCTCTCTCTTAATCTCTCTCGCTGTCTCTCTGTCTCTTATTCTCGCTCTCGCTTGCTCTCTCTTAATCTCTCTCGTTCTCTGTCTCTTATTCTGTCTCTCTTATTCTCTCTCATTCTCCTGTCTCTTATTCTGTCTCTCTTATTCTGTCTCTCTCATTCTCGCTCTCTCTCTGTCTCTTATTCTCTCTCTTTCTCTGTCTCTTATTCTGTCTCTCTCATTCTCGCTCTCTCTGTCTCTTATTCTCTCTCTGGTATTCTCGCTGTCTCTCAATCTCCCTCTCTCTCTCTCTCTTAATCTGTCTCTTTTTCTGTACATTCACATGTTATAGTAATCACTTGTCTTTTTTTTTTTCTTCCTTCCCAGGGCAGCTTTACTTTCTCTTCTATGTATTACGGTTACTACAGTAACTTTACTCTGAATGAGGTTTGTGCCAATGGCAGTCGTGTGAACCCAGTGGGGCAGTTGCCCTATAACATGCCATTGGCATATGCATTTACTGTGGTCATCGCCTTCTTCATCACCTGCATTGTCCTTGTGTACAGGTGAGACGTCTTCCATTGGTCGGAATTCCTTGTTAACATTAGGACTGGGTGGAGCCAGCTCAGTGCTGCCAGGTGGGAGGGTCAAGGTTCAAATTTATTTCGTTTACTACAAATCTTAAAATCTAAGCAGTTTAAACAGAATGAAATAAAACCAAATAGGGGAACACAAAGACAATCGATCAAATCTATTAGACAACATTATTAACAACTGTTAATACAGAGAGGTTTCTAGAAGGAGAGCATCACCCTGGTGAAGTAGGAAGTACTCCTGTAGCCAGGACCTGCCCAACAGGGGATGTACTATCCTCTCGCACCGAGGATATGTCTCCAAGTGCTGCCCGGGAGGGAACGGTTAGGACAGCTGTTGTAGTTGGTGATTCGATCATTAGGCATATAGATAGCTGGGTGGCCTGGTGACTTGCCTGCCTGGTGCGAAGGTGGCGGACCTCACGCGTCACCTAGATAGGATTTTAGATAGTGCTGGGGAGGAGCCGGATGTCTTGGTACATGTGGGTACCAATGACATAGGAAAATGTGGGAGAGAGGTTCTGGAAGCCAAATTTAGGCTCTTAGGTAGAAAGCTCAAATCCAGATCCTCTAGGGTAGCATTTTCTGAAATGCTACTCGTTCCACTTGCAGAGCTCAAGAGACAGGCAGAGCTCCGGAGTCCCAATGTGTGGATGAGACGATGGTGCATGGAGGAGGGTTTTAAATTTGTTAGGAACTAGGCAACATTCTGGGGAAGGGGAAGCCTATTCCGAAAGGATGGGCTCCACATTAACCAGGGTGGGACCAGGTTTATGGTATCAGCATTTAAAAAGGAGATAAAGCAGCTTGTAAACTAGAAACGGGGGGAAGGCCGACAGTCGCTCAAAAGCGCATGGTTCGGAATAAGGTATCTTTCAACGATATCACCAAAACAGGAAAGATAGGGTATCCTGAGAGTGAGGTTGCAAAAGAGACCGTAGTAGATCAGGTGTCCTTAAATAAAAATAAAAATCAGACAAAAGATTGCAAATTAATACTGTCAAGTACTAAGCATGATATAAATAGGAACAACAAACATAGTTTAAAATGTCTATATGTGAATGCCAGGAGCCTAAGAAATAAGATGGGAGAGTTAGAATATATTGCACTAAATGAAAAATTAGATATAATAGGCATCTCTGAGACCTGGTGGAAGGAGGATAACCAGTGGGACACTGTCATATCGGGATACAAATTATATCGTAGTGATAGGGTGGATCCAATTGGTGGAGGGGTAGCATTGTATGTTAAGGAGGGCCTTGAATTAGATTGAAGATTCTGCAGGAAACAAAGCACTTCTTGGAATCACTATGGATTGAAATTCCATGTGTAAAGGGGAAAATGGTAGTGATAGGAGTGTACTACCGTCCGCCTGGCCAGGATGATCAGACAGATGCAGAAATGTTAAAGGAAATTAGGGAGGCTAACAAACTGGGTAACACAATAATAATGGGTGATTTCAATTACCCCAATATTGACTGGGTAAATGTAACATCGGGGCACGCTAGGGAGGTAAAATTCCTTGCTGAAATCAAGGACAGCTTTATGGAGCAGCTGGTACAGGAGCTGACGAGAGAAGGAAAAATTCTAGACTTGGTCCTTAGTGGAGCACATGATCTGGCGCGGGAGGTAATGGTGCTGGGGTCGCTTGATAAGTGATCATAATATGATCGGATTTGATATTAGCTTTGAAGTAAGTATACATAGGAAATCCAATACGTTAGCATTTAACTTTTAAAAAGGAGACAGTCTTACACAAGCTCATCTGTGCACAGTTTCTTTCTGCTGTTACAATGACGGTTATCAGAGCCTCCAAGTAACCTTCTCTCCTCCTTTTTACTTTTAGTGCAAGATGATTGAAATTCTGGAATATGTTTCTTTCATCTATGAATCTTTTCTGCAGGGAGATCAGTTAATCTATGATTATTCTTCACATTGCTGTCCTATAGCTCAGCTGCAGAATGAGTCGTGTGTCCTCTGTCCGCTACGTAATTTAGTAGAGAGAATGGGGTTACCTAGCATTGTCCTGGACTTTATCTCTGTTCACCCTTCTTTAAGCTTTTTCCAGCATTTGTGAAGTACCGGACGTTGGAAAATGTTCTCATGACCGCTGCAGCCTCTCCAGCAAAAATGAAGTCTAAACTCTCTCTTGTATTGTGCTGAGAAAAGTGAATCTGCATAGACGTCTCCTGTGGAACTGTTCAACCACTTGTCTACTTACTCCTCTAATATGATTTGATGTATTTTGGATAGAATCTTTTCTAGACTTTTAAAAACATATATGCTTTTCTAGTGCACAGAAGAGAGGGGTCATAGTAACATAGTAGATGACTGCAGAAAAAGACCTGCACAGTCCATCCAGTCAGCCCAAGAAATGTGCCACTTTTTTGTGTATATCTTACCTTGATTTGTACCTGTCTTTTTCAGGGCACAGACCGTACAAGTCTGCCCAGCACTATCCCCGCCTCCCACCATTGGCTCTGGCACAGACCGTATAAGTCTGCCCAGCACTATCCCCGCCTCCCAACCACCAGCCCCGCCTCTCACCACTGTCTCTGGCACAGACCGTACAAGTCTGCCCAGCACTATCCCCACCTCCCAACCACCTGCCCCGCCTCCCACCAGCAGCTCTGGCACAGACCGTATAAGTCTGCCCAGCACTATCCCCGCCTCCCACCACCGTCTCTGGCACAGACCGTACAAGTCTGCCCAGCACTATCCCCACCTCCCAACCACCTGCCCCACCTCCCACCAGCAGCTCTGGCACAGACCGTACAAGTCTGCCCAGCACAATTCCCGCCTCCCACCATTGGCTTTGGCACAGACCGTATAAGTCTGCCCCGCCTCCCACCACCGTCTCTGGCACAGACCGTACAAGTCTGCCCAGCACTATCCCCACCTCCCAACCACCTGCCCCGCCTCCCACTACCGTCTCTGACCGTGATATGCTTCTTGTAGGGTCTGTTTTCATGGCAAAGTATTGGTAAGAGGGTACCCAAGTCTCTGTCGTAAGTTGTCTGCTCTCGTGATATAAATGTACCTTCCTTTTCTGTTGCCACTTGATCTGTGATTCCTGTCTTCTCTCTCTCCAGCATGTCCCGCTCCTTTGGAGAGAGTTATCGCATAGGAAGCACATCGGGAGACCTCGCCAATAAAGTCTTCTGCTCGTGGGACTTCAAAGTCATACAGAGACGTTCCGTTCGCCTACAGCACGAAAACATTCTTATCCAGCTGAAGGTGAGGTCAGCTTTGGCTCGTTTAATGGGTGTATCTCCTCATACCCACATGGATCAGAGTAAGACGGACAAGAGGCAGGAGTGTGGGATGGGAGAGTGAAAGGAGCTTGGGCTGGGGTTACTTGGGCAGAATACCGACATAGTGAATGACAGCAGATAAAGAGCAACTGACCCGTCCAGTTTGCTCAGTTGAGATGCTTCCTCTCTGGTGCCCTTCACTTTGGGTAAACACAAATATAGATTTCAAACTCAAACCGACATCAGAGCCCCCCATGTCTCGGATTCAGCCTCTACCGCTTCTCTCTATTATCTGTTCCCTCCAGTGCTGGGAAGGACAAGACCTTTTTTTTTTTTTTTTTTAAACATTCTGTGCCCTTTTCTTTACAGGAGTTGCTTTGTGAGAGGAAAGGACACGCGGTCCTGCTGATAACAACGTGGGCAAAGCTGAGGAACCTGGCAGTTCACACTTTGGTGTGGATTCTGTCCCTTGGAAGTGTGCTGGGATCTGCCATTCTTGTCTATTACATCTCTGAATACATGCATAAGGTGTGTGTGTGTGTTCCTCTGTGAAGAGACAAAGGACACAGAGTAACATATAGTAACATAGTAGATGATGGCAGATAAAGACCTGTACAGTCCATCCAGTCTGCCCTACAAACTCATAGTATAAGGTATGATGAGATACAACCTACGTATACTTGATCTTGATTTGTCCTTGCCATTGTTGGGGCACAGACTGTAGAAGTCTGCCAACGATAGGCCTTGTTCTCCAGTTACTGAAGCTGAATTTGTCCAGCCATGATCAGGGCACAGACTGTAGAAGTCTGCCAAGGATAGGCCTTGTTCTCCAGTTACTGAAGCTGAATTTGTCCAGCCATGATCAGGGCACAGACTGTAGAAGTCTGGTCAGCATTTATACTGCTTCTCAATTATTGGTGTTGCCATCTAATTACCCCCCAAATTATTACATACTGCAAACAAATGGGGCTTGAACCAGTGACCATCAGTGTTCTGGATTGGTTCATAGGTAGCTGTTCTCGCCATGAGGCCTACAGCTCTACATAACAATTGCCTTCTGTTATCTTAGCTTTGACATGGGCTACTGAGGAACTGAAGGCAGCACCAGCCCCTATAAAGAGGAGCTATACACATGTCCTGAGAGTTGGTCTTCATCTCTCTATTGGATTGTGAAGATGCTACAGCTAGGGATAAACCCTCGGATGTTTCTGTAGTTTTGGGGTGGAAAACTGGGAGAGGAGCAGAGGCAGAAGAAGGGTAGGGAGTGACTGAGTCACAGAGGGTACTACTACTATTTAGCATTTCTATAGCGCTACAAGGCGTATGCAGCGCTGCACAAACATAGAAGAAAGTCAGTCCCTGCTCAAACAGCTTACAATCTAATAGACAAAAAATAAAGTAAGCAAATCAAATCGATTAATGTGTACAGGAAGGAGGAGAGGAGAGTAGGTGAAGGCAAGTGGTTACGAGTCAAAAGCAATGTTAAAGAGGTGGGCTTTCAGTCTAGATTTAAAGGTGGCCAAGGATGGGGCAAGACGTAGGGGCTCAGGAAGTTTATTCCAGGCATAGGGTGCAGTGAGACAGAAGGCGCGAAGTCTGGAGTTGGCAGTAGTGGAGAAAGGAACAGATAAGAAGGATTTATCCATGGAGCGGAGTGCACGGGAAGGGGTGTAGGGAAGGACGAGTGTGGAGAGATACTGGGGAGCAGCAGAGTGAGTACATTTATAGGTTAGTAGAAGAAGTTTGAACAGGATGCGAAAACGGATAGGGAGCCAGTGAAGGGTCTTGAGGAGAGGGGTAGTATGAGTAAAGCGACCCTGGCAGAAGGCAAGATGGGCAGCAGAGTTTTGAACCGATTGGAGAGGGGAGAGGTGACTAAGTGGGAGGCCAGCAAGAAGCAGATTGCAGTAGTCTAAACGAGAGGTGACAAGGGTGTGGATGAGGGTTTTGGTAGAGTGCTCGGAAAGAAAGGGGCGGATTTTACGGATGTTGTAAAGAAAGAAACGACAGGTCTTGGCGATCTGCTGGATATGAGCAGAGAAGGGTAAGGGACACCACTCATCTGTCCATTCATCCTTCCCTCCCTTGATTTGTCATTTTTGTCCTGCACTTTCACTCCATCTCACACCCTTCAGGGGCCTAGTTTTTTTTTTTTTTTAGCCTGATGGTTAGTGCAGTGGCCTGAGAACCAGGAGAACTGGGTTCAATTCCCACTGCAGCTTTTTGTGACCCTGAGAAAGCTACTTAACCCTCCATTGCCCCAGGTACATAATAAGTACCTGTAGATAATATATAAATTGCTTTGATTGTAACCACAAAAAAGCAGTATAGTACAGTCTCGATTATCTGACATAAATAGGGCTGACCCGTTGTTGGATAACTGAAAAGTCAGATAATATGGAAAACGATGGCAACCCCTTAAAAAAAGTACAGAAAACATACTTTATGTATGAAGAACAGGCATAGGGTTATCTTTAATTGTAAGAACATTGTTTATTAACACTAATCAGCAACAAAAAAATTACAAACATTGTTTTAGCAGGTAATTTGAGCACAAATACAGTACAGAGCAGTGCTCGGCACAGCAATTGTACAGCAGGGAATGTGAACAGATATACAGAACCGAGCAAAGAAATCCATATTTATCTACTGCGTATTCAGCCTCACTAGAGTTGTCTTCAACATGAACCAAGCAGAGCTCACAGCTTTGTCTTCTCCGGTCAATAACAGTTTGAAGCAGATATCAATATAGCGGAACTGAAACTGGAAACCCTCCGGATCTAAGGATGAGAGAATAAAGAAAGTTCTGTAAATTTAAACAAACAAATAGGAATAGGTGTACAATACACAAGAATCTTACCATGGTTTGCTTGTTGCAAAAGCACGGTCTCTGATCAAAAGTGGTTCCGTGACAGGAAAAGCAAAGTCTACTACTACTACTTATCATTTCTAGAGCGCTACTAGACGTACGCAGCACTGTACGCTTGAACATGAAGAGACGGTCCCTGCTCGACAGAGCTTACAATCTAATTAGGACAGACAAACAGGACAAACAAGAGATAAGGGAATATTAAAGTGAGGATGATAAAATAAGGGTTCTGAACAAGTGAATAAGGGTTAGGAGTTAAAAGCAGCATCAAAAAGGTGGGCTTTTAGCTTAGATTTGAAGACGGCCAGAGATGAAGCTTGACTTACCTGCTCAGGAAGTCTATTCCAGGCATATGGTGCAGCAAGATAAAAGGAACGGAGTCTGGAGTTAGCAGTGGAGGAGAAGGGTGCAGATAAGAGAGAATTACCCAGTGAACGGAGTTCCTGGGGAGGAATGTAGGGAGAGATGAAAGTGGAGAGGTACTGAGGAGCTGCAGAGTGAACGCACTTATAGGTCAATAAGAGGAGTTTGAACTGTATGCAGAAATGGATAGGAAGCAAGTGAAGGGACTTGAGGAGAGGGCTAATATGAGCATAAATCAATATAGTCTCAAACTTTAATGTTTCTTTAGCCCTTCCTTTCTGCAAAAGTTTCAGCTCTATAGAGAAGACAATTTTCTCTTTTGAATGGCCAAAAATTGCCACCATGCTGTAAAAGCAAGGTCTCAACTTAAACCTTCTTCAACGGAAGAGAAGCCAGTCACTTCTTAACAACGATGAGGGGCACATGAAGGAGTATCAGCTGCAAAGCATGGTTTCCTTGCAGAGAAGCACGGTCTCGAATCAAAAACATGGCTTCCTTGCAGCCTATGAAGCCTGAAAACAGGAAGAGAAGTTGCGTGCTTCTTAATGGCAGTGTGATGGTGCCACCGTGGGGGGGGGGGGGGTCTGTTGGATACGCGAGATGGTCGAATTAGCGAAGGACAGATAATCGAGTCTGTACAGTATATCAAATCCCATCCCCTTTCCCTTTTGCTTACTTAATACACATAACTATAGCAGTACCAGCCATATAAAAGACAGCCCCTACTCCAAGGAATGTGCAGTCCAACTCAGGTTTCAGAAAATGTATTTAGTACCATAATCATGAGATGCCAGGATTTATCTTTAAAAGCAGCCTGGAATAGGTGACGTTTCAGGTGGAACTTGAACATGGTGACAGAGAGGCTGCACTGCTCCCTTTTCTCCAAGGTTGCTGGGGGGGGAGGGGGTAGTGCACCCAGTGCCTGTAACCACTGGAGCAGAGGGTGCCATGAACTATTCATGGGAGCTCTGTATTGTCATGTGCACCATTTGACCTTTACAATTTCTTATGGAAGTGATATGTTGCCTCCCTTTGCGTTGATCTATCAAATTTGCGAGAATACTACCTGGCTTATTACCGTGTTTGTATAACTGATATCTATGGGGTAAAAATTCACTAAATAAATAAATCTCTGTTGCAGGTTTACAGGGGCAAAGTGAAGTACAGCAGTGAGATACAGCTGGAAGCTCTGCTTCTACCACTGCCCCTTCTAGTCTCGCTCATCAACCTGCTGCTTCCCTATCTCTACAGCCTTCTGGCACTCTGGGAGAAACAAGACTCCCCCATTCTCGAGGTCTATATCGCCATCTGCAGGTAGGAGAATGAGGCTGCAGTGTGAACTCCACAGAGTGTCTGAGGAGTGGAAAGCAGTGCAATAAGAGGAGCCTTTTTAGGGTGTGCTCATAGCCCTCCTTTTACTGCCTTCTATGATTACATAGCTGCTACAGAAATGGGGTTGGTCTCTTTTTAATAATTTGTTGCGTTTTCAAAACTGTGCATTTTAATGCAAAGTCCACAGAGTTTGCTCCAGGACTGTGTACTGACTTCCCAGGGAAATGTTCCTGCAGTGGTTAGTACAGTGGACTTTGATCTTGGGGAACTGAGTTCATGCCCACTGCTGCTCCTTGTAACTGTGGGCAAATCACTTAACCCTCCATTGCCACTAGTACAAAATAAGTACCTGAATATATGTAAACCGCTTTGAATGAAGTTGCAAAAACCTCAGAAAGGCGGTATATTAAGTCCCATTTCGCTTTCCATGAAAAACAGCATAGATTTGAAAATGCAGAAATTACTTGCACTATTGCCTCCTCCAACCTGCCCCCATGTATGACCGCATGAAATGTAAGGTGCCAGTCCTGTAGGCTGTAGCGCTAGTGTAGGTGCCTGTGCTGTAGGCTGTAGTTGTAGCTCTGGTGTAGGCGCCTGTGCTGTAGGTTGTGGTTGTAGCTCTGGTGTAGGCGCCTGTGCTGTAGGTTGTGGTTGTAGCTGTGGTGTAGGTGCCTGTGCTGTAGGTTGTGGTTGTAGCTCTGGTGTAGGCGCCTGTGCTGTAGGTTGTGGTTGTAGCTGTGGTGTAGGTGCCTGTGCTGTAGGTTGTGGTTGTAGCTGTGGTGTAGGCGCCTGTGCTGTAGGTTGTGGTTGTAGCTCTGATGTAGGTTGTGGTTGTAGCGCTGGTGTAGGCGCCTGTGCTGTAGGTTGTAGTTGTAGCTCTGGTGTAGGTGCCTGTGCTGTAGGTTGTGGTTGTAGCTCTGGTGTAGGCGCCTGTGCTGTACGTTGTAGTTGTAGCTCTGGTGTAGGCGCCTGTGCTGTAGGTTGTAGTTGTAGCTCTGGTGTAAGCACCTGTGCTGTAGGTTGTAGCATTGGTGTAGGCGCCTGTGCTGTAGGTTGTGGTTGTAGCTCTGGTGTAGGTTGTAGTTGTAGCTCTGGTGTAGGCGCTGTGCTGTAGGTTCTAGTTGTAGCTCTGGTGTAGGCGCCTGTGCTGTAGGTTGGAGCACTGGTGTAGGCACCTGTGCTGTAGGTTGTAGCTCTGGTGTGGGCACCTGTGCTATAGGTTGTAGCTCTGGTGTAGGCGCCTGTGCTGTAGGTTGTGGTTGTAGCTCTGGTGTAGGTTGTGGTTGTAGCACTGGTGTATGTGCCTGTCTCTAGGCTGTAGTTGTAGCTCTGGTATAGGCGCCTGTGCTGTAGGTTGTAGTTGTAGCTCTGGTGTAGGCGCCTGTGCTGTAGGTTGGAGCACTGGTGTAGGCGCCTGTGCTGTAGGTTGTAGCTCTGGTGTGGGCGCCTGTGCTATAGGTTGTAGCTCTGGTGTAGGCGCCTGTGCTGTAGGTTGTAGTTGTAGCTCTGGTGTAGGCGCCTGTGCTGTAGGTTGTAGCACTCGTGTAGGCACCTGTGTTGTAGTTGTAGCTCTGGTGTAGGCGCCTGTGTTGTAGGTTGTAGCTCTGGTGTAGGCGCCTGTGCTGTAGGTTGTAGTTGTAGCTTTGGTGTAGGCACCTGTGCTGTAGGTTGTAGCACTAGTGTAGGTGCCTGTGTTGTAGTTGTAGCTCTGGTGTAGGTGCCTGTGTTGTAGGTTGTAGCTCTGGTGTAGGCACCTGTGCTGTAGGTGGTAGCACTCGTGTAGGCACCTGTGTTGTAGTTGTAGCTCTGGTGTAGGCGCCTGTGTTGTAGGTTGTAGCACTGGTGTAGGCGCTGTGCTGTAGGTTGTAGTTGTAGCTCTGGTGTAGGCGCCTGTGTTGTAGGTTATAGCACTGGTGTAGGCGCTGTGCTGTAGGTTGTAGCACTGGTGTAGGCGCCTGTGCTGTAGGTTGTGGTTGTAGCTCTGGTGTAGGCATCTGTGTTGTAGGTTGTAGCACTGGTGTAGGTGCCTGTGCTGTAGGTTGTAGCACTGGTGTAGGCGCCTGTGCTATAGGTTGTAGTTGTAGCTCTGGTGTAAGCGTCTGTGCTATAGGTTGTAGTTCTGGTGTGGGCGCCTGTGCTGTAGGTTGTAGTTGTAGCTCTGGTGTAGGCGTCTGCTATAGGTTGTAGTTGTAGCTCTGGTGTAGGCGTCTGTGCTATAGGTTGTAGTTGTAGCTCTGGTGTAGGCGCCTGTACTGTAGGCTGTAGTGCTGGTGTAGGTGCCTGTGCTGTAGGTTGTAGTTGTAGCTCTGGTGTAGGCGCCTGTACTGTAGGCTGTAGTGCTGGTGTAGGTGCCTGTGCTGTAGGTTGTGGCTGTAGCACTGGTGTAGGCGCCTGTACTGTAGGCTTTAGCACTGGTGTTGTAGGGTGTAACATTGTGCATATACTTTAACACATGCACACAGAGTGCAGGTTTTAAAGAGCCCTTTTAGCTAAGTACACATGTGAAATCCCCCACATATATCCAGAACTGTCTTATAATGTCTTCTGTTATGTTACAATCATGTTTCTTTTATTATCATGTAACCCAAAATCCTTCTGTAATACCAAATGTCTATTCTCTTTTTATTTCCACTATTCATGATGTATTGTTAGCCACATTGAGCCTGCAAAGAGGTGGGAAAATGTAGGATACAAATGCAATAAATACATAAGTAATGCCATACTGGGAAAAGACCAAGGGTCCATCGAGCCCAGCATCCTGTCCACGACAGTGGCCAATCCACGCAAGGGCACCTGGCAAGCTTCCCAAGTAGCCCTTGATATGGGTAAATGGTTTTTGAAAGTTGCCTTCTTAAAAACCAGAGTTGGAAAGTAGAAATGTTTCATTAAGAGGCCCTGTACAGTGAATAGATGTGACCCATCATTTAACACCATTTCTTACCATATGACGATCTTTGCCATGAACCCTCCAAATGTTTCCTCCCCACCTCGCCATCTCTTTCCTTTCCTGTTCCCATTCTTTTAGGAATTTGATTCTGAAGATGGTAATCTTGGGTGTTCTCTGTTACCATTGGTTGGGACGGAAGATGAAATACCTGGAGAATCAGGTGAGTAGGTGACTTCTACGGTTGCTCAGCAATGAACCTGGGAACTTAGAGTATCCTCTACCCCCCCCCCCCCAATCACTCGGAACAGGTACAAACAGTCCATAGAGATAAAGGAGTGGCACTTGCAGGGAGGGAGGGGTCACTGATCTAAACCAGGAATAGGAAAAACTGGAACTCCTGTGGTGTGCCTACCTGGTCCTGCAGCTTGAAGGATGGAGAAACAGGAAGCTCCTGAATGGGCTGCCTTCACTCCCTGGCCTCTTACCCCCACCTGCAAACTCCTCTCTTTCAGTGCTGGGAGACCTTCATTGGGCAAGAACTATATCGTTTTGTGGTGATGGACTTTATTTTTATGCTGCTGGACACCTTCTTTGGAGAAATGGTCTGGAGGTAATGTGTCAACCTCTCCTTTCCTTCTCGCACACTGTTGCAGCTTACCTGCTGTGTACAGTGACTGTCCTCGTACACAGGGCCTGCTGTTCCACTATGTAAACTAGGCACTCGCTTAGGGCATCAGCATCTCCTCTCCCCTTCCCCCACCTCTCGTTCCATATGCAGCATCCTCACAACCACTAAGTAAACTAGGCACCTGCCTAAGGCAAAAAAATCCCCTTTCTCCTTTCTTACCCCTTTGTCCCATGTGCAGGATAGGAAGAGAAGATAACTGTAGGGGGGTAGAGAAGGGAGGGGAGATGCTGGAGTAAAGGGAGGTAGGACCTTGAGTGGCCTATGGGGAGGGGCAGAAGGGAAAGGGAGATACTAGAGTAAAGGGAGGTTGACCTTGAGGGGACTATGGGGGAGGGAGGGAAGGGGAAATGCCGGAGTCAAGGGAGGTAGGACCTTGACTGGACTACGGGGGGGGGGGGGGGGGGGGGGGGGGGAAGGGGAGATGCCAGAGTCAAGGGAGGTAGGACCTTGAATAGCCTATGGAGGGAGAGGGAAGGGAAAGGAAGATGCTGGACTAAAGGGAAGTAGGATCTTGACCCACCCCAAGGGGAGTTGGGTGCATGCATGAAGGTTCACCTAGGATGTCAGTTACCCTTGGGCTGGCCCTGCTCATACATCTAATCACCCTCTGCCTCCTGACATACATCTGGGATTGTTCCTTCCCATCTTCTCCCTCTAGCTCTCTCTGCTACGCAATATATAGTTAGCTTTCCATAATCTTTTCTTGGGAAGTTCCTTCTAACTAAATGTGTCTGTGAGGCAGTAACAAATTGTTGTATAACGAGAACACTGCCTTCATGGGTCACTGCCTTCATGGGCCTTCACACTGTGAGAGTCTGGTGTCACAATCTTGATTCATGAAAAGTGATGAAAGCAGAAATATCTCCCATCCGAGCCCTGACGCTGCCTGTCCTTTACTTTTCAATAGGTTTATTCTGGAGAAGAAGCAGAAACGAAAACCAGAGTTTGACATTGCTCGCAATGTTCTGGAGCTAATTTATGGACAGACTTTGACCTGGTAAGATCCTAGCCGTTTGCATGTGTGTCCATCAGTTTTTGCACAGGTGCCGGATCGTTGCTTGTGCCCATTTCGAAGAAACTGTAACGATTCTTGGTGTGAATTTTGATACTCGCCTCACCTTCAAACGTCAGATTGATTCTGTTGTACGTGCCTCGTTTTTCGCTCTTCTTTGCATTCATTCAGTAAGATCCATCCTCCCACCTTCTGCCATCTGGTCCCTCATGCTCAGTCTCGTAATTCCACACCTGTACTACTGTAACTCTCTTTCTGCTGGCCTACCACTCTATTTGTCGAAACATCTTCAACTTATTTAATCCACCGCCGTTCAATAACTTCCAGTTGCCTCACACATTACATTTAAAATCCTGACCCTCATTTTCAAGGGATGTCTCCCCTCCGCCCCTGATTATATCAATTGTCTTCTCATCTCTTATACTCCTTCCAGAACTCTTCGTTCCACCACTAGATGTCAACTTACTCTCCCACACCCATCGCTCATCTGGCTTGATATCACCCCGGCCTGCGCTATCAGTTACATGGGCCCCAAACTTTGGAACCTTCTCCCACAGCAACTCCTTATGGAGTTTTTTTACCCCAAGTTTAAGACTGCTCTCAAAACCCACTTTTCCAAAAGCTTAAGAAGTTGTGCCATGATCTCACCAATGTCTACACCTCTAATACTTTTGCTTAGACGTTTTGTTCTTGTCTTTCTTTTTTTTTTTCTCCTCCCTCCTATCCCAATTTATTTACTTGTAAATTCCATAGAAACCATTGTTTTGGCCCTTGTGGTATATCAAGAACCTGTAAATAAATAAATCTCCAGGGCTGTGTGTCTTGGTCACATTCCCATCAATGCTCTCTTACAGGCCGATGCTCAGAACCAGGCAATTGCGCTAGAGACAATTAACACCGAAATATTAGTGAACGCAGAATGCTCAGAGGCTGCAGCGGAGATGACAAGCGTGCCAGAGATTAGCACAGATAGCGTGCCAATGCAAATGTATGTTAATGAGGTCATTTCCTATTCCCTCCCAATGCTCAGAGAACAGCGCACAAAACAAAGCCACCTCATTGCTGAAAAACATTAACCCCAGCTCGGAGCAGGCGTTAGGGGGTTAGAAATCCTCTCTTCATTCTTTAAAATCTGCCAGTTTTTTTTATTTAATTTGGAAGCAGAAGGAAGCCCGTGCAAGCCCCTAAGCGCTGGTAGTAAGAAACGAATGTGTGCAAGTCGGAGAAAACCCAAAAGTGAAAGCGCAAATTGGCGCCTGTTTCCTGCATTTAAATATAAGCGCTCCAAGTTTTAAAAAAATTGAAACGTGTGTATATTTAAAGGTGCAGAAAACAGATGCCAATCAGGGGCGCCCTTAGAGATGGTCGTCTCCGTTCGATTATGCCCCTCCATGTGTGCTTCATGTTCGGCTTTGCCAGGCACATGCGCACAGGAGCTGAGCTTCCTGCGAAACTGTTCTGTGCATGCATCAAGCAACTTCCCGCCCCCTGCTTTCACTTTTACAGCACATATATAATTTGAATATCATTTCCTTTGAGCATTGGCCAGCTAGGTTTCTGCGCTGTTTCAGTGGTATGGTTTCTGTGCTGTTGGCTTACCGCAGCAGTTCTGAGCATCGGCCTGTTAATTAAGGACCCCTTTTTATAAAGGTGTGCTAGCATTTTTAGTGCATGCTAAAAATAAACGTTCACGAAACGCTAGAGATGCCCGTATATTCCTATGGACATCTCTAGCATTTAGCGTGTACTAAGAACACTAGCGCACCTTTGTAAAAGACCTCCTTCTATGATAAGACATAAAAGGTTCCTTCTGGGGAATGCCTCTTATGGTTCCAGCAGTGCCGTACCGAGGGTGGGGTGGTGGGGGCGGTTCGCCCCGGGTGCATGCTGCAGGAGGGGTGCAGGGAGCAGCCGTGCGGCTGTCGGCTCAGCTGGTTCCCTGCTCCTTCTGAGGGGTGTCGATGCTGCACCGTAGAGGGGGACAACGTTGCACCAGGGTGGGGGGGGGGGGGGTGCAGAGCAGCGATCCACCCCAGGTGGCAGCTGACCAAGAAACACCACTGGGTTCCAGTGATGCATGAGTCACATTGTCTAAGGTTAGCTTTAGGTGACAGGAACCTGGCAGATTACATAAATATGGATTGTTTCTCTTTGGATACTGGGCAAGCAGAGTTTGTGGGTCCTATTTCTCTTTGCTCCAGTTTTCAAAGTGAAAGAATGCATGTGTGAAAGCAAACATAATCTGAAGAAGTGTATCCCTACTTTGTGTAGACTTTTTCCAGCATGCGGTGGGAAATACCTCCACCACAACCCCTTTAAATGGTGAGGAACCTGCAAACCCGTTTTGTGAGAATAATAATAAAACTGTGTGGGGCAAAGTAACACTGAGAAGGGAAAGAGGCTCTGATCTTTTTAACGGCCATTCTCCTTCCTTCCTTTGCTCACTCTGTCTTTCCTGCTGTTCAAGTCTCATGTCAGGAAGTATTTTTTCACGGAGAGGGTGGGTGGATGCTTGGAATGCCCTCCCGCGGGAGGTGGTGGAGATGAAAACGGTAACGGAATTCAAACATGCATTGGATAAACATAAAGGAATCCTGTGCAGAAGAAAGGGATCCTCAGGAGCTTAGCCTAGAATGGGTGGCAGAGCTGGTGGTTGGGGGCTAGTGTGGGCAGACATATACAGTCTGTGCTGGGGCTGGTGGTTGGGAGGCGGGACTAGTGCTGGGCAGACTTATACGGTCTGTGCCGGGGCTGGTGGTTGGGCGGCGGGGATAGTGCTGGGCAGACTTATACGGTCTGTGCCAGAGCCGGTGGTGGGTGGCAGGGATAGTGCTGGGCAGACCTATACAGTCTGTGCCAGAGCCGGTGGTGGGAGGCGGGGCTGGTGGTTGGGAGGCGGGGTTAGTGGTTGGGAGGCGGGGATAGTGCTGGGCAGACTTATATGGTCTGTGCCAGAGCCGGTGGTGGGAGGCAGGGATAGTGCTGGGCAGACTTATAGGGTCTGTGCCAGAGCTGGTGGTTGGGAGGCGGGGTTGGGGGTTGGGAGGCGGGGATAGGGCTGGCCAGACTTATACGGTCTGTGCCCTGAAGAGGACAGTACAAATAAAAAAGTAGCACATATGAATTTATCTTCTTGGGCAGACTGGATGGACCGTGCTGGTCTTTTTCTGCCGTCATCTACTATGTTACTATGTTACTCTGATTCTTTCGCAGGCTGGGGTTTCTTTTCGTTCCTCTACTCCCAGCTGTACAAACGCTACAGCTGCTGCTTCTGTTCTACATTAAAAAGGTAACGTAGCAGGGAATGGGGGGGGGGGGGGGGGGGGGGGAATGATCTAAAGAGCTCTGCCACATTGTGTTGAGCTTCTGTTGTTATTTATTTTCCATTCATAGGGTTGTGAATATGGAGTGATGGACAAAGTGTTTCGGCTAAAAGTAGAAATAACAGATAAAAATACAGTGGTAACAACAAAAATAAGAAAATGCTCTAAATATGTTATAAAATATAAAATGGTAAAGCAATCAATCTTTAAAAAAATGGACTAAAAGATAGTGAATGATAATTTAAAAAAACTGGACAAATGGATTGTTAGGAAAACATCATGAAACCATAAGGGAAATAAATATAAAAATAAATAATGGATGTACTATAGATCTTAAACACCATTATGGGATACAAAATGTATAGATACATAATTTGGAATTGGGTATGCAACGATCAATAATGCATTGAGAAATATACAGTGGATAAACTACTATCCTATATAATAATTTTCACCTCCAACGTTCTATGCTTGGGACTGTGGCTCCCTGGCTGCAAGTGGTCTGCGAGGCAGACACGCACGGACGTCACTGACGTCAACACAGCTGATTCCAAGGCAAGGGGAGGAGTACGCGTGTTTCCCTACTCCTCCTACTGCCTCGGAATCAGCTGTCACCCCCCCCCCCGCGCTATGCCCCCCTCGAAACCCACCCCCTACCGCGAACCTGTCGATCCCCCCCCCCGGAACGCCGAAAACCGCACCCCCCCTCCCGCCGCTGTTGTGCACTACCTTCGGGTGGGTTCCTCAATCATCTTCTCAGAAAGTTTAACTCCGTGCGTCTGACGTCAGACGCACGCAGAGGAACTTCCAGACAAGATGATTGAAGAACCTATGGGAACAGAAGAACAACACGGCGGCGGTGGTGGCAGTTTTCGCTCGCACGGGGGGGGGGGGGGAACGACAGGTTCACGGAAGGGGGGGGTCGAGGGGGCCGTAGCACGGGGGGGGGGGGAAATTGCCTGCCTAAGGCCCGTTTCCTTGCCTACAGAAACGGGCCTTTTTTACTAGTACAGTATAGGTCATAAATACAATTAAGAAGATTCTAAATTTATTGATGCAGAATTCAGAATATGGTTTGCAATAAAAAGATACCAAATGTACAAATACATATGCGATAATCAATAATGCATTCGGACTAACAATATGTGGAAAATATGTAATAGATATGCTGTACGGTGTAAGTCATAAACACTATAAAAGGATATTATTAATGCATTTACTATCTCGCCCTTTTTCTGATATGCTAAGGGCGTAGCAGTGGTCACCCGTATTTTACCGCACTGATCACCAGCTTTCTTGATGGTTTCCTGACAATCCATTTGTCCAGTTTTATCATTCACTATCTCTTAGTCCATATTTTAAAGATTGATTGCTTTACCATTTTATTTTTTATAACATATTTAGAGCATTTTCTTATTTTCATTGTACCACTGTATTTTTTATGTATTTTGACTGTGTATTTATCTGTTATTTTTAGATTCCTAAGGCAGGCACATTTAACCGAAACACGGTGCCCTGTCAAGTCTTTACTTACTGTCAATAACGTGTATTGTTCTGTTTGGTGTTCCATGGTTTGTCTGTGAAGAGCCGTCATCCGTTTCCCGCTCGTAAGATTCTGGTGTTCTCCATTTCTGTGGACTTTGTGATGGGACAAAGTGACAGGGATGGGGCACACAGCTGCCTGGCTTACTGGAAGGGACGGGGAACATAGCCGCTTTGTTTATTGGAAGGAACGGGGCACACAGTTCCCTGGGTTACAGGCAGGGACGGGGCACACAACTCCCTGGCTTACTGGAAGGGATGGGGAATATAGCCGCTTTGTTTACTGGAAGGAATGGGGCACACAGTTCCCTGGGTTACAGGCAGGGACGGGGCTCACAGCTGCTGTGGTTTAAGGAAGCTAAAATCTTGTATGTTTCTTGCCTGCTTACAGATGAGTTTGATGAGAAACTGCCAATGTCCCAGCAAGCCTTGGCGCGCCTCTCACATGAGCACCATCTTCATCACCCTTTTGTGCTTCCCATCATTCCTCGGAGCAGCCATTTTCCTCTCTTATAGCATCTGGTCGTATGTAATGTTTCAAATTTTGTAATGGGATAGAATGGTCTCTGATAGTTGCATGCAAGCCATTCCTATGACCTTTGATCTCTCTCTCTCTCTCTCCTCTTCTCCTGCAGTGTGAAACCATCAGACACCTGTGGTCCATTCCAGACTCTAGGAACTATCTCAGAGGCAGGAAGGGTTTGGATTCAAGAGCTGGAGAAATCTAACCCCAGGCTTCTCTGGTTTACCTGGATCTACCACTATGTGGTGAAGAATACTTTCTGTATCTTCCTAGCAGCAGGAGTTCTGATGTGAGTACAGGGCGCATTGCATACCTTGTTCTGAGGAGTGTGAAAGCTGTGGATATCGTAAATTGCACTGGTGGATGATATGGCTGACTGTGAGGGTATCGTGGTGCTTGCTGTTGCTGCCACTGAGGCTGCAGTGATACTGTGCATATTGCACACTGCACTGGTGGCTGATGTTGTTGTGACTGCAAGGCTAGAGGACTGGTCTTATGGCTAATGCAGTGGATTGAGAACCTGGCTTTGATTCCCACTGTGGCTCCTTGTTGTCATTGGAGAAGTCACTTAACCCTCCGTTGCCCCTAGTGGCATGTTAAATGTATGACCTTTACCCAGGGGTGTGCTGGTAAATTTTTAACAGGCTCTTTCTCCGGACATAGCCAGCTCTGCAGTTGGAAGGGCCAGGGGTGGCCGGGGGGGGGGGGGGGGGGGGGGGGGGGGGAGCAGCACTTGCCTCTCTCTCCTCCCTCCCTTCATGCGGGAACGCTAGGCATACCTTTGCTGGCAACCAATAAATGGACTGCCACCACTCCCAACGTCTTGCTCTGAGCAGCATGCTGAAACTTCTCACACATGCTGGAGAAGTCCCAGCCTGCTGCTCAGAGCTGGAACAAGGAGCTGGGAGCAGCAGCAGTCTATTTACTTGGCTGGCAGGGCTCAGCATCCCCACCAGCAAAGTAAAAGAGAATTCAGCAGAGGGCCCAAGCCCACATTTTGGGAGCCAGTTGTTAAAGTAGCCATGGAGGGCCCTACTTTAACAACCGGCTCCCAAAATTCTTAAAAACTTAACAACCGGCTCTTGCGAGCCTGTGAGAGCCTGCTCCAGCACACCACTGCCTTTACCTTAGCACATGTACTGCTAACTGATACAGCTGCAACTGTGAGGCTGCAGAGGCAGTTTATATGTCAGACATAATGCTGATACAGGGCCAAGTGCAAAAAATGTAATTGCTCACTGGTAGGCCCAGTTTGGTGCTGTGATTATGGGACTGCAGTGGTACTGTCTCTCTATCAAACACTGGGGTAATGGCAGATGCTGCTGTTACATCAGACATTGTGTACCGGTGGCTGACACTGTGCTCTGATTGCAGGATTGTCATCTACTTCTACATTGAGGTGGTAAATGGACAGCGGAAGATCATTGTAATGCTGAAGGAACAGATTGGAAATGTAAGCACTGGTTCCATCAAGTGCCACGTCCTGAGTTTCCATGTCACAAATTCCTAGCTATAATTTTAGCATTAAATCTTTGTTGCCATGCTGCTGACCGCCTCTCGGTCAGTCACTTTAGGGCTCACACCAAGGGCACTCAGTTTATCAGTTACCTGTCAAAGGCTTTGCTAAAATCTAAGTAACACTACATCTAGTGCCTTTTCCCTCGATCCAACTCTGGTCACTCAGTAAAAGAAATTAATCGGGTTTGTCTTGTAAGACCCTGCCCTTATTAAAACCGTGATGTCTCGTGTCCTGCAATCTGTTGGGTGCCACAAACCTTTGCTATTCTCTGTTTTAGAAGCGTTTCCATTAATTTACTCCCCACAGAGGTCAGACTAACCAGCTTGTAGTTTTTCAATCTCTTCCTTCTGCTTTTGTAGAGAGGAACCACATCCACCCTTCTCCGGTCCTCCTGGACCGCTCCCAACTCTAGAGCAGCATTGAAAAGATCAGCCACTAGAACTTTTTTAAGTTCTTCAGTACCCTCGGATGTATGCCATCCGGTCCCATCGCTTTCTCCACCTTTAGTTCGCTCCTCACAAACACAGACCTCTGAAAATTGATCGAGATCTTCCACATTTCCATTTCTATTTGTCCCCTTCTCGGCCCTTCCTCTGTCAACACAGAACAGAAATATTTATTAAGCAATTCCACCTTATCTTTATCAGCTTCCAGTGGTGTAGCAAGGGGGGCTGCCGCCCGGGGCGGTTCGCCATTGCACCCCGCCCGGGTGCAGCGATGACATCCCCCCCGACCCAGTGCCTACCCTCCTCAACTCCGTCCAACCAGCTCCCGCACCCTACCTTTAAAGAAATCTCAGAAGCCTTGGCGAGGCGCAGCGCCTCGCGCTTGCATGTAAAAGAAGTGTGGTTCGTCTCATCGGGCTTTCCCTCAGTCTGTCTGTCCCACCCTTGTGGAAATAGGAAGTTGCGTTAGCGGAGGGCGGGACAGAGTGAGGGAAGGCCCGATGAGATGATCCACACTTCTTTTACATGCAGGCGCGAGGCGCTGCGCCTCGCCTCCTGAGATTTCTTTAAAGGTAGGGTGCGGGAGCTGGTTGGATGGAGCTGAGGGTAGGCACTGGGTCTGGGGGTGTTGATGCACCGAGGGGGGGAGTGTCATCATGCTGCACCCGAGGGGGGGGGGGAGCTGGCAGGGAGCACCCCCCTTGAGCTGACACCCGGGGCAGACTGCCCCCCCCTTGCTACACCACTGTCAGCTTCTACATATTCCTCCCCTTCACCTTTGAGCCTCACGATGCCACTCTCTCACATCCTCCTATCGCTTACATATCTAAAAAAAAGTGTTGTCTCCCCTCCAGTCCATTTTACCGTATTACCCGTTGTTTTTTTTTGCTTCCATTTGCATTTTAGCTCTTAGCTTTTCCAGATATTGTCATCTATCTTCCTCTTTCTGCAATCTCTTGTAGTGTATAAAGGCTTAACCTCTTTTTCCTTACCTCTCCAGCAACTACTTTGAGAAGCAAAGCAGCCTTCTTTTCTTGCTTTTATTTACTTTCCTAACAAAAAGGTTTGTTGCCCTTAAAATAGCGCCAGATGTTCCCATCCATCTAACACCAATAAATAAACTTGTTGCATTTAAGAATGAAGGCACAGAGGCTTCCCTGACAAGTAGCTGGAGGCAACATTGGTGGGGGTTCCTGAGCTTTATCGTTTTTCTCCATCTATAACAGTGCTATGCATTTTACAAGACTTATTATCATTTGAATCCCATGTAAATACACTCACTCAAAGAGCCTTTCTCATAGGTGCATAAGTATTGCCATACTGGGATAGACCGAAGGTCCATCAAGCCCACCATCCTGTTTCCAACAGTGGCCAATCCAGATCACAAGTACCTGGCAAGATCCCAAAACACTACAATACATTTTATGCTGCTTATCCTAGAAATAAGAAGTGAATTTTCCCCGTCCATTTTAATGGCTTATGGACTTTTCTTTTAAGAAGCTATCCGAACCTTTTTAAAACCCCGCTAAGCTAACTGCTTTTATTACGTTCTCTGGCAACAAATTCCAGAGTTTAATTACATGTTGAGTGAAGAAATATTTTCTCTGATTTGTTTTAAATTTACTACTTTGTAGCTTCATTGCGTGCCCCCTAGTCTTGGTATTTTTGGGAGTGCGCTTGCAAGTACTTTGATCAAGACCATTTTTATTTGATAGTACAATCATTGATCCTAAGTACACTGGATTACTGTAACATCATCTACTTAGGATCCCCTAAACAATTATTGAAGCGGTTGCAATCCATTCAGAATACTGTGCTTCGTCTGATTTACTCTTTGAAAAAATATGATAGTGTATCTCAGTATTATATAGTCATTGGCTTCTGGTTCACGCTAGTCATGTTCAAAGTTTTCTGTCTTATGAATAAAGTGGTGCATGGGCTAGCCCCATTGTATCTCAGTTCATTGTGTTTTCTCTCCAAAATCAAGGATCACTAGATCAATTGGTTTATTTACTTTTCCTTCTTTAAGAACTATAACAAGAGCCAAGTTATTAGATAACCTTTTTTTTTCCACTCCAAGCCACTCACCTTAATAAAAATATTCAAATCCTTTCATCTACTACTTTAAATTATTTCCAGTTTTGAAAATATAGCAAAACCTACTTATTTAGGAAACTCAAATTACACTCTAATAACTGGCTTGGAATAGTTGTTTTTTTTTTCCAAACTAGAAGGTGGATGTATAATTCGTTTATAATTTGTATTTCCTAGAAATGGCCGGCTTCTTGTGAATTGTGTCCCATTTTGAACTGTGAAGTACTAGCAGAATACAAGCTAAATTGTTAATGTTGTTAAAAGCTGTCCTGTGCAGGTAGTGCAAGTGAGCCACACATCTGCCACCGAACTCATTCAAACGTGTGAGAGCAGTGGAAAAGGCTGTTGCAGCCATTACACTTGGGACTCAGTCACCAATCCTTGCTGAAGAGTAACTCGCTGTACAACCTCCTGAACTCACCTTTGTGCACTTTTCTTATTCTTCATGTAAACTCCATCAGCTTCTCGTTTCTAAAGAGAGTCTGGTCCAGTATGGTTACATGTTCACCATGGTTCTTCAGGAACGACACAAATCATCTATGTGCCTAGGTGGTAGGGATACAGCTGGGAGATGACTGAAGACTCCAGAGTGGAAATGAGGGAAGCCCATAGCGGGAAGGGATGGGAATGTAGGAATTATAGTGGCAAAATCAATAGACCGGGGCTACTGCTGCTTATCCTGTATCTACTGGTAACTGTGCCATAAGCTTTTCACTGATTTGCTTACATTTATCGTTTTGTTGTTTCAGGAAGGTGAAGACAAGAAGTTCCTTATCCAGAAAATTCATTTGATTTACAGAAAGCAGAAAAGAGAAGATAACGTGGGAGGACAATCTTGGAAGGGCCAAGTGATTGGGCCAGATACTATATCTGAGGAGAGGGAAGCCAACCCTTAGTAAGTCAGGGGAATGCATCTTGCAACTGAGCTTATTTCAAATTACCACGTACAAAATGAGTCTACATGAAAATCCTCAGAGACACAACGAGCTGCAAGCTCCCCCCACCCCATCCTCTCAACCTCTGGCTTTATGTACTGACAGCCCAAGGCCTGTACTAGGGACACTTTCTGGCCAGTCCTATGTCAGGGGGCCTGGTATCAATCCAATAATGGACCACGGCAGGGACAGAAGTTACACACCTAAGTGATGATATCCTGGGTGGGGGATGTGTCATACACTGATTTTGTTGGGGAAAGAGGACTGATAAAATGGAAAATAGCCATTTTTTAGGCTGCAGTATGACCTAATGAATGAACCTTATTATCCTTCAGGGCTTAGCCTGTACCGTGGGATCCAGCAGAATCCGAGACCTCCTTCTGCTCACTCCCAAAAATTAAGAGCTGGGGAATTTAATAAGAATCAGGCCTCATGTAAACAGCAATGTCCAGGTGGCTGGAGACTTGTTTGGTCTTGGGAGCTGTCTCTCAACTGTGGCCATAGAGTTTGGCTTCACAAAACAGTCACATCTTGTCACTGTGCTTGTGTTCTTGGAAAAGTCTTATGCTGTATCCTGCTCCATGGCCAAACCATAGCTACGACTTGCATTAGCAGGAAATGGGACAGAATCTTAAATATTACAGACACTCACAGGCTAGAAACTGTATTTTATTTCTGTGCTTGAAATACACTTTGAAGGTCTCATCCTCTGTTCTTGTATTGCTGGCACAGAAGTTACATATTTCAGGTACCCCATCTCCACTCTGTGTTATTTATCTAACATTATAAACCCGGGCACCAGCTACCAACTTCTTACTCCCATGAACTTATGCTAAGGTGGGTGTGAGAGGCAAGGCGCTTCAGTGGGAGAAGTAGGCTTTGAACCCAGATCTCCTGGTATCTGGTCCATTAATTACATCTGCTGAACATAAATACAGTGAGAAGAATGAGGTGAAAGATGTGGTTTAATGCTCTGAGAATGACCCGGCCTGTTTGTTCCATCTTTCCCTCTCGTGAATGCAGTTCAGAGGACTGGACTGTTAACCAGTTCTGTGAAATAATCTTTTTTTTGCAAATGAACAAAAGCTCAGGGAAACAGTCACCCAGGCCTTTCAGGGATCAGGAAAAGTTGCTTTCGAGGCCTGCTCTAAATGTTCTGGTTAAAAAAAATAATGTTATTATTATGTCAAGTACAACTTACATGTTAATTCATTAAGCAATGCTAAAATGAAAATAAGCAAAACCATACAGTCACAAATTGAGAGAGGAAACCAAAGAGAAACTCCATGAAGAAATGAAAATAACAAAGACTAATTAACAGAAAAGGAACAGAATGCTGCAGATAACACGTGAAGACGTATTTTCAAAGCACTTAGACTTACAAAGTTACATAGCAGATAACACGTGAAGACGTATTTTCAAAGCACTTAGACTTACAAAGTTACATAATAACCTATGGAACTCTGTAAGTCAAGTCTAAGTGCTTTGAAAATGAGCCCCTGTAATGACCTACCAGTCGAGGATGCCACAGAAACAACCTTACCCTCTAAAAAGAATAACAGTTGAGCCGGTTCATAGGAAATCTATCTTTTCCCTTCATAGGTAACTGCCCCAGTCTCAGGCCCCATGATTTATTGGATAATGAGGGCTTGTGCAGTAAAGACAGGGACTACAGTCCTGTTACAGCTGTGGCCCACATTCCATCCGTGCTGCGTCCTGGGCCTGCTACAGCTTCAGTTCAGGGTCTACATGTTGCAAGTCGGTCTCCGCAGGCCGTGTGCAGCCACTGCAGAACCGCAGGCAGACCTGTGCCATCTCGTGCACTTACTTCCAGCACTGTGATGGGTTGTTTAGCACAGGAAATGATGTCGTTCAGTCTGAACAAGGATTTCAACTCCAGTAAGGACATGTAGCACGGAAGATCACTGGAAATGGAGAAAGGAACAGAAAAAGCACTGTAACTACCAGTATAGCCTCGATTACTCAGTAACTCTAAGAGGTCAGGCTATCTACCCTTAACCTAGAGCCCTTTCCCCTGTTCTCAGTATAAATGTGACAGGAACTTCCTTTAAAACCAGTCATGTTTTAGAAAGAGATGGGAGATGGGGGGGGGACTGGGGATTCCAGTAATTTTTTGAAATCCTAGCATTCTCCTTAATTAACTAGGAGTTGAGAAAATGACCACAGTGACCGCTCTCTCTCTGGTCATACCCTTGGGTGTGTTAGACATGACATAACTAAGCCACTGACCACAGGATTACGTGAAATGTTTGGTCCTTTGCAGGTGTTACAGGTGAACATTTTGAGATAAGAAAGCAAACATTGCTGAAATGTAACTTCTGCTGCCCAGAAGAACCGGCCTGTTTGTTCTAGCGCCTTGCAAAGATCAGCTGTCCCACTCTCCATCCAGGCCTGGGCCCTGCTGCCCCCCCCCCCCCCCCCATCCTGCAGATGTTCATTTGCTTTCTTTAAAGGCTGGCTTGTTTTCCATATTTAGAGAGTTGTACTAGGCCCCTGTGTTTCTTCAGTGTCTGTCCTTGAAATATGAAACTGTATTATTACATACACCAGCTCCTGTGACCTTTCTGTGCAAGCCAGTTCCAGCCCCATTTGCTAATGTGTGGTTTTGTTTTGTTTTTATCACAGGTGCACAGGAGATAAGTAACAATTAAATATTTATTCTGACAAACGTCTTGCTTACATTTTATTGAAGAGAATCAGGACACAAGCTGTAGCCAGAGGGTTGGCGGAGAGGACAGACAGGAGCTGGATGCAGGATGCAGAAACCTGGGTGGGGTTGGCAGCATCGATCACAAACTAGAGATGAAACAGCAAAAGCGTTTGTTTTATTTTTGTACCCAAGATAACTAAAACAGTACCAAACATGAGCCTCTTATAAGCTGTCAGCACATGAAGAGATGCTATGAAATGATTTTAGAAAATAACCTTTATTTGAAAAGTCCATCCGTCAACAAAAGACCCAACAGATCAGCAGAAATGATTGAGTCTATAGGACAAGGGGCATCATGTGGTCACTTAAAATTAGGCTTGGCTGATCACGGGATAAATTAGCCCCAGTTATTCAGCGCCGAGCTGAACTTTTAGAACCCCTTTTTAAGGCCTCCTGAGCCCGTTCGATCCCCCCCCTCCCAGCCACCCCCAGGCCTACCTGGGGGCAATGGAGGCAGGAGCAAACCCCCCCTCTCACGGCAGCTTCCTCAATATGGCTACTGCAGTAATACGCGAGAGGTCATGCCAGCCATTTTTCAGATGCTGCCGCTTGGGGAAGAAGTGAGGCTTCTTCTGTTTTATCGATTTCTAACTTTTCTTTTATGTATTTTTTTCAGTATGTGCAGGGAGTGGGTGGGGCGCTGTCAGTAGCGCCTCATGCCCATCTTTTTTAGTTTTAGTCATCACTACAGTAAGTTCCGTTTTTATCCCTTTTTTTAAATATATTTTCATTTGCTTTTTCTTATTACATCCTGCTTAGGCTCAGATCAACATACAACACCAGCGGTGTTTTTAACATCATTATACAAGTGTCGTCACTGTTTACAAGGATTTCAGGATCTATATTACCGCTTCTAGTCGGTATCCTATCTTGTACTCCTTCTTTCTCACAGTATTTTTAAGGGTGAAGGGAGAAATTAGATCTTACCTGCTAATTTGCTTTCCTTTAGTCCCTCCGGAGTATTTTCTCAGTCTCCACCTGCTGGTAGGCGAGCACAACCCATCAGTCCAATCCTGGTCCGGTCCGGAGGGACGCTAAGGAAATGGTTGCCGCCCGATGCCGTTTTTTTCTTTCTATTACATTTATATTGTTGATGTGTTGGTTGGTTCATTCATATCACAGATACTCATGTTATTTCCTGTTTATACCACAAGGTAATTTTTTTAATACTCATGGTCCCCTTAGAACTCCACACATTTGGTTCTGTAAATTATTGTCTAACAGGTATAGTTTGAAGTAGTTTTCTTTTAGTAGTTTTTATTAAGGTTTTCTTTTCACTAGATAGCTATTGATACATTTCATCACAACCAGAGAAATGTAGACAAGACTTTTCTACACAACACAAAGATGTACTTTTTATTATTATATATTATGTATTTTTTATGTTCACATTAAGGTGCCTTTTGTCATTTTACTTTCGACTTAATGGAGTTTTATGCATTTCTTTGTCAAATGACTTATGTTTGTTCTGTAATTTTAATTTATGTATTCCATTGACAGACGACGTATGTATTTGACATTTTATGGATTCTCTTTCCATCTATTAGAATGTACAACTCTGCATTTTTCTCCATTTTTGTGGTTTTACTCTATACATAGGAGTAAATGTATCCCCATTTTAGTGACATTCATTTACTATTTGCTGTTTAAATTCAAGGTTCACGTTGACCCCTTTTTCTGTGTCGAAATGTTTTTTAAGCTTGTATGTATATATATTTTGTATTATGTATTTATTTTGAAATGTTGATGTTTTTATGTATAGACTCCTGAGGGAGGCCACTGGGCCGAAACACGGCCGTGTCACGTCAAGGTGTAGACCTGTTTAATAAATCTTCTAGAACAGAGAGCATCATCATCTCAATGTGTCACCTTCGCTGTCTCCTGAGTGTGATTTTTTTTCTTTGAAGTTCTTGCTCTTCGGTATTTTGGTCGTATACTGCATTTGCCACCGGCTGGCTCAAACTTGTATGAGGAACTGACAGCTGAGAGTGACTGAGGCAGGATCAGCAGTTTAGAGCACTCTCTACAAAGAGAACCTGCTAGGAGCGTGATATATAACGCCGAGGACCAGCAAAAGATTCAGTCTAGGCACAGCTATGACTCACCATAACAGAGCTGCAGTCTCTATAATAACTGGGCCAGATGGGGCCCATACAGCCCCCCAGCTCCCTCACAGTGATCTTTCTCTTCTGGATCACAAGATCAGTCAAGTTTGTACCGACCTGCAAAAAAAGCACCATTATTAAATGTCTGAAAAAGGGGTCTGCAGGCGAGAGTATAAGATTATGATTTGAAACAATTGAGACATGAATTCTGGCTCTGTGCAATATTTGCTATGCTCCAATCTCCCTAAACCTCTGGATCTGGTGTATTTGGATTTCAGCAAGGCCTTTGACCCGGTTCCGCACAGACGGCTCATAAATAAACTGAGTTCCCTCTGTGTAGGACCTAGAGTAACTGACTGGGTTAAAAATTGGTTGAATGGAAGGAGTCAGGGGGTGGTGGTAAACGGAGCTTGCTCTGCAGATAAGGATGCTATCAGTGGAGTAGGGATCGGTCCTAGGGCCAGCTCTTCTTAACATCTTTGTGAGTGATAGTCAGGAAGGGCTGTCTGGTAAGGTTTGTCTCTTTGCGGCAACAGCGTGGACACCCCAGAGGGTGTGGATGATGAGGAAGGTCACAGTGAAGCTTGAGGAATGGTCCAATATTTAACAACTAAGATTTCATGCTAAAAAATGGAGAGTCATGCACTTGGGTCACAAGAATCCAAGGGAACGGTACAATATAGGGGGTGAAGTGCTTCTGTGTACAAAGGAAGAGCAGAACTTGGGGGTGATTGTATCTGATGAACTTAAAGTGGCCAAACAAGTAGAAAAAGCAACAGTCAAAGCCAGAAGGATGCTTGAGTGCATAAGGAGAGGGATGACCAGCAGGAAGAGGTGATGGTGCCCTTGTATAAGTCTCTGGTGAGGCCCCGTTTAGAGTACTGTGTAAAATTCTGAAGACAACACCTACAGGATGGAGTCGATCCAGAAGGTGGCTACAAAATTGGTAAGTGGTCTTGGACATAAAACATATAAGGACAGGCTTATGAACCTCAACATGTAAACGCTGGAAGAGAGGGGATATGATAGAGACGTTTAAATATCTCAGGGGCATTAATGTAGAAAGCCTTCTTCAAATGAAGGAAAACTCTGGAATGAGGGGGCATACGATGAAGTTGAGAGGAAATAGGCTTAGGAGGAATCTAAGAAAGTATTCATTTTCGGGAAGGGTGGTGGAAGTTGCGGAGATGAGGACTGTGTCAGAGTTTGAGAAAGCATGGGACAAGCATGTGGGATCCCTTAGGAAAAGGAGGAGTTAAGGGTTATGGGGGGTGGGCAGACTGGATGGGCCATTTGGCCTTTATCTGCCAAAGAAGCTGTTTATCTTACTCTGTTGACTAGGTAATCAACAGAAATAAAACAAAATAAAACATGGAAAAGAAAATGATACCTTTTTTATTGGGCATAACTTCATACATTTCTTGATTAGCTTTTGAAGGTTGCCCTTCTTCGTCAGATCGGAAATAAGCAAATGTTGGTAGATGACAGTATATATAAGTTTTATATATACTGTCATCTACCAACATTTGCTTATTTCCGATCTGACGAAGAAGGGCAACCTTCAAAAGCTAATCAAGAAATGTATTAAGTTATGTTAAAAAAAAAAAAGGTATCATTTTCTTTTCCATGTTGTATTTTCCTTGAAGAAGTATCTCCTCGGGTATCTCCTTTCACCTTCATCCTATGCCCCCTCGTTCCAGAACTTCCTTTCAACTGAGACTCATCTCTTGTGCATTCAAGCCGTGTAGGTATTTAAATGTCAAATCTCCCCTCTCCCACCTTTCTTCCAAAGTGTACAGACTGAGATCTTTTAGTCTGTCCCCATATGCTTTATGACGAAGACCACTGACCATTTTTGTAGTTGCCCTCTGAACCTACTCCATCCTGTTTATATCTTTTTGATGGTTTGGTCTCCAGAATTGTACACAATATTTTAAATGAGGTCTCACCAGAGTCTAATACAGAGGCATCATAACCTCCTTTTTACTACTGGCCATTCCTGTCCCTATACACCCAAGCATCCATCTGGTTTTTGCCATCACATTTTCTCCTCCTGTTTCGTGCACAAAAGTTCTTCACCCCCTAAACTGTACCGTTCCCTTGGGTTTTTACAGTCCAAATGCATAACTCTGCATTTTTTTAGCATTAAATCCAAGCTGCCAAATTCCAGCCCATTCCTCTAGCTTCAATAAGTCCTTCCTCATGTTATCCACACTATCAGGAATGTCTACCCTACTGCAGATTTTGGTATCATCTACAAAGAGGCAAACCTTACCAGACAGCCTTCAGCAATATCATTTACTACAATGATAAAAAGAACTGGCCCAAGTTCCGAACCTTGCAGCAAATCACTGGTAACATCCTCTTCCTCAGAATGACTTCTATTTACTACCGTCCTCTTGTCACCTTCCACTCAACCAGCTCCTAACCCAGTGTGACACCCCGACTGAAGGTTCAGGGTGGGCCTATGAAATTACACAGCTAGACAAAGGGATATAAATGAAAACAAGTGTTTGTTTAATTGAATCCTGAGGCCTGTTACATCACAGGAGCAGGAACAAAAGATAGAACGCCTCTGTAGTTCAATAAGCACAGTCTTTCTCGGTTCTTCTTTGAGTACCAGGGTCTGGCTCCAGCCAGACCTCAAAGAAAGCTTGTCAGTCTCACACAAGAAGCAAAAGCAGCTTAACTCGGGCAGGTCACAATTCTTAACCATAGGTGGTGGTGGTGATGGCATACACTGGTTCTTCTCTCTGGGTCCCCTGTCTTATATACTTCCTGGTTTAGGCTCCACTCCTCCTCCCAGGTGGGACTACTGCTGTTAAGGTGGCTCAGACTGTTCAGGGTGAGGGGCAGAGTTCTATAAACTCCCTCACACCCAGACAGTCACTTTAGGACCCATACCGAGGGCACTCAGTTTATTTATTAGTCGTCTATATGGAACCATGTCAAAGGCTTTGCTAAAATCTAAATACACCACATCTAGCGCTCTCCCTCGATCCAATTCTCTGGTCACCCAGTCAAAGAAATTAATCAGACTTGTATGACAAGACCTGTCTCTAATGAAACCATGCTGCCTCAGGTTCTGTAATTCATTGGATTCCAAACACTTTACTATTCTCTGTTTTAAAAGCGTTTCCATTAATTTACTTACCACAGAAGTCAGACTTACCAGAATGTATTTCCCAACAATGATGCCTAGATCCCTTTCCTGGTCGGTGACTCCTAACGTGGAGCCTTGCATTACATAGCTATAATTCGGGTTCCTCTTTCCCACATGCATCACTTTGCACTTGATCACATTAAACGTCATCTGCTATTTAGATGCCCAGTTTCCCAGTCTTGTAAGGTCTTCTTGTAATTTTTCACAATCCTCTTGCGATTTAAGAACTTTAAATAAATTTCTGTCATCAGCAAATGTAATTACCTTACTAGTTACTCCCATCTCTAGATCATTTATAAATATGTTAAAAAGCAGCGGTCCCAGCACAGACCCCTGAGGAACCCCATTATTTACCATTCTCCATTGAGAATACTGACCATTTAACCCTGTTTTCTATCTTTTAACTAGTTTTTAATCCACAATAGGACACTACCTCCCATCCCATGAGTTTCCAGTTTCCTCTAGAGTCTTTCATGAGGTACTTTGTCAAACGCCTTTTGAAAATCCAGATACACAATATTGACTGGATCACCTTTATACATGTTTGTTCACCCCTTCAAAGAAATGTAATAAATTGGTGAGGCAAGATTTCTCTTCACTAAATCCATGTTGGCTTTGTCTCATTAATCCATGCTTTTGAATACGCTGTGTAATTTTGTTCTTTATAATAGTCTCTAACATTTTGCCTGCACCGACGTCAGACTCACTGGTCTATAATTTCCCGGATCTCCTCTGGAACCTTTTTTAAAATCCGGCGTTACATTGGCCACCCTCCAATCTTCCAGAACCATGTACCTGAATGTAACGCATCTTGAGCTACTACTGAAAAAGGTGTGAGCAAATCTAAATAAATAAATGTAACTTTGTAAGTCAAAATGCTTTAAAAAGACACCTCAATAGGAGGGAAGGGAAAGGGATGGGAATTGATATATCGCCTTTCTGTGGTTACAATCACAGTGATTTATACATTATATACAGGTACTTATTTTGTACCTGGGCCAATGAAGGATAAAGAGAGACTAGACAGTACAAGGCAAGACATTGCTGGGGGTTACACGGCCCAGAAAGTAGGGGCATTAGGGAACGCCCGAATTAAAAAATACGTTTTGAAAGTTGTTTTCAATTCTTTAAAGGATCGTTCCAAACAAATGGAATGGTCAAGGGCAATGTAGCCATCTCGCTGAAGCAAGAGTTTCTAGCAAAATCCACAGCTGAATCTGACGGAAAGGACCATTACGAGGTTTTCAACAGAAAGATCTAGGGGGTCGGTAGAGAATCAGAAGAGGTGGTAGGAATAAGGGATGACCTAAGCTGTGTAATTTATTGACCAACAATTAGTAATCAGTGTTCCTTTTACAGGTAAACAACCGCACTTATCTTCCCTTCAGCTACCAATGAAGAGACCTGAGCTAAATCCAAAGAGGTAGCATGAAATTAAACCACTCTACGAACACATGGTGTGGCTAAAGAACTAGGAAAAAAGTATCTTTCATTTGTTTATTACATTTACTTTACTACCTCTCGCCTGCTGGACAAAGGGGCAACCAAAATGATAAATGGTATGGAAGGGCTCATATGAAATGTATCTGAAGCAGGTCAGGGCAGAAGACATGGGCTATTAGGGTCTTTACCATGTTAAAAGCTGACAATAACCACTGCCCCCCAGAGGTACCCAGCTTTGACCGTACCGTTGAAAGCGTAGGGGGTATGTCTCCCAGATCTCCAACATCATCACTGGTGCTCAGCTGTGCAAACAAAAGTTAAAGAACAAGAGAAAAGTGCGGAAACAGTTGCTGCCACAGAGAACAGGGCAGGACGGCTCATATTGCGCCAGATCCCAAAGCTGTAATCACCCCAGCCAGAAGGTTCTCAGGACAGGCACAACAAGGCTGCATGCCCTGATTTCCAACATATGCAAAAACATCTCACACATCATTGTTCTAAGTATCGAGCAAGCCAGAGGGGCTACGGTGGTCACAAGAACAGATTTCAGAGTCACTGTCGTTCTATATTTAGCTGAGACCCACCTCTCACTGCTAAGAGAGGCCACAGGTATTACATTCATGTCTTCAATTGCGGAGAGGATCTGGGTCTACTACCTGCCTCATGGGAGACGGAAGGGGGTAGGTGGAGGCAGGTGGTTACAAGTGGTTAAGAGTCAAAAGCAATGTTAAAGAGGTGGGCTTTCAGTCTAGATTTAAAGGTGGCCAAGGATGGGGCGAGACATAGGGGCTCAGGAAGTTTATTCCAGGCGTAGGGTGCAGCGAGACAGAAGGCGCAAAGTCTGAAGTTGGCAGTAGTGGAGAAGGGAACAGATAAGAAGAATTTATCCATGGAGCGGAGTGCACGGGAAGGGGTGTAGGGAAGGACGAGTGTGGAGAGATACTGGGGAGCAGCAGAGTGAGTACATTTATAGCTTAGTAGAAGAAGTTTGAACAGGATGCGAAAACGGATAGGGAGCCAGTGAAGCGACTTGAGGAGAGGGGTAGTATGAGTAAAGTGACCCCGGCGGAAGACGAGACGGGCAGCAGAGTTTTGAACCGATTGGAGAGGGGAGAGGTGACTAAGTGGGAGGCCAGCAAGAAGCAGATTGCAGTAGTCTAAACGAGAGGTGACAAGGGTGTGGATGAGGGTTTTGGTAGAGTGCTCGGAAAGAAAGGGGCGGATTTTACGGACGTTGTAAAGAAAGAAACGACAGGTCTTGGCGGTCTGCTGGATGTGAGCAGAGAAGGAGAGAGAAGAGTCAATGACTCCAAGGTTTCGAGCCGAGGAGACAGGGAGAATGAGAGAGCCATCAACAGAAATAGAAAACGGGGGGGGGGGGGGGGGGGGGGGGGGGAGTGGGGAGGTGGGTTTGGGGGGAAAAATGAGAAGTTCGGTTTTGGTCATATTTAATTTCAGGTGGCGTTGAGACATCCAGGCAGCAATGTCAGACAAGCACGCTGAAACTTTGGTTTGGATGCACCTGGAGTATTGTGTTCAGTACTGGTCTCCGTATCTCAAAAAAGATATAGTAGAATTGGAAAAGGTACAGCGAAGGGCGACGAAAATGATAGTGGGGATGGGACGACTTTCCTATGAAGAGAGGCTGAGAAGGCTAGGGCTTTTCAGCTTGGAGAAGAGACGGCTGAGGGGAGATATGATAGAAGTGTATAAAATAATGAGTGGAATGGATCAGGTGGATGTGAAGCGACTGTTCACGCTATCCAAAAATACTAGGACTAGAGGGCATGAGTTGAAGCTACAGTGTGGTAAATTTAAAACGAATCGGAGAAAATTTTTCTTCACCCAACGTGTAATTAGACTCTGGAATTCGTTGCCGGAGAACGTGGTACGGGCGGTTAGCTTGACGGAGTTTAAAAAGGGGTTAGATAGATTCCTAAAGGACAAGTCCATAGACCGCTATTAAATGGACTTGGAAAAATTCCGCATTTTTAGGTATAACTTGTCTGGAATGTTTTTACGTTTGGGGAGCGTGCCAGGTGCCCTTGACCTGGATTGGCCACTGTCGGTGACAGGATGCTGGGCTAGATGGACCTTTGGTCTTTCCCAGTATGGCACTACTTATGTACTTATATGTACTTATATCAGCATAGAGATGGTAGGAAAAGCCATGGGATGAGATTAATGAACCAAGGGAAGAAGTGTAGATAGAAAAGAGGAGGGGACCAAGAACAGAACCCTGAGGTACGCCGACAGGCAGAGGGATAGAAGTAGAAGAGGATCCACCAGAGTGAACACTAAAGGTGCGGAGGGAGAGGTAGGAAGAGAACCAGGAAAGGACAGAGCCCTGGAATCCAAGTGAGGACAGGATATCAAGGAGTATGCTGTGATCGACAGTGTCAAAAGCAGCGGAAAGATCAAGAAGAATGAGGATGGAATATTGACCTCTGGATTTTGCCAGTAATAGGTCATTGGAGACTTTAGTAAGAGCAGTTTCGGTTGAGTGGAGAGGGCGAAAACCAGATTGTAGTGGGTCAAGAATAGCATGTGAGGACAGAAAATCAAGGCAGTGGCGGTGAACAGCACGCTCAAGTAATTTGGAGAGAAATCGGAGGAGGGAGATGGGTCGGTAATTAGAGGGACAAGTAGGGTCGATTGAAGGCTTCTTAAGGAGAGGTGTGACCACAGCATGTTTAAAGGCAGCAGGGACAGTCGCAGTGGAAAGTGAGAGGTTGAGAATGTGACAGATAAAAGGAATAAGAGCAGGAGAGATGGCATTAAGAAGGTGGGTGGGAATGGGATCAGAGGAACAGGTGGTACATTTTGAGGAAGAAAGGAGAAGTGTAGTTTCCTCTATAGTAACTTCAGGAAAGGAGAAAAAAGAATGAGGGGAAGGAGAGAGAGGGGAACGGACTAGTGGAGGGAGAGGTGGTGAGGTAGAGAATTCAAAGTTTATCTTTTGAACCTTGTCGTGAAAGAATTCAGCAAGGGTCTGAGGAGATAATGAAGGGGGAGTTGGGGGAGGGGGCACCTTGAGGAGAGAGTTCAATGTGGTGAAGAGAAGTCGAGGGTTAGAGCCAAGAGAGTTGGTCAGTTGGATATAATAATCCTGTTTGGCGCGTAAAAGAGCAGATTGGAAGGAGGTCAGCATGAACTTAAAGTGTAGGAAATCAGCAAGGGCCCGAGATTTCGGCGGAGCGGGTACAGGAACGTAGGTAGCGGATATTAGAACTCAGCCAAGGTTGGGGTTTTGTGCGCCTTATAGGGCGGGTCATCAAAGGTGCAAGAGTGTCTAAGGCAGAGGATAGAGTATTGTTGTAAGAAGAAACAGCCTCGTTGACAGATGTGGATGGTGCCACAGTAGAGAGGAGGTTTGAAACATGGGTGAATATTCCTAGATAAATTAGATAAGATAGGATGGGACTGGGAGGGAGGAGATTTAAGTGTGAAAGTTATAAGATGGTGATCAGAGAGGGGAAGATCAGAGGCAAAGAAACTAGAGGGTGAACAGTTGGAGGAGAAGATGAGATCAAGACAGTGACCATTTTGATGAGTGGGGGAGGTGGAGCATAGTTGGAGATTAAAGGAGGATGTTAAAGCGAGTAACTTGGAAATATAAGAGTTGGAAGGATCATTAGCAGGAATATTAAAGTCACCAAGGATGAGAGAGGGGGAGGAAGGATCATGGAAGAAGACAAGCTACTCATTGTAGCTCACTTGCATTCTCTAGTCCTTCGGTACCTGAGTCGGAGAATCGGGACGTCCCTTTAGATTAGGCTCCTCTTCCTGCTCTCTTCAGCCAATCAAAGCGGGCTTAGCTGGCTGTTGTCAGCAAAACGCGCTCTGATTGGCTGAAGAGACCAGGAAGAGGAGCCTAATCTAAAGGGACGTCCCGATTCTCCGGCAACCAGGAAAATTGAAAAATTTCGCTGTGGAGGGGTAAGTGGCGCGGCGAAGACTAAATAGAAGGGGGAAAAAAAACACGAGCGCCGGCAGAGCAAAAAACTGCGAAAAAAAAAACCGTCTCTCACAAGCGCAGGGAGAGTACGTCCTTAAAGGACGCCCCTCACATGCGCTCCCTGCTTTTTTTTTTTTCTTTTTTACCTTTTTTGGGGGCCCTTTTCCTTTCCGATTCCCTCACAGGAGCCCTAACAAGAGGTCAGACATCTCGTTAGGGTTCCTATGGTAAGGGAATCAGAAAAACGGTAGTGCATCTGATTATAATGGGCTGCAACGGTACTGCAGCTCATTATAATAGCTTTTCAATCATTTGCATTCCGTTTTCATTGCCTGCTACCGTGGCAGGGAAAATGCCCTTAGTGCATGCCCGGGGTGAACTACTTGCGTTTTAAACTGGCTGGAACCAGTTTAAAACGCAAGTTGTGGGTTCGTTAGGTTTTGTGCATCTGGGCCTTATACGGTCTGTGCCAGAGTCGGTGATGGGAGGCGGGGCTGGTGGTTGGGAGGCAGGGATAGTGCTGGGCAGACTTATACGGTCTGTGCCAGAGCAGGTGGTGGGAGGTGGAACTGGTGGTTGGGAGGCGGGGATAGTGCTGGGCAGACATACGGTCTGTGCCAGAGTCGGTGGTGGGAGGCGGGGCTAGTGGTTGGGAGGCGGGGATAGTGCTGGGCAGACTTATACGGTCTGTGCCACAGCTGGTGGTGGGAGGCGGGGCTGGTGCTGGGCAGACTTATACGGTCTGTGCCAGAGCCGGTGGTGGGAGGCAGGGATAGTGCTGGGCAGACTTATACGGTCTGTGTCAGAGTCGGTGGTGGGAGGTGGGGCTGGTGGTTGGGAGGCGGGGATAATGCTGGGCAGACTTATACAGTCTGTGCCAGAGCCTGTGGTGGGAGGCGGGGATAGTGCTGGGCAGACTTATACGGTCTGTGCCAGAGCCGGTGGTGGGAGGCGGGGCTGGTGGTTGGGAGGCGGGGATAGTGCTGGGCAGACTTATATGGTCTGTGCCCTGAAAAAGACAGGTACAAATCAAGGTAAGGTATACACGAGTTTATCTTGTTGGGCAGACTGGATGGACCGTGCAGGTCTTTTTCTGCCGTCATCTACTATGTTACTATGTAGTTACCACCTCTTTCATGGTGGGGTGGGGTGGGGGGGGGATTGGGGGGTTACCACCTATGTCATGGGGGTGTCTGAGAGATCCAGAACCCGCCCCCCTTCCCTGTCCCAGAAGGATATTCTGGAGCCTCTTCGCCAGCAGCGTCTTCCCCGTCCCAGCAGCTCCCAACAGCAGACACATCATTCCATCGCCACAGACAGACTGCGCTTGCGCTTCTGCTGCTCCCACCTGACTGCACGCGCGGCCCCGCCCAAGCGCCGCATTGGATAGTTATGAGCTCACGAGAGCAGCCTCCAGAGCTCATTGGTTCATTGCCACGTCCATCGGGGCCTGTGTCCGCTGCAGTTAGCCAATCCCGGCCAGAGGCTGTAAAGGGTTTGGTAATTGGTAGTGACGTGAGCGGAACGGAAGCGGAAGGGGAACGGGACAGGACTCAGGAGCTTAGTGTGTGATATTGATTACGCTTATCGGGCCGGACCGGTTCGGATTTTGGTTCCGGCATCATCATGGGTAGAGGCAGCGGAACGTTCGAGAGGCTGCTGGGTAATGGCAGACCGAGGAGTGGTCGATCCCCTCTGCGGCCTGTAGTGGGGCGCGAGCTGGGGAGAGGGAGAATAAAAGGACGGGGGTGGGGGAGAATAGACAGGGGAGGGGGGAATAGAGGGATGGGGTGGGGCACAGGGGAAATAGACTGGGGAGGATAGAGGGATGGGGCACAGGGGGAATAGACTGGGGAGGATAGAGGGATGGGGCACAGGGGGAATAGACTGGGGAGGATAGAGGGATGGGGCACAGGGGAAATAGACTGGGGAGGGGAGAAGAGAGGGACGGGCACAGTGGGGAATAGACTGAGGCAGGGGGAGAATAGAGGGATGGGGGGTGGGGACAGAGGGAATAGACAGGGGGGGAATAGAGGGATGGGGTGGGGACAGAGGGAATAGACAGGGGAGGGGGGAATAGAGGGATGGGGTGGGGCACAGGGGAAATAGACTGGGGAGGATAGAGGGATGGGGCACAGGGGGAATAGACTGGGGAGGGGAGAAGAGAGGGACGGGCACAGTGGGGAATAGACTGAGGCAGGGGGAGAATAGAGGGATGGGGGTGGGGACAGAGGGAATAGACAGGGGGGGGGAATAGAGGGATGGGGTGGGGACAGAGGGAATAGACAGGGGAGGGGGGAATAGAGGGATGGGGTGGGGCACAGGGGAAATAGACTGGGGAGGATAGAGGGATGGGGCACAGGGGGAATAGACTGGGGAGGGGAGAAGAGAGGGACGGGCACAGTGGGGAATAGACTGAGGCAGGGGGAGAATAGAGGGATGGGGGTGGGGACAGAGGGAATAGACAGGGGGGGGGGAATAGAGGGATGGGGTGGGGACAGAGGGAATAGACAGGGGAGGGGGGAATAGAGGGATGGGGTGGGGCACAGGGGAAATAGACTGGGGAGGATAGAGGGATGGGGCACAGGGGGAATAGACTGGGGAGGGGAGAAGAGAGGGACGGGCACAGTGGGGAATAGACTGAGGCAGGGGGAGAATAGAGGGATGGGGGTGGGGACAGAGGGAATAGACAGGGGGGGGGAATAGAGGGATGGGGTGGGGACAGAGGGAATAGACAGGGGAATAGAGGGATGGGGTGGGGCACAGGGGAAATAGACTGGGGAGGATAGAGGGATGGGGCACAGGGGGAATAGACTGGGGAGGGGAGAAGAGAGGGACGGGCACAGTGGGGAATAGACTGAGGCAGGGGGAGAATAGAGGGATGGGGGTGGGGACAGAGGGAATAGACAGGGGGGGGGAATAGAGGGATGGGGTGGGGACAGAGGGAATAGACAGGGGAGGGGGGAATAGAGGGATGGGGTGGGGCACAGGGGAAATAGACTGGGGAGGATAGAGGGATGGGGCACAGGGGGAATAGACTGGGGAGGGGAGAAGAGAGGGACGGGCACAGTGGGGAATAGACTGAGGCAGGGGGAGAATAGAGGGATGGGGGTGGGGACAGAGGGAATAGACAGGGGGGGGGGGAATAGAGGGATGGGGTGGGGCACAGGGGAAATAGACTGGGGAGGATAGAGGGATGGGGCACAGGGGGAATAGACTGGGGAGGGGAGAAGAGAGGGACGGGCACAGTGGGGAATAGACTGAGGCAGGGGGAGAATAGAGGGATGGGGGTGGGGACAGAGGGAATAGACAGGGGGGGGGGAATAGAGGGATGGGGTGGGGACAGAGGGAATAGACAGGGGAGGGGGGGAATAGAGGGATGGGGTGGGGCACAGGGGAAATAGACTGGGGAGGATAGAGGGATGGGGCACAGGGGGAATAGACTGGGGAGGGGAGAAGAGAGGGACGGGCACAGTGGGGAACAGACTGAGGGAGGGGGAGAATTGAGGGATAGGGGCAGGGCACAGGGGGACTAGACAGGAGGAAAGGGTAGAGGGACGGGGCACTGGGGAATAGAATGAGGGAGGGGAGAATAGAGGGATGGGGCACAAGAGGAATAGACTGAGGGAGGGGGTAAATAGAGGGATGGGGCACAAGAGGAATAGACTGTGCGAGGGGAGAATAGAGGGATGGGGCACAGGGGAAATAGACTGGGGAGGGGAGGATAGAGGGATGGGGCACAGGGGGAATAGACTGGGGAGGGGAGGATAGAGGGACGGGGCACAAGGGGAATAGACTGAGCGAGGGGAGAATAGAGGGATGGGGCACAGGGGGGATAGACTGGGGAGGGGAGGATAGAGGGATGGGACAGTGCAGAATAGACTGAGGGAGGGGGAGAATAGAGGGATGGGGCACAAGAGGAATAGACTGAGCGAGGGGAGAATAGAGGGATGGGGCACAGGGGAAATAGACTGGGGAGGGGAGGATAGAGGGATGGGGCACAGGGGGAATAGACTGGGGAGGGGAGGATAGAGGGATGGGGCACAAGGGGAATAGACTGAGCGAGGGGAGAATAGAGGGATGGGGCACAGGGGAAATAGACTGGGGAGGGGAGGATAGAGGGATGGGGCACAGGGGGAATAGACTGGGGAGGGGAGAATAGAGGGACAGGGCACAGGGGGAATAGACTGGGGAGGGGAGGATAGAGGGATGGGACAGTGCAGAATAGACTGAGGGAGGGGGAAAATAGAGGGATGGGGCACAAGAGGAATAGACTGAGGGAGGGGGTGAATAGAGGGATGGGGTGGGGCACAGGGGAAATAGACTGGGGAGGATAGAGGGATGGGGCACAGGGGGAATAGACTGAGGAGGGGAGAAGAGAGGGACGGGCACAGTGGGGAACAGACTGAGGGAGGGGGAGAATTGAGGGATGGGGCACAGGGGAAAGACTGGGGAGGGGAGGATAGAGGGATGGGGCACAGGGGGAATAGACTGGGGAGGGTAGGATAGAGGGACGGGACAGTGCAGAGTAGACTGAGGGAGGGGGAGAATAGAGAGATGGGGCACAAGAGGAATAGACTGAGGGAGGGGGTGATTAGAGGGATGGGGTGGGGCACAGGGGAAATAGACTGGGGAGGATAGAGGGATGGGGCACAGGGGGAATAGACTGGGGAGGGGAGAATAGAGGGATGGGGGTGGGGACAGGGGGAATAGACTGGGGAGGGGAGGATAGAGGGATGGGGGTGGGGCACAGTTGGTTATAGACTGGGGTGGGGGGAATAGAGGGATGGGGCATAGTGGGGAATAGACTGGGAGAGGGGGAGAATATAGGGATGGGGCACGGGGAATAGACTAGGGAGGGGAGAATAAACTGAGGAGGGCAGAATAGAGGGACGGGGCACAGTGGGGAATAGATTGGGGGAAGGGAGAATGGACAGGGCACAGGGGAATAGAGGGAGGGGAGAATAGAGGGATGAGGCACAGGGGGAAATAGACTGGGGGAGGGGAGACTGAAGGGGGAATAGACTGAGGGAGGGGGAGAATAGAGGGATGGGGGTGGTGGGGAATAGACTTGGGGAGGGGGAGAATAGAGGGATGGGGCACAAGAGGAATAGACTGAGGGAGGGGAAATAGAGGGACAGTACCGTGGGGAATAGTCTGGGGGAGGGACAGAGCATGGGGGAATAGTCTGGGGGAGGGGAAGAACAGATGGATGGGTATGGTGGGGCATAGATGGGGAGGAGGAGTATAGATGGACGGGACACATGGGGAATAGACTAGGAGAGGGGGAGAATAGAGGGACATGGCATGGGGGGAATAGATTGGGGGGAGGGGAATAGAGGGACAGGGTATGGTGGGGAAGAGAATGGATGGGACACGGGAATAGACTGAGGGAAGGGGTATAGAGGGACGGGGCATAGTGGGGAATACACTGAGGGAGGGGAGAATAGTGGGACGGGCACGGTGGTGAATAGGGAGGGGGAGAAGAGAGGGACTGGGGGAGGGGGAGAAGAGAGGGACATGGCATGAGAGGAATAGATTGGGGGAGGGGGAGTAGACGGGAGGGGGAATAGAGGGACAGGGTATGGTGGGGAAGAGATGGGACACAGGGGAATAGACTGGGGGAGGGGGAGAATAGAGGGAAGGTATTGTGGGGAATAGACTGAGGGAGGGGGTATAGAGGGATGGGGCACAGTGGGGAATACACTGGGGGAAGGGAGAATAGAGGGACAGGCACGGTGGTGAGACGGGGAGAAGAGAGGGGCTGGGCACAAGGGGGAGTGGACTGGGAGAGGGGGAGAGTAGAGGGACCGAGTATGGTGGGGAATAGACTGAGGGAGGGGAGAATAGAGGGATGGGTATGGTGGAGATGGACTAGGGTGGGGGAGGATAGAGGGATGGTGTATGGTGGGGAATAGACAGCGGGAGGAGAGGGCAAGAATAGGGATACGAGGTATGGTGGAGAATGGATCAGGAGAGAGGGACAATAGGCGGAGGGGCACAGTGGAGTGATAGGAAGGGAATGGGTTATGGTGGGGCATGTGAGTTGGGTTACCCGGGTCAGAGGAGACTAGGGGATAAGTGGGAGGGGCATATATGGCTTCTGATTATACATGTGTGGTGTTTGTATTCTAATCTTTTTAGATAAAGCCACCAGCCAGCTTTTGCTGGAAACAGACTGGGAGTCCATCCTGCAGATCTGTGATATGATTCGTCAGGGTGACACTCAGTAAGTAAGGCACGTTGCTTTTCAAATTAACCTTAAATGTGGTTCAGACCTAATATTCAAAGGGAGGTTATTCCAAAGGAAGGGGGCCATCAAATGAGACCTCTTCTGTGTCACTTCCCCATAGGCTTGTCTTGGACTTGGCAAGACCAGTCTATGGTCGTTCATAGAACGCAGACATCGGGCAGGTGTATAAGGAATAGTTAATTTTCCAAGATAGTCTAGAAGACCTGCATGAATTGCCTTATGAGCTAGAGTGAGGATTTTAAACTGAATTTGCGAATGTCTAGGAAATCGATGTAGCTTTTTCAACAGTGATGTAACATGATCTCTACATCTAGTTTATGAGCTTGGTAAGTCCACACATTTTCCCTGTAATGCTATTTCATAGTGTTCAGCGAGCTGCAGAATTTTGAAGAGTCTGTAATCTCATTATTTCTACATTTGAAATATCAGCATAAATAGTATTACAATAGTCTAGCTGAGAACCAACTCTTGCATGAAATGTGTGCAACGTGTTAAGATTGAGAATGCCCCTAATAGACTTTAACTTTCAGAGGGTGAAAAACCCTCGCTTAAGCACTGAAGATAGATGGCTCGAGAAACTGAGTTTAGAGTCCAAAATAACTCCCAAATATTTAAATTGATTAACTGGTTGAATTGGAGTAGCAAACAGAACAGGAATAATGGACGGAATAGGTGTATGGCCAGTTATCCAACAAATCATCGCCTTCTGTGGATTTAACACCATATGACAACGTCATGACTTGGCATCAGTCCTCCTCTGCTCTTGAGGGCTGAGAGAGAGATCCCCTTCTAGCAAGATCGAATCTTTGCAGTGGAAACCAGCTCTGCCTGCTGACAAACACCTCTGCCCTCCACTGCATAGAAACACTGCAGTTTGCCCTTCCTCTTTGGTGACATCAAAGGATCCCAGAGCTGTGACCATGCTGTCCTCCTAGCTCCTCCCCTCTCAGTACTTACCATTTTATAGTGCGACTGCTGTATAGTGGTAATAAGGACTCTGCCCCACAGAGCTTACAATCTGAGAGAGAAAATGACTTGCCTACGATCACAAGTATGTCAGTGGCAGAAGCAGGATTTAAACCCTGATTTCCCTGGTTCTCAGCCATTACTCTTAATCACCAGGCCACTTCCTGCTAAGCTTATTTCAGCGCAGACACATACATACCTCTGCGGGCTATATGCATATGTATGAATCTGCCAGTCCATCCTCATTTTGGGGTAGAATTTATACACATTTAGTGGTGTGCAGGAAATATTTCTCTGTTACAGCTTGCAACGTACCTTTGCACCTCATTCCAAACAAAGCACTATTGCAAGCCTTGCTTTCCTTCTGAAAGTAGCGTGAAATAGAACACAATTGGTGAGATTGGAGCTGAAAGCCGGAGCCAGCTTTTAGTGGCCATAGATTTGATGGTAGTAAATGTGGTGAGAGGCCATGCAGTTGTTAGTATTAATGAAAGAATTGTCTTATTCTCTTGAGATGACACTTGTTATCAGTTCTGTGCTGTTTTCTTTTTCTTCAAGAGCAAAATATGCAGTCAGTGCCATCAAGAAGAAAGTGAATGATAAAAACCCGCATGTGGCTCTGTACGCACTGGAGGTAATGGATCATGTAACCCCCCTCCTCCCTAATCCTGTGCATGCAGAAGGGAGGGTGCCCTATGACCCTCTCCATCCCAACTGTATATTGAACCCCATCCCTCCAAGCCCCCCCCCCCCCCAACCTGGTGGTCTAGCGGTCCTCTTCCCCACCCCTTGTACCTTTGTTGGCCCCGCCCAGCGTATCCTAGGATGTATTGGGCAAGGCTGGGTGTCATTTTTTTCAAGGCAGCGTGGGAAGAGGAGGACGTGCACTCCTTCCAACAAAGGTACGGGAGGGGGTGGGGAACAGAGCCGCTAGACCACCAGGTTGGGGGGGGGGCTTGGTTTGCAGCTCACTGGGCTACTAGGGCTTTTGGGGGGGGGGTTAGGGGGGCTGGAGGTCCAGTTATTTCTGATCATAGGGTGGTAAAACCCTGCGCTGTTTGGAACAGCGCAGGACTTTTGATCATCTGGGCATGAAATTGCAATAAAGCAGTGTACTTGAAAAATGCCAACGTAAATAACTTCCGTCAAGTCCCTGCAGCAAGTATTGTAGCAAGTAAGGCAGACAAGGGACAGGAGATTCCCAGTCGTGAATATGAAATTTCCCGCTGCTGTCTTTGCAGGTCCTGGAGTCTGTAGTTAAGAACTGTGGGCAGACGGTCCATGATGAGGTGGCAAATAAGCAGACGATGGAGGAATTAAAGGATCTGCTTAAGGTACAGAAGAGGGGAGGGAAAGGCACACTCGTGATCATGCAAAGTGTCTCTCCACCCCGGTACTTTCTTTCTGCTTCTGACCTGTGGACGCAAGTTACGGAATGGTGCCGGATATGCAGCTAAGTTAATTGCCTAATTTAGGTATGAATTGACCAGTGATTATTGGAGTTAATTGGCCCTAATTTGCAGTTATGCCCCTAAATTCTCTAGCGAGAGGGCTGTAGATGTGGGAGGGTTGGGGTGGGCGTGTGCCAAATTTTAGAATACTGTTGGTTATGTGCATAACCATTGCTGTGTTAGAATTTGCGCTTTGCATACACAGTTTAGGCGACCTGTACAGAATTGCCCCCTAAATGCTTTTTGGAGGATTTCACGGTCACCTGAGAACGTGGCAGCTGAGCAGAGGTTCTGTAGCTATTACGTCACTGAGGGTGGGGTGGTCCAGGGTAGAGAATCGGTCTGTAAAAACAAAGGTTTCAGTATTTTCTTTTTCTCTAAGAAATACGTTTCTGCTACATTCTCTCTTCTTCCTGCTGTTAGAGCTCGGGGGGGGGGGGGGGTCCTTTTCTCGGAGTTTTGGAATAAACTGTTATGGGGAATGTTTGCTGGGGGAGGCCTCGAGGTTGGAAAGTATTTCTAGTTGCTTGCTCCCAGGTGCATATGAGTGTCTTATATACGGCCACTGGGCTAGGATGGTGCTTTGTGAAGTTTATTTATTTAAGTGCGTTTCTATCCCACATTTTCCTACTAGCGCAGGCACAATGTGGCGTACAGTAACTCAAGAAAAATTACAGTGAAAGAAAGGTAGAGACATAGGATGACAGGGTGAGGTTGAATTCACAGGAAAGACATGGGAATGAAAAACAGTCCAACAAGTGCATTTGGGATAGAGTCCCACTTCAAACTACAACGGGAGAGTCAATGGAGGGGTTCGTTAAGGATTAGGCTTTCCTTATTGAATAAGTTGCAATGGGTTACTATTTTAGCACTGTCCTCTTTCTTCTTTTCCGATAGCGGCTGGTGGAGGCAAACGTTCGGAATAAGATTCTGTACCTGATTCAAGCCTGGGCCCATGCCTTCCGCAATGAACCCAAGTACAAAGTGGTACAAGACACCTATCAGATCATGAAGGTAGAAGGTATGGGTAGCCCTGCACAGCTTTAGCTGTATTTGCCGCTTATTATTAATATATGTTGTAATCCGCTCTGGCTTTTAAATGAATGCAATAGAAATGACAAAATTAAATCTACTGAGTGGTATTTAGTGCCTGGCTGGGAATTGCATGACTTGCAGAAGGGTTCTAGTCTTACTGTGAAACCTGCATTAAGCCCTGTCAGATGATGCACGGTAGCTGTGGGGCCTTCATGCCCTGTATATTACTGTGGCAGATGTATGGTGTCTGATGAAGATCTGCCCAGCAGTGGTCTGTTAGATCTGGATTTGTAATCGTACAAGCAGCCAGGCTAGAAGGAGACTTTCAAACCTTAAGCAGTACTAGCTGGATCAGTAAAGAAAGGTGGGGAAGGTTTTACCTTCTGAATTTTGTAAAACTTCTGGTAGAAGTGAAAGGAAAGCACAAGATAGTGGAGCCTTTTGCATGAATTCCACATCCTAAGCTCGCCTCCTGCTCCACAGTGTCCTGGAACAGGGGAAGGAACCTGAGGGCAGAAGGAGTAAAGCCTTAAAAGAGAGGGGCAATATTAGGTGAGACTGGAAGAGAAGAGGGGGGTGCTTGAGACAGAGGACCTGCGCTCCATAGGGACTGGAAGTGAAGGGAGGGGCTCTCGGGACAAAGGATGGTTCTAGGTGAGGCTTGGAGCCTGAGCATATGGCAAGGGATGCATCATATTGTGAGAACAGGAGAAGGTGCATGTTCCGTGACTTGAATGCTTTGGTCTTTCACTGCCTGTTAGCGCTTGCTCAGTCCTCATCTTGGTTATGGCTGCTGTGGATTGTGCCACGTTAGGCATTGCACTCAGTGATTTAATGGGTTTAGCTGCCATTTTAGATCTGAATATAACCAGTGTGTACTGCTTATGGTCCTTTGTTTAAGGCTAGGTTAAGTGCATTCATTTCATACTAGTTATGGTGTAAACAGCTGTAGATCATACATTGTTAACCTATGGACATTCTCTTATTATTTCTGTTTATGCAGGCCATAATTTCCCAGAATTCAAAGAGAGTGATGCCATGTTTGCTGCGGAAAGGGTGAGTTCTGCTACTTTGGGGAGGTGGGGGAATTTCACTGGGAATCTTAGTTTGGGTTGTTGATTATTTGCTAATTTGGAGAGTTGTTTCTTGAAGTGGATGCATTGGGGGGGGGGTCTGGTTTCAGGGCCAGTGCAAGGAATCTGGCAAGGAATCAGCCCTACCCCCCCTCACTTAACTTTCAGACCTAATATGCCTCCTCCCCCTTCCAAGACATTATGCTTTTAAATATTAAGTTATGGGTGGGTGCATGGGTATTGCACACAAACGAATAATGAGTCAATTTCCAAGAGTCGTTCATCTTGTTAAATAAGCTGTTTGGTGCTCCTCTGAGTTTGAGTGTCTGTCGGGATCTGCTCTGGTGCCCCTCAGAAGCTGTCGCCCCAGGTCACTGCCTTGTCTTGTCTAGTGGTTGGGTCAGCCCTGTCTGGATTGTTCATTTGTTAAAATTATTTCTAAAGTGCCCTCCCAGGAGTGATTGAGGGCTTATGAATTTCCCTGGTGTGAAGTAGGATTGTTTTTTTTTCTTCAAGGCTCCTGATTGGGTGGATGCCGAGGAGTGTCACAGGTGCAGAGTTCAGTTTGGGGTTATGACCCGGAAGGTGAGTGCTGTCTGTGAAAACTGTTTTTCTTTCTATTTGGTGGTGGGGGGTGGGGGGTCTGTCCTCTACTTTTTCCTCTTGACGGTCTGTTGGCGCTACTTAGTTCCAGTCATCCTTTCCCTCCCTCAGCCTGTTCCCATCCTCTCTGTGGCACCCCGTGATGGATAGGAGAGCTGAACCTGCCTCACCCATGCCACATTAATGATGTGGCACGATGGAAGATCTGCATTGTGGGACATTAATTACAGTTATGAATCTTGGAATTTCTGTTTAGTGCCTCTGGGTCTGTGGGATCTTCTCTGTAGACTAAAGAGGTTATAAATAAAATTGATGACTTTCTTTACTGGTTAAGTGTCTTCGAGTGTTAATGATTATGTAGAATAACCCCAGTGCTCTGTCTCTGCAGCATCACTGTCGTGCCTGTGGACAGATCTTCTGTGGGAAGTGCTCTTCGAAATACTCGACCATCCCAAAGTTTGGCATCGAGAAAGAAGTGAGGGTGTGTGAGCCCTGCTATGAGCAGCTTAACAAGTCAGTATACTGGAATGGGAAGGGTGGTGGCTGGAGCATTTGCATTGGGAGCTGTGTCTGTAGGGTTTATCTAGCTGAGAATTAGACCTCCCACTCTGCAAGGATACTTTGAGGGGTTTTCTGAAACAAAAGTTATATCTAATGTGTACAGTGAAGAGTCATAAAGGTTCATGAGTTTGCTATTCCGCCTTTCAGTGGTACAGCCAGAGTTTACATTTATTATATGCGGGTGCTTTCTCTGAGGGTTAAGAGACTTGTCTAGGGTCACAAGGAGCCACAGCGGGAATTAAACCCAGTTCCCCAGGTTTATTTATTTATTTATTTGTTGCATTTGTATCCCACATTTTCCCACCTATTTGCAGGCTCAATGTGGCTTACATAGTACCGTGATGGCGTACGCCAATTCCGGTGTCAGAAATACAGAGTGGTAGTTGCATTAAAGTTCATGAGTAACAGAGTGACTTAGGTAATTGGGGAGGAAGAATTACGTGTCCTGTTCTGGTACATGTTTTGTTGTGTTGGCAGGGTTCGGGTGTTTAGGTTAGGTTCTCAATTCGCTGCATTAAACATTAGGCTTGTCCCCCGCCATGGGAGCAAAGGGAAGGGGGGGGGGGTGATCAGTGAAGCCTTTATTTGCAGAGAGTTTGGTGCTTTGTAAAGGCTGACACACACTGAGCTTCCTGCTCCTTTTGTCCTGTTGCAGGAAAGCTGCAGATGGAAAGCCTGTGTCCGGCACGGAGCTGCCCCCAGAGTACCTCACCAGCCCCCTGTCCCAGCAGTCTCAGGTGAGCAGCTCTATACAATCCTGACAGCAGAATATTTGTGAAGCATTGTGAGACCCAGTCATCCCCGACTACAGAAAGCAGACTTCCAGCGGTTCTCTTCTAGAGGGTCATCCAATATCAAGTCTTAGCAGCACTGCACAACTTGAAAGTCTGCGGTCTACAGTGCTTTTGTAATTTGTCAAAATGGTTTGACTCTTGAACTAATTCTTAAGGCTATAATTAGCAGGATTTGCATACTTGAATTCTTTAGACGGAGTAGGCTGAAGTAGTGAGCAGGGTTGGTGGACGGGGTGGATGATTGTGAACAGCACTTGTGAGTCAGATCAGTGACGTATGGAGCCTGGCATCCTGTCTCTGGCAGTGGCCAATCCATGACGAGGAAGGTGATGGGGACTTGGAGGTAAGGGAAGAGGAGCGAGAGGTAGGGCATCTAAAAGTCACAGGCAGTGAGGGGACAGGTGATAAAGAAATACATAGGTGATCAGTAGATTTAGGGGGTGGGAAGGGTGAAGTTGGAGGGGGGTGGTACTGGTGATGGGGGGAGGGGTAATGAGGGTGGAGTCAGAGGCAGCAAGATGGGCAGGTGATGGAAAGGGCAAAGCTGGCAGTGAATGGGGTTGGGCTCCCCTCTTACGTGACCCTTGTTTTCGCTTTTTTTCCCCCCCAATTTTGAATAAGACACAAGCTGGGGAAGAGGAGAGAGGAGCAGCAGGGACAGAGGCACAAAGCAGCAGAAAGGTGAGCCCAGCTTTTAGGGAAACGTGCAGATTGTTTACCTCAAAACACACGGTAGATAGTGTAATAATAACCAGTCAGAGCACAGGTTTTGCCCTGCTGGGAGCCCTCCTCCTCTGCAGCTCTTTCTCATTCCTGTTACACAAGTACAGTAATTGTATGTATTTTTATTTTCCAAAAATATCAGAGCCCAATGTGAGTTACAGTATAAGATTGGAATTATCTTGTTCTAAATGAACCTTCCCAGTTAGCAAGCGTCCAAATGAAAGCAATGGCTGTTAATGTTTACAGATACCTCACCTTTCACGTGTGTCCATCTACTTACTTGCTTTGAGATTTTGCCCAGTTGTTCAAGAGCCCCGTGCTTTTCCTCCTGTGCTCTTGTTTTCCACTGTCCATTTTCGTCCTGCAGTGAGGTCTGTTGTATGTAGACGTGAGAGATTTTGCTGGTGTTTGTCCACTGTTAGTTCTGTTTTTGGAAGGATCAGAAGCTTACAGATTCCTTCAGCAAGATTCAGTGTAAGGGTTGGCGGAGAAAACTGTGGGAAGCCAGACTCTGTTCATTTCTACCTCTGCATTTATCTCAGGAGGCCTGATCTGCACAGGTGTGGGGGCTGCTGCCTCCAGAGCCCTTTAGCATGGTGGTTCTCCTGCCTGAGGGACTTCCCTTATTTTGTATGTTCGAGTCTGCAACATTAACCTTTTTTTTCCCCTCACCTCTGCAGCTTCCACCCAAGAGGGATGAGGCTGCGTTACAGGAGGAGGAGGAGCTACAGCTGGCCATCGCTCTCTCACAGTCTGAAGCCGAAGAGAAAGAGAGGATGGTGAGTCCTGGAGCGAGACGTGGAGACGCTGGCAGGATTTCAGAATATGGCAGCCTAATTGAATATTTTGGTCCAAGAATATTTATGCATTTATGAAAATGAAAGCTTTATTTTGTTTAGAGGCAGAAGACAACTTATTCCGTGTACCCGAAGGCTGACCCTATACCTGTGACCTCTTCAGCTCCCCCAGTCAGCACGCTCTACTCCTCTCCTGTGGTGAGATTCATGTGTACTTCAGCACTTTCACAGACGTTCATAGGCCAGAGTAAGGCCTGGTGCAGTCACTGCTTCCACTTAAGAACAGAAGATAATCCACAAGCCCTGTGTTTCTTCCCTTTCTTCTCCATTAACACCTTGTCTCCAGCATGCTTTACAGTTATCTGAAAAACATTGCACCTCTTCTGGTGTGGAATATTAAATAGATTTTCAGCTGCCTTCTTTGCGTGAGAACTTCCAAAGTACAGAGAAAATGTTTAATGCCTTATAAGAGAAACTGAGGGCGGAAGGCTGTGTCTGGCTTGCAGCCACTCGCCGATGGGGACAGTATGAGGTTTTAACTCTTTGCTCTTTTTCCACAGAACTCCTCTGCCCCCCTGGCTGAGGAAATAGACCCAGAGGTAAGGAGTGTTTTGTAAATAGACCTGGGGAGGGGGTTGGCATGCACAGTGCCCGCTGAGTAAGGGGCTCCTCTTTGGTTTGCAGCTGGCTCGATATCTGAACCGGAACTACTGGGAAAAGAAGCAGGAGGAGGTGCGGAAGAGCCCTACCCCATCCGCTCCCATCCCTGTTACTGAGCCCCTCCCTCAGCATGGAGATCTTCATTCTGCTCCTGTTAGTGTTGTGGAGGTAAGAGGAAGCTTCAGAGCCTCACCCCATCCGTTCCTGTCCCTGTTACTGAGCCCCTCCCTCAGCATAGAGACCTTTATTCTACTCCTGTTAGTATGGAGATAAGAGATGGGTCAGAACGTGTACTATAGCACACAGGAATGAAGAGGGGGAGGGGAGCTGTGATCCAGGCTGGAGAAGGACACCGTTTGAAATTATGATAGAAAAAGAAGGGGTCCACAGACCAGGCTCTGACTTAGGGGGTAAGGATAAAATATTGGGGTGTGACAGGCACCGTGTTGTTTCCAGCAGCAGTACCAGAACGGTGAGTCGGAGGAGAATCACGAGCAGTTCCTAAGAGCATTGCAGAATGCCGTCACCACCTTTGTGAACCGCATGAAAAGCAACCATATGCGAGGCCGAAGCATCACCAATGACTCTGCCGTCCTCTCCCTCTTCCAGTCCATCAACAACATGCATCCACAGCTGCTAGAACTTCTCAACCAGCTGGATGAGAGACGGCGTATGTATGAGGGAGGGGATCCTGGGTCTAGTCAGGCAAGATGCCTTTCTTTCCCCATCCCGACTTGTGTTGCATCTTCCTCTCCTTAATGGCGCTACCCTGGCTTCACTTGTCCCCTGGTCTACTTTGTGTAAAGTGCTGGCCCAGCCCAAGGGGAATCTTAGGCCTTGTGCCCTCCAGCTGTGGATCAAAGCCCTGTTCCCCTCCCCTATAGTTCAGCATCTTCCCTCTTCTTTCTTCCCCACTTCCAGTCTGCTGCAGATACCTCCTACTTCCTCCTGCACACGCCCCAAACTTAAAGGTTTTGTGCTGTACAGGCCCACATTGAAGTGCTGCTGTTCCCTGTCCCCTTCCAACAGAAAGTCTGCCTCAGAGGGGTAAAGGGACCAGACAGCATTTGAGTGTGGGTCTGTGCTTATGGGGGCCACACAGCACCCACTGCTCTTTAAACTGAGGACCAGCATAGGAGGTAACGGAGCGAGGGTGGAAGGCTTTTGATACCCATCAAAGCTGGGCCACCCTCTAAAAAAACCCAAAACTCTCCATTATTAGACAGATGGGTGCTTAACTTTGGGCTCCATCGTTTGGGTGCACAAGAAGATGTGTTCCACCCATCAGACCGGAGAAAGCGCAAACTAGCAGTTCACGCCTCCAGGGGTCAGGTCAACCCTTCATTCTGCCAACAATTCCATGTTCCTCCTTGGATGCACACACTAATATGGACCTGAGCTGAGGTAGCGCAGGGCCTTGGTGCTAGCAGGATCAAAGAATGGGCTTTTATTAGGCGCTGGCCTGAGAGAAGAATAGCCCCTGTCACGAAAGCTGGTACCCACCTGGGATTAATCCTGCGGCTGCCTGGAGGGTCTGGCCCCAGCACTGCTCGGGTCCGCCTGCACCTGGGCATGTGCTCTACACTAGCATCCTCCTCCCACCAACTGGGTCCCACTTGCCTCTGGGTGAGTCGCCCACTCACAAGTTATTCCTCTGTGATTTCTAAGGTCACTGGGGCTGCACTTTTGGGGGTCCCACAGTTCCTAGAAAGCACCCACAGACCCAAAGCATAAACCACCAGGATTCTTAGTCCAGAATAACAGAGTTAGTAAACTAATGGGTTTATTATTAGAAAAATAGAACAGTGAACAATATAAAACAGGTGGAAAAACAACAAGCAATAACAGGTCACTGAATAAGGATCAATATTAAAGCTATCTAACCACTTTGTTACTACCTGGGTAGCACCTGGGGAGATTCAGGAAAATAACTGCTCACAGGTCTTGAAAAGGGTCTCTGGGCAGAGATGTTTACCCTCTGCACTCCTTCTCTGAGAGTGGGGAAAATCAAGCATCTCCTGGCTGGATTTGAACTCCAGGGCCAATCAGAGCCCAGAGCACCAACTTTAAAAATACCTGTGCAATGGCACTATAGGTGGCCTTCCCACAGGGCTTAAACTGAAAGAGAAACAGTCTTTTCTGCAACAGCTTTAAAACAGAAAAAAAACACCACCTTCTGGCCAAATAAGAGAAATACACTGCATGAATAAAACAGTTCACAGGCTTCAAAACCCTCTGTTTCGCCACAGTCCCCTTGACCACCACCACAGAGACCCCTTGTGCCCAGGAGTTTCTCTGGGGCAATTGGGGCCATGGTCACCTCTGATGTTGTGTTCATCACGGGAGCTGGTGCTTTGTGGCCGAGATGTCACCAAGCAGGACTTCTGTGTAGGAGCCGGGAGGGAGACCAGAGAGAGAGAGCAGACAATTGGAAAAATCCACCATGTGTTGAGTTTTTAGATGAGAGCTGCATCGGGACAGAAATTTCACCCACCCCCTCTGGAATCTACCACACCCATCCCCCCAAATACTTCCAGCACTTAGGATGCTAATTTAAAAAAAAAAGAAATGGAGGAATTTATTTTTAGAGCAGATTCAGTTCTTTTTAAAGGCTCAAACCATTTCAGATTAATCTTTGGCATTGACATTTTTGATCAGATAGTTTATAGCAAACAAGTATATTGTACCTGCAGAATGGAGCTGGGCCTCCAGTAGCCCCTCTGTATATTCTGGGCCTCCAGTAGCCCCTATCATGCATTCTGAGCCTCGTTTTGGCATCACCAGACATTTGCAGTACCCTCCTGTAGGAAATCCATAGAGATTTCTCCCATCCCCATTCCTGTGCAGCTCTCTCTCTCTCTCTCTTTTAGATGTCGCGTTTTCTTATTTTTGCTCTCATCAGGATAACATGTACTGCTTGTCTATTTTATGTATTTAATTTCATGTATACTGGTGGGACCTGAACCCTCCTCACTTCAGAGGGAGGCAGGAGTCAGCCTGTCCTGGTGGATGGATCCATCCAATCTGAAGCAAGGAATGGATTTGGAATCACCACATTGGGTTCTGGTATTGATGCATTTCTGCTTGAGGGTGGGGGTGGAGGGGAATCATTGTCTGGACCAGGTTGCTCAGGGCTGCTGGTCGAAATAGGATTTGTTGTGATACGTTGCTTATCTAGCTTTGAGAACCTGTACTGTTGGGTCTACGGACCTTCCAGCTGCTAGTTCAGGGCAGAGCTGTGTGAATACTTTTGGACAGCGTGACAGTGGTAGTATATGTGAATTATCAGGGTGGAGGAAGAGAGACAGATGCTTATGTCTTGGGCAGAAATCCACCTGGTGGCTCTATCAGACAGATTCTCAGCAGGAACATCCTAATCCCTAAGTACTGTATTTCTTCAGCTGCAAGAGGGAACCTCGGTTTGTGGGCATAGGTGCCCTGGTGCAGCTTTGGCTTTGACATGGTCTCTTGTACATGTTTCTGCCTTGGCCTTCGATGGGCAAGATTCATCAGAAAAAGGAAGATCATCTGGGACAAGTCATGCTAGTAGCTTCATATTGGCCTTGGAAATCCTAGTATTGGGAACTCGTGGGGCTAAGGGCAAAGTCCTGTGTCAGGGACAGATTTGAATGCAAAAGGTGTCTTGGTTCTGCCTTACAGCTTGGCTGTTGAAAGTGTGAGGTTGCAGAGAAGAGGGTGGTCTAGCTGAGTTATAACCGCTCTTCAGTTTGGATAAAGTCCTCCGCCTCCCTGGCCTTTATAAGGTCTGGGGAATGTTTGAGGCATGTCGTCAGGAGAGGTACGTTCCACTGTAGGCTTCAGTGCCACAGATTTTGGAGGGTTTTTTTTGCAGGATGGCTGGCAGCTGTGTGGCAGGTTTTAGGGGGTTGATTCAGGGTCATCCCTTGGCATGGCACCTGGATATATCCTATTTCAAAAAGGAATAAAGCACTTAAGACTTCCTCACAAACCTGTGATGCTGCCATGGGACCTGAATTTGGTGCTGTTGGTATTGGTTTGGGCTCCATTTGAGCCATTGAAGCAGGTGTTTCTCCTAAGGATGTTACCTTGAAGAATCTTGGCATTGGAAGCCCTAATCTATCAAGCATTGTTTTTGATCGTGTCCAAGGAGAAGGTGATTCTCCACATTGTCCCATCCTTTCTGCCCAAAGTGTGTTTAGTAAGTTTAGTTTCCGGTATTTCAGGTGGAGGGAGATTCCACAGGCGTGCAACATCTGCATGTCCTGGATGTTCATTGGTCACTGCATTGTTCCTTGAGGATAAAGGAGTTTTGAGCTGTTTATGCTGGTTAGTGATGCTAAGAAGGTACAAGTGGCTTCAAAGCAACGGTAGCTAATTGGCTTAAGGAGGCATCCATTATGCAAGGACAGCTGTTGTCTGTGGTTTAGAAAGTGCAAGCCACGACTTGGGCAGAGTATAGTTTGATTCCTCTGCAAGAGGTCCTTGTTGTATTTCTTTGCTAGGCGTTGCATGTTAGACGTCTACAGCCACCAAGATGTGGCCTTTGGGGCTGGCATAGTGACAGAAAGCTTGGCAGGCGTATTGCTTTTGTTTTTCCCACACATCTGGACTGCACTGGAAGGAGGTTCTGCGGGATTGGAGAAGAGTTGGATGTGGTCCCTCTTCGCAAAAGTGGAGACAGAGAAGAAGAAGAAAACTATAGACTTGGTAAACCTTACTTTACTGGTTGGAAATGGGTAATGGAGGCTCTGCTCAAGGAAAGGATAACGAGTTTCCTGGAATCCAACAGATTACAAGATCCCCTAAGACTAAAGTAGGTGCTGCAGTTAATGCTGTGGTACAAAGTTCAAGTTTTAAAACTAGGTGGGCAAAGTATGGAGATTAGTTGATAAAGTTTGCTTTTTTGTATTTGTATTCTGCCTATCACTAACCTACAATTTCTCCTTTAAATCCCAATCTTTAAGTTCCCAAAGCACAAAGCAAAATAATGTTCACTTACCAGAGAAATGTCTTCTCCTCTCAGGACAGTGGAGTGCCGCAGGGATCTGTACTGGGACCAGTACTATTTAACATATTTATAAACGATATGGCAATCGGAACGTTAACTGAGATGATCAAATTTCCAGATTATACAGAACTATTCAAGGCTGTTAAAACACGGGCGGACTGTGAATTATTGCAGGAAGACCTTAGGAAATTGGAAGACTGGGCATCCAAATGGCAGATGAAATTTAATGTGGACAAGTGCAAGGTGAGGCACATTGGAAAAAATAATCCGAATCATGGTTACCTGATGCTAGGGGTCCATCTTGGGGGGGGGGGGGGGCTCAGCGCTCAAGAAAATGAGCTGGGTGTCGTCGTAGATAATACGTTGAAATCTTCTGTTCAGTGTGTGACAGCGGCCAAAAAAGCAAACAGGATGCTAGGAATTATTAGGAAAGGGATGGTGAATAAGACTGAAAATAACTATAATGCTTTTGTATCGCTCCTTTGTGCGCTCGCACCTTGAGTATGGCATTCAGTTCTGGTCGCAGCCGTATCTCAAGAAAGATACAGCGGAATTAGAAAAGGTTCAAAGAAGAGCGACTAAAATGATAAAGGGGCTGGAACTCCTCTCGTATGAGGAAAGGCTAAAGAGGTTAGGGCTCTCCAGCTTGGAAAAGAGATGCATGAGGGGAGATGTGATTGAGGTCTACAAAATCACGAGTAGTGTAGAACGAGTCGAAGTAAATCGATTTTTTTTTACTCGTTCCAGAGTACAAAGACTAGGGGACACTCAAGGAAGTTACATGGAAATACTTTTAAAACAAATAGGAAATATTTTTTCACTCAACGAATAGTTAAGCTCTGGAACTCTTGACATTCCAAATGGAAATAATTTCATGTTTCTGTTCTTTCTTGCCCCTTGGCCCTTAAGGGAAGTTTCCTGCTCTTATACTGGTTAGAGGCCGACTGCACAGGACCATTTATAGGGGAAGAGCTCTGAGCCAGTGGTTGTTTCTTCATCTGCTGGCAGAATATACCCATGCTTATAACAGATCTGGAGGGATATAGTGAAAGAATTAGTAGGCAAGATCTGATTTCCCCTTGCTTTTGCTGTGAGGGGTCATGGTGCTCACTGAACCCTCTTTCCAGGCTGGCAGTAATGAAGGTACTACAGGCTTCCCTGCAGACATAAGGTGTAACCAGGCAGAATCGGAGGAGCCCTGTGCAGTAGGGATTTACCCTGCAGTGTGATGGGAGAATGAGGGTCCCTGTGCAGTACAAGTTTAGCTTATGGCATGTGTTGGCTTTCACATTGGGTTTTTGATGCGGTAGGTGTCACACTCCTACAACAGCTCTGTCTCTTCTCAGTTTACTATGAGGGTCTGCAAGACAAGCTGGCACAGATCCGAGATGCCCGCGGAGCTCTCAATGCACTTCGGGAAGAGCATCATGAGAAATTGCGACGGGCTGCAGCAGAGGCTGAGCGACAGCGACAGATACAGCTGGCGCAGAAACTGGAGATCATGAGACAGAAAAAGCAGGTGATATGTCGCACTTCATTCTAAGCCTGTGTAACTCTCCTCGTCTCTCCACTGATGTCTCTTGCCCCTTCCCCCGTGAGCAACATGTCACGTTCTCCCCGGCCCCTTCCCCTGTGAGTGTCACATGGTTCTCCCCGGCCCCTTCCTCTGTGTCGCGTCACGTCATGCTCTCCCCGGCCCCTTCTTCTGCCCTAGTGTGTGATAAGTTTCACCACTTGGTGTATGCACTTACTATCCATCCCAACCCCCTTCCCCACTCCTTACGTGCTCGTGCCCTTCTCCCCAGTGCATGATATGCTTGTCTCACTGTCCCCCCCCCCCCCCCCCCCCACTCTGCTGCTGCTTTGATTTGTGATGCCCGGTCTCTCTTCCTGCAGGAGTACCTGGAGATGCAGCGACAGCTGGCAATTCAGCGTTTGCAGGAGCAGGAGAAGGAACGGCAGATGCGTCTGGAACAACAGAAACAAACCATCCAAATGAGAGCTCAGATGCCAGCATTCTCCCTTCCATATGCTCAGGTATACAGGGAGAATAGGAGTGCTGCTTGGGGAATACAGCCACCCCTGGAATTACGAGCTCTCTAGTTAAACCTCTTCTTCCTATCATTTGCTCCTGCAGTTGCAGTCCCTGCCTACTACTGCAGGGGGAGTGCTGTACCAGTCATCTGGGCCCACCAACTTCCCCGGCACCTTCAGCCCTGCAGGCTCTGTAGAGGGCTCCCCCATGCATACTGTGTATATGAACCAGCCTTCTCAGGCCAGCTCTGGCTCCTATCCATCTATGCCCGTTACTGGAACAGGTAAAGCTTGCTCTGGAGCGTCTTTCCTATCAACCCAGTTTGAAATTCTTTCAGCAGCTGTGTATTAGCTGGATTTGCACAGTGCCTCAATCTTTGGATTGGTCCACGCTGATTGTCATCACTGATGACATCATATGATTCAGGTTAATGTCATTGAAGTGCAGGGGAGCCAGCCTTAGCAGATACTGGCCAGCCCAGTTGTCTTCTTGTCTGGTATAGGAGTTTATAAATCAGTTGCACACCTGTTCCCAAGGAACCTTACTTACCCCTGCTTTTTGAAAAGAGCCTTGGGGTATAACCGTGATGAGCAACGATGTCTGACTGCTTGTCAGAATCCTGAAATGTGAGTGAAGAGCAGCTTTCATGCAGATCGATCATCTCTCTTTTGGATTAGATCCCAGTATGGTGAATGCCTACATGTACCAGGCAGGAGCAACGTCGGGACAGACGGCACAGCAGGGCGGTGCTGTGACCACCAGCAATGCAGCCTATTCTTCCTACCAGCCAACTTCGCAGGGCTATCAGGTACGCAGGCAGGGGGTTACAGGCAGTGCTTTGCTGTTCAATAAGTCCATAATACCCTCTGCTCATCTTCATGCGTTTCCTCTGGCTTTCCATTATTCTAAGGGGTTCTTAAGAGAACCATGTGTCCCTGAAGCCCAGCATTGTGGTGGTATCCCAGAGAGTAGATTTGCTGCTTCCAGACAAGGATAAGCAGTGTCTTTCCCAACTTTTTCTGGCTGAAAAATACGTATAGACTTTTTTTTTTTCCCCTCTAAAAGCTTAGCCAAATTCCTTTTAGACCCGACTGTGCTGGATGCCTGACCACATCCTTCAGAAAGAGGTTCCATAACTTAATTTTGTGTTGTGAGATTTCTTTAAGAAAAAACAAAAACATATCTTCTACTTGTTCTGTGGCGTGGAGAAGAAGCCTAATGGTTAGAGCCGCAGGCTGAGAACCAGGGAAGCCCAGTTCAAATCCCACTGCCGCTCCTTGTGATCTTGGGCAAGTCACCTTTCTCAGCTACAAGCTTAAATTGTGAGCCCATTTGGGATTTTGACAGTAGTTGTGGGGTGGGGGAGGGCTTGGGGGGCTTTTGCCACTGCAACCACTTGTTATGTTTTGACTCGCTTAATCCCATTCTTACACAGAATATGTCATCCCAATCGCAGAGCGTTCCTCCAATGTCCCAGAATCCTCAGCCTGCTGGAATGGGCTACATGGGGAATCAGTCAGTTGCAATGGGCTATCAAACATATAACATGCAAGTAAGTCAAATATCTCCCGGTTTACACAGATCATGGGTTGGAATGCCAGGGTGGAAGCTTCTGGAGAGAATGGGATTCAGTGGGGAAAAGTTCAGGGTGCTGCTTAAAATGGGGTTTAGGAATTGCTGAGATACTCAGTAGGTCTGGGTGGTCTGTATCAAGAGAATCTTTTAGAAAAGCACAGTGTTGTCCAGGTTCTGTAGGAGTCACTTTCCACAGTGACACTTCTGGTGCTGCTAAAGGGGAGGGGGGGGATCAGCACTGTGAGCAGGGTAGAGTACTACGACGCTGCAGCTGAATCGGCTTTGCTGACCTGGACTCCTGTTATTGTTTTTCTCTGCTTAAACCAGCTCTACTTGTACATTCTCTCTTGCGTCTTCTTCCTTCTTATGCTTAGAATCTCATGTCAACCCTACCTGGACAGGATCCAGCTCTAAGCACACTGCCCCCTCAACAGCCGTATCTTCCTGGGCAGCAGCCTCTGTATCAGCAGGTGAGTACCCCACCTGCACGGTTCTGTGTCCGGCTGCTGAGTACCCCACCTGCGCGGCTCTGCGTCCGGCTGTTGAGTACCCCACCTGCACGGCTCTACAGCTGAGTACCCACCTGCACGGCTCTGCATCCTGGTGGCGTCGTCGATGCAGCTGAGTACCCACCTGCACGGCTCTGCGTCCGGCTGCTGAGTACCCACCTGCACGGCTCTGCGTCCGGCTGCTGAGTACCCCACCTGCACGGTTCTGTGTCCGGCTGTTGAGTACCCCACCTGCACGGCTCTACGTTCCTGCGGCCTCTCTGCAGCTGAGTACCCACCTGCACGGCTCTACAGCTGAGTACCCACCTGCACGGCTTTGCGTCCTGGTGGCATTGTCGATGCAGCTGAGTACCCACCTGCACGGCTCTGCGTCCGGCTGCTGAGTACCCCACCTGCACGGTTCTGTGTCCGGCTGTTGAGTACCCCACCTGCACGGCTTTGCGTTCCTGTGGCCTCTCTGCAGCTGAGTACCCACCTGCACGGCTCTGCGTCCTGGTGGCATTGTCGATGCAGCTGAGTACCCAGCTGCACGGCTCTGCGTCCTGGCGGTGTCTCTGCAGCTGAGTACCCAGCTGCATGGCTCTGCGTTCCTGCGGCCTCTCTGCAGCTGAGTACCCACCTGCATGGCTCTGCGTCCCGGCTGCTGAGTACCCACCTGCACTGCTCTGTGTCCTTACGGCTTCTCTGCCTAAGTAGCAGACTCTCTCAGGTGGAGTTGGGCATATGTATATACATACACTTGGAGAGGGATTAAATTAGGTGTACTAAGTACAAATAGCAGCAGATGTGTTCTTCTGTGTTTGTTTTCATCTTGCATTTGACTGCATTTGTACACTGTGTGGGCTGATTTTGATGGGGAAGGGGATGGCTGTTGATGAACAGAGGGAGGATGGATGGCCTCTGATCACTTTGTTTATACCTTTAAGATGGTTCCTCCTGGAGGTCTCTCTCAGCAACAGCAGCCGCAGTCATCCCAGGGGCAGCAGCCACAAAGCAGTGGAGAAGCACAGCTCATCTCCTTTGACTGATCTCGACATCGAAGAGCAAGCCCACCTCTGACACTATGTAACACTACTATTGAGCAGAAATGACTTACTGGGCTTTAATGGCCCCATCTAACCCTACAGTGTGTAACTGCCATCTGTAAATTGAAATCACCTCATGTCCAGCCCTGCCCAAGAGACACTTAGCTTGGATGTCTGAGCAGAGACAAGAGCCAGGCCCCGCCCTCTCCACGGTGTACATAGTCACTTAGTTTGCTATTCATTGCACTGTTGCCTCCCCCTTATGAAATCTGTTTAATTCCTTCAGCTATGTGTGCCCTCTCCAGCTTTCACCTCCTCCTCCCTGGCCTGTGCTTTTAGCTTTGTTCTCTCTGCTTTGCATGCCATTGTCCTGGGGTGATGGGGGTTTTTAAGAGGCCCAACCACACTGATAATGTATGCAAGCCTTCATAGCTTATTCATTACTTTAATGCTTGGTACCTGCTCCATGAGCCCAGCATGGGAAAAGTCCTTTCTAGAATCCTACCCAGGATGGACTGACTGCTCCTTAATGAACCAGCATCGGGACTTTCCCAAAAGCTGCAGCTTGTTGACACATTTTCTTGGTGCAGTTGCTCAGGAAGAGTTTGTCCTGTGATTGTGGTGAAGGCCCCGACCTCGCAGGTGCAGCTTTTCACCTATCGCATGTGTTGTGTTCAGTCTTTCTCTGGTGGTTCTTGTACACAGTGAATAGTGTGCTGGGCATTTTTTTTTTCTTGTATTTAGTGTTGTGGGCAGAAAGGGAACCTGGCTAATAAATTGTTTTAAAAAGAGCCAGCAGGTTCTTGTGTCCTGATTGTATTGTACGTTTGGTTCTCTTTCCTGATACTCAGAATAGAAATAAATGTAAAGGTATCTCATAAATGTTTGCAGTGTGTCTTCACTGATGGAGGCAGTTCAGCCGTTCTCTGTGTATCAGCAGGGACTTATGTCTTCCATGTTTGTGTTTGGTGCTCTGTATGTTTGATAGTAAGAAGCTGAATGATGGTATCATCCCTCCCAATCTCGAATCCCTTCCCTGCTTCCATCCATGTATTCTCTCTCCTATTGCTACTGTTATAGGTAGTTAAAAGGAAACATAAAAGACAAGTTACACAAAGATATCACAGTTAGAGCTGTACCAAACAGCAGATTTTACTATTCAGTCAAAGATGAATAACGGGCATTGAGTTTTAACATAACAAATAATAAAAGAAAAGAGCAACGTGAAATTGGAGATCAAGTGTTAAATTCAGTACGATTTAGCACAGTAGAGCCCCGGGTTACTGCTATTCAGCCCTAATCATAACATCTCCCCTATTGCCAACTTCTTTCCCCTCCACCCAACAGACAAGTGTTCCAAAAATGACTTTATAATATAGTACAATGGTTCCCAAACCTGGTCCTGGAAGCACCCCAGCCAGTCAAGCTTTCAGTATGTCCACAATGAATAAGCATGAGAGATTTGCATGCAGTGGAGGTAGTGTATGCAAATCTCTCATGCATATTCATTGTAGATATCCTCAACACCTGACTGGCCAGGTGGTCCCTGAGGACTGTGTTGGTAACCACTCTCAAAAAACAAAAACTTCCTTCCTTTTTCCAATACTTATAGAGACTGAATCTACTCTCTCACCTATTAGAAATGAAGAACCTTCTGTTTTACGATAAGAAAATAACATAAGAATATGAGAGTAGCCATACTGGGTCAGACCAATGGTCCATCTAGCCCAGTATCCTGTTTTCCAAACAGTGGCCAAGCCAGGTCACAAGTACCTGGCAGAAACCCAAATTGTGGCAATATTCCATGCTACTAGTCCCAGAATAAACAGTGGCTTTCCCCATGTCTGTCTCAATAGCAGACTATCGACTTTTCCTCCAGGATCTTGTCCAAACCTTTTTTTAAATCCAGATACGCTAATCACTGTTACCACATCCTCTGGCAAAGAGTTCCAGAGCTTAACTATTCATTGAGTGAAAAACTATTTCCTACTATAAAGTATTTCCATGTAACTTCCGTGATTGTCTCCTAGTCTTTGTACTTTTGGAACGAGGAAAAAAATCGATTTATTTCTACTCGTTCTACACCACTCAGGATTTTGTAGACCTCAATCATATCTCCCCTCATCCGTCTCTTTTCCAAGCTGAAGAGCCCTAACCTCTTTAGCCTTTCCTCATACGAGAGGAGTTCCATCCCCTTTATCATTTTGGTCACTCTTCATTGAACCATTTCTAATTCCGCTATATCTTTTTTGAGATACGGCAACCAGAACTGAACGCAATACTCAAGATGCGGGTGCACCGTGGAGCGATACAAAGGCAGTATAGTATTTTCAGTCTTATTCACCATCCCTTTCCTAATAATGTCTAGCATCGTTTGATTTTTTTTGTCCACCACCGCAACCTGAGCAGAAGATTTCAGTGGATTATCTACGACGACACATAGATCTTTTTCTTGAGTGCTGACCCCCAAGGTGGACCCTAGCATCAGGTAATTATGATTTGGATTACTCTTTCCAATGTGATTCACCTTGGATTTGTTCACATTAAATTTTGTCTGCCATTTAGTTGCCCAGTCGTCCAATTTCCTAAGGTCTTGGTGCAATATTTCACAGTCTGCACGTCTTTTTAACAACCTTGAATAGTTTTGTGTCATCTGCATCACCTCACTCGTTCTGATTTCCATATCATTTATAAATATGTTAAATATCATTGTTCCCAGTACTGATCCCTGTGGCACTCCACTGCTTATCCTCCTCCATTGAGAGAAATGACCATTTAACCCTACCCTCTGTTTTATGTCCAATAACCAATTCCTAATCCACTCCAGAACCTTGCCTCCTATCCCATGCTCTTTAATTTTCTCAGAAGTCTCTCATGAGGAACTTTATCACAAGCTTTCTGAAAATCTAGCGAGCTTAGCTTTATCCACATGTTTATTCACACCTTGAGAGAAATAAAGCAGATCGGTAAGGCAAGACTTCCCTTGGCTGAACCCATGCTGACTCTGTCCCATTAAACCACGTTTGTCTATGCGTTCTGTAATTTTATTCTTTATAACAGTTTCCACTATTTTACACGACACTGATGTCAGGCTTACCAGTCTGTAGTTTCCTGGATCACCCCTAGAACCCTTTTTAAAAATCAGCGTCACATTGGCCACCCTCCAATCTTAGGTACTACAGATGATTTTAACGACAGGTTACATATTACTAACAGCAGATCAGCAATTTCATGCTTGAGTTCCTTGAGTAACCTTAGATGTATGCCGTCTGGTCCAGATGATTTACTACTCTTTAATTTGTCAGTTTGGCTCAGTACTTCTTCCAGGTTCACAACTAACATTGATGGCTACTTGGCATCAGCATTACAATCAAATTGATCTCAAACTTGATTGGGAATCAGAGTTGGACTGTGAACTCTCCCTAAAACAATGGTCTCAACTGTAAGAGCTCTTTCTTCAGCTAATGTAACTGTCAATGCATTTTAAAAAACATTATACAGTATTATTGGCACTACAAAAAGTGTTTGTTGCTGGCCTCTCTTCCTCTAATTAATGTTGGTCTTGTCAGTCAACAATCCACATTATTGTATTTGATATTTTAAAATACCCTTTTCTTTTTGAAAGATGCTTAGTCAGTAATAACCAAAATCTCTCTAATGTTGGGCTATCTCTCCTGCCCTAGTTTTATTTTCAAGTTGGACACTTAATGGTCTTTATCAGTGGTTCCCAAACCTGGTCCTGGAGACATCCCAGCCAGTCAGGTTTTCAGGATACCCACAATGAATGTGGAGTGGAGTAGCCTAATGGGTATTGCATCTGGCTTTGATCCTGGCAATCTGGGTTCAATTCCCACTGCAGCTCCTTGTGACCTTGGGCAAGTCAGTAACCCCTCCATTGCCCCAGGTACTAAAACTTAGATTGTAAGCCCCCTAGGGACAGAGATAGTACCTGTATATAATGTGTACAGTGCTGTGTACTTCTAGTAGTGCTATAGAAAAGATTAGTTAATATTCATGAGATATGCATGCCTCCACTGCATGCAAATCTATCTTATGAATATTCATTGTGGATATCCTCAACACCTGAGTGAACAAGTGGTCCTTGAAGACCGTGTTGAAAACCACTTTAAAAAACAAAACAAGTTCCTTCCTTTTTCTAATACTGGGTGTTTTTTAAAAAAAATGTTTTCACATTTTTCCATTGGTTGCAGCTAAAACATTGTATAGAGATTGAGGGGTCCTTTTACTAAGGTGTGCTGAAAAATGGGCTGTGCTAGTGTAGGTGCGTGTTTTGGGTACGCACAGATGCATTTTTCAGCGAGCCTGTAAAAAAGGCCTTTTAAAAATATTTGCCAAAAATGGATGTTTGGCAAAATAAAAACTGGTGCGCGTCTGTTTTCATTCTGAGACCTCACCACCAACCATTGACTTAGCGGTAAGGTCTCACGCGGTAATCGTCTACACGTGCAGAATGACAATAACTGCCTGGTTTCTGCTGCACGCAAGAAAATAAAAATTATTTTCCTGCGCGCGTAGTGGACGCGTGTTAAAAATGAAATTCCCGCAAGGGCCAGGTGGTAGCTGGGTGGCAACTCCAAATTGATGCCCTTTTCTTTTGGAACGAAGCATGGTCAATAACCAAAATCTCTATAATGGGGTATCTCTCCTGCCCTAGTTTTATTTTCAAGTCTATCTGCAAAAGCTAATCAAGAAATGTATTAAGTTATGTCCAATAAAAAAGGTATAATCTTATTTTCTTTTCCATGTTTTATTTTGTTTGATTTCTATTGGTTACCTTTAAAAGTGGACTAACACGGCTACCACACCTCTCTAGTTTCAAGTCTGACACTATTAACGGTCTTTATGAGTGGTTCTGAAACCTGGTCCTGGAGGCACCCCAGCCAGTCCTGACAATGAATATTCATGAGAGAGATATGCATTCCTCCACTGCATGCAAATCTATCTTGTGAATATCCTAAAAACCTGACTGGCTGGGGTGCCTCTAGGACCAGGTTGGGGAAGTACCGGTCTTTCTGATTTTCAATCTAAATTACTTGATATACTTGGAGATGTCAAGGGAGGCCTATCCCAAAGCTGGAGATTTACCACTGCTATGCTGGAAGTATTGCTCGCAGGCCTCAGCCATGTCTAAAACCAGTTCTGGCAAATGTACATTTCAAAAATTGGCATGCTGTAATCCAGTGGTTCAGGGTATCCACCATGAATATGCAAAAGATAAATTGCATACACTACATCCTTTCTATGCGCAAGCCTATCTCCTGCATATTCATGGTGGATACCCTTAAACCTGACTGGCTAGATGGGTCCTGAGAACTGGGTTGAGAATTACTGTCCAGCACAGTCCTCAGCCAGTCAGATTTTTCTGAATCTTCACAATGAATATTCATGCAAGAGACTTGCAGTCATTGTCGTCTCTTTTTATTTTTCTAAGTGTGTTGGTCCTAGTCTCTCGTTTCTGTTTTCCTTTGTCTTAACTCTCTTGCTAGCATAATTGTTTAGAGTGAGTTTGAAATATCTCCAATGACATTAACCAAAGCCTCCATATCATGCATTCATGGGCAGATGCATTTAAGCTGAAACTTAATGCAGAAAAAAACCCCAATGCCTAGTACTTACTTCTCAGTACAACACGAACAAATTCATCACCATTAACACACCAAATCTGATCCTTCCAATTTCGGATACCCTAAAAATTCTTGGAGTCACCATCGATCGACACCTAACACTTGAGAGCCATGCGAAAAACACAACCAAGAAGATGTTCCACTCAATGTGGAAATCAAAAAGAGTAAGACCTTTCTTCCCAAGGACTGTTTTCCGCAACCTGGTACAATCAATGGTGCTTAGCCATCTAGACTACTGCAACGCACTGTATGCCAACTGCAAAGGGCAAATAATCAAAAAAAACTTCAGACAGCCCAGAACACTGCAGCCAGACTCATATTCGGCAAAACAAAATATGAAAGTGCTAAACCCCTATGAGAAAAGCTACACTGGCTCCCACTTAAAGAACGCATCATGTTCAAAATATGCGCCCTAGTTCACAAAATCATTCACAGAGAAGCACCAGCCTACATGTCAGACCTGATAGACTTACCACCCAGGAATGCTAAAAGATCATCCCGCACATTCCTTAATTTGCACTTTCCTAGGGTTACCATTTTTTGTCCTCATAAAAAGAGGCTACTTGCCCCGCCCCTTTCACGCCCTCGCCCACGATCGCCCCCTCTTCCCCCCATCACCTTCCCTCCCCTTACGCTAATATCTCTGGTGGTCTAGAGGTATCTCTTCGCTCGGGGCAGGAAAGAAAGAGCCCCCTCTTTCCTGCCCGGAGCGCTGCTGCTAGCTGCCCTGCTGCATCCTGCGTGAGTCCGGCTCTTGGCATTTCAAAATGGCCGCCAAGAGTTGAAGCAGCCTCGCAAGACTTCAAGTCGCTTCACTGGCTCCCTATCCGTTTTCGCATCCTGTTCAAACTTCTTCTACTAACCTATAAATGTACTCACTCTGCTGCTCCCCAGTATCTCTCCACACTCGTCCTTCCCTACACCCCTTCCCGTGCACTCCGCTCCATGGATAAATCCTTCTTATCTGTTCCCTTCTCCACTACTGCCAACTCCAGACTTCGCGCCTTCTGTCTCGCTGCATCCTACACCTGGAATAAACTTCCTGAGCCCCTACGTCTTGCCCCATCCTTGGCCACCTTTAAATCTAGACTGAAAGCCCACCTCTTTAACATTGCTTTTGACTCGTAACCACTTGTAACCACTCGCCTCCACCTACCCTCCTCTCTTCCTTCCCGTTCACATTAATTGATTTGCTTACTTTATTTATTTTTTTGTCTATTAGATTGTAAGCTCTTTGAGCAGGGACTGTCTTTCTTCTATGTTTGTGCAGCGCTGCGTATGCCTTGTAGCGCTATAGAAATGCTAAATAGTAGTACTATCATGTTTGATCATTATCATGTTACCCATGATTCTTCTGTAACACCAAATGTCTATTTGCTAATATATCTTCTCCATTCATGATGTATTGTAAGCCACATTGAGCCTGCAAAAAGGTGGGAAAATGTGGGATACAAATGCAAAAAATAAATAAATATCTTATAAAATACTGAGGCAGAGTATTTGACAAATACATTTTGGATATACCCCCCCCCCCCTTCGCAGACCCCTCGAAAACGCTGGAAACTCCCCCTCCTAACAGAGACAATGCAAATATGCAATACTTTCAATTGCGATTGCTAAGGTTTTGTTCTGACTAATATGGCGGCAAGCCCCGCCCACTAACTTCAGCCCAGATAATGGACTAGATAGGATGGTGCCGGCTCCTTTCAGGCCATACCAGCGAGAGGCGGCACAAGGTATAGAGCGTCGCCAGGAAGTCAGACGCCGGATCAGCGAGACCTAGAGCGTCGCGCGCTTCCGATTGTGAGCCCTGGTCCGGTGCTCCGCGAGTCGCCGACCCTCCTCCTCAGTTCTCGCCGCCGACATGCAGTCGGTCAGCCCTTTGGGTCGGGTCTGCCTGAGGCTTTGGAACCCGTACAGGTAACGAGGGGCTCCAGATCGCACTTGACCTTTATTGCAAGGGGTCTAGCATTGAATTACTACTGCAGTACTGAAGCCAAGGGCGGGATGTTGCACGCTTTACCCACGTGAAGGCCAAGCGCAGGTCACTGCTGACAATACCGCCTTTCACCACTTGGGGGCGCCAGATACAAAGCTAAAGCAGGCAACTAGCGTCGGGTGCAGAAATGTATTGATCAGAGAAGAGGGTTTGTACAGCGCTGCGTAACCCTAGCAGCGCTCTAGAAATGTTAAGTAGTAGTAGGGTTTAATGAAATGCATTGATGAGTTCATAAGTGTTGCCATACTGGGAAAGACCAAAGGTCCATCAAGCCCAGCATCCTGTTTCAGGTCACAAGTACCTGGCAAGATCCCAAAACAGTACAATATATTTTATGCTGCTTATCCCAGAGGGAACACATTGATCAGATTGAAGAGGGTTTAGTCAAACGCAGTGATCACAGGGAAGAGAGTTTAGTCGAGTGGAGGAGTGGCCTAGTGGTTAGGGTGGTGGACTTTGGTCCTGAGGAACTGAGTTCGATTCCCACCTCAGGCAGCTCCTTGTGACTCTGGGCAAGTCACTTAACCCTCCATTGCCCCATGTAAGCCGCATTGAGCCTACCATGAGTGGGAAAGCGCAGGGTACAAATGTAACAAAAATAAAATAGATATTATGGGAGATTCTTCATGGAATGTTGCTACTATTGGAGATTCTACATGGAATGTTGCTATTCCACTAGCAACATTCCATGTAGAAGGCTGCGCAGGCTTCTGTTTCTGTGAGTCTGATGTCCTGCACGTACGTGCAGGACGTCAGACTCACAGAAGCAGAAGCCTGCGCGGCCACATTTATGATCTGCAAGGGCCAGGCAAAGGCAGCTCCTTGTGACTCTGGGCAAGTCACTTAACCCTCCATTGCCCCATGTAAGCCACATTGAGCCTGTCATGAGTGGGAAAGTGTGGGGTACAAATATAACCAAAAAAAATGCACTGATCACAGGGAAGAGGGTTTAGTGAAACTCATTGATCACAGGGAAGAGGGTTTAGTGAGATGCATTCATCAGAGGGAAGAGGGTTTAGTCAAATGCATTGATCAGAAAGAAGAGGATTTTGTGAATTGTATTGATCACGGGGAAGAGGGTTTAGTGAAAACTATCGATCACAAGGAAAGAGGATTGGAACCAGCACAAGCAGGAACAAAACCCCTGCCCGTGCTGGTTCCAACCACAAAATGGCTGCCAGGACTTCCCACAGTAGTCTTGCCTGCCATTTCCATTGGCGCAGTAGCACGGGGCAGGAACAAGTGGGGTTCGTTCCTGCCCCTGAAGAAGCCACTACACCACAAGTGCTTCCTAAGGCAGGTCCAAGGAGGTCCTACTAGTATCAGATGGGGGGAGTTTCAGTTTCAACCCAAACCTGGATTTCGGGTTGCTTTTGGTGCTGAAACTGAAATCCGGTCAGCCACAACCCATGATATTTTTCCCCCTCTTTTCTCTGAAATCACATCTTTGTTTTCACAACAGGCAACGACTGCTAGGACTCTGCCCTGTCAGAATGGTGAGGATGAGCTGTGAGAGGAAAAATGAAGTTCTCGCTAGCGCTCCTCTGGACAGTGCACCCAAGCAGTACCCCCCAAAGATCCAGCAGCTGGTGAACGAAATTGCTGGTCTGACGCTCCTTGAGATTGTTGAACTCAATGACTTGCTGAAGGTGTGAACCGTACTTTGATGGGTTGTCCTGCAGTTCTCCCTGTGAGAAACAAAACCATGTAATGAATAGCTGTCTGTAGCTCTGAGGGATGGAGGATACGAGTATGAAGTGGTTTACTAGCCATATGTGTCTGCTAACCATTCCATCTCTTCCTCCCTGTAGAAGACATTGAAAATAGAAAATATGGGAATGATGCCGATGGGAGCAGTGATGCCAGGATCAAGTGCCCATCCAGCTGCTCAGGTAATTGCTGTTTGGGACTGACTTCTTGTATTTGGGTCTTGAGTTCATCCCCAACTTAGCTGCTCCATCACCTGTGTTAAATTAAACTTTCCTGAAGTTTTGCAACAGGTAGAACTGAACAAGGGTAGAGAGGCATTATTGTGGAATTAGATTTCAAATGGTAATCTTTGTAAGAGTGAAGCATTTGAGTTAGAAATGCTTTGCTTTTCCCTCAATTACATATTCATACACAGCCTCAAAGAGCTGTGGGGGAGGGTGTGGGTGGCTGTTGATGGTGGTGGCCTGTACATGTGTTGAAGTAAGGCAACCGCAGCTCAGGGAAAACTGGACTTCCTATTACCTGATTACAGATTGTGACCAGATCATGGGGGAGATTTCTAACTCATGTGGCTCTTGGGTTTCAGCAGGCTGTGGAGGAAGAAGATATTCCCGAGAAGAAAGAAAAATCTCTTTTCATTGTGAAACTGACAGAGCTGAATGCAGCAGATAAAGTAAAATTGATCAAGGAAGTGAAGAATTGTATGCAAGGTCTCAATTTAGTACAGGTGAGAGGGCTTGGCACATTCATGAAGCCCAAAAGACCACTACAACTCGGTGTCATGGTCTTTGGCTGCAGCTCAAACTGTTGTACGTGTGTCTTCTTCATTCAGCTTAGAAATGGAAAAATATGGAGCTCCGGGCGGCTCATCTGTCTGTCCATTCTGCCTTATTTATGCTCCAGCTGCCCTCAGTGCCATCTTGCCCCTGCTGATTCCACCTGGAGGCTATTTGGTGCATTCAGTGCACAAGATTATACCTTGGCAGTTGTCTGGAAGCCGGGTTCATTTCTGGAGGTGTTCACTTGCAAGAATTATTGCCATCAGTAATCTAGAGCAACAGAATTTCCCAGTCACAATCTTTTTCTTCTGAATTGTACCAGTGTAGCATGAAAAAGACGATGAGAATATTCAGTTTTCCAAGATGTGAGCTTTTGCTTTTGATAATATCTTTCATTGCTGCAGCGGAGGTTTTCTGGAACTTTTTTAGGGTGCATGAAAAGTCTGCATTGGAGGGCTTTTCTCTGTTGGACAGGGAATGCATTAGGGGTATCTGTTTTTGCTTTGTGGAATCGTGTAGAAAAAATAACAATAACCATTCTTCTCTGCTTCATCATCACCACCACCACCCCTCTAACTCTCTCTTATGTCTGACAGGCAAAGAAACTGGTGGAATCCCTTCCACAGGAGATCGTGACAAATGTTTCAAAAGCTGAAGCTGAGAAGGTAAAGGCAGCGCTGGAGGCAGCAGGGGGGAAAGTGGTTTTGGAGTGAAGCATTCGGCCCTTTGCTGTGCTTCTTGTAAGTGGGGACCATGTCACAAAACCCTCCAGAATCTCTCCAGCTACCTTTGGCCTGGGATTGTTACAGCTGTTTCTGGAACTCTGACTGGGCTAAGAATCACTGACTGCTCTGCCTGTTGTTGCAATGAACCTCCACCAGGACTGTCTTCCACACTTTCAGGAAATGTGTGTACAGCTGTAAAGTCAAGTCTTGACTGTAGAAAAATCCCCCAAGCAGCTCTGTACTGGTTATTCCTGTGTTTGTAGCTGTGGGGGGTTTACAGGCAGGTGTGTTTTCGTGGGTTGCAGAGAGTATGAAGTCTGACCCATTTCTTGGATCTGTGGGGATTTTTTTTTTAAATATTAAACATTACGTAAAATGTGTGACTTCCTCCCTTGTGTATCACTAGTGAGAGACAGTGTTCTCCAGAGATAAGCAGGGAAGGTGCAGCCACACTTAGTGGTGACATTTTCTGGATGTATCTTGAGTGTCAATGCTCTCCTCTAGCTAAGGAAGCCTTTTGACTTACTGGATATTCGCAGGACTTCCTGTGCTAGCTGCAATTCCCTCTATCCGCTTCAATTTTTATTCTTCTGCTCCTGAACAGTTGCAGCTCTCCTCGCTCTCTCCAATTTCAACCAGTTCCTCAACAAAAAAATAAAATCCCCGAGATCGCTGGTCTGCTAGGGCCAGCAGAGTGACTATGGCTGCCTCTGGCGGCTTTAATTTATTTCAATAATTTTTATTGATGATTCTGCATACAAGACATAACCACAAGATTCCAAATATAACCATTGAATCTCGTAACATATTTACAAACATACAGCGTTCAACTCAATCATCAAATAATTTTTTTTCTTTTTCTTCCCCCCCCCCCCCCATATGAACCAGTCTCCTCCTCCCCCCACCCTTTCCAAACTTTCCTCCATACTTCAAGGATCTCCTTTACGACCATCTTATACTATTCAAACTTTAATGATTACCAATTTAACTTACTATTCGTTTACTGATGACATCGCCTTCTCAAAGTTGAACTCTATTCCTCCCTGTCCTTTCACCCAAAACTCTCCATTAAAGAATTCAAAACTCCTGTTTCTTATGGTTATTTCTCTATAAAGTATAGAGCTTGTTTAGAACAGCACGTCTTGCTTTGTGGGAAGTGTTCTGTAAATAGCTGTTCCAAATATTATAAAAGGCCTTTCTTCTCTTTGGAGTGGCCCCTGCTTCCCGTGCCTCCCAAAGCATTAATTTGTGAAAACAATTTCTCCAGTACCAAAAAGATGGAGGTTCCTCCTGCATCCAATGCTTAAGTATACATTTTTTCGGCGGCTTTAATAACGGCATTTATATCCTGCTTAACTGCAAGTTCAAAGCGGGTTACATCAAGAACAAAATCATACAATACAGAAAGAATAAAATCAACCCCATAATTATAGCAAATAGTGTTGAAAAACAGCTCTTTGAAAACTCATAGAAATATTTTACATTATAATTATTTATTACATTTGTACCCCACATTATCCCACCTTTTTGCAGGCTCAATGTGGCTTACAGAGTAAGGTTATGATAAATTCAGTACATGATTTAAATACAGTTGATCATAAGCTGAGGTAAAAGCGGATTTAGATGAGCGGATGTTTGATAAGTTGTGTGAGAAGTGTTTTAGGTGTGCTTGGGTGGTTTGGGGGATGATTTGTATCATTGAGGGTGACTTTTGTAAGCTTTGTTAAAGAGGTGTGTTTTCAGAGCTTTGCGGAAGCTGGTTAGATTGTTCATGGATTTCAGGGCCTTGGGTAACACATTCCACAACTGTGTGCTTTTGTATGCAAAGGTCGTAGCATAAGCCTGTTTGTATTTCACTCCTTTGCAGCTGGGGAAATTCAGATTGAGGAATTTGCGGGCCGATCTTTTGGCGTTTCTGGGCAGTAGGTCCACTAGGTTTAGCATATAGAGTGGGGCGTCTGCGTGAATGATTTTGTGCACGGTTGTGCAGATCTTGAACTCAATACGTTCCTTGAGCGGAAGCCAATGTAGTTTCTCTCTTAGGGGCTTCGCACTTTCATATTTAGGTTTTCCAAAGATGAGTCTGGCTAACGCGTTTTGGGTTGTTTGGAGTTTTTTAATGGTCTGTTCTTTACAGCCTGCGTACAGAGCGTTGCAGTAGTCTAAGTGGCTTATTACTAGTGACTGTACCAGGGTGCGAAAGACATTTCTTGGGAAAAAAGGTTTAATTCTTTTGAGTTTCCACATCAATTGGAACATTTTTTTCGTTGTGTTCTTCACATGGGTATCGAGTGTGAGGTTTCGATCAATGGTGACTCCAAGAATTTTCAGGTTTTCTGAGATAGGAAGTGTGCAGTGAGGTGTGGTTATAGTGGAGTAACTGTTTGTGTTGTATTGGGAGGTGAGAACTAGGCATTGGGTTTTTTCTGCATTGAGCTTTAACCGGAATGAGTCCGCCCATGAGTGCATGATCTGGAAGCTCTGGTTGATCTCGTTGGTTATTTCGTTTAAGTCACTCTTAAACGGGATGTAGATTGTGACGTCATCGGCATATATGTAGGGGTTAAGATTTTGATTGGCCAAGAGTTTGGCTAGTGGTGTCATCATTAGGTTGAAGATTGTGGGTGAAAAGGGGGGGATCCTTGAGGGACTCCACATTCCGGTGTCCAAGGCGGTGATCTGGTAGTATTCGTTATAACTTGGTAAGATCTAGTGGTGAGGATTGTAAGCTCTTTGAGCAGGGACTGTCTTTCTTCTATGTTTGTGCAGTGCTGCGTATGCTTTGTAGCGCTATAGAAATGCTAAATAGTAGTAGTAGAGGAATCCTTTAAACCATTTGAGAACTGGGCCTCCGATTCCGAAGTATTCTGGTATGTGTAGTAGTATTCCATGATCCACCATGTCGAAGGCACTGGACATGTCGAATTGTAATATGAGTATGTTCTTGCCGGTTGCAATTGGTTTTTTTTTTTGAAGGAGTTCATTGCGGATACTAGTACGGTTTCGGTGCTATGATTTGATCGGAATCCTGACTGTGACTCTTGTAGAATTGAGTGTTTGGTCAGATAATCCGTGAGCTGCTTCGTCACTATGCCTTCCATCAACTTTGTAGTGAGTGGGATAGAGGCGACTGGTCGGTAGTTGGTTAAGTCCATTGTGCTTTTCTTGGCATCTTTTGGCAACGGAGTGAGTAGTATGTTTCCATTTTCCGTCGGGAAGAGACCATGTAGGAGTCTATAGTTTATTTGGTTCGTGAGGTCTTTTTTAAATTGTTTGGGTGTCGCTCTTATTAGGCTGGTAGGGCAAATGTCGAGTTTGCACTGAGATTTGGCATATTTTTTGAGCCAGTGTGTGAGTTCATCTACTGAAATTAAGTCAAAATTGGTCCAAAACATCTGATGGCAAATTATTCCAGAGGCTCTTTCAAATGATGTACTTTTTTTTATCACTAGCAATCGCCAAACAGGCAGCTGGTGGTGGTGATAGTAATAATTCCTGTGACAATCGTAGGCAACGGGATAGTTTGTAAACAGTAATCAATCCCACTACAAATCCAGCAGTTAAACCATACAAAATTTTAAAGATAAAAATTAAAAGTTTAAATTTGATTCTTGCCCGATTAGGCAACCAGTGTAGTTCACACAGAAATGGCGTAGCATGATCAAATCTATTTCCTTTCAAATTCAATTTGGTGGATTGAAGTCTTTGCAATTGTTTAGCTAGTAAGCCTAATAAACAAACGTTACAGTAACCAAAAGATATTTATTTATTGTTTGCATTTGTATCCCACATTTTCCCACCTCTTTGCGGGCTCAGTGTGGCTTACAATAAGATATGAATAATGAGAATACAGTTGTTACACATTGGTTATGGGTTACATTGTACAAGTTATGCGAGATAATCGAATTATCATTAGGAATATCACAATGGGACATCAACAGGGAGACTTTGGGAGAATAACTGCCTGGATCACAAGCCAAAAATACCATCTCTCTGAAAAAAATGTCTTAACCTACGCAACATCTTCAACTTAAAACAAAATCTTCCATTACGTTCATTCCCACAATTCCAGGACAAGTGGTAGTTATGCCCATTGACCAGCAGGTGGAAATAGAGAATACAGAACTGAGCTCCCTGCTAGCAGCTCAGCCCCTCAGTATCTTCTATCTCCAGCAGGTTCCCTACATTGGACTCAGTGTCTGCAGTCACCTTGAATTTTCCCTTCCTGGTTGCTGGCGGCATTGCCTCGCGGAATCTGCTAGATGGGAAGCTGAATCAGACCTTGTAGCCCATCTTGAAGGTGTTTGCATTAGGAGCTGCAGGCTTCTATTGGTAGCACTTTCTTTCCCGCTGCGGGCTGTCTTGGGTCGAGGGCTGCGGCATGGGCCTGTTTGCAGTGGCAACAGCAGTCTGTTTCCCGGGGCAATCCCCGGGTTGCCTGGTTGGAGGCACGTTTTGCCTCTGGTGGACGCTGTGTATGACATTCTTCGGGCTTCGGCCTAAGGTATGTCTTTGGCATTCACCACAAGCTGTCAGTTCTGCCTGCGGTCGTAGGCGGTGGTTGCCACCTCCAAGGCCTGCATGGTCAGGTTTCCACTTTGGGGCACCTTTCTCTTTGGGAACACCCTCTGAGATTTGGTTCAGAAGCTCGTGAGTCAGGCTCCAGCGTTTGCCAGCCTCGTTCTTGGACTGTCCTGTGGGCTCGGCAAGTGCCCGGTTTCATCTCAGCACTAAGGGTAGGCCTTGTCCTCAGAATTTTGGCCAAAGGTCTTGGTTTTGAACCTGGCAATCTCCCGGGGGACGGGGAACCAGGAACCAGCATGGCACTTGGGGTGAGTGGCTGCTGTCTCCCGGCCAGTGGCCTGGCTGGCTGGCCCATCTGGGCCGACATGGAGCCGCTTTCGGGCATTTCAGGATGTGTGGACTACCTTCTCCTCAGCTTAGGTGTTGGATTTTCGGGGTGCTGGCGTCTGGCTGGCGTTCTCCCCTCTGGTAGCCCCTCTCTTCTTGCAGTCTCTTGGTCAGAGGGGGCCTCTGTCTGTCAGAGCGGAAGAGCAGTAAAGATGCTGCTATCCTTTTGGGCCATTGTTCCTGTCCTTCCTGCCGAGTGCTGTTTGGGTTGCTACTCCATCCTTTTTGGGGTTCCCAGGAAGACGGGAACAGTGCAACCCATTCTGGATCTCAAGGGATCCACAGGTATCCATTTTCAGATGGCGGCCCTGAGGTCTCTGATCGCCTCCGTTTGGGAGAGAAAGTTTCTCTCCGCTCTCGATGGAGGCATACTTCTCTTTCCCGCTACGGGCTATCTTGGCAGTTCATTCCTGTTCTGGACCCTGCCAGTTGGTTCCGTCGGACCCAAGGCCCCTTTTTGAGGTCATGCTCATAGTGGCGGTCTTTCTGCAGAGACACAGGTTTTTGTGTTCTCATGTACCTGGATGACTTCAGGTCTCTTCTTGCCTAGCCTGTGTAGAGACTTCTTCAGCGCTGGTTTACCCCGTTTTTTGTCTGGTTTGGGTGTTTAATTTCAACAGGAGCAGGCTGGCGCCAGCACACCAACTTTTATTCCCGATGAGCTTGAGTGTTTCTTCAGAGGGACAGCACTTTGTTAGCTTCCAAGTTTCTCGCTCCTGCTTTGACATCAGCCACAGGCCTGGTATTTCGTGCAGGTCCTTAGATCTATGGCAGCAGCAGGGTTCCTTCTTCTCTCATGCGGCCGCTTTAGGGGGCCCTGCTCAGCTACTCGTCTCAGGTTTCAGAGGGTGGTGGCATCTGGCTCTTTTGCTGTCAGTGCATGAGGGGGTTGCTGCTTCCCCAGTCGTTGACCCTGGGAAGCTCCTCGAGCCTGCTTTGGGAGGTGGTGTCTGTGGATACCAGCTTCTCGGGCTGGGGAGTGCCCTTTGCTGGGGTTCCTTGGTGCAGGGCTCTTGGTCTCCAAAGAGGGCATTGGCCCTCTATCCTCTGGAGCTGAGCTCTGGAGGCCTTTGCCCCACTGTTGGGAATGCTGCCCTTTTGGCCTTTCGGTCTTGTCTGCGGCGGGTGCCTTTTTTCACCTCGCAGGGGGGGGGGGGGGGACTCCTAGCAGTCTGCTGGCAAGGGAGTCCAGCTTGTTAATGGATGGGGCAGTGAGACTTCGGTTGTGCCTTCGGCTTGTTTGCGGGGTCCCTCAATGTAACATACATAGTAGATGACGGCAGAAAAAGACCTGCACAGTCCATCCAGTCTGCCCAACAAGACAACTCATATGTGCTACTTTTTGTGTATACCCTACTTTGATTTGTACCTGTGCTCTTCAGGGCACAGACCGTATAAGTCTGCCCAGCACTATCCCCGCCTCCCAACCACCGACTCTGGCACAGACCGTATAAGTCTGCCCAGCACTATCCCCGCCTCCCAACCACCAGCCCCGCCTCCCAACCACCGGCTCTGGCACAGACCGTATAAGTCTGCCCAGCACTATCCCTGCCTCCCATCCACCAGCCCCGCCTCCCACCACCAGCTCTGGCACAGACCGTATAAGTCTGCCCAGTCGGTACGCTCTGGTTTCCAGCAGAGGGAGCGGTTGGTCGAGCTGTTTTCAGCTTGTGGCCTAGTCCTATGTCTAGGTTCCTCTGTGCCAGGCATAGGACTCTAGGGATCTATTCGCCCTGTGACGGTTGTGTCTGAGCTAGAGACCTCCGTATGCCTTCCCCCATGCCGATTTTAGGCTGGCTGTGGGGGAGAGTGGCAGACCTTTGGGGCAAGGTGATCCTGGTCTCCAGCCTGGCCATGGCTTCCATGGTATGCAGATCTTGTGAGGCTTCTGGTTGGGGAGCCATTGTGATTCCCTCAGTGTCGAGGTCTTTCTGTTGGGGCCTAGTGGCCATGGAGGTTCCCCCTTTTTCCTTTGGTCTTGCGGCCTGGCCCTGGAGGGGGCTCAGCTGAGGAAGAAAGGTTATTCGCTTTCAGTGGTGGCTTCCCTGCTTCAGGCCGGGAAGCGCTCTTCCTCATCGGCGTGTGCCAACAGGCCTGCAAAAAATGCTTTGTAAAAAGACACTCAAGCCACATTTCCTCCCATCCCCACAGCTTCCAAGTTACATAATAATGCATCATGATTCACCAAATTGAACGCTGCAGATAAATCCAGTTGCATCAGGAACACCTCTATCTTTTTATAAAGATAACCCCAAAGAATAGACAACTGCTAAGAGCACCGTCTCGGTGATAATGAGCAAAAACCCGCTTGAAAGGATCTAACAGATCAAAACTATCCACATATTCCTATTGCTTCCATCACCCTAATCAGTGTGGGGATAATTACTGTAATCCAGGGGTTTAATTTATCTTCCTTAAGCAACGGTCTAAGGGTGATAACTCCCTTATCCTCTGAATAATTACCATTCATCAGAAGGTCTTCACCGAGGAAGATTTGGGAGAGATACCGGTGCCAGAAATGGTATTCAGAGCTGATGAGTCGTAAGAAAAACATGACTAGTTAAAAACGTCTAAGTGTTCGTCAGGAACGTCCTTTTTTTCGATTATGGATCAAGGATATTCAAGTGTTAGGCACGGCCGAGTCCCGCCTTCGCTACACCTCCGACACGCCCCCTTGAACTTTGGCCATCCCTGTGACGGAAAGCAGTTGGGGATTGTCACGTTCTCAAAGCAGGAACTAGGTTTGTGAACCCTTGGGCCACTGTCAGGCAAATCACCCAAGCAGAAAGCAGTGCTGAACACAACAGGCAGGAACCACAGAATATAACTAGAAGAGGCTTTAATAGTAGACAGTAAACATTATCCAGTAGCACAGCAAGGTCAAAGGGGCCGGCAGCAAACACGGATAATCCATAAACTAACCAGAGTCTATAGGCAGGCGGAAAGCAAAGTCCAGGCCAAGGGTCACAGGCACAGGAAGCAAGCAAAGTCAAAGTCCAGGAACAGGCAGGGTCCAACACAAAGGAAACTTTCAGAGGAACTCCCACAAACCACCAGGAACTCATGGATGACCTTTGATACCAAGGCAAGGCAAGCAAGGCTCACAGAAGCTAATAAGCCCCTCAGCAGCTGACCCACAGCTGCAGTAAATCACCAGCCAAGTAAGGGTGCTGTTCCAGAACAACCCAGAAGAGCAAGGCTGGCAACCTGGAAAATCCGGACCGGACTCACTGAAGTCTGGAACACGGAAGACAGCAGAAAACAGTCCATAGCAGCCACCAGTTCTGAGAGCACCCACAAGGAAAGCAAGGGATGTCCAAAATCGGCTTTTCGATGATACCGATTTGGACGACCCTGGGAGAAGGACGTCCATCTTCTGATTTATGCCGAAAGATGGGCATCCTTCTCTTTTGAAAATTAGCCCAATAGTAAAATCTTTTTATTAGAAGCAAAAAGCTGGTAAAAGAATCAGTTGTAATGCTAGATGACTGAAGAGCAAAAGAGGCACTCAGGAAAGACAAGACCATAGAGGAGAGATTACGAGTTCTTGGCTTCGGTCTTCACTGAGAAAGATGTGGAGGAGATACAATGGTATGCAATGCTGATGAGTTATAGAAATTGAAACAAATCTCTGTAAACCTGGAAGATATAATGGGGCAATTTAATAAATTGAAGAATAGCAAATTACCTGGACCAGATGGTATACATCAGAGTACTGAGAGAATTGAAAAATGAACTTGCAGAGCTATTACTAGTAATATATAATTTATCTTTAAAATCAAGCATGGTACTGAAACAGGTGGGAAATCAGGAGACGAAAGGCAAATTTTGGTTCCAAACAAGGCAACTTTATTGCTAGCAAGTGAACAGCACCGAGTAGCCTCGGGACACTGTGTGTCATAAATCATCTGACACGTACATTTATACTTCCCTACTGGGCCTGCGCATTTGGCCCCTTACACGTCACAACCGACATGCGCAGTAAACATTTGTAGTTCTTACAGTACAAAATTGTAGTCCCAGTACGTACACACGTCATAACACTGAAATGATACTGGCAAGAAGAACGAAACTTAGCAGCTTATTCTTCACACACACACAATGCTCCTTTCTAGCACAGGAGATAAGGTTCGGCTCAGGAATGCAGGGGGGTGTCAGCACCCTCCAAGGTCGTCTATTCAGATGGCGTTGCTACAGGCAAGCTGGTCTTGTATAGGCCTTGCTAACTACTGTTACAAGCTATATGTCTAATAGCCCTGCATTCTGTGTTTTCATTAGTAAACAGCAACTTCTTTCATTAGTAAACAGTAAAACTGGATAAGGCACAAATGTCCAGTGCAGTAATAAGGTATGGCTAAAAGGCCAAAAGCAGAGGTAGAGTCCATAAGTATAAGTCCATCAGTAGGAACAAAACATGAGGTTGTTCTGTTGGTCAGTAGTATTCAGGTAGTACCCGGCGTTCCACTCCTTCAGTACTGTAAGATTGGAGGGTGGTCAATGTAATATCAGTTTTTAAAAACTTCCAGAGGTGATCCTGGAAATTATAGACCAATAAACCTGATGTTGGTGCTGGGCAAAATGGTAGAGACTATTAACACAACTACAGAGCATATTCATAAACGTGGACTAATGAGACAAAGCCAACATGGAAGGGAAATCTTCCCTCACCAATCTACTACATTTCTTTGAAGGGGTGAATGAACGTGGATAAAAGTGAGCCGGTCAATACTGTGTATCTGGATTTTCAAAAGGCATTTGACAAAGTACTTCAGGAAAAACTGAGAAAATTAGAAAGTCATGGGATAGGAGATAAAGTCCTATTGTGGATTAAGAAAAAGTTAAAATAGAGAGTTGGGTTAAAAGGTAGTAAATTTAAAACAAACCAGAGAAAATATTTCTTCATTCAGCGTGTAATTAAACTCTGGAACTTGTCGCCAGAGAATGTGATAAAAGCAGTTAGAGTAGTAGGGTTAAAAAAAAAAAGTTTGGATACTAAAGGCCATTGACCATTAGTAACATAGTAGATGATGGCAGAAAAAGACCTGCATGGTCCATCCAGTCTGCCCAAGATAAACTCATATGTGTATACCTTACTTTGAATTTGTACCTGTCTTTTTCAGGGCACAGACCGTATAAGTCTGCCCAGCAGTATTTCCCGCCTCCCAACCACCAGTCCCGCCTCCCATCATCGGCTCTGGTACAGACCGTATAAGTCTGCCCTCCCCTATCCTAGCCTCCCAACCACCAACCCCTCTTCCCCCCACCTGCTCTGCCACCCAATTTCAGCTAAGCTTCTGAGGATCCATGCCTTCTGCACAGGATTCCTTTATGCATATCCCACGCATGTTTGAATTCCGTTACCGTTTTCATCTCCACCACCTCCCTCCCTTGGGAAAATCCACTGCTTAATTCTAGGATAAGCAACATAAAATCTGTTTTACTGTTCTGGGATCTTGCTAGTTTCTTGTGACCTGGATTGGCCACTGTTGGAAAACAGGATACTGGGCTTGATGGACCTTTGGTCTGTCCCAGTATAGCAATGCTTATGTTCTTATGGTCAGTATTCTCAATGGAGAAGGGTAGATAGTGGAGTTACCCAGGGGGTCTGTACTGGGACCACTAGTTTTAAACATATTTATAAATGATCTATAAGTAGAGGAGTGTGGTAGCCGTGTTAGTCCACTCTTAAGATTATCAATAGAAATCAAACAAAATAAAACATGGAAAAGAAAAATAAGATGATACCTTTTTTATTGGACATAATACATTTCTTGATTAGCTTTTGATCTGACGAAGAAGGGCAACCTTCGAAAGCTAAAAGGTATCATCTTATTTTCTTTTCCATGTTTTATTTTGTTTGATTTCTATTGATAAATGATCTATAAAATCCTGAGTCAAGAAAAATGTTAGGAAGTATTTTTTCACGGAGAGAGTAGTGGATGCTTGGAATGCCCTCCTGCGGGAGGTGGTGGAAATGAAAACGGTAACGGAATTCAAACATGCGTGGGATAAGCATAAAGGAATCCTGTGCAGAAGGAATGGATCCTCAGGAGCTTAGTCAAGATCGTGAGGTGGGGCTGGTGGTTGGGAGGCGGGGATAGTGCTGGGCAGACTTATACGGTCTGTGCCAGAACTGGTGGTGGGAGGCAGGGATAGTGCTGGGCAGACTTATACGGTCTGTGCCAGAGCCGGTGGTTGGGAGGCAGGGATAGTGCTGGGCAGACTTATACGGTCTGTGCCCTGAAGAGCACAGGTACAAATCAAAGTAGGGTATGCACAAAAAGTAGCACATATGTGTTATCTTGTTGGGCAGACTGGATGGACCGTGCAGGTCTTTTTCTGCCGTCATCTACTATGTTACTATGTTTTACTATGTAAAATCCTGAGTAGTTTACAACGGGTAAAAGTGAATAGAATTTTCACTCGCAAAAAGTACAAAGACCAGTTGACAATGAAATTTCATGGAAATACTTTTTCACTCAAAGAATAGTTAAGCTCTGGAACTCATTGCTAAAGGATGTGGTAATAGCAGTTAGCATAGGTGAGTTTACAAAAGGTTTGGACAAGTTCCTGGAGGAAATCTCCATAGTCTGTATTAAGATGGACATGGGGAAGCCAGTGCTAGCATGCACTAGTGCTATTGGGGTTTCTGCTAGATACTTGTAGCCACTGTTGCAAACAGGGTACTGGGCTTAATGGACCACTGGTATGATCCAGTTTGGCTATTCATATTCTTATGTAAAACACCGGAGAGAAGCAAAAAGTGCTTCCATCTGTTTTGTTTCCCTGGAGCAGACAAGGAGGTCACCCAGGGCAGCAAAGCGTCCTCGTCAGTTTTGTGATCACTTCCAGCAAGGAAATTTGATGAAAGGAGAGGAGACAAGCAGCCTATCTGGTTCTGTCAATTACATTGTTTTGGGTGTACCAAGATGGCGGCACTCCTGGTTTGAGACTGGCTTCAGCCTGTAACGTCATGCCGTCTCCTGTTATCAACCCTCGGGAAATTCTGTTGCCAGTGTATCTGACACCCGCACTTCACTTCTGTTAAGGAGCCGCTTAGAGACTGACACTGGCAGCCGCAGCACTACCAATGGCTCCGCCCTCTCTGGGCCGCTCCGCGTACGCGCAGTCTGTCGCTCGCGCTCTCTCCTCTTACTGCGTCACGTCACCTGCCCCTCTGTCGCTTTCTTATTGGCTGAGTTTTGCAGCCCCGGAGCGTTTCCCGCATGGGATTGGTCGTTGAAGCGTACACGTCATCAGGAAACCTAATGCTGGGGAATCTATTACTATTATTTATCATTTCGCCTTAAAATGCCTTTTCCTGCTTCTTATGGTCACGATGGGTCCGTAGAGAACCCGATGGATGATGTAGGAACGTGAAGGCGACATGAAGTTAAAGCACCTGTTCTTATGAACCTCCATTGCTTAACTTGTCAGCGGTGAGGGAAAGAGGCGCGCGCGGCGCTAAACAAGAGGAGGAGCTGAGAGGGTGGGCGGGGCCTCGGATCCAGCAGGAGGAGTTACTACTACTATTCCTTCTTGAAAGAGTTTACAATCTAGTAGGACACACAAACGGGACAAGTCAGGGATAAAAGGGAATTTAGAAGGTGGGAATGATAAAAGGAAAAGGGGTTAGGTCAGGACTCAGGAGCCAAAAGCAGCAGCAAGAAGGTCTCGACTACTCCAGTGGGCGGTTCTGGTGAGGTGGGCGTGGTCATGGCTTCGGGAACTTCACAGAGTGCGTGGGCGTGGCACCTCGTTGGGAGGAGCAGAGGGCGGTCTCTCCTGGCGCTGACAGCCGATTGGCCATCGGGAGTGGCCCCGCCCTCCTCGCTCTCAGCTGCTGCCCATGCCCGCGCGGCGGTAGCCCGGGGAGAGATCGCGAGCCGGAGCCGTCATGGTGGAGAAGCGGGTCTCGCGCTGGTACTTCGGCGGGCTGGCATCGTGCGGAGCCGCCTGCTGCACCCACCCGTTGGACCTGCTGAAGGTGAGAGCGAGCTGCGGCCCCTCTGGCTCCAGCCCATCCAGTCCCCAACTTACCCCGTTGTCTGCAGGACGTGTAATTCGCATTGGCCCATTGCATTTCCTAAGGACAGTCGGACTACACGTCCCTGGAGGCAGTGGGGTAAAGCCAGGACTGGATCCGGAGCGGGGATGGGATGCACAGGCCTGCCACCAGCATTATATGACTTTCAGACCCACCTGTCCTGCTTCTTTTACTACGTGCCCTGAACCTTTTTCTTATATTTTAAGGAATGCAAAAATGGGCTTTGGAGATTAGAGAAGTAACAGGAACTGAAGACATTAGTACACACATGTTTCTGAAAAGACAAAAGCATAAGGTTTGATTCCGTGTGACAAGTTCCAAAAGGAGCCTATGAACCCTTGTGACATAGACACCCGGAATCGGTCCCTGCAAATGCTGATGCACACGTTAAGCCCAGATCCAAAGTGCTATATGTGCTTACGTAAATAACGTGCCAGCTGTGTGCTCAGCCCAAATTTTACTCCAGAAATTACTACACAAGAGTGAAAGAGTAGCCTGAGAACCTGGGGATTCGGGTTCATTTCCCACTGCAGTTGCTTGAGCCTCTGGGCAAGTCACTTAACCCTCCATTGCCCCAGGCACAAAAAAATTACATTGTGAGCCCTCCAGGGACAGAGAAAGTACCTGCCTATAACACAGGTTAAACTGCTTTGATTGTACCACAGAAAGGTGTATTATCAGATCCATTTCCGTGTGGAAAAAGCTTTATAGTATCATCACATCTTAACCAACAATGAATATGGGGGACGACGACACCCAGAAGTGCTGTACAGGTTTCCAAATGATCACATCCACAAAATGTAGGGGGTGTTGGTAAGAATTTGCTTTCCAAAGATGAAATAAAGTCCCAGTAAAACTGGGATGACTTGCTTTGCTCTGCAATCTTCCGTTCCCTCTGTCACAGACTGAAGAGTAGCAGCAGACTTTGACAACTGCTCCTGCTTGTCCTTTTGCTGTAATCCAAGTTTCTCACACCGTCAGCTTTTACTTCACATTAGCAAGGAAAGTCCCAACACAGCGGATGCTCATTTGTTTTTTCCTGTAAACAGAGAAAATGACAGCAGATATGGCCTATCCATCCATCCATACCAACTACTATGTTCTACAATCCCTTCCTCTCCCTTAGATATCCTCTGTGCCTGTCCTTTGCTTTCTTGAAATCGGTAAAATCCTCGTCTCCCCCACCCCCACTGGTAGGCCTTTCCACACATCTACCCTTTTCCCATAAAGAAGTATTTCCTTCGTTTACGCCTGAGTCTGCCCCCTTTCACCTTCTTCCTATGACTGTCATTCTAGAGCTTGCTTTCAGTTAAGAGACTCGCCTCCTGTGCATTTATGCCAGAGAGGTATTTAAAAGTCTCGATCATATCTCCCCTCTCCTGCTTTTCTTCCAAAGTATTATTAAGATCTTTGCCTGTCCCCATCGCTGGACTGATAGCACCTGGGTTATCCTTGCGTTAAAACTGAAGATGTTGCTGCTGCTGAGACCAGGAGGTGAAGGGCTCTTCATCAGATGCAGTTTCTGGATCCTCTGGGTGCAGTTTTCTGGTCTTTGAGAGTCATGATGAAAAGTTCATTTGGTGGGTGTTGTCCTCAGAAGGGCTCAAGGACTATTGGCTAGGCAGACATGGGAACAGTAGGTAACCCAAGTATCTTGGAAGTGTCTGGCATTCATAAGGGAGAGTCCATTCCATGCACTTGCTCCCAGAAGAAAGAGTTGGTGATCCCTTTCCTGACCCTTCATAATGATTGCCAGGCACTAGAGAACGACACGGGGACAAGGTTTGGCTCTGTCCTCATCTGCAGAAGCCTTGAACAATTATGATTTTATATTTACATCTTTATATTAAAGTATAAAAAGGAACAATATGCTGTGTATAAATTACAAATAGAAAACAATAATAACAATGAGCAGCTATAATAACCCTCCCACTACCACCACCCTCTACCCTTCCAACCCCAACAACAGCTGATTTCTACCCCAAGTAACCCTAATCCACCTTGTCCAGGGGTACAAAATACAACCCTTTCTTTATGCCCTAGAGGGGAGAAATATGCCCTATGAAGCACTGTTATGATTTTTTAATCTGTGGATGAATACGAAGTCATCAACAATCTCAAGATTCAGTCTTGCTCTCCTGTGTCTTCCGCAGTCCCTCCTGCAATAGAAGATGTCTTCTTAGAAGATGTGCTGGTAGCAGGATGTACAGGATCCCCCCATGTAAATTTTGCTTGTTGTGGCCTGCACGTTTGCTTGTTTTTCCAAAAAATCAAAATGGCGTCGTCTGCTTCACTCAAACAAAAATAACAGTCCAGTTCATTGACAGGCTTCAAAGTAGAAAATGACACAGGGACAAAGTTTGTCCCCATCCCAGCAGTTTGTGCAGGTTCTTGTCCCTGTGTCATTCTCTACCAGGCACTTCAATTACTGGGATTGACCAGTGTTGACCTGGTGCTGTGCTGAGTGGTATCATTAGTTTCGCCTACCGTGACCCTTATGGATTTTACTGTCACTGCTATGAAGGAGTTTTGTAGTATTGTTCAGGGTGTCTTTGACATGCAGTTTGTATCCTACCAGACTTCATTGTAATCTGTTAGCTTCTTGTTTTGGGGGTGCTCTTTGGGATCATGCTAAGGAGAAACTCCTTTCACTTTGGATAAATCTTCTTTTAGCAGAGAAAATTCCATCCTTTAGAGAGTTGAACATGGATAGGGCAGTGCTGGAGCGTCTACAAAACCCGCTCAAAGTCCTGGACAGAACAGGAAAGGAAGGCTATGAGTGAGAAAAGGTTGAGACCTGCTAACAAGGGAAAGTAGGAGAAAGCAGACATGATGTTAAAGCGAAAGGTGTTGGTATGGGACCGGATGGTGAAAAGTTGGGCTCTTGGAGAAAGAGGCCAAATGAAAGAGAATCTTAATTTTGCTGTACGTTTGACGCAACACTGTCGCTGTGTTTAGAGGTGGAGAGGCTGTGGTAGAGCTACAAGACCAGGTGTCTGAAACAGAATGGAAATTTTGTGATTCAGAGCTTCAAGGGTTGGGGTCCTGCCCTCCTCTGGCATGTTTCACATATAGACATTGTTGATGTCATTCTCCACTTGTAGGGCAGACGACGAACATTATTCATGCTTTCATCTCTTCACCTTTACTCTTTGTTAGAAGTATTGATACAAGTTTTTTTTTTGCGTGTTTATTTGCCATTTTTCTTTCCCATCCCAGGGAAGTTTTCTTTTTGCATGTGCAGTATGATTCCCCCTGCACCCCATGTGTATAAATCTGCCCTCTTTGCTGCCCTTTTTCTTAACCTTTGGGTTGTCGTAACCTCCATCAAGCTGCAAGATACCCACTTCTGCTATAGAAATTCCCTTCCTAATTTCTTGGCAGACAGCATTGCAAATGGCCTACAGCAGGGGTGGGCATGCCCAGTCCTTGAGAGCCACAACCCAGTCAGGTTTTCAAGATTTCCACAGTGAATATGCATGAGATGATTTGCATGTACTGCTTCCATCGTATGCAGGTTGAATCTCATGCGTATTCATTGTGGATTTCCTGGAAACCCAACTTGAGTTGTGGCGCTCACTCGCTCCTGGTCTAGAAGGTTTAGGAATATGCCCTACCCCAACACTCCCGTCCTCCTTGTCCATTCCATGTCTTGCTTGCTGCTCAGTTGGGGTGTTTGGTGTCCAGGTGGCAGTTTCAATGAGTACGTGAAACTCTAGTCACAGGTGTTGGTTTCTGGCCAGAAACCGCGTTGCCTTTGCCCTTTGATCGAGCTCCTCATGGTTACCAAGAACAAGGGAGGGGGAGCTGCCAAGTGGTGTTAATGAGCAAATCAACAGTTTCTCTGCATGGAAAATTCTGTCAGATCTATTTTCCTGCCTCTATGTGTTCAAGCCTACACACCCTTTTGTAATCGCTGGCACACCATGTCTTGCATAACCTTGGGGTAATATTTCACCTGATTAAGATAAAAGTGCTGGCTAAGCCTCAGGATTTGTGGTTCTCTGGAAAGCATCCTGCTCTGTATGCCGCCTCCTGTCTACACATGCAGGAGTGTTCTGAGAATTGCATGTCTATGAAAGTGTGAAGCCCTGAACCTCATACTGTGGGAAACAGTCACACATTTGCCTTCAGTTTATGCTGAGCAGATGGCAGAGCGAGACCTTTCGTGTGTGTATCCATCTGCTACCGCCAAGGTTTCTCAATATGCTGGAGCAGTTTTTGGAAACTTTCTCAGTCTAACCCTTACTGGTTCTGTGGGTGCTAAATCCTCTCTGAGATAGTACTCGGATGCTGCTTGATATAGAGAGACCGGTCACTGGCAGAGGGTTTTTCTATATTGGGGAAAGGGAGTGTAATAAGACTTGTCTGGTGCTTTTTGCACAAGAGAGAACAGGCTATCCCAGATTTCTCTTTTCTGCAGCAGGAAACTGCAACTTCCCCAGAATGACTCAGCAATGGCACACATGGAGTTCTCTACCCCATCCCCTAAAACGCCACCTGGTGGCAACATTCAGAAACACGGAGGTGTCGTCTACATAAGTGCAGGCAGGAGCCAGAAGAGGCTTCTAGGCCATGGTTTTTCATCACTTCCTCCTGCAGTGTCGTCTGTGTGGATGTTCGATGACACCAACTGGTCCCCGCTTCTTCCCAAGCATTTTGTACCAAATATTCAACTGCATTAAGTTGTCATAAATGTGTCAATGCAGCAGTGCCTCTGATTCTGCTCATCTACTTTTCTTGCCTCTGTCTCTCTCTCTTTTGGTGTTAGGTACATTTACAGACGCAGCAGGAGGTAAAGATGCGGATGACGGGAATGGCGTTGGCGGTGGTCCGAAATGATGGTTTCCTTGCTTTGTATAATGGACTGAGCGCCTCTCTCTGCAGGCAGGTAAGTGGGAGGTCTATGCCACCCCCCCCCCCCCCCCCATCAGTAGACACACTGAAGGTTAATGACTGACTAAAGACCATGTCTTCACCTGAGGGCTCACTGGACTCTGCTGACGTGGGGTGGGGGGATTTTTACACCTGCTTCCAGACCACATTAGGCATTGTTTGGTTTGTAGGCCCTGAACGTTCTTAGCTGGAGAATGAATCTGAAAGAAGTGTCTCTGCAACGTGGCATCATAATTAAAGAGCAAAATGCTGCCCGGCAGAGATTCACTGGCTTCTGTAAATGCACACACAATCCCTTAAGGAATTCCAGACCAGCTCTTCCTCCTCCAAGTCCTTCTATTTTTCAGTTTTCAAAACATTTCCCTAGAAACGCAAAGGAAACAGTAACTAAGAATGTAGTGACCAGAAAAACGGAAAATGAAATTCTGGAGACCAGCTTAAAAAGATCGTATTATTACCTCACTTCAGCCTTAAATTCCCCCTTCCCCATACATCGCAGGCCCTGTGCTAGATGAAGACAGTACAGAAGGATTCATCCTTCAGTTGAATCCCGCAGAGCTTTTGGCTTGTCCTCTCCGCCCTTCTCTCCAGCGTCCTGAGCCTTCCCAGAAGGGTTGCGATGTTGGCCTAAAATATTGGACACTGAGAAAAACAAGCCTTTGCAAACAAAGATAACAATAGGCGAGAAAACGGTCCCAAAGCGCAAACGGTGTGTTGCAGAAACTTTATTAGTGGGTCAGACTGAACACAAATTGTGTTTCAGCCTTGAGGCCTCCATCAGGAGTCTGTTCCTGGCGCCCTGAGGTTTGCGTCTTAAGCTGCACCTTATGACAATCAAAACACTGGTGCTGATAAAAGAAGTCTCTCTCTGTCTCTGCCGCTAGTCTAACTCTAAATGTATTTATTGCATTTGTATCCCACATTTTCCCACACGTTTGCAGGCTCAATGTGGCTTACGTTGCTCCGCCAAGGTGTCACCATGACAGAATAGCATATACAATTATTAATTTCCTTAATCTGCTCACAATGTAACCCATAATCGAAATGTAATGTAAGAAACTGTGTTCCCATCATTTACAATGTATTGTAAGCCACACTGAGCCCGCAAATAGGTGGGAAAATGTGGGATACAAATGCAACTAAATAAATAAATATAAAAGCATCATATATATAGATAACATTATCGGAATAACAGGTAACGCGGCAATGTATTAATGTTCAAATGATGGATTGTTATGGTATATTCTATTAAAGAGGTGAGTTCAAGGATTTCCGAAAGTTAAGTAGGTCGTTCAGTTAGTAATGCATTCCCATAGCTGCGTACCTATGTAAGAGAAGCTGGATGCATGTGTCAGTTTATATTTTAATCCTTTGCAGCTGGGGAAGTGGAGATTCAAGTGTGTGTGAGATGATCTTTTAGCGTTCCTGGGTGGTAGATCTATGAGATCTGACATATAGACCGGAGCATCTCCATGAATGATCCTGTGAATCAGGGTACAGATTTTGAACGTGATGTGTTCTTTGATTGGGAGCCAGTGCAGTTTTTTTCTGAGGGGAGTGGCACTTTGGTATTTTGTTTTGCCAAATATGAGTCTGGCTGCAGTATTTTGGGCTGTTTGAAGTTTTTTGATGATTTGGTCTTTACAACCAGCGTACAGAGCATTGCAATAGTCTAAGTGACTTAACACCATTGATTGTACCAGGCTACGAATTGCTGTCGTTGTTAAAGTTTCTGCAACACACTGCTTGCTTTGAGACTGTTTTATCGTCTTTGCTGTTAGTAACCGTTTCAGGCTCTGCCGTCCTTAACTTTCCCACAAAACCAACGGATAGGACCTCCCCAGCATCCACCAAGGCTAGTGCTGTAGTGAAGATAAATAATCCAGCTAACCCCTACCCCCTCATGCAGAATCTTCATACTGCCTGCACGTTCACAGCCTAGGGCTGCTGAGAGACACGTCCGGGGCTGGACCACCCGCCACGCGCCCCCCACTCCACCACACTCGGGCCACCGCCCCGCCTACCCACTTACCTTCCTGTGTCTGACTGCTCCTCCCTCGGTCTGTCGTCTCCTGCTTCTGTGTGCCGGGACCCGGGTGGCTCGGGTTATCACGTTATTGCAAACATCCGGGTCCTGGCATGCAGGAGAGAGACAGATCTGGAAACAGGCAGGAAAAAACTTGCCAGCATCATCTCCCCCCCCCCCCCCCCCCCCCCCGGAGGCTGGTTCTGGAGAATTTTGTCCCCCCCTGCCCCCCCTAACAGTCCTGATGGCACCAATAAAAATGAGCAGTAATCGCTAGTCTATAAATGATGCTTAAAGTTTGGTTCCATTTCTAGAATAGTGTTTGGTGCCAGTATCAGAGCTTGAAATTGACACCAGCTGAAACCTGCTCTAAATTAGGCAAAATCTCCCTTATTCAGTGTTACTGCACATAGATAAAAGGAATGCCGCTGTCGAAAATTACAATAGGCGTTTGAACCTCCGGATTTTAAATTTCCCCCGCTCCTCTGAAATTAATGCTCTTGAGTTGTTTAAAAAATACCTTGTTGAAAATTTATCTATTTCTTCAGACTTAATACCGCCAATCAACAAAATATATTATTTACCAGTTCCTAAAAGGAGAATAGAGGGGAATGAAGGATTGCAGGACCTATCGGCCTTCTTGGAAAATTCTAATGATGGGATTTTTGAGAGGCAAACTCTCCTTGTTTCAATGGTCTTTGAACAAGATTTGAACATGATCAAAAAATTGGCTAAACCATTTTATGGTGAAACTCTTCGGATATATCCAGATGTAGTGAAGACTACCCAGGAAAGATGGCGTTCTTTCTTGGCAATGAGAGACGAAGTCAAGGCATTAGGTGCTAATTTTATACTGGCATATCCTTGTAAATGTCAGATTAAATATCTGGAAAATAAATATCAATTCTTAGATCCTGAACACTTGAGAAATTTCATAGATTTGAAGAAAGTGAACAATTAGATCCTCTGTTAGTTTAAGAACATGTTATTCACAATATAAATGTTTTGTGGGTGAATCCAGGCCTTATTTCTTTTAAAAAAACAACTTATTCTTTTGATTTACTCCTAATGTATCTTGGCCCCTTCACTACAATTATTGTGGTCTAAGAAAGAAGTTGAATTATGTTGGCAGAATAATGTACTGAAAAATGTTTTTTTTTTCTTTCTGCTTTTCTTAACAAGATGTAATGCTTGTGATATGATTTAAAATCAATAAATATAATAATAATAAAAGGAATGTCGCTGATCTGCCTGTTCTCCTCCCCCCCCCCCCTTTTTGGATCTGTGTGTAAAATGTACACGCATCCTGGCACCTAAATATTCACGCATACATTTGCCAACTAGTTCTGATAATTGATTATTCGTGCCCAATTATTGGCACTGATTGGCTCATTTGTTAGTTAATTTATATGTGCAAATTGAATGGCCCGTCTAAATTAGCAGACGCAGTTTTGAGCACCATCTGTAGAATTAGGGTGTTAGTCCAGAACTTTTCACTTCTGCCCTGCAGCTTACCCCCAGTCCCCGCTCCTCGGTGGTGTTACAACTGCTGCTTGATGCATCAACGTTTCGGTAACCACCCAAAAGTCTGCTTCACACAGGTTTGTACATGTCGGATTCTCTAGTCAAATTGTGTTTCGATGAATTTGTAGTTGAAAAGAAGCCAACACAACCTGTACACGGTGTAGAGCTGAAATGTGCACAACAGTCTGTGTTTAATGCATAGTTACTGCTTATCTGCATTTAGTTTTTTTTACAGTGAATACAGCAAATGCAAATATTGAACTCCCTTTTCATTCCGCAACCGCTAATAAACATCTCCTTTTAGCAGAAGGCTGCCAAAGAGTCTTTCTGTTCTTGATTTTGGAATTTTTCCCAGTTCTTCTCGTTAAGAGATGTCTTCGTTCTCTGTGCTTCAGGTCTCTCCACAGAGTTTAAATAATCACATTTTGGGTGTGTCGAGGCCGTGCCAAAAGCTTCACCTTTCTTTCCTGTAAGCGTTTCTTGATAGATTTTCACGTGTGGCTTCGGTTTCTCACCGACTCTGAAACGTTAGCTTCTTGCATGTGTATATTTGATTGAAAAGAAAGGGAACAGTGGTGACGACCAAAAGAAGAAATAGGCGGGTCAGGAAGTCGTCAGGGATGAATAACTTTATTATGGTATCCAGATGTGTCGGCGATTAGCTCAGCACTCGCAATGTCCTGACACGGCCGTGTTTCAGCAAAGTCTATCTACAATTGTTGACGTGTAGAAGTAAAAGTATTAAAACACGTGAAAATCGTAATATATAAAAAATGTAAATGGTCATAGCACTTAAATTAAGGAATATAAATACATATACTCCATCCATTTTACGGTGATTAATCCAAGCACACGTGTAATCCTCTAGTTTTATAAATTTGTTCACAGATTTGCACATGCAGGTTACGGAATGTCAGATGTGCAACAATTAACGGTAGAACTGTGGGAATCTCTCCCCTGCTGAGTGGGTAATCCCCGGACTTTCAGCAGAAAATCCAGAGACCACCAGGTTACCACCTGGGAGTTACCCCGTGCACTAGCGAGGGTGAGGGGTGGCTGCAGGGCCTCAAAGAACAGCCAGATGGGGTGTAAAAAGAAACAGATCTCTCATTACTGTATTCAGATATACAGAAGCCTGTTCCTTCACAGGCTCAGTCTCTTGCAAATGAAAGGGAAAAATCTTACCAGGACTGGCTTCTGGCTAGTCGCAGAGGAAGCCAGGTCTGACTTCAGCCTGGACACATAGGATCACTTTCGTCAGAATAAGTCAAGGACAGAGCTTCCTACCTTGGCAGTCTTTTTACCCTTAGACTGTGGAGGTACAGCTTACTATTACTAATCATTTCTATAGCGCTACTAGATGTATGCAGCACTGTACACATTATAAGCAGGTACTTTCACTGTCCCTAGAGGGCAGCACTGTACACATAAGCAGGTACTTTCTCTGTCCCTAGATAGCTCACAATCTGTTTTTGTACCTGGGGCAATGGAGGGTTTACTGACTTACCCAAAGTCACAAGGAGCTGCAGTGGGAATTGCCAGGATCAAAGCCCACTGCAATAACCATTAGGCTACTCCAGGCCTTAGCTTGCTTGCTTGCTTCTCCCTTTTTCTAGGTTGGGTTTTTATCTGCCCTCTGTGTACCGAACCTGGCTCCTTAAGTTGACCTAGGGAGGGAGTTTCTTTAAGGGGGATGCGCAGTCTGCTGTACACTCCCTCACGCCCGGGCATGTGGATAGTGCTCTGGTAAGAGGATTGTGAAGAATTACAAGAGGGTCTTATGAGACTGGAGATCCAAATGAGAGATGATGTTTAATGTGAGCAAGTGCAAAGTGATGTATGTGGGAAAGAGGAACCCGAATTATAGCTATGACATGCAAGGTTCCACGTTAGGAGTCACAGACCAAGAAAGGGATCTAGGTGTCATCATGGATGATACGTTGAAACCTTCTGCGGTGGTGGCTAAGAAAGCAAATAGAATGTTAGGTATTATTAGGAAAGGAATGGAAAACAAAAATGAGGATGTTATAATGCCTTTGTATCCCTCCATGGTGCGACTGCACCTTGAATAGTGTGTTCAATTCTGGTCGCCGCATCTCAAAAAAGATATAGTGGAATTAGAAAAGGTACAGAGAAGGGCGACGAAAATGATAAAGGGGATGGGACGACTTCCCTATGAGTAAAGGCTGAAGCGGCTAGGGCTCTTCAGCTTGGAGAAAAGGCAACTGAGGGGAGATATGTTAGAGGTCTTATAAAATAATGAGTAGAGTTGAACGAGCAGATGTGAAGCGTCTGTTCACTCTTTCCAAAAATACTAGGACTAGGGGGCATGCGATGAAGCTACAATGTAGTAAATTTAAAATTTTTCGTCACTCAACGTGTAATTAAATTCTGGAATTTGTTGCCAGAGAATGTAGTAAAAGCAGTTACCTTTTAAAAAGGTTCGGAAGTCCATAAGTCATCATTAAGATGGACTTGAGGAAAATCCACTGCTTATTTCTAGGATAAGCAACATAAAATGTACTGTTTTGGGATCTTGCCAGGCACTTGTAACCTGGATTGGCCACTGTTGGAAACAGGATACTGGGCTTGATGGATCTTCGTTCTGTCCCAGCATGGCAATGCTTATGTTTTTATGGTTAGTCTGGGACAGTATGAAGGCTGTTTTCTGGGTACCACTGCTGATTATTGATGATGCTTGGGTAAACTCTCAGTAGGCCACTGGCTGCACGGATATTCAGTTCTGGTAGCTGGATTGTGGTTGGCACTATTTTATGTGAGGCTGGAGACATGAGTAGTTAGGTTCACTCTCCCCCCTATAGCTTGAAGTAGCTGCAGCGTTTGAGAGTGTGTTAACAAATCTCAATTTCATCCGTTCTTGGCCTTTTTTGTTAACAGATGACTTACTCCTTGACACGATTTGCCATCTACGAGACGGTGAGGGACAAGCTGGCTGGAGGCAGCAAGGGGCCCCTCCCCTTCTACCAGAAGGTACTGCTGGGAGCCGTTGGAGGTGAGGAAATTGTTGTGGGCACACAAGGCAAATGCTCGGGGTTGAAGTAGAAGTTGCCATAATTGTTGTATTTCCTTAATCAGATTGGGTGAAAGTTGTTGATTGGCTTCTCACAATTGTTGTGACCTATATTTGCTTCTTAAAGGGAAAAGCAGGAGCAAAGGCCATTTTTAGGGATGTATTTACAGAAGGGGTGGGGGGGGGGGGGGGAGGAGGAAGCAAGAAAAGGAGATGACCAGAGGGAAAAGGAATTAGATGTATTTCTGAAATTCTGAGGATTATGGGTTGACCAGGATGTGGACACGTCAATACATTAAAACTATTTAATATTACGTAAATTCTTTGGTATAAACTTCACGTAAGATTTAATATTTACTTGTTGCTGTGTATTTTTGCTTTAATTATGAGAAATTCTGGTAGATCTCATTTTGAAGTCTTCAGATTGGGTCCAGTGCACCTGTTCTGCTCGCGCACTCACGTACATTCTGGTTTCACCTGAGTCAGCAGCATAAATCACTCACTGGTAGATGGCGGTACTGATAGAGATCAGCTTTCTTAGAGCTCAGAAAGACCAAGGTGATTTTCTAGCACAGTGGCTTTCAACATAATCCTCAAGGACCCCCTGGCCAGTCAGGTTTTCAGGATATTCACAATAAATATGCATATGAGAGATTTGCATGTCGATAATCTCGGAGGTACGGTCTCCCGTGTGGGGTATCCCAAGACACCATACTCGCCACTATGCTTTTTAATATATTTGTCACCCCTGCTCGCTCTAGTACAATCGCTAGATTTAACTTTCTACATATACATGGACGACATTCAGGTTCTTGACTACAATTCGCCTCAAGATATCACTGCAGTAAATAATAAATTAGATCTCATTTCTCACTGACTAACATCACATAAGATCGAAATTAAATAAACCCAAGGTGTTCTGTTCTCCAGGTAGGGTGATCCCAAACCCAATACATTGAGCCTGCAAAGAGGTGGGAAAATGTGGGATACAAATGCAACAAATAAATAAATTTATTTCTATCTGTATAACTGGCTCTGTTGTGACACTTCAACCCACCATTAAAGATTTGGGTGTAAATTCTAGATCTAACACTTGACATTTAGGACAGAATTTCTGCTATCAAACGTTCCTGCTTTTTCAAACTCTGTATGCTGTATTCTGTCAAAATCGATTTTCACAACCTGCTGTTCGGGTGCTAATACATGCTTCTTTCATTAGCAAGTTTGATTATTGCAACGCACTGCTTTACAGTACTCGTTTAACCAACATCCAACGCTTACAGATAGTACATCTCTATTTCTGACCATGTAACCCCGCTATTGCGCCAGGAAGACTGGCTATCGGTTGTTCATCGAATAACCTACAACATCTTGATTCTTACTCATAAAATCCATCATTCGGAGCAACCAATGTGGTACCTCTTTCCCCTTTTAACCCATACATTTCTTTCCGACCTCTCCAGTCGACTCAACAGTTTCACTTTGTAATTCCTTTGTTCCTGTACATTAGACCAGGCACTGTTCATGCCTGAATTGTTAGTTGAGTGGAACTTGCTGCCACTACACTTAAGGTTGGAAAAGTTCCAGTCCACTTTTAAATCAGAACGAAAAACGTTTTTATTTAGAGATGCTTTTTCCACAAACTAATTTGATTTACAGACCTGCCTTTTGGCCTCAAGCTCCCTCCTCTTCCCTCCTGACAGGCGGGGCATCAGTTTTTAGCAAATGTATTTCTCTGTTATATCTTTTCTATTTTATCCTGTTACTTTTCTATCATTTATTTGTATTTCCTCCATGTTTCATAATTGTATTTGATTGTAAACCGCTCAGATAGTTTGGTTCAGGCAGGGCCGGTCTTAGCAATTGCAGGGCCCTGTGCAGACCAGTTTGGTGAGCCCCCCACCCCACCCCAGTCCCACCTAGCCCCGCCCCTTGTTAAGATGTGTTTTAAGCATTTTTTTATTTCAAATAAAGACAAATCAAGCAAAACTTGTACAGGAAAAACTAATTCAAATATGTAAAATGCTATCATAGGAAACCTTTGGGTTTAAAAGGCAAAACCATGTGCACGTAAGGACTGGATAAATGAATTAAAATTAATCCCCTTAATATGTAATACTTGGTAGCAATAATGAAACAGTGATTGAATATTCACGTAGAAAGCAGCCTGAGCCAACAGATTTATTTTCCTTTGAACATAATTAACTTTGTATGAACTTGGCTGAGCTGAACTGGACAATGTTGGCACGTTTAGACTGACTCTGGACAGTTCTGCACAAAGGAAACCCTTCCCTCATTAATCAATACCTTCTCTGTGAAATAGTAATAATAATAATAAAAAAAAAAGCAAGTTAATTTTTATAATATACCACTGCATTCCACAAAGCAAAAGGAGCAAGTTCCCACATTCCATCTTTTTTTTTTCTTTTGACGTAGGCACAGGAAAAAAAAATGTTTTAAATGCTCCTAGGTTTCAATCTAATTCATGTTTAATGTGGGATAAAATGCCATAAGTAAATAGATAGATAGAAACTAATTCTCATAACATGATGTCTGTTTAGTGGCCCTTTACTAGGAGAAAAAAAAAATCTCTGCATGAATATATAAGTACTAGGGTGTCCCTTTAACCAGCCTCTCCAAATGACACAAATTTTACTTTGATTTTTTTTTATATACAGTATATCCAGACCTCCTCTCCGCTCCCCCAACCACCAGGGTGTCCTCCCGGCACCTACCTGAAGCCACCCTGGTGGTTTAGTGGAGTTTTCGGAGCAGGAAAGGTCCCTAGTCTTTTCTGCCAGCACTGACCCCTCTGTTGCCGCGTTGCTCTTTAAAAATGGCTGCTGAGACTTCCACTGGTGGCCTCGCAAGACTTCTTTTTCTAAATTTATTCTTTATTGGCTCAAGGTGGGGGTTTAAGAGCCATAACATAATGTCGTTAACTGTGGTCAATTTTTCACAATCTCATTATGTGCCCCAGAGAATGTAAACATCCCCTTCAGGGTTTTGTTTTGGTTTTTTGTTTTTTTTCACCTCACATTTCTCATATCACCATTCATCCCGTCAACAAGAAATCTTTCATTTTCTCTCCTGACCTATTTCTGGACAGGTCACAAGCTTTCAACTTCCTGTAGTTAATCTTTAATCCCGAGAATTGTTCTTTCAGTCACACAGCTAATTTGTGGAACCAGCTTCCTTTTTCTGTAAGGTCTTGTACTCATTATTTTCAGTTTGGAAAACCTCTAAAAGCTTTTTCTGTTTGGTAAAGCTGGTTTAAGTACTGTTACAGCACCTTAGTAGTTTGTTTGGTTTAATTATTTGTACTTCCTGGATACATTGGTCCAGCTCTTATTCTTTGGAATCCGTCCTTGAACTGAATAGGGACAGGCGGAATTAAGAAAAACTGGTGTAACATAGTATATGACGATGACGGCAGAAAAAGACCTGCATGGTCCATCCAGTCTGCCCAACAAGATACATATGTGCTACTTTTTTGTGTATACCTTGATTTGTACCTGTCCTCTTCCGAGCACAGACCGTATAAGTCTGCCGAGCACTATCCCCGCCTCCCACCACTGGCTCTGGCACAGACTGTATAAGTTTGCCCAGCACTATCCCCGCCTCCCAACCACCAGTCCCACCTCCCACCACCGGCTCTGGCATAGACCGTATAAGTCTGCCCAGCACTATCCCCGCCTCCCAACCACCAGTCCAGCCTCCCACCACCGGCTCTGGCATAGACCGTATAAGTCTGCCCAGCACTATCCCCGTCTCCCAACCACCAGTCCCACCTCCCACCACCGGCTCTGGCATAGACCGTATAAGTCTGCCCAGCACTATCCCCGTCTCCCAACCACCAGTCCCACCTCCCACCACCGGCTCTGGCATAGACCGTATAAGTCTGCCCAGCACTATCCCCGCCTCCCAACCACCAGCCCCGTCTCCCACCACCGGCTCTGGCATAGACTGTATAAGTCTGCCCAGCACTATCCCCGCCTCCCAACCACCAGTCCAGCCTCCCACCACCGGCTCTGGCATAGACCGTATAAGTCTGCCCAGCACTATCCCCGTCTCCCAACCACCAGTCCCACCTCCCACCACCGGCTCTGGCATAGACCGTATAAGTCTGCCCAGCACTATCCCCGCCTCCCAACCACCAGCCTCGTCTCCCACCACCGAGTTTTCACAATTTCATAGCGTAACAGTTTCCATCATGTTCTGTTATGCCTGACCTCTCAAAAAGGAGGCTTGTCATTTGCAAATAAATTAATATTCTTGCATCCCCAACTTTGGCCTCTGTCTTTTGATGTCCTCATCTGTTCTGTGGTTCCAAAGATAGGATGAACAATAAGGGAGAGAGAGAGGCCTTCCTTGGCCAACGCCTATCTGAAGCTCCAACATCCCATCCTCTTTCCATTAATCGAGCTACACCCTCAGCCTGCTATGAATAGTTTAACCCCTTCTGAAAAGGGCCTTTGAGTGCAGACGGAAAACTCCCGGTAAAGGTGCTCCCATGTGATCTGGTCAAAGTTTGTCTGTCCGCTGCCCAGACTGACCAGCACGACACCCTCTTCTCACTTTCTCTTGGTACGTATCTCCGTCACAAAACCAACTTGGTCTTCTTAGTTCAGCTGCCGTAAAATATTGGCCATTGTAATTGCCAACATGGCTGGTAGAGACCGATTTCACTCCTAAATCAGGATGACAAAAATTCATAAGACTGCACATGCGCCTTATTTGTACCTGGTTTACATATCGCTGCCACATGGTCGCGGTATTCATTGTTTTGCGATGAAGGGCTGTTAAGTCTTATGGTTACTGTTGAATTTTGATGTTTTAGAAGATAACATGGTTATGTTGTTTGTCTTCATCATTAATGTAGATTGTTCCCCACTCAGAGCTGTAAATGTGCAGGATATAAATCTTTTAAATAACATGCACTAATCTTTTATTTATTTATTTATTTATTTATCTAACAGACCTTTTATTCCTATGCAGATAACGTGCATTAATCTTTAGTTAAAGGCCCCCATAATATTTTGTAAAGTTCCCCACCCAGGGCCGGTCTTAGCAATTGTGGGACCCTGTGCAGACCAGTTCAGTGGGCCCCCCCCCCCCCCCCCCCATGCCTGCCACCATAAGCCATCAGTTTAAAAGGAGGTTTAGAGCTCTCGGTACCCCACCTCACCCCATACCTTGATGTGCATCCAGCACGTTTCAGTAGAGAGCAACAGCAATTTTCATATCCTGTCAGCTGCTGAACCTAGAGCTTCCTCGCTGCTGCGTCCCACCCCCTTTTGATGTCACTTCCTGCTTCCGGAGGCTCTGGGCTCGGCAGCTGACAGGATATGAAAATCGCTGCCACTGCCTGATGTACATTTAAGTACGCAACAAGGAGATGTTCCGAGACAGGAGGACAGACATGCCGGAGAAGTGGGATCCCTAGGAGAACGAGGCCCGGTGTGACCGCCCTTATCACCCCTTCCTAAGACCGGCCCTGTCCCCACCTTATCCCATCTGGGCCTCGGCTGGCTTCAGATAAACCACCAACTTTAATTGATAAAGTACATAATACAGGCCTCCATTGTTTCTGTCAAACACACATGTCCCATACGCTTCTTCCATCGCCCTGTGATCATCCCAGCAGTATTTTCTAATAATTTCTTCTTACCAGCAATACACTTGACTTTACTCGTAACACAACCAACTATATGGATAAATTTACCATCTTATATGGCTTCAGAATTATTCCAGAAATTTAAAATGGTCTTAAAAACATAGCTGGCAATTCCATAAATGAGTGGCTGAGATTGTTAGAAAATCCAAGCATTACATTAGAGATTTATACCTTACACTAGTCTGATGAGTTCAGTGCGGTTTACAAACTAAGAAACCGGGACAATCCTGGGATAGTTAACAGTTACAGATTTTCCCTTTTTAGCCACTAATGTTAACACAATTCTGGAACAGAAAAGTGTTTAATAGTTTCCGAAATCTTGTATGGTTAGTCATTAGTCTTGTATGATCTGGTAAAGAATCCCACCACTTTGCTGATTGATAAGGAAACAGACTGGACAGTAGGATAATCAAGGACTAAGTATCAGTTTCTTAGTGACAAGTGGACGGGATCGAACATAATCTGGAGCTTGGCCATGAAGGATGGAAAATATTAGTTTAAAGATGTCATGTGCCTCAGATGGAAACAATGAAGTCTCAAATATAAAGGTGTTCCCCTCTCAAAATTTGAAACGACACAGATCGGAGGTTCAGCCGTATTCTGTACTGTCTGAAGTCTCCGCCTTAACTGTTCTTGGCATCCCACATATATAACATTTACAGTAATTAAGACGAGCTGTTTGTACAATAAGCCAAAACACCTCAGAATCAAAACACTTTTGTTGTGACTGCCTGTATTTGAATATCAAAAGTAAAAACAATTATCCAGAATCACTGCTAATATTTTTCAGCTGTTTCTAATGAATAGACAGTACCATCAAGTAGAAATCGGCATGTGGTGTGTTTAAAGTTACAGCAAGGCAATGGTGCCTATATGCCCTGAACTTGGTGGTCTAAGCCATGGTAGCGTTTTTAGACGGTTGTAGAAATCCGCTGGCATTAATCCTTAGGTGCCAGTTTTTAGAATTGTCATTTATTTTGAAAACAAAATCTTGACTAATTATCCCTATCACTGTCAGAACAAGGTAGCGGAACGAGGCAGAAGTTCTGGATCACATATCAAACATCTGTTCTCACTCACGTTCCTGTTATGCTGTTCGTATTGTAAATTCTTTTCATCCCTGCTCCTAAAATGTACGTTTTTATTATATACAGTAAACCGCTTAGATTGTATTTCGATAGGTGGAGTATAAAGAAACGTGACCTGGATGACTCACTCTGTCCTCATCTCACAGAGGTTCACACAGTGCGTGAAGTTGTTCTTCACATTTTAAACCCTCGTTTCCCTCGTTATTAGGGCAAGGTGACTGCAGGCTCTGTTTTAACCTAGGAATTGTTCTGCTATCTCTTCAGTTTTGTTTTTTTTTTTTTTTGTAAATATTTTTATTGTAAGTGTGAAAGGCATATAACAGAACATTGAAATTTTCATACTTTGCAGCAAACATAACAGAACAGCAACTTCTGTCCATTAACTCTAGAACAAGGACATCTCCTTTATCCAGTATGATAAATAACTTTAAGCCACAGACAAATGCACATCCTATGTATACATGACAAAGATCACAACAGCTATTATCACACCTAACCTTCCACCTCATTTTTTGTTTTAATGTTTCCCCTCCCTCCCCGCCCCCCCTTGCCCCCTGCCCTCCCCCCCTGCTCCTGGAGAAACCTGAGACCCAAAGTACAACATCTCAAAGCGTTGCCATAAATGCCCAAATCCCCGTCCACGCGGACCCAAAGACTTAGAGCGCTCCTGTTCCCAGCAAGCCATCTGCTTCATTCTGGCTAACCAGAGATTGACAACTGGGGGCTCTACTAGTGTCCATTGGGCCAATATTGTTTTCCGTGCCACCATAAGAGCGACACCCACAAACCGAACCTGAGAATATTGCAGGCCTTGATCACTTAATTCAGACTCATCTCCCAGCAGCAGTATCTTGTAAGACCACTCTATGGGGACTCCCAATGTGCACTCCAGCGATTCCACCACTGTGCTCCAGAACTGGGCTAACTTTGTGCACTCCAAAAAAGTGTGTATCAATGTTCCTTCTCTATGTTTGCACTTCAGACATGTACTATCCTCCCATAAGCCCATATGCTTACCCTTCTCCCGTGTTATGAACGCCCCATGTAACAACTTAAATTGCATTTCTTGCAAATTCGCACTAGGAGTTGATTTAAATGCCCATGTAAAATAATTGGAAAGCATATCCACTGTGATCTCTTCTCCCAACTGCTCCCCCCACCAACTCGCCAAGCCAGCAAAAAAAGTAGCATCTTTGTGTTCCTTTCCCAGTGCATACCACACCGCCAACCTATTCGCTGACTTCGGAACTTGACAAAACATCTTATCTAATCGGGTAAAGGTAGGCCCTTGCGATGCTGAAGTAGTCAAGGTGGCACAGTAGTGCCTCCACTGTAGGAAAGGAAAGAAGTCCACCCTTCCTAAGTTCCACTTAGCCTGTGCCTGTTCAAACGATGGGAGTAAACCCTCCTCAGATGTAATAAATTCCCCCACATACCGACAACCATTTCTTGCCCATACCTGGAACCGCGACACCCCCTGTCCCGCTGGAAAAGCAGGGTTATCCACTGCAGCCAGGAATGGAGATGCACCCGTCGCCTTACCCAAATATCCTCTCCACCACTCCCAAGCCCTCTGCAGCGGTTGAAGCAGAAACTGCAATTCTCCCTTCCTACCCATCCTCAGTTGTATCATGTTAAATGCAGAATATGATAAAGATTCGTCCTGCCAGATGGATTGCGGTGCATACCTAGCCGATCCCTCATGCAATTCATGAATCCACCTAAGTATAGCTGCCACGTTGTACAAGCGAAGGTCTGGAAAGTTTAATCCACCTTTAGTTCTGGGCAATGTTAGCTTGGCAAAACTGATTCTAGCCCTGCGCCCGGCCCAAATAAAAGTGCCTATAAAACCTTTGTAATACATCTCATCCTTTTTTGTGATCCAAAGTGGCAACATTTGCAGAGAATACAGTATTTTTGGTAACATGACCATTTTAACGAGGGCTACTCTGCCTAGCAGAGAAAGCGGTAAGTCCTTCCATCGCTGACACAACGCCTTAAGGCTATCCAGCTTATCCTGGACATTCCTCCTGTAGATCACTCGCATATCTTTATGTAGATATACTCCCAGGTATTTCAACGTGCCCGTTGACCACGCCAAAGGGAAAGTAGGCAACTGCCTGCATGCACACGGGACAGACACCGGCAAAGCCTCAGACTTGTCGAAGTTTATCCGCAAGCCTGAAAACGATCCAAATTGTACGAGCAAAGCTACTAAGTGGGGGACACTTGCCGAGGCGTTGTCTAGGTAGATAAGCATGTCATCAGCAAATAAATTAATTTTAATTTCCTGGGACCCCAATCTAATCCCTTCTACATTTTTAGTCTGGCGAATTTTAATAGCAAAGGGCTCTAATGACAGTACAAATAGCATAGGTGATAGTGGGCATCCCTGCCGGGTGCCCCTTTCCAATGAGAAAGCTTGAGACATTGCCCCATTTATTAATATCTGGGCTGTAGGGTTACTATATAAAGCTCTAATTCCGCCCAAAAATTCTCCCATTATGCCGAATTGGGGCAGGACCCAGAACAGATAATCCCATAAGATCTTGTCAAAAGCCTTCTCAGCGTCCAAACTTGTGATTATTGCATCCCCCGGAGCCTTTCCCTTTCTTTGCAAAACTGTCAACGCTCTCATAATATTGGAAGAGGCGTACCTCCCTGGCACAAACCCTGCCTGATCCGTATGTACTAACTCAGGCAAGACCCTCCCCAGTCTACTCGCCATTATATTTGCAAAAAGCTTAATATCTTGATTCAAAAGCGAAATTGGCCTATAAGAGCCCAACTTCTCCTCATCCCTTCCGGGTTTAGGAAGTACTACTATATGGGCGTGTGTGAGACCTCCTCCCGCCCTTCCGGTTGTACATAAATGATGGCAGAGTTCCTGAAAAGGGGGGCAAATCTTGGCTCCCAAAATTTTGTAAAATTCAGGCCCTAGCCCATCCGGGCCCGGTGCTTTGGCTAACTTTAATCTCTTGATTGCCTGTCTAACCTCCTCATCCACTACTGGCTCATTCAGTTTATCTCTCTGCTCATTAGATAGCTGTGGTAGAGAAATATCCTTGAAAAATACCTCTCTCTGCACCCCGTCCACCTCTCCTTTATTGTACAGTGCTTTGTAAAATCTCACAAACTCCTCCTGTATACCTACATTCGTTGACACTATCTCCCCGCTAGGCGACTTTATCTTTGTTATGATCTTCCTGGCCCCTCTACTTTTCACCAGTGACGACATCAATTTCCCTGCTTTATTCCCCCAACGAAACAAATTGTATTTATATATACTGATGTCTTGGGCCGCTCTTTCATTCAAAATATCACTGATGCATCTTCTTGTCGCCCAGTACTCTTTCTTCGCTTCCTCATCTCTCTGACGGGCACATCTCCCCCTTAGCTGCTGCAGTTGATTGGACAGGGTCACCAATCTCTCATTCCTCTCCCTGTTCTTTTTTGCTGTGTACGCCAAAATGTGTCCCCTTAGTACAGCCTTCCCCGCTTCCCAGTACACAACAGGGTCTACTGTTTCCGGATCATTTTCCGTCATGTAATTACCCCACATTTGCAATAAGAAGGTATGAAATTCCAAGTCCAAATACAAGGTAGGGTTCATTCGCCACATCCTTGTCTCGCTGTCCTGCCTCCATTGTATATCCACCCATACTAAACAGTGGTCGGACACCGCCCCATCTACTATCTCCGCTGCACGCACCTTCGAAAGTAGGGAGGAATCCACCAATAAATAGTCTAACCTTGCATACACCCCATGCACCTGTGAGAAAAAAGTATAGTCGTAATCCTCTGGGTGCAGCACGCGCCATATGTCCAATAATCCTAGCTCCTTCATTAGAAAGTTTACCCCTTTATCCTGCCACCTTGAGGAACGTGGTTTTGCTGGCTTGCAGTCTATCAGGGGATCTGCAGTAATATTAAGATCTCCCCCGACTATCAATTTGTATCCGCTTATCGACACCAATTGCGCCAGTACCCCCGAAAAGAAAGAGTGAGAGTATATATTGGGTGCATATATAGAGCAAAGGGCTACTCTGTGACCCGCTACCTCTCCCAGCCAAAGAACATACCGTCCTTCCGGATCCTGAACTGTCTTATGTGTAGTAATGTGGTGCTTTTTATGGAACAGAATAACTACACCCCTTTGCCTATTGTTGAAGGATGAGGATACTATTTCTCCCACCCATCCTCGTTGTAATTTTCTGTGCTCCTGCTGCGAGAGATGAGTCTCCTGCATGAAAAGCACATCAAGTTTCATCCTGACACAATAGGACAGAATCTTAGAACGTTTAACTGGGGAATGGATTCCATCCACATTTAGAGACCCGAATCTCAAACTACCCATGTGGCTGTATGGGCCTAGTAAGCCTGCTATCTTTCCGAAATCCAGAGGTGGTGTCCCAGCTCACCACCTCCCACACAAAAATGGGCTTTGCCCTCTGCCTCCTCCGCCCTGCACATCTAGCCATGGTCCCTCGTCTTCCAGGAATAACTTTCCCTCCCCCCCCTATTCTACTGCCCAACTCCTCACCCCCCTCCCCCCTCCCCTTCTCCCCTTCCCCTCCCCCACAGCCACCTTTCTTATGCCATTCACACACCCCATCCATATCCCATGCTCCCCCTCCACTCATATTCCCTTGCGCTTCCTCCCCCCTCCCCATCCCTACCCTTCTTCCCAGAACACCCAGTGTTACAATCCCTTCTCAAAGAAGCTGCTCCCCTCTCATTTCCCTCCCCCCAACCCTCCCTCTACCATGAACGCTAAACTTACAAGAGCACTGCTCAACAGCTGCTCCTCCACTCTCTAAACAAGTGTAAGATTACATCATCTAACAGTAAAAAGTAAAAAAAAAAAAAAAAAAAACCATATCAGGTTAGATGCAACATTAGACTACATATAACAAGAAAACGAAGAATAAGAAGAAGGGAGAAAAGGCAAATTCATTCCACAGATGTTTCTTTCTCTTTCCTTTTCCCCTCCTCCCCCTTTTATATATAAGGTCCCCGAGTATCCAAGCAATACTGTCCTAAATTGCTCACACATCTCTACACCTCTGCTTCTCCTGGCAAACTTCTTGCACCCTACTTAAAGCAGTCTTCCGCTCCAATTGTAGCCTCTCCTGCTCCTCAGGGCAACTTATCCACGAAGGCTCCAAGTTCTTTTGGATCCGTAAAGAATAAGGTTTTGTTGTCATGAGTGAGCCTCACCTTGGCAGGGTAAAGGAGGGCAAATCGCAGTCCCTTGTCATACAAACGCTTGCAATGGAGGCCCATTTTCTTCCTTTGGTCGGATACTGACGCAGAGTAGTCCTGAAACAACAAAATCTGATGACCTCCACACGCCACTTTCTTCTTTCCCCGGAACGCCTGCATGATCTTATCTTTATCCGCATAATTGAGGATTCGCGCCAGAACGGCTCGCGGTCGCTGGTCTCCCTCGCGGAGCGCTCCCACACGGTGTATTCTTTCAGCACGTAGTGTTTTCTCTTGGAGTTGTATATTCAGCTGCTCTGGGATCCCCTTTTCTACAAACTCCCATAGCTCTGTGTCCTTTACTGTTTCAGGTAATCCGATAATGCGAATGTTATTGCGCCTGCTGCGGTTCTCGTGGTCATCGACCTGCTGAGCCAGCTGCTTGCACTGGCCCTCCAACGCAGCTATCCGCGCCTCCGTTGTCTCCGCTCTGTCTTCTTGTCTAGAAATGCGTTCTTCAGCCAATTGCAGCCTCACATTCTGTCCCTCCAATGCCTCCGTGATATGATCCATCCCTGCCTGTAGTTTGGTCAATTTCTCATCCAACGCTGCAGTAATCTGATGGGTCAGGTCCCGGATCGTCTCTGCTGGCATCACGAGCTGCTGAGGAGTGCTATTTGCCGCCACCACCGCCATTTTAGGTCTCTCCTTCAATGCACTGTGTTTCCTCGCCCGCGGGGCCCTAGATGGCATACCCCCTCGCAAGCACTCCACCAGATTCCGTTTCCACCTCAAAAGAAGCGCTGCTTATTGCTGAAATCGCCAATGGTAGAGGGAAGATCACTCCGGTGAGTTTACAACATTAAATTAGCAGGTTTTTAACCGATGGGAGCGGAGCCAGCCTTCGGGACGTCCGTTCAGCTCCTCCACATCACGTGACCCCCCTGCTATCTCTTCAGTTGTGATAAACCCTCTCCCAGTATCATCCTTCACTCTTGTGAAGAGAGATTTTGCTAATTTGGGCCTTACCAAGTTAGCCGTCAGCTTCCCCGCTCCCTTTTCCCCCACTTATCTCCCAGTAGTTCTAGAATCTGATATTGTTTAATGCCTGTCGCTTCAGACGCTCATCTCTACCCTTCCGAGATGCACCATTTGTTTGGCTCATTCCTTCTTCGTGCTGTTGTTTTCGCCCTGAGTTCAATAGATCACTGGACTCCCCCCTTCCTATTTCTTTCTTAACCCACCAGACTTTTCTGTGGGGCACATGTAACTCCATATTTTCAAAGAAAATTGGGTTCATCCTGCATATAAAACCCTTATTCCCATCCCCCAGTTTCTACTTCTGAGTGGTTTGATACTGTTGTGTTTCTGTGTGAGACTTAATTATCTTCTGGTTGCAGAAACTTTGTGTTCTGAATTGACTAAGATGAGCATAAACTTAATATGTGCATGAATAATAAGTAAACTTCAGCTCCATGAGATTCAGCACCCTCCAAGCAGATTTATTGTATGTAGGGCACTCCCTTCTTGTCTCTAAGGGGGGGGGGGGGGGGGGGGGCTCAACAGAAGAGACTGAAAAAAAGCAAGCCCTTCTGGCAAAGGAAAACCACTTTAGAGTTCAGTTTCTCTCTTTTATAATAATGCTAAAATTTATTAGAGTAAATAAATGGTTACAATAAAATTTCTTTTATCCCAGTATTACAGAAAATTGAATTCTTATTTATATCAGTTCAAATTTCAGTATAAGGAAAATAAAATCAATTACTCTCGCGCTCTCTCTCTCTTTCTGTATATTTCCTTTGAGCTTAACAAAACCTGACTTCCACAAGATGTGCTTGTCAGATTACTGAAGCCCAATTTTGTCCAATCACTTAATGCTTCATATTTTCTCTCTTACTTATCTGGTATTCTTCAACTCTGACCTCTAAGGTCACCTTCACATAATTATGTGAATTCTGTTTCTTTGGTATTTTTCTCAAATATCATTTGCCCTTTGTAACCTCCTTCCCTCGAATACTTATCACTCATACTTGTCCTTCACTGAACATGTGTCTGTGTTATCTTAAGAGCCTGTTTGAAACAAACAGACACTTGTTAAAGTTTATGGCCCATTACTAGGGCTAAGCAAGCCTGTCTATGGTCTGTGAGAAGACCAAGAAGACACAAGCTAGCTAATTTCTCTACTAGATCATAGATAAGGGAATGTTATATGTACAAAACTGATTGATGTACAAAACCAGACAGCTCTATACATTATTTAATAGATTTTTAGAGATGGGAGAGGTTCCGCGAGATTGCAGACGAGCAGATGTGGTCCCTCTTCACAAAAGTGGAGACAGAGAAGAAGTGGGAAACTACAGACCGGTAAGTCTCACATCGGTGGTAGGAAAAATAATGGAGTCGCTGCTGAAAGAAAGGATAGTTAACTTTCTAGAAGCCGACGGGTTACAGGACCCGAGACAACATGGCTTTACCAAAGGAAAATCCTGCCAAACGAATCTTATTGACTTCCTTGACTAGGTGAGCAAAGAACTGGATGAAGGACGTGCACTAGATGTAATCTACTTGGATTTCAGCAAAGCCTTTGATACGGTCCCCCACAGAAGACTCGTGAATAAGCTGAAAGGGCTGAACTTATGACCAAAAGTAGTGAACTGGATAGGAAACTGGTTGACCAACAGGTGGCAGAGGGTGGTGGTAAATGGAATCTGCTCGGAGGAAAGGAAGGTGAGCAGTGGAGTTCCTCAGGGGTCGGTGCTGGGGCCAATTCTCTTTAATATATTTGTAAGAGATATTGCTGAAGGGTTAGAAGGAAAGGTTTGCCTTTTTGCGGACGACACGAAGATAACCAATAGAGTGGATACCCTGGACGGAGTAGAAACAATGAGAAGGGATTTCCAAGCATTAGAAGAATGGTTGAGGGTCTGGCAGTTAAAATTTAATTAGTTACCATAAATGACTCCAGAATATATATATATATATATATATATATATATATATATATGTTTTATTTTATTTATTGCACTTGTATCCCAGTCCTGTTATGGCATCGCCATTCCAAGGTAAAAGATACAATTGGTGTAACAAAAAGGTCAAGGATGACAGGAAAGATCTACGCAAACATTTATAGAAGTATGACTTTCAGAGTAAGGGTGGAGTGGTGAAGTGTTACAATTAAGCTATGGGTTCTCGTGGTAGGCTTTGTTGAAGAGAGAGGTTTTCAGAGATTTGTGGAAGTTGGTTATTTCTTTGATTGTTTTCACGTTAGTTGGTAGTGCATTCCACAGCTGCGTGCTAATGTAGGAAAAGCTGGTCGCGTGTGTTAGTTTGTATTTTAGTCCTTTACAGCTGGGGAAGTGAGGATTAAGAAATGAGCGGGCTGATCTTTTAGCATTTCTGGGAGGTAGGTCCACGAGGTTTAGCATGTAAGTCGGGGCATCTCCGTGAATGATTTTATGAACAATCGTGCAGATCTTGAACGCGATGCGTTCTTTAAGTGGGAGCCAGTGAAGTTTCTCTCTTAGTGGTTTTGCACTTTCATATTTTGTTTTTCCAACTATGAGTCTGGCTGCGGTATTCTGGGCTGTTTGAAGTTTCTTGATAACCCTCACTCCACATTCACAGCGTTGAAGCTTAAATTATGGGTGGACACATACATTAAATTTGTTGATCTTGTACATAATGTCACTTGTTATTACAATGTTAGAATACATGCAATATAATGAGTCCCCAATTCTTAAGTTCTTTCTGCATATACACAAGGAAATCTTCTTAGTGCGGTGTATAATCCGCTAAGCTCTATATCGTGGTCTACAGTTCTTTAGACCAAATGTGTGATGAAATTACCACTTATCTCATGTATTGCCCTGTGTGTGCCACTTATGTTTCAGGTTTCAACCCTCAATACTTCCAGGGCTATCTTGATCTCAACATAATCACTGTGTCCAATTTATGGATTCTCAATGAACCGTCATGATCCTTCCATTGACTTTAACGCTTGGTCGTGGCTGAGATGCCTCTACGTATTCCTCCAAATTGAATCACATTACTGATTTGCGATCGGTTCCTCGATGTGGGACCGCATTTCGTGGTACTTCCCCTCAGGAGGAACCACTTCTTAATCTATAACAATTCAACAACATGTATCCTAATTATCAACTGCATTCAAACTTAACAAGCTGAACTACACCATCATTTACCCTATATTCAGATACATGATAATAATAATGTTAACGGCCGCTTACCAGCGGGACCACTGTCCTGGCAGAACATCAAACTTCCGCCACTGAAACTTCCTCTCTCTAACTATTTCTACCGTTTTTAAATACCTGACCTTTTTGGCACTACCCACCCAAATTTAAAAAGACAGTCCTTCACACCCACTCTACCTCCAGGTTGAAGCCATTCAGGGCCACCGTATCCCAACCTCCCCTCTCCAAAAAAGAACCCCATCATACAAAACCAAAATCCCCCCCCCCCCCCACCCTAGCCTGTCCAACACACCCGATGGAGAAGGTCAGTGTGGGACTGTCCGCCCTCCCCCAGATCACCTCCTCCATCCTCCTTGATCATAGCTCAAGATGAACCATAATTAAAATTATTTGCTTTATCATGACAACATTCAGGGAAAGAAACACCAATTATCCAAGAAGCGAAGAGAAAACAAAAAAAACCTTGGAATCGCATAAGTGAGAACATAATCCCACCTGATGAGTCAATATGAGTGGAGGAGTGGCCTAGTGGTTAGGGTGGTGGACTTTGGTCCTGGGGAACTGAGTTCAATTCCCACTTCAGGCACAGGCAGCTCCTTGTGACTCTGGGCAAGTCACTTAACCCTCCATTGCCCCATGTAAGCCGCATTGAGCCTGCCATGAGTGGGAAAGCACGGGGTACAAATATAACAAAAACAAAATATGCAACCCTTAAGAACTTACAAACCGCAAACATTTGTATATCAACCAACACATATAGAAGATCAGTTCCATGTCCCCTTCCCACCATCCCACCCCCAACCCTCTACACCCTCAACATGTATACCAACCCCTCCCACATGCTCACAACCCTCTCCCCTCTAACATTCACACCCCAACACACAACAACACAGCAAGAAAAAACCTCACACGCCACTCTTGTTCCCTTACGATAGTAGTAAAAAAAAAGGAGAAAAGATACATGACCCTCCTTCGAGACCAAGAGCTTAGAGACCAAAGAAATCCCTCTTAGCCCCTTCAAACTGACAGCAAGGCCAAAACTAAACAGAAACATAGACTATTATAGCTCAGCCATAAGGACCACATACAGAGACCCCGCATGACTCCACTTCCCAGTCTTCCAATCATAGGCCCAGTCCAGTGAGAGGTGATCCCGTCGAGACCCAGCACCATTTATCAGTCAGATGAACCCCACAATCCACAGGCTCTCTCCACATGACAGCAATAGGGGTTGGCTAAGATTGCGAACCCTGGCGAAACAACTCAGCCTCACCAAGTGAATTACACATAGCACAATGTACCCTCTATGAGGGTCTGAAAGCGCGCTAAATACTTCAAGTACATTAGCTATGGCCTCGGTGAGGGTCCATACATCCAGGCATTATGCCCTCTTCAAGATCGATACCCTCTACTCATAAACAGTCCATGGCAAAACCGCCCCAGTGAAAAGTCCACATACTGGTAACAATATAATCTCCACAGTCCACATTCACTCTTTCCACATGATTTAGCCGATTCAGGAGAATCAAAAAAATTTTGCCTTCCCGTGAAGACCTTGAGGCGCGCTGGGTAGAGCAGGACGAATTGGATATGACGCCGGTGAAGATCCGCGCAAACGCCTTTCTTAAGTTCGAGACCCTGGCTGAGAAGTCCTGAAAACAATATTGTTTTATTTTCATATGTTAAGGGACCTTTCGCTCTGATCGCTCTCAAAATGTCCATCTTATGTGCATAATTCAAAATCTTGCAGATTACAACACGTGGACGTGCCTCTTCTGATCTTTTAGGTCCCAGCCTATGTGCCCGTTCTATGCGTAAGGGCCCCGCTACCGGCTGTAACCACAAGGTGGAGATCAGCCATGTCTCCAGAAACTTCCTCAAATCTGCCTCTGGTATAGACTCAGGAAGGCCTACCAATCGCAAATTCTCCATTTCCTCCGTCTTATCCTCAAGAGATCTCAGTTTATCTTGTAACGTAGCCGTCATGGTCGTAAGCTGTTGCACCTTATCTTCCAGATCAGAGACCCGCTGACAGTAAGCCGAAAACTCCCCTTTCAGGGCCTCCAGGCTCCCATCAGCACTGTCCAATTTATCCAAAACTACTTGCATTTTTTTTATCTAGGGAGTCATCGATAGCTTGTTTTACGTCCGTAACAATTTCAGACACCCATTCGGAGCTGACCGAGGAGGGGCCTCTGTCGCCTTCCGCTGCCGTCTTGGAGTCGCACCTCGCTAGCTTCTCCTTCTCTCTGTGAGCCGTTTGTAGTCATAAATGCAGGCAATCGGCTTCTCTGCTTCTGCGTATGTTTCAGAAGGAATTGTGCCTTTCAAGCCCAGCTTTTGGTTCCAGCAAAATACTTTAGAAGGGTGAGTTTTGGCGATCCGAGCTGGGAGCTCTTCCCACTTGTGTCTGCACTCTCAGCACATCATCATGTGACCCCTTGATTTGGTTTTAAAGTGCCAGTGTAACTCTTACGTTTTTAGCTTAAACATTTAAAGTTTTACATGGATTTTCGAAGCTGGCACTAATAGATAGACCACTGTATAACTTAAAATGTTTGAAGCTAAACAGCATTTGCCTAGTGGTAGAGAAGTGATGGGAAAGTTTGAGATTAGCTGGGTCCATGGCATTCAACCAGGGATAAATGACCATTATCTCCTGACCAATTGTAGGTCAGTGATAGTCCAGGGCCTGGAGGTTACAGTATTGCAGGTAACACATCCTTCACTCCATCTGGAGCTGAGGCCACAGGAGAACTGATAAGCGCAGAATAGTGATAGCGCAGGCCACGGGACAGGAAGCGCAGAATAGTGATAGTGCAGGCCACGGGACAGGAAGGCCAGAATAGTAATAGCGCGGGCCACGGGAGAGAAAGCGCAGAATAGTAATAGCCCAGGCCACAGGGAGAGGAAGCGTAGAATAGTGATAGCACAAGCCACGGGACAGGAAACGCAGAATAGTGATAGCGCAGGCCACAGGAGAGAAAGCGCAGAATAGTAACAGCGCAGGCCACGGGACAGCAAGCGCAGAATAGTAACAGCGCAGGCCACGGGACAGCAAGCGCAGAATAGTAATAGCGCAGGCCACGGGGAGAGGAAGTGCAGAATAGTAATAGCGCAGGCTACGGGACAGCAAGCGCAGAATAGTAATAGCGCAGGCCATGGGAGAGGAAGCGCAGAATAGTGATAGTGCAGGCCACGGGACAGGAAGGCCAGAATAGTAATAGCGCGGGCCACGGGAGAGAAAGCGCAGAATAGTAATAGCCCAGGCCACAGGGAGAGGAAGCGTAGAATAGTGATAGCACAAGCCACGGGACAGGAAACGCAGAATAGTGATAGCGCAGGCCACAGGAGAGAAAGCGCAGAATAGTGATAGCGCAGGCCACGGGAGAGACAGTGCAGAATAGTAATAGCGCAGGCCACAGGAGAGGAAGCGCAGAATAGTAATAGCACAGGCCACGGGACAGGAAGCGCAGAATAGTAACAGCGCAGGCCACGGGACAGGAAGCACAGAATAGTAACAGCGCAGGCCACGGGACAGCAAGCGCAGAATAGTAACAGCGCAGGCCACGGGACAGCAAGCGCAGAATAGTAATAGCGCAGGCCACGGGGAGAGGAAGTGCAGAATAGTAATAGCGCAGGCTACGGGACAGCAAGCGCAGAATAGTAATAGCGCAGGCCATGGGAGAGGAAGCGCAGAATAGTGATAGTGCAGGCCACGGGACAGGAAGGCCAGAATAGTAATAGCGCGGGCCACGGGAGAGAAAGCGCAGAATAGTAATAGCCCAGGCCACAGGGAGAGGAAGCGTAGAATAGTGATAGCACAAGCCACGGGACAGGAAACGCAGAATAGTGATAGCGCAGGCCACAGGAGAGAAAGCGCAGAATAGTGATAGCGCAGGCCACGGGAGAGACAGTGCAGAATAGTAATAGCGCAGGCCACAGGAGAGGAAGCGCAGAATAGTAATAGCACAGGCCACGGGACAGGAAGCGCAGAATAGTAACAGCGCAGGCCACAGGACAGGAAGCGCAGAATAGTAACAGCGCAGGCCACGGGACAGCAAGCGCAGAAGAGTAACAGCGCAGGCCACGGGACAGGAAGCGCAGAATAGTAATAGCGCAGGCCACGTGGAGAGGAAGCGCAGAATAGTAATAGCGCAGGCCACGGGGAGAGGAAGTGCAGAATAGTAATAGTGCAGGCCACGGGGACAGCAAGCGCAGAATAGTAATAGCGCAGGCTATGGGAGAAGAAGCGCAGAATAGTAATAGCGCGGGCTACAGGACAGCAAGCGCAGAATAGTAATAGCGCAGGCCATGGGAGAGGAAGCGCAGAATAGTAATAGCGCAGGCTATGGGGAGAGGAAGCGCAGAATAGTAATAGCGCAGGCTATGGGAGAAGAAGCGCAGAATAGTAATAGCGCAGGCTACAGGACAGCAAGCGCAGAATAGTGATAGCGCAGGCCACGAGACAGCAAGCGCAGAATAGTAATAGCGCAGGTAATGGGGAGAGGAAGCGCAGAATAGTAATAGCGCAGGCTATGGGAGAAGAAGCGCAGAATAGTAATAGCGCAGGCTATGGGAGAAGAAGCGCAGAATAGTAATAGCGCGGGCTACAGGACAGCAAGCGCAGAATAGTAATAGCGCAGGCCATGGGAGAGGAAGCGCAGAATAGTAATAGCGCAGGCCACGGGAAGAGGAAGCGCAGAATAGTGATAGAACAGGCCACGGGAGAGGAAGCACAGCTTAGTGATGTCACAGGCCACAGAGTACCAATCTGGCTGCCGTTCAATTATAATGACCCAGAAGCCAAGGGTGTTTGTGGTGGCTGAGTCTTGGCTGCTGTTTTGGAGCTGTTTAGCTTATTGCTGAATGTTATAAATCATTGAACGTAAGTGAGCTCATTACTTAGGATGAGGAAAGGAAACAAAATCTGGCCTCAGTGGCCTAAGACCTTGTAAGTGGCCAAGCAAAGAACGACTTAGAGAAGTAGAACCTGGATGGATCAATTCCTTGTGTTACTGTATAGTGATAGATAATATCCTGCTGTCATGTATGTGCATATACACACGTGCACACCTGTACTGTGGTATCCCACTGTTACTGTGATATGTAACATGCAGACAATCTGGCTATTGTTACTGTATTTTTCTTTCTGTTTCAGGGTTCACTGGTGGGTTTGTGGGGACTCCTGCAGACATGGTGAATGTTAGGTCAGTGAGTAACGCTTCGTCTACCCATCCTTCCATATCTCTGCCACTGTCCCTGCAGTGCCCTGTGGAAACAGCAGGTGGTGGTGTTGAGCTGTACAACACTGAGATGCTGATGAGAACACAAAAATCCTTTTGATCAAAGATTCTTGAGCCCCCTCTATACATAATACATAATCTTTGTGCCATCAACCTGAAAATGGTGGCTTAGAGGGGAATCCCCTGGGCTGCATCCTGAGGTTGTGACCCTTGAACAGTTGAGTCTCTGGTTACTTAACAGCAGGGTTTAAACAGGGTACCCTACAGAGGTCTGAAGGTACAGTCCTCTAGTTACTTGTGTGTTCAGAATTAAAATTGACCATGGAGAGAGGATGTGGCCTAGCAGAGCACAGACTGAGAACCAGGGAAGCCAGGGTTCAAATCCCACTTCTGCCTCTGACACACCTTGGGTGAGTGGGTGAGTTTTTAACTCCCACTGCCTCAGGAATCCTCTTAGATGTAAGTTTCGTGGGGCAGGGACACACACTGTATGTGGAAACCTACTCACATCTGTTCAGGTTTTACACTGGGGCTATAGAAGCATCCTTGCTTCTTTTTCTTTCGTCCCTTCCTCCCTAGGTGTGGACATGTGTTGATCGTGTTCTCCCTTGTTCTAGGATGCAGAATGACATGAAACTTCCAGCTCACCTGAGAAGAAAGTAAGTTTATCTGGACTGGAGTGGGTAGCTCTGGGTGAGGCAGGTTGGAGGGGCCAATGTATGTGTTATCATTTACTGTTCCTGTGGTCTGACTGGGGAGGTTCTTGGAAATGTTTTTCTGCTCTTAAGAGACAATGTCTGCTTCAGTGGAATTTTGGAGACACTGGAAGCAGCTCACCCGTGGCCACACCCAATCCAGAGTGACGAGGGACAAGCACTGTAAAGTTTCCCCCAAGGGTGGCAATAAGTGATAGTTGGGTGTATGGGGTTGCCGTGTCCACTTGACTCTGTTGAGAGGAGAATTCAGCTTGCTGACCTCGCACCACAGTACACAGGGACTGGCTTCTTGTTTGGGCTGTTCAAAACTTAGGAAGCCCATCACCTGCCCCGATGAAGGGGGGCAGTGATGCAGAGACCCAGAATCACTCGGTCCAATCCTCAGAGACAGGTTGTCATGTATGTCTTTGTGTGTGTGTGTATCCTCATACATTCTCTCACTCCAAACTGGTTGTCATTTCTGCAGTGCATAGAAACACATGTCAGCTTGCTAGATATGCATTTGAAGTGCACGTTCACAAAATCTTCCCCATCACACATCCATAATCACACAGATCCTATCCCACGGGAAAAAGGATCCTCTCATGGCCCTGATCCTGGAATTGTTTCTCAAGAAGGCAGAAGCAGCTCTTGGTTAAGGCTGTTATTCTTTCTGTTTCCTGTAATTTGGCTCTTGAAGAAGAGGGTTTTGGGGGGGGGGGGGGGGGGTGGGATTTGAACATGGTTGTGCATTGTTCTATTGTTATTGACTATGGACTCTCTTTGACAAGTTAATAAAGCTTGTAATAAAAAAAGAAGGCAGAAGCGACCGCATTAGCTGACTTCTTCAGATTAGTTGGTCTATTAGGTAGGATGATGGCGCACTGTGAGCAAATCGCCACTGTTTTTCTCCCCTGTAGCTACGCCCATGCGCTGGACGGACTGTACCGGGTTCTGCGGGAAGGTAAGGTACATTTGTCCTTTAGATTGTAAGCTCCTTTGAGCAGGGACTGTCCTTCTATGTTAAATTGTACAGTGCTGCGTAACCCTAGTAGTAGTAGTAAGGAGACCCTTTGTGGGTATTATGATTTTCTGCCTTTATGAGAAATAAATGTAAGGAAAGTTTTTTTTTTGACTAGGAGGAGGAAGGGGTGATGTTGGTCTTGTCTGGGTCATTAATGAAACTCCACCTTGTGTTCTGAGCTCACTGCTAGAGATTGATTCTGCCTTTGTCAGGACATAAGACCCTTAAAGCACTGACATTGTGCTCTCTGAAGAAAAGAGAAAAAAACTTCATATTTATTTATAAGCAATAGCCATTAAACCAATTGATATTTTTCTCAGGCTTCAGCAGCATATAATAAGAAGGTGTGGCATTCTCCAATTCCCCCCCCCCCCCCCAAAAAAAAAAAATTGGAAAATAAGGGATCAGGGTTTTAAGTTAAAGGGAGAATGCTCTACAAAAACAAGGGGAGCTTCTTTGCTGGCAGGGTGGTGGATGCTTAAGATAGTCTAATAGTAACTTAAATGCACGTGGGAATCTGAAGGAGTTTGTTCATCTACTCAGAACGATGAAGCAACAGAGAAGGCAGATGAGCGATGTCCAGCAGGTGATCCGGCTTCTACAGCTAACGGATGGGATATAGTGTTAGAACTGTGCAGATGGGAAAGTTGGGCAGTTGGTCTTTATCTTCTGTTCTGTTCTATGCTCTTTCTTCCCTCAGAGGGCCTGAAGAAGTTGTTCTCAGGAGCTACAATGGCGTCATCTCGAGGTGCACTGGTTACAGTGGGCCAGGTGGGTGAGCATCTCTTGTCTGTGGGATTGCTGATCCACTGACTGCGGTGGATACTTTACCGTTTACAGAAGAGACCTTTTTATACTGAACTAGCAAAACTTTAAGTGAACAAAGCTCTGGGGCCAGATGGTTTCCATCCTGGAATATTAAAGGAGCGCAGAGAGGTTCTTGCCGAAGGATCCATTTAAACATATCTTTGGAAGTAGGAATGGTCTTATATATGTTTATTCAGGAAATTTGTAAACCGCTTTTACTAAGCAGTAGGCCAAAGCGGTTTAAAAAAAAAAAGTAAAAACAAATTAGAAAGGAACGCCATTTTAAAATAGGAAAGTAACATTCACTCCAGGCCAGACATAACAGGCATGGGTTCATTCGGAGGGGGGGGGGGGGGGGAGGAGGGGAGGACACATGTCCCTCTTCATTAAAAAAAAAAAATTGAGTTACAGGCCTTTGAGAATTTTCCTATCACTGAGATTATAAAGGGAGGCTACTGAAGGAAAGAATAGTAAATTATCTAGCATTCAGGGTGGGGGTGGGGTGTCGCAGGATCTACCAACAGGAGATTGAGTCAAACAAATCAGATTAATTTCTTTGTTACATGACCAGAGAACTAGATTGAGCATGTGGTGGATGTGTTTTAATTGTAATTAAACTCTGGAATTCGTTGCCAGAGAATGTGGTAAAGGCGTTTAGCTTAGCAGAGTTTTAAAAAGGTTTGGATGCCTTCCTAAAGGAAAAGTCCATAGACCATTATTAAATTGAACTTGGGGAAAATCCACTGTTTCTGGGATAAGCAGTATAAAATGTTTTGTACTTTTTTGGGATCTTGCTGGGTATTTGTGACCTGGATTGGCCACTGTTGGAAACAGGATGCTGGGCTTGACGAACCTTCGGTCTGTCCCAGTGTGACAGTACTTATGTAAGCTTTTAATACAGTCCTGAATGAGAAGCTCATGAAAATACTGAGCCAGCCTGGAGTTGGCATCCGAGGTGGTGGACTGGGAACTTAGTTGAATGAGAGACAGAGTGTAGTGATGAAAATGGAATTGGCCTCTGCCATTTCTGTAACCAAATCTGTGCAGGACAGTTCTTCTAGTGGAAACTCTCTGGCTGTGGTGGGAAGACCAGATAAGAACAGTTCACAAGTCCGTATTAATACCCTCTCAGGACCAGTCGTATTTGGAGTTGGAAAAATGTTCTGGTGGAGATGTGTTTTGTGTGAGCCTGGATAGCATTCAAGGCCTCAGTGAGGGTCTCTTTGACTCTTGGGGCCTAGACTTCAATCCAGACTGAAGTGTCGGTGACGCAGCAAAGATGGTCATCAGCATATCTGATGCCCTTTGAGGGAAATTGAGGCAGCAGCTTCCATGCTGTTCCTCAGGTGCTAGCGTGAATTCTTGTGTGCCAGTGCAGTGGTTTTGGTAGATGGTGAATCGGCATCGGGCTCTTCCCATCCGGCTCCCTCCTTAAACGTAGTCTATGCTAAAGACCCACAGGGTGCATGGAGAGAAGCAACATCCCACTGGATACTTGGGGTGTCGCATCTGTTTGGGTTCTGTGGAGCGAAAAGAACTGAGGTGGTACCTGTTTGTCATTGGAGAAAGATTCTAACCAGTGCGAACAGGAAACTGGGTAGACTGGATGGCTTAGTTGGTCTTTGTGTTGTCATTTGCTGTGTTCTGTGACAAATGGGTGGGTGTGTCACTTGCCATGTGCCCTAAGTGACGACTGATCCTGTCTGTCTCTCTCTTTGCAGCTCTCCTGTTATGATCAGGCCAAGCAGCTGGTTCTCACCACCGGCCTTCTGTCCGACAACATCTTCACTCACTTCCTGGCCAGTTTCATTGCTGTAAGTCCGTGATCATGGAGGGTAGGCATCAAATGGCAGAGACTAACGTAATGAACCCCTTTGGGAGGACGGGGGGAGGGGCAGGGGCTTTCCTCGGTGGTGGAGATGTGGAATTAGGACATGGCCCTTCCTTACTAACACGATGCATCCTCTTCTGTTAAGGGTGGATGTGCTACATTCCTGTGCCAGCCGTTGGATGTACTCAAAACCCGTCTTATGAACGCCAAAGGCGAATACAAAGTGAGTGTCGGTTCTGTACCCTGCCTCCGAACTTGTGTCTTACCAAATATATCTTTGCAGGGGTAATCCCGAAAATAATATAGCAAAGCTGGCGCTGAATACGGCAAAGGGGGACGTCCTTGGCACAGCCTAGCAGGCGAAACATGCATGTCGAATAGTTTTGAGCCCCCAGTCTGACTATCTATAAAGATAAGTGTTTAAAGCATCAAACATATAAATGGCAAGTGACCGACTCACCTGCAAATGTGCAGTAGAGACTTCCCTCTTTGTCCCGCTCCCGCGTCAAGACGTGATGATGGAACAGAGAGGGAAACTGCGCTGAGGAGTGCACCACACGGAAGGGGAGGGAGGGAACCGCCGAGGTCGCCGCTGGGCCCTCTCTTCTCCATTGAACTTACAGCGCCAAAACCGCAGCAGGCAGATCAGCTCCCATCGGCCTTCCTTCCCTGCCTGTGTCCCGCCCTCACCGACGTTATGTCACACGAGGGTGGGGCATAGGCAGGGAAGGAAGGCCGACGGGAGGCAATCTGCTTGCTGCGGGTTCGGAGGTGAGGCGCTGTACGTTTAATGGAGAGGGCCCGGGTGGAGGGGGGGTGGCAGCGACCCCGGGGGGGGGGGGGGGAGCGGTAGCGGCAACCTCAGTGGGGGGAGGGAGGGGAGGGCAGGAGAAATGCTGGACATGGGAGGTCTCAGAAGGAGGGGGAGCCTTGCAGCTGGGAGGGATGGATGGAGGGGAGCCTTGGAGCTGGGAGGGAGGGGGGCCTTGGAGCTAGCTGGGAGGGAGGGATGGAGGGGGGGCCTTGGAGCTGGGAGGGACAGGGGGAGGGGGCCTTGGAGCTGGGAGGGGAGGGACAGAGGGCCTTGGAGCTGGCAGGGAAGGAGGGAGGATGCTGGACATGGGAGGTCAGAAGGAGGGGGGCCTTGGAGCTGGGAGGGAGGGACGGAGGGGGGCCCTTGGAGCTGGGAGGGAATGGGGCCTTGGAACTGGGAGGGAGGGCAGGGGGCCTTGGAGCTAGGAGTGGAGGGGGAGAGACGGGGGCCTTGTAGCTGGGAGGTAGGGAGGGAGGGACGGAGAGGGGCCTTGGAGCTGGGAGGGAGGGACAGAAGGCTTTGGAGCTGGCAGGGAAGGAGGGAGGGCGGGGGCCTTGCAGCTGGGAGGGGAGGGGGAGGAAATGGGGCCTTGGAGCTGGGAGGGAGGGAGGGAGTTAGACATCAAAATAGAACATACCAATACTCGCCCGTTTTAACGGGCTTAACGGCTAGTTAATATATAACCAAAATGATTGCATAAAAGCCAATAAAGAATTTGGTGCTAAATGAATTGCCAGAAAAAACAATTATTGGCAAATGAGCACAACTGAGGCAAAAAAATTGAAAAAAAGTTGAATAAAGTGTAAACGTTGGAAAGTATGGTGAAGATAAGTGTATAAGAAAACATTGTATATCTAGGACCGAGTAAGCTTGAAGTGTTGTATACATCTAGGGTTTCTAGTAAGATACATTTGGGAAGCTGCCAGATGCCTTTGACCTGGATTGGCCGCTGTCGGGGACAGGATGCTGGGCTTGGTGGGCCTTTGGTCTTTTCCCAGTGTGGCATTACTTATATATAGAAGGTAACTGCCTCATATATCAGTAAGTTACCAAATATATGCCTCACTCCGCAGTTCTTCCCACAGACCCCCTCTGCTTGTGCTTATGTCTGTGAAACACCATTTGTGCATCAGGGCAAGACCACGTGATAACTGTGTGTGTGTGTGGTTTTTTTTTTTAATCAGGGAGTTATTCACTGCGCAGTGGAAACTGCTAAACTGGGTCCTTTGGCATTTTATAAGGTAAGAGATCGTTAACCAATGTTTTTCTTCAGGTGCTTGTTGAGCCGACATTTCTCTTTCAGTTCCGGCACCTTCTATATGAAGCAAGTTGCCAGGGGATATTGGGTTGTAGTTGAGGTTTTATCTTTTGAAAAAAGGGACAGACCTGACTCTTCCTTGGAGTTTAATCTATGATGGAAGTGTGGTAAGTCTAAGAAGCCTGAGGAAGAGGTTGGTGGGATGAACTTCTGATGACTTTGATTCAGACACTGCCTAGTTCTGCCGTTTGTGTGTTCATCTGATTGCTGCTTTGCGATGGGTTTTATGTTTTGTTATATTGATGGAATGTTATTTGATGTTTTCTGTGTGATCCCTCCAGGGCCAAGAGGGAATTTGAGAAAAATGACAGATAAATACTTAGGTGTGGAGGGTTCTTTGATGTTTCTCTGCAGGACACGGGGAGGGGGGGGGAAGGGGTGGTCTTTGTTCATTGGCTCTTGCAATATCTGGCATTTTTTTGCTTTGCTGTTTCAGGGTCTCGTTCCTGCTGGTGTCCGACTGATCCCTCACACTGTACTGACCTTCATCTTCCTGGAACAGCTACGCAAACATTTTGGAATCAAAGTGCTGGCCTGATTCAGCGACGTTTTCCATACAGAGTCGCCATGAGCTGTAGAGGCGTCACCCACTGGCAAGGGCCACACACCTTCCACAGGTCCCCTGTTGAATTGGAATACAGTGAAGCCTTTTATCTGTCCCTCAGATTCCCCCTTTCCTCATTTCTGACCTTGGAGAAGGACTCGTATCTCCTCCACCCTTTGCTCTGCCCTCAATCCAATAGGACTAAATCCCCTTGCACAGACTTATCCCAGGATGGAAACCTTTTTATTTGGGGTGGGGGTGAATTATCTTTATTTCCAACCTGTCAATGCTCCAGTTACTGGGAGGTGGGGGGAGGAGAGCGGGCTTTTCTGCCACAAATAACTCTGAAGGGATTAGGTTAATCATGCCACCTTCCTGAAAACATGGGAATGGGGTCATCGGTGGTCTCTCTGCAGACGAGTCCACTGCTTATTTGGGGACCCCAGCCCTTGAAATAGTTGGTGCAGGTGGTCTTTGCAGCTCAGACAACTCACACACTGAAAACTTGTGTTTTTAAGTACATTACAGAGCGGGAGCAGCACACAGCTTGTTTGCATCGCTCAGTTTGGGGCGTCGTCTGTCCTGAGGCAGACATGGAATTTGGTGCCAGGCTTCAGAAACTGCAGCTCATCCCAGATGATTAGGAAGGTTTTTGGTTTCTGAAACGGGTTATTGGGATTATGTCTAGCAATCATGTTGAGAAGTGAGCAGGGGAAGGGTCATATGGAAAAGTCTTCACCATCAAACGGAACTTCATTCCAGCTCCATCGTTCTGAGAAACGCAGCCGTTTTGCTGCTCTGTTTTGAGTACATTTGTTCAACAGAAATGGCTGCGTAATAATCGTGTCGCATGATGTTGGACTCTCTGTAAAACTCCACTTGTTGGCTAACTGGGTCTGGTGTTTTTAAGTAAAGGAGATTAGACGCTGAGCCCTGACAGCGCTTCGTCATTGAATCGGCTCATGCCGGCTGGGACCTGACACAAGCCCTGCCGGGTGGAGCACATTGTGCCCACCAGGATCTCCTGCTCGATACGGAGCACGGACGAGCCAAACACGGGAGTCCCTCTGGAGCAGCTTTAAAACTTGTGAAGAATAACGGTGGTGTTTTGTTTTTTTAGATTAAATAACTTACAAAAAGATAATGGCCCAGTCAGTACTTGTGTTATCTTTCTTTTTATTCTTTCCAACCCAATGAAAGTTGGAAAGAAATATAGCAAAGGGGTCACAAATGTGTTATTAGATTCTTTTTATGGTGTCTGTGGTAGAAACAGAGCAGTAAGAATGTCTTCTGGGGAGCAAAATAATGCTCCAAAATTTTAATAGAATGGGAAAAACAGGTAACTTGAGTTAAAAAAAAAAATGGATCAAATTGAACCATGGGTTTCAGAAGAAATTAGCTTCTCCCCCCCCCCCCCCCAAAAGGAAATGGCCCATAGAACTACAGTGAAAATTGCTCCTTTGAAACTGTCCCACCCTGCAGCTGCCCCACTGACCCACAAGCTGCTTCTACTCCCAAAAATCACCACAGACACAACACATGCAAATCGCGCACACAAACACACACGGATTCCAAATAATTCTCCAGCTGTGTTTTTCAGAAAGAGATTTCATTTTCCTCGTTCTTAATTTCTACTGTGGAATCTGGATTGAATTTTACTGCCAACTAATATTTGTCGCTATGGTCATGGACATCCCGAGGGGAGCTCAGAAGGTTACAAATGGCCACTGTCTGGCTTTTCAGGATTCCACTGATTTTTTCCCATTCATGTCTGAAGCTAGAAGGATGTCAACCTCATTGGGATATTTTTCAGAGTTGAAAGACTTGATCTGCTCGTCTCCAGTCCTCCATCCTGTATGAGTGAGCCTGCCCTGCCTACTTCCATGGAAATCACAGGGTCCACCTTGGGGTCAGCACCCAAGAAAAAGAGCTAGGACTTATTGTAGATAATACGCTGTGTGGTAGCGGCCAAAAAAGCAAACAGGATACTAGGAATTATTAGAAAAGAGATTTGTCAATAAAACCGAAATTACAATAATGCCCCTGAATCATTCCATGGTGTGACCTCAGATTGAGTATTGCGTTGAGTTCTTGTAGCCGTATCTCAAGAATTAGAAAAGGTTCAAAGAAGAGTGACCAAGATCATGAAGGGGGTGGAACTTGTCTCGCATAAGGAAAGGCTAAAAGAGGATAGAGCTCTTCAGCTTAGAAAAGAGATGGATGAGGGGAGATATGATTGAGGTCTACAAACTTCTAAGTGGTGTAGAACGAGTAGAAGTAAATCAATTTTTTGCTTGTTCCAAAAGTACAAAGACTAGGGGACACTCAAGGAAGTTACATGGAAATACTTTTTAAAACAAATAGGAGGAAATATTTTTTTCACTCAACGAATAGTTAGGAACTCATTCCCGGAGGATGTGGTAACAGCGGTTAGTGTATCTGGGTTTAAAAAAGGTTTAGACAACTTCTTGGAGGAAAAGTCCATAGTCTGCCATTGAGGCAGATATGAAATGTTGCCACTGTTTAGGTTTCTGCCAGGTACTTGTGACCAGGATTTCCACCGTTGGAAACAGGATACTGTGCTAGATGGATCATTGGTCTGACCCAGTAGGGCTATTGCTCTTAGGTTCTTGAAATAGCTGCAGAGATGTAGGTAGGAAGCTGTAGTTTGGGTAGAGCCACTTACTTTTAAGTTTGGCCCCTGAAGATACGAGGATTTTCAGCAGCAACTTTACACTGACTCTGGCCAAATCCACCTTTCGATGACTACAATTTCACTAGGAATCCAGGCTCAAGTCTCGGTCTGTACATCTCGCCGCCATCTAGAACTAAACATAGCCAAGACTGAGCTTCTTATCTTTCCCCCTAAACCTACCTCTCCTCTTCCCCCATTCTCCATCTCTGTGGATAACACTCTCATCCTCCCTGTCTCGTCAGCTCATAACCATGGGGTCCTTCTTTCTTGTTCTCTGTAAATATTCATTCAACACACTACTAAAACCTGTTTATAACATCACCCAAATTTGTCCCTTCCTTTCTGATCAGCCCCAAGGCTTTCCCCTTCCCTGATGTTGCTCAATCTTTTTATGAGTTCGTTTGGCTCAATTAAATTGCTCCAAGATGAATGAATGTCTCTTTTTTTTTTTTCTCGTTTGCTGCTGATGTATTTTTATGCTTGTTCCAGTATGTGACATATAGAATATTAAAATATTTTAGAGACATTAATGAGCTTTCAGCATTGGACTGCTGATAATTTGCATGTGGGTAAGAGGAACCCGAATTATAGCTACGTCTTGCAAGGTTCCGCGTTAGGAGTTACGGATCAAGAAAGGGATCTGGGTGTCGTCGTCGATGATACGCTGAAACCTTCTGCTCAGTGTGCTGCTGCGGCTAGGAAAGCGAATAGAATGTTGGGTGTTATTAGGAAGGGTATGGAGTCCAGGTGTGCGGATGTTATAATGCCGTTGTATCGCTCCATGGTGCGACCGCACCTGGAGTATTGTGTTCAGTACTGGTCTCCGTATCTCAAAAAAGATATAGTAGAATTGGAAAAGGTACAGCGAAGGGCGACGAAAATGATAGTGGGGATGGGACGACTTTCCTATGAAGAGAGGCTGAGAAGGCTAGGGCTTTTCAGCTTGGAGAAGAGACGGCTGAGGGGAGATATGATAGAAGTGTATAAAATAATGAGTGGAATGGATCGGGTGGATGTGAAGCGACTGTTCACGCTATCCAAAAATACTAGGACTAGAGGGCATGAGTTGAAGCTACAGTGTGGTAAATTTAAAACGAATCGGAGAAAATTTTTCTTCACCCAACGTGTAATTAGACTCTGGAATTCATTGCCGGAGAACGTGGTACGGGCGGTTAGCTTGACGGAGTTTAAAAAGGGGTTAGATAGATTCCTAAAGGACAAGTCCATAGACCGCTATTAAATGGACTGGAAAAATTCCTCATTTTTAGGTATAACTTGTCTGGAATGTTTTTACGTTTGGGGAGCGTGCCAGGTGCCCTTGACCTGGATTGGCCACTGTCGGTGACAGGATGCTGGGCTAGATGGACCTTTGGTCTTTCCCAGTATGGCACTACTTATGTACTTATGTACTTATGTACCAAGATTAGGGTTTTATGGTTTAGAAATCTTAATGTTCAGGTTCCAACAGCAAATCACTTTATCATTGGGACTCAGTGGCATTCCTAAGGGGGGGGGGGGGTCCGCGCTGCATCGGGGGGGGTGCGCATCTGCGATCCGCCCCGGGTGCCAGCCCCCCCAGGAACGCCACTGTTGGGACTGTCCTTACCTGTTGAGGAAAGCTCAAGGGATTTAGGTATTGGCTTAGATTCTTCTCTTGGTTTTGATCTTCGTTGCTCACCTTTTGGAAAAACACTTCCTTTCAAATGAGACAACTCCGGCTAGTTTAATCATATTTTCACAAACATCACTTTGCTTACCTAGTTCAAATGTTGACTTCATTTAGGTGGTCTTTTACTAAGGTGTGCAAAAAATCAGCTGGTGCTAAACGCTGAGACATCCATAGGAATATAATGGGCGTCTCAGCGTTTAGCACGAAAATGCTAGCGCACCTTAGCAAACGATCCTCAGATTATTGTAATTCCCTATATATTGGTTGAATGTTACCCTGCTGAAAAAAAATTGTAATTAATTCAATACGGCAGCCCGTTTGATGTTTTTTTTTTTTTTTTTTTTAATCACTAAGTTTTAAAGTGTTGCAAAACACCGACAGGATTTGCTTTGGCTTCTGTTAAGAACATAAGAACAGCCATACTGGGTCAGACCAATGGTCCATCTAGCCCAGTATCCTGCTTCCAACAGTGGCCAATCCAGGTCACAAATACTTGGCAGAAACCCAATTAGTAACAGCATTCTATGTTACCAATCCAGGCTCAAGCAGTGGCTTCCCTTATGTCTGTCTAAATAACATGGACTTTTCCTCCAGGAACTTGTCCAAACCTTTTTTTTAAACCCATGTGTTGCTTTTAACATAGCCTGTGTTATTTATTTTACAAGACAGCATCCCAGAACCAGTAGCTCATTTACTTTTTCAATCTTCTACTTGTTGGTCTCGCCAATTTCAAGACCAATTGCTACTGAGATATTCTGCTGTTATCCGTTACAAGCATAAACTTCTGTGATTTCATTTCTGGCTATTAACGTTTGGAATGTAATACCTAGTTCTGTTAGCATGATTTTAAACTGTAGACTCTTTTTCATAAGAGGTTTGTGGTAGCCGTGTTAGTCCACTCTTAAGGTTATCAATAGAAATCAAACAAAATAAAACATGGAAAAGAAAATAAGATGATACCTTTTTTATTGGACATAACTTAATACATTTCTTGATTAGCTTTCGAAGGTTGCCCTTCTTCCTCAGATCGGAAATAAGCAAATGTGCTAGCTGACAGTGTATATAAGTGAAAACATTCAAGCATTACTATGACAGTCTGACAGGGTGGGAGGATGGGGGTGGGTAGGAGGTATGCATCACGTGAACAATACTGGTGCCAGTAGGGTTCCCACCCCTGTTGGTCAGCATTTTACAGGACCAGGACACTGTACCAGTGACTTCACAGTGAGAATCCTGAAAGGTAACTTTAAAACCATACAAGAACGTAAGACCTTTGAAATCAGAATGATTGAATATTTTAACACCCAACAGGAAGGACTTAACAAGGATCTGGGGTTCCTAGCCCATTATAAACCATAAAGCTGTATTTCTCTGTTGATCACCCCACCCCTCACCTATCCACACCCATCCTGTTAGAATATCAATGATATGCTTTGATGTCCCCATGCATACCTCCTACCCACCCCCCTCCTCCCACCCTATCAGACTGTCATAGTAATGCTTGAATGTTTTCACTTATATACACTGTCAGCTAGCACATTTGCTTATTTCCGATCTGAGGAAGAAGGGCAACCTTCGAAAGCTAATCAAGAAATGTATTAAGTTATGTCCAATAAAAAAGGTATCATCTTATTTTCTTTTCCATGTTTTATTTTGTTTGATTTCTATTGATAATCATAAGAGGTTGAAATAAACCTTTTTGTTTGATTCCTTTTAGGATTTTATATAATTTTATCTGTTTTTACTATCTCCCCCCCACAATTGTTGAGGTCTCTTTTGTAAGTTGCTTAGGACCTATTCAACTCCTATATCAGATTAGAACAGAGAATTGAAACCCTTATCCACGCTCATCAGCTCACGTTTAGATTACTGTAACCTGCTTCTCACAAGTCTCTCACGAAAGATTTCTCTCCCCTTCAGTCTGTTTAAAATTCTGCTGCAGGACTTGTATTCTTATTTCCTGCCGCTGTGGCCTACACTCTCATAACTGCTTTTGTTTCATTATTAGCTTATCACTGCGTTCATTCTGCAGCTCCCCAGTATCTCTTCTCTCTCATCTCACCCTACCCCTCCCTCTAAGCGTCTCGCTTCTCAGGGTTTCCAGCAGCTTGTTTGAGGTCGCTTATTCTGCATTTGCTGACTCTCTTCAGTTCTTGTAAACTGTGTTGAGCTAAGTTACAGGGTAATTGCGGTCTATAAGATTTCATAAGTTTGCATTGTGTTCTCTCGCGGGAGGTGGTGGAAATGAAAACGGTAACGAAATTCAAACATGCGTGGGATAAGCATAAAGGAATCCTGTGCCGAAGGAATGGATCCTCAGGAGCTTAGTCAAGATTGGGAGGCGGGGCTGGTGGATGGGAGGCAGGGATAGTGCTGGGCAGACTTATACGGTCTGTGCCAGAGCTGGTGGTGGGAGGCGGGGCTGTTGGTTGGGAGGCAGGGCTGGTGGTTGGGAGGCGAGGATAGTGCTGGGCAGACTTATACGGTCTGTGCCAGAGCTGGTGGTTGGGAGGCAGGGCTGGTGGTTGGGAGGCGGGGATAGTGCTGGGCAGATTTATACGGTCTGTGCCAGAGCCGGTGGTGGGAGGCGGGGCTGGTGGTTGGGAGGCAGGGCTGGTGGTTGGGAGGTGAGGATAGTGCTGGGCAGACTTATACGGTCTGTGCCCTGAAGAGGACAGGTACAAATCAAAGTAGGGTATACACAGAAAGTAGCACATATGAGTTATCTTGTTGGGCAGACTGGATGGACCGTGCAGGCCTTTTTCTGCCGTCATCTACTATGTTACTATGCTACTCTGTTCCTCACATGGGCCTGGGCTTACTTTGGAATAAAATAAAGGGGGCTCCATTGTCAAAGGTTTTGCCCAGGGCTCCATGAGTGGCTAAAGCAGCCCTGGCCCTTTCCAGCTTCCATACCTCTGTTGCAGGAAGTGAAGGACTTTTGGATTCCCAGGGTTTGGGCTCTGCTTCGCATTTTCATGTTTTCAGCGTAATCCCGAGATGTAGGTTTTGCTGTTGCTCTTCTGCTTATTTCTGTAACGCTATTAGATATATAGCAACTATACACAAATATATAAAACAGTTCCTGGTCAGGAGAGCTTACAGCTTTTAAAGGAGGGTTTGGGTTTTAGATCTGAGACTCGCATTTCCAAACCCATGCTGAAGGTGTGGTACATTTGGTTACGGAAGGTCTTTTCCTGTCCATGAAGGGTTCATAATCTTTTTTTTTTTTTTTTTTTGCCTGAAGCGACTTGCCCAGGGTGATTGGGATTTAAACCCTGGTTCTCTTTCCTCTCCTCTAACCACTAGGCTACTTGTCCATGAGTAATATAGATTTTCAAAATATCTGCTGTGACTGGGGCTGTAATCACTGTCCAGATGAAGCTGAGTTTGACCAACTACTTATGAATAATGAAGCTGATACAGAAAAGTACCACAAGCAGGAAGCGTTCTGTCAGCGTATTACTGGCCCTATGATGCTGAAAGGGGTTCAGCACAGCAGTTAACTCACCCGGTGGCAGCCAGTCAGGTTTTCAGGATATCCATAATGAATATTCATGAGAGATTTGCATGCAGTGGAATGGTAATGAGGCCGTTAGGTTTTCCTCAATGATGCACAGAATTAAACGGGTTTGTAACAGTCGTAGCATAAGAATTTTCTCCAGACCCAGGGCCAGCTTTGACCTCCTCACACAAACACAGCGACAGAAGAGCAGAGGAGGCTGAGAAAGCAGGACAACCAAGAGATATCACTAGTTAACGCTTTGTTTTGGCTAGTATGCTTGCATCAGGGGTCATGCAGTCTTCAAAAAGAGGGTAAAATACACAACACTGGCTTCTATTCACTGCAAAGCTTATGCCTAAGGAAGAAAAAATCCTTTGAAATGTTGCTCTTATAAAAGCACCTTAGTATCACCCGCACGTTGTGCCAAAATAAAACAATCTCAGGGTTCCTAGCTGAACCCGACAGCTTTTCAGAATACCCACAATGAATGTGAATGAGAGAAATCTGCATACAACGGAGGTAAGGCAGGCAAATCTGTCTCATACATATTCATTATGGGTACCCTGGAAATCTGACTGGCTAGGTGTGTCCCAACGTGGGAACCCCTCCTCTACAGCCGTTTTCCAAAACGTCCATTTGCAAATAGAAACGGAGAAAAATGAAGGCAGAGAAAAGACCACGTGGCCTATCCAAAGCTAAGCTGATGCAGCCACTGTTTGCAAAGTTGACATCTTGAGTCTGAGTCCTAGTCGCTTGTCCACTTTAACAATCCTTTCTTCCTGGTCTGCCACTGCATCCTCTGTTTCTGCTGTACCCACACCTTTGTGTCTACTCCTTTCCATGGACAGAGAACCCACTTACTCCATTTTGGGGGGCTTCATCTTTTTCTCCTGCTCATCTCTGCAAACTTTCTGCAAGATTGTGGATCCTGGTCAGGATACTTTCACCTGTCATTGGACTCTTTCCCCACCAGAGTTCTTTCATTGGTGGATCGGATTAATTCATGGAATTTAATACTGCATTTGGCCCTCGATGAGGTGGTGCCTTTGTTCTCAATCCCTCTTCGATCTAACCAGCAATATCCTCGGTTCCACTCTGGTCTCCATCTTTTTGAAACACAAATACCTACATCCTGCCTTATGAAAAGCAACACAGAACAAGCTGGACTGTTACAGATCATTGCACCAAGCCAGACCCCGAAAGCAGTGCAATACTAGAGAAAGAGAAACACACATGCATTTCATATCGCACTGTCCAAAATGGAAAGCCATCAGGAATACACATCTCCATAAGAACAGCCATCCTGGGTCAGACCAATGGTCCATCTAGCCCAGTATCCTGTTTCCGTGGCCAATCCAGGTCACAAGTACCTGGCAGAAACCCAAATAGTGGCAACATTCCGTGCTTCCAATTCCAGGGCAAGCAGTGGCTTCCCCATGTCTGTCTCCATAGCAGACTATGACTTTTCCTCCAGGAACTTGTCCAAACCTTTTTATAAACCCAAATATGCTAACCACTGTTACCTACATCCTCCGGCAAAGAGTTTCAGAACTTAATTATTCTTTGAGTGAAAAAAATTATTTTCACCTATTTGTTTTGAAAGTATTTCCATGTAACTTCCTTGAGTGTCCCCCTAGTCTTTTTACTTTTGGAACGAGTAGAAAATTGATTTACTTCTACTCGTTCTACACCACTCGGGATTCTGCAGACCTCAGTCATATCTCTCCTCCGCCGTCTTTTTTCCAAGCGGAAGAGCCCTAACCTCTTTAGCCTTTCCTCATACCAGAGGAGTTCCATCCCCTTTATCAGTTTAGTCTCTCTTCTTTGAACCTTTTCTAATTCCGCTGTATCTTTTTTTTTTTTTTTTTTAAGATATGGCGACCAGAATTGCCCCAAAACTAACAGAGAAACTCAAAGATTTTCTGCAAAAGATTGAGCAGGAAAATCTGTGCAATGCTAGGGAAAAGAGGAGAAACAGGAGCTCCAGCAGCAAAAGATGTTGTAATCTTCCTCTGAGGAGAACGTGACCTGACTAGGGACAATATGGACCGGAAGCTGCAAATTGTTTGGGTCCTTCGCTGTAAACTATGATTTTGACAACACGTGTCATCTTTCCTTGCAAATAAAGAAATCTGACTGTGAAACCATGTTTCAAAAATAGAGCAGAGGAAGTGTTTGCAGACTCTGCTCACCTCTGCTCAGGCTTTCAGACCTTGGGTTTCCCCTGGATGAGCAGCAGAGCTGCAGCTGCTTAAGCATGTGTCTGCAAAGCTTAGCTTGCAACAGAACAGCTCCTGATTTAGGCTTTCGAAAAGCAGGAAGAATTTATCCCCTGGTCGCTGTAACTAAACAAAGTGTAATCCAGTTAAGTGACAGTTTGGCTTTCATTATGGGTTGACTCTAGGGAGGTGTCTTTAGTGGATTTGCAGTGAAATATTTAGCTATAAATTTGAATGCTGTTGTTCTTTTCCTGCCAGTGTCTAAATCTCACGTCCTTGCAGGGCTGGCACACATCCTCTTTAGGGCAGGGGTACTCGACCCAGTCCTTGGGCCACACCTGGCCAGTCAGGTTTTCAGAATATCCACAATGAATATGCATGAGAGAGATTTGCTTAGCAAAGGAGGCAGTGCATGCAGATCTCGTGGACTGGGTTGAGAGAAGCACTGTGCTAGGGATGGCAAACTTCCCTTATGAAGAGAGACTGAACAGGTTGGGGTTCTTCCAATTAGAGAGAAGGCTGAGATGGGAGATGATAGACGTTTATATAAGCACAAGTGGGGGGACCGGTTAAAATAGAAAAGTTTAACCTTTCAAACAGCAATAAAACAAAAGGAGAATCCATGAATCTAATCAGCAGCTGATTAAAAACGAATCCTAGAAAGTTTTTTTTTCCCACATGATGTGTAATTCAGCTGTGGAATCTGTTGCTGAAGGATGTGACCCCAGTGACCAGCGTGGCAGGATTTAAAAGACATTTGCATAAGAACATAAGTTCCTGGAGAAAAAGTTCATAAAAAATATATTAGCCGGGGAGAGTCGTTGCATCATCGGTTTGGGATCTGCTGGGAATTTGACCTGGACTCAGTTGCGTAGGAAGGGGGGGGGCGGTGGGGTGGTCCGCCCCGGGTGCATGCCGCTGGGGGGGTGTCGGCCCCGTTGGTTCCTTGCTCCCTCTGCCCCGGAACAGGTTACTTCCTGTTCTGGGGCAGAGAGAGCAAGGAACCAACGGAGCCGACGCAGCTCCCAGCGACATGGACTCGGGGGCGGATCGGCCCTCCTGCCCCTCGCTTCTTCGTTTCTTCGTCAATTAAGAATGCGCTCCGGGGGGGAGGGGGCGCTCCGGAGAGGGGGGGGTGCGCAGCAGCGACCCGCCCTGGGTGTCAGCCGCCCTTGCTAACGGCACTGCCTGGACTGGCCACTGTTGGAGACAGGATGCTGGACCTTTGGTCTGTATTTTTTTATGTCCTCCTGAGTAGTGGGTTTGAATGAAACTTTCTCATCAGTGAGTGTGAGCAATGCAGGGGGCTCATTTGCAGCCACTCCCTGATATGAACATAAGATCAGCCATACTGGGTCAGACCAGTGGTCCATCCAGCTCAGTGTACCGCTTCCAACAGTGGCCAATCCAGGTCACAAGTACCTGGCAGAAACTCAGTAGAACCATTCCATGCTACCAATCCCAGGGCAAGCAGTGGCTTCACCCATGTCCATCTGAATAGCAGGCTATGGACTTTTCCTCTAGGAACATGTCCAAATCGTTTTTTAAACAGTTACCACATCCTCCGGCAACGAGTTCCAGAGCATAGCTATTCTTTGAGTGAACAAATATTTTCTCCTATTTGTTTTAAAAGTATTCCCATGCAATTTCATGGAGTGGCCCCGATTCACTTCCACCCATTCCAGTCCACTCAGGGTTTTATAGACGTCAATCATATCCCGCCCTCAGCCGTCTCTTTTCCAAACTGAAGAGCCTTAACCTCTTTAGCCTTTCCTCATATGGGAGCAGTTCCAGCCCCTTTATCATTTTGGTCGCTGTTCTCTGATTCCACTTTTCTAATTCCACTGTATCTTTTTTTTGAGATACGGCGACCAGAATTGAACGCAATACAGAAGGTGTGGTTGCACCATAGAGTGATACAGAGTCATTATAATATTTTTGGTCTTATTTTGCATCCTTTTCCTAATAATTCCTTGCGTTCTGTTTGCTCTCCTGGCTGCCACCGCACACTGGACAGAAGATTTCAGCGTATTGTCTGCAATGACACCTAGATCTTTTTCTTGAGTGCTGACTCCTAAGGTGGACCCTAACATCAAATAACTCTGATTCGGATTATTCTTCCCAATGTGCATCACTTTGCATTTGTCCACGTTAAATTTCATCTGCCATTTGGATGCTCAGTCTTCCAGTTTCCTAAGGTCTTCCTGCAAATTCTTCTCAATCCACCTGCGTTTTGACAAATCTGAAGAGTTTTATGTCATCCAGAACTATAATTTTTCTAAGGTCTGAGGTAACTTACCCCTGCGCTGGGGGTCCTTTTAATACTGAAGGAGTGAGTTTGGATAGTGTAATTAGGATACACAGTGTTCTTTATGTATTTAATTAGTATTCTCATTTTTAGCCTGGCCTATTAACTAAGCAGGTTACAATGAAAAACATAAGTTAAATGACACTACTGAAATCCACAGATCCATCTCTGTTCATGGTCTAAGCCTCATAAGTTCTGATATGTTCATCTCAGGGCAGAACAGATATAACCCTGACACTTCAAGAATAAGGTGCAAGTTCTTGGGTAACGTATTCCATAGTAAGGGACCAGCACATGCAAATACCGTGTCCCTCATGTAGGAATAAGGCAGCTCTGTTAATGAAGGCATCACACGTCATGATCCTTCAGAACCCGCGTTGCCTGATAGCGCCCCGGTGCTGGGGTCAAATGATTCACTGTTCAGCAGGGCTGCCGACGGGGGGGGGGGGGGGGGGGGGGCAAAATTCCCCAGGCCCGGGCCTCCAAGGGGGGCCCGGCGCCGGGGTCAGGCCGCTGGCGCTCCAATCCCTGGTCTCACCTGCCTGCCTCCCTCCCTCCTCGGCTCCGAGACCCCTGCATTCGAAGCGACAGTCACAGATCGCCTCCCTTCGGGCCTTCCCTCCCTGTGTCCTGCCCTCATGGAAACCGGAAGTTACATCAGCCGAGGATGGGATACAGGGAGGTAAGGCCAGAAGAGAGGCGATCTGCGACTGCCGCTTTGAATGCATGGGGCCCGGAGCTGTGGAGGTAGGCAGGTGAGACAGGGGACTGCAGCAACGGGGGGCATCAGCGGCGGGGGAGCGGAGGCGGGGTGGCCTTGCCCCGGGCCCGTCCTAGTCTCTCAGCAGCCCTGCCGTTCAGTACAGCAAAGTTCAAAGTCTGAATCTGATGCCATAAAAGGCAGACAGGAGTAACAGGCCCATTATGAGTTAATGCTAGTCTCACTGCTGCATTTTGAATTTGTAAGGTCCTAAACCTTGTCTGCGTCAAACCCAGACATAGCACATTACACTAATCCAATCTAGACAGGCAGGACCAGGCTGTCAACCGCTATCTGAAACTCATCAGCTGGGAGCGTTGATTTGATCTTACGTTAGACTTGTAACTGATGAAGCAATGATCTGAATCAAACTGTTCACTGCAGCTTCCACAGTCATTGAGAATCTTAAAACAACCCCAAGCTCACAGGGAAAGAAACGTTTTGACACATTACTGGATCATAATTGCATCTCTCTGTCTTGACTAAATCTAATGCAAGTTTCTTTCTCCTGTTGTCATGACAGGTATTGCTTGTAGGGTAGTTGTAGAACTCCGAGGCCCTGATGAGGATTTAAAACCCCGCTCTTATAAGCCTCATCGTGTGCTCCAGTGTGAGTGAATTTCTCTGTTTGTAATCCAGAGATGAATGCCAAACCCCAGCATAAACACACAATTCATCTCCCAAGAAATATTTATCTGAGCATCAGAAGGTTAAAGTGGAGAGTTTGGGAAAGCTGCCAGCAGCCTGTGACAGTTTCCCATTTCCATAAAGTTGTTATCAGAGCCTGCAGGTGGCAGGAAGCATAAAGTCTTTGTCGGTAATTAATGTCTTGACACACACTTGAGAGTAATCCTAGCAGCTCTATATCTAGTTCATCCTGTAATCCTGGATAAAACAGCAAAGGGCTGTGCCCTGATCTGGAACTGGGAGAATGTCCTTGTTAGCAGCTGGGAGGAGCTACCAGTTGCTGCAGTGTCAATCTCTCCCAGTAGGAGGTGCTAGAGGGAAGGGTGCAGGACAGCACCTGTGGGCTCCTAGCCTCTCCCAATAGTTAAACTAATAATCTGAAACTAATATAAACCCTCTGCTCTGGTGCCAGGAATCAGGATATCAGTAAACCTGGTTGTGCGCTGTGTGACTGATGGCGATTTGGTTCCAGCATTTGGGTCTAGGCAGAGGCTGAAATCCCTGAGTGTATTATCGCTAGTATGTCTGTCCGACCCAGAACACAACCTGTGGTAAAGGGGTCCCAGGTTTAGATTATGTAGAAGGATAGATCGGATGAGCCCAAACCAAAGATGGACGGTTCACTCATCAGACCTGAGTGAAGCCTTTTCCACCTCTTTGGCCACCTTAAGATGAGGGTAAACTGGGGGGAAGCTGGGGCACAACTTAGTGAGTCTTGTGCACTATTTCAACCACCCAATGCGCGGAGGAGTTTAGTGCACAAGGCCTCGCACAGACATCAGCGCTGAGCCGTTTTCTAGCATCAGGGCTTTAGAGGAATAAAAAGTTGGCTTTTTCTTCTGTGGGTAGCAAGATTGAGGGTTTCATACCTGCTTCTTTTCTTTTCTGATTTTATTGAAGGGGATGAGTCGATGGGGGAGGAGGGGACAGTGATGATCACGTCACTAAGTGCAGGGTTAAGAGGGAGGTGGCGTGACTGGAATGATGGGCAATGCGCTGAAAGGCAGAAATGTAGGTTATACCTTTCAATGCGCAGATATGCAAATCGTGTGCTTGCGCTCCTCCAGGGGACGTACAATCTCTGTACAAAATCTCTTGTTGGAACAGCCATATTTGAATGTGTGCACAGGGAAGGAGGGAGGACTGACAAGTACTACTACTTAACATTTCTAGAGCGCTACTAGGGTTACGCAGCGCTGTACAGTTTAACAAAAAAGGATGGTCCCTACTCCAAGGAGCTTACAATCTAATGGGCAAAATGTCAAGTTGGGGTAGTCTAGATTTCCTGAATAGAGGTATGGTGGTTAGATGCCGAAGGCGACATTGAAGAGGTAGGCTTTGAGCAAGGCTTTGAAGATGGACAGTGAGGGGGCCTGGCGTATGGGCTCAGGGAGATTATTCCAGGCATGGGGTGAGGCAGAAAGGGCGAAGCCTGGAGTTGGCGGTGGTGGAGAAGGGTACTGAAAGGAGGGATTTGTCTTGAGAGCGGAGGCTACGGGTGGGAGCGTAAGGGGAGATGAGGGTAGAGAGGTAGGGAGGGGCTGCAGATCGAGTGCATTTGTAGGTTAAAAGGAGAAGCTTAAACTGTATGCGTTACCTGATCGGAAGCCAGTGAAGTGACTTGAGGAGAGGAGTGATATGAGTATATCGGTCCAGGCGGAAGATAAGACGTGCAGCAGAGTTCTGAACGGAGTGAAGGGGGGATAGATGACAAAGTGGGAGGCCAGTGAGGAGTAGGTTGCAGTAGTCAGGGCGAGAGGTAATGAGAGAGTGGATGGGAGTTCGGGTGGTGTGCTCATTAGCGAATTTTGCTAATGTTATAGAGGAAGAAGCGACAGGTCTTGGCTATCTGCTGGATATGCGCAGAGAAGGAGAGGGAGGAGTTGAAGATGACTCTGAGGTTGCGGGCAGATGAGACGGGGACGATGAGGGTGTTATCAACTGAGATAGAGAGTGGAGGGAGAGGAGAAATGGGTTTGGGAGGGAAGACAATAAGCTCAGTCTTGGCCATGTTTTCAAGTGGCGGTTGGACATCCAGGCAGCAATGTCGGATAAGCAGGCCAATACTTTGGCCTGGGTTTCCGCAGTGATGTCTGGTGTGGAGAGATACAGCTGGGTGTCATCAGCATAAAGATGATATTGGAAACCATGAGATGAGATTAGGGAGCCCAGGGTAGATTGAGAAAAGAAGGGGTCCAAGGACAGATCCCTGAGGAACTCCAACAGAGAGCGGGATGGGGGTGGAGGAAGAACCATGAGAATGTACTCTGAAGGTACGGTGGGAGAGATAAGAGGAGAACCAGGAGAGGACAGAGCCCAGGAACCCAAATGAGGACAGTGTGGCGAGAAGTAAGTTGTGATTGACAGTGTCAAAAGCGGCGGATAGGTCAAGGAGGATGAGGATGGAGTAGTGACCTTTGGATTTGGCAAGGAACAGGTCATTGCAGACTTTAGATAGTGCCGTTTCTGTTGAGTGTAGGGGGTGAAAGCCGGATTGAATCAGATTGAGGATGGCATGAGAGGAGAGAAAATCAAGGCAGCGGCTGTGAACGGCGCGTTCAAGTAACTTGGAGAGGAAGGGTAGGAGGGAAATGGGGCGGTAGTTGGAGGGACAAGTAGGTCAAGTGATGGTTTTTTGAGGAGTGGTGTGACTACAGCATGCTTGAATGTGTCAGGGACAGTTGCGGTGGAGAGAGAGAGGTTGAGGATATGACAGATGGGGGGGGGGGGGGGACAGTAGGAGAGATGGTGTTAAGTAAGTTGGTGGGGATGGGGTCTGAGGAACAGGTGGTGCATTTCAAGGAGGAGAGAAGATGGGCGGTTTCCTCTTCGGTGATATCGGGAAAAGAGGAGAAGGAGGCCTGGGTTGGTTGGTTGAGGGAGTGGGTTATAGGGTGAAGAGGAGGAGATGGTTTGGTGGTGAATTTGATGTTGATCTTCTGCACCTTGTCGCGGAAATAGTCAGCCAGTGATTGAGGAGAGAGTGAGCGGGGGAGCGGAGGGCACTTTGAGGAGGGAGTTAAGGTACCACCATGACCTCCTTTTGGTCTGGAATCACTAGTTACCCCCGGGAAGCAGATCTCAGACAGCAAACTGCCTAATATCAAGGAAGTGTCTGGTAACTAGTGGCTCTATAATTCAGAGATCTTTATTCCCTTACCCTTATTGTTCTGTCTGTTTGCCTGTCTTATCTAGATGGTAAGCTCTTTGAGCAGGGACTGTCTTTTTTTTGTTTATGGTGTACAGCGCTGCGTATGCCTTGTAGCGCTATAGAAATGATAAGTAGTAGTAGTAGTAGATCAGATCCTACAGCCGTCTTGTGTAATAATTTAAGCTCTTCTCGGGAACACTAAAGCATTACATCAAAATGGTAAAAGCCCCACGTGGCACTTTCATCAGATCCAGTGGGGAAAGGAAGGTTGTAATTGTTGCAGGATATCTCAAGGTGCTAAAGAAAGAATGAGCAACCCAACGTTACCTTGTTTCAGACAGGCAACACCAAGGTATTTATTCTAATTGGAAATGGGGGGGGGGGGGGGGCCTTACCCAGAACACCTGCAATTTCTCTATAGTCTTCCTTATTACCAGTGCACTAAGGGGCAATCTGGGGGAAACTGGAAAAGGTGACACTCAAATAGCTCCTGTCAAAGCTGGACAGCAATGGCAAATAGCTGGAAATTCATACAGAGGAGGTTTCCTGTAAGTGTTAAAGAAATCGGTTGAGGGCACCACATCTTGGAAATCCAGAGATCTGGCTGGAACTCATTCTATTCCTCTTGTGATCTTTTTCTCATAGGGCCGGCATTGGGGGGGGGGGGGGGGGGGCCCAAGCCTATCGGAATCTGAATGAGATGCAGTCTGTCGGGAGGTTGCAGGGCTCCCCACCCAAATTTCTGCCCTGGGCCCCATCCTGTTTAACACCGGCCCTGATTTCTCAAAAAGTTTTTTGTGCCAAGGGAAAGACTTGGCTGTTTATAGAAGCTTTTGACACATGGCTTTGGATTGGATTGGATTTATTAACTTGATATAGCGCTAAATACCAAAGTTTTAAAGAGGGGCACATTACATTAAAAATAGCAAAAGATAACAACATAGCGTGCACATTAGATTAAAAAAAATAGCATTGCACAATTAGTATTTCTAATCTCCTCCCCTCCATCATGTCCTCCGAGTCTGTTGACGAGGCTGTCTCCGCTTACAATGCCACTCTCTCCTCTGCTCTGGACACCCTTGCACCATCCACCTCCCGTCCCACAAGGCGTACTAATCCCCAGCCCTGGCTGACCCCTTGCATCCGTTACCTTCGCTCCTGCGCCCGATCTGCTGAACGCCTCTGGAGGAAATCTCGCACCCATTCAGATTTCCTTCACTACAAATTCATGCTATCCTCCTTCCAGTCCTCACTATTCCTTGCCAAACAGGACTATTACACCCAATTGACTAATTCTCTCAGCTCTAACCCTCGTCGTCTCTTCGCCACCCTTAACTCCCTCCTCAAAGTGCCCTCCGCTCCCACCCCCCCCCGTCACTCTCTCCTCAATCACTGGCTGACTACTTCCGCGACAAGGTGCAAAAGATCAACCTTGAGTTCACTACCAAGCCACCTCCTCCTCTTCACCCTTCAACCCTCTCCCTCAACCAACCAACCCAGACCTCCTTCTCCTCCTTTCCTGATATCTCCGAGGAGGAAACCGCCCGCCTTCTTTCCTCCTCAAAATGCACCACTTGTTCCTCTGATCCCATCCCCACCAACTTACTTAACACCATCTCTCCTACTATCACCCCCTCCATCTGTCATATCCTCAACCTCTCTCTCTCCACTGCAACTGTCCCCGACACCTTCAAGCATGCTGTAGTCACGCCACTCCTCAAAAAACCATCACTAGACCCTACCTGTCCCTCCAACTACCGCCCCATCTCCCTCTTACCCTTCCTCTCCAAGACACTTGAGCGCGCAGTCCACAGCCGCTGCCTTGATTTTCTCTCCTCTCATGCCATCCTTGATCCGCTTCAATCCGGTTTTCGCCCTCTTCACTCGACAGAAACAGCACTTTCTAAAGTCTGTAATGACCTGTTCCTTGCCAAATCCAGAGGCCACTACTCCATCCTCATCCTCCTGGATCTATCCGCCGCTTTTGACACTGTCAATCATGACTTACTTCTTGCCACACTGTCCTCATTTGGGTTCCAGGGCTCTGTCCTCTCCTGGTTCTCCTCCTATCTCTCCCACCGCACCTTCAAAGTTCACTCTCATGGATCTTCCTCCACCCCCATCCCCTTATCTGTTGGTGTTCCCCAGGGATCGGTCCTTGGACCCCTTCTCTTCTCAATCTACACCTCTTCCCTGGGCTCCCTGATCTCATCTCATGGTTTCCAGTATCATCTCTATGCTGATGACACCCAACTGTATCTCTCCACACCAGACATCACCGCGGAGACCCAGGCAAAGGTATCGGCCTGCTTATCCGACATTGCTGCCTGGATGTCTAACCGCCACCTGAAACTGAACATGTCCAAGACCGAGCTTATCGTCTTTCCACCAAAACCCACTTCTCCTCTTCCTCCACTTTCTATCTCAGTTGATAACACCCTCATCCTCCCCGTCTCATCTGCCCGCAACCTCGGAGTCATCTTTGACTCCTCTCTTTCCTTCTCTGCGCATATCCAGCAGATAGCCAAGACCTGTCGCTTCTTCCTCTTTAACATCAGCAAAATTCGCCCTTTCCTCTCTGAACACACCACCCGAACTCTCGTCCACGCTCTCATTACCTCTCGCCTGGACTACTGCAACTTACTCCTCACCGGCCTCCCACTTAGCCATCTATCCCCCCTTCAGTCTGTTCAGAACTCTGCTGCACGTCTCATATTCCGCCAGAACCGATATACTCATATCACCCCTCTCCTCAGGTCACTTCACTGGCTTCCGATCAGATACCGCATTCAATTCAAGCTTCTCCTTCTTACCTACAAATGCACTCAGTCTGCTGCCCCTCACTACCTCTCTACCCTCATCTCCCCTTACGTTCCCGCCCGTAACCTCCGTTCACAGGATAAATCCCTCCTCTCAGTACCCTTCTCCACCACCGCCAACTCCAGGCTCCGCTCATTCTGCCTCGCCTCACCCTATGCTTGGAACAACCTTCCTGAACCCTTACGCCAAGCCCCCTCCCTGCCCATCTTCAAGTCTTTGCTTAAAGCCCACCTCTTCAATGCTGCGTTCGGCACCTAACCCTTACCGTTCAGTGAATCCAGACTGCCCCAATTTGACTGCCCCTATCGGACCGACCGTTCACTTGTCTATTAGATTGTAAGCTCTTTGAGCAGGGACTGTCTCTCTTTGTTAAATTGTACAGCGCTGCGTAACCCTAGTAGCGCTCTAGAAATGTTAAGTAGTAGTAGTAGTAATTACTAATAAAGCAACAGCAGTAGAACAGAAGCAAGACCTGAAAAACATTTTCAAAGATCCACCTTTTCAGAGCCTTACAGAAACCAGAATAACTAGATTAACAGGTAATGAATTCCACAAGGAATTTAAGGCTGGAAAGTTCATACTATTCCTTTAGGAAAAAGCTGAAGATATACTTTTTTGAAAATTCTTATGTTTTGTAAATTTTTATTTTTACTATGGATTGTTTCTTGGTTTAGTTTTTATTCAAAATATTTTGTTTTTCTTGATTCTGTGTAAAGATGTAATATTGTGTTTCTTGCTGTTCCCGTAAACCGCCTAAGACCATTTGTTTGGATTAAGCAGTATATAACCTGTTGATAAGATATAACGGAAGGCTCTTTTTCTCGTGGAAGTCAACCATCTGTATAGTGCAGCGAAGGGCGACTAAAATGATAGCGGGGATGGGACAACTTCCCTATGAACATAGTAACATAGTAACGTAGTAGATGACTGCAGAAAAAGACCTGCATGGTCCATCCAGTCTGCCCAAGACAAACTCATATGTGTATACCTTACCTTGATTTGTACCTGTCCTTTTCAGGGCACAGACCGTATAAGTCTGCCCAGCACTATCCCCGCCTCCCAAACACCAGCCCCTCCTCCCAACCACCGGCTCTGGCACAGACCGTATAAGTCTGCCCAGCACTATCCTCACCTCCCCACCACCAGCCCTGCCTCCCAACCACCGGCTCTGGCACAGACCGTACAAGTCTGTCCAGCACTATCCCCGCCTCCCAACCACCAGTCCCGCTTCCCACCACCGGCTCTGGTACAGACCGTATAAGTCTGCCCAGCCCTATCCCCGCCTCCCAGAGGCTAGGGCTTTTCAGCTTGGAGAAGAGACAGCTGAGAGGAGACATGATAGAGGTATATAAAATAATGAGTGGAGTGGAACAGGTGGATGTGAAGCGTCTGTTCACGCTTTTCAAAAATACTAGGACTAGGGGGCATGCGATGAAACTACAGTGTAGTAAATTTAAAACAAATCGGAGAAAAGTTTTCTTCACCCAACGCATAATTAAACTCTGGAATTCGTTGCCGGAGAACGTGGTGAAGGCGGTTAGCTTGGCAGAGTTTAAAAAGGGGTTAGACGGTTTCCTAAAGGACAAGTCCATAAACCGCTACTAAATGGACTTGGGAAAAATCCACAATTCCAGGGATAACATGTATAGAATGTTTGTACGTTTGGGAAGCTCGCCAGGTGCCCTTGGCCTGGATTGGCCGCTGTCGTGGATAGGATGCTGGGCTCGATGGACCCTTGGTCTTTTCCCAGTGTGGAGTTACTTATGTACTTATGAGGGAAGCTGTAATAAGCAACACTGAGAAGTGCACAGAAAATGCCTGCTATTCTTGTTTAATGTATGAGAATTTTACTTAGGAGCATCCAAAAAGAAAACCTTAAAGACCAAACACTGGTTTCTGGCTGAAATGGGCAACCAGTGTAATTCTTTTAAAATTGGTGTTATGATCTGTTCTTTTGCCATTAACTATTTAAATGAGCTGCAGTGTTGTGAACCAATTGAAGTCTCTTCTGACTAGTCCTGGTAAGACCCTGGTACAGTGTCTTACCAAGATTTGCATGCACTGCCTCCACTGCATGCAAATCTATCTCATTCATATTCATTGTGGAAATCCTGAAAATCTGAGTGGCTGGGGTGCCTCCAGGACCAGGTTTGGGAACCACTGCCCTGCTACAAGGAATTACAATAATCAAATGCATGCACTAACTTTACCAAGTTGGCCTGAATCACAAGAGGCTTCAGTTGCCGAATCTGTCTCAACTGAGAGTAACAAGATTTGACAGCATAATTAATTGGGGTTTTTTTTGCATTTCTAAGAATTATCACAGTGAAATCCCAAGGTACTTATTTCCTCTTTAAGAGGGATTCGTTTGCTCCACAATTTTGGATGAACAAGCAAAGGCTCGTTCTTGTGAGATAACCAAATCATGGCTGATTTTTCTATATTCACAATTAAATCAAGATTTGTCAGCCATTTCTCTAACAGATCAAATTTACAATTGAGATATGACATCTCCTGAAACTGATCTTCCTGCATGATAACAATTATTTGTATGTCATCAGCAAAAAGATGAAAAGTAAACCTCCAGGTCTCAAGCAATTCAGCTAAAGGAACAAGATGTACATGAAGATCTTGGGTGAAAGCAACGAACCTTGTGGTATTCGTCTCTCTGAAGATGACTCATAATTGCACGTACACATTGGGTAAAGTGATGTGGTAGCCGTAATAGTCCACTTTTAAAGGTAATAAATAGAAATAAAACAGAGAAAATAAAATAAAATGGTATATATTTCATTGGACTAAATCCATTTTTTGATTAGCTTTCGAAGGTGATCCTTCTTCAGATCAGAGATACACGTTGAGAATGTTTAGAGAAACAGGATTCAAAGCAATGCAAAACAAGTGGAGCCAATGCCAAACTGTTACACAAAAGACCAAGTAACGTTGACTGAGAAACAGTTTCGAAAGCTGCACGACATCTAATTGTATCCAGATCGCATCACACCCCTGGTTACCCATTAATAATAGACGCCAGAAGATCCCCAGTGCTGTGATGAGACCCTGTGCCCCAATTATACACGCAAAGTTTGTATTTTTTTCCACGAGGGGAGGCATAATCGAAAGGGGTGCCCAAGTTTTCCTGAGAATGCCCTTGCAGGACGTCCCGGCGAAGGGGCGGGGAAACCTGTATCATTGCAAGAAGATGGGCGTCCATCTTTCATTTCGATAATACGGTCAGGGACGCCCAAATCGCGAAATTTAGGTCGACCTTAGAGATGGTCGTCCCCAATTTTCAGCGATAATGGAAACCGAGGACGCCCATCTCAGAAACGACCAAATCCAAGCCATTTGGTCATGGGAGGAGCCAGCATTCATAGTGCACTGGGCCCCCTCACATGTCAGGACACCAACCGAGCACCCTTGGGGGCACTGCAGTGGACTTCAGAAATTGCTTCCACGTGCATAGCTCCCAACACCCCCCCCAAAACAAAAACCCCAATCCCCACAACTGTACACTACCATAGCCCTAAGGGGTGAAGGGGGGCACCTACATGTGGGTACAGTGGGTTTCTGGTGGGTTTTGAAGTTTAACAGGTAGCGGGGGATGGGCCTGGCTCCGCCTGCCTGAAGTGCACTGCACCCACTAAAACTGCTGTCATGGAGCTGGGTATGACATTTGAGGCTGGCAAAAAAATATTTAAAAAGGTTTTTTTAGGGTGGGAGGGGGTTGGTGACCACTGGGACAGTAAGGGGAGGTCATCCCTGATTCCCTCTGGTGGTCATCTGGTCAGTTCGGGCATCTTTTTGAGGCTTGGTTGTAACAAAAAATGGACCAAGTAAAGTCGCCCAAGTGCTCGTCAGGGACGCCCTTCTTTTTTCCATTATCGGTCGAGGACGCCCATGTGTTAGGCATACCCCAGTCCCGCCTTGCTTCCGACACGCCCCTGTGAACTTTGGTCGTCCCCGCGACGGAAAGCAGTTGAAGACGCCCAAAATCGGCTTTCGATTATGCTGATTTGGGCGACCTTGCGAGAAGGACACCCATCTCCCGATTTGTGTTGAAAGATGGACGCCCTTCTCTTTTGAAAATAAGCCTGAAAGTCACTTAGCTGCTGTAAGACAAACTTCTCAAGCAGCTTAGTTAACAGTGACAAATTTGAAATTGGACGGAAACTGGAATATCCATCCTCAGATTTCCTTCCCTTTTTTTAAATAGGGTTAGTGGCAGCCTCTTTTAATCTAACGGGTACCTCTCCAGTTTGTAAAGAAAGATTGACCAAATAAACCACCATCGGTAATAAGACTTCATTTCATTGAAATAAAGTATTAAAAGGAATTAAATCCAGAGCTTTCACAGAGGAACATAAGCTTTGAAGGTATTTAATCTCTGTATTATCAGTAACTTTTAAAATTGAGACCAACACTTTTCAACAGACACAGTTTCTAGTTAAAAAAAAAAAGCTAACGCTAATCGGATTGTCAACCTTACTATGAAAAAAGTCAGCATTTCCAGAAGGCATGAAAGATGCATCCTGGGAATACCAACGAAGGAGATGTCAAATCTCACACAGTTTTAAAGAGGTGCTGAGGATTATTATCCACTTCATGCAGTTTACTCTTCATGTCATCTCTTGCTGCATCACACCTCGGAATAATAAAACTTAGGTGTGTTTTTACATCTATTTTTAAGCTCTTGTCAGGGATTCTTCCACTATTTACGCTCAAGCTGAAATAATTGTCATCTTAACAAAAATAGCCCTTGGTGGTATCGCTGAAGAGCTAGAAATTACTTTAACTTCCAACAGATCATCTGCTACTGTCTGTAAGGTGTTAAACCAGTTATCAACACCTTCTACCAAATTAAAGTCTAAGGTATTGGGCAGAGAAGGAGCCAGGGTTGCATTTGAATCAGTGTCTGATAATTGCTGTTTTAACCTAACAGCGTTAACATGCTGCATTTGCTTTTTCTCACCATTCAAAAAAAAAAATGGGGGCAGCTATATGTGGGTACAGTGGGTTTCTGGTGAGTTTTGGAGGGGCTCCCAGTTTCCAACACAAGTGTAACAGGTAGGGGGAGGTATGGGCCTGGGTCCACCTGTCCATAGTGCACTGCACCAACCACTAGACTACAGAGACCGACATGTGGCTCTACTACTACTACTATTTATCATTTCTATAGCGCTACAAGGCATACGCAGCGCTGTACACCATACAAAAAAAGACAGTCCCTGCTCAAAGAGCTTACGATGCTCTAATGAACCTCTGGATTAGATCTGAGGCTGGCAAGTAATGTTTTTAATCACATGGTGGGGGTGGGAGGGGTTCAGTGACCACTGTGAGAGTAAGGGGAGGTCATCACTGATTCCTTCCAGTGGTCATCTGGTCATTTAGGGCACCTTTTTCTGCCATATTCGTTATAAAAAAAAAAAACAGGTCTAGCTCAAAACGTCTTAATTTTAGTCCTGGACGTTTTTGTTTTGTACCATTATTGCTGAAAAATGTCCAAGTGTTAGGTACACCCAGCTCCCGCTCTTAACATACCCCTGACAAGCCCTCTTTTGATTTGAATGCACTTCTGACAGAAAAAAAAAGCCCAAAAATTGGTTTTGAAAATACCACTTTGGACTTTTTGTGAGAAAAACATCCAAATGCAGATTTAAACCACTTTTTAGACATTTTTCTCTTTTGAAAATGAACCCCATGGTGTCCATAAGCCAAGGTGCAAACCCATTCTTCCAATCTCCTAAAATTAAAAGTCTGTCTCATTTTATAGACAAATCAGAAATATATTCAATCAATGAATGAATGTGAATTACAGGAGTGTCTGGGGAACAATAAGAATATGGAATGCAGACAACATTTTGGACTCAACTAACAGACATTTGATAGAATTAAAACCTTGAAGCTCAATTTACTTATTTTGAACTTTCCAAAAGCTCTGGCCACTCCTCTCTTGGATATCTTCAAAAAATATTTAGTTGACATATTGAAGTTTTCCTCTGATGTTTTCCTCCAGTAAACAAGATGTATTATATTTTGATTTCTTTATTTATTTATTGCACTTGTATCCCACATTTTCCCACCTATTTGCAGGCTCAATGTGGCTTACAGAGACCTGTTATGGCATTGTCATTCCAGGGTAAAAGTTACAATTGGTGTTACAAGAGATCAAGGATAACAAAAAGAACTAATCAAACAATTATAAAAAGAAGATACTCAGGGAAGAGTGGAGTGGTGAAGTGTTATAATTAAGCTATGGATTCTTGAGGTAGGCTTTGTTGAAGAGATGTGTTTTCAGAGATTTGCGAAAGTTAGTTATTTCGTTAATTGTTTTCAAGCTAGTTGGTAGTGCATTCCACAGCTGCGTGCTCATGTAGGAAAAGCTGGTCGCATGTGTTAGTTTGTATTTTACTCCTTTGCAGCTAGGGAAGTGTAGATTAAGAAATGTGCGGGCAGATTTTTTAGCATTTCTGGGAGGAAGGTCTACAAGGTCTAGCAAGCAGGATGGGGCATCTCCATAAATAATTTTATGAACAATCGTGCAGATCTTAAACGTGGTACGTTCTTTGAGTGGGAGCCAGTGTAGTTTTTTCCTTAGGGGTTTTGCACTTTCATATTTTGTTTTTCCGAATATGAGTCTGGCTGCGGTATTCTGGGCTGTTTAGAGTTTCTTGACAGTCTGTTCTCTGCAGCCGGCATAGAGTGCGTTGCAATAGTCTGGGTGACTTAGTACCATTGACTGTACTAGGTTGCGAAAAATGGATCTTGGGAAGAAAGGTTTTACTCTTTTGAGTTTCCACATGGAGTGGAGCATCTTCTTAGTTGTATTCTTCACATGGCTTTCGAGTGTAAGATTTCGATCATTGGTAACTCCAAGAATTTTCAGAGTGTTTGAGACGGGAAGGGAAACATTTGGTGTGGTTATGGTAGTGAACTTACTAGTGTTATGTTGTGAGGTGAGTATAAGACATTGTGCTTTTTCTGCATTGAGTTTTAACTGAAATGCGTCTGCCAGGAATGCATGATTTGGAAGCTTTGGATGATATCATTGGTAATTTCCTTTAGATCATGTTTGAACGGGATGTAGATCGTGACATCATCTGCATATATGTATGGATTGAGGCTTTGATTGGCTAGTAACTTGGCTAAGGGTATCATCATTAGGTTGAATAGGGTTGGTGAGAGGGGGTATCCTTGGGGGACTCCACATTCAGGTGTGCATGGGGCTGATATGGTCGTGTTAGATGTTACTTGGTATGTCCAAAAAAATGTCCAAGGTAAAATAGTTGGTTCAGAGCCTGAACCATTGATGGATCTGAAAAATATCTCTGCTGTTTTGGAGGAATCGATCACTGAATCTTCAGAACGGACCACTTTATTAGTGTCTATGGTTTTTGAACAAAATGGGTAATGCTATAATGAATCAATATTTTAGACTCTCTCGAGATCTTTTTTTATGGTCAGAAAATAAGAATCTACCTGGACGTTGCTAAAATTACCCAAGTGAGGAGGACAGCTTTCTTCTCAATGAGACAAGAGATCAAGAATGTTGGGGGTACTTTCCTGTTGGCTTTTCCCTGTAAATGTAGGATCAGATATACTCAATTGAAGGATGTATTTTTTTGTTCCAGAGCAGTTGTGCTCCTTTTTGGATCTGAAGAAGTTATAGTGTGTATAACAACTCTGCCTGCATGTTAGTAAAGGACCTTGAGGTAGGACCTGTTAAGCTTGTGTTTCAGCAATTCTTACCTTTTGTTTCATCTCCTAGATTTTGATTTTCTCCTCCTCCTACCCCCTTTTTCGTGGTCTAAGGAGGGATTTATTATTATATGACATTTTTCCACTGTTCAATTATTTCTATCTTCAAGAGTTGTCTTGATAATTTGTTGATACATGAATAAATATAAAATAAAAATAAAATATTGAATTAGAAATTGTGAAAACATCAATTGTGAGTGATAGATAAAAGTAAGCCACCCCCCCCCCCTTAAAACTTTGTGATTTATTAACACAGGCATATCCTGTTGGACATACAGTAGGCGTGATGAGCGATCACCCTTCCCATCCATGTTTCTGTTAAGCATAAGAAATGCAACCCATGCTGAATAATCCAATTACTAATATCAACCTTCTTTTTTCCTACTGCTCCAACATTTATTAGGTCACTCTATCTGCTGCGATGATGTCTTTGACTTTTCAACAGGAACAGATGTTAAGACACATGGCCTGTAAACATTAAACCCCTTTCTAATAACATTGGGCCTAGTAGAAACCACGACAGGACTAGTACTGTTTGATAACAATCTATTTAGCATTAATTGTTCAAATCGCTGCTCAAGTTGCTGTGCAAAGGAGACGGCTAAGAAGCATACTTTTGGCAACGCAGCAAGCAGCGCTGCGCCACTGTGCGCTGCATTTAAAACAGCACTACATCTGACGTGTGCTGCATGCAAGAGTTTTGCTATTGGAAAACGATATGAATACTTGTCCCATATTTTCACCTTTGCGGACCACTTAGAAGTGGGGTATGCAAAGCACTGGATAGACCTTTGGAGATCTCCTGTTTTTTATCCCTAGATTGCAATGGAGACTTTACGCCGGGGAATGACTATGGCTCCCTTCCGCTCCTGGTATCAGAAAGGTATTTGTTATTTATTTCATGTGCTGGGCGAAGACGGGGACATTAAGCCAATTGCCTCCTAGCGGGAGAAGGATCAACTTGAAATTGGAGACAACTTCCCATATTTGCAAGTGCAACACTATTTTCGCTCCTTATTGCAATCTGTGTTGAACAATAAAGCAGACAAAGAAATGACAGAACTCCATAGCCTGGAGGCCCAGTTATGGGTTCCCTTGCATTCTCCCTACAACCTGAGAGAAGTGGTTGGAGGAACTTCATACCATAATTCATCCCTCAACATTGATGACCCGCTTCCAAACTTATCGTTTGGCTACCAAGGAGAAACTGCGTTGGGAACAGCAGTACAAATTAGTGCTGTGTCTACATATCTCACCGTATCGGTCGTACACACCACACTTTAGATCTTCTGCATCCTGCTTAAAATGTGCTGCCCCAACAGCGACTCTAGGACATCAGCTTTGGCCTTGCTCGAAACTTTTTGGACTCACCTGGGCAATCATATTTCTATGATGTGGGGGTGCGATGGACCCCCCCCCCCCCCCAAGCCACTATCCCTGTTTGCCAAATTTGTTGTATCTCAACCTTTGCCAAGGGGACTTTTAGCCTTTCTAAAGCGAACCATGTTGTTGGGCGTGAAATGTATTTTGCAAAAATGGCTCACTGGTAAACCTCCCTCAATATCCCAATGGAGATCCCTGATGATACAGCAAGTGTGAGTAGAATGAAGTGCTGAGCAAAATTTAGACACTGTACAGGGGTGCCATTTTGTCAAACTTGGGAGCCTTTTTGGACCACCTTGACATCAACGGCACATAGTCAAATACTGAATTTTTGACCCTTCCACCACTAGGATTAGCAGGGAGGCAATTAGGGTTTTTTTCCCCTCTTAATTTCTAGGGGAGGGGCAGTAGGGTTTAAGTAACTGGAATAGAAAATGAAGGAGATTCACTGAGAAATGTACATCATATCTTGGACAGTAACTACTGTTGGTATCTTTCTTAACTGTATTGTTCATTTGTATATGCTTTTGCTGAAATTTAATAAAAATAATTTAAAAAAAATCACTTCCTCCATCACATTTTCGGGTGAAAATAATGCCTCAATATCTAGCTTACCTCTTTCTTTGCTTCAAACATCCTTGCACTACTCCTTCCACAATGAATTCCTTCTCATGAATATATGCATGAGCTATTTGCATAATGCATGCATACATCACAGGTATCCTGAAAAGCCAATAGGCTGGGGGAGGGAGGTGCCACCGAGAGACTTTCCCAGGACCTGCTCCTGCTGAAACACAGTCTCCCTCTATCTCTTTATCCTCTTTATTTTCTTCCTTTCCTGTTCTCACCTCCTTTCGACTTCTCTTTACATTCAAGTACAGGAAATATTTTCCAGGGTCCCAGAGGGCTTATAATCTAAGTTTATACCTGAGGCAATGAAGGGTTAAGTGACTCAACCCAGATAAGGAGCTGTGTTCAGTTTCGGAGACTGTATCTCACTAAAAATGTAAAAAGACTTGAAGTGGAGGAGTGACCTAGTGGTTAGGGTGGTGGACTTCGGACTCACAGAAGCAGAAGCCTGCGTGGCCACATTGGTGATCTGCAAGGGCCGACTTCTACATGGAATGTTGCTAGTGGAATAGCAACATTCCATGTAGAATCTCAAATAGTAGCAACAGTAGAGGAGTGGCCTAGTGGTTAGGGTGGTGGACTTTGGTCCTGGGGAACTGAGGAACTGAGTTGGATTCCCACTTCAGGCACAGGCAGCTCCTTGTGACTCTGGGCAAGTCACTTAACCCTCCATTGCCCCATGTAAGCCGCATTGAGCCTGCCATGAGTGGGAAAGCACGGGGTACAAATGTAACAAAACAAAAAAAAAAGTGATTCAGTGAAAGGTCACAAAAATGATATGGAGCTTGTATCAAAAGACATATGTGAAGAACTGCTAGAGAAAGGGGAGATATAATACAGATGTTTAACTTGAAAGGTATTAATATACAAACAGATATTTTCCAGAGATGAGGAAGAGGTAGAACTAGAGGACATCAATTGAGGTTGGAGGGTGATAGACTTAGGAGTAACATCAAGAAATACTTTTTCGCTGAGAGGGTGGGAGATGTCCGAAATGCAATGCCCTCCCAGTTGAGACAAAAACAGCGATGGAATTCAAAAATGCATGGGATAAACACAAAGGATCCCTAAATAGAAAGAAATTGGAAACAAAACAAAACTCAGATGACCTCATGGCTCTAGATGTGTTATGACAGGCAGGGGTGGTTGGAAAGCAAGGCCAGTGGCGGACAGACTTCTCCAGTCTGTGTCCTGAAAATGGCAAAGACAGAACACAATCGAGTAATCTAGTAATGTGGAGGGGCATTTTTGAAGGAATGTCCAAGTCAGAATTGGGATGTTCTGCTAATAGTGATATATAGTAGATGATGGCAGATAAAGACTTATACGTCCATCTAGTCTGCCCGAGTAGATAAACTCATTACACAGTTGCATACCAAGGTGGGGGCGGTCCGCCCCGGGTGCATGCCACTGGGGGGGGGGGGTGCCGCTCGCTGGTCAGTGTCGTTCGTTTCCATGCTCCCTCTGCCCCGGAACAGGAAGTGACCTGTTCCAGGGCAGAGGGAGCATGGAAACGAACGATGCTGACCGGCGCGCGGCACCCCCCCCCCCCAGTGGCGTGCACCCGGGGGGGGTTCTTTCACTGGGGTGGGGGGGTGTCCTTTCGCTGGGGGGGGTTGCACTGCATGGAGGGGGCGCTGCACCCGGGGGGGGGGGGGCGGGGTGCATCGGCGATCCGCCCCGGGTGTCAGCGCCCCTAGGAACACCACTGTCATTACATAAAGGTATGAGGTGATCCAACATCTAAACACCAGATCTTGATTTGTTCATGCTAGTTTCAGGGCACAGACCATGGAGGTCTGCCCAGCACTGTCCTTGTGCAAAAACTTTTAACGTCTAAAAAGAATGTCCATCTCATGGCCATTTGTGAACAGGAAAAATGTTGGGATTTCTTGTTTGAAAATCCACAAGAAGCACATTCTGGCATTTAAAACATCCAAAATGAACAGCCATTTTCCAAACCGAAACATCCAAACTATGAATGCCAGAAAAGCAGGCACAAAAATGTCTGGCATCATCTGTTAAAAAAAAAAAAAATAAGTGGCCAACACAGACATCCCTGCAGAGGGGCAGCCTAGTGGTCAGTGCAATAGACTTTAAACAAGGGGACCCAGGTACAAATCCCACCTTAATTCTTGTACCTAAAGGTCCACTACTACAATTGACCCTTCACACTTGCAGGTACCATAAACTCAGGTCCTGGGTTCCAGGAGGAACTCACACATTAGTACAGAAATACAAGAGTTAAAGTGGGAGTTACACCTGGGTCCCCCTTGTTCAAAGTCCACTGCACTGACCACTAGGCTACTCCTTACACTTGCTACTGAATGGCCATAATACCTGAAGCTGTCATAGAGCTTGGTATCCACTGTCACTTGTGGGAGGGGTCAGTAACCACTGGGGGATTAAGGAGGGGTCATGCCTTCATCCCTCCAGTGCTGAGCTGCTCAAACAGGACACCTTTTTGTACCCTGGATGTGAATGAAACATCCTTCTATTTTGCCTCGGATGTTTCTTCCCATTACATTATCACTAAAAGACGTCCTCATTATGGGCTCCCCCTAGTCCCACCCAAAACACGCCTCCAACATACCCCCCTTGCTATTTGGATGAGCTGCTGTGTAAAACGTCCAAATTCTGCCTATTGAAAATTGCGATTTGGAGGTTTTCAGTGGATGCCCAACAAGATAAACTCATAGCATAAAGTATGTATGATACAGTCAATGGTATTGAGCCATCTGGACTATTGTAATGGAATCTATGCAGGCTGCAAGGAACATCTAGTCAAGAAACTTCAGACAGCCCAGAACACAGCGGCGAGACTGATTTTTGGTAAATGTAAATTTGAATCTGCCAAGCCCCTTCGTGAACAATTACATTGGCTTCCCATCAAGAACGTATTGCCTTTAAGGTCTGCAGCCTGATTCACAGGATCATTTATGGTGTAGTTCCCGAATACATGCTTGATCTGGTTGACCTACCACCTAGAAACAGTTCCAGTTTAACCCGATCCTACCTAAATTTACATTATCCTGATTGTAATGGCCTTAAATATAAATGTACCTACGCCTCCAACTTCTCCTACATAGGCACACAATTATGGAATGCTTTACCCAAATCCATAAAATCAACCCAGAACTATCTAAATTGTAGAAAATGATTGAAGACCATCCTGTTCAAGAAGGCCTACTTTCCTGACTCAACCTAACCCACCCATTCCTGGTTTTCAGCAAGATTCATCAACCTTATTAACATGTAACTTTGTATTATCTTTTGCTACCTTACTCGTTTAAATGATACCTATCTGTCTATTACCTTACATTGTTTAATTGTACTTTTCTGTACTGTTGTCTTCCCTACGGTTCTATGTAAGCCACATTGAGCCTACAACTAGTGGGAAAATGCGGGGTATAAATGTATTAAATAAATAAATGTATACATACTACATATGTAAACTTGAACTTTTGTTTTTGCCATTTTGAGGGCCCAGACCGTAGAAGTCTGCCCAGCACTGGCTTTGCTTCCCAATTACAGGTGTTGCCATTTAATCACCGCTAAAGCTTGTTTGGTTCCACACCACCTATACAGGATTCCTTTATGTTTATCCCATGCATTTTTTAATTCCTTTACCGTTTTCATCTCCACCACCTCCCGTGGGAGGGCAAATCAGGAATCCACCACCCTCTCCGTGAAAAAATACTTCTTGACATTATTTCTGAGTCGGCCCCCCTGAAACCTCAATTCATGTCCTCTAGATCTAGCCCTTAGTACATAAGTACATAAGCACTGCCATACTGGGAAAAGACCAAGGGTCCATCAAGCCCAGCATCTTGTCTCCAACAGTGGCCAATCCAGGCTTCAAGAACCCGGCAACCCCCCCCCCCCCCCAAAAAAAAAAAAAAAATTAATAATGTTCAATGGACTATTCCTTCAGGAATCTGTCCAAACCCCCTTTAAATTCCGTAAGGCCAGCTGCTGTCACTACATTCTCCAGCAACGAGTTCCAGAGTCCAACTATACGCTGAGTAAAGAAAAACTTTCTCCTATTTGTTTTAAATCTACCATATTCTAGCTTCATCTTGTGTCCTCTGGTTTTGTTGTTGTTTGAAAGTGTAAACAAACGCTTCACATCTGTCCGCTCTACTCCGCTCATTATCTTGTAGACTTCTATCATATCACCCCTCAGCCGCATTTTCTCCAAGCTGAAGAGCCCTAACCTTCTCAGCCTTTCCTCATAGGGAAGTCTTTCCATCCCTTTTATCATTTTCATCGCCCTTCTCTGCGCCTTCTCCAATTCCTTTATATTTTTTTTGAGATGCGGCGATCAGACTTGGACACAATATGCGAGGTGCGGTCGCACCATGGAGCGATACAACAGCATTATAACATCCTCGTGTTTGTTTTCCATCCCTTTCCTAATTATACTCAACATTCTGTGCGCTTTCTTGGCCGCCGCAGCACACTGAGCAGAAGTTTTCAACGTCTTGTCAACGATGACTCCCAGATCCCTTTCTAGGTCTGTGACTCCTAACGCGGAACCTTGCATGACATAGCTGTAATTCGGGTTCCTCTTTCCCACATGCATCACTTTGCACTTGTCAACATTGAACTTCATCTGCCACTTGGACGCACAATCCCCCAGTCCCCTGTAATCTTTCACACTCCTCCTGCGACTTGACGACCCTGAATAATTTTGTGTCATCTGCGAATTTAATTACCTCACTAGTTACTCCCATCTTTAGGTCATTTATAAATATGTTAAAAAGAGCGGTCCCAACACAGACCCCTGCAGGACCCCACTAACTACCCTTCTCCACTGAGAATACTGACCATTCAACCCTACTCTTTGCTTCCTATCTTTCAACCAGCTCTTAATCCATAGTAATACTCTACCTCTGATCCCATGACTCTCCAGTTTCCTCAGGAGTCTTTCATGAGGCACTTTGTCAAACGCCCCTCCTCCCAACCACCAGCCCCGCCTCCCACCACCGGCTCTGGCACAGACCGTATACTTCTGCCCAGCACTATTCCCCGCCTCCCAGCCACAAGTCCCGCCTCCCACCACTGGATCTGGCACAGACCCTATAAGTCTGCCCACCACTATCTTCGCCTCCCCACCACCAACCCCTCTTCCCCCCACCGGCTCCACCACCCAATTTTGGCTACATACAACTAAGCCATCCATAGCTTCTCTGATATAGATCTATAACGCATCACTACATCCAACTACATGTGCACATATCAGGGGCAGACACCCAGTGTTGGGTGGGCCTGGGCCCAAGATTGGTGGGCAGAAGAACTCTGCCCTGTCCCACAAGTGATTTGGTCTCTCTCTCTCTCTCGTCTACATGCCATATGGTATCATACATCCCCCCTCCCTCGCATACCTTTTAAATAGATTTTCACTGGCAGCGAGAAGCAACTAATACACACTGCTCGTGTTGGCCCCACAACCTTCCCTGATGCAACTTCCTGTTTCCACATAGGTGGGAATACATCAGAGAGAAGGTTGTGGGGCCGGTGCGAGCAGTATGTATCAGTTGCTTCTCGCTGCTGTTTACAAGGTACGCAGGAGGGACCGCTGGTGGGAGTTTTCAGCTGGTGGGGCTTGGGGATCCCTGCCAGCCACATCATAGGTGTGCTGCTACTGGGTGGCTATGCCACTGGCACATATATACTGCAGTTGATGATAAATTCTAATTCATATCTATTTATCTGTACTCCAACACAATGTTGTACAGTAGACAAGATATCACATATGCACATTTATGCAAAATACGTATGATGCAAGTTTCTAAACATTAAAACATAAGGAGGCACATCATTATAACTTGTGCCAGAAAATATTGTATGAATCCCCACATATACATATGTTATTAAAGATTTAACCAATACTTCTACTACTACTACAAATCATTTCTACAGTGCTACCAGATGTACGCAGCGCTTTACAATTGAACATGAAGAAAAGACAGTCCCTGCTCAAAAGAGCTTACAATCTAAATCATGACAGACAGACAGGACACACAGAGAAAAGGGAACTATTGAAGAGAGGAAGACAAGATAAGGGTTAAGAGTAGGTGACAAGTTACAAAGCAAATCCATATGAGTATCACTTCCCTTGAGGATATGACATGCTTGTGCTTGTACTTCACATACTCCACTCATAATCCATTCATCCTGTCCGTTCTTGCTATTTTAATGAAGGTTCCCTTTTACTCTGGCCAAGTTTCACATAGCATCATCAGAAAGGGAAGGAGGAGTGGCCTAGTGGTTAGGGTGGTGGACTTTGGTCCTGAGGAACTCAGTTCGATTCCCACTTCAGGCACAGGCAGCTCCTTTTGACTCTGGCCAAGTCACTTAACCCTCCATTGCCCCATGTAAGCCGCATTGAGCCTGCCATGAGTAGGAAAGCGCAGAGTACAAATGTAACAAAAAAAAAACCCAGAATCAACATCAACATTAACCAAAAACCAGCCCCACATGTACTGGAACATGCTCTTTACCCTGAGCTCCTAAAACTAACACTCAAGACACAAACTACTTACAAAACCAATAACGGACACGAAACCCCGAGCGGGTCTGCATCCGGGATCCACCTTCTCACAAGAGCGTGTGACATCACATTTCCCGCACTCTTTAAATACCTGTATGGACCCAGCACAGCCTCACTCATTGGTTGAACAAAAACAGCTGTCTAGTCCCCTATAGTCCTCACTTGCTTTGCCCATCATAGATTACGAATGCATCGCTATTGATTGCACAAACATTCCAGGAATTGTAACCAAGTCCTCACAGGTAGAGTAAAGTAGCACCATGTTGCTATCCCTGTCTTTCCTGTATATAGAGGTAAGCAGTCTTCCTTCCTCAAAGCTAATGGTGACATTTGGAATTCCACTTAGCTGTGAAGCTCATATGAGCATCTACACCATTAATAGAGGTCACAAAATGCTGCAGATCTTCCACCGAGCCATCCCACGTCATAAGGAGGCGGCAGAACACCTAATGTGCTGTGATGGTTCCATCTGTGACACTACCACATATTCCTTTTGGGGATATAATGGTTGGAATGGGTACGGACTGAGCACATTAAAACACATATCACATTGTGTGAGATAGTTGTTGTAGTGAGATATTACTTTTTGATTAATTTGTTTTTCTGAGGTTTAGTAGATTACATTTTAACTGCCAGACCTTAGATCATTCTTCATGTTCGTACAGTATGCTACGAGTGCGGGTGCTGTGTATCTCAGGACGAGGAAGGCATCTCAAGGATGAAATTAGCGGGGTACCATGTTGTTAGTGAACACTATGGTTGGATTGTTGGTTTATTGGTTGAATCATGTGTATAATCACCATAATGTAACTATGCTGCAGCTTTAATAATCAGTCTTGTTGGGCAGACTGGATAGACTGTCAAGTCTTTATCTGGTGGAATTTAATATGGGGTCGGTATTCAGCCCGCAGCAAAGCCACAGCTTGAGTGAACCCTGGATATTCAATGATGGGGTGTGTCTGGTCTCCACTCCGCCCCTTCTGCCTCGCATCACCTTATGCCTGGAACAGACTTCCCGAGCCCATACGCCATGCGCCCTCGCTGCCCATTTTCCTTACTCAAGGCCCATCTCTTCTCCCCTTCCCATTCCTGATACCTACACTGACTGCATAGTTTTTACCTTTAGATTGTAAGCTCTCTTGAGCAGGGACTGTCCTTCCCCATGTTTAAACTTGTACAGCACTGCGTAACCCTGGCAGCGCTATAGAAATGCTAAGTAGTAGTAGTAGTAGTAGATATTCAATGATGGGGTGTGTCTGGTCTCCAGAATGGACTATCCAGGTTACTGCAGCCACCCGGGACCTAACCATGTCAGATAGGTGTGCCATTACCTTGGCAGATAAAGCTGGGGCAGCCTTTTAGCTGTCCTGACTTCATCCACGCGCATAACCAGTTAGCGGACTGAATGTTTCCGCTAACCAGTTAAAGTGCTGAGCCCCGTCTGCACCCACCCCAGACTACCCTATCCGTTTTCGCATCCTGTTCAAACTTCTTCTACTAACCTATAAATGTATTCACTCTGCTGCTCCCCAGTATCTCTCCACACTCGTCCTTCCCTACACCCCTTCCCGTGCACTCCGCTCCATGGATAAATCCTTCTTATCTGTTCCCTTCTCCACTACTGCCAACTCCAGACTTCGCGCCTTCTGTCTCGCTGCACCCTACGCCGGGAATAAACTTCCTGAGCCCCTACGTCTTGCCCCATCCTTGGCCACCTTTAAATCTAGACTGAAAGCCCACCTCTTTAACATTGCTTTTGACTCGTAACCACTTGTAACCACTCGCCTCCACCTACCCTCCTCTCTTCCTTCCCGTTCACATTAATTGATTTGATTTGCTTACTTTATTTATTTTTTGTCTATTAGATTGTAAGCTCTTTGAGCAGGGACTATCTTTCTTCTATGTTTGTGCAGCACTGCGTACGCCTTGTAGCGTTATAGAAATGCTAAATAGTAGTAGTAGTAGTAGTGCTTTGGCAGTCAGAGGGGATATTCAGTGACACTATCCAGTCAAGCTCAGCAGAGTCTCTCCTGCTCAGTGAAACCCTTTTCAATGTCGACCCCAGGTTACTATGCAGTGGGATTTGAACCTCATTCTCTAACCATTAGGGTATCCTCCACTTTTCTCTTCTCCCTCTTTGCTCTCTGTCCCATTTTGCTTTCTGTCTCTCCTGCCCCCGTCTTCTGACTTCCTCTCGAGTTTCAAGAAGAAATACCTGTGGCCCTTTTCATGCTTAACATGCAACAGGTAAATATTTTGCTTGCAAGGTTCCAAGCAGCTGCAGAGATAATGGACATGTGGGTGTTCAGCTTATCTCATTTCATCTGAAACCAGAGTAACATATAAACAAGATTTGATACAAACTCTGCTTCTATATAACTACAGCCTTCTGACTTGAATTCGGAAACCCACCAGCTGCGCTTACTGAACAAAACCAACAGCATTGAAAACACAGGAGGGCCAGGTGCTCTCGAAGAAATGCACCTTCAAAATATGGGCACAATTTTCAGAGGGTTTATGCACAGGTCATGCTTCTGAGGAAACACATCTTCAGAATCTGGGAGCAATTTTCAGAGGCTTTATGCACAGAAACCACCTCCCCTCACACTATCCAACAAACAGTACATGTGCGGAGGGCCAGGTGCTCTCGAGGAAACATATCTTCAGAATCTGAAAGCAATTTTCAAAGGGTTTATGCACAGAAACCGCATCTCCTCCCCTCCCCCACACTATCTAACAAAAAATACACGTATGGAGGGCCAGGTCATGCTTCTGAGGAAACACATCTTCAGAATCTGGGAGCCATTTTTAGAGGGTTTATGCACAGAAACCACCTCCCCTCACACTATCCAACAAACAGTACATGTGCGGAGGGCCAGGTGCTCTCGAGGAAACATATCTTCAGAATGTGGAAGCAATTTTCAAAGGGTTTATGCACAGAAACCACATCTCCTCCCCTCCCCCACACTATCTAACAAAAAATACACGTATGGAGGGCCAGGTCATGCTTCTGAGGAAACACATCTTCAGAATCTGGGAGCAATTTTTAGAGGGTTTATGCACAGAAACTACCTCCCCTCACACTATCCAACAAACAGTACATGTGCGGAGGGCCAGGTGCTCTCGAGGAAACATATCTTCAGAATCTGAAAGCAATTTTCAAAGGGTTTATGCACAGAAACCGCATCTCCTCCCCTCCCCCACACTATCTAACAAAAAATACACATATGGAGGGCCAGGTCATGCTTCTGAGGAAACACATCTTCAGAATCTGGGAGCAATTTTCAGAGGCTTTATGCACAGAAACCACCTCCCCTCACACTATCCAACATACAGTACATGTGCGGAGGGCCAGGTGCTCTCGAGGAAACATATCTTCAGAATGTGGAAGCAATTTTCAAAGGGTTTATGCACAGAAACCACATCTCCTCCCCTCCCCCACACTATCTAACAAAAAATACACGTATGGAGGGCCAGGTCATGCTTCTGAGGAAACACATCTTCAGAATCTGGGAGCAATTTTCAGAGGCTTTATGCACAGAAACCACCTCCCCTCACACTATCCAACATACAGTACATGTGCGGAGGGCCAGGTGCTCTCGAGGAAACATATCTTCAGAATGTGGAAGCAATTTTCAAAGGGTTTATGCACAGAAACCACATCTCCTCCCCTCCCCCACACTATCTAACAAAAAATACACGTATGGAGGGCCAGGTCATGCTTCTGAGGAAACACATCTTCAGAATCTGGGAGCAATTTTCAGAGGGTTTATGCACAGAAACCACCTCCCCTCACACTATCCAACATACAGTACATGTGCGGAGGGCCAGGTGCTCTCGAGGAAACATATCTTCAGAATGTGGAAGCAATTTTCAAAGTGTTTATGCACAGAAACCACATCTCCTCCCCTCCCCCACACTATCTAACAAAAAATACACGTATGGAGGGCCAGGTCATGCTTCTGAGGAAACACATCTTCAGAATCTGGGAGCAATTTTCAGAGGCTTTATGCACAGAAACCACCTCCCCTCACACTATCCAACATACAGTACATGTGCGGAGGGCCAGGTGCTCTCGAGGAAACATATCTTCAGAATGTGGAAGCAATTTTCAAAGGGTTTATGCACAGAAACCACATCTCCTCCCCTCCCCCACACTATCTAACAAAAAATACACGTATGGAGGGCCAGGTCATGCTTCTGAGGAAACACATCAGTACTGGTCTCCGTATCTCAAAAAAGATATAGTAGAATTGGAAAAGGTACAGCGAAGGGCGACGAAAATGATAGTGGGGATGGGACGACTTTCCTATGAAGAGAGGCTGAGAAGGCTAGGGCTTTTCAGCTTGGAGAAGAGACGGCTGAGGGGAGATATGATAGAAGTGTATAAAATAATGAGTGGAATGGATCGGGTGGATGTGAAGCGACTGTTCACGCTATCCAAAAATACTAGGACTAGAGGGCATGAGTTGAAGCTACAGTGTGGTAAATTTAAAACGAATCGGAGAAAATTTTTCTTCACCCAACGTGTAATTAGACTCTGGAATTCATTGCCGGAGAACGTGGTACGGGCGGTTAGCTTGACGGAGTTTAAAAAGGGGTTAGATAGATTCCTAAAGGACAAGTCCATAGACCGCTATTAAATGGACTTGGAAAAATTCCGCATTTTTAGGTATAACTTGTCTGGAATGTTTTTACGTTTGGGGAGCGTGCCAGGTGCCCTTGACCTGGATTGGCCACTGTCGGTGACAGGATGCTGGGCTAGATGGACCTTTGGTCTTTCCCAGTATGGCACTACTTATGTACTTATGTACTTATGTACATCTTCAGAATCTGGGAGCAATTTTCAGAGACTTTATGCACAGAAACCACCTCCCCTCACACTATCCAACATACAGTACATGTGCGGAGGGCCAGGTGCTCTCGAGGAAATATATCTTCAGAATGTGGAAGCAATTTTCAAAGGGTTTATGCACAGAAACCACATCTCCTCCCCTCCCCCACACTATCTAACAAAAAATACACGTATGGAGGGCCAGGTCATGCTTCTGAGGAAACACATCTTCAGAATCTGGGAGCAATTTTCAGAGGCTTTATGCACAGAAACCACCTCCCCTCACACTATCCAACATACAGTACATGTGCGGAGGGCCAGGTGCTCTCGAGGAAACATATCTTCAGAATGTGGAAGCAATTTTCAAAGGGTTTATGCACAGAAACCACATCTCCTCCCCTCCCCCACACTATCTAACAAAAAATACACATATGGAGGGCCAGGTCATGCTTCTGAGGAAACACATCTTCAGAATCTGGGAGCAATTTTCAGAGGCTTTATGCACAGAAACCACCTCCCCTCACACTATCCAACATACAGTACATGTGCGGAGGGCCAGGTGCTCTCGAGGAAACTGTTTTGTAGCTATAATTTAGATGACCTTAATGTTTTGTTACTGTTTTGTTTGACCTCGTTTTCGTCCTCCTTGGGCTATTCCATATGGAGGATTGAACGTACTAAGTTCATCCAGAAGATTCTGAATTGTTTTTCTTACTTCCATTGTCACCCAGTCCCATGGGGGTCTGGTCTGGGCAGGCATCAACAGCCGCAATTCGAAACTAATTCCCATAACTACAGCTTTCTGTCTTTCTGGATCTAGGTATATTCTGGGCCATTTATGTTCCCACATATAGTTTTGTTTAGTAAAATAAGGGATACTTGAAAATAAAGACAGAAATAGATTTCAGATAGAAAGATATTTATTCTTACCAAAGTTTCAATTCAGTACAGACATCGGACTGATTCTGGGTTCAATAGCACAGCGCTCCGCCGTCTGAGAAGTGCTGAGGACGACTTCTCAAATTAAGCCAAAATCTCTCTTCTTTTATACACTTACCTCTCCATAGAAGTCTATGGTGAGGTACAATTTTGTCAGTTATTTCTCAATTTCTGCGGTTATACTTTCGCGTCCTGCCATCTGTGCATTTGTACCCAGCTCCTTCCGTTCCATCTATTTCAACAGGTTGCCACATTTTCCGGTTATGTCAACATGTTTTTAGAACAAACTGTTTTTGCGGTTACTAACATAATTTTCTGTTGAGATACCAGTTTCACATAATGTTTTTGCAACACCTCTCATCACATCTTCTGATCTCTGTATCATTTTATACTTTAATATACAAAAATAAGCCCCATTTTGAGAGCCACATTTTTTTCCATTTTATCCATCCTTCTCTCATTACAGGTGCTATATTTTATTTGAACATTGTACCTGTTTGTGTTATTGAATCATTGTTCAGACCTGCTTTCTGCAGATTCTCAAATATTAATTCATTTGTTACTTGTTTGGCCTAATCAGTACTTTTTCAGATGTTTTTGGCTCTGTGGCTTTGTCCATCACAATTCCAGTGGTAGATCTAAAACCATGCCATATATTAACATTCCCCTCTTCACCCTATCCCATAGGGTGACACCAGGGTTAATGTACCATGGTACCATCCATTCCAGAAGGTATCCTACAAGGCCATCAAATTTTCTGTGTATCAATGCAAACCGGTACAGTCTGAATTATTTGGTTTCAGATTACCATCCTGACACCACTTCAATTATTTCTATCCTTCCTACTTATCTATATCTATGGTTATACAAAAACTTATAGTTACTATACTTCTACCCTTTAATATGCAGATTCTATCTTATTCTTACCTATTTTATCATTAATTCTTTGGTTATATACTGCTTATCTTATCTTATAAAGCTTTATATGGTTATATTGTATCCCTGTGTGTGCTATTACCTGATTATACAGATGCAGACATCTCTCTAGTGTCTCTAGCAGTTGCATAGCGATTGGTCCTTCTCAGAGGGAGATAGTCCAATGTGTCATCTCCTGTGGTGTTGGGAAGGAGATTTTCGTACAGGACATATTGTCCTGCTGTTGTCTTTTTCGTGATTGCGGTTTCAATTAAGCGTTCTACTAAGCCTCTAGCACAAGGGATTATGCAACACCCTACTAGCACAAAAATCGCTACCACTATGATTATAGTTGTGGCTGCTGAAATGATAAATGTCTTCCATTTACCAAAAGCTTTATCCATCCAACCAGTCCAGGATGTATCAACGCCAGAGTTTTCTGCCAACTCTTGTGACAGTGAGGTTAAGCCTTCCAAAGCTCTGGTGATTGATCCATCTGGAGCTGTATTGTTGGGGATAAAGGTGCAACACTGTGTACCTATCTTTTGGCACACCCCGCCATCCGCTGCTAGAAGTTGGTCAAGAACTAATCTATTTTCTAACGTCATCCTGCTGGTGGCGTCTAATTGTGTTGCAATTCCTTTAACTGCGTCCCTAGTGTAGTTCACAAATCTCTGCTGGTTGTAATATATATAATTAATCCAGTCTACGTTCTTATTTATAGTAGACCACCAAAAGAAAACTGATTCAAATCCTGCAGCTATTTGGTTTCTGGCTTTGAACTCATCAGGGACCCCTCTTGGAACACCAATAGCATCTATATAGACCCGATCATCAAAAGATCCAGGCATTGCATCTCTCTTCACTCGTGAGGAAGAGCTGCTGTGAGGAGGGAGTAAGGATGCTATTATGATTGGAATTACCAATTTTACTAAGGCACATCTGCCTGTCCAACTTCTGTGAAGTGTATGGTGGATAGTATGGGCTCCACAGTACCACCATATGTCTGCTCTAGCTTGTGAAAAGTCTGTGAGATTAAGATTTCGCAGACTCCCATTTCCTAAGGTTGTGTTACAATTAGTCAAATTTCCTAAAAACCGTGTATTTTTCACCCTAAATCGTTCTATACATGTATGATATCTGGTAGCAGGATCTGGAATCCTGAATGCAGGTGGAACCCTCATCCGAGGGGGCAAGTAGGGGTGATGCTTGTCAAGATGCTGACAAGACTGATTGACTTCTTCTTTTACCTGCAATAATTCTAACATACACCAAAAACCATCTGGATCATTGTGGAGATCTAAAGGGAAAGGAACTACCGTTGGTTCTGCTCTTGCATGGGAACAAAAATAACAATTAGAGACATTCAAGCTCTTTGTGGTATAATGTGCCCATTCGAGCCATAGGTTTGTTTCTCCAAATCCTGTTTCTAATGCTATTAAATCTTTGGAGTTATTAATTGGCACGATCTGGTAAGGAATCTTTACTTCTGGGATTTTAGTTGGCATCAAAGGATTTTTTTCTGGTTGGGCTGGGGGTGGAACAATCTTGAACGTTCCAACCGGATCTCTACCTGTGGCATCAATTCCTATGGAATAAGTTCTGTATGTAGTGGATGTTACTCCTCTGAAAGTGATAGCCACTTGGTTACATTTGGTCATTGGACAAAGGCCAGTCACTCGCAATTTCATGATAGATATGCTCTTCTTTAGATCTGGAATCTCACTACCTGAGTAGGGGACCCATGAACCTGTATACCACCATACCTGTGCCCAACTTCCGCAATTGGAGAAGGGACACAGGTATACCTCAAAAGCTGACAAGTATTGCTGTACAGGATGTGCCCCACACATTGTGTAAGCACAGACATCCAGGGTTATTGTGGTTGTGTCCGCGGTGGTGGGTAATGCTATTTCGTAAGTGGTAATGAATTGTTTTAGAAAACTTTCTAGATGCTGTGTTCCTTGTATCACGGGCATGGTGAGCACACCCAACAGGAGGAAGACTAAGGACTTCATGTTGGTAGTTTTCATGGTTAAATGTAAGATCTGGATTGTACCAAAGGTAATTGGCGGTTAATGAAAATGAGTAACACAATAAATCCTAGGGTCCTAACCAGAACTGTAATTGCTATAATTAATATTCCTAGGTATACCAAAGCTTGATATATCATTAGGAAGAATTTGGGTTGGGTTGGTAAATTCTAATGACTGGGTAGGGTGGGTAAATTCTAATAGCTCCTCTTTCAGGAGGGTCGGGGATATCGAAAAGACTGTATACTTCCAAAGGTCCCAATCCAACCTCTCTAATGAACACAAAGGGTATCCAATCAGTGCCCAGTACGGCGTATGTGATTATCCAAAAATCTACAACGTCACCAGTTTCTGGTCTTATTAGGAGGTCGTCGGTTTGTTCTATTTGTAAACCTAAGGTTCCTCCAAACAGTATCACAGTGTCTGTAACCGTTCGGCTAGGACCTAGTGTCCAATTCTCAAACAAAGGTTCACACAATGTCAGATATCGGGTGAAGGGGTCCCAATTGGGATTGTCTTCTGGAGCAGGGTCCCAATGAGGATGTATTAACTCTCTTAGATCAAAAAGGTACTCTGGGGGTTCAGGGATTAAGTGTACACCTATACTAAAAGGCGATGGTGGGGGAGAATCAGGTGGAGAGGGCGGGTTATCTGGTAAATTCTGGGACATATATTGATGGTTACTTAAGGATGATGAGCTATCTGGGAGGTCGAGTGGCTGGGACGGTGATGTTTGGAGTGGCTAAAGTAGTATTCGTGGGAGGAGGAGCGTCACTAGGAGGAACCAGAGAATAAGGAGGAGGGGTGGGTCGTAGTTCAAGCAAGGTAATATTATCCTCAAAAGTAGTTGTAAGATTGGGGACAATATGGACCGAGCTACTGATATTATTGGGAACAGTTGTAGAATGCAAAACAGGAGAATCAGTGAGGACAGGAGTAGTCGCAGAGGTTTCAATAGGCTCTGGGGGATTGCCAGTTGAAACTTCTGTCGTGGCAGATGTGTCTGCCCAGGGGGTGGGATGACTGGTGGCAATGGGACCTATCTTTGAGGTCGTCTGGGGGGATCTGTATCCAAACAGGCGTGTAAATGCGGTGTATTGTTGGGGCTCTGTGTAGGCTGCTGTAGCAAGTGGTGGAGCAGGAGTAGATGTAAGTACCGAAGTAGTTACAAGTACTGCTGGAGTAGTTGCAAGTACAGAAGTAGTTGCAAGTACCGTGACGTTTCCGGCTGGCAAGGTAACGTTGCCAGTGGGAAAGGCAGTAAGTGTGATCCAAAGATCAAGGAGGTTACTGTCAGCAGTATAGGTAAACAGGGTAGTGAAAAACAAAACCAAACCTATACAAAGTAGGATGATGCACACGAGTCCAACAGCAAACAATCGAGCAGATGGAAAGCAGAAGAAGAGGGTGTATTGATGTATTAACAAAACATATCTTCAGAATGTGGAAGCAATTTTCAAAGGGTTTATGCACAGAAACCACATCTCCTCCCCTCCCCCACACTATCTAACAAAAAATACACGTATGGAGGGCCAGGTCATACTTCTGAGGAAACACATCTTCAGAATCTGGGAGCAATTTTTAGAGGGTTTATGCACAGAAACTACCTCCCCTCACACTATCCAACAAACAGTACATGTGCGGAGGGCCAGGTGCTCTCGAGGAAACATATCTTCAGAATGTGGAAGCAATTTTCAAAGGGTTTATGCACAGAAACCACATCTCCTCCCCTCCCCCACACTATCTAACAAAAAATACACGTATGGAGGGCCAGGTCATGCTTCTGAGGAAACACATCTTCAGAATCTGGGAGCAATTTTCAGAGGCTTTATGCACAGAAACCACCTCCCCTCACACTATCCAACATACAGTACATGTGCGGAGGGCCAGGTGCTCTCGAGGAAACATATCTTCAGAATGTGGAAGCAATTTTCAAAGGGTTTATGCACAGAAACCACATCTCCTCCCCTCCCCCACACTATCTAACAAAAAATACACGTATGGAGGGCCAGGTCATGCTTCTGAGGAAACACATCTTCAGAATCTGGGAGCAATTTTCAGAGGCTTTATGCACAGAAACCACCTCCCCTCACACTATCCAACATACAGTACATGTGCGGAGGGCCAGGTGCTCTCGAGGAAACATATCTTCAGAATGTGGAAGCAATTTTCAAAGGGTTTATGCACAGAAACCACATCTCCTCCCCTCCCCCACACTATCTAACAAAAAATACACGTATGGAGGGCCAGGTCATGCTTCTGAGGAAACACATCAGTACTGGTCTCCGTATCTCAAAAAAGATATAGTAGAATTGGAAAAGGTACAGCGAAGGGCGACGAAAATGATAGTGGGGATGGGACGACTTTCCTATGAAGAGAGGCTGAGAAGGCTAGGGCTTTTCAGCTTGGAGAAGAGACGGCTGAGGGGAGATATGATAGAAGTGTATAAAATAATGAGTGGAATGGATCGGGTGGATGTGAAGCGACTGTTCACGCTATCCAAAAATACTAGGACTAGAGGGCATGAGTTGAAGCTACAGTGTGGTAAATTTAAAACGAATCGGAGAAAATTTTTCTTCACCCAACGTGTAATTAGACTCTGGAATTCATTGCCGGAGAACGTGGTACGGGCGGTTAGCTTGACGGAGTTTAAAAAGGGGTTAGATAGATTCCTAAAGGACAAGTCCATAGACCGCTATTAAATGGACTTGGAAAAATTCCGCATTTTTAGGTATAACTTGTCTGGAATGTTTTTACGTTTGGGGAGCGTGCCAGGTGCCCTTGACCTGGATTGGCCACTGTCGGTGACAGGATGCTGGGCTAGATGGACCTTTGGTCTTTCCCAGTATGGCACTACTTATGTACTTATGTACTTATGTACATCTTCAGAATCTGGGAGCAATTTTCAGAGGCTTTATGCACAGAAACCACCTCCCCTCACACTATCCAACATACAGTACATGTGCGGAGGGCCAGGTGCTCTCGAGGAAATATATCTTCAGAATGTGGAAGCAATTTTCAAAGGGTTTATGCACAGAAACCACATCTCCTCCCCTCCCCCACACTATCTAACAAAAAATACACGTATGGAGGGCCAGGTCATGCTTCTGAGGAAACACATCTTCAGAATCTGGGAGCAATTTTCAGAGGCTTTATGCACAGAAACCACCTCCCCTCACACTATCCAACATACAGTACATGTGCGGAGGGCCAGGTGCTCTCGAGGAAACATATCTTCAGAATGTGGAAGCAATTTTCAAAGGGTTTATGCACAGAAACCACATCTCCTCCCCTCCCCCACACTATCTAACAAAAAATACACGTATGGAGGGCCAGGTCATGCTTCTGAGGAAACACATCTTCAGAATCTGGGAGCAATTTTCAGAGGCTTTATGCACAGAAACCACCTCCCCTCACACTATCCAACATACAGTACATGTGCGGAGGGCCAGGTGCTCTCGAGGAAACATATCTTCAGAATGTGGAAGCAATTTTCAAAGGGTTTATGCACAGAAACCACATCTCCTCCCCTCCCCCACACTATCTAACAAAAAATACACGTATGGAGGGCCAGGTCATACTTCTGAGGAAACACATCTTCAGAATCTGGGAGCAATTTTTAGAGGGTTTATGCACAGAAACTACCTCCCCTCACACTATCCAACAAACAGTACATGTGCGGAGGGCCAGGTGCTCTCGAGGAAACATATCTTCAGAATGTGGAAGCAATTTTCAAAGGGTTTATGCACAGAAACCACATCTCCTCCCCTCCCCCACACTATCTAACAAAAAATACACGTATGGAGGGCCAGGTCATGCTTCTGAGGAAACACATCTTCAGAATCTGGGAGTAATTTTTAGAGGCTTTATGCACAGAAACCACCTCCCCTCACACTATCCAACAAACAGTACATGTGCGGAGGGCCAGGTGCTCTCGAGGAAACATATCTTCAGAATGTGGAAGCAATTTTCAAAGGGTTTATGCACAGAAACCGCATCTCCTCCCCTCCCCCACACTATCTAACAAAAAATACACGTATGGAGGGCCAGGTCATGCTTCTGAGGAAACAAATCTTCAGAATCTGGGAGCAATTTTCAGAGGGTTTATGCACAGAAACCACCTCCCCTCATACTATCCAACAAACAGTATGTGTGCGGTCTGCACTGCTTCAGTGTTCCCGTTTCTTAGAATAGACCTCTGGCCTCCACACTTCCCTATTCCTATTCATTCATTCTGGCTTTTGCACATCCTGCTCCCCTGCCAGCTTTTGTCACTGCTCCTTAATGTATCTAGTTTCAAGCTTTCTTCAGTAGTGAAGAAAGATAATCACATCTCATCTTTCCTCTTCATATACTATGGTATTATGACCCAGGAAGCCAGAGAGCTGTCTTCAATCCCACCCACCCAATCGCATACTCTACTTTCAAATGAAGGAAGTCTACGGCAATCAGAAACAAAAGCTTTTAATAGCTAGGATGCTGCCTATTTTCAGCCCCACTTTAGCAGCTCCATTTGGCCGCGTGAATAGTCAGTTTAAACATAACCAGCTAACTCTGAATATCGATTCAGCTGGTTATGTTCAAACCAGCCAAAAACAAAGCGAAGATTCAATGCCGGTCACTGGAATTCGCTCGGCATTGAATAACCAGGTTTAGCGCTGGTTTAGCCGGGTTAACTCCCGCGGTCTGAATATCTACTTTCTCCAGAATACTATTAATCATCTAATTTTAACAAAAGTTATAACATTGGATCCATCAAAATGGTATCGTTCAGTCCTTAAACAGCCTGATAGAACAGGGCAAACTCTTAAACTTCCCTGATCCAAATTATTCCATTCAAGTATTATAGTACAATTAGTGCTTATCTTTATTCCTTTTCTATCCCTTCTTGGTTTTGTTTTGTTTCTTTTTTCTTTTATATGTAAAATCCAAATGTAGGAGACATTGAATACCAATACAAATCCATGTTTCGCCATGCAGCTGTTTCAAGGTCAGTCTCCATCAGACTCACTCCCCCGGTTGAATTCAAAAAGCATTATAACAACACTAGTAAAACAGGCCCATTTCTGACACAAATGAAACGGGCGCTAGCAAGGTTTTCCCCGGAGTGTGTATGTTTGAGAGAGTATGTGTGAGATTGACTGCGTGTGTGTGTGAGAGAGAGTGAATGTGCGAGTGTGTGTGTGTGACAAAGAGAGAGTGAGACTGGTTGCGAGTGTGTCTGTGAGAGAGTGTGTGTGTGAGAATGAAAGTGTGTGCAACTGCGTATCTGAAACACAGTGAGTGTGAGAGAGAGAAAGTGTATTTCACACAGATACAGTGTGTGTGTGTGTCAGAGAGAGAGTGAGACTGCTGGGTGCGAGTGTGTCTCCTCTGTCCCCCCTCCAGCCACCCAGCGATGCTCTTCTCTCCCCTGTCCCCCCTCCAGCCACCCAGCGATTCTCCTCTGTCCCCTGCCCCCCTCCAGCCACCCAGCGATTGTCCTATCTCCCCTGCCCCCCCTCCAGCCACCCAGCGATTCTCCTGTGTTCCCTGCCCCCCCTCCAGCCACCCAGCGATTCTCCTCTCTCCCCTGCTCCCCCTCCAGCCACTCAACGATTCTACTTTTTCCCTTGCCCCCCTCCAGCCACCCAGCGAGTCTCCTCTGTCCCCTGCCCCCCTCCAGACACCCATCAAGTCTCCTCTGTTCCCTGCCCCCCTCCAGCCACCCAGCGATTCTCCTCTCTCCCCTGCCCCCCTCCAGCCACCCAGCGATTGTCCTATCTTCCCTGCTCCCTCTCCAGCCAGTCAGCGATTGTCCTATCTCCCCTGCCCCCATCCAGCCACCCAGCGAGTCTCCTCTGTCCCCTGCCCCCCTCCAGGCACCCAGCGATTCTCCTCTCTCACCTGGCCCCCTCCAGCCACCCAGTGTTTCTCCTGTGTTCCCTGCCCCCCCTCCAGCCACTCAGCAATTCTTCTTTTTCCCTTGCCCCCCCCCCCTCCAGCCACCCAGCGAATCTCCTCTCTCCCCTGTCCCCCCTCCAGCCACCCATATAAGTACATAAGTAATGCCATACTGGGAAAAGACCAAGGGTCCATCGAGCCCAGCATCTTGTCCACGACAGCGGCCAATCCAGGCCAAGGGCACCTGGCAAGCTTCCCAAACGTACAAACATTCTATACATGTTATTCCTGGAATTGTGGATTTTTCCAAGTCCGTTTAGTAGCGGTTTATGGACTTGTCCTTTAGGAAACCGTCCAACCTCTTTTTAAACTCTGCTAAGCTAATCGCCTTCACCACATTTTCCGGCAATGAATTCCAGAGTTTAATTACACGTTGGGTGAAGAAAAATTTTCTCTGATTTGTTTTAAATTTACTACACTGTAGTTTCATCGCATGCCCCCTAGTCCTAGTATTTTTGGAAAGCGTGAACAGACGCTTCACATCCACCTGTTCCACTCCACTCATTATTTTATATACCTCTATCATGTCTCCTCTCAGCCGTCTCTTCTCCAAGCTGAATAGCCCTAGCCTTCTTAGTCTTTCTTCATAGGGAAGTCGTCCCATCCCCGCTATCATTTTAGTCGCCCTTCTCTGCACCTTTTCCAATTCTACTATATCTTTCTTGAGATGCGGCGACCAGAATTGAACACAATACTCAAGGTGCGGTCGCACCATGGAGCGATACAAAGGCATTATAACATCCTCACACCTGTTTTCCATACCTTTCCTAATAACACCCAACATTCTATTCGCTTTCCTAGCCGCAGCAGCACACTGAGCAGAAGGTTTCAGTGTGTTATCGACGACGACACCCAGATCCCTTTCTTGGTCCGTAACTCCTAACGTGGAACCTTGCATGACGTAGCTATAATTCGGGTTCTTTTTTCCCACATGCATCACCTTGCACTTGCTCACATTAAACGTCATCTGCCATTTAGCCGCCCAGTCTCCCAGTCTCTTAAGGTCCTCTTGTAATTTTTCACAATCCTGTCGCGAGTTAACGACTTTGAATAACTGTGTCATCAGCAAATTTAATTACCTCGCTAGTTACTTCCATCTCTAAATCATTTATAAATATATTAAAAAGCAGCGGTCCTAGCACAGACCCCTGAGGAACCCCATTAACTACCCTTCTCCATTGTGAATACTGCCCATTTAACCCCACTCTCTGTTTCCTATCCTTTAACCAGTTTTTAATCCACAATAGGACATTTCCTCCTATCCCATGACCCTCCAATTTCCTCTGTAGCCTTTCATGAGGTACCTTGTCAAACGCCTTTTGAAAATCCAGATACACAATATCAACCGGCTCCCCTTTGTCCACATGTTTGTTTACTCCTTCAAAGAATTGAAGTAAATTGGTCAGGCAAGATTTCCCCACACAAAAGCCGTGCTGACTCGGTCTCGGTAATCCATGTCCTCGGATGTGCTCTGTAATTTTGTTTTTAATAATAGCCTCTACCATTTTCCCGGCACCGACGTCAGACTCACCGGTCTATAATTTCCCGGATCTCCCCTGGAGCCTTTTTTAAAAATGGGCGTTACATTGGCCACCCTCCAATCTTCCGGTACCACGCTCGATTTTAAGGATAAGTTGCATATCACTAGCAGTAGCTCCGCAAGCTCATTTTTCAGTTCTATCAGTACTCTAGGGTGAATACCATCCGGTCCAGGAGATTTGCTACTCTTCAGTTTGCCGAACTGCCCCATTACATCCTCCAGGTTTACCGTGAAGTCAGTAAGTTTCTCCGACTCGTCCGCTTGAAATACCATTTCCGACACCGGTATCCCACCCAAATCTTCCTCAGTGAAGACCGAAGCAAAGAATTCATTCAGTCTCTCCGCTATGTCTTTGTCTTCCTTGATCGCCCCTTTTACCCCTCGGTCATCCAGCGGCCCAACCGAATTATTTGCCGGCTTCCTGCTTTTAATATACTGAAAAAAATTTTTACTATGTTTTTTTGCCTCTAATGCTATCTTTTTTTTGTAATCCCTCTTGGCCTTCTTTATCTGTGCCTTGCATTTGCTTTGACACTCCTCATGCTGCTTCTTGTTATTTTCAGCGATTCTCCTGTCTCCCCTGCCCCCCCTCCAGCCACCCAGCGATTCTCCTGTGTCCCCTGCCCCCCCTCCAGCCACCCAGCGATTGTCCTATCTCCCCTGCTCCCTCTCCAGCCACTCCTCCACTTTCTATATAATAAAACACACCTCCAATGTTCTGAAGCCGAGAAAGCGAAGCCTTGAAGCATTTGTGCGCTCCGACCTGGGGGGGGGCATTGCGGCGAGTGCGGCAGGGGCGGGGCCTCGTCCTGCTGTCGTGTGGTTGGTCAGTGCTGCAGGTGATGTACCGGGAACTACGTGTCGTCAATTCAGAAGATGGAGCCTTACAGAGCGCACAAATGCTTCAAGACTTCACTTTCTCGGCTTCAGAACATTGGAGGTGCATTTTATTATATAGGATAAGAACATACTGGGACAGATCTAAGGTCCATCAAGCCCAGTATCCTGTTTCCAACAGTGGCCAATCCAGGTTACAAGTACCTGGCAAGATTCCAAAACAGTATAATATATTTTATGGTCCTTATTCTAGAAATAAGTACTGGATTTTCCCCAAGTCCATTTTAATAAACGATTTGCCCTTCTGTATCCTGCTAAGCTGTAGATCACTTATCAAGGTGAAACAAAGACCTACGCTTCAGTGGAGGAAGCTCAGAGATACCTATGACAACTGGGACCACTGACTGCAAGAAGAGAGAGTCTAGAGCAAATCTTTGAGGAATATTAATCTTTGTTTTAGGTCTTGTCTCTGTGTTGGGAGGCCGGGTTGGGTAGGCTGGAGTGGTGGCGTAGCCAAGGGTGGCCCTTCCAACTGCAGAGCTGGTTATGTCGTCCGGAGAAAGAGCCTGTTGTTAAAAATTGACCAGCACACCCCTGGTCATAATGTTCTATATGCATCTTGCATAATTGTTTGTAGCACAGGAGAAATGGGGGACGGGAGTAGGGCATCAGACGAAGAGTTGGGGAGCGGTTTACAAGGGAATTTTGGGGAGATAGCGTTTGATGTTCAAAACAAAATGCAACTCAGTTTACTGTTTTGTATCAATTATACTTTATTTTAAATAAAAATGTTTGAACATAAATGTACTACTTTGTAGCTTCATTGCATACCCCCTAGTCCTAGTATTTTTGGAAAGAGTAAACAAGCAAGTCACATCTACCTGTTCCACTCCACTCAGTATTTTATAGACCTCTATTACATCTCCCCTCAGCCGCTTTAGCCTTTCCTCATAGGGAAGTCGTCCCATCCCCTTTATCATTTTTGCTGCTCTTCTCTGTACCTTTTCTAATTCCACTATATCTTTTTTGAGATGAGGTGACCAGAATTCCACACAATAGTGAAGGTGTGGTCGCACCATGGAGCAATACAAAGGCATTATAACATCCTCATTTTTGTTTTCCATTTCTTTCCTAATAATATCTAACACTCTATTTGCTTTCTTAGCTGCCGCCACACACCGAGCAGAAGGTTTCAACATATCATCAACAATGACGTGACTCCTAATGTGGAACCTTGCATTATGCAGCTACAGTTCAGGTTCCTCTTTCCCACATACATCACTTTGCACTTGCTCACATTAAACATCATCTGCTATTTGGATGCCAAGTCTCCCGGTCTCATAAGGCCCTCTTGCAATTTTTCAATTCAATTCAAATCAATTGTTGTATACCGCTAATATCCCTTTTCCAGGATTCAATGTGGTTTACATTCTAGGTGAGACAAAAGCAGATAGTGTTAGTGTGAGGTATGAGACATATTAGAGACCATTGGTGTAATGCGTGAGACTAAAAACATTAAGGAAAGGATAATGGATGATACTAGGATGTAGAAGTCTTGCAATTTTTCACAATCTTCTTGCGATTTAACAACTTTGAATAACTTTGTGTCATCAAATTACCTTACTAGTTATTCCCATCTCTAGATGGTTTATACATATGTTAAAAAGCAGCGGTCCCAGCACAGAGCACTGGGGAACCCCACTAACTACCCTTCTCCATTGAGAATACTGACCACTTACCCCTACTCTCCGTTTTCTATCTTTTAACCAGTTTTTAATCCACATACATATGTTAAAAAGCAGCGGTCCCAGCACAGACCCCTGGGGAACCCCACTAATTACCCTTCTCCATTGAGAATACTGACCATTTAACCCTACTCTCTGTTTTCTATCTTTTATCCAGTTTTTAATCCACATACATATGTTAAAAAGCAGCGGTCCCAGCACAGACCCCTGGGGAACCCCACTAACTACCCTTCTCCATTGAGAATACTGACCATTTACCCCTACTCTCCGTTTTCTATCTTTTAACCAGTTTTTAATCCACAATAGAACAATTTCCTCTGGAGTCTTTCATGAGGTACTTTGTCAAACGCCTTCTGAAAATCCAGATACACAATATCAACTGGCTCACCTTTATCTTTCACGTTTACAGACATTTGTTTCAGTTTCTCTGACTCATCAGCTTTGAATACTATTTCTGGCACTGCTTATCTCTCCCACATCTTCCTCGGTGAAAACCAAAGCAAATAATTAATTTAATCTCTCCTGTATGGCCTTGTCTTCCCTGAGTGCCCTCTTTACCCCTTGGTCAATCCCACCCATTCAGCCATGTATTCATCTCCGTCATCAGTCCATCCCTAGCTATGCCATTATGTCTCATTGCAAGGATAGATGTACAGTATTTATGGTAATCTGCTAAGAATTGGGGAGTTTCCCTTGGATTTGTGGAATAAAAGTTCATACAAATATTACCCGAGCCCCAGTTTCTTTCAGAAACCAAAAAAAGAGAGGATGAACCACTGGATGAATGAAAGAGTTCATTTCATGTGTCCTTCGAACATGATAATTCAAAAAGGCCCAACCATTGTCAGAATCAGGGGTTATTTCGGCAAGCAAGTAGAAAAGACATTTCATACAAAGAAAAACAAAATCAAGGGGGAAGAGAAAGAAACAAAGAGATATTAGCTCAATTCTATTATGTGTTTCATTAAATGAAAATGCATAAAATGGAAACTAAACATTTCTCATAATAAAATCAGAACAATAAGTTCAACTAGTATTGTATCCTCACAATAAAAGCTACGTTTCAAACAACAAATAGGGGAAGAAGGAACAGAAGTAGCATAGAAATAATGCATAATTATCTTTAGAATGTGTGTACAAGAATAACAATCAGTAACAAATTACACTCTACACTCACGGTGTGATAAACATAGTAAACATAGTAGATGACGGCAGAAAAAGACCTGCACGGTCCATCCAGTCTGCCCAAGAAGATAAATTCATATGTGCTACTTTTTTATTTGTCCTCTTCAGTGCACAGACCCTATAAGTCTGCCCAGCACTATCCCTGTCTCCCACCACTGGCTCTGACATAGATCGTATAAGTCTACCCAGCACTATCCCCGCCTCCCACCACCGTCTCTGGCACAGACCGTATAAGTCTGCCCAGCACTATCCCTGCCTCCCAACCACCAGTCCTGCCTCCCACCACCGACTCTGGCACAGACCTTATAAGTCTGCCCAGCACTATCCCCGCCGCCCAACCACCAGCCCCGGCACAGACCGTATAAGTCTGCCCAGCACTAGTCCCGCCTCCCAACCACCAGCCCCAGCACAGACCGTATAAGTCTGCCCAGCACTAGCCCCGCCTCCCAACCACCAGCTCTGCCACCCATTCTAGGCTAAGCTCCTGAGGATCCCTTCCTTCTGCACAGGATTCCTTTATGCTTATCCCATGCATGTTTGAATTCCGTTACCGTTTTCATCTCCACCATCTCCCGCGGGAGAGCATTCCAAGCATCCACCACCCTCTCCGTGAAAAAATACTTCCTGACATTCTTCTTGAGTCTGCCCTCCTTCAATCTCATTTCATGCCCTCTCGTTCTACCGCCTTCACATCTCCGGAAAAGTTTTTTTTGCGGATTAATACCTTTCAAATATTTGAACGTCTGTATCATATCACCCCTGTTTCTTCTTTCCTCCAGGGTATACGTGTTCAGGTCCGCAAGTCTCTCCTCATACGTCTTGTAATGCAAATCCCATACCATCCTCGTAGCTTTTCTTTGCACCGCTTCAATTCTTTTTACATCCTTAGCAAGATACAGCCTCCAAAACTGAACACAATACTCCAGGTGGGGCCTCACCAACGACTTGTACAGGGGCATCAACACCTCTTTTCTTCTGCTGGTCACACCTCTCTCTATACAGCCTAGTAACGTTCTAGCTACGGCCACCGCCTTGTCACACTGTTTCATCGCCTTTAGATCCTCAGATACTATCACCCCCAGATCCCTCTCCCCATCCGTACCTAGCAGACTCTCACCGCCTAACACATATGCCTCTCTTGGATTTCTACGCCCTAAGTGCATCACTTTGCATTTCTTTGCATTGAATTTTAATTGCCAAATCTTAGACCATTCTTCTAGCTTTTTCAGATCTTTTTTCATGTTTTCCACTCCCTCCAGGGTGTCCACTGTGTTACAAATCTTAGTATCATCCGCAAATAGGCAAACTTTACCTTCTAACCCTTCGGCAATGTCAGTCACAAATATATTGAACAGAATCGGCCCCAGCACCGATCCCTGAGGCACTCCACTACTCACCTTTCCCTCCTCCGAGCAAACTCCATTCACCACCACCCTCTGGCGCCTGTCCGTCAACCAGTTCCTAATCCAGTTCACCACTTTGGGTCCTATCTTCAGCCCATCCAGTTTATTTAAGAGCCTCCTGTGGGGAACCGTGTCAAAAGCCTTGCTGAAATCTAAGTAGATTACATCTATAGCACGTCCATGGTTCAATTCTCCAGTCACCCAATCAAAGAATTCAATGAGATTCATTTGGCACAATTTCCCCTTGGTAAAACCATGTTGTCTCGGATCTTGCAACTCATTTTCTTCCAGGAAATTCACTATCCTTTCCTTCAGCATCGCTTCCATTACTTTTCCAATAATCGAAGTGAGGCTTACCGGCCTGTAGTTTCCAGCTTCTTCCCTATCACCACTTTTGTGAAGAGGGACCACCTCCGTCGTTCTCCAATCCCTCGGAACCTCTCCCATTTCTAAGGATTTATTAAACAAATCTTTAAGAGGACCCGCCAGAGCCTCTCTGAGCTCCCTCAATATCCTGGGGGGGATCCCATCCGGTCCCATGGCTTTGTCCACCTTTAGTTTTTCTAGTTGTTGATACACACTCTCTTCCGTGAACGGTGCTACTGTATATCCACTCCATTCTCAAATGAACTTTTGCCAGTCCATCGTGGTCCGTCTCCAGGATTTTCTTCAGTAAAAACAGAACAAAAGTATCTATTTAGCAAATTTGCCTTTTCTTCATCATTATCTACATAGCGGTTTGCAGTATCTTTTAGTCTCACAATTCTCTTTTTAGTCTTTCTCCTTTCACTAATATACCTGAAGAAATTTTTGCCACCCCTCCTTACTTTTCTAGCCATTTGTTCTTCCGCTTGCGCTCTTGCCAGACGTACCTCTCTCTTGGCTTCTTTCAGTTTCCTCCGGTATTCCTCCCCCGTGTTCCTCGTCTTGAGTTTTTTTGTATTTCTGGAATGCGAACTCTTTAGCCTTTATTTTCTCAGCCACTTGCTTGGAGAACCATATCGGTTTCCTTTTTCTCTTGCTTTTATTTACTTTCCTTACATAAAGGTTTGTGGCCCTATTTATAGCTTCTTTCAGCCTGGACCACTGTCCTTCCACTTCTCGTATGTCCTCCCAGCCCATCAGCTCCTTCCTTAGGTATTCCCCCATTTTACTAAAGTCAGCATGCTTGAAATCCAGGACTTTGAGTTTTGAGTGGCCACCCTCCTCTTCAGCCGTCATATCAAACCAAACCGTTTGATGGTCACTGCCGCCCAGGTGGGCACCCACTCGGACATTTGACACGCTATCCGCATTTGTGAGCACCAGATCCAGCGTCGCTCCCTCCCTCGTGGGTTCCATGACCATTTGTCTGAGCAGAGCACTTTGGAAAGCATCCACAATCTCTCTACTTCTTTCCGATTCCGCAGACGGAACCTTCCAATCTACATCCGGCAGATTGAAATCTCCCAGCAACAGCACCTCTCTTTTCTTTCCCAACTTTTGAATATCTGCGATCAGGTCTTTATCTAATTCTTCCAATTGTGTTGGAGGTCTGTAGACAACACCCACGTGGACAGAGGTTCTATCATCTCTTTTTAAGGTGATCCATATCGCTTCTTCCTTACCCCAGGTCCCTGTCATTTCGGTTGCTGTGATATCATTTCTCACATATAGAGCTACTCCTCCACCTTTACGACCCTCTCTATCCTTCCTAAACAGATTATAGCCTGGTATATTTGCATCCCATTCATGGGAACCATTGAGCCATGTCTCTGTGATTGCAACAACGTCCAAGTCTGCCTCCAACATCAGGGCTTGAAGGTCATGAACTTTGTTGCCAAGACTGCGAGCATTTGTGGTCATCACTTTCCATTTACATTTCCTGGTATGTGTTTCAACATTTGATATTTTGGTGTGTTTTCTGTCTTTGGGTCCCTCCATATCTTTTTGTTCCACCTTAATTTCTTTTGCTGTTTCTTCTGGCTCAGTTCTATTTTTAGGAACCTCACAGAGCTGTAATGGAGGAAAAGAATTCTGTAGGGGTAACACTTGTGAGGGTGTATGTCTCTGTGTCACATGACGAAGTCTGCCTGAGCCTACTGTGAACCATCTATAAAATACCAGTTTTCCCTCTCTCCAGTGCAAACTCATGTATGTCTGAGTGAGAAATGAGAGTGAAAACACGTTAGAAACCACTGTATGAGATACATGTCGTTGTGTGTGTGTGTGTCTTTGTCTATGTGTGGATGTCTGTGTGTGTGTCTGTGATTGTGTATCTGTCTTGGTTGTGTGTGTTTGAGGGTGTGCGCAGTCTATGTGACTGTCTTTGTGGGGATGTGCCTGTCTGTATGTGTGTCTTTGTGGGTGTGGGTGTCTATGTCCGTGTGTCTGTCTTTGTGTATGTGTGTGTGTGTGTTTGTGTCTGTAGTTGTGTATTAAGTTGTCTATTGTAATTCCTAATATTTTGTGAACTGAACTAGAGCTGTTGGTACAGATGGTATATAAATGCTTTGTTGTTGTGTCTTTGTGGGTATGTGCCTGACTGTTGGTCTGTCTTTGTTAGTGTGCGTGTGTGTGTGTATGTGTGTGTGTGTGTGTGTGTGTGTGTGTATGTGTGTGGTTGTCTGTTTCTCCTTGTGGTCTGTCTTTATGGCTATGTCCGTGTCTGTGTGTGTGGTTGTGTGTTTCTGTTTGTTTGTTTGTTTGTTTGTTTGTTTGTGTGTGTGTGTGTGTGTGTGTGTCTGTAGTTGTCTAAGAACATAAGTGTTTGACATACTGGGAAAGACTGAAGGTCCATCAAGTGAAAATTTTTTTTTATTTTTTAAATTATTTTTTAAATTATTTTTTAATGTCATATATTATATCATTTGCCCTTGCCAGAAAGTATATATTGGCAAATCGAACAGATCTTTGAATGCTAGAATGGTGGAACACAGATCCAGGATAGCGAGTCAGAGTTCCGGTGCTCCACTTGTACAACACTGCCAAGACAAACAACATTCTAGTGAATCTTTACGATGTATGGTCATCGATCGCATTATACCTAATGCCCGTGGAGGGAATACTGATAGATTACTCTTGCAGAAGGAGACTCAATGGATCTATTCTCTTGACACGCTGGAACCGCATGGTTTAAACACATACCTCCAGTGGAATTGTTTCCTATGATTGGACACAGCTGATTACGACGTAACCGTCAGTGGGCGGTTCTCATAGACTTTAAAAGCACATTGGCGCCATGTTTGTTAGTTCTCTGCCGGTGCCGGGTGTTATTGAAGTGAGTCCAGACGCCAAATATTCTATTTTTCATTATGTTTGCAGGAATAACTAGTATTTAAACACTTTATATATTTTAACAGGTATATGTAAAGTTGTCCCTTGACAAAGCAATGAATTGCGAAACAGGCTCCTGTCGGGACTTGGCATATACCGGGATTAGAACGGAAAAATCATTAAGGAGAATTGAAAACACAGGAAGTTTAAACTACAACAAGATTACAGAACATCTAATATCAAGATCAGTGTTTTCCTGCTGATATATTTTTTAAGCTTTATGTATACCGTTAGTGCTTAAAAAAATAACAAAAACATTTTTTCACGGTGTTTTATTTTTGGATTAAGATTTTGAGGACACTGATTAAGCAATTGTATGCACTATCAGAGGTTGGAGGTTGTCTATGATTAGAAAATGTCACATAAGCATATGCTTTGATACTGCACACTACAATGGTGCTTCAGTGACTGTATGAGACACTTCCATCTAATTATATAAAGATACATACAGCTGGTTAGGCTCCATCCATGATTTAGTTGTGTATCCTAGAAATAAGCAGTGAATTTTCCCTAAGTCCATCTTAATAATCTTACAGACTTTTCTTTTAGGAAGCTATCCAACCCCTTTTTAAACCCTGCTAAGTTAACTGCTTTTATTCTCTAGCAATGAATTCCAGAATTTAATTACATTTAATTACACGTTGAGTGAAGAAATATTTTCTCTGGTTTATTGTAAATTTACTACTTTGTAGCTTCATTGCGTGCCCACTATTCCTAGTAATTTTGGAAAGAGTAAACAAACAATTTACGTCTACCCATTCAACTCCACTCAGTATTTTAGACTTCTATCATATCTCCTCTCAGCCATCTCTTCTCCAAGCTGACGAGCCCTAGCTGCTTTAGCCTCGTCCCATCCTCTTTATTATTTTTGTCACCCTGGATATTCAATGCTGGTGTGTGTCTGGTCTCCAGAATGGATTATCCAGGCTACTGCAGCCACCCAGGAGCTAACTGTGTCAGACAGGTGACTTCATCCACTCATTTAACCGGTTAGTGGACTAAATATTAGAACATAAAAGCATACGAATAGCCATACTGGGTCAGACCAATGGTCCATCAAGCCCAGTATCCTGCTTCCAACAGTGGCCAATCCAGGTCACAAGTGCCAGGCAGAAACCCAAATCATGCCAACATTCCATGCTACCAATCCCAGGGCAAGCAGTGGCTTCCCAATGTCTGCCTCAATAGGAGACAGTGGACTTTTCCTCCAGAAACTTATTCAAACGTTTTTTTTAAGCCCAAATATGCTAACCGCTGTTACCACATCTTCTAACAAAGAGTTCCAGAACTTAACTATTCGTTGAGTGAAAAAATATTTCCTGCTATTTGTTTTAAGTGCTGAGCTCCGCCTACTCCAGTCAGTGCTTTGGCAGTCAGATGGGATATTCAGTGACACTATCCAGTCAAGGTCAGTGGGAGCTCTCCTGCTCACTTAAACCCTTTGAATGTCAACCCCAGGTTACCATGTATTGGGATTTGAACCTTGCTTCCCTGTTCTGAGCCTACTGCTCTAACCCTTAGGGTTTCTTTCACTAACCAGGATGTTCAGTAGGAGATAACCGGTTATCTCCCACTGAATATCCCCGGTTAGGCTTTTAAACAGGAGCCGTTCCTGGTTGCAAAATTAATTTTGAATATTGGAGGGTCTGTGTCTCTCTCTATGTCTTTGGGTCTGGGTAACTCTGTCTCTCTGTCTTGCTCTGTATTAACAGTCCCTGTGTGTGGATCTCTCTCTGCCTGTCCCTTGCCAGCCACACATCCTGTGTGAATATACTCAAGGCTCCTCTGTCATGACCTAATTTAGTGGTTGACGTCTTAGACCACTTGATTATCTAGAAGTTCCGAGTGTACAAACAAGTTTTATACAGATTTATTAAGGTTGCCCAATAAAAAGCTCTCACCTACAGCCTTACACACAGGGCACACAAGTAATGGTGACCGTGGTGAACAGCTAAATGTTGTACAAGTAACCTTGAATCTCAGAAGACCTCAGAATTTTTGGCCAGTTTTATTCCAGTAAAGCCCACTCTCCTTTTCCCTGTGAAGTTTGAAATCTAGAGCTGCCTTACTCTGGAAAACCCAGCATTGCGTTTTACAATCTTGGACCAGGAGCCAGTGGAAAGCTCTACTGTCCAGAGGGATTTTAGAAACTCAGCCCTATTGATGACTGTCATTCTCTCTAGACCGGGGCTGAATGCCACAGCCAGGTTAATTACTAATCCCAGCCCCTGTGGTCAGGCTACTGCTTGTTTAAAAGATCACACTGGTGACTGCAGGAGTTTGGAGAAGGCTTTCACCTTTGAGTTTAAAGGGATGGCTCTGTTTATTTAAAGACTGAATGGCGTATTTGCTGCCATGGGACAGTGTTATTGTCAGTTTTCTCCTTGAAACAGGCTTGTTTAGCCAAGATATCTAATCATGTTTTTCTATAGCAGATCCGAGATTACGGAATAAGTTGCCAATTCAAAGTCGTGAAGTTAAAGTCTCCTTTTTCACGTTTGCTTTCAGATCTCACATTGTACAGCTCATTTTTCTGGCCCACTAGACTCTTCCTGCCGGTAGCTGAATCCAGGCCCCAGACAGAGGTCTTTCCCCACTTTTTTCCAGGCCCCAGAAAGAGGTTTTTCCCCCACATGTGTGAGAGAGACGAAGGCAGCAAAGGTTGGTGAGATTCCCTGTCTCCACTAGGTGAAGATGATGATGGTAATACAGTCTGGCAATCTCAAAGGGGGACCTCCCCCCCCCCAACCCACTGTCTCGTTCCATTATTTTCAGTCTCTTTAACCATCTGTGGACCCCCTGCTCTGAAGAATGGGGTGTTTGGCTTTGTTTTTAGTTTTTATATCTTTCTGCTTTGAAAATGGGTCTGGGATAAGAGAACAGATATCATAAACTGGATAGAGCTCATATTTATTTATTTATTTATTTGCTGCACTTGTATCCCACATTTTCCCACCTATTTGCAGGCTCAATGTGGCTTACAAACCAGCTTATTTTCGAAAGAGAAAGACGCCCATATTTCGACCCAAATCGAGAGATGGGCGCCTTTCTCTCACGGGCGCCTAAATCGGTATAATCGAAAGCCGATTTTGGGCGCCTCCAACTGCAGTCTGTCGCGGGAACGGATAAAGTTGACGGGGGCGTGTCGGAGGCGTGGTGAAGGCGGGACTGGGGCATGTTTATCAGCTGAGGAGAGATGGGTGCGCTCAGCCGATAATGGAAAAAAGAAGGGCGCCAGAAGCGAGAATTTGGGTCACTTTTTTTGGACCCATTTTTTTCACGAACAAGTCCCCCAAAAGTACCCCAACTGCCCAGATGACCACCAGAGGGAATCGGGGATGACCTCCCCTGACTCCCCCAGTGGTCACTAACCCCCTCCCACCAAAAAAAAAGAACTTTCAAAACTTTTTTTTCCAGCCTGTATGCCAGCCTCAAATGTCATACCCAGCTCCATCACAGCAGTATGCAGGTCCCTGGAGCAGTTTTTAGTGGGTGTAGTGGACTTCAGGCAGGTGGACCCAGGCCCATCCCCCCTACCTGTTACACTTGTGCTGGTAAGTGGGAGCCCTCCAAACCGCCCCAAAAACCCACTGTACCCACATCTAGGTGTCCCCCTTCACCCATAAGTGCTATGGTAATGGTGTAGACTTGTGGGCAGTGGGTTTTGGGGGGGGATTTGGGGGGCTCAGCACCCAAGGTAAGGGAGCTATGGACTTGGGAGGTATTTTAATTTTTTTTTAATTGTTACAAGTGCCCCCTAGGGTGCCCAGTTGGTGTCCTGGCATGTGAGGGGGACCAGTGCACTATGAATCCTGGCCCCTCCCACGACCAAATGCCTTGGAGTTGTTCGTTTTTGAGCTGGGCGGCTTCGGTTTCCATTATCGCTGAAAACCGATACCGCCCAGCTCAAATCCGCCCAAATCCAATGCATTTGCCCGGCATCAACCGTATTATCGAAACAAAAGATGGACGCCCATCTTTTTCGAAAATACGGTCTGTGCCGCCCCTTCGCGGACCCGTCCTCGGAGATAGTCGCCCATGGAGATGGGCGTCTGCGTTCGATTATGCCCCTCCAAATGTTATAGCAACATGTACACATTATAGGATAAGAATTTCAAAATATAGATACAGATGGGTACGTAGAATATCAAAGCAATCATAATAACAGAATAATAATTTTACAATTATTACAAGAGTGCATAAGTAAATCATATTGGATTGGAAGTGGATTGAAAGATCAACATAACATATTGATATCAGGACAAGATATAATATTCAGTCGTGAGGAGGATGTAATTAGGATGAACAGATAGGAGGGTTCCTTAATAGTTGTGATTGGAATAATTAGGAAGTCAGATCGTTATGGGGAATCTTTATTGTACGCCTTTATGAATAAGTAGGTCTTTAATAACTTTCAGAAGGTTGTCAGGTCGTGTGTTGTTTTTATGGCAATCGGTAATTCATTCCGTAGTTGCTTGCACAAGCACATGAAACCACAGAAGACCTGTGAAAGGTCAGTGGAACTAGCAACAGGAAATCCTTTCTGCACTGTGTGTACCTGTGGCTTTTACACCCAAAGTCCCGGAACATTTCTCATGGGTCTTATTTGTGCTGGTAGACATCACTCCAGGTAGAAAGGCAGAGTGTGATGACAGAGGAGAACCAGCCTGCCAGTTTCATTTCTGGCACAACCCCCAGCACTGCCACTGAGCTGCCAGACAGTACTGGTCCATTAATTCCCACTTTAAAGTCTTCCTTCAATGTAACAGGAATGATCCCCTGACATAATTTTTCATGCTCAATTCTCAGGCGTGGAGAGTCTGAGCACTTGGGGTGAACCAGACATAAGTATGATAAAGTATGAATTTGAGGAGTCCTTGTGGGACATGCGTGGGATAAACATAAAGGAATCCTGCTCAGAAGGAAGGGATCCCCAGAAGCTTAGCAGGTGGAGGGAGGCGGGACTGGTGGTTGGGAGGCGGGGATAGTGCTGGGCAGACTTATACGGTCTGTGCCAGAGCCAGTGGTTGGGAGGCGGGGCTGGTAATTGGGAGGCGGGGATAGTGCTGGGCAGACTTATACGGTCTGTGCCCTGAAAAAGACAGGTACAAATCAAGGTAAGGTATACACAAAAAATGGCACATGTGAGTTTATCTTGTTGGGCAGACTGGGTGGACCATGCAGGTCTTTTTCTGCCGTCATCTACTATGTTACTATGTTAGGTATGGAACTCACAATGAGGCCCCGGGTTACCAAGATTTTCTGCAATTTTTCAAGTCAGAAGATTTACTGCCCTTAATCCAAATTTTAATCAGTAACAGGTTCGTAAATTATTACTGGTGGGGCATAGCTAAGATATATCTGGGTAACTTAAAAAAAAAAACTAACTTTGTTCAGAAGGGGGATTACCTCAAGGAATTTTGTCTGAACAGGAACATCTGGAAGAAGGTGGAAAGCAGTGGGCAAAATTGAAAGGAGCCATTTTATGGGCAATAAACCTTTTTTGTCATGAAAGTAAATAAAAGAAAAAGGAGGCCACTTTGGTTCTCCAAAATAGTAACTGAAAAGTTAAGGAAAAAGAGGTTAACCTTTATAAACTACAAGAGGGAGACAGGCGACAGTATCTGGAAAAGCTGAGAGAAGCTGGTAGAGTAGTCAGGAAAGCAAAGATGCAAATGGAAGAAAAAATAGCCAATATGGTAAAATGGGGGGGTGGGGGGAGAACAAGACATTTTATGTTAGTGATAGGAGGAAGTGCAAAAGTGGCCTTGTGAGACTCAAAGGTGACAGGGATGAATACGTAGAAGCTGATAAAGATAAGGCAGAATTGCTTAACAAATATTTCTGTTCTGTGTTCACAGCTGAAGGGCCTGGAGCAGGACCACAGAAGACAAACACTAATAGGAATGGAGGGGGTTGTAGCCCCTGATCAATTTTCAGAGGATTGTGTTTAGACTAAAAGTGAGTACTGCATTCAATTCCGGTCGCCTTATCTCAAAAAAAGATATAGCGGAATTAGAAAAGGTTAAAAGAAGAGTGATCAAAATGATAAAGGGGACGGAACTCCTCTCATATGAGGAAAGGCTAAAGAGGTTAGGGTTCTTCAGCATGGAAAAGAGACAGCTGAGGGAGGATATGATTGAGGTCTATAAAATCTTGAGTAGTGTAGAATAGGTAAAAGTGAATTGATTTTTCACTCTTTCAAAAAGTACAAAGACCAGGGAACAGTGAATGAAATTACAAGTTCCTGGAGGAAAAGTCCATAGTCTGTTATTGAGATGGACATGGGGGAAGCCACTGCTTGTCTCGGGATTGATAGCTTGGAATGTTGCTACTATTTGGATTTCTGCCAGGTACTTGTGACCTGGATTGGCCACTGTTGGAAGCAGGATACTGGGCTGGATGGACCATTGGTCTGACCTAGGATAGCTATTCTTATGTACAAAATGATTGGGCTGGATGGCATATATCCGAAGGTACTGAGAGAACTTAGGAAAGTTCTAGCGGCTTCGCTGATTGATCTTTTCAATGCTTTTCTAGAGTCAGGAGTGGTCCTGAAGGACTGGAGAAGAGCACAAAAGCGGAAGTAAAGAAGAGGTTGGGAACCTCAGGCCAGTAAGTCTGACTTAATGGAAACGCTTTTCAAACAGAGAATAGTAAAGTTTTTGGAATCCCATGGATTATGGGACCCAAGGCAAAATGGCTTCACTAGAGGCAGGTCTTGTCAGACAAATCTGATTGACTGGGTGACCAGAGAGTTAAATCGAGGGAGAGCAATAGATGTGGTGTGTTTAGATTTTAGCAAAGCCTATGACACAGTTCCGCATAGATGACTAATAAACAAACTGAGTTGCCCTCAATATGACCCATAAAGTGACCAACTGGGTTGGCAACTGGTTGAGTGGAAGGCGACAGAGGGTTGTGGTAATGGAACTCACTTTGAGGAAAAGGATGTTACCAGTGTTCTGCCACAAGATTTGGTTCTTGGGCCAGTTCTTTTTAACATATTTGTAAGTGATATTGGTGAAGGACTGTCTGGTAAGGTTTGCCTCTTTGCGGATGATAGCAAAATCTGCACTAGGTAGTAGACACTCCTGATGGTTAAAAAGTGAGGTGAAGGAAGCTATTCGAGCTAAAAGAAAATCCTTCAGAAAATGGAAGAAGGAACCGACTGATAATAATAAGAAACAGCATAAGGAATGGCAAGTCAAATGCAAAGGTCTGATAAGGAAGCCAAAGAGGGACTTTGAAAAGAAGATTGTGTTGGAGGCAAAAACATAGTAAATACATTTTAGGTACATTAGAAGCAAAAAGCCGGCAAAAGAATCAGTTAGACCGCTAGATGGCTGAGGGGTAAAAGGGGCACTGAGGGAAGACAAAGCCATAGCAGAGAGATTAAATTAATTCTTTGCTTCAGTCTTCACCGAGGAAGATTTGGGAGAGATACTGGTGCCAGAAATGGTATTCAAAGCTGACGAGTCAGAGAAACTGAATGACAGCTCTGTAAACCTGGGAGATATAATGGGGCAATTTGACAAACTAAAGAGTAGCAAATCGCCTGGACCAGATGGTATTCATCCCAGAGTACTGACAGAATTGAAAAATGAACTTGCAGAACTATTGTTAGTAATATGTAATTTATCTTTACAATCAAGCATGGTACCGGAAGATTGGAGGGTGGCCAATGTAATGCCGATTTTTTATAAAGGTTCCAAAGGTGATCTGGGAAATTATAGACTGGTGAGCCTGATGTCGGTGCCAGTCAAAATGGTAGAGACTATTATAAAGAACAAAATTACAGAGCATATTCAAAAGCATGGATTAATGACACAAACCAGCTCATTTTCGAAAGAGATCGCCGGCGATCTCCCGACACAAATTGGAAGATGGCCAGCGATCTCCTGAAACTGGCCAAACCGGTATAATTGAAAGCCGATTTTGGCCGGCTTCAACTGCTTTCCATCGTGGAACCGGCAAAATTTCAAGGGGGTGTGTCGGTAGGGTAGTGAAGGTGGGACGGGGGCATGCTCACGAGATGGCCGGCTTCGCCCGATAATGGAAAAAAGAAAGCTGGCCTTGACGAGCATTTCACCGGTTCTACTTGGTCCCTTTTTTTCACGACCAAGCTTCAAAAAGGAGCCCCAAATGACCACCGGAGGGAATCAGGGATGACCTCCCCTTACTCCCCCAGTGGTCACTAACCCCCTCCCACCCAAAAAAAAAAATCGAAGTGCTCGTCAGGGACGTCCTAAATCAAAACTACTGTTGCTTGGCTTTTTTAGTAGTACCAGTGGGATTTGAATGGGCCACCTGTGGATTACAAGACCAGTGCTCTAACCACTTGGCCACAGCTCCACCTACTTGGATGTCCCTCCCTTTTGATTATGCTCCTTCAGGTCTCTCTAAGCCAATCACAGACGGGGGGTCTCTCTCAGCCAATCACAGCACATTTAGCTGTCTGTGAGTGGTTGAAAGACCCCTGTCTGTGATTGGCTGAGAGAGACGAAGGGGCATAATCAAAAGGGAGGGATGCCCAAGAAAGTGGTGTTGTGGCCAAGTGGTTACAGCACCAGTCTTGTAATCCAGAGGTGGCTGGTTCAAGTCATAGTGGTACTACTGAAAAAGTCCAAGAACTCAGATTTTTTTTTCTACTTTTTTGAAGCCGGCCATCTGTAAACCCAGCGATCTCTACATTTGACCTAAATGTTGAGATTTAGCCGGCCCCAACCGTATTATCAAAAGAAAAGATCTCCGGCCATCTTTTTTGATGATAGGGCTGGCACCGCCCCTTTGCGGAGCCGGCCATATAGATGGCCGGCACCGTTCGATTATGCCCCTCAAAGTCAACATGGATTTAGTGAACAGAAATCTTGCCTCACCAATCTACTACATTTCTCTGAAGGGGTGAACAAACATGTGGATAAAGGGGAGCCGGTTGATATTGTGTATCTGGATTTTCAGAAGGTGTTTGACAAAGTACCTCATGAAAGACTCCAGAGGAAGTTGGAGAGTCATGGGATAGGAGGTAGTGTTCTATTGTGGATTAAAAACTGGTTAAAAGATAGAAAACAGAGTAGGGTTAAATGGTCAGTATTCTCAATGGAGAAGGGTACTTAGTTTCAAATCTATGCTGAAAACCCACCTTTTCACTGCTGCTTTTTAGCTCCTAGCCACTACTCAATTGCCCTCCCCTTGTCCCTTCCTTCCTTCTCACCCATTACTTCCTACTACTACTACTACTTAGCATTTCTATAGCGCTGCCAGGGTTACGCAGCGCTGTACAAGTTTAGACAAGGGGAAGGACAGTCCCTGCTCAAGAGAGCTTACAATCTAAAGGTAATAAGCTATGTAGTCAGTGTATGTATCTGGAATGGGGAAGGTGGTTAGGCGCCAAAAGCAAGGGAGAAGAGATGGGCCTTGAATAAGGACTTGAAAATGGGCAGGGAGGGCGCACGGCGTATGGGCTCAGGAAGTCTGTTCCAGGCATAAGGTGAGGCGAGGCAGAAGGGGCGGAGTCTGGAGTTAGCGGTGGTCACCCGTAACTGTCTTGTCTGTCTGTATTATTTAGATTGTAAGCTCTTTGAGCAGGGACTGTCTCTTTGTGTCAGGTGTTCAGTGCTGCGTGCGTCTGGTAGCGCTATACAAATGCTAATAATAATAATAGTGGGGTTCCCCAGGGCTCTGTGCTGGGACTGCTGCTTTTTAACATATTTATAAATGATCTAGAGATGAGAGTAACTAACATAGTAACATAGAAATATAGTAAATGATGGCAGATAAAGACCTGAACGGTCCATCCAGTCTGCCCGACAAGATAAAACTAGTGAGGTAATTAAATTTGTTTACGACACAAAGTTATTCAAAGTTGTTAAATCACAAGAGGATTGTGAAAAATTGCAAGAGGACTTTTCAAGACTGGGCATCCAAATGTCAGATGACATATAATGTGAGCAAGTGCAAAGTGATGCATGTGGGAAAGAAGAACCCGAATTATAGTTATGTAATGCAAAGTTCCACATTAGGAGTCACTGACCAGGAAAGGAATCTAGGTGTCATCACTGATGATACGTTGAAACCCTCTGCTCAGTGTGCGGCAGCTGCTAAGAAAGCAAATAGAATGTTAGGTATTATTAGGAAAGGAATGGAAAACAAAAATGAGGACTTGATAATGCATTTGTATCGCTCCATGGTGCGACCGTACCTCGAATACTGTGTGCAATTCTGGTCACCGCATCTCAAAAAAGATATAGTGGAATTAGAAAAGGTACAGAGAAGGACAACAAAAATGATAAAGGGGATGGGACAACTTCCCTATGAGGAAAGGCTAAAGCGGTTAGGGTTCTTCAGCTTGGAGAAAACGTGGCTGAGGTGAGATACGATAGAGGTCTATAAAATAATCAGTGGAGTGGAATGGGTAGATGTGAATTGCTTGTTTACTCTTTCCAAAAATACTAGGGTGCACACAATGAAGCTACAAAGTAGTAAATTTAAAACAAATCAGAGAAAATATTTCTTTACTCAATGTGTAATTAAATTCTGGAATTCGATGCCAAAGAATGTGGTAAAAGCAATTAGCTTAGCAGGTTTTAAAAAAGGTTTGGATAACTTTCTCATAAAAAAAAGTCCATAAGCCATTACTAAGAAGGACTTGGGGAAAATCCACTGCTTATTTATAGGATAAGCAGCATAAAATGCATTGTACTGTTTTGGGATCTTGCCAGGTACTTGTATCCTGGATTGGCCACTGTTGGAAACAAGATGCTGGGCTTGATGGACCTTTGATCTGTCCCAGTATGGCAACGCTTATGTTCTTATATTCTTAGATGAAAATGGTCTGGAGTGACTAACCTCCTTCTTGTTCTCTTAATTGGAACAACTGACTATAAATTAAGAGCTTGGATGGCTTCCTAAAGGAAAATTCCATAGACCATTATTAAATGGACTTGGGGAAAATCCACTATTTCTGGGATAAGCAGTATAAATGTTTTGTACTTTTTTGGGATCTTGCCAGGTATTTGTGACCTGGGTTGGCCACTGTTGGAAACAGGATGCTGGGCTTGACGGACCGTTGGTGTTTCCCAGTATGGCAATACTAATGTACTAAGCTATGCCAGAGTTGGCTGGGCGTTGGGAAGGTGGGTGGAAAGAAGACCAAACTAGGCCCTACTCTGCTTTCTGCTGTCTTTCTGTTAATGCTCTAGGCTGGAATAGTGAAGTTTAAATCTCTGGCAGTAGAGAGGTGTGGTAATTTTAAAACAATACAGGAACGTAAGACCTTTGAAATAAGAATGATTGAATATTTTGACACCCAACAAACAGGACTTAATAAGGATCTGGGTTTTCTAACTCATTATAAACCATAAAGCTGTATTTCTCTGTTGATCACCCCACCCCTCACCTATCCACACCCATCCTGTTAGAATATCAATGGTATGCTTTGATGTGCCCATGCATACCTCCTACCCACCCCCATCCTCCCACCCTGTCAGACTGTCATAGTAATGCTTGAATGTTTTCACTTATATACACTGTCAGCTAGCACATTTGCTTATTTCCGATCTGAGGAAGAAGGGCAACCTTCGAAAGCTAATCAAGAAATGTATTAAGTTATGTCCAATAAAAAAGGTATCATCTTATTTTCTTTTCCATGTTTTATTTTGTTTGATTTCTATTGAAATCTCTGGCAGAAAGCTTAAAACTATGGGGGAAAGAGTTTTACTCTATTTAAACAACTTACTAAAGCTTGCTTTTTAATGAAATTCAAACTGCTTTCATCAATAAACCTAAACATTCTCTTCTATCCCAATGTTTAAGTCACCAAAGCACAGGGCAAAATAATGTTCACTTTATCCAGAGAGATGTAGTCTTCTCTCAGAACTCCCTCTTCTGAAATACCTGCATGGCAATGGGAGCAGCATGAGAGAAATCAGTGGAAGAAAACTCCAGAACTACCCATGTAAGGGGTCATCCATCTAGCAGACCTACACTTGTAAATGCTGCTAATTAATGACAGAGCTTGTATGCTTTATTCAGTTACTCTTTGGAGGGGGAATAATGAGATTAAGGCAGAAACTTCCTCCAATCCCCTCCTGCATAGAACTGGTCGAAATGAGCCACTTTGTACAGACCTGTACATACATAGTAACATAGTAGATGACGGCAGAAAAAGACCTGCACAGTCCATCCAGTCTGCCCAACAAGATAAACTCATATGTGCTACTTTTTGTGTATATCTTACCTTGATTTGTACCTGTCCTTTTCAGGGCACAGACCGTATAAGTCTGCCCAGCACTATCCCCGCCTCCCAACCACCAGCCCCACCTCCCACCACCGGTTCTGGCACAGACCGTATAAGTCTGCCCAGCACCATCCCCACCTCCCAACCACCAGTCCCGCCTCCCACCACCGGCTCTGGCACAGACCATATAAGTCTGCCCAACACTATCCCCGCCTACCAACCACCAGCCCCACCTCCCACCACCGGCTCTGGCACAGACCGTATAAGTCTGCCCAGCACTATCCCCGCCTCCCAACCACCAGCCCCGCCTCCCACCACCGGCTCTGGCACAGACCGTATAAGTCTGCCCAGCACTATCCCCGCCTCCCACCACCAGCTCTGGCACAGACCGTATAAGTCTGCTCAGCACTATCCCTGCCTCCCAACCACCAGCCCCGCCTCCCACCACCGGCTCTGGCACAGACCATATAAGTCTGCTCAACACTATCCCTGCCTCCCAACCACCAGTCCCGCCTCCCACCACCGGCTCGACCGGCTGTTAATCCCAATATTGCAAGTGTAGGTGATAGAAATGCTGTTTTTTTGAAATGGGGAAAACACATGTAGCTTATTGCCCCACTTAGTCCAGGCCCAAACCTGCCCCTCCCCCTCCCAAAACGCAGTTTCTATGCACTATGGACATCCACATATAAACTGAGCCTTTCTAAAATTTTCACTTACGCATGAGATTTACATACTTAAATCATGAATAAAGTTCACTTGAGTCTCCTTCTAGGATATTCAAATCCGCTCAGTACCTCCGAGCAGACACAGATGTGCTCAGTTTAGTTTATTATGGGATCTTGTTAGAGCAATTTTTAGAAACAGCTAATTTGGATTTGTTACGACAAATATTGTTAAGCCTTATGCAATCAAATCTTTTTGGTTTCTTATTCTTGATGACTTTTTTAATATTTTGAGAACCGTTTGTTCACATTCAAAGAGGTTCCTACTTTAACGCATTTTGAACTGCATTTCTTAGAAAGCAGAACTTGAAAAATGCCCAAGGGCGTGAAGTCGTTTGAAGACGCTGTACCTATGTCTTTTGTACTTTATGATGAAGGCTTTAGCAGTCGCCCTTTGAACTAACTCCATGGTGTCTAGAATTGCCCTAGTAACCCTAGTAGCGCTTTAGAAATGTTAAATAGTAGTAGTAGTAGTTCTAACACAGAGGTACCATCTCCTCTTGTTTCCTGCTGGCCGTTTCTGGCTTTTCCCATCACCTATCGACTGTACCCTTTGGCCACCTCAAGATGCTCAGGTACAGTTGCCCCAGATCCCTCTCTTCTCTCAAGCACAAATAACTTCATCCCCTATCCTGTGCCGCTTCCTTGTTTTGATTAATGGGGTAGGAAGTGGTAGTTGCTGTTTCCTTTGAATTCTGCTGGTTATTTATATGGACAGTTACTTGGATATTTGGGGGTTTAAAATTATAATAATTGTTATGATTTCTTTTGATGTTTCCTTGTTCATGTTTCTGTATAATCTGATTCTTCATGCTTTCAACTATATATAAAATATATTTTGATTGGTTTTATTTTCCCTCAAATCCTATAAATAGCGCTTAAAAATTGCACATGTAATTTACGTGAGTAATGAGCTAATTATTGGTTTTACGAAGCAATTATTGTACTAATTGGCAACAATTTGCATTTACACACATCTTCCTAGTTGGTATTCTATAAAGATGTTCACGTAAAGTTTTAAGCGTGGCCATTGGATAAGCACAGGTGGGTCCAGGGTGTTCCAGGGTTATAGGAACCAGAAGATCTGCTTTGTATTTAGGCATGAAGATTTACACAGGTTTCAGTTGGACGCAGATCTCAGCTGCTTCTAGAATAAAATTTGGTGTCCTTTCTGAGTCATAGCCCTTTGTGTAAATGTTCTGGTTAGTGTTCCCTTATGCTTGTATGAAACAATTGCCCTGGGAAGCATCAAACCCAAGGACGGCTTCTTGAGTCATATCTTCTTTCAGCCATCAGAGATCCGATTTCTTGAAGAAGGGAACGGATCGATAGCTGCGGAGTCTTCGTTGTCTTACACAAGACGATGCTCTTCTGCCAGTTTCCTTTGTATGTTTACTCAGCTTCCAAGGTTTTTTTCATGATAGATCTCTCTACTATTTGGATGTATATTTAGGGCTTTTTTTGAGGGGGTACTTGGGGGTACTGAGTATTGGCACCTTTTCCATTGTCTGCTAAAATTGACCCATGGAACCCAAGTTTTAATGATAAAGCTCAGGCTCTACACACCAATTCTGTCTTCTCATAGACAGGGGGCCTGGCTATTATGGGGCGGGTCCCTCTGTGATCACCCCACTCCTTAAGGGTGGCCTAGCATCTGAGTCCCGACTTTCACAGGACCAGGAGAGGACAGACTGAGGGAGCAGTGATCAGAGACAGAAAGGTAAAGAAGTGGGCGGGTGGGGGGGGGCACTGGCCCAGGGAGGGGCGGCTGCTTGGTCCTGCCCCGGGCCCCGCTGTGTCTCTCGGCAGCCCTGGTCTCCTGTACAGTTTAATATACAGTGGGGGAAATAAGTATTTGATCCCTTGCTGATTTTGTAAGTTTGCCCACTGACAAAGACATGAGCAGCCCATAATTGAAGGGTAGGTTATTGGTAACAGTGAGAGATAGCACATCACAAATTAAATCCGGAAAATCACATTGTGGAAAGTATATGAATTTATTTGCATTCTGCAGAGGGAAATAAGTATTTAATCCCTCTGGCAAACAAGACCTAATACTTGGTGGCAAAACCCTTGTTGGCAAGCACAGCGGTCAGACGTCTTCTGTAGTTGATGATGAGGTTTGCACACATGTCAGGAGGAATTTTGGTCCACTCCTCTTTGCAGATCATCTCTAAATCATTAAGAGTTCTGGGCTGTCGCTTGGCAACTCGCAGCTTCAGCTCCCTCCATAAGTTTTCAATGGGATTAAGGTCTGGTGACTGGCTAGGCCACTCCATGACCCTAATGTGCTTCTTCCTGAGCCACTCCTTTGTTGCCTTGGCTGTATGTTTTGGGTCATTGTCGTGCTGGAAGACCCAGCCACGACCCATTTTTAAGGCCCTGGCGGAGGGAAGGAGGTTGTCACTCAGAATTGTACGGTACATGGCCCCATCCATTCTCCCATTGATGCGGTGAAGTAGTCCTGTGCCCTTAGCAGAGAAACACCCCCAAAACATAACATTTCCACCTCCATGCTTGACAGTGGGGACGGTGTTCTTTGGGTCATAGGCAGCATTTCTCTTCCTCCAAACACGGCGAGTTGAGTTCATGCCAAAGAGCTCAATTTTTGTCTCATCTGACCACAGCACCTTCTCCCAATCACTCTCGGCATCATCCAGGTGTTCACTGGCAAACTTCAGACGGGCCGTCACATGTGCCTTCCGGAGCAGGGGGACCTTGCGGGCACTGCAGGATTGCAATCCGTTATGTCGTAATGTGTTACCAATGGTTTTCGTGGTGACAGTGGTCCCAGCTGCCTTGAGATCATTGACAAGTTCCCCCCTTGTAGTTGTAGGCTGATTTCTAACCTTCCTCATGATCAAGGATACCCCACGAGGTGAGATTTTGCGTGGAGCCCCAGATCTTTGTCGATTGACAGTCATTTTGTACTTCTTCCATTTTCTTACTATGGCACCAACAGTTGTCTCCTTCTCGCCCAGCGTCTTACTGATGGTTTTGTAGCCCATTCCAGCCTTGTGCAGGTGTATGATCTTGTCCCTGACATCCTTAGACAGCTCCTTGCTCTTGGCCATTTTGTAGAGGTTAGAGTCTGACTGATTCACTGAGTCTGTGGACAGGTGTCTTTCATACAGGTGACCATTGCCGACAGCTGTCTGTCATGCAGGTAACGAGTTGATTTGGAGCATCTACCTGGTCTGTAGGGGCCAGATCTCTTACTGGTTGGTGGGGGATCAAATACTTATTTCCCTCTGCAGAATGCAAATAAATTCATATACTTTCCACAATGTGATTTTCCGGATTTAATTTGTGATGTGCTATCTCTCACTGTTACCAATAACCTACCCTTCAATTATGGGCTGCTCATGTCTTTGTCAGTGGGCAAACTTACAAAATCAGCAAGGAATCAAATACTTATTTCCCCCACTGTATATTCTGTGATTATTGTAATTCTTTCTAACTCAATTAATTATTGATCTATTTCATTTTGAAACCAAATACAAAATTGCAAGTTAATAAATACATAAGTAAATTGCGCCTCTGGGAGGGAGAGTTTCTGTCAAATTATACATGAACATTTTGATATCGTTCCCTCCCTCCCCCCCAACAAAAAAAAGTTGCCTACTATCTGGCCCCATCAGAAGCCTTTTCCTCTTTGGGGTAGGTAGGTTTCTCCACCTCTTCTCTTAACCCCTTCTGTCTCCCTCCTGCCCCTTCCCTACTCCATTGTGTCTCTTTTCCCACATGTCCTCTCTTCTTCCCTGTTCTTTAAATTTGATCTTAATTCCCTGTATCTCTTCTCCCTGTATCTGATCTTTTCTCCAGGTATCTGGTGGTCTCTGTTCCCTGAATCTGAATTTTTGTTCCCTCTGGGTGTCTCTTCTCCCTGTATCTGATCTTTTCCCAAGGTATCTGGTGGTCTCTGTTCCCTGAATTTTTGTTCCTTCTGGGTGTCTCTTCTCCCTGTATCTGATCTTTTCCCAAGGTATCTGGTGGTCTCTGTTCCCTGAATTTTTGTTCCTTCTGGGTGTCTCTTCTCCCTGTATCTGATCTTTTCCCAAGGTATCTGGTGGTCTCTGTTCCCTGAATTTTTGTTCCTTCTGGGTGTCTCTTCTCCCTGTATCTGATCTTTTCTCCAGGTGTCTGGTGGTCTCTGTTCCCTGAATCTGAATTTTTGTTCCCTCTGGGTGTCTCTTCTCCCTGTATCTGATCTTTTCCCAAGGTATCTGGTGGTCTCTGTTCCCTGAATTTTTGTTCCTTCTGGGTGTCTCTTCTCCCTGTATCTGATCTTTTCCCAAGGTATCTGGTGGTCTCTGTTCCCTGAATTTTTGTTCCTTCTGGGTGTCTCTTCTCCCTGTATCTGATCTTTTCTCCAGGTGTCTGGTGGTCTCTGTTCCCTGAATCTGAATTTTTGTTCCCTCTGGGTGTCTCTTCTCCCTGTATCTGATCTTTTCTCCAGGTATCTGGTGGTCTCTGTTCCCTGAATTTTTGTTCCCTCTGGGTGTCTCTTCTCCCTGTATCTGATCTTTTCTCCAGGTATCTGGTGGTCTCTGTTCCCTGAATCTGAATTTTTGTTCCCTCTGGGTGTCTCTTCTCCCTGTATCTGATCTTTTCTCCTGGTATCTGGTGGTCTCTATTCCCTGAATCTGAATTTTTGTTCCCTCTGGGTGTCTCTTCTCCCTGTATCTGATCTTTTCTCCAGGTACCTGGTGGTCTCTATTCCCTGAATCTGAATTTTTGTTCCCTCTGGGTGTCTCTTCTCCCTGTATCTGATCTTTTCTCCAGGTACCTGGTGGTCTCTGTTCCCTGAATCTGAATTTTTGTTCCCTCTGGGTGTCTCTTCTCCCTGTATCTGATCTTTTCTCCAGGTATCTGGTGGTCTCTGTTCCCTGAATCTGAATTTTTGTTCCCTCTGGGTGTCTCTTCTCCCTGTATCTGATCTTTTCTCCTGGTATCTGGTGGTCTCTGTTCCCTGAATCTGAATTTTTGTTCCCTCTGGGTGTCTCTTCTCCCTGTATCTGATCTTTTCTCCAGGTATCTGGTGGTCTCTGTTCCCTGAATCTGAATTTTTGTTCCCTCTGGGTGTCTCTTCTCCCTGTATCTGATCTTTTCTCCTAGTATCTGGTGGTCTCTGTTCCCTGAATCTGAATTTTTGTTATCTCTGGGTGTCTCTTCGACCTATATCTGATCTTTTCTCCAGGTATCTGGTGGTCTCTGCTCCCTGAATCTGAATTTTTGTTCCCTCTGGGTGTCTCTTCTCCCTGTATCTGATCTTTTCTCCTGGTATCTGGTGGTCTCTGTTCCCTGAATCTGAATTTTTGTTATCTCTGGGTGTCTCTTCTCCCTGTATCTGATCTTTTCTCCAGGTATCTGGTGGTCTCTGTTCCCTGAATCTGAATTTTTGTTCCCTCTGGGTGTCTCTTCTCCCTGTATCTGATCTTTTCTCCAGGTATCTGGTGGTCTCTGTTCCCTGAATCTGAATTTTTGTTCCCTCTGGGTGTCTCTTCTCCCTGTATCTGATCTTTTCTCCAGGTATCTGGTGGTCTCTGTTCCCTGAATCTGAATTTTTGTTCCCTCTGGGTGTCTCTTCTCCCTGTATCTGATCTTTTCTCCAGGTATCTGGTGGTCTCTGATCCCTGAATCTGATTTTTGCTCTCTGATGCTGTCTCTTCTCCAGTTATCTGATCTTTTCTCCAGGTATCTGGTGGTCTCTGTTCCCTGAATCTGAATTTTTGTTCCCTCTGGGTGTCTCTTCTCCCTGTATCTGATCTTTTCTCCAGGTATCTGGTGGTCTCTGATCCCTGAATCTGAATTTTTGTTCCCTCTGGGTGTCTCTTCTCCCTGTATCTGATATTTTCTCCAGGTATCTGGTGGTCTCTGCTCCTTGAATCTGAGTTTTGCTCCCTCTGGGTGTCTCTTCACCCTGAATCTGATTTTTTTGCTTCACAGAGGTGTCTCAGCTCCCTGAATCTGATATTTGCTCTCCGTTGATATCTCTTTTCTCCACGTATCTAGTGGTCTCTGCTTGCTGAATCCGATTTATGATTTCTTCTCCCCTAGGTGTCTCTTTTCCCTGTATCTGTTCTCCAGGTATCTTGTAGTCTCTGCTCCCTGGTTATGATTTTATTCCCCCTGGGTTTCTCTTTCCCCTGTATCTGATCTTTTCTAATGGTCTCTGATCCCCGAATCTGATTTTTGTTCCCCCTGGGTGTCTCTTTTCCCTGTATCTGATCTTTTCTCCACGTATCTAGTGGTCTCTGATCCCCGAATCTGATTTTTGTTCCCCCTGGGTGTCTCTTTTCCCTGTATCTGATCTTTTCTCCACGTATCTAGTGGTCTCTGCTCCCTTAATCTAATTTCCGCTGTTCCTGGATGTCTCTTTTCACTCTACCTGATCTTTTCTCCATGTATCAAGGTGTCTCTGCTCCCTTAATCTGATTTCCGCTGTTCCTGGATGTCTCTTTTCACTCTATCTGATCTTTTCTCCACATATCTAGTGGTTTCTGCTCCCTGGATCTGATTTTTGCTCCCCCTGGGTGTCTCTTTTCCCTGTATCTGATCTTTTCTCCACGTATCTAGTGGTCTCTGATCCCTGAATCTGATTTTTGTTCCCCCTGGATGTCATTTTTCCCTCTACCTGATCTTTTCTCCATGTATCAAGGTGTCTCTGCTCCCTTAATCTAATTTCCGCTGTTCCTGGATGTCTCTTTTCACTCTACCTGATCTTTTCTCCATGTATCAAGGTGTATCTGCTCCCTTAATCTGATTTCCGCTGTTCCTGTATGTCTCTTTTCACTCTATCTGATCTTTTCTCCACGTATCTAGTGGTCTCTGCTCCCTGGATCTGATTTTTGCTCCCCCTGGATGTCTCTTTTCCCTGTATCTAATGTTTTCTTCACGATGTCATTTTTCCCTCTACCTGATCTTTTCTCCATGTATCAAGGTGTCTCTGCTCCCTTAATCTAATTTCCGCTGTTCCTGGATGTCTCTTTTCACTCTATCTGATCTTTTCTCCACGTATCTAGTGGTCTCTGCTCCCTTAATCTGATTTTCGCTCCCCCCTAGATGTCTCTTTTCCCTGTACCTGATCTTTTCTCCACCTATCTAGTGGTCTCTGCTCCCTGTAGCGGTCTCTAGGGCTGCTGCCGGTAATTGCTGCCGCTGCAGGCAGGGGGCAGCCGCGAGTGCTGGATCTGGAGCGCTCGGGTGAGATTTGCTCTGGTTTCTGTACCGTTTGCACTTTCTCCTGCGCTGGTCGGAGGTTAGTTTGGAGCTGCCCCGAAACTTCTCGTGGTCGCCATTGGAACCGGAAGATGTGCCCCGGGGGGAGCCGGAGTGCCGCTGGGACTCGTCCTGTGCCAGGTACCCTCGGATCCAGCCTGTTGCCCTTTGCTCTCTGCACTGCCTGTTGTGTAGGGCGAATCCAGGCTAAGGGGCAGCAACGTCCCTCTCGGAGAAAGGAGCTGCCTTTACCGTGCTGGGAGCTGGGGGGGGGGGGTTGGCAGTACTGGGGTTCGGGTGAATAGGGTAATGTGCAGTTTCTGTAGTGTAGGGGTGCAGGGATGGGGAGTTGGGGTTTCTGCTTGGGAGGTGTCGGTGTCTTGGTGTGTGTGAGGGGGTCATGGGGGTTTCATGGTTTTGTGTGTGTGTGTGTAAGGGGGGAGCATATGGTAGTGTCGTGATTTTTGTGTGAGGGGGGTATATGTGGGTGACTTGATCTATGAGTGTGTGGGGACCGGGGAGCCACTGAGGTGTCAGGGTTTGATTGTGTGTGTTTGGGGAGGGGGGTATGTAGGGGGTTGTGGATTGTTGGGGGGTTTATGACAGGGTCATGTGTTATAGTGCATGGGAGTGCTATGGTTTGTGTGTGTGGAGAGAGAGAGAAAGTTCTTGAAATTCCTTCCAGGTCTCTCCCTCTTCCCCCATATTGTCAATGTCGGATTTTGCTGTTTTGAATCAAGTGGGGGCCAGGGTAAAGGGAAGGACAGTGACTTGCTGGCACTGCCATAGCACCACCTGTGGGGTTTGCCTTGGGTGAATCTCTTCATAAAGACAGTTAATAAAGCTTGATTCATAAATACATAGTGAGTTGTTGGGGGCTTAATGAGGGGTTATGAACCTCTTTCTCACCTACCTAATGCACAAAATCCATACTGGGCCAGATCAATGGCCCATCTACCGGTAGTCCAGTATCCTGCTTCTAGCAGTGGCCAATCCAGGTCACAAGTACTTGGCAGAAACCCAAATAGTAGCAACATTTCATGCTGCCAATCCCAGGGCAAGCAGTGGCTTCCCCATGTCCATCTCATTGGATTTTTCCTCCAGGAACTTGACCAAACTTTTTAAAAACCCAGATATGCTAACCGCCATCACCACATCCTCTGGCAACAAGTCCCAGAGCTTAACTATTCTTTGAGTGAAAAAAATATTTCCTCCCATTTGCTTTAAAAGAATTTTCATGCAATTTCATTGAGTGTCCCCTGGTCTTTGTACTTTTGAAACAAGTAAAAAATCGATTTACTTCTATTCGTTCTACACCACTCAGGATTTTGTAGACCTCAATCATATCCCCCCTCATCCGTCTCTTTTCCAAGCTGAAGAGCCCTAACCTCTTTTGCCTTTCCTCATATGAGAGGTATTCCATCCCCTCTATCATTTTGGTCTCTCTTTTGAACCTTTTCTAATTCCACTAGGTGAAGTTGCACCATGGAGCGATACAGAGCCATTATAATATTTTTGTTCTTATTTTGCATCCGTCTCCTAATAATTCCTAGCATCCTGTTTGCTTTTTTTTTGGCTGCCGCTGCACACTGGACAGATGATTTCAGTATATTGTCTACAATGGCAACTAAGTCTTTTTCTTGAGTGCTGACTCCTAAGTTGGACCCTAGGTAGGATCAGGTAACTATGATCAGATTATTCTTCCCAATGTGCATCACTTCCATTTGTCTACATTAAATTTCATCTGCCATTTGAGTGCCCAGTCTTCCAATTTCCTAAGGTCTAGGTGGAGGAGTAGCCTAGTGGTTAGTGCAGTGGACCTTGATCCTGGGGAACTGGATTCAATTCCCACTGCAGCTCCTTCTGACTCTGGGCAAGTCACTTAACCCTCCATTGCCACAGGTAGAAATTACATACTATGTAAACCACTTTGAATGTAGTTGCAAAAACTACAGAAAGGCAGTATATCATCCCTTTCCTGCAATTTTTCACAATCTGTATGCGTTTTGACAACTTTGATTAATTTTGTGTCATCTGCAAATTTAATCACTTCACTCATCATTCCAATTTCCAGATCTTTTGTAAGTATGTTAGGAAAGCACCAGTCTCAGTACAGATCCCTGGCGCAGTCCAGGGCCGCCGAGAGACTGCCCTCTTGCTGCCCCGCCTCCCGAGGTCACCGCCGCCGCTCCCCCCCCCCCCCCGAGGTCACCACCACTCCCCCCTCCCCGAGATCGCCACAGCCACTGCTCCCCCCCCCCCCCGAGGTTGCCACTGCCACTCCGCATTCCACCCCCCCCCCCAAGGTTGCCACCACCGCTCCCCCCCTCCGTCCGCCACCAGGCTGGGCCCCCTGCATTGAAATCGCAGTCTCACCTCTGTGAAAGCAGCGCTGCAAGCAGCAGAACGCCTCCCTTTGGCCCTCCTTCCCTCCTTGTGTCCCGCCCTCGCGGAAGTTATGTCAGATGAGGGCGGGACACAGGGAAGGAAGGAGGGTCAAAGGGAGGCGTTCTGCTGCTTGCAGCGCTGCTTTCACGGAGGTGAGACTGCGATTTCAATGCAGGGGGCAGACGGTTGACGACGGAGGGCGGGTGGGACTGCGGTGCCAGGCCCCCCTTGGAAGCCCTGGCCCGGGGAATTTTGTCCCCCCTGCCCCCCCATCTCAGCGGCTATGGCACAGTCCATTATTACCCTCCTCCATTGAGAAAAATGACTATTTAATCCTATCTTCTGTTTTCTGTCCAATAACCAATTCTTAATCCAAAGAAGGACATTTCCTCCTATCCAGTGACTCCTTAATTTTTCTCAGGAGTCTCTCATGAGGTACTTTGTCAAAGCTTTCTGAAAATCTAGATACACTACATGAACCGGCTCACCTTTATTGACATGAAGCAAAGTGGTGAGGCAACACTTCCCTTGGCTGATCCCATGCTGGCTCTGTCCCATTAAACCATGTTTGTCTATGTGTTCTGTAATTTTATTCTGGGTTTCCACTTTTATGCCCATCACTGAAGTCAGGCTTCCCAGCCTGTAATTTCCTGGATCACCCCTGAAACCCTTTTTAAAAATCGGCCTCACACTGACCACCCTCCAGTCTTCAGGTACTACAGACAATTTTAACAACAGGTTACAGGTCACTAGCACCAGATCAGCAATTACATGTTTGAGTTCTTTCAATACTTTGGGGTGTATACCATCCAGTCCAGGTGATTTCTCACTCTCCAACTTGTCGGTTTGGCTCAGTACGTCTTCTAGATTCATAAGATTTCTTTCAGGACCTCCTTATCACCCCTGAAAACCATTTCTGGTATAGGTAGATCTCTTGCATCTTCCTCCATAAAGACCAAAGCAAAGAATTAATTCAATCTCTCCGCTATGAGCCTTGTCCTCCCTGAGTGCTTCTTTTGCTCCTTCCTGATCTAATGATCCCACAGGCTTCCTGAGTTTTTGTCTCTTTTAGCCTTCTTTATCAATGCTTTGCATCTGGCTTAATAGTGCTCTAATAGCCTCTTTCACTTCACTTCACTTTTAACCATGCTTGCTGTCATTTGCTCTTTTTTTTCACCATTGTTTATATGTGGAATACATCTGATCTGGGCTTCCACAGTGGCATTTTTAAACAACATCCACACCCTGATTTAAAGTCCTAACCTTTGTGGCCGATCCTTTCAGCTTCTTTTCTACCATTTTCCTCATTTTGTTATAGTCGCCCTTTCGAAAATTCAAAGTTGCTACAGTAGATTTCCTTAGTGACTTCACTCCAGATAGCTCAAATTTACATAGTAACATACTAAATGACAGCAGGTAAAGACCTGTACGGTCCATCCAGTCTTCCCAACAAGATAAACTCATTTTACATGGTATGCGATACTTTATATCTATATCAGAGTTTGATTTGTCCTTGCCTTTCTCAGGGCACAGACCATAGAAGTCTGCCCAGTACTGTTCTGAAGCTAACGTCGAAGCCCTTTAAAATTTACACTCTAGCCCATCTCTGTCTATTCAGTCACGATCAGGGCATAGACCGTAGAAGTCTGCCCAGCACTGGTTTTGCTTCCCAGTTACTGGCGTTGCCACCCAATCTCCACTCAGCTTCTGTGGCTCTATTCCTTCTAAACAGGATTCCTTTGTGTTTATCCCACACATGTTTGAATTCCATTACCGTTTTCATCTCCACCACCTCCCGCGGGAGGGCATTCCACGCTGATCATAAATTTGATCATGTTATGATCACAGTTTCCCAGCGGATCCAACACTGTTACCTCTCGTACTATGCCCCGCATTCCTCTAATGACTAGGTCTAAAACATCTCCCTCTTCTCATTGGTTCCTGGACCAGTTGCTCCAAGAAGCAGTCATTTATTATATCTAGAAATTTTACCTCCCTAGCGCTACCTGATGTAATATTTATCCAATCAATATTCAGGATAATTGAAATCACCCACTATTATAATGTTGCCGAATTTGCCAGCTTTCCTAATTTCTGTAAACATTTGTTCATCTATCTTCTGTGTAGGTGAAGTTTGGGGGGGGGGGGCATCCTCATGTCCTAATGTGCCCAAATTTTGAATATATTCTATGGATAATCTGCTCATTGCTTCCATATCGCTGGTGAAATTTGCTCTAAATTTCCCAGCAGAAAACAAATTCCAGGGCAGTGGCGTAGCCAAGGGTGGGCCTGGATGGGCCCAGGCCCAACCACTTTGGGCTCAGGCCCACCCAGTAGCAGCACACCAATGATGTGGCTGGTAGGGATTACCAAGCCTCACCAGCTGAAAACTCCCAACATCTGTCCCTCCTACATACCTTGCAAATAGCAGATCTTCGCCTGCGGCAAGCAGCGACTGATACATACTACTCGCACCGGCCCCACAGCCTTCCCTCTGATGTATTCCCGCCTATGTGGAAACAGGAAGTTGCATCAGTGGGAAGGCTGTGGGGCCAACGTGAACAGTGTGTATTAGTTGTTGCTCACTGCCGGTGAAAATCTGCTATTTAAAAGGTATGCGGGAGAGGGGGGATGTTTGAGAGACCATATGGCATGCAGGTGAGAGAAGGAGAGACTAAATCACCTGTAGGATGGGGCAGGGTTCTTCTGCCCACCCATCTTGGGCCCAGGCCCACCTAAAATTGAGTGCCTGGCTACGCCCCTGTTCCAGGGTAACGGAACTTGTAACTTAGCTGTACTTCTAGCGGCAGATTGTCACCGCTGTACATGAAATGGCTAGTTCCTCGTGTTTACACACCACCTGAGCACAGACTTTTTCAGAATACCAGCCTTTTTGCAATTCATTCTCCTTCCACACATGTGTGAGTGGCGGCTGTTTACTAAAAGTGTTTCTGTTTGGCACACGCGAGTGGCGGAGCAGATAAACGCAAGGGGCATTCAGATGGGAAGGAAGCGTCCCCACTTATAATATTAGCCCCATAGAGGCACTGAGCACAGTCTGTGTATCTTTTAAACACTGCTGCAGGGGTTTAAAAAAAAACCACGTTGCCACAGCTGAGCAATTCACCAGTTTATTTTCCGTTGCTAGAAAATGAAATATGTCGTCTTTGGAAATGTGCATTTCTTATGCTTTGTTCAGCTCAGGAAGAAATGCACTTCCGTTTCTCTTTCTTTACTGTTCCGTGGCTTACAAAGTTCGGTTTCTTGGGGCTACCATTTCTTTTTTTGATGTAGTTATTTATAATTTGCAGTTTCATATTCTTTACTAGATGTTGTTTGTGTTTTCTGCGGGTAACTGAGGTCAGGGATTCTGTGTAGAAATTTGTAATGGTCTCATTTCTCAAGCGGAGGTAAGTTGGTTTTCTAGAATGTTTCCAGTGCTGACTCCTCATAGGTAAAGTTGATGCAACTTGGTGCTGGTACGATATGTTTGGTAACTTATCTGGTTTTATTTTTAGATCCTTCACACTTAGAGAAATTTCTTTTTGGGAAAGTCTTCACTTACGCATTCTGGGGTGAAATGAAGTTTTCTATGTTTTGCGATATAAAGGAATAGTGGTTAAAGTTTTAATTTGTGCCTGTAAGAGACAGATAATTACACTGAGATTTATGTGGGCTATTTCTTCTGATGTTTTCTCCTTGAAATGCACTGGAATGTTGGTATTATTATTATTATTATTATTATGTTGTTTGATAATGTTTAAAAATAAGAAATGATCTTGTAATCATTCTCAGAAATTAAAAAAAAAGAAGTTAAATAAAAAAGAAACAATGAATATACACAATTAAATAAATCACAAACAGTTAAACTAAACCAGACATATTTCTATGTTCCTTCTGGCAGTGGAGAGAGTTTGTTGCTGTCACTGATGAGACACCAGAATTTGAGCAGAATCTTTTCTACATAGTAACATAGTAGATGACGGCAGAAAAAGACCTGCACGGTCCATCTAGTCTGCCCACGATAAACTCATATGTGTATACCTTACCTTGATTTGTACCTGTCTTTTTCAGGGCACAGACCGTATAAGTCTGCCCAGCAGTATTTCCCGCCTCCCAACCACCAGTCCCGCCTCCCATCATCGGCTCTGGCACAGACCCCGTATAAGTCTGCCCTCCCCCATCCTAGCCTCTCAACCACCAACCCCTCTTCCCCCCCGCCACCCAATTTCAGGTAAGCTTCTGTGGATCCATTCCTTCTGCGTGTTAAGTTCTTTCTGCTCTGCACCTGTTGTTGGGGGAGTTTCATTGATTGGTCTAGGAATGTTCCATGCGAATGACTGATTATATTTTATCAATGTATTTTCAAATATATATATATATATATGGATAATGTCAGACTGTTTCAGTCACCAAACGGACAGATACTATGGGCTCGATATTCAGCCAGTGGCAGACAGTGTGTTTGCTGTCCGTTGCCGACGTTAAACCTGGGTATTCAACGCTGAGCTGTTTCCGGCTACTGGCATCGAATATCCGAGTTTATTGTGGCTGCTAAAAAGTTAATCAGCTGTTCGAATATTCATCGCTAATTGGTTAACGTTTTAGCGGTCAAAGATGGCCCTGCTTTTTAAGCGGATTCAGCACCGTTACCTCTCGTGCTAGGCCCCCCATTCCACTAAGGACTAGATCTAAAATGGCTCCCCCTCTCATTGGTTCCTGGCATAGGAGCCAACTTTTCAAAATTATTGGGGGTGCTAAACCCAATGAAAATAACCGCTCCCTGGACACATACAAGGAATTTTCTCAATATTGGGAGTGCTCCAATGGTTCCTGGACCAGTTGCTCCAAGAAGCAGACATTTATTTCATCTAGAAAGGTTACCTCACCGGCACTCAGTTTGGCACTTATTATGTTCACCTAACTGACTATGTTATGTGATGTAGTCGGTTAGCACCTGGCCTCTGACCAGGAGGTAACCAGTTCTCTCTCGCTGAATATCCACAGTTAGGCACTTAAACACTATTTAACCAGCCGGGAGCCATTCGTAGTTTTGGATATCGGATGGTATCTGTATATTTGTGGGCTGGGTTGGGGGGAGTGAGGACAGGCCAAAAATGTGTCCGAATAGCTGTGATAGTCAGCTGATATCTGGATACGTTACTCATTTAGTTGAGGCCCTGTTGAATAACAGATCAAAACTAAACAGATATTGTCAACGCAGTCCCTATAGTATCCATATATACGGTGTCCGTAAGTTTTCCAAACAACCCAAAACTCTACTGCAGCAGAAACTTCTGTCTGAAATTTGAGGCCTTTCTGAGTACTTTATTTGTCAACAGGATGAAGCTCCAGCGCATTGAGCTCGCAAAACAGTTGAGCTCTTAATTAATGAAACCCCAGAGGTCGTTGAGCCGACAGCTCTGTGCCAAGTTTGAAGAAGGACACTTTGAACACAAATTATGAATTAATCAAGAAAAAAACCATTATACTAATGTACTTTGAAAGGTCAGACTAAATGTTTAAACAATTGCAAAGTATTTTGAAACTACGTTAACGGGTCCCTTTTTCCGGACACGTGAAATAATCAGGGACCGTTATCTGTATAGATAGCAGGGCTGAATCTACAGATTAAGTTAAACACCACTGCCAGCATTTAACTTAATGTGGTGACCATGCTGGCTGACAATTTACCCATCTGTACGGCTCATAACGCAAGATTGGGCAAAAGATGGGATGAAAAAGCAGAAGCTGGCTCAGGGCACCACAGTCGCTTGAGCTGGCCTGGGGCCAATATCCCACTTCCTGACACCATCACCTTCCTTTGCCCCAGTGGTGTGCTGGTAACTTTTTAACAACGGGCTGCAATTTGGAGGGGGGGGCTCAGGGGTGGTCTAGAGGTACAACACATTCCTCTCTCCCCCCCCCCCCCCCCGTGCGGACGTGCTAGGCATATCTTTGCTGACAGGGATGCTGAGCCCCGCCAGTCAAATAAATGGACTGTCGCCACTCACCAGTGCTTGTTTCTGGCTCGGAGCATGTGCGAGAAGCCCTGGCATGATGCTCAGAGCTGGAAGGCAGCAGGAAGTGGTGGCAGGACTCGGCATCCCTGCCAGCAAAGGAAAAGGGAGTTCAGGAGAGGACTCAGTTGGGGGAGAGGCTACTTTAACATCCAGCTCCCCAAATTCTTAAAAACTTAACAAACGGCTGTTGAGCCGGTACGAGCTGGCTCCAGCACACACTGCTTTGCCCCCTTGGAAAGAGTCATCGGGAACTCAGTACCTTGTTCTTGCTGCTGCCTCTTTCTCTACTAAGGGTTTCCATAGTCTCCTGAACTGCCCACACTATGCAGGTCCTGTTTTAGGGAGAAACTGGCACAGGAGGGGGCAGTAGTAGGGAAGTTCCTGCTCACTTTCTCCTCCTGCTGGTGGGAATGGTTAGCGCAGTCCGTAATTGAAGAAATTAGAATTTTCCACCAGCACCAGTAGCTTTGACCCACCCTTTCTTCCCCTACAACATACAAGCTGGAGACCTCTGTTTTCGAGACTTGTCCAAGGTCTTTCTGGAACAGTTCTGGCCCCACTAATGGATCGCTTTTCTCCATGTGCATCCGGCTGCTCTTATCTTAACTAAAACTCATCTGCCACTTTATTGCCCCTCTCCTTAAATTCTATGAAACCCAAGCACCGGATATCATGACTGATCAGACAGTAAGGAATTGAGAAACGGAGAAGCCACCCCAAGACAAAGGAGGGGTAAACAGCACAGAACAGCACTTCTAATCTGAAGCCCCTTACTGGGCAGACTGGATGGGTCCCTGCTGACATTTACTAGGTTACTATGGAATCCCTCCTTGTCGTGGGTATAGTAACATAGTAGATGACGGCAGAAAAAGACCTGCACGGTCCATCCAGTCTGCCCAACAAGATAACTCATATTTGCTACTTTTTGTGTATACCCTACTTTGATTTGTACCTGTGCTCTTCAGGGCACAGACCGTATAAGTCTGCCCTGCACTATCCCCGCCTCCCAACCACCAGCCCCGCCTCCCACCACCGGCTCTGGCACAGACCGTATAAGTCTGCCCAGCTCTATCCTCGCCTCCCAACCACCAGCCCTGCCTCCCAACCACCGGCTCTGGCACAGACCGTACAAGTCTGTCCAGCACTATCCCCGCCTCCCAACCACCAGTCCCGCTTCCCACCACCGGCTCTGGCACAGACCGTATAAGTCTGCCCAGCACTATCCCCACCTCCCAACCATCAGCCCCGCCTCCTGATCTTGACTAAGCTCCTGAGGATCCATTCCTTCGGCACAGGATTCCTTTATGCTTATCCCACGCATGTTTGAATTCCGTTACCGTTTTCATTTCCACCACCTCCCGCGGGAGGGCATTCCAAGCATCCACTAACTCTCTCTGTGAAAAAATACTTCCTGACATTTTTCTTGAGTCTGCCCTCCTTCAATCTCATTTCATGTCCTCTCGTTCTACCATCTTCCCATCTCCGGAAAAGGTTCGTTTGCGGATTAATACCTTTCAAATATTTGAACGTCTGTATCATATCACCCCTGTTTCTCCTTTCCTCCAGAGTATACATGTTTAGTTCAGCAAGTCTCTCCTCATACGTCTTGTAACGCAAATCCCATACCATCCTCGTAGCTTTTCTTTGCACCGCTTCAATTCTTTTTACATCCTTAACAAGATACGGCCTCCAAAACTGAACACAATACTCCAGGTAAATCTTATGGCCAGCTTTACTAAGATGCAGAACGGTGCTAGACTGCACTAATACTGTCAGTACTCTTATTAATAAAATGATACCTGTCCGTGCGTACAGACATAGAAGCTTCTTTTAGGGTGAGCAAGGAATCCCACCCACTGCACCTATATTTGTAACCTGTCTTGAGCTCTGGTTTGGAATGCAGAATAATCAACTTTAAATCTAGTCATATCTGCCCAGTTTCCTTTTGCAAATAACTCAGGGCTGGCTCTACCACTAAGCACACTAGGCACCTGCCTGGAGTGCAGGAATGTCAGCAGTGCGGCTCTGGTGTGATAGGGCAGTGGCACTTTAAAGCAACCCATGTGGTGTGGGGCCTTTCAGCGCTCGCCCATTCTCAAAGCTTGCCACATCCCACCCTTCTTGACAGGAAGTTTGCATGAGAAGGGAAAGGACAATGGCAGGCCCTAAGCAGGGGCCTATACCACGCACGGTACTTTTTAGAGATGCAATACTCCCAGGCAGAGATAGGGGGAGGCGGCAGATGTGGTTGCAGACTCAGATGAAAGGGAAGAAAGAAGTTGGGGAAGGGATGAGAGGGGAGATGCTGGACACAGTGAGGAGGGCTGTGACTGTGACATTATAGGTGCTAGAGGATTTACAGAGGAATGGTGAGCAGAAATTGCATTGCCTTTTCATACCCACCCTACTACATGGACAACTTCTGCAGAAGGAAAGATTCTGTGTAGTTGAAATTTATTTTGTGTGTGTGAGTTGGGGGGGGGGGGGGAGAGCAGCACAGAGCCAGAGGTGGCACCCTAGACATCCTACTGTACTTCACATTTTGAATGTATCCTGTTGAGAATATACTCTTTGCTTCCACAATGTTGCCAAAAATTTGCTCTAAATTCCCTACAGAAGGAAAGATGCTGGCCACTTAGAAGGAGGGCCAATGGAGGGAAAGGGGAGATGCTAGAAACTTGAGGAGGGGGCTAAGAAAAGGAAGAGGAGGAAAAGCAAGGGGAAATTCTGGATCCTTAGAGAGGGGAGGGCTAGGAGAGGGACTAGGGAAAGTAAGGGAAGATGCTGGTCCCTTGGGGAAGGCTAGGGGTGGGGAGATGCTGAACATATTAGGGGGGAGTAGAAAAGGGAAGGGGAGATGCTGGACCCTTGACAGGGGTGCTAGAGAAGAAGAGATTCTGGACACTTGGGAGGGAGTAGGAAAGGGAATGGGAGATGCTAGATCCCTGGGGATGGTTCAGAAAGGGATGGGGATGTGCTGGACACATTATTATTATAGTCTTATATCCCGCAACTACCAACCAGTTCAGTGCGGGTTACAATCAAGATGATATATGTATTTTCTTGAGGAATTCTTCAATAACACAACAAAGCATTTCAGAATTTCAACAAACCATAGCGACAATTAATTCAGATGATATCTTCTAAACAGCAAGGTATCCAACATCTTTCTAAATAAACTATAATTTTTCAGTTGCCTAAACCGAAAACATGACTGAAAATTAAAATAATCTCTCAGCTGATTCTGAAACCAGGTAGGAAAAGGATTTTGAGCTAATTTCGGTGCTGTAACTGAAATTTGTTTTTTCCTTTATCTGAAAGATTCATAGTTCTCCATCTACTACGTGAGATTGGGCTCCTTAATGTCAGGAACATTTCTTTACTCCAGGAATTTATTCTAGAGCATCATTGCTCCATTTTTGACATAATGAAACTTGGTTAAAGTCAGGAGAGGAATCTTACCTTGTTCAGTCCTCACCCCCAGATCTTTCCTATCTGGCCAAATATAATTTCAATCAACAGGGAAGTGGCGTTGCTCTCTTATTTCATAAATCCCTACCAAAAGTTGAGATTACATCTTCAGTTGCCGTACTTTGAGGCACTTTTGGCTTATTTGGATTTCTTAGAACACTTTTTGCTGGTTTATTGTCCTCACTATAAATTAAGTGGGTTGGGATCAATTAGCATAACTTTATTGGATGTCTCCTCATGTGTCTCTAAACTAATTGTTCTGGGAAGCCTTAATATTCATTGAAGACCCACCTCGTACTTGTAGGGAAAACTGAATTTCTTCATTTTACAGATGTTTTGCACATTGTTCTGGTGGGCAAACTTTGCAGGCTCCTTGTTGAAGGCTTCCTGTTGGACGTCCTGTCGGCTTCTACTTCAGCCCCTCTTTCCTGGACTCTTTCCATTCACCTCTTACTTTTTTTTGTATTTTGCCTGCTTCTCCTGATGAAAGCGTAGTAGTAACAAGAAACTTAGAGTCTTGGGATGTTGGCTTGGTTGCTGCTACTTGTTCAGCTTTGCTAAAACCATCTACTTCTTTAACATTAGAAGATAAATGTGCTCATTTTCAAAGCCTCTTTGTGGAATTCCTCTCTCTTGCGAATGCTTTGAGTGTTATCATCAGTCTTGGTTTCATCATGACCTTTGCCTGCTTAAAAGGCTGAGAGGACCTGGCGATGTCCTTTGGTTATGTAGAGGACAGCTGCGTAGTTATCGTAATAGTATTAAATAGGCTAAAAAGAAATATTTTTCTAACCTTATTAGAATGAGCACTAGTTCATCGAAGAAACTCTTTAGTCTTATATCTAACTTGGCCTCTCTTGTTGTTGTCTCCTCGCAGACTCCAGATCTTGATGCCAGAGCTTAACTTTTTGTACATAAGGTTGGACACCTTTCTCAGTCTTTTTGTGGTCCTAGCCCAAATAGTTCTGCTTTTAACAACGCTTCACTTTTTTACCTTTCCAAACTTATTAATGACATGTCTGAAGCAACATGAATTCTGGGTCCTATTCCAGCTTATCTTATCAAAACCCTGGTGGAAGGGCTCTTTCCTTCTGTCCTTGACATCATTAGTGCTAGTCTCTAGCTGGAAAGATGCTATTGTTCAAAATCAAATCTTGGTCCTCACACTGCTGCAATATTCTGTTTGTTACTAAGATACAGGATAGGGTTGCTCTTCTCCAGTTTAAGTCTGTCCTTACTAAGAGAAATGTTCTCCATTTCTGAGAGTTCCGATTTTGAGAACATCACAGTACAGAAACTTGCCTGATGTTTCTGGTTAGTGAAGTACGTCAATTTCTGAATTCCGTAAACTATGCCATTATTATTTCACTTGACCTATCCACAGGTTTGACTTAGTAAATCAACCACTAGCTTTTTTTCCAGACCGTCTGATCTCAGTATGGTTGCCACTGTTTGACTGCCTGAGCATTTAGAGGGTATACCAACTCTTTTCGACAGAAATTAACTACTGGGGTTCCTCAGGGCTCTGTATTTGCACCAGTGTTGTTCATTCTCTAGGAATTACTCCTTATTTGTTTGCAGACGATACATAACTACCCTGTGTTGTTGATACTAATGTTCTTGATGTACAACTGCTGAATTATGGCTTTGTCATCACGTATTGCTCAATGACTAGAACTTAAACCACCTTAAGCTCAGTCTTGAAAAATGTGTTGCTATATGGGTTACTACCTTAGAACCTCATGTTGATGGTTATGCCCTGACTCTTCAGATCTTAGTCTTTGATCCTCACCTTGGCCTTTGATGTACAAATTTACTTAGTTAGAGGAGCCTGGGGGGGGGTTCTTGGTTTTTTTTTTTTTTTTTTGGTACAGTAGGGTAACTTAGGTCTCTGTTAGGTGAGTTATTCCTCCATTGCCCTAGGTACAAAAAACTTAGGGACGCTTTTACATAGCAGAAGTAAGCCCAATGCTTACTGCTCGCTCTTTCGGGACTACTGCCGGCCCAATGCGGCTACCAGCGGTAGTCCTGCCCTGAGTGCTTGCCATTTCCAAGGGAAAAAGAAAACCCCCAGAAATGGCTTGCGTGGTGATAACCTGGTGGTAATCTGGCATTTCTGTGCTCTGCCCAGTTACCATGGGGTTAGAACAGGAGCCCTTTTCACCACCTCAATGGGTGGTGGTAAAGGCTCCCTGTCGCACGGCCATGCGGTAAGAGTTCTCTTACCATATGGCCATGTGTGCCTGGGATGTTTTTACCCACTGCGTCAAAAAGGGCCCTGGTGCGTGGGAAAAACGCGCCCCCCCCCCCCCCCCCCCCCGGTCATAAGCAAAGGGCCCTTTTTCCCGCAGTTTAGTAAAAGGACTCCTTTGATTGTGAGTCCACTAGAGACAAAGTACCTGCATATGATACATGTAAACCACTGTGGTTCTACCACAGAAAAGCGTTATATCAGGAATCTAATAAACATAATAAACATTGGTTGATTGTTAGTCGATTGGACTATTGTAATATTCTTTATAATAGTATCCATCTATCTGCGCTGAAGAAACATCCAGCTGTTATTGTATAATTCAACCTTTTGACTATGTCTCTTCTCTTCTAAAGGAAAGCCATTGGTTGTTGGTTGCCTGTAGAGTAAAATTGAAGCTACTTATCCTTGCTTTTAAGGCAATTAAGACCAGTCTGCTGGCATTCACTTTTGAATGTGTCGATTCCTCACACTTTAGTGCGTCTTCTACGTTCCCAGGACAATAATTTTTTTTATTCTACCTCTGTCAAAAACATATCATGAAATTACTCTGAATTTTGCATTCTACGTTTTAGCTCTATTACCATGAGATCCAACAGATCTTGGGACAGAGGCTTCTTCGACCAGGTTCACAGCAGGTCTTAACAGCTACTACGTTTCTGTGGCGTTTGGGCTTGAGGTTTGCAGTGGAGCCGCTAGACTTTTCTTATTCAGAAAAAAAATGTTTTTTTCCTACCTTTGTTGTGTGAGTGTTGCTTTGGTCTTAGTGTCTCTTGTCTGCTTTTCCTTTTTCTTAACTCTGTCCAGAATCTCCTGTTCTTTTGACCTTTCTTCTCTATGTCCACCACCATCTTTCTTATGTGTCTTTATCCGTCCTATCAAGTGTCTCCCCTCTGTGTCCCTGTCCCTATGATCCCTCCAGAGCCAGGATCTGTTTTGTGCCCCTCTTCCTCCTCATGACTAGATTCCCTCATTTCTCTTCCCTTCCTCCTACACTCCCTTTGACCCCCAATCCATCTTTTGTAGTCTGGCATCTCCCTCCTTCCCTCTGTTGAGCCAGCATCTCTCCCCCAGTCCAGTCTGTGTGTGTGTGTCTCTGTCTCTTCCCTCTGCTCTCCCCCCCCCCCCAGTCCAGCATCTGCCCCCTTTTTTCCACCTCACCTATGCTCCAGGTCTCTCTTACCTCAGTTCCCCCACCCCCAGGTCTCCCTGTGCCCCCGCTCTGCTGCTCTTCTAAATGCTGTGGCATGTTGTGGCAGAGGTATCACCGAAAACTATTCTTGTCTGATGGGCCCTTTTGTCTACCATGTGCCTCCCACAGGAAATTGCATCAGAGCGGTGGGACATGGCAGAAGAAAGGCCCCGTTGGATAGAGAGCAGCCTTCAATGCTGTGTCTGCCATGACAGAGGTCAAGGTGGAGAGATCCTGGACCCAGACCCGGGCACGGGATTGTGGGGGGGGAGGAGAGGCAAGTAAGGGAGGTGGCAATTTCAGATGGTCCCTACCATTGGATGGCCCTGGGCATTTTACTGGGCTTAATCAATGGTAGCTCTGGAACTCATTGCCGGAAGGCGTGGTAAAAGCAGTTAACGTAGCTCGGTTTAAAAAAAAAGAGGTTTGAACAAATTTCTGGAGGAAAAGTCCATAAACTGTTAAGGTAGACCTGGGAAAAGCCGCTGCTTATCTCGGAGATTAGGCAGCATGAAATCTCGCTCTTCTTTGGGATCCTGCCAGGTACTTGTGACCTGGATTGGCCAGTGTTGGAAGCAGGATACTGGACTAGATGGACCTTCTGTCTGACCCAGTGGAGCAACCCTTTCTGTTCTTCTGTAAATCGCTGTGATGTTTTAATGAACAGCAGAATATAAAGATTTATAGAAAGTAATAGAAAATTGAACTGCTCACATACTTTAAGGCTGTCCTAATAGGAAGCTCAATATGCCAGTATTTAAAAGAAAAATTCCTCTGCTTTCCACTTGTATACAGTATTTGTTTTAACGCTGTAAATGATCAGAGCCCAAAGTGTACTGAGAAACGTCTGCCTTTAACTCTTCTGTCTGTACCTTGGGATAAGCCCGTGAAGCATTTTAATGGTCCCAGGAATAATCTGTACCTACATCCTTTTCCTGCTTTTTCCCTCCTCTAGGAAATGTCCTAACAGATTATTCCACATTAAGCAATTAAAGATGTGGATCTTTTTACTTGACGAACCTATTTTTATTCTATTCTGTCTGTCATATTTTGATCTGATTTGGTTTTTCTATTGTGTCTTGCTCGGACATTTTAATTTGATGGAGTTCATAACAGTCGTAACACTTGTTTATTTTTGATGCGCTAAGTTTATTGCTGTCTGTTATGTAATGTGTGTTTATTTTGCTGTTATACATTGAGTGCATAGGGCAGTAATTCCTGAAGTAAACATGATTATTATAGCCTAATAAAAAATAGATGTATCTGTCCTTCCTCTGATCTTCCCACCCAGTCCCTTTTCTAACTCTCCTGACCTTCAAACCCTTTCCACAGCTTCCCAATCCTGACTTCTAAATCCTTTCCACTGCTTCCCGTTCCTGACCTCCAATCGCTTCACTTTCCACAGCTTCCCATTCCTGACTTCTAAATCCTTTCCACAGCTTCCCGATCCTGACTGCCAATCGCTTCCCTTTCCATAGCTTCCCATTCCTGACTTCTAAATCCTTTCCACAGCTTCCCGTTCCTGACCTCCAATTGCTTCCTTTTCCTCAGCTTCCCATTCCTGACTTCTAAATCCTTTCCACAGCTTCCCGTTCCTGACCTCCAGTCGCTTCCCTTTCTACAGCTTCCCATTCCTGACTTCTAAATCATTTCCTCAGCTTCCCATTCCTGACTTCTAAATCCTTTCCACAGCTTCCCATTCCTGACCTCCAATTGCTTCCCTTTCCTCAGCTTCCCATTCCTGACCTCTAAATCCTTTCCACAGCTTCCCGTTCCTGACCTCCAATTGCTTCCTTTTCCTCAGCTTCCCATTCCTGACTTCTAAATCCTTTCCACAGCTTCCCGTTCCTGACCTCCAGTCGCTTCCCTTTCTACAGCTTCCCATTCCTGACTTCTAAATCATTTCCTCAGCTTCCCATTCCTGACTTCTAAATCCTTTCCACAGCTTCCCATTCCTGACCTCCAATTGCTTCCCTTTCCTCAGCTTCCCATTCCTGACCTCTAAATCATTTCCTCAGCTTCCCATTCCTGACTTCTAAATCCTTTCCACAGCTTCCCATTCCTGACCTCCAATTGCTTCCCTTTCCTCAGCTTCCCATTCCTGACCTCTAAATCCTTTCCACAGCTTCCCGTTCCTGACCCCCAATCCTTTGCCCCCTCCTTCCTCATTCTCTGCCACTGATCTTTTTCATACCTTCCACCTCACTGTGCCAGCTGGAACCAGGCCAGTTACTGACAGTTCTTCAGGTCTGAGAAAGTGTGATGCCAACCCACAACCATCATTTTCACGGTAGGATGGAGATGGACTCGGTTTCCCCAGGTTTTGCAGTGGCCAGTGGAATATACAGCACTGACTGCCAACCCCTCGGAGAAAGTAGTATAATTGCTGTGTTAGTCCACTTTAAAGTGGGGGTAGCCTACTCATTAATGTAGTGGACTGAGAACCAGGTTCAGTTCCCACTGCAGCTCCTTGTGACTCTGGGCAAGTCATTTAACCCTCCCTTGCCCCAGGTACAAAATAAATATCTGTATATATTATGTAAACCACTTAGACTGTAACCACAGAAAGGCAGTAGATCAAATTCTATCCCTTTCCCTAAAACAAAACCAAAGAGAGGAAAATAAGAACAGCCATACTGGGTCAGACCAATAGTCTATCCCGTTTCCAAACAGTGGCCAAGCCAGGTTGGCCACAGGATGCTGGGCTTGGTGGACCTTTGGTCTGTCCCAGTATGGCAATACTTATGTACCTGGCAGAAACCCAAATACCCAAGAGGGGCTCATCTGGGATTTGAACTCAGAACCTCTCACAGCCTAAGTGAGAATCATACCCCTAGACCAACAAGCCACGGAAGATACCTTCATTGTTGGACTAACAATATATTTTTTGAGAAGCTTTCAAAGGCAGAGTCACCTTCTTCAGGTCAGATATGAGCAAGAAATGACTATCAAAATATATGTAGTGCAAGATGAAAAGCATTCCAATGACTGTTACTTCAGAATTCTGGCCTGCCCTCCAGCTCCCCCCATCACACTCCCCTGCTACTGAATCTATACACTTGGATCAAGGCCTTCCTTCCTTGTACCTATGGGACTGAGAAAATGTTTGTGAACCTCCTAGGGATGTTGCACAGTTTATACTCATAACAAGGCTTGATAAGAGAAAAGGATAATCTCACTGGATAAAATAATGCAGACAAAAAGGATATATTTTGATTATTTATGCAACAAAAAGATTCAACAATAAGTCGTAATGTGAAAACAAAGCAAAAAAAATGGATAATCCTTGGTACTCAGACACTTGGGTAATGCTGAAAAAGTCCTGTAGATCATTAGAAAAACATTAGAGGAAATATAAGGATGACATTTCCTATTCTAATTGGAGAGAAAAGATGAGACAATATAAGTTGGCCATTAAGGAAGCAAAAATACTTTATTATGGGACCGTTGCTTTTTAACATACTTATAAATGATCTAGAGATGGGAATAACTAGTGAAGTAATTCAATTTGTTGATGACACAAAGTTATTCGAAGATGTTAAATCACAAGAGGATTGTGAAAAATTGCAAGATGACCTTACAAGACTGTGCATCCAAATGGCAGATGACGTTTAATGTGAGCAAGTGCAAAGTGACGCATGTTGGAAAGAGGGACCAGAATTATAGCTATGTAATGCAAGGTTCCACTTTAGGAGTCACCGACCAAGGGATCTAGGTTTTGCCGTTGATGATATGTTGAAACCTTCTGCTCAGTGTGCTGTTGCGGCTACGAAAGCAAATAGAATGTTACTTATTATTAGGAAAGGAATGGAAAACAAAAATGAGGATGTTATAATGCCTTTGTATCACTCCACGGTGCGACCGCACTTCAAATACTGTGTGTAGTTTTGGTCACTGCTTCTCAAAAAAGATATAGTGGAATTAGAAAAGATACAGAGAAGAGTGATGAAAATGATAAAGGGGATGGGACGACTTCCCTAAGAGGAAAAGTGAAAGCAGCTAGGACTCTTCAGCTTGGAGAAAAGACGGCTGAGGGGAGATATGAAAGTAATGAGTGGAAAGGAATGGGTGGATGTGAATTGCTTGTTTACTCTTTCCAAAAATACTAGGACCAGGGGGCACGCAATGAAGCTACAAAATAGTATATGTAAAACAAATTGGAGAAAATATTTCTTCACTTAATGTGTAATTAAACTCTAGAATTCATTGCCAGAGAATGTGGTAAAAGCAGTTAGCATAGCGGGGTATCAAAAAGGTTTGGATAATTTCCTAAAAGAAAAGTTCATAAGTCATTATAAGTCTACCAGTTCAAATAACCACTATCTACAATGACTCAGAAATATCTCCTACCAACCTTCTTACCCTCCATGCTCTTCCCATCTTCTCCTTAATCGCTCCACCGCCTTACCTATCCCTATCCTTTTTCTCATACCTCTTCTATCCCATTTACTCCTTGTTCATTTGTCCTATCACATACCCCCTTTGTTGATTCGTTTACTATAGATTGTATTCTCTTGTTACTATGTAAGCCGCATTGAGCCTGCGATGAGCGGGAAAGCGCGGGGTACAAATGTAATAAATAAATAAATTATTAAGATGGACTTGGGAAAATTCACTGCTTATTTCTGGGATTAAAATCTGTTTTACTCTTTTGGGATCCTGGCAGGTACTTGTGACCTAGATTGACTTCTGTTAGAAACAGGATACTGGGCTTGATGGACCTTCAGTCTGTCGCAGCATGGCAACGCTTACGTTATTCAAGATTTACCACACCTTGACTTATTCGGACAGGGTACTGATGATCCCTGAGTCTATTTAGCCTTCTGCTGAAAAGTTGGCTCAATTCTTTTCAATCTAAACTTAATAACATTAGAAATTCATTTAGTTCAATATACGGACTGAATTGGTACACAAGCTTTGAGAGAGAATGATCAGTTAGAGGAAATACCAACTGATAGACTTTGAGCTAACTTTGCCCCAGTCTCATCAGATTTAGTATTGAAGAACATAAGAATAGCCATACTGGGTCAGACCAATGGTCCACCTAGCCCATTATCCTGCTTCCAACAGTGGCCAATCCTGTTCACAAGTACCTCGCAGAAACCCAATTACTAGCAACATTCCATGCTACCAATCCCGGGGCAAGCAGTTGCTTCCTCCATGTCTGTCTCAATAGTAGACTATGGGCTTTTCCTTCAGGAACTTGTCCAAACCTTTGTTAAACCCAGATATGCAAACCGCTGTTACCACGTTCACCTTAACTATTCGTTGAGTGAAAAAATATTTCCTCCTATTTCTTTTAAAAGCATTTCCATGTAACTTCTTTGAGTGTCCCCTAGTCTTTGTACTTTTGGAATGAGTAAAAAATCGATTAACTTCTACTAAACCACTCAGGATTTTGTAGACCTCAATCATGTCTGCCCTCGTCCGTCTCTTTTCCAAGCTGAAGAGCCCTAACCTCTTTAGCCTTTCCTCATACGAGAGGAGTTCCATCCCCTTTATCATTTTAGTCTCTCTTCTTTGAACCTTTTCTAATTCCGCTATATATTATTTTGAGATATGACGACCAGAACTGAACGCAGTACTCAAGGTGAGATTGCATCATGGAGCGATACAGAGGCATTCTCAGTCTTACTTACCATTCCTTTTCTAATAAGGAAACTTCTGTGAAATTGATTGTTTGTTTGCTGAATTAATGTATGTTTTTACAGACTGTTGTAAGCCACATTGAGCCTGCCCGTGGGTGGGAAATTGTGGGATATAAATGCTATAAATAAAATAAATAATTCCTGGCATCGTGTTTTATGTTTTGGCTGTTGCCGCACACTGGACAGAAGATTTCAGTGTACTGTCTACAACGACACCTAGATCTTTTTCTTGGATGCTGACCCCCAAGGTGGACCCTAGCATCAGGTAACTATGTTTTGGGTTATTCTTCTCAATGTGCATAACTTTGCATTTGTTCACCTTAAATTTCATCTGCCATTTGGATGCCCAGTCTTCCAATTTCCTAAGGTCTTCCTGCAATATTTCACATTCCGCATGTCTTTTAACAAGCTATTAATTAAAGGTTGCTCCTTGGATATGTTGATCTTTTTATCTAAAAGAAGTACCTTCAGATATCTTACAATGGCTTACTAGTTTTGTTAAAATAATCTTGTTGGAGGGATCTTATCCTAAGGACATCACTAGAATTGTGCTTATCGCGATACCAAAGAACATTGGGGACAGATCTGACTATCTCATGAATACTAACTTTTGGAATTTATTGTCAATATACCTCGCTAGATCAACATCGACATTGCTGCCTGGATGTCCAACCGCCACCTGAAACTGAACATGGCCAAGACCGAACTTCTTGTCTTCCCACCCAAACCCACTTCTCCTCTCCCTCCACTCTCTATCTCAGTTGATAACACCCTCATCGTCCCCGTCTCATCTGCCCGCAACCTCGGTGTCATCTTCGACTCCTCCCTCTCCTTCTCTGTGCATATCCAGCAGATAGCCAAGACCTGTCGCTTCTTCCTCTATAACATTAGCAAAATTCGCCCTTTACTCTCTGAGCACACCACCCGAACTCTCATCCACTCTCTCATTACCTCTCGCCTTGACTACTGCAACCTACTCCTCACTGGCCTCCCACTTAGCCATCTATCCCCCCTTCAGTCATAGTAACATAGTAACATAGTAAATGACGGCAGAAAAAGACCTGCATGGTCCATCCAGTCTGCCCAACAAGACAAACTCATATGTGCTACTTTTTGTGTATACCCTACTTTGATTTGTACCTGTCCTCTTCAGACCGTATAAGTCTGTCCAGCACTATCCCCGCCTCCCAACCACCAGCCCCGCCTCCCACCACTGGCTCTGGCACAGACCGTGTAAGTCTGCCCAGCACTATCCTCGCCTCCCACCACCGGCTGGCTCTGCCACCCAATCTCGGCTAAGCTCCTTAGGATCCATTCCTTCTGAATAGGATTCCTTTATGTTTATCCCACGCGTGTTTGAATTCTGTTACCATTTTCTTTTCCACCACCTCCCGCGGGAGGGCATTCCAAGCATCCACTACTCTCTCCGTGAAAAAATACTTCCTGACATTTTTCTTGAGTCTGCCCCCCTTCAATCTCATTTCATGTCCTCTCGTTCTACCGCCTTCGCACCTCCGGAAAAGGTTCGTTTGTGGATTAATATTTTTCAAATATTTGAATGTCTGTATCATATCACCCCTGTTTCTCCTTTCTTCCAGAGTATACATGTTCAGGTCATCAAGTCTCTCCTCATACGTCTTGTAATGCAAATCCCTTACCATTCTCGTAGCTTTTCTTTGCACCGCTTCAATTCTTTTTACATCCTTCGCAAGGTACGGCCTCCAAAACTGAACACAATACTCTAGGTGGGGCCTCACCAACGACTTATACAGGGGCATCAACACCTCCTTTCTTCTGCTGGTCACACCTCTCTCTATACAGCCTAACAACCTTCTAGCTACGGCCACCGCCTTGTCACACTGTTTCGTCGCCTTCAGATCCTCAGATACTATCACCCCAAGATCCCTCTCCCCGTCCGTACCTATCAGATTCTCCCCGCCTAACACATACATCTCCCGAGGGTTTCTATTCCCTAAGTGCATCACTTTGCATTTCTTCGCATTGAATTTTAATTGCCAAACCTTAGACCATTCTTCTAGCTTCCTCAGATCCTTTTTCATGTTTTCCACTCCCTCCCGGGTGTCCACTCTGTTGCAGATCTTAGTATCATCCGCAAATAGGCAAACTTTACCTTCTAACCCTTCGGCAATGTCACTCACAAATATATTGAACAGAATCGGTCCCAGCACCAATCCCTGAGGCACACCACTACTCACCTTTCCCTCCTCCAAGCGAATTCCATTTACCACCACCCTCTGTCGTCTGTCCGTCAACCAGTTCCTAATCCAGTTCACCACTTCGGGTCCTATCTTCAGCCCTTCCAGTTTATTTAAGAGCCTCCTGTGGGGAACCGAGTCAAAAGCTTTGCTGAAATCTAAGTGGATTACGTCCATAGCTCGTCCCTGATTCAATTCTCCTGTCACCCAATCAAAGAACTCAATGAGATTCGTTTGGCACGATTTCCCTTTGGTAAAACCATGTTGTCTCGGATCTTGCAACTTATTGGCTTCCAGGAAATTCACTATCCTTTCCTTCAGCATCGCTTCCATTACTTTTCCAATAACCGAAGTGAGGCTTACCGGCCTGTAGTTTCCAGCTTCTTCCCTATCACCACTCTTGTGAAGAAGGACCACCTCCGCCGTTCTCCAATCCTTCTGAACCTCGCCCGTCTGCAAGGATATGTTAAACAAATCTTTAAGAGGACCCGCCAGAACCTCTCTGAGCTCCCTCAATATCCTGGGGTGGATCCCATCCGGTCCCTATCCACCTTTAGCTTTACAAGCTGTTCATACACACTCTCTTCCGTGAACGGTGTTCTATCCACTTCAATCTCATTTATACTTTTTGCAGTCCATCGTGGTCCTTCTCCAGGATTTTCTTCTGTGAAAACAGAACAAAAGTATCTATTTAGCAAATTTGCTTTTTCTTCATCATTATCCAGTCCGTTCAGAACTCTGCTGCACGTCTTATCTTCCGCCTCGACCAATATACTCATATCACCCCTCTCCTCAAGTCACTTCACTGGCTTCCAATCAGGTACCGCATACAGTTCAAGCTTCTCCTACTAACCTACAAATGCACTTGATCTGCGACCCCTCCTTACCTCTCTACCCTCATCTCCCCTTACGTTCCTACCTGTAACCTCCACTCTAAAGACAAATCCCTCCTTTCAGTACCCGTCTCCACCACTGCCAACTCCAGGCTCTGCCCTTTCTGCCTCGCCTCACCCCATGCTTGGAACAAACTCCCTGAGCCCATACGCCAGTCCCCCCCCCTGCCCATCTTCAAATCATTGCTCAAAGCCCACCTCTTCAATGTCGCCTTCGGCACCTAACCACTACACCTCAGGAAATTTAGACTGCCCCAACTTGACATTTCGTCCTTTAGATTGTAAGCTCCTTTGAGCAGGGACCGTCCTTCTTTGTTAATTTGTACAGCGCTGCGTAACCCTAGTAGCGCTCTAGAAATGTTAAGTAATAGTAGTAGTAACATATTTACACTCCTCAGCATTGTTTTCGGCTAGTGCATAGTATGGAGACCCTGTTAATCAAGTTGGTAATGGAAATAAGGAAATATTTGGCCGTGGGAAAGAAGGTAATTCTTCTGCAGTTGATATTTCTGCAGCTTTTGATGCTGTAGATCACTCTCTGTTGTTGAGTAGATTAAGTGAGATGGGAATTACAGGCAGGGTCTTTAATTGGTTCATAGCATTTTTGAAAAATAGAACATGTGGAGGGGAATTTTCGATATGATGTCCAAATGGAAAAATATACGTTTATCGGAAAACATTTAAAAAACAAAGTCCATAATGGAAGAAAAAAATTAAACATTTTCCAAAATTCAAAAATACACCAAATAAAAGTTTTAAAAGAGAATGTACCGAAAACTTCCTAGACTTTTGGAGATCGATGTTTCCGCAGATCGAAAATACACTATGCAAAACGTGCTATACTGGTCCCTGGGTCAAAAAAATGTCCTGAACAATGGCAGATCATTCCCTCCACATGCAAAACATGCATATATACCTCCTCACGTGGAGAAACGTTCCTCAAAATGCCCAGCTATGTCTCTGAGAAGGGAACCAAATTTCTCTGTGGAAGAGAAGGGAGAGTGGGATATGCTGCACATGGATGGAAGGGAAGGGAGAGGGGAGGGGACATGCTGCACATGGATGGAAGGGAAGGGAGAGGGGAGGGGACATGCTGCACATGGATGGAAGGGAAGGGAGAGGGGAGGGGACATGCTGCACATGGAGGGAAGGGAAGGGAGAGGGGAGGGGACATGCTGTACATGGAGGGAAGGGAGAGGGGAGGGGACATGCTGCACATGGAGGGAAGGGAAGGGAGAGGGGAGGGGACATGCTGTACATGGAGGGAAGGGAGAGGGGAGGGGACATGCTGCACATGGAGGGAAGTGAAGGGAGAGGGGAGGGGACATGCTGTACATGGAGGGAAGGGAGAGGGGAGGGGATATGCTGCACATGGAGAGAAGGGAAGGGAGAGGGGAGGGGACATGCTGTACATGGAGGGAAGGGAGAGGGGAGGGGACATGCTGCACATGGAGGGAAGGGAAGGGAGAGGGGAGGGGACATGCTGTACATGGAGGGAAGGGAGAGGGGAGGGGACATGCTGCACATGGAGGGAAGGGAAGGGAGAGGGGAGGGGACATGCTGTACATGGAAGGAAGGGAAGGGAGAGGGGGACATGATGCCCACAATTGGAAGAAAGAGGGAGCAAATGCACATGGATTGAAGAGAGGGGAAGCAGTGGCGTTCCTAGGGTGGCTGACACCCGGGGCAGATCGCCGATGCGCCCCCCCCCCCCCCCCGGCGAAAGGACCCTCCCCCCCCCGGGTGCATTTTTACCTGCTGGGGGGCTGCCACGCACCTGTCGGCTTCGCTCGTACCCTGTTCCGGAGCAGAGGGAGCACGGAACGAGCGGAGCCAACAGGCGCGTTGCACACACCCACCGCCCCCCCCCCCCAGGAATGCCACTGAGGGGAAGAAGAGGACAAGTAGATAGATTTGGAAGGAGGCAGAAAAATGGAAGAAAGTTGAAAGATCAATGCTAAAGATGGATGCAGAGCAGGAAGTAACATACGTAGTAAGATAGTAAGTGACGGCAGATAAAGAACTGAATGGCCCATCCAGTCTGCCCAACAGTCACATTCATTATCAATTCAAAATTAAATCAACAATAAACATGAGGGAGATGAAAGTGAAAAGAAGGTGACTCAGTACTAGAGGGTGAGAGAAAGGGAGAATGAGGGGTAAAAATCATACATGGGTGGATATAGAGGCAGAGAAGAGAAAAATGAAAAAAAAGAAACATAATAAAAGGAAAGGTCAATGCCGGATGGATGTAAAGAAATGGAACAACAAAGCTGGAAAAAATTTAGAAGACTGACACAAATAGTGGAACAAACCGGGACCAACCCAATTAGAAAAGCACCCAGTGAACAAAAGTTAAAAAAAGAAAAGTATATATTTTTATGTAATACTTTTTAACGATTGGTATGTGTCAGCTTTGGGAAATGTACCTCTTTTTCTATTTTTGAATTTAAAGAAGAAAATGCATTTCTGTCTGTCTTTTACCAGTATTTTCACTGCTTGTAGAGTTTGACATACTTGGGGGTCTCCATTTCAGTTTTTGTCTACATGTTTTTTGTGGTCCACTATTTTGTATGAGGGGAGGGTCTGTCCCTGTTCTGCATGTCTGACTCAGGAGAAGGATTCTGCTAAAACGTAGCGTCTCTAACATAGTAGATGACGGCAGAAAAAGACCTGCACGGTCCATCCAGTCTGCCCAACAAGATAATTTCACGTGTGCTACTTTTTCTGTATACCTTACCTTGATTTGTATCTGCCATTGTCAGGGCACAGACCGTGTAAGTCTGCCCAACACTAGCCCCACCTCCCAACCACCAGCCCCGCCTCCCCCCATCGGCTCTGCCACCCAATCTCGGCTAAGTTTCTGAGGATCCCTTCCTTCTGAACAGGATTCCTTTATGTTTATCCCACGCATGTTTGAATTCCATTGCCGTTTTCATCTCCACCATCTCCCGCGGGAGGGCATTCCAAGTATCCACCACTCTCTCTGTGAAAAAATACTTCCTGACATTTTTCTTGCGTCTGCCCCCCTTCAATCTCATTTCATGTCCTCTCGTTCTACCGCCTTCCCAACTCCGGAAAAGGTTCGTTTGCAGATTTATACATTTCAAATATTTGAACGTCTGTATCATATCACCCCTGTTTCTCCTTTCCTCCAGGGTATACACGTTCAGGTCAGCAAGTCTCTCTTCATACGTCTTGGAATGCAAATCCTGTACCATTCTCATAGCTTTTCTTTGCACCGCTTCCATTTTTTTAACATCCTTCGCAAGGTACGGCCTCCAAAACTGAACACAATACTCCAGGTGGGGCCTCACCAACGACTTGTACAGGGGCATCAACACTTCCTTTCTTCTGCTGATCACACCTCTCTCAATACAGCCTAGCAACCTTCTAGCTATGGCCACCGCCTTGTCACACTGTTTTGTCGCCTTCAGATCCTCAGATACTATCACCCCAAGATGTAGGACAGGGCCGCTGACAGACTGGGTCGGGCCCCCCCCCCCGAGGTAGTTGCCGCAGTCCCCACCCGCCACTGGGCCCCCTGCATTGAAATCATCACAGCGCCTCACCTGTCACCTCGCTCCGTGACTGAAAGTGCAGCAGCAACAGATCGGATTTGCCTCCCTTCTTTGATTGGGAGCCAGTGCAGTTTTTCTGGTAAAGGTTTGGCGCTTTCGAATCTTGTTTTTCCAAATATAAACCTGGCTGCTGTGTTTTGAGCAGTTTGGAGTTTCTTTATGGTTTGTTCTTTACATCCTGCGTAGATTCCGTTGCAGTAATCTAGATGGCTTAGTGCCATGGATTGCAGTAAATTGCGAAATATTTCCCTCGGGAAGAAAGGTTTCACTCGTTTGAGCTTCCACATTGAGTTAAACATTTTCTTTGTTTTGGCTGTTATGCCATTTTTGGGATGGTTTTCTGTTTCAAAAATGAGCCCCATAATGTCAGAAAAAATGGGGAAGAATCAACTTTTTGGCCATCAACCTGTGGGGCTGATTCCGTAATTGTTTAATGTATACTTGAGTTCTTTGGGTAGATATTTGGCTGAACTCCTATGCATCAGTGGCGTACCAAGGGGGGGTGGTCCGCCCCGGGTGCACGCCGCTGGGGGGGTGCCGCGGTACGCGCCTGTTCCGAGTTCGCTAAACTTCATCGCTCGTTCGCTGCAGCTCCCTCTGCCCCGGAACAGGTTACTTCCTGTTCCAGGGCAGAGGGAGCTGCAGTGAAGCGAAGTTTAGCAAACTCGGAGCAGGCGCACGCCGCAGCACCCCCCCCCCCCAGCGGCGTGCACCCGGGGGGGGGGGGGTGTCATTTCGCTGGAGGGGGGGGAAGGTGTCATTTAGCGGGGGGGGGGGGGGCGCATTGGCGCTCCGCCCTGGGTGCCATCCAGGCCAGGAACGCCACTGCTATGCATATAATATATTTATTCTCTGCCCAGAACAAAGAGCTTTTAAAGATACTGTTCTTTATATGACGCATTATAGAACCATAGTCGGTAATTGGACAAACAACCTTCTTAGATTAAATAAACAGAAAACTAAATTGCTGTGGTTTGTCTCCAACTAATATTATTTTGTTCTCAGAGAATCGTTTAAATTCAGAAGTAAATCTAAAGTGCTAGGTATGATCCTACATTCAAAATTGACTTTTGGATTTCAGATCAATGAGCTTGTAGAAAAAAATTCTTTTTCAATCACATTTTTTATGAGCTAAACATCATCTCTAAGCCCTATAAGTTTTCGTATTGCAATTCCGTGTATTTTCCTATTACATTGAGTAGAGAGGTGTGGTAGCCATGTTGGTCCACTTTTAAAGGTTATCAATAGAAATCAAACAAAATAAAACATGGAAAAGAAAATAAGATGATACCTTTTTTATTGGACATAACTTAATACATTTCTCGATTAGCTTTCGAAGGTGGCCCTTCTTCGTCAGATCGGAAATAAGCAAATGTTGGTAGATGACAGTATATATGAGTGAAACATCAAAGCATTAAAATTAGGTAGGAAATTGCAATTGTTGCAAATTACATCTCAAGGTTGATTTTTATGCCAGGAAATTTTCCTGAAGCTACTCCACTTTTGAACAAACAACACTGGCTTAAAGTGGAGTCACATTTTCATTTTAAAATAGCCTGTATGATTTACAAAAGCTTTTATGGACTTAATTCTGAAAATACAGTGCAGCTTTTAACATTTCGTGTTAATACATTGAATTTGAGAAGTGTACAGAGATTGAACTTAGATTTTTCCATCAATGAAAAGGATAAGCCAAAAGTCTATTTGAAAGCGATGTTTTATATATCAAAGTGCCAAGATTTGGAATAATATTCCCTATCACATTAATCAAATTTCATAGTAAACATAGAGGGGCATAATTGAACGAAAACGTCTATCTCCATGGGCGTTTATCTCCGAGAACGGGTCCGTGAAGGGGCAGACCGAACCGTATTTTCGAAAAAAATAAACGTCCATGTTTTATTCGACAATTTGTGAGCTGGGCGTTTTTGTTTTTCAGTGATAATGGAAAATGAAAGCGCCCAGCTCAAAAACGAATAAATCCAAGGCATTTGTTCGTGGGAGGGGCCAGGAGTCGTAGTGCACTGGTCCCCCTCACATGCCAGGACACCAACCGGCCACCCTAGGGGGCACTTTTACAAAACAAAAAAAAAAGATAAAAGAGCTCCCAGGTGCATAGCACCCTTCCCTTGTGTGTTGAGCCCCCCAAATCCCCCTCAAAACCCACTGCCCACAAGTCTACACCATTACTATAGCCCTAAGGGGTGAAGGGGGGCACCTACATGTGGGTACAGTGGGTTTGGGGGGGTTGGATGACTAAGCATTAAGCAGCACAATTGTAACAGGTAGGGGGGGGATGGGCCTGGGTCCACCTGCCTGAAGTCCACTGCACCCCCTAACAACTGCTCCAGGGACCTGCATACTGCTGCTAGGGAGGTGGGTATGACATTTGAGGGTGAAAATAAAAAGTTGTGAAACATCATGTTTTGTGGTGGGAGGGGGTTAGTGACCACTGGGGGAGTCAGGGGAGGTCATCCCCGATTCCCTCTGGGGGTAATCTGGTCATTTAGGGCCCTTTTTGGGCCTTATTCGTGAAAAAACAGGGTCCAGGAAAAGTGCCCTAAATTCTAGCTACAAACACATACTTTTTTTCCATTATCGGCGAAAGGCGCCCATCTCTCCTCAGCCGATAACCACGCCCCAGTTCCACGTTTGCCATGCCTCCGACACGCCCCCGTCAACTTTGTATGCTTCCGCGATGGAGTGCAGTTGAAAACGTCCAAAATCGGCTTTCCATTATACCGATTTATTCGTTTTTGTGAGATAAACGTCTATCTCCCGATTTGGGTTGAAATCTAGGCGTTTTTCTCTTTCAATTATAAGGTGGATAGTAAACATAGTAGATGACGGCAGAAAAAGACCTGCACGGTCCATCCAGTCTGCCCAAGAAGATAAATTCATATGTGCTACTTTTTTATTTGTTTATCCTCTTCAGTGCACAAACCGTATAAGTCTGGCCAACCCTATCCCCGCCTCCCAACCACCAGCTCTGGCTCAGACCCTATAAGTCTGCCCAGCACCATCCCCGCCTCCCAACCACCAGCCCCGCCTCCCACCACCGGCTCTGGCACAGACTGTATAGGTCTGCCCAGCACTATCCCTGCCTCCCACCACCAGCTCTGGCACAGACCGTATAAGTCTGCCCAGCACTATCCCCGCCACCCAACCACCAGCCCTGGCACAGACCGTATAAGTCTGCCCAGCACTAGCCCCGCCTCCCAACCACCAGCTCTGCCAACCATTCTAGGCTAAATTTCATCTTCTCTTCTTTTTCGAAAGGCACTTATTTATTTTTAAATCAAGGATTGTAAATTTTATTTGGCTTAGCTTGATAAGGAAGATTGTTGTAAATTCCTTTGAATGTGGCGTTCTCTTCCGTCTTGCATCCTTAAGATTAAAGGCGGAATATAAGCTTTACAATATCATACAATAGATTTGTTAACTGGTGGCACCTCTTTGACTTCAGCTAGATGTTTCCTGTAGATGGTGACTAATCTCTTACATCACCCCCGAGGAATTTTGGTCCATTCCATACTGAACTGCTTCAGCTCTGTGGCATTTCAGGGCTTCCCTGCATGAAGAGCTCACGAGCTCTTGCATATAATGTGTAGAATGTGAAAACTTTTCTTCAGCCATTCTCTAGTAGATTTACTTGAATGTTTAGGGTTGTTCCTTGCTGTGTGAGCCTCTTTTGGCTCAGCTTCAGATTCTTCCTTGAAGGAAGTAATGATAAGAAATGACTCCTTTTCATGATAGAGGGTGGTAAAATCATTGTGATTTCCCCTATCTGGAGATTTGAGATTCTAATGATTAAAATTTAACACTTACAGGAGGAACGAATATTATGGACTTTTTGATTTAATAAACTTTGGTATTTGGTATTATCAGTTTTACAATTTATTTTCCCATTAGGCAAATCGTGACTTTCTTCCTTGCAGTTTTCTGATATAAAACAGAATTCGGGTTCAGATACAGGACAGCATCCCAGTGCCATGATACCTCAATTGCCAGTTGGAATAAGATTCCTACTTTGGAAGACAGTTGTGTCTTTTTCACCAAAGTGTGTGTTATTGTGACCAGAGAGTCTTTGGCAAACGTGAGACAGGCAGCAGCGTTCTTGGTAGAGACTGGTGGATTCTTTCTAGCTATCCTCCCCCGAACCCTGTTCTCATTCAGAGGGTCTTTTTATTTTATTTAGTCATACTTGTATCCCACAAGTTTCGGTTTAACAGTTATTAAAAATCACATTGATTCAATTACATTTACAAGTCTGTATGATGCTGTGTTTTACAGTGGTTGGCAAGATGGAATATTCGTTGGGCTTCTTGAGAAAGAAATGTCTTAGTTTTTTTCTTAAATGAAAGGCGTGATAGCATTTTTATTCCTATGGGTGTCTCTAGCATTTAGCGTGTACTAAAAACACTAGTTCACCTTTGTAAAAGGACCCCTCGTTTTTTTTTTCTGCAGTTGACACAGGAACCCTCACAGTAGCAGCAGCCTGAGGTACCCTGTATATCTTCAGATGTTAGTCTGGGGTTATTGTGGCTGATTTTCCTGTTGCTCGTGGGAGGATGGTGCCTGAGTGGAGTCGCTGTAGTCTTCAGCTTTTTCCGTTTGTACGATATCTGTCTGACAGTGGCTGAATAAAGCCCCAGATGTATAGACATGGTCTTATGTGCTCTATCTTATCTATCTATATGTTCCATCTGTGCTTATAGCCTATGCTGTGTATTAAAATGTTTTATTATGTATTGTGTTGACATTGCAATGTAGTGTACTTTGCCATACTTTGGCTTGTTATTTGAATATTTTTACTGGTGTAATTGTGTATTGCTTATGTTTGACTTATTCTTGCTATAGACCATCTTGAGTGAATTCCTTCAAAAAGGTGCTAAATAAATCCTAATAAATACATAAATAACCCTCTCCAGACAGAGGAGAGTGGACAAATCCTTTTGACTGGGGCATGATGAGTTCCCATTGACTTTTATGGTAAAGACCAAACTCAGAACACTATTCTAAGACTCATCAAAGAAGCACTAGGAACCCTCCCCCCCCCCCCCCCCCCCATTATTAGGAACAGGCAAAAGTATGACAGTCAGTCAAATCTAAATCTGTAAAACGTACTCACTGCCATGGTCTGCTTACTCTCTTAGTTTCTTCTCCCCCTTATTCCTTTCATAGACCCCTCTCCCTTCCTTCCCATCATATTGTCCTACAGCAAACTCCTCAAAGGATGCTTCTATAGATTAACCCACTCTAGGCTCCATCACACCTCATTGTCCATTCCAAGAGTTCTTGATCATTCCCCCCTCCTTCCCCTATCCCTCATGCAAATCATTTATGGAAGTCGAATGTTATTGGTTACTATGGACAGTGTAAATCTGATTGATAAATACAATGTTGGGGCTCCAGACTTTATAATCATAGCAGTCGTCTTACCTTATCATACTGTATCATCTCCCCACCTTCTCCAAATCCTAGAAGCCTAAAAAATAAGATGGGAGAGTTACAACATATAGAGCAAAATGAAGAGATAGATACAATAGGCATCTCAGAGACCTGGGGAAAGAGGGCAATCAGGGTACAAATTATTTCATAATGATAGAGTGCATCAAAATGGAGGGGGGTTTTGCTATATGTTAGAGGGAATTGAGTCAAACAAAATAAACATTCTACATGAAACAAATAGCAGGGTGGAAACTTTATGGATAAAAAATTAGTTTTAGGTGGTCTACAAATGTTTAAATAAATAAATTCCACATGTGAAGGGAAGGAGTATACTGGTAGGGCTGTACTACCGTCCGCTAGGACAGAACGAACAGACCGATGAAGAAGTGTTAACAGAAAGCTGGCAAATTGGGTATCAGTGTAATAAGGAATGATTTTAATTACCCCAATATTGACAGGATAAATGTCACATCAGGGAGTGCCATGGAGGTCAAATTCCTAGATGGAATAAATGACTACTTCTTAGAGCAACTGGTCCAGGAACCGACAAGACAGGAGGTAGCCCATAGTGGAATGTAGGGCTTAGTATGAGAACTAACAGTGTTGGGTCCGCTGGGAAAAGGCGATCATAACATGACAAAATTTGAGCTAATATCTGGAGTGAAGTCACTAAGGAAATTTACCATCCATAGGAGCATTTAATTTTTTCAAAGGGCGACTATGATGAAAAGAGGAAGATAGTTAAAAAGAATCTAAAAGGATTAACTGCAAACATTAGGACATTAGCCAGCTTATAATCGAAAGAGAAAAACGCCTATATTGCGACCCAAATCGGGAGATGGGCGTCTTTCTCCCGCGGGCGCCCAAATCGGTATAATCAAAAGCCGATTTTAGGCGTTTCCAACTGCAATATGTCACGGAAACGGGTAAAGTTGATGGGGGCGTGTTGGAGGCATGGTGAAGACGGAACTGGGGCGTGGTTATCAGCCGAGGAGAGATGGACGTCTTTAGCTGATAATTGAAAAAAAAAAAAAGGCGTTTTTACCGCGATTTTGGGTCACTTTTTTGGACCCTTTTTTTTTTTCACGAATAGGTCCCAAAAAAGTGCCTCAACTGACCAGATGACCACTGGAGGGAATCGGGGATGACCTCCCCGGACTCCCCCAGTGGTCACTAACCCCTCCCACCAAAAAAATCCCACTTTACAAACTCAGCACCCGTGGTAAGGGAGCTATGCATGTGGGAGTGTTGTCTGAAGTCCACCGCACTGACCTCTAGGGTGCCCAGTTGGTGTCCTGGCATGTCAGGGGGGGCGAGTGTGCTACGAATCGTGGCCCCTCTCACGACCAAATGGCTCGGATTAGGACGTTTTTGAGCTGGGCGTTTTTAGTTTCCATTATCGCTAAAAAAAACCAAATGCCCAGCTGAAAAACGTCCATTTTTTTCGAAAATACGGTCTGTCCCGCCTCTTCATGTACCCGTTTTCGGACATAGACGCTCATGGAGATAGGCGTTCGCGTTCGATTATGCCCCTCCACATCAGTCATAGACGTTTAAAAATATAATCTTGGAAGCCTAGACCAGATGTATTCTACATATTGATAAAGATGAAAAGAAGAGCAAATGACAGCCAGCAATTAGAACCAAAAGAACATCTTTCAAAAAAATTCAAGAAGGATCAAAATGAAGAAAATAAGAAGCAACATAAGCACTTGCAAGTTAGATGGAAAGCATTGATAAAGAAGGCTTAAAGAGAATACCAAGAGAAACTTGCCACAGAAACAAAAACTCATAGTAATAACTTTTTCAGGTACATCAGAAGCAGAAACTTGTGAGGGAATATGTGGGTCTGTTAGATCATCAAGGAGCAAAATGGGTACTCAGGAAGGACAAGGCCATAGTGGAGAGACTGAATGAATTCTTTGCGTCGGTCTTTACGGAGGAAGATGAAAGAGATCTACCTGTACAGGAAACGGTTTTCAAGGGTGACGATGCGGAGGAACTGAAAGAAATCTCAATGAACCTGGAAGACGTACTGAACCAAATCGACAAATTAAAGAGCAGTAAATCACCTGGACTGGATGGTATGCAGCCCAGGGTACTGAAAGAACTCAAACATTTAATTGCTGATCTGCTGTTCGTGATCTGTAACCTGTCATTAAACTGAGGGGAGATATGATAGAAGTGTATAAAATAATGAGTGGAATGGATCGGGTGGATGTGAAGCGACTGTTCACGCTATCCAAAAATACTAGGACTAGAGGGCATGAGTTGAAGCTACAGTGTGGTAAATTTAAAACGAATCGGAGAAACTTTTTCTTCACCCAACGTGTAATTAGACTCTGGAATTCGTTGCCGGAGAACGTGGTACGGGCGGTTAGCTTGACGGAGTTTAAAAAGGGGTTAGATAGATTCCTAAAGGACAAGTCCATAGACCGCTATTAAATGGACTTGGAAAAATTCCGCATTTTTAGGTATAACTTGTCTGGAATGTTTTTACGTTTGGGGAGCGTGCCAGGTGCCCTTGACCTGGATTGGCCACTGTCGGTGACAGGATGCTGGGCTAGATGGACCTTTGGTCTTTCCCAGTATGGCACTACTTATGTACTTATGTACTTATGTAAACTGAAGATTGGAAAGTGGTCAATGTAACGCCAGTTTTTAAAAAGGGTTCCAGTAGTGATCTGGGAAATTGCAGACTGGTAAGCCTGACTTCAGACAAAGTAATGGAAACTATTATAAAGAATAAAATTACCAAACACATAGACAAACATGGTTTAATGGGACAGAGTGGGCTGAGGCAAGGGAAGTCTTGCCTCACCAATTTGCTTCATTTCTTTGGAGGTGTGAATAAACATGTGGATAAAGGTGAGCTGGTTGGTGTTTATGTAGATTTTCAGGAAGCTTTTGACAAATTCCCTCACGAGAGACTCCTGAGAAAATTATAAAGCTGTGGGATAAGGAAGCAATGTTCTGTTGTGGATTAGGAACTGGTTAATGGATAGAAAACAGAGCCTAGGTTAAATGGCCATTTCTGTCAGTGGGGAGGAGGGTGAATAGTGGAGTGCCTCAAGGATCTGTACTGGGATCGGTTCTATTTAACATGTTAATAAATTATCTGGAAATCAGAATAAGTGAAGATGATTAAGTTTGCAGGTGACACAAAACTAGTCAAGTTGTTAAATCACATTCAGACGGTGAAAAATTGCAGGAAGAACTTAAGAAATTGGAAAACTGGGTATCCAAATGGCAGATGAAATTTAATGTGGAAAATGAAAAGTGATGCACATTGGAAAGTACATAAGTATTACCATACTGGGAAAGACCAAAGGTCCATCGAGCCCAGCATCCTGTTTCCAACAGTGGCCAATCCAGGTCACAAATACCCGGCAAGATCCCAAAAATGTGCAAAACATTTTATACTGCTTATCCTAGAAATAGTGGATTTTCCCCCAAGTCCATTTAATAACGGTCTATGGACTTTTCCTTTAGGAAGCTGTCCAAACCTTTTTTAAACTACGCTAAGCTAACCACCTTTACCACATTCTCTGGCAACGAATTCCAGAATTTAATTACACTTTCAGTGAAGAAACATTTTCTCCAATTCGTTTTAAATTTGCTACATTGTAGCTTCATTGCATGGCCCCTAGTTACATGATGCTAAGGTCCACCTTAGGAGTCAGCACTCAAGAAAAAGATCTAGGTGGTTTTGTAGATAATACGCTGAATCTTCTGCCCAATGAGGGGTGGAAGCCAAATAAGCAAGCAGGATGCTAGGAATTATTAGGAAAGGGATGCAAAATAAGACCAAGAAAGTTATAATGCCTCTGTATCGCTCCATGGTGTGACCTCACCTTGAGTATTGTGTTCAATTCTGGTCGTCCTATCTCTAAAAAGATATAGTGGAATTAGAAAAGGTTCAAAGAAGAGCGGCCAAAATCATAAAGGGGATCTTCAGCTTGGAAAAGAGACAAATTCTGAGTGGTGTAGAACGAGAAGTGAGTTGATTTTTTTACTCTTTCAAAAAGTGCAAAGACCAGGGAACACTCAAGGAAGTTACATGGAAAATACCTTTACATCAAATAGGAGGAAATATTTTTTTGTCAACAAATAGTTAAGCTCTGGAACTCATTGCCAGAGGATGTGGTTACAGCGGTTAACGTATCTGTGTTTAAACAAGTTTTGGACAGGTTCCTGGAAGAAAAGTCCACAGTCTGTTATTGAGACAGATATGGGGAAGCAACTGCGTGTCCTGGGATTGGTAGCATGGAATGGTGGTACTAATTGGGTTTCTGCCAGGTACTTGAGACCTTCATTGGCCACTGTTGGAAGTAGGATACTGGGTTAGATGGACCATTGGTCTGACCCATTATGGCTGTTCTTATGTTCTTATTCCCCCAGTTGAGGTCTTTCTACTCGTTTCTTTCTACAGGCAGCAGCATGATCCCCACAGATATGTTTCAGCCCAGCTCCATGCAGCCCCGCTCGCCTCTAGGAATGCTATTCCTAACAAGAAAAGGCCTGAGTCTAAACTAATCTTCTTTCCCACAAGCCCCCATGTAATGAGACACTGCCTCCCAATAATTCTTCTTCTTTTCAAATTCCCATAACATGTGGAAAAAGGATTCCTGTCTTGCACATCCCCTGCAGCAGGAACCTCTTCCACCCGAACTATACACTGTTAGGGCTGGAGTGACATTGATCTTGTACTGCACTTGTGGATAGGACACTGCCAGAGAACTCTGCCCATATTCCTAATTCTCTCGCCTCTCCTTCTCCCCAGTGGGGGCATCAACCACCCATTCCAGGCCCCTTCATGTAGAGGAATCTCCCACTGGTCTGCTTTGCCCAGAGCTCTGTCCAAAATTCCGCCGCACGGCTTATCTACCGCGTGAACCGATACTCTCATATCACCCCTCTCCTCAAGTCGCTTCACTGGCTCCCGAGCCGTTACCGTATACAGTTCAAGCTTCTCCTATTGACCTTCAAGTGCACTCAATCTGCAGCCCCCCATTACCTCTCTACCCTCATCTCCCTGTATGTTCCCACCCGTAACCTCCGCTCTCAGGACAAATCACTCTTATCTGTACCCTTCTCCACCACCGCTAACTCCAGACTCTGCCCCTTCTGCCTCGCATCACCTTATGCCTGGAACAGACTTCCAGAGCCCATACGCCATGCGCCCTCCCTGCCCATTTTCAAGTCCTTACTCAAAGCCCATCTCTTCTCCCTTGCTTTTGGCGCCTAACCACCCTCCCCATTCATGTTACCTACACTGACTACATAGTTTGTAACCTTTAGATTGTAAGCTCTCTTGAGCAGGGACTGTCCTTCCCCATGTTAAACTTGTACAGCGCTGCGTAACCCTGGCAGCGCTATAGAAATGCTAAGTAGTAGTAGCTCTATAAATTTTAGAGATCAGGCCATTGTTTCCTCTCCCCAGACTTCCTGTTGAAGGGAAGGGTATGAGAAAGCAGGGAATAAAAAGAAGGATGGGGAAGGAAGGGAGGGAGCAGAGATAAGGTGAAGATGGGGGAGGGTTGGAGGTAAATCTGAGGAGACGTGTGGAAGAAACCTGGAAAAAGGGTAGTTAGGTGTGAGAGAAAAGGGAGCAAGAAAGTGATGATAGAGAAGGAGATGTACTTTTTTTTCTGTAGTAATATACCTGCCTGAAGGAAAGCTGCGTCATTTCCTACACATCAATTTCTGGTACCATGAGGAACTAAACGACACTCCTTTCTTCCTCAATACCATCTCTTCCATCCCTTCCTTCTTCTCTCCAGCTTCTGGTATCTTCTCTGAGCTGTTTATGTTTATTCTCTGCTGTCCTTCATCTTCCCTTCCCTAATCCCTTCCAAAATTCCAGGAATAACATGTATAGAATGTTTGTACGTTTGGGAAGCTCACCAGGTGCCCTTGGCCTGGATTGGCCTCTGTCGTGGACAGGATGCTGGGCTCGATGGACCCTTGGTCTTTTCCCAGTGTGGCATTACTTATGTACTTATGTCCTCTACTTGGCTCACTTTTATTACATAGAGCAGTGATTTAACCTATTGTGATGTCATAGTGGCTCATTCCACCAATAAGAGCCAACCTCATTAGTGATGTCACAATGGCTTGATTGTATAGAATGTTTGTACGTTTGGGAAGCTCACCAGGTGCCCTTGGCCTGGATTGGCCTCTGTCGTGGACAGGATGCTGGGCTCGATGGACCCTTGGTCTTTTCCCAGTGTGGCATTACTTATGCACTTATGTACTTCTGCTTGTCTTTTCCTCCATCTCTCACTTTACTGTCCAATCTCCATCTCCTCTTCCTCCCCTTCGCTTTCACCTCCTCCTCCTCATCCTCCTCTCTCTGCCAGTATCACCTTAGTATATCTTACCACCTGTAATCTTCCCTTTCTGTAGAGAGTTGCAGGACCTGAACTACAGCTGTCTCTCATTTTGCAAAGATTGCAAGGGTGAAGTCCTGGCCCCCTGTTCACATTTTACAGTACAGACCCTTCCTCCTCTTTGCTTGTTAGGTTTGGGGTCTGTCTCTGTTCCGGTTTCCCTCTGACCGCTGGTCATCCACGATCAGTATACTGAGAAACAGGATGTCATGAGAACATTTGTAACGTACTTTGCTTAAATAGATATTATTCAGTAGAACTCATTGCTGATATGAGTGTATTTGCATCAGAAGATATGAGCCAGTATGTAATCGTTCCAAGCAGGAGCATCGCACTGGTGTGTAACTCTTCAGGAGCACGGACACCACGGAGCCTGAGAAATTTGTAAGGGAAAGAGAGTTTGTTTTATTGCAAGTATAAATGTAAGGGCAAAAAATGTTTTTAATGCTTTATTGCAGTGCTTCTCAACCCCAGTCCTTGAGGCACACCTAGCCCCATTAGGTTTTCAGGATATCCACAATGAATATGCATGGAATTAGAAAAGGTGCAGAGAAGGGCGACGAAAATGATAAAGGGGATGGGACGACTTCCCTATGAGGAAAGGCTGAAGCGTCTAGGGCTCTTCAGCTTGGAGAAAAGGCGACTGAGGGGAGGCATGATAGAGGTCTATAAAATAATGAGTGGAACGGGTAGACGTGAATCGCTTGTTTATTCTTTCCAAAAATACTAGGACTAGGGAGCATGCAATGAAGCTACAAAGTAGTAAATTTAAAACAAATCGTAGAAATTGTTTCTTCACTCAACGTGTAATTAAACTCTGGAATTCGTTGCCAGAGAATGTGGTAAAGGCAGATAGCTTAGCTGGGTTTAAAAAAGGTTTAGATGGCTTCCTAAAGGAAAAGTCCATAGACCATTATTAAAATGGACTTGAGGAAAATCCACTGCTTATTTCTAGGATACCAAAAACAAAAGTAGAGTAAAATGGGAGAATCTATATGGTGGAGTTTGTTTAGGCAAGGTCTCATATTCTAGTAGCAGGCCGTTATTAGATGTCTTCATGGCTGCTATCATTCTGATCATTGACACATGCCTAAACAAACTCCACCATATAGATTATCCCATTTTACTCGACTTTTGTTTTTGGTGTTGATATTAGATATATCAGGTAGAGTGTTGCAGCGGTGTTTGGCAGTATTTCTAGGATAAGCAGCATAAAATGAATTGAACTGTTTTGGGATCTTACCAGGTACTTGTAACCTGGATTGACCACCGTTGGAAACAGGATGCTGGGCTTGATGGAACTTTGGTCAGTTCCAGTATGGCAACACGTATGTTCTTATAGAGTTTTTTTTTAATGTAAGGGAAAGGGAATTTATAATGTTTTATTGTAAGTCAAAATGTAAGGGAGAGAGAGTTTATAATGTTTCATTGTAAGTGTCAATATAAGGGAATGAGAGTTTATAATGTTTTATTATACGTGTAGATGTAAGGGAAAAAGAGTTTATAATGTTTTATTGTAAGTGTAAATGTAAGGGAGAGAGAGTTTATAATGTTTCATTGTAAGTGTAAATATAAGGGAAAGAGAGTTTGTAATGTTTCATTGTAAGTGTAAATATAAGGGAAAGGGAGTTTATAATGTTTTATTCTAACTGTAAGGGAAAGAGAGTTTGTAATGTTTTATTGAACATGTAAATGTAATGGAAAGGGAGTTTTTAATGCTTTATTGTTATCCTAACTTAGTAAATTTAAAACGAATGGGAGAAAATGTTTCTTCACTCGATGTGTAATTAAACTCTGGAATTTGTTGCCAGAGAATGTGGTAAAGACAGTTAGCTTAGCGGGGTTTTAAAAAGTTTGGATGACTTCCTAAAGGAAAATTCCATAGACCATTATTAAATGGACTTGGGGAAAATCCACTATTTCTGGGATAAGCAGTATAAAATGTTTTGTACTTTTTTGGGATCTTGCCACTTCACTGGCTTCCGATCAGGTACAGCATACAGTTTAAGCTTCTCCTACTAACCTACAAATGCACTCAATCTGCAGCCCCTCATTACCTCTCTACCCTCATCTCCCCTTACGCTCCTACCCGTAACCTCCGATCACAGGCCAAATCCCTCCTCTCAGTACCCTTCTCCACCACCGCCAACTTCAGACTCCGCCCTTTCTGCCTCGCCTCACCCTATGCGTGGAATAAACTCCCTGAGCCCATACGCCAAGCCCCCTCGCTGCCCATCTTCAAATCCTCGCTCAAAGCCCACCTCTTCAATGTCGCTTTCAGCACCTAACCATTATTCATCTATTCAGGAAATCTAGACTGCCCCCAATTTGATTGACTGCACTTTTTTGTCCTTTAGATTGTCCTTCTTTGTTAGATTGTACAGCGCTGCGTAACCCTGGTAGCGCTTTAGAAATGTTAAATAGTAGTGGTAGTAGTAGTATTTGTGACCTGGATTGGTCACTGTTGGAAACAGGATACTGGGCTTGATGGACCTTTGGTCTGTCCCACTATGGCAATACTTATGTACTTATGAGATAAAGGGACTCGCTGAAGGTCACAAGGAGTGGCAGTGGCAGGAGTGGGATTTGAATCCTGAGCTTCCCTGGCTTGGAGGAATTTCTGGAGAGGGAGAACTGGTCAAGAGATAGTAACTGGGGAAGTAGTCAGAAGATGTAGGGTGCTGTTGATGGGGATGGGAAAGGGGGTAAGTGATAGTTATTAGGGGGGGTTCAATAGATGCAAGGAGATAGTTGGGGTTCAGAGATGATCCAGGAAATTATACACCAGTGAGCCTGATATTGGTGCTGGGCAAAATAGTAGAAACTATTATAAAGAACAAAATTACAGAGTATATTCAAAAGGATTAATGAGACAAAGCCAACATGGATTTAGTGAAGGGAAATCTTGCCTCACTAATCTACTATATTTCTTTGAAGAGGTGAACAAATGTGGATAAAGGTGAGCCAGTCGATACTGTGTTAACAGGGGCGTAGCCACGGGTGGGCCTGGGTGGGCCCAGGCCCACCCACTTTTGCCCAAGGCCCACCCAGGAATGGTGCACTTGATATCCCCAATCCCTAGCTGGTTCGCTCCCTTCCCTCCACTCCCGTCCATCGAGTCCTTCAGTTCTGTTTTTTTTTTACGTTCGTTCTGTGCTCCCTCTGCCCCGGAACAGGTTACTTCCTGTTCCGGGGCAGAAGGAGCATGGAAACGAACGAAGCGGACAGGCGCACGGCACCCCCGCCCCAGTGGCGTGCACCCGGGGGGGGGGGGTTCTTTTGCCGGGGGGGGGGGTTGCGCTGCACACGGAGGGGGGGGGGCGCTGCACCCGGGGGGGGCGGAGCGCATCGGCGATCCGCCCCGGGTGTCAGCCCCCCTAGGAACGCCACTGTCTGTGTGTGTGACCAAGGTATTCTTTTAGTATGAATATTCTATGTAGCATTCTGTAGTAATTTGGCTTGTTCAGTTTTCCTAATAGATGTATTGATATTTAGGACATCACTGTAATATTTAGGGCCCTAAGATATTGTAGGTAGAATCCTTGTTTTGGGAGCTAGTGCTGGAATGATAGATTTGATCTAGGTTCTGAGCAGCTTGGATTACTTTACATATCTGTTATTGAGATTACACAAGAGACAAATATGTATTTGGTGAGTTTTATGGGGAAGTGTCCTAGCCCTGCTCTGCATCCACTGTTGGGGAAGGGCCAGGGGGTTCTGTGGATGCAGAATGTATTTGGCTTCAATACCATATAAGACAGAGCTTCCCAAACTGTGGGTTGGGATACCAAATGGGGACACAACTTGAGGGAGCTCTCTATAGGTACATAATTGTTCTGCGCCTCTAGGGGGGTCACATAATTTTATTTGGCCTCTATTATGGGGTTGTGGCCACAAAAGAATTGACAAACCCTGATACAGGAGAAGCATATATGTGTTGGGGGACCATGGCTCAATGGGGACTGAAGAGTGCAGTCTTTTGGACTTCCCTCAAGCTTCAGTGTGGCCTGCACTGTTACCCTCATTGAAGTTATTGGGAGCGGAGTAGGGGTGGAGCATGGGGTGATGCAGAGCCACGGGTGCATCAGGTGGTGGGTGTTTCTCTTTCAGAAAGTTGGCAACCCTAGTGCCCACCCATCCGACCTGTTGGCCCACCCAAAAATTGCCTTCTGGCTACTCCACTGATTGTGTATCTGGATTTTCAAAAGGCATTTGATAAAGTACCTCATGAAAGGCTCCAGAAGAAATTGGAGAGTCATGAGATAGGAGGTAGAGTCTGATTGTGGATTAAAAACTAGTTAAAGGCTAGAAAACAGAGAGTAGGGTTAAATGGTCAGTGCTGGGACCGCTGCTTATTAACATATTTATAAATGATCTAGAGATGGGAGTAACTAGAGTGGTAATTAAATTTGCTGATGACACAAAGTTATTCAAAGTTGTTAAATTGCGAGAAGATTGTGAAAAATTACAAGAGGACCTTGGGAGACCCAGTGGCTGTCTAAATGGCAGATGATGTTTAATGTGAGCAAGTGCAAAGTGATGCATGTGGGAAAGAGGAACCCAAACTATAGCTACGTAATGCAAGATTCCACGTTAGGAGTCACCAACCAAGAAAGGGATCTCGACCTTGTTGTTCATGATACGTTGAAACCCTCTGCTCAGTGTGCTGCGGCGGCTAAGAAAGCAAATAGAATGTTAGGTATTAGGAAAGGAGTGGAAAACAAAAGTGAGGACGTTATAATGTCTTTGTATTGGTCCATAGTGCAACTATACTTTGAATATTGTGTTCAATTCTTATCACCGCATTTCTAAAAAGATATAGAGGTGCATTTTTGAAAGAAACGTCTAAATCAGAATTTGGACGTTTTACAAAGATGTCCAAATTCCAAACAGGAAAGGTTATTTTCGAAAAAGATGGACGTCTGTCTTTTGTGTTCGAAAATACTATGGACGTCCTGATACCTTTTTTATTGGACATAACTTAATACATTTCTTGATTAGCTTTCGAAGGTTGCCCTTCTTCATCCTTTGATTTGTACGTCCTTTTTTTGGTCCATTTTCGAACAAAAGACGTCCAAATGCAAGACGTCCAAAACAGAGGAGGAGTGGCTTAATGGTTAGTGTAGCGGGCTTTGATCCTGGCAACATGGGTTCAATTTCCATTTCTGCTGCATGTGACTTACAAGGGTGGCCTCGCAAGACTTCAGTGGAAGTCTCACGAGGCCGCCGCTGGAAATCTCGGCAGCCATTTTTAAAGAGCGATGCAGCAACGGATGGGTCAACGCCGGCAGCAGGCAGGAAAGACTAGGGATCTTTCCTGCCCCGAAGAATCCACAAGACCACCAGGGTGGATGCTTTCAGGTATGTGCAGGGACCCCGTGGCTTGAGGGGAGGAGAGGCAAACCAGCTCACCCTGTCTCAACTACCAGCTCGCAAAATGCCACAAAAATTAACAACCGGCTCTTGCGAGCCGGTGCGAGCCGGCTCCAGCATACCACTGCTCGTATCCCTCCATTAGTGACAATGGAGCCAGTTCAAAACAATCATCCCAGGTCTACCTCAGTCAGATTCAGGGCCCTGTTTTACTAAGCAGTGCTAAGGGCACGCTAGCGTTTTTAGCGTTAGCACACGCTAAACGCTAAGGTCACCCATAGAAACATATAGGCAACTCTAGCGTTTAGCACGCACTAATTTTAGAACACCAAACACCATATTCCAGTGATAAAAATAAAATCAATCCCAAAAAAATATTTCCTCCTGATGAAGCTTAAGTGAAACTCAGTCCTGAGTTGGGGAAAAGCAGGAAGAAACTGGTTTTTTGCTTCAAGTTTATTTTTATCACTGGAATGTGGTGTTTGGATACTGAATCTGTGCAGAAAGGCAGTAAACAGCTTTTTGTTTCATAAGTTCCTGACTAGCAAATGTTAATTCCTTAAATTTAAGGATTTTAATGGGTATTAAGGATACGGGATTAACGTATAAAGCGTTGTATATCCCTGGTAGTGCTCAAGCCTTTTTCTGTGTAATCTGCACTGAACCTAACCAAGGATGTAGCTATAAGAAGAATTGTAATATTGATTACACTGTTCTTCTAAAAGGTGGTGGTGGGAAACCCCCCTGGAGTGGTAGTTAGAACCCCTAAACGCCCTGCTGGGGCACTTTGGTCTTTATCTGCCCTCATTACCTGTGTTCCTGTGACTAGAATCCCTGGGGAATGAGTGTGAGTCAATGGGGAACTTTATTTTCACTCAGCAAGTAAAGAGATGACACAGAAGAGAGAAGGAAATGATAGTATGCAAGCCTGGGAAGGTCAGTTAAATAGAGTCTGAAGGAGGGAAGTCAGGAATCCAGAACTGAGGTGGGAAAGATCAAACACATGAGCACAGCATGGCAGAAAGATAGAGACCGAGCCCTGAGGCGCGATCCTGGGTTCAGTACCAGCCTCCAGACAGGGCAGTCGCTCACCTCCTTGTGCTGATCCAGCCTGAGCCAGGCCTGGTGATATGGGGAGGGGGAGAGAGTCTGGCTGACTTGCCATATTCGGATGCTACAGGAACTGCAGAGCTCATCCCAGGAAGAAACAACCTTCAGGTTTCCTTTCAAGAGGCTTTAATTACCTAGTGTACCTGAATGTAACCCACCTTGAGCTGAAAATGTGTGATCAAAATGTAAATAAATCAATAAAATAAATGCAGAAAGGATGCTTCAATTTATGAGTAAATCCTTTCGGAATTATGTGCAGTTCTATAACTCTGCCACTATTAGGTTAGATTAGAATTAATTATGCAATGAAAAAGCCACATTGAGCCTGCAAATTGGCGGGAAAATGTGGGATACAAATGCTACAAATAAATAAATCAATCAGTTGACATTATGTCGGACACGTGTTCAGATTCTGAAACTCTGAACTGGGTGTCAAGACATTTTGAGTAGATTCTATATATGGTGCCAGAAAATTCCACACAGGAAACAAAATACACCTAAGTCAGTGGCATAGCCACAGGTGGGCCGGGGTGGGCCAGGGCCCACCCACATAGGGCTCAGGCCCACCCAAAAGTAATACACATTTAGCAGTAGCTGGTGGGGATCCCAATCTCTGCCAGTTGAAGACTTCCCCCTGATGGTAACGAAAACGCTACTGTCCATGATACCGGCACCTGCACATTCTCAGTTTTCAGCGCCTGCCTGCCGCAGACTGCCGAAGTGGACAGAAACATTTTTCCACCAGCTGAGATTTTTTTTGGTGGGGTGGAGAACACTTGGTGCCCACCCACTTCTTGCATAGGTCCACCCAAAATCTGCTGTCTGGCTACGACCCTGACCTAAGTGTATTCTCTAGGCCTAAATTTTATGTTTCAATGATTTTTATTGAAGTTTACAAGAATAAAAATAAAAGAATATAAGGAACAAACTCAATAAACATCATATGGGTTAGTATTACAACACACTACTTCAGTTCAATAAGTCTTCATGGTTTTATGATTTAGCCCCTCCCCTTCCCCCCCTTCCCTCCCCTTCCCCCCCTTCCCACCCTCACTACTCCTCATTAACATCCATCCAGATCATATTATTAGCAGCTGAAAATTCACATGTTTAATAAGTAGCTTCTTGCTGTAGGAGTTAAACTGTCCCAAAATGGTGTCCATCTCCGTTTAAATTTCTGTTTTTTGACAGAGAGTAAGTTATTTGTTTCTAGTCGTTCAAAACGCATTAGTTCTAGCATTCCTCCCAGCCAACAGTGGGCCGTAGGGCCTCCAGAGGACAACCATGCAGACAAAATGGACTTCTTGGCCACTATAATGGTCCTAAATGTTATAGAATAGGCTTAAATTTCCGCACAGCGTAACTGAGGTCGCCTAAGTGTGGAAAGCCATGTACATGAGGTGGAGACACAGCTGTGCCCCTCCCAGGCTCCACCCATGCGTACGACCCCCAGCAGCTACACATGTAAGTGTCAGTTTTCCAGCACATGACTGCACGAACCCAGCATCAGACCTGTCTGCAGCTGTTATCAGATTAGCATTATTTGAATTGTGGCACCTTAAGTCAATAAAAGATTCATCTGGTTTGCTTTGGAATTAGCTAGACAGAACCGCCTGGTTTAGACCCTCCCTCACCTCCTGAGCATGTAAAGAATATCGCCAGCAGAAAAAGAGGCGAGGCTGAAGCATTCCCGGGGCCAGTCAGTATCGCTATTTCTGGATAAAGACTATAAGAACATAAGCATTGCCATACTGGGACAGATCAAAGGTCCCTGAAGCCCAGTATCCTGTTTCTAGCAGTGGACAATCCAGGTTACAAGTACCTGGCAGAATCCCACATAGCAACATTCCATGCTACCAATCCCAGGGCAAGCAGTTACTTCCCCCATGTCTCGCTCAATAGTGGACTATGAACATTTCATCTAGGGACTTGTCCAAACCTTTTTTTTTTTTTTAAATCCTGCTAAGCTAACTGCTTTCACCACATTCTCCAGCAACAAATTTAAATGTTTAATTACACCTTGAGTGAAGAAATATTTTCTCCAGTTTGTTTTAAATTTACTACTTAGTAGTTTCATTGCGTGCCCCTACTACTACTACTACTACTACTATTTAGCATTTCTATAGCGCTACAAGGCATACGCAGCGCTGCACAAACATAGAAGAAAGACAGTCCCTGCTCAAAGAGCTTACAATCTAAGAGACAAAAAATAAAAAATAAGCAAATCAAATCAATTAATGTGAACGGGAAGGAAGAGAGGAGGGTAGGTGGAGGCGAGTGGTTACAAGTGGTTACGAGTCAAAAGCAATGTTAAAGAGGTGGGCTTTCAGTCTAGATTTAAAGGTGGCCAAGGATGGGGCAAGACGTAGGGGCTCAGGAAGTTTATTCCAGGCGTAGGGTGCAGCGAGACAGAAGGCACGAAGTCTGGAGTTGGCAGTAGTGGAGAAGGGAACAGATAAGAAGGATTTATCCATGGAGCGGAGTGCACGGGAAGGGGTGTAGGGAAGGACGAGTGTGGAGAGATACTGGGGAGCAGCAGAGTGAATACATTTATAGGTTAGTAGAAGAAGTTTGAACAGGATGCGAAAACGGATAGGGAGCCAGTGAAGGGTCTTGAGGAGAGGGGTAGTATGAGTAAAGCGACCCTGGCGGAAGATGAGACGGGCAGCAGAGTTTTGAACCGACTGGAGAGGGGAGAGGTGACTAAGTGGGAGGCCAGTAAGAAGCAGATTGCAGTAGTCTAAACGAGAGGTGACAAGAGTAAACAGTGATTCACATCTACCCATTCGAATCCACTCAGTATTTTATAGACCTCTATCATATCTCCCCTCAGCTGCCTTTTCTCCAAGCTGAAGAGCCCTAGCCACTTTAGCCTTTCCTCATAGGGAAGTCATCCCATCTTTTTTTGTCACCCTTCTCTGTACTTTTCTAATTCTGATGTATCTTTTTTTGAGATGCGGTGACCAGAATTGCACACAGTATTCGAGGTGCGGTTGCATCATGGAGCAATACAAAGGCATTATAACGTCCTCACTTTTGTTTTCCATTCCTTTCGTAATAATTCCTGACATTCTATTTGCTTTCTTAGCCACCGCTGCACACTGAGCAGAGGGGTTTCAATGTATCATCATCGACGATACCTAAATCCTTTTCCTGGGCAGTGACGCCTAACAACTAATCGCTCAACAGGCTTTTGAATCTACATAAGTACAAAGGTACTGCCATACTGGGAAAAGACCAAGGGTCCATCAAGCCCAGCATCCTGTCTCTGACAGCGGCCAATCCAGGCTTCAAGACCCCGGCAACCCCCCCCCCCCCAAAATAAAATGTAATAATGTTCAATGGACATTTCCCTCAGGAATCTGTCCAAACCCCCTTTAAATTCCGTAAGACCAGCTGCTGTCACTACATTCTCCGACAACGAGTTCCAGAGTCTAACTACACGCTGAGTAAAGAAAAACTTTCTCCTATTTGTTTTAAATCTACCATATTCTAGCTTCATCTTGTGTCCCCTAGTTCTATTATTGTTTGAAAGTGTAAACAAACGCTTCACATCTATCCGCTCTAATCCGCTCATTATCTTGTAGACTTCTATCGTATCACCCCTCAGCCGCCTTTTCTCCAAGCTGAAGAGCCCTAACCTTCTCAGCCTTTCCTCATAGGGAAGTCGTTCCATTCCCTTTTTCATTTTCGTCGCCCTTCACTGCACCTTCTCTAATTCCTTTATATCTTTTTTGAGATCTAGAACACTATGGTGCTAATTTTGAAAGCAGAATGCCTCAAAATGCCTAAAAAACATCCAAATCCCAATTTTAGAAAGTCGGAATTTGAACGTTTCATTCTGCAGTTTATACAAATAGCAAGGAGGTGTTTTGCTGGCGTGTTTTTGGCAGTGCTATGGAAGGCTCAAACGTAGGATGTCCAACACCGATTTTCAAACATGAGAAGCATCCCTGTCTAAAAAGGAGGATGCTTTTATGTAGACCTATTTCAGTCACATTCAAGTTACAATAAAGTGCTGTTATTGAGGGCTTAAGTCATGACCCCTCTCTAATCACCCAGTGGTTGCTGTCCCCTTCTCTCTCTGCTGAAAATGAAACTGGTAAAGGAAAACCAGGCTCTTTGTCAGCTGTAGATAATAGCAACAGGTCAGAGGAGTTACCTAGTGGTTAGTGCAGTGACCTTAAACTAAGGGACACACTAACTCTATTCATTTTTATTTTCTGGGGTTCCCTCCAGGAACAGAAAAATACTAACTATACCTAAAGATATAAGACACCTGCAAGGCTGAAGGCTATCCCCCCCTTCAGTCCGTTCAGAACTCTGCTGCACGTCTTATCTTCCGCCTGGACCAATATACCCATACCACCCCTCTCCTCAAGTCACTGCACTGGCTTCCGATTAGGTACCGCTTACAGTTCAAGCTTCTCCTACTAGCCTACAAATGCACTAGATCTGCAGCCCCTCCCTACCTCTCTACCCTCATCTCCCCCTACGTCCCTACCCGTAACCTCCGCTCTCAAGACAAATCCCTCCTTTCAGTACCCTTCTCCACCACCGCCAACTCCAGGCTCCACCCTTTCTGCCTCGCCTCACTCCATGCTTGGAATAAACTCCCTGAGCCCATACGCTAGGCCCTCTCCCTGCCCATCTTCAAAGCCTTGCTCAAAGCCCACCTCTTCAATGTTGCCTTCGGCACCTAACCACTATACCTTTTATTCAAGCAATCTAGACTGCACCAACTTGACATTTCGCCCATTAGATTGTAAGCTCTTTTGAGCAGGGACTATCCTTTTTTGTTAAACTGTACAGCGCTGCGTAACCCTAGTAGCGCTCTAGAAATGTTAAGTAGTAGTAGTAGTATTGAACTGTTGTACATTCAGGTACAGTAGGTATTTTTCAGGTCTTGGAGTTACGGTGGGATTTGAACCTGTGTCCCTTGTTTGGCTGGTCCTCTGTTCTGCGAGGACATCTGTGTGGCCATTTTTGAAAAATGCTGCCAAACCAACATTCCTGTGCCTTTTTTTTCCCCAGTTCATAATTTAAACGTTTCAGTTTGTAGAATTGGTGTTCAGGATGGGCATAAGAACATCCTCATTTATTTTCAAACTGGAAATCTGGATGATTTGCTGTTTGAAAACTGCTGTGAGATGGATGTTTGTTGTGGAGGTTATGAACAGGACGCACCGATTCTGACTTGGACACTCTTTCAAAAACGACCCTCCATGGAATTATCTTCTACCTTGAGGATTTATTTACACTTTCACTGTGTAGCTAGCTGCAAATTTTCAGAACAAGAGCAAGCACACACTTTTCATTTTGAAAATAACTGCACACGTTTCTGAGTGCTCGATGTGCATTCCTGCAGATTCTGTAAAGCACTGTGTGCAAATTCGAAGCAGACCAGTTTAGCTCAACTATAACGTATTAGATCTGCATCTCACCGACTTCTGTATAAGGGCAAATTTTGTTTCTTCACAACACCAAAACCACATTCTTTCTACAGTAATCTGTGATCAGATTCTGTCCAACCAGAGACACCACCGACTTTAACAACTATCAAATGAGATTATCCAACCCAAAAACATCACAGACTTCAGCTCCCCACTACAGAGACTTTCCAACCACAAACATCAGCGACTTTAGCACCTAACAAATGAGAATTTGCATTTAGAGACGTCAGACTTCAGTTCCCAACTATAGACTATCCAGAGACATCAGAGATTTTATCACCTAATCAATGAGACTGTCCAGTCAAAGCGAACAACAGGACGACACCTCTACGAATATTCAAAAGCAACAAAAAGAAATAGAGAAGACAACAGAAGTATCAGCTCTGGCAGTAAATGTAAGAAGATCCCACACAGCTGATTGTCCAGGAAGACAACCTTTATTGGCACCAAAATGGACCCAGTCAGAAACATCATAGAGTTCGGTTCCCAACCAAAAGAGACTGTCCAACTAAAAACATCATAGAGTTGAGTTCAGTGCCCAACTAAAGAGACTGTCCAAAAACATCATAGAGTTGAGTTCAGTGCCCAATCAAAGAGACTGTCCAACCACAAACATCACAGACTTTAACACCTAAGAAATGAGACTGTCTAGTCAGAGACATCAGACTTCAGTTCCCAACCATAGTCGTGATCCAGACACGTCAGAGATTATGAGGCATATTTTCAAAGCACTTAGCCTCCCAAAGTTCCATAGAAACCTATGGAACTTAGCCTCCCAAAGTGCTTTGAAAATATGCCTCATTAGCACCTAATCAATGAGACTGTTCCACCAAAAACATCATAGAGTTCAGTTCCCAACCAAAGAGAGAGACTGTCCAACTACAAACATCACAGACTCTAGCACCTTACAAAAGAGACTGTCTATTCAGAGACATCAGACTTCAGTTCCCAACCACAGACTCTATCCAGAGACATCAGAGATTTTAAGCACCTAATCAATGAGATTGCCCCACCAAAAACATCACAGACTTCAGTTCTCAACCAAAGAGACTGTCCAACTAAAAACATCATAGAGTTGAGTTCAGTGCCCAACTAAAGAGACTGTCCAAAAACATCATAGAGTTTGTTGTCCAACCAAAAACGTCACAGACTTCAGTTCCCAACCAAAGAGAGAGACTGTCCAACTACAAACATCACAGACTCTAGCACCTAACAAAAGAGACTGTCTATTCAGAGACATCAGACTTCAGTTCCCAACCACAGACTCTATCCAGAGACATCAGAGATTTTAAGCACCTAATCAATGAGATTGCCCCACCAAAAACATCACAGACTTCAGTTCTCAACCAAAGAGACTGTCCAACTAAAAACATCATAGAGTTCGGTGCCCAAAGAGACTGTTCAACCAAAAGAGACTGTTCATACAAAAGCATCATAAAGTTCAGTTCTCTACCAAAGAGATTGTCCAACTAAAAACATCATAGAGTTCGGTGCCCAAAGAGACTGTTCAACCAAAAGAGACTGTTCATACAAAAGCATCATAGAGTTCGGTACCCAACCAAAGAGATTGTCCGAGTAAAAACATCATATACTTCAGTCCCCAGCCAAAAATATCATAAGGCCTGATATTCAGACCATGGGATGTCCATCCAGGGACATCACATAAGTTAATATTAAAAAAGCAATTATAGGTTTGCTGCTCTGCCAAATGTAAAGCTGCTGCTTTTTTAATAGATATCCAGTGGCCTTTTACACGTGAAGGGAAATTGTCTAATCTGCACCCTGTATACTCAGAAATGTCTCAAATTCTAGCACTTACGTGTTTAAGTATACAGTTAGCTGGGAAAGGGCTGGCAAAATGCCCGAGCGCACTTCTGACCTAGAGTGTAAATACCAGGGCACATGTATATGAGCGGAGCTCCCCCTTATCCATATAATTTATGCACATTCCTGCAGTTATTCCTCCACTATGACTAGTGGAAATGTGGGCTTGTAAATATCGAGTGCCCCTGTACCGGGTTAGGCTGTTTTCGATGCCAGAATCTGGGCACCCAGGTGCTGTTCCAGAATGGACTCCCACTGTGCATTCTTAGGGCACCTAAATGGAGGTAGAACTGCTCCCATAGAGCTGCACCTCAGGTCAGTGTACCCAACATCAAATTGCTCCCAGGAGTGTGTGCTGTGGACACTGGCTGATGCTACGATGAGCAGATGTGTGCTATAGACACTCCTAATAGTACTGCTGCTCTTTATCATACACAAGAGACGGTGCCTACCCCATGGAGCTTACAATCAGTTCCAGGCAGACAAATGAGACAAGTACAAGAATTAGGGAGTTTCTTTAATTATGGGAATGACATGGGAATTAATGGTAATAGTACATAAGTACATAAGTAATGCCAAACTGGGAAAAGACCAAGGGTCCATCGAGCCCAGCATCCTGTCCACGACAGCGGCCAATCCAGGCCAAGGGCACCTGGCAAGCTTCCCAAACGTACAAACATTCTATACATGTTATTCCTGGAATTGTGGATTTTTCCCCAGTCCATTTAGTAGCGGTTTATGGACTTGTCCTTTAGGAAACCGTCCAACCCCTTTTTAAACTCTGCTAAGCTAACCGCCTTCACCACTTTCTCCAGCAACGAATTCCAGAGTTTAATTATACGTTGGGTGAAGAAAAATTTTCTACGATTTGTTTTAAACTTACTACACTGTAGTTTCATCGCATGCCCCCTAGTCCTAGTATTTTTGGAAAGCGTGAACAGACGCTTCACATCCACCTGTTCCACTCCACTCATTATTTTATATACCTCTATCATGTCTCCCCTCAGCCGTCTCTTCTCCAAGCTGAAAAGCCCTAACCTCCTTAATCTTTCTTCATAGGGAAGTCGTCCTATCCCCGCTATCATTTTAGTCGCCCTTCGCTGTACCTTTTCCAATTCTACTATATCTTTCTTGAGATGCGGCGACCAGAATTGTACACAATACTAACGTGAGTAACATAGTAGATGGAGGCAGAAAAAGACCTGCCCAACAAGATAAACTCATATGTGCTACTTCTTGTGTATACCTGACCTTGATTTGTATCTGCCATTTTCAGGGCACAGACCGTAGAAGTCTTGCCCAACACCAGCCCCGCCTCCCAACCACCAGCCCCGCCTCCCACCACCGGCTCTGCCACCCAATCTCGGCTAAGCTTCTGAGGATCCATTCCTTCTGAACAGGATTGATAATTATAGTCTGCCAACACCCATATACAGGTTCAAAGCGGATGACATAAAATTCAGGAAAACTCTACATGAGATACAGATCTAATCAAGAAATTTTTAAAAACAAATAAGCCTTCAATTGTTTACGAAATAGCAAATAAGGAGAAATCAGGGCAGGGAACCAAGCTGAGACTGCTTGGTAAGGCCATGAAGTTGATAATGATTTTTTGTGTTTAACTCTAGCCAAAGATGGAAAATAAATAAGACAAAGAGTCTCTAGCTCATGAGGAAGAAGAGGAGAATGGGAAGGAAAACAAGGAAAATGGATATTCTGGGCATGTGCCTATAAACAGCTTATAGATCCAACATGATCATTTAAAAATAATATGGGCCTTAATGGGCAACCAGTGAAGTTTTATCACAGTGGGCGTAACATAATCTGACCTCTTTTGTCCAAAAATCATTTTAACTGCAGTGTAGTGTATCACTTGTAATCTAGAAATCAATTTAGTTGAAAGAAGGCAACATAGACCATTACAGTAGTCTAATTTAGAAAGAACTACTGCCTGGAATAAGATTGAAAAATATTTTTCCTCAAAGAGAGAACAAATTCTTCTGAGACAATGTAATTTATAGAAAGTAGCTTTAATAACTATATCAATGTGGGGCTTCAGGGACAAAATGTATCCAGATAAACACCAAGAGGCCAATTTTCACACCGCGGGAGTTAGACCGGGTAACTCCTGCAGTCAGCGTTGAGCCCGAATATTCAAGGCCAGGCCTTTTCTGGTGACCGTCATTGAGTATCCGGTTTATTTTTGGCTGGTTTCAGCATAACCAGCTAAGTTGATAATCAGACTTATAGCTGGTTATCTTGAAACCGGCCAAAGATATTGTACAGTTTGAAGCAGCCAAAGATGACCGCTAAACTCGCTTTAAAAATTGGCGGATATCCAGTTATATCATGTGATATAACCGGGGATATTCAGCAGGGTATAGCCAGTCATCCCCTGCTGAATATCAGCGGATTGCAGGTTAAGCGCTAATTAACTGGTCAGCAGCCGTTCTGGCCGGTTAAATAGCACTAAAAATCGGGAAATTGGTGTCAACAAAAACATATCATCAGCATCCAAAAAAATTTAACACTAAAAGAAGAATGATAAAAATCTGTCATGTATGCATTAAATAGTACCAGGGGCAGTGGAGAGCCCTGAGGCACTCCACAGAGTGGAATCCATCTAGCCGAGATTTGGTCTACCATTTTACTACTACTACTACAAATCATTTTAACCCTATAATTTCTAAGAGTAAGAAATGATTTTATCCAAGCCAAAACCTTACCCACAATCCCTAATGAGCTTAATTTATACAGTAGTATATCATAAAGTTGGACTTCTAGGCTGGATATAAATAGGGCCGGAGAGGGAGTATGACGTCCCGACTCAGGATGTTTATTCCAGGCCTATGGAGAAGCAAGATGGAAAGAATGGAGCCTGGATCAGGCAGTGGAAGAGAAGGGCACAGGTAAGAGTGACTTACTCAGGGTGGGGTGTAAGGAGAGATAAGAGTAGAGAGATATTGATGAGCTGCAGAATGAATGAACTTTGTAAGTCAATAAGAGGAGCTTGAACTGAATACGGAAATGTGAAAAAATTGTATGGTTTAGTACAGAATTTATTATATTAATAGAAATGATAGTCCTCCCTCTTCAGATGAGCTGGCCAAATATTTTGAAAATAAGATTATTGATATTAGGAGAGGTCTCCCTAAGGTTGAAATCAATATGGAAATTGCTAAGGATGTAAAAAAAATGGAAGCGGTGCAAAGAAAAACTATGAGAATGGTATGGGATTTGCGTTACAAGACGTATGAGGAGAGACTTGCGGACCTGAACATGTATGCCCTGGAGGAAAGGAGAAACAGGGGTGATATGATACAGACGTTCAAATATTTGAAAGGTATTAATCCGCAAACGAACCTTTTTCCGGAGATGGGAGGGCGGTAGAATGAGAGGACATGATATGAGAGTGAAGGGGGTGGCAGACTGAAGAAAAATGTCAGGAAGTATTTTTTCATGGAGAGAGTGGTAGATACTTGGAATGCCCTCCCGCGAGAGGTGGTGGAGATGAAAACGGTAGCGGAATTCAAGCATGTGTGGGATAAACATAAAGGAATCCTGTGCAGAAGGAATGGATCCTCAGAAGCTTAGCCGAGATTGGGAGGCGGGGCTGGTGTTTGGGTGGTGGGGCTAGTTCTGGGCAAGACTTCTACGGTCTGTGTCCTGAAAATGGGGCTAGTTCTGGGCAAGACTTCTACGGTCTGTGTCCTGAAAATGGCAGATACAAATCAAGGTAAGGTATACACAAGAAATAGCACATATGAGTTTATCTTGTTGGGCAGACTAGATGGACCGTGCAGGTCTTTTTCTGCCGTCATCTACTATGTTACTATGATAGTCCTCCCTCTTCAGATGATCTGGCCAAATATTTTGAAAATAAGATTATTGATATTAGGAGAGGTCTCCCTAAGGTTGAAATCAATATGGAAATGTTTATTGAAGATCTACTTTCAGTCTACCAACACTGGAAATTGTTAAACCAACTTTACTGATTTTTTTCATTGGGTTTTTGTACATTGGATATTTGTCCAAATTATGTAATGAAAGAATCTCCTGTGAAATTTGTTGAACAATTCAGAGCTTATCTGTCATTTATGCTGTTTCCTAAAGAGATAGGTAGAATTATGTTGACACCAATCCCAAAGAATTTGAAGATCAATAGAAGTGAAGTTGCAAATTATAGGCCTGTGGCTTCTATCCCCAATGGTTAAGGTGATGGAAGGAATAGTTGCCAAAGAGCTGATGGACTATTTGTTTAGATTTTCTTTATTACATGATTCCCAATTGAGGTTTAGACCTCTGTTTAGCAGTACTGAAAATACCTATTGCAAATTTCAGAAGGGAAAATAGTAGAGGTAAAAAGATTATTCTTCTCTGGTTTGATATGTTGAGCCCTATTGACATGGTAAACCATGATATATTATTAAAGCTGTTGGGCAAGATTGGAATTGGGGGAGGGGGGAAGTGCTCAGTTGGTTTAGGGGATTTCTAAAATGTAGATCCTATGAAGTAAAGATGTCAGGAAGAATTTCATCTTGTTGGAAAGCTGATTGCAGAGTTTCACAGGGATGTGTTCAATATTATGGGGAAGATACTTTATTTATTTATTTATAGCATTTATACCCTGTTCTTTCCCGCTTGATAGCAGGCTCAGTGCGGCTTACAAGCTATGGTGCAAGATACATAGAGATAACACAAAGTGTGGTACAAGATATGGTACAGAGTGTTACATACAGTGGGGGAAATAAGTATTTGATCCCTTGCTGATTTTGTAAGTTTGCCCACTGACAAAGACATGAGCAGCCCATAATTGAAGGGTAGGTTATTGGTAACAGTGAGAGATAGCACATCACAAATTAAATCCGGAAAATCACATTGTGGAAAGTATATGAATTTATTTGTATTCTGCAGAGGGAAATAAGTATTTGATCCCCCACCAACCAGTAAGAGATCTGGCCCCTACAGACCAGGTAGATGCTCCAAATCAACTCGTTACCTGCATGACAGACAGCTGTCGGCAATGGTCACCTGTATGAAAGACACCTGTCCACAGACTCAGTGAATCAGTCAGACTCTAACCTCTACAAAATGGCCAAGAGCAAGGAGCTGTCTAAGGATGTCAGGGACAAGATCATACACCTGCACAAGGCTGGAATGGGCTACAAAACCATCAGTAAGACGCTGGGCGAGAAGGAGACAACTGTTGGTGCCATAGTAAGAAAATGGAAGAAGTACAAAATGACTGTCAATCGACAAAGATCTGGGGCTCCACGCAAAATCTCACCTCGTGGGGTATCCTTGATCATGAGGAAGGTTAGAAATCAGCCTACAACTACAAGGGGGGAACTTGTCAATGATCTCAAGGCAGCTGGGACCACTGTCACCACGAAAACCATTGGTAACACATTACGACATAACGGATTGCAATCCTGCAGTGCCCGCAAGGTCCCCCTGCTCCGGAAGGCACATGTGACGGCCCGTCTGAAGTTTGCCAGTGAACACCTGGATGATGCCGAGAGTGATTGGGAGAAGGTGCTGTGGTCAGATGAGACAAAAATTGAGCTCTTTGGCATGAACTCAACTCGCCGTGTTTGGAGGAAGAGAAATGCTGCCTATGACCCAAAGAACACCGTCCCCACTGTCAAGCATGGAGGTGGAAATGTTATGTTTTGGGGGTGTTTCTCTGCTAAGGGCACAGGACTACTTCACCGCATCAATGGGAGAATGGATGGGGCCATGTACCGTACAATTCTGAGTGACAACCTCCTTCCCTCCGCCAGGGCCTTAAAAATGGATCGTGGCTGGGTCTTCCAGCACGACAATGACCCAAAACATACAGCCAAGGCAACAAAGGAGTGGCTCAGGAAGAAGCACATTAGGGTCATGGAGTGGCCTAGCCAGTCACCAGACCTTAATCCCATTGAAAACTTATGGAGGGAGCTGAAGATGCGAGTTGCCAAGCGACAGCCCAGAACTCTTAATGATTTAGAGATGATCTGCAAAGAGGAGTGGACCAAAATTCCTCCTGACATGTGTGCAAACCTCATCATCAACTACAGAAGACGTCTGACCGCTGTGCTTGCCAACAAGGGTTTTGCCACCAAGTATTAGGTCTTGTTTGCCAGAGGGATTAAATACTTATTTCCCTCTGCAGAATGCAAATAAATTCATATACTTTCCACAATGTGATTTTCCGGATTTAATTTGTGATGTGCTATCTCTCACTGTTACCAATAACCTACCCTTCAATTATGGGCTGCTCATGTCTTTGTCAGTGGGCAAACTTACAAAATCAGCAAGGGATCAAATACTTATTTCCCCCACTGTAGATACACAACGTATGATACAAGGTATCAAGAGATGTTTAAGTTAAGCGAGTAGAACAAAGGGGGGAGATGTGGGGGAGAGGATTGGAGTATGGGTAGTGTTGGTGGTGTGGAATTAAGTTCGAGATTTAAGTTGGGTTGTTTGAGTAGGCTTTTTTGAAGAGGTAAGTCTTCAGCAGCTTTCGGAAGGGTAGGTGTTCGTTGGTTGTTCGGATGTGTCTTGGTATTGCGTTCCAGAGTTGGCTGCCTATAACGGAGAAGTTGGATGCATAGTAGGTTTTGTATTTGAGGCCTTTGCAGTTGGGAAGATGGAGATATGTTCTGGAAGATTTGGACCCATTTCTGGTTGGGAGATTGATCAAGTTGGTCATGTAACTTGGGGATTCGCCATGGAGGATCTTGTGGGGTTTAATCCTTTTGTTTACGCAGATGACTGTATACATTCCACTTGACAAAGGGATAGGTGAACTTTTGGATTCGATTGAACAAGGTGTGGGTTTTACAAAGTCCTGCAGCATTTAAATTGAAATTAAATATTTATTTATTTATTTATTGCATTTGTATCCCACATTTTCCCACCTCTTTGCAGGCTCAATGTGGCTTACAATTACATCATGATTAGTGGAAATATATTAGAAAATAGACATTTAGAGAGAAAACCATATTTTTAGTTATTACAAATCCTTTTTGTAGCAATTTGTGTCCTAGTATCATTATAGATGGGGTAATCTTTGATGGGAAACTAAATTTCAAAGAACAGGTTGTTTATGTTTCCACCAGAGTATTTAGGATGCTATGGAAGCTTAAAAAAAAATCAGAGGCCGTTGCATTTTACTTCAATGGATCTGTCCAGATCCTCCAACGTTACTTCAATGCGCAATCAGATGCATGAACTCCTCACTGTGGATCATATGTCTTTAGAAAGGACAAGGCCAAAGGCTAAGAAACACTTTTTGAAATCTGGATGTCCTGTTTAAATACTATATGTGTTCGCTCAGTTTATTTGAATACCTTGGAGATCTGATTTCCTGGTACTCTTTATTCTGGACTGACTAGTGTTTCTGTGCTGGGATACAGAGGTGATATTGGCATAGGAGGGGGGGGGGGGGTGTACAGGGAGGATGGGGATGGGTGGGGAGGGAGGGAGGGTGCTGAGGGGAGGGTCTTTTGTTCTGCTTAAGCTGTTTTTTCCTGATGTGTGTGGTTCTTTGTTATTCTGATATGCCAATAAAGATAAGGATTTGAATTTTAAAGAATCAGAGGTTATTTCCCTAGGGAAACTTTACATATGCTGGTGCAGTCTGTGGTACTAGCGTGTTGACTGCTGTAATGGGGTGTATGCTGGTTGCAAGGAGAACATTTTGACAATATTACAAATGGCACAAAATACAGCAGCTAGGTTGACTTACAGGAAATCCCACTTGGAAAGAGTTTGCTCACTATTGGAGTGGAGGAGTGGCCTAATGGCTAGTGCAGTGGCCTGGAAAGCAGGAGAACTGGGTTTAATTCCCACTGTAGCTCCTTGTGACTCTGGGCAAGTCACCTAACCCTCCATGAGTACCTGTATATACTATGTAAACCACTTTGAATGTAACCAGAGAAAGGTGGTATGTCAAATCCCTTCCCTTATTGTAAGCATTACATTGACTATCAATTAAAGCACATAGTGTTTTTAAGTTGTGTACCCTTGTATATCAAATACTGTTTGGCATAGCCCCAGGTTATATGGCAGGCTTGCTAAATATTCCGTCATGTGATGCGATCTTGGGAGCTAGGAATTATCGTACCTTCCACTACCCTAGTTGTAAGAATCTCATGTATAAGTCAATTTTTCCTATTTGAGCTCAAATGGTGGAACTCGCTGCCCAGAGAATTAAAGTGTTTGGATAACTATCTAAATTTTCATAAACATCTGAAAACTTTTCTCGTTAGAAAATGTTTTAGTGATGAGAGTGATTAAGGCACATGTTTTTTTGTTTAAATGATGCTGTTATCTTTTGATCTTTTTTCTTGTTGACTTAGACAATTTTGTACTTGATTCATGTTATGACATCTATTGTGAGCCACGTTGAACAAAAGTAACTTTGGATAATGTGGGACATAAATGCTAATAAATGAAAAAAAATGAAAAGATGGAGCCAATGAAGTGATTTGAGAAAAGGGGTTTTGTGAGGGTAACAACACAGGTGGAAGGTAAGTTCTAGAGCAGAGCTTTGAAGGGGAGAGAGATGGTTTGGTAGGAGACCTGTGAGGAACGAGTTTCAGAAACCTAAGCGTGAGATGATAAGAGTGTGGATAAAGGTTTTGGTAGTCTGTTCAGAAAGGAAGGGTTGAATTTTGGCAGTGGCGTTCCTAGGGGGGGGCGGTGGGTGCGGTCCGCCCCGGGTGCATGCCGTTGGGGGGGGGTGCCGCACGCGCCTGTCCTCCGTTGTTCCATACTTCTTCTCTGCCCCGGAACAGGTAACAACGGAGGACAGGCACGCGCGGCACCCCCCCCCCCCCCAGCGGCGTGCACCTGGCGGGGGTTCCTTCACGGGGGTGTCCTTTCACGGGGGGGGCACATCGGTGATCCGGCCCAGGTGCCAGCCCCCCCAGGAACGCCACTGAATTTTGGTGATGTTATAGAGAAAAAAAAGACAGGTTTTTAGCAGTCTGTTAAATAGGTGCAGAGAAAGAGAGAGAGGAGTCAAAGATGACCCCAAGTTTAGGAGCTGAGGAGACATGTTATTCACAGAAATATAGACTGGAGGAAGGGGAAAGGTGGGTTTGGGGGAGGTAAGAAGCTCAGTTTCAGATGACTGTGGACATCCAGGCAGCAGTGTCAGTCAAGGAAGCTGAGACTTGGGCCTGGATTCCTGGTGATATTTCAGGTGTACAGAGGACGTGGGGTAATTCTCTAAGGACACTGGACAGCATATGGCGTGTGGGGTGATGCGTTGATGAGCTTATGATGTGTTTGTTCTGGATAGTGGAATGTGGAGCCCTGAAGTATGAGAGCAGAACGTGGATATTTGACCAGTCCTGCTGGAGGGGGGTAGTAACATACAGGAATCTACCATTGAACTACTTCATGAAATGTACTCTCCCATCATGGTCTTCTGGTCTACACAGGGGTTTCTGTGAGGTTGTGTCAAGTCCTTGGAAGTGCTTCTTCTCCAGAGGTTGTGGTGTGACAAGGTCCCTTGGGGCTCTCCTGATGCAATACTGCCGTCTGACAGAGGGATGTGCCGGCTCTTTCTTCACAGCGTCTTGCTGGCCCTCCTTTTCTTCTGCCAGGTATTTCCTGCTCCGTAGGCCTCACACTAGGTCTTATGCCTGAAACTCTCTCTTTTTTTTTTTAACATGTGTGATTAGAGGCCTACCAAAACTGAAACTGCCACCAAAATTGTCTGAAAGCTTTCAGCCAAAACTGAAAACTCAAATTTGGTTGTGTGAATGTGAACCAGTGAGGGCTGCTGGGGACTGGCAGTCTGTATCCCTCTGCTAAACCCATAGCATCCAAGCCAGAATATAATTTAAATAACGAAAGACTGTTTTAACTCCATAGCCTCCACACATCTGGACCACAGTTAATAAACTAAAAGCCACAGTGGGTTCAATATTGAATGCTATTTAACTGGTCAGGAACAGCTCCTGGCCGGTTAAATCGTGTTTAGCCGTCTATCCACTAATCTTGAACATGGTTATCTTTGCTGACTATTAGCGCTTAGGGCTACCCAGAGGTTTTCAACCCAGTCCTCGTGTCACACCCAGCCAGTCCAGGTTTTCAGGATGTGCCTGGGTTGAAAACCCCTGGGCTAACCAGCTGTGTGGCGCAACTTAGCTGCTTAAGCGCAAATATTCAGTGCTAACTGGCTAAGTTTAGCGATTAAGATAGGCGGTATAAATAGCAGGCCTATCGCTAATCACTAAGCACTTAACTGGTCAGCGCTGAACATCGGCTTAACCGGTTAAGTTGCCGTGATTGAAACTGAAACCAGATACAGCCAAGCATTGAATATCCAGGATCAGCACCAGACAGCAGCAGCTTAATATCAGGGGGAGTTTGCTTTTACGGTGGCTGACTTTGCACCACACTTACTCCTGAGGAGTTTATCATCCCAAATTTACAGACTTCAATTCCTGCTAAACCCTTGTATCAAAAGCATTTATTTGGAGCTCTCTAGTTACCATATAAACTCTTGTGCAAGATCATAACTACATTACTTGCAAATGCGGTACAAAGAAAAATGCAAAGAGCAGCCCCCGCCCCCCCACCACCACCCAGGACTACCTTATTATCCCTGGTGGTCTAGTGGTGTAGTCAGGTCAGAAGTGATGCCCCAGTCACGGCAGCTATTTTGAAAGCAGAGCAGGAATGGACAGGAGTAACTGGGGACCCCCCCCCTCCCACCACCACCACCCTAACTATACCCATAGACCATCAGGGATTGTAAGATAGGTCCAGGGGGGCCTACAGGTGGAAAGGGGTCCAGGAGGAGGGGCAACTTCTGTTTTAGGGCAAGGCTGTGGAGTGGGAGTCTGTCGGAACCAATTTTGGGTGGAGTTGGAATCAGAGTCAGTAAAAACGTACTGACTCCAACTCCGCTTCAAAATAAAAACTTACAAAATTATAATATATGGTAAATTTATTGTTTTATTTTATGTCTGTCTATCTGTCCATCTATTTATCTATATCTATATATGTATAGATATAGCTAGAGATATATAGGGATGGACTGACCATTGGGGACAATAGGGCAGTGCCCGAGGGACCACAACATTAGAGGGTCCAACTCTCCCCCAGCTTCCGTCTAGTTTAATCACTTTTAATAGGTGGTTAGAGGCCCAAATCACTGCCAGTCTTCCGCTTTTTATATATATATATCCTGGATCTAAAATAATAGTAAATATAAGTTATATTTACCAGTGCTTTAGATCCAGAACAAAATATTTAAAATATCATTAGGAGTCGGAGTCAGAGTTGGACATTGGAAAAATAGAGCAGTTGGAATTGAAGGTTTGGTGTACCGACTCCACAGCCCTGGTTCGGGAGGAGGGAGGGAGTCAAACGGGACAAAACACAAATTTTTGGCTTGGGTTTGGCCAAAAATTAAAATAACCTTTTAGGTCAAAATTTGGGGTTGGTTTTGGCACCATAAATGAAACTGAAATTCGGTCGGCTGCTACTTGTGATTCCCTGTTTAATTTTTATATGAGAAGCCTCCCGATCCAGCTCGTTCCAGAAGTAAATCCTTGTAATAGGATTCTAGCTACCCAAGAAGAAACGGCTGAGTGGTTCAGTCCTCTTCAGATAGCTTGTCCTGGGTCAGACTTACACAATGCGTTTCTCATCCCCTACAGGGACCCTCAGCCCAGATGACGGATTATGTGTACAAAGAATGGAGGAAGTATGAAACTGAATGTCAGCAAAACATGTCCCAGGGTCCTGCTCCAACAGGTGAAAACACACATGACAAACGTACATGCACAGACACACATGCAGCACACAATATATATGTTGAAACATGCATGTACACACATGCTCAATGTAGATAGAAACAGCAATAGAGTGGAGGAGTGGCCTAGTGGTTAGAGCACTGGTCTTGCAATCCAGAGGTGGCCGGTTCAAATCCCACTGCTGCTCCTTGTGATCTTGGGCAAGTCACAACCCTCCATTGCCTCAGGTACAAACTTAGACTGTGAGCCCTCCTGGGACAGAGAAACATCCACCGTACCTGAATGTAACTCACCTTGAGCTACTACTGAAAAAGGTGTGAGCAAAATCTAAATAAAGATTCTAGAATTCTAAAGAATAACAAGATTCCATAAAGATTCCATGCAGAATTTCAAAGTGTAGCAACATTCCATGTAGAACCCCAAAGAGTAACAAGCTTCTTTGGGGTAGAGGAGTGGCCTAGTGGTTACAGCACCGTCTTGCAATCCAGAGGTGGCCGGTTCAAATCCCACTGCTGGTCCTTGTGATCTTGGGCAAGTCACTTAACACTCCATTGCCTCAGGTACAAACTTAGACTGTGAGCCCACCAGGGACAGGGAAATACCCAGTGAATATAACTCACCTTGAGCTACTACTGAAAAAGGTGTGAGCAAAATCTAAATAAATAAAATATGTGTCTACAGAGGACATATGTGGCAACAGGGACTGTGATCAAATGGTTCAGTGAATTCCTTTCAAACTGAAGCTCTTCTGTCAAGCAAAACAACCAACTTTCCAACTACTGGTCTCCTAACTGCGGGGTCCCGCATGGATCTCGCCTCTCACCTATTCTGTTCAATCTCTTTATATCTTCCCTGGCCTCAATACACCTGGGTCTTAATGGACTACTATTATCTTACGCAGATGACGTCCTGCTTCTCTTACTAGTGACAGCATCAAAGATTCAACTCAGTCTGTAGTGAACGGCAAGACTGCTGTTAGCACCTGGGCTCTGACCAATAAACTGACATTAAATGCGCAAAAAAACAAGGTCCTGAAATTCCAAAATCAGGGAGTTGAGGTCCCATCATCAATACCTTTGGGTTCAGACTTAACTGTAAATCTTTGACCATTGGACAGAGTACTAGGGGTCTTGCTTGATTCTTCACTCACCTTGTCTTCCCATGTTAACCAGCTATGGAAGAAAACACTATTCAAATTGAGACAGCTACGTCTAGTCAGACCATTCTTCAACCAAAAAGCCTTTCCACTACTAGTCCAAATGCTAGCCCTACCTCACTTGGATTGCTGTAATGTTCCATTTCTTGGTATTAAGTGTCAGTACAGAATAGCGCTGCTAGACTAATATACAGAGTGAATAGATACACTAGTGTTTCAACTCATCTTAATTGCACTGGCTTCCCATAGCAGAAAGACTCAGGTTCAAAGCTGCTTGCTTACTTTTCCAAATCTTACACGGTTTCACCTCTGAACTACTGACTAAGACCACTTTGCTACGTTGGTCCAGTCTATCAGAGTGAAAGAACAATTGATGCTAGTGTCACCGTTTGAAAAGACAATTCAAAATCAGAAGATGTTCAGCTCTCTATTCCCTGTACTTGGAGTTAAAATATGGAACTCTCTACCTATTCCCATCAGAACCGAAAACAGCTACCTCAACTTCAGGAAGAGGCTAAAAACCTTTCTCTCCCCAAAGACTGCTTTATAATAATCCATCATGACTTCTACTTCCTAGAATCATCCATTATTCTTTCCTTAATGTTTTTAGTCTCATGCATTAATCCAATGGTCTCTAATGTTTCTCATACCTTAAACTAACATTATTAGCTTTTGTCTCACCTAGAATGTAAACTGCACTGAACCTTGAAAAAGGGGATATTAACAGTATAAAAGAATTGATTTGATTTGATGTGCATGTACACACATGCTCAATATACATAGAAACAGATATGTGTCTATGGAGGACACATAATATGCACAGACACGCATGCAGCACACAAAGATCTATGTAGAAACACGCATGTACAGTGATGATCCTAGGTCGGCTGCCACCCGGGGCGGATCGCTGATGCGCACCCCCCCAGGTGCAGCACGACCCCCCCCCCCGGCGCATCACCCCCCCCCCCCCCCCGGGTGCATTCTTGGCTGCTGGGAGCAGCCACGCAGCTTTCGGCTCCCTGCTCCCTCTGTCCCTGAACAGGAAGTAACCTGTTCTGGCACAGAGGGAGCAGGGAATCAGCGGAGCCGACAGGCGTGCGGCTTCTATCTGCACCCCTCCAGCGACGTGCACCCGGGGTGGACCGCCCCCACCGCCCCGCCCTTGGTACGCCACTGCGCATGTGCTTGTAGAAACATGCTCAATGTACACAGAAACAGATATGTCTACACATACATGCAGCAACATATCCAAACTTACATGTCAAGCATTACATGTGCAACATAAACACACAGATATGCACCAGTCTGCAGACACCTTCCCAGAGTACACATACAAGTAGATACAGAACCAGACATCTCCACGCATGCATGCATCTTTTGCAATCATCTCCTATGTCTTTTCATGTCTCCATAGAGTTGGTCTGTAATCGCACTTTTGATAGATTCGCCTGCTGGCCTGATGCACTTCCAAACACAACAGTCCGTGTGTCCTGTCCCTGGTACTTGCCATGGCATAGCAAAGGTACCATTTGAGAAATGCAGAAGTGTGACCTACCTGCTAGACCTGCACTCCGTTCACCTAACACGCCTGCTTTCTCTCCCTATCTGTGTGCTTCTCACAGTGCAGGATGGATACGTTTACAGGAGGTGTGGGCCTGATGGTCAATGGATTCCCATGCCCAATGGACATGCTGAAAGAAATGCCACAGAGTGTGAAAAGAATGGAGATGAGCTTCGAGACCAGGTGAGATTCAACTATCATCACTTTTGTATTGTTGTTGTGAGGGAAGCAATTGGAAAATGTACTTCAGACAATTTTTCAAGATTTCTATTCTCAAGCAGCTGTTTCACTCTCTGTAGTGCCTGGACACTTAACGTATTTCTACTACTACTACTTAACATTTCCAAAGCGCTACTAGGGTACGCAGTGCTGTACAATTTAACATAGAGGGACGGTCCCTGCTCAAAGAGCTTACAATCTAGTAGACAAGTGAACGGTCAAATTGGGGCAGTCTGAATTTACTGAACGGTAAGAGTTAGGTGCCGAATGCAGCATTGAAGAGGTGGGTTTTAAGCAAAGACTTGAAGATGGGCAGGGAGGGGGCTTGGCGTAGGGGCTCAGGAAGGTTGTTCCAAGTATAGGGTGAGGCGAGGCAGAATGAGCGGAGCCTGGAGTTGGCGGTGGTGGAGAAGGGTACAGAGAGGAGGGATTTGTCCTGTGAACGGAGGTTACGGGCGGGAACGTAAGGGGAGATGAGGGTAGAAAGGTAGTGAGGGGCGGCAGACTGAGTGCATTTGTAGGTAAGAAGGAGAAGCTTGAATTGAATGCGGTATCTGATTGGGAGCCAGTGAAGTGACCTTAGGAAAGGGGTGATATGAGTATATCGGTTCTGGCGGAATATGAGACGTCCCAAATATTTCTGTCCCAAATAATCACCCACAGGAACAAGGACAGGTGTTGGGTCATATTTATTCCATCATTACAAAGCAGTTCTAGGCAGTTTGCAATAGAAGGCCTAAACATTTGTGTTGTGCACCATGTAGGCATGTAAAGGATAGGCAGGGCTACACACAGTGGTGTGCTGGAGCCGGCTCACACCGGCTCGCAAGAGCCGGTTGTTAAATTTTTAAAGCTCTTGCGAGCCGGTTGTTTTGGAAGGCAAGCCAGCTCCCAGGGGCGGCGCAACCCGGTGGTAAGTGAGGTAAGCATGGCAGGAGGGCGCCACAAGCCATGCTTACCTCACCTCCCGCTGCTCTGGCAGGTTTAAATCGTTGATTTACCTAGGTCACACCAGCCGCAGTGGGAGTAGCATTATGCACCTCAACCCCTGCTGGCATTGATAAAGGCTCATACAGGTTCTTCCCGGGCCTGTCTCGTGCTAGTAGCTGAGTTTATTTGGGACAAGGCTGGACTCAGAGCGCGGGGCGCAAGGGGAGGGGCCGAACATTCCATTCACGTGGTGTCCAGACAGGCGTCGCCTAGCAACCGCAACGCAAAGACACGGCCAGCAGAAAGCAAACAAACTTTCAAAGAAGCGTCTCTCGCTGGTTCCTGCCAGACGCTCTGTGATTGGGGATCCTGCAAAGTAGCTGCCGTATGCTTCCTCCAGGCAACCGGCTGTAGGGCAAGAAAACCCACATCTTTCCCGTATCACAACAGGTGGATCCCCTTAAAACAAGGTGTGATTTTGCTTTGCTGAAGTATTGCAGAACTGGAATTTTGACAGCGCTTATCTAAAAGATAACGGGCAAAGTGCTGTTTACTTCCTTTCCAATAGTTTAGACTTGATGCGACTAGGAGTTGGGATGATTTTAAGTGGCATCCACTTTTGCCCGTTCACTGATACAGGGGAAGCTGTGTACAGTACTGTTTGTTTTTAAATTAAAAATTAATTGTTTACCTTTAGCTCTGTTTTTAATTAAAGTGGTTTAGTTTTGGCTTAAAATGAGGGTGACTTAATTGAGGGCTGATTTAGGAATCTCTAATATGAGATTCAAGAACTGCTGGTAATCTCATTTGAAAGCAAATTAAAAATTGCACATTTACACAAGCCCGTCTCTAGCCTTCCCTTCTTTCCCGTCAGTGCCCCGCCTTCTTCTGACGTCATTTCCTCTTTCCGCGAGGGCGGGACACTGACAGGAAACGAAGGGAAGGCTAGAGACGGGCTTTTACTGCGGCTGCTGCGACAGAGGTAAATCAACGATTTAACCCCCCCCCCCCCCCCCCCCCAGGGCGGCAGGAGCAAAAAGAGGGATGTTAGGGGGAGAAGAGGGCGGGCAGGTGGACATTGGAGCATGAGGGCAAGGGAGAGAGGAGCATTGAAGCCATCGATAGAGATGGACGGGAAGGCAGGGCTCAGGGAGAGAGGAGAAATTGCTGGACATGGAGGGGAGGGGATAGAGGACAGCTGCTGGATATGGATGGATGGAGGTGGCAGGTGAGAGAGAAGAATCGCTGGGTATGGATGGCTGGAGGGGAGGGCAGGGGGGAGAGGAGGGTTGCTGGATATGGGTGGACGGAGGGGAGGGCAGGGGAGAGGAGGGTTGCTGGACGTGGATGGAAGAGAGGGAAGGGAGAGAGAAGAAATGCTGAACATGGATGGAGGGAAGGGAAGAGTGAGGAAGGAGATGAGATGAGGGAAAAGGAAGAGAGGAGAAAAACTGCACATGGATGAAGAAAATAGGCAGAAGCTGGATTCATTAGACAGTCAAGTCTGCGGAGGACCCAGCTTTTACTTACGGATGTAGGGCAAGAAATGAAGAAGAAAGGCGGAAAGTAAAGAAATAAATGGAAAGGAAGCCCTGGAAACGGAGTAAGAGGACAGATAGCAGCAGAATTGGATACTGGGCCAGCATGATCAGAAAAACAAAGTCACCAGACAACAAAGGTAGAAAAAAAATCATTTTATTTTCATTTTAGTGTTTGGAATATGTCCACTTTGAGAATCAGGTGCTCAACATTAAAAGTTTATATTTATTTACTTATTTATGGCATTTTATCCCACATTAAACATGAATTAGATTGAAACCTGGGATCATTTAATTTTTTTTTCCTGGAGTAATGCATTGCTCCCCACCCCCCCACCCCCAGGCTCTCTCCCCGGCTATAGCCAGCTCTGCGATTTGGGGGAGGGGCGCAGAGGTGGACCGGGGGGGGGGGGGGTGCAGAGGTGGACCAGGGAGAGAGCCTGTTGTTAAACATTTACCAGCACACCACTGGCTACACTTGAATAAATCAAAGTAAAGCACAGATCTGGGATCTCACCTGTCCTTTCCCAATGGAGTACCCCAAGTACTGGACTTCCAGTCCTCCCAAGAAACATTTCTTTGGGTTTGCAGTTAACACTGCTGCTCTCAGATTGTTTGGGACTTCTTCTGTCTCGATCAGTTGAGTCTTCCAGTCTTTATTCTAGATTACAGTGTCATCCAGTTATGCAGCTGCTTAGCTACCATACGGTCTCAGCAGGTGGTCCGCCGGACACTAAAATGTGGCAGGAGCTCCAAGTAGTCCAAAGGGCTGCACCATAAACCTCTGAGGGCTTGAGAAAGCCATCTTCTTGGCAGCTGGAGTAAGGGGCACCTGTCAATATCTCTTAATTAGGTCTACCATTGAAATGAAATGGGCTCCTCCTAATTTTTCATTTAGGTCGTCCACTCTTGGCACTGGATGTGCTTCGAGTTTGGAGACTGTGTTCTCTTTTCTGAGGTTGATGCAAAACTGAATGCTCCCATCTGTTTAGGAACCAATGTGATGGGGGATGACCCGTTGCTGGTGGCTTTCTCTATAAACACAAGTTCCAGCATCTCCTTCACTTCTTTAGCCATAGCCTGTAGCCAGGCCTCTGTAATACGATATGGACGATTGTGATGGACAACCACTCCAGCTCTGTAATAGTGTCGTGGGATGCAAAGTATATCCAGCCTGGGGTAGCAGAAAAGACATCCCTACTCAGGTGAACCCATTGTTCCATATCCACTTTCTGGAGATCTGAGAGCTGGTCTCCAAATGGAACTTAGAAGGGCTCAGATTGTGATGGAATCTCAGGTACAGATTTTTCCTCCTGAACCAACACTGCAATCACAGGACTCCACATCTTTAATATGATCACATATTACTTAATTTTGTTTATTTGGTTGAACTTTCTCAGCTACTTTGTAGGGCCTGTGCCATTTGCACAGCAACTTGCTCACTGATGAGGTAGAAGTACATGAACTTTGTCTTGAGGCTGTAAGAGTCTTTGGATTGCCACAGGATTGTATGCTTAGGCTTGTCTTGCTTGGGCTTTCTCCGGGCACAGACTCGTAGCCTCTCCTGATTTCTTCATCCTTTTCTGCATTTGCAATAAGTATTCCACCAGATTTTGCCCTGGACTAGGTGGTTCTTCCAGGGATTCTCTGATGATATCTAGGATCCCCCCGAGTTCTTTCTCTAGAGTAACTTGAATAAATTCAAAGGCTACCAATTTTTCTATTAGTCAACTTGTAATTTACCCCATAAAAATGACTAATTATAAATTCTGAACAATAATTATCATTCTTTATCATATTCAGAAAAAAAATTTCACAAACAAAAGTATATTACATTCTTTCCATACCCTCCTAAAATTTACAAAATACTGTTACAGAATGAGCGCTGGGTTACAAACATATATAAAACTGACTTATCTTAAACATAATTGTCCTTTCCATAATCTGCTGTTGACGCTTCCTTTGAAAGCTGACTTGGACAAATATATCCCTCGATAAGAAAATTCTCAACAATAATTTCAGTTGATATTTTACTGTAACTCTTTCAACTGCTCCTTGAACAGTACATCTTGTCACAACCCAACATCACGTATCTTGTGCAACTTCTCCATTTTTTCAGCATAATCGCTGGTAATCCAAAATGGATGCAGTATTGTGCTGACTACCACAACAACGAAGGATTCGTGTTCATTGTCATTTCAGAGCTGTAAATAGTAGAGTCCATAAAATGCACAGTCTTAGTCCATTGGTATCAACACTGGCCTTGTTTTGTTTACCTTCATCAGGAGACCTTACAAGCATGGCTTATACTCTCGATTGAGGCTCCCATACAGACACCCGAATAGAGACTATCCTCAGAGGTCATCTTTAATGATACCTGGAACGGGGAGTGCGCCTACAGTATTTGGGTCACCCGAGCCAGAGAGTTCTGCTGTAATTCCAAAGCTTTCTGCAAAGCTTGTTGCTGTTCACGTTGCACCTGCACATTGGGCTGCAGCTCCTCCACCAGGGCCTGGTGTAAACACTCCATTCTGGTTTACAACACTTTCTTCACTAGTTCAGACCTGCCCAGTCTTTCATTTGGCAGGAGACTCCCGCTTTGGCAGGTTTCCTGCACTCCAGCCAAAGCGGGGAAAGTCTCCTGCTGAGACACACTGCCGGCCCATTTTTCCCCCACATACTTTATGCAAACCTGTTCCCTTTACAGGCATAATAAATTGGAAATTAACAGTCCTAGTGTGCATTAGTCTTCACAGGTAATCAAAATCAGGCCTCAAGGATTAGTGATTTTCAAGACCAAATATAAAACTTGGCCTACCTGAATGAAGCTTCTGCTGCTTAGACATATGTGGTGAAGACATATGCTGGAGCGCTTTTCTTGCCTGCCCTGGACCTATCTAGGCAAAGGGGTTTTATCTCACTGCCTGTACCATGCCCTTCTTGCTCTGCCTGGCCTGGGCCATGCCCTTTAAGGCAGCTCTGTGATGGAGTGTTGTTAAAGTGAACTAGAAATCTTCTATACATTTCCTCGCAGTCCCCTACTGTCAGGGTCGGCGTTAGGAGGGCAAAGAGGGCAGCTGCCCTAGGCCCCACAACTCCAGGGGGCCCCGCAATAGAGGCATCTTTTCCCCTTCACCCCACCACAGTCTGTCTCCTCCTTCCTTCCTGATCTTCTTTAATATTTTTATTTCCCTTCTCAAAGGGGCCCAAAACTTTCCCTCTCTGCCGCTGGCCCCCTCTTATGCAATTTCCTGTTTCTGCCTGGGCAGATCGGGGCAGAGAGGGAAAGCTTCAGGATGGCTGCCATGCTGGGGCTCCTCTGAGAAGAGAGGTGAGGGGAAGGGAGGGAGACGGATTGTATTGGGGAGAAAGGGAAGAGATGCCTAGACTGCGTAGTAGCAATGCAAGAGAGGAGATCAGGGGAGGGGGAATCAGGGGCCCCTTCTTCATTTCTGCCCTGGGCCGCCTCATATCTAAAACCTGCCCTGCTACTGTCATGCTATGGCAATAGGTCAATACTGGCTCAGAGAGGAGAGAGTCCCTTGTCAATCCCTAGCTTTATCCCTTGGGAAATGTGCTGTTACTGAGTAGTGAGCTTGAGCCCTGTTCCCAGCTCTGTCTCATGGGAATATGTGCTGTTACTGAGCAGTGATCTGAGCCCTAAACCCAGCTCTGTCTCATGGAAAATGTGCTGTTACTGAGGAGTGAACTGAGCCCTGTTCCCAGCTCTGTCTCATGGGAAATGTGCTGTTACTGAGTAGTGAGCTTGAGCCCTGTTCCCAGCTCTGTCTCATGGGAATATGTGCTGTTACTGAGCAGTGATCTGAGCCCTAATCCCAGCTGCGTCTCATGGGAAATGTGCTGTTACTGAGTAGTGAGCTTGAGCCCTGTTCCCAGCTCTGTCTCATGGGAATATGTGCTGTTACTGAGTAGTGAGCTTGAGCCCTGTTCCCAGCTCTGTCTCTTGGGAATATGTGCTGTTACTGAGCAGTGATCTGAGCCCTAAACCCAGCTCTGTCTCATGGAAAATGTGCTGTTACTGAGGAGTGAACTGAGCCCTGTTCCCAGCTCTGTCTCATGGGAAATGTGCTGTTACTGAGTAGTGAGCTTGAGCCCTGTTCCCAGCTCTGTCTCATGGGAATATGTGCTGTTACTAAGCAGTGATCTGAGCCCTGTTCCCAGCTCTGTCTCATGGGAATATGTGCTGTTACTAAGCAGTGATCTGAGCCCTAATCCCAGCTCTGTCTCATGTTAGCCTTAGCTTCTCCTGAATGCTGTAATTCGTGCCTATTAAGGCTGTCATTTGTACTGTGCTGACATGGTGTTTATCTCTCTGTGTTACTTTACCTATTAAGGGGTTTCATTTGTATTGTGCTGACATTGTAAGTATCGCATACGAATGCTTCTCCATTCTGTCTATTATGTTGAATCATTTGTACCCAGCTGACTTTTATCATATTTCTGTTAAATTATTGTTCTACTGTGTTGTTCTGATACGGTTTCATATTAGTCCTGTTATTAGGGTTCAGTTTGCCATCTCCAAATGTACCTCATGGATTGCATTTAGGCTGATATTTGGTTATGCTGATAACAAAATTTTAAATTTTATGTTAAGCTATCTTTGCTGTACACAGATTTGGGTGAATCTCTTCATTAAAGGGAGTTAATAAATCCCAATTTAAAAAATGGCTGAGTTAAGGAAAGGCAGTACCCAGTTTTAGAATTTGCTTTCTCTGTTTCCAGAAACAATATGGTCAGACGTACCAGAGGTTTATGGTCACGTACACAGTGGGTTACTCCGTCTCTCTGGGGACCCTCATCCTAGCTCTCAGCATCCTGGCAGGTTTCAGGTGAGGATCCAGACACCACACACAGAAATAATAGGTGACTAGGAAGATACGTTCTGTACTATGTGCTGGATGAAGTGGGAAGATGGATCTTGAAGTTTTGTCATTTTCTGCAGTAAGTTGCACTGTACACGGAATTATATCCACATGAACCTCTTCGCCTCCTTCATCCTGAAGTGCTCCTCCATCCTGGTGATAGATGCTCTTCTCAAGACTCGTTATAATCAGGTCATAGATGATGACTTCAGTGTGCAGCTCTGGCTGAGTAGTGATGTGAGCTTACAGACTTCTCCTAATGTGGCCTGTATGGACCCCCTTCTCTCTTGCAGGAGAAGGGTCTAGTTCTGTCCCTCCCTTCTTTCTTCTTGCCATCTCCACTGACTTCCCCTCACCACTTGCTCTCCCTCCCCTTCTCCTCTCCCCTTTGTTCTAGTCTTGGAAAAGTGGGTTATAAGTAATAAATCTAATCAAATCCTCTGCTTTCCACACTCCTCCTGTCAAAACCTTATCCACAGCCCATTCTCTGTCCATTGCGGCCTTTCCTAGTGAAGACGGCAGTAGTTTCAGTGCTGTCAGGGTCTCTCTTCTCTTTCAGGCGCTGGCAGGGTGTCGTGCAGCCTCGGTGCTCATGCAGTATGGAATTATAGCTAATTACTGTTGGCTCTTAGCGGAAGGAATTTATCTACACAACCTGCTGAAGGTGGCTGGCTCCTCGGAGAAGAGCTATTTCACCCTTTATGTCTTCATTGGTTGGGGTGAGTAAAAGGAGTGAGTGTGGGGATTTGATGTAGGTGACTCCGCCTAGAGGTGAGAGGGAGAACTGTGTTCCTTCCCATTGTTGGGTATTTGTGTATCTGGGTATTCTTTCCTCTGGGGTGAGAAGAGAGTTTGTATGTCTTTTGGCTTTCAAATACATTTTCCCCTCCCAACATCCAGTCCTGCCTACATACAGTAGAAATACCTCTAGCTGTAAAGAACTACCTCCCATCCCCACCATGTTCTCACATGGGAGGGTCCAAGTCCCCTCCTCACCCTCTTCATGTTCTCACAAGGGAGGGTCCCACTTCTCTTCTTTCCCCACCCTCTTTTTGTTCTCAGAAGGGAGGTACCCTGTCCTCTCCTTACCATGTTCTCACGTAGGAGGGTGTCACTTCCCTCCTCACTCTCTTCATGTTCTCACAAGGGAGGGTCCCAGTCCCCTCCTCACCCTTTTTATGTTCTCACAAGTAAGGATCCCACTCCTCTCTCTTCCCCACTCTCTTTTTATTGTCACAAGAGAGGGACCCTGTCCCCTCCTCACCCTATTCATATTCCTACAAGGAAAGGTCACCTCCCCACCCTGTTCATGTTCTCACATGGGAGGGTCCCAGTCCCCTCCTCACCCTCTTCACGTTCTCACAAGGGAGGGTCCCACTTCTCTTCTTTCCCCACTCTCTTCATGTTCTCACAAGTAAGGATCCCACTCCTCTCTCTTCCCCACTCTCTTTTTATTGTCACAAGAGAGGGACCCTGTCCCCTCCTCACCCTATTCATATTCCTACAAGGAAAGGTCACCTCCCCACCCTGTTCATGTTCTCACATGGGAGGGTCCAAGTCCCCTCCTCACCCTCTTCATGTTCTCACAAGGGAGGGTCCCACTTCTCGTCTTTCCCCACCCTCTTTTTGTTCTCAGAAGGGAGGTACCCTGTCCTCTCCTTACCATGTTCTCACGTAGGAGGGTGTCACTTCCCTCCTCACTCTCTTCATGTTCTCACAAGTAAGGATCCCACTCCTCTCTCTTCCCCACTCTCTTTTTATTGTCACAAGAGAGGGACCCTGTCCCCTCCTCACCCTATTCATATTCCTACAAGGAAAGGTCACCTCCCCACCCTGTTCATGTTCTCACATGGGAGGGTCCCAGTCCCCTCCTCACCCTCTTCACGTTCTCACAAGGGAGGGTCCCACTCCTCTCCCTTCTCCACTCTCTTTTTGTTGTGACAAGAGAGGGGCCCTGTCTTCTCCTCACCCTCTTCATATTCTCAGAAGAGAGGATCCCACGCCTCTCCTCACCCTCTTTGTGTTTTGTCACAGGAGCTCCGGTTGCTTTCGTTGTCCCCTGGGTGGCTGTGAAGTACAAATATGAAAACATTCAGTAAGTATGTGTGGGCGTGAGCTTCTGTGCTGGAACTGTGCCTTCAGTTGTATGTACACATGTGCGTAGGGGTGGAGTTGGTGAAGCAACCTACTGGACAGGCTTACTGGAGCAGGGAATTGCCTACGGTACTTGCGTGTAAGACACATTGAACTCTGATAGGCACAGTGAGTGTTCACGTTCGCTGAGGTATTTATTTATTTATTGCATTTGTATCCCACATTTTCCCACCTATTTGCAGGCTCAGTGTGGCTTACATTATGCCGTAGTGGTGATCGCCATTTCCGGAATGAGAAATACAAAGTGGTATTGCATTAAAGTTCATAAATGATAGAGTAAATTAAGCAATCAAGTATAGAGAGTTCATTCCGGCATGAGAAATAAAGTGGTATTGCGTTAAAGTTCGTTAGTGACAGAGTAAATGAAGCAGTCAAGTATAAAGAATACGGTTTTGTCCAGTTCTGGTATGAGTTTCGTTGTCTGGTATTTAGGATGGATCATGCCTTATTGAACAGGTTGGTTTTTAGTGATTTTCGGAAGTTAGTTAGGCCGTGCATTGTTTTTATGATGTTGGTAGTGCATTCCATAGTTGCGTGCTTATGTAAGAGAAGCTGGATGCATATGTTGATTTGTATTTTAGTCCTTTGCAGCTGGGGTAATAGAGATTCAGGAATGTGTGTGCTGACCTTTTTGTGTTCCTGGTTGGTATGTCTATGATGTCTGACATGTAGACCGGGGCCTCGCCGTGAATGATTTTATGAACCAGGGTGCAAATTTTGAACGCAATACATTCTTTGAGTGGGAGCCAGTGTAATTTTTCTCTTAGGGGGTTGGCGCTGTCATATTTCGTTTTTTCAAATATGAGTCTGGCTGCTGTGTTTTGGGAAGTTTGGAGTTTCTTAATGATTTGTTCTTTGCATCGGGCATAGATTGCACCAGGCTGCGGAATATTTCCCTTGGGAGGAAAAGTTTTACTCTTTTGAGTTTCCACATTGAATGGAACATTTTCTTTGTTGTATTTTTCGCATGGCTTTCTAGTGTGAAATTTCGATCAATTGTAACTCCGAGAATTTTCAGGCTTTCTGAAACAGGAAGGGTATAGCCTGGGGTGTTTACAGTAGTGGGTTTGTTCGTGTTATATTGTGATGAGAGGATGAGACATTGTGTTTTTTCTGCGTTGAGCTTTAGTTGGAATGCATCCGCCCATGAATTCATTATTTGGAGGCTGTGTTTGATTTCATTTATGATTTCTGTTAGATCGTGTTTGAACGGGATGTATATTGTGACATCGTCTGTGTAGATGTTTGGAGATTGTTTGGAGAATGCGTAGATGTTTGGAGATTGTTTGGAGAATGCGTAGATGTTTGGAGAATGTTTGGAGAATGCGTAGATGTTTGGAGAATGGAGAATGTTTGGAGAATGCCGATATTTTTGTGGATGTGCCCTTGTGCCTTACACACACATGGATATATGTAGGGCTATGTTGTTCTCATGCCTATAGTGTTCTGAGTTGGAAATGGTTGGATTTTGTTGTCTAGATGTGGCATGTGACTGTTTCTGTAATACTGGGAGGACAGACCAGGCCTGAAACGTAAGTTGAAGAGCAGAGACCTGGGTCTTGGCCCAAGATTTGACCACTTTTCCCTATAATTTGTTCATCTTGAGCCATCTTTGCCTATATCCTTCACTGTCAATTATAAAGTTCTATTACGTATTGTGTTGACATTGCAAGTAGCATACCATGTCATACTTTGTATTGTTAGTTGAATATTTTTACTACTCTAATTGCCTATTGCTCATGTCTGATCTATTCTTACTGCACACCACCTTGAGTGAATTCCTTCAAAAAGGCTGTGAATAAATATACCGCGAGCTGAGCAATTTCATATGAGGAACTTCTGTGGCAGTTTACTGTAGTGTTTTGTTATGAAACTAACATAATTTACAAAACCCAAACTGCTCATAAAACATGAGCAAGTCCATATGCAGGAGAAGGGGGTGTGAGGAGCCCTGAGACCAGTGGCGTAGCCAGACTGCCAATTTTGGGTGGGCCTGAACCCAAAGTGGGTGGGCACAAAATTTTCTCTGTACCCCCCCCCCCCCAGCAAAATTTAGTCACACTCAGATGCATTTGTCACACAGGGTAAAGTGCTGCTTTTCAGTGCATCCAATTTCAGACAATTTATTTAATAGCCTAATCCTTTTAAGTGAGCTTTCAGAGGCCAAAACCTCCTGCCTCAGGTCAGTATAATGCTGTTACGGTATCCTCTCCTGACCTAAGGAAGGAAGTATTGGTCTCTGAAACTTTATTAACACCATATTACTTTATCCTAAATTAAAAATAAAATTATTTTCTTTACCTTTGTTGTATGGCCGTTTACTTTATCTCATTGTGTCTCTAGATTCTGCTTTCTTACGTTTTCGCTTAACTCTTCTGCCAGGGTTTCCTGGCCATTTGTCATTTTTCTCTCCTTTTTCTTTGCTTTCTTCAATATTTTTCTGCCTCTCTCTGTGTCCAGATTTAATTCATTCTTACTATCCATTCTTTAATTTCCTTCATCTACTTATGGCTTTTCATCTTTTTCTCACCCTTGTTCTCCCCATGCCCCTTCCTCTTATTCTCCAATCTTTCACTACTCCCCCTTTCCATGCAGCAGCTCTCCTCTTTCTCTCCCCATCCTTCCAGTGTCTCCCCTCTCTCTCCCCATCCTTCCAATAGTCTCCCCTCTTTCCTTCTGCATCCTTCCATCCAGTGTCACCTCTTTCTCCCTACCCTTCCATCCAGCGTCTTCCCTCTTTCTCTCCCCATCCTTCCATCCATCTACCCTCTCTCCTGATCCTTCCATCTAATGTCTCTCTCCCTCCTTCTAACCAGTGTCTATCTCTCTACCCTTTTCTGTTCAGTGTCCCTTCTCTCTCCACATCCTTCCAGTCTCTCCCCTTTCTCTCTGCATCCTTCCATCCAGTGTCTCTCTCCCCATCCATCCGTTTTCCCTCTTTCTCTGCCATCCTTCCATCTGTTTTCCCTCTTTCTCTGCCATCATTCCATCTTCTTCCATCTCTGTACCTCTATCTTCCTCCATGTTTAGTATCTCCTTTTCTCTGTGTCCCTATATTACTCTGTCCATCTTCTCCCCTCTCTTTGTCCCCAGTGCCAATATACAGTGGTGGAAATAAGTATTTGATCCCTTGCTGATTTTGTAAGTTTGCCCACTGACAAAGACATGAGCAGCCCATAATTGAAGGGTAGGTTATTGGTAACAGTGAGAGATAGCACATCACAAATTAAATCCGGAAAATCACATTGTGGAAAGTATATGAATTTATTTGCATTCTGCAGAGGGAAATAAGTATTTAATCCCTCTGGCAAACAAGACCTAATACTTGGTGGCAAAACCCTTGTTGGCAAGCACAGCGGTCAGACGTCTTCTGTAGTTGATGATGAAGTTTGCACACATGTCAGGAGGAATTTTGGTCCACTCCTCTTTGCAGATCATCTCTAAATCATTAAGAGTTCTGGGCTGTCGCTTGGCAACTCGCAGCTTCAGCTCCCTCCATAAGTTTTCAATGGGATTAAGGTCTGGTGACTGGCTAGGCCACTCCATGACCCTAATGTGCTTCTTCCTGAGCCACTCCTTTGTTGCCTTGGCTGTATGTTTTGGGTCATTGTCGTGCTGGAAGACCCAGCCACGACCCATTTTTAAGGCCCTGGCGGAGGGAAGGAGGTTGTCACTCAGAATTGTACGGTACATGGCCCCATCCATTCTCCCATTGATGCGGTGAAGTAGTCCTGTGCCCTTAGCAGAGAAACACCCCCAAAACATAACATTTCCACCTCCATGCTTGACAGTGGGGACGGTGTTCTTTGGGTCATAGGCAGCATTTCTCTTCCTCCAAACACGGCGAGTTGAGTTCATGCCAAAGAGCTCAATTTTTGTCTCATCTGACCACAGCACCTTCTCCCAATCACTCTCGGCATCATCCAGGTGTTCACTGGCAAACTTCAGACGGGCCGTCACATGTGCCTTCCGGAGCAGGGGGACCTTGCGGGCACTGCAGGATTGCAATCCGTTATGTCGTAATGTGTTACCAATGGTTTTCGTGGTGACAGTGGTCCCAGCTGCCTTGAGATCATTGACAAGTTCCCCCCTTGTAGTTGTAGGCTGATTTCTAACCTTCCTCATGATCAGGGATACCCCACGAGGTGAGATTTTGCGTGGAGCCCCAGATCTTTGTCGATTGACAGTCATTTTGTACTTCTTCCATTTTCTTACTATGGCACCAACAGTTGTCTCCTTCTCGCCCAGCGTCTTACTGATGGTTTTGTAGCCCATTCCAGCCTTGTGCAGGTGTATGATCTTGTCCCTGACATCCTTAGACAGCTCCTTGCTCTTGGCCATTTTGTAGAGGTTAGAGTCTGACTGATTCACTGAGTCTGTGGACAGGTGTCTTTCATACAGGTGACCATTGTCGACAGCTGTCTGTCATGCAGGTAACGAGTTGATTTGGAGCATCTACCTGGTCTGTAGGGGCCAGATCTCTTACTGGTTGGTGGGGGATCAAATACTTATTTCCCTCTGCAGAATGCAAATAAATTCATATACTTTCCACAATGTGATTTTCCGGATTTAATTTGTGATGTGCTATCTCTCACTGTTACCAATAACCTACCCTTCAATTATGGGCTGCTCATGTCTTTGTCAGTGGGCAAACTTACAAAATCAGCAAGGGATCAAATACTTATTTCCACCACTGTATCTCTACCCTCTCTGACCCTACCCCATCCAGCTTCTCTCCCTCTCACTCCCTCCTCTTTCCAGCATCTGGTTTGGTTGCTTGATTTCCTGCCTCCCTCCCTCAAGCTGTAGGTTTAATATTCCCTTTTCCTTCATCTCCTTGGTCTGGTATTTCTGTTTCCCTTCCCTCCCTCCTTGTGCTGTACCAGCAGTTCTCTCCCTTCCCTCCAGTTCTCCTCCCATGTCCAGCAGCTCTCTCCCTTCCATCCAGATCCCCTCCTCCTCTTCCTCCCACATCTAACAGCTCTCTCCCTTCCACCCAGATCCCCTCCTCCTCTTCCTTCAGCAGCTCTCTCCCTTCCATCGTCCCCTCCTTCTCTTCCTCCCATGTCCAGCAGCTCTTTCCCTTCCCTCCAGTCCCTTCCTCCTCTTTCTCCCTTGTCCAGCAGCTCTCCAACCCCTTCCTCCTCTCCCTCCCATGTCCAGCAGCTCTCTCCCTTCCATCCAGTCCCCTCCTCCTCTTCCTCCCATGTCCAGGAGCTCTCCCCCTTTCCCTCCAGTCCCTTCTTCCTCTTCCTAGCTTGTCCAGCAGCTCTCCAGCCCCTTCCTCCTCTCCCTCCCATGTCCAGCAGCTCTCTCCCTTCCATTCAGTCCCCTCCTCCCCTTCCTTCAGCAGCTCTCTCCCTTCCATCGTCCCCTCCTTCTCTTCCTCCCATGTCCAGCAGCTCTCTCCCTTCCCTCCAGTCCCTTCCTCCTCTTGCTCCCTTGTCCAGCAGCTCTCCAACCCCTTCCTCCTCTCCCTCCCATGTCCAGCAGCTCTCTCCCTTCCATTCAGTCCCCTCCTCCTCTTCTTCTCATGTCCAGCAGCTCTCTCCCTTCCCTCCCTCTTCCAGAAGCGCTCCAGCCCCTTCCTCCCATGTCCAGCAGCTCTCTCCCTTCTATCCTGATCCCCTCCTCCTTTTCCTCCCACCTCCAGCAGCTCTCTTCCTTTCCAGTTCCCTCTAATACCCTTCCTCCTACAAGTCTGACTCTGTCTCTGGCAAAAGTATCCCTTCCCTTCCCTTTCCTCTCCCCCACCCCCCCCCCCAACCAACCAACCAACCACAAATCCAGCACTTACTCTTCCAGGCCCGCCATCCAAATCCTTCATCGCTGTCGCTGCCTTTTCTCCCGCGGCTTCCGGGAGGCAGCGATCAGCGTTACCTGTCAGTGCCTGCCCTGAAATTGTGCTTCTCTTCTCCCCAGGTTTCGGCCCGCTTGTTTTCTTCGCTCGTGGCGCTGCGCTTCTATTTAAACAGGCAGCTCCGCTCCTCTCTGCCGCGTCCATCCGGCCCTCTGATGCACTTCCTGTTTAGTAGGGCCGGATGGACGCGGCAGAGAGGAGAGGAGCTGCCTGTTTGAATAGCAGCGCAGCGCTGCGCGACGAGCGAGGAAACGAGCGGGGCGAAGCCTGGGGAGAGGAGAAGCACAATTTCAGGGCAGGCACTGACAGGTAACGCTGATCGCTGCCTCCCGGGCAGCCGTTCCCCGAAACTGCGGGAGAAAAGGCAGCGACAGCGATGAAGGATTTGGATGGGTGGGCCTGGAGAGAAAGTGGGTGGGCCTGGGCCCGTCCAGGCCCACCCGTGGCTATGCCCCTGCCTGAGACCAGAGACAGAGATTTTTCTTTTGGGGGGGGGAAGGGATATAGTAGCGTCCCTTTGAGGTGGCATTGGTGCAGAAACTGACTCCACTGTGGCTCAGGTATTTGGTAGCCTGAAAATTTGGCAGTTATCTAATCACCTGTGTTTAATGTGGGCACCCCCAGCCCACACAGCATGGGGGGCTGTGTCCTTGGTTAAAAATAATTCTATCAAATGAAGCCCTTACTTTCTACAGAGTGAGTCGTTTCTGTTATTATTGTCTTTTATGCTGTTTACTTCTGAAGAGTAAATATGTCCTAAACACTCTGGTTTTCCTTCTCCCTCATTTCTCTTGTCTGTCTTTTCCTTCTCATTCTTTATTTTCAGATGCTGGACCACTCACAATCACATGGGATTCTGGTGGATACCCAGGTCTGCAGTGTTTTTATGTATACTGGTGAGAATCTTCTATTTCAGTACTACACCAGAGTAACCCTGACTGATTGTACTGCCTGAATTACTGTGGAATAACACTGACTGCATTGCCTGGGTCCCGGCAGAGTAACACTGATGGATGTTGGAGGGACACATTAGCACAGATGTATCCTGCCTCTTCTCACCAAGCTGAATTTCCAGGCTAACGTTTTATTTTTCCTTCTTTTTTAGATTAACTTTGTCATGTTTATACGAATAATACGAATTCTTGTTTCCAAGCTATGGGCACATCAGATGCGATACACGGACAGCAAGCTCAGGTACATGTGTCCCTGTGATAGGAGGGGAAGATAGGAGTGGATTCTTGAGGGGGGGGGGGGGTGGAGAGAAAGGAATAGGTATTGAACAGTCTTTACTGAATATTCCTTTTGAAGGGAACATCACACTGCGTTTCTCATTAATACTAAACCCCAGAAATGCTACACCCGGGTGTGTGTTTTCTGCTAGGATTTTCATAAGCCTCCTGGAGTATCTGTGGTCTGCGGCATACTCAAAAGCCTCTTTGTACCCCCAAAGGGATCTAGGTAGCCTAGAGAGACACCAGAGAGAGGCAACTGAAACGGTCTGAGATGAGTCCAGAGGATCTCTAGGTTTGAAAAATAAAAAGCGTGTTTCCTCTTTGGGATCCTGTGGGGAATTGTGAACTAGACTGTCCGTTCTCTAAGTCAGGAACCTGTCGTCTGTCCCTGGGTTGTGCATCTTATGTTTTTACATAGACCCCAGAGGAAAAGGAAGATGGGAGGATCTGTAGGAACATAAGATGAAAGGTTTTGATAATGCACGAGAGGGAAACCTTTTTCAGTGGAAAAGGTCCAAGGGGGAAAACTCAGTCAACAATGTGAGGAAATATGTTTTCCTGCAAGAGTGGTGGATGCCTGCAACACTCTCCTGGACTGTGTGGTGTGACAAGAGCAGTAAACATCTCAAAAGGTTCTATGATAAAACTAGAGGATCTTTTTTTGGCGAAAGTGAAAAATAGCAGAGTTACTTCATGTCAGCACAGGCCACATGGTTATTCAAGGGCTAAGCTACATGGAGCTCTGGTGCTCTGATTCCAGTGGGTAATTTGCCCGGAGCCGTGATGCTATAATTTCAGTAAGTAACTTGCATGGAGCAGTGGAGCTGTCACTGCAGTGGGTAACTTGCATTGAATGGTAGTGCAGTGGCGTAGGAAGGGGGGTGGTGGGGCGGTCCGCCCCGGGTGCATGCCGCTGGGGGGGTGTCGGCTCCGCTGGTTCCCTGCTCTCTCTGCCCCGGAACAGGTTACTTCCTATTCCGGGGCACAGAGAGCAGGGACCCAGCGGAGCCGACGCAGCTCCCAGCGACGTGCACTCGGTGCGGAGTGGCCCTCCCACCCGTCCCCTTTCCTATGCCAGTGATAAGAATGTGCGCCAAGGGGGGGGGGCGCAGCAGCGACCCGCCCCGGGTATTAGCCACCCTCGCTATGGCACTGTGGTAGTGCTGTAATTTCGGTGGGTAACTTGCATGGAGCAGTGGAGCTGTCAATGCAGTGGGTAACTTGCATTGAATGGTAGTGCAGTGGCGTAGGAAGGGGGGCGGTGGGGCGGTCCGCCCCGGGTGCATGCCGCTGGGGGGGTGTCGGCTCCGCTGGTTCCCTGCTCTCTCTGCCCCGGAACAGGTTACTTCCTATTCCGGGGCACAGAGAGCAGGGACCCAGCGGAGCCGACGCAGCTCCCAGCGACGTGCACTCGGTGCGGAGTGGCCCTCCCACCCATCCCCTTTCCTATGCCAGTGGTAAGAATGCGCGCCGAGGGGGGGGGGCGCAGCGGCGACCCGCCCCAGGTGTTAGCCACCCTCGCTACAGCACTGTGGTAGTGCTGTAATTTCGGTGGGTAACTTGCATGGAGCAGTGGTTTCATGACTGCATTGGGTAACCCGCATGGAGCGGTGTTGCTATAATTTCAGTGGCTAACTTGCATTGAGTGTTGATGCAGTGACTGCAGTGTTTAATTTGCAGGGAGTGGCCAGAGTTAAAATTTAAAGTTCAATGAACAAGCAGAGACTGATTGCTTTGACAATGGTCATTTTGGTAGCTGTAGATTTTTGAAGGGGGCTGGGTGTTGGATTTAGTGGTGGTCTTAGAAGAGTTAGAGAGGAAGATGGCCAGACCTGAAACAGCCTTTTATTGCAAATGGCAAAGACCCTGATATTCCAGAAAAGCTGACAGATCAATATTCAGCCGGCGGCTGTCAGCGTTTCTGTAAATGCTGACCATCACCGGCTGAATTAGACCCAGATGCTTCTATCCTGACACCAGCACTGACTATCCAGGTCACCAGTGGCACTGGGAAGTTATGAGGGTGCGGCTGATGTTCACTGCTCTACCTATATAGGTAACCAAGCAAAGTTGGGACTGTTTTTTGTGCCTGGTTAACTCTGCGGGCTCTGGGACCCAGAATAGGGTTACCATATTTTGTCCCCCAAAAAGGAGGACATGTGCCCCGCCCCACCCCCTTCACACCCCGCCCCCTTTCACACCCTCGCTCCGCCCCCTGTCACATTTTCCCCTCCCCCCGTCACATACCCCGTCGCCCCCCCTCCCCTTACCTTACTACTGTTCTGGTGGTCTAGTGACCTCTTCAGGGCAGGAAAGAGCCCCCTCTTTCCTGCCCGGAGCGCTGCCCTGCATGCATCCTTCCTGTTGGTGATCTCAGCGCCGATTCAAAATGGCCGCCGTGAGTTGAAGTCTCGCGAGGTCACTTCAGCTCTCGACGGCCATTTTGAATCGGCACCAAGATCACCAACAGGAAGGATGCATGCAGGGCAGCGCTCCGGGCAGGAAAGAGGGGGCTCTTTCCTGCCCCGAAGCTGGAAGAGGTCACTAGACCACCAGGGCACTAGTAAGTAAGGGGAGGGGAGGCTAGCAATCTGCCCGTTTGTCCGGATTTCTGGACAAACAGGTAGGCTGGCGGGCGGGCCATCCGCCCACCAGCCTGCCCGTTTGTCCAGACATCCGGACAAACGGGCAGATTGGCAAAACCTGCCCGGTTGCCCGGACATGCCCTCAAAAAGAGGACATGTCCGGGTAAATACAGACATATGGTAACCCTAACCCAGAACGGCTGGTGCCTGCATAACCCCTGACTCCTCTCTCGGACTGATCCGCTCTAACCGTAGAGTTACTACAGTGCTCGGAGCCTATATTCAGCTCCCGTCCTGCTCTGCGTGGTTTAAGCAGGCGAAAGCTGTCCTGCCTGTTTAAACCACCCTGAGTTCCTAAAATTTATGCTCATTTTCAGCTGAAAATTCCTCTTAATTTATGCTTATAAATTTTGGCCTTCTGTTCCTTTGCCCAGATTTATCAGTGCTAAGCTCCTAATTTATTTCCCCACCCTAAATCCGCCCCTGTTCCTACTCACTTTACATGCTCCTAAATGTAGGAGTTTAGTGAAATTTTGAATATAAATTTGGGAACAGAAGCCCTAGTACATTTTCAAGGAGGCTAATTTAGAGTCATGTCTCTCAAAGGGGCCCAATAACCAAGTCATTAAGCCCCTAATGCGCACTTAGGTGACCTCCAAGTAATATTTTGCCCGTTAGTGTGCTCTATCTCTTGCGTTAGCTAGTTTTTGGCGGGGGCGTGTCATGGGCGGAGCCTGGGCGTCAAGCATTGACCAGCGAAGTTAACGTGGAACCACTTAACACCTCCTAAACACTCCCACATTAACTGTTTATAGGTAACACAGCACTAATGCAAGCATTAGCACATGACCTGGAAAAAAAAGTGTTAAAAAATGCTTTAACTAGTGCCGTGTTGAATCCGGGCTTAGCGTGTGGGAAAGTTCTCCATTAAGATGTGCTCAGCCCAAATTCTAACACCCTTTAGTAAACTCCTCTGAATTTTAACTCATTCTGGACGTGCCTGATGCAGTGGCGTAGCTACGTGGGGCCGGGGAGGGGGTCTGGGCTCCCGTAGATTTGGCCCTGGACCCCCCTGCTGACGACCCTCTCGACCCCCCTCCTGCCGCCAACCCTCCCCTGCCGTCGCCGTGGGCTACCTTTGCTGGTGGGGGACCCCAATCCCCGCCAGCCGAGGAGGTCCTCTTCTTTCCGCGAAGGCTTCGTTCTGTTTCTGACGTGCAGGACGTCAGACTCACAGAAACAGAATGAAGCCTTCACGGGAAGAAGAGGACCTCGGCTGGCGGGGATTGGGGTCCCCCACCAGCAAAGTTAGGCGACGGCGGGGGAGGGTTGGCGGCGGGAGGGGGTCGATAATGGCGACAGGGGGGGGGCTAAAATGTGCCCCCTCACCTCGGGCTCTGGACCCCCCTCCCGCCGAAGTCTGGCTACGCCCCTGGCCTGATGTGGAGGGCAGTTGGAGTGAAGGGGTTGAAAATGTAGCTACAAGACCTGGGGATGGGGAGCTGGTGTTCAGTGAGTCTGGAAGAAGCACATCTGGTCAGACTGGATGAATCCCTTTGGTCGTTTTTTTTTGCTCTCATTTGCTATGTGTCCGTAACCTCGGGAAGTTTGAGTCAGCGTGAGCAGTGGGACAAAAATGTCCCCTGAAATACATTGTGAGATAGTGGTCAGATGAGAACCCAAGCAGGTCCCAGCATGAGGATCCTGGTGAAAGATCTATCAATCCCAAAAACCGGCAGTGTGGCCTCACAGGGGAACCAGAATTATGCCCTGTCCATTATCTCCCGTGCTTGGTCATGGCACAGTGAGTGTGGTGGAAGCTAAGGGGTGTCTCCAGCTCAGGTCACTCCTGTCCTCTACCCTATTCCTTCCCGGTCCAGCATGTTTCACCCTGACCTCAGACCCAGCAGTATCTTCTTCTGCCTGAACCCACAGTGTCTGATGTTAACTTCTAGGCTGGCAAAATCAACCCTGATCCTGTTCTTAATGCTGGGGACCCACGAGGTGATCTTCGCCTTCGTAACGGAAGAACTAACTCAAGGCACAATGCGAGATATCAAACTCTTCTTTGACATTTTTCTGGGCTCCTTTCAGGTAAGTGTTGCCACCGGGCTCCAGCTTTATCTCCATTTGATAAATTTCAGAGGGAAATGTGGGGGTAATTTCATTTTTTTTTAGCAGTGCTGAGGATGGACAATTTTCAGGCATCCAGTTAACATGAAAATGACTAACATAAGGAGTGAAATAAAGTGAAACCATCCTCTGAGCCATGGAGCTGTTGCTAGTGGAGAGGCTCAGCCCGGGTCAGCGAGTGCAAAGTTCATGATGTCATTTGAAAAACACGTCCATCTAATAATCTATCTCTAGGAACTCGATGACAGCAGGATGCAGGTGTTCACGTAATGTTCCTGTTTTCTATGTTGCAGGGGATGTTGGTAGCGATACTCTACTGTTTCATGAACAAAGAGGTAACGTACACCTTTAGCCTTTCCCTCTTGCTTGACCAGCTCTTCTCTAAAGACAGTAGGACACCAGTGCTTTCAGCACGTCTACAGTGATGCTGCACTCCAGGGCAGGACTAACCGCATTGACGTTGTGCCATACAAAGCTTTTACTAGTAACATAGAGGAGCATAATCGAACGGGGGCGCCCATCTCTAAGGACGGCCCTGTAAAGCGGCATCCCCGACCGTATTATCGAAACAAGATGAGCGGCCATCTTTCGTTTTGATAATACAGTCGGGGACGGCCAAATCTCAACATTTAGGTCGACCTTAGAGATGGCCGCCATTGGTTTTCACCGATAATGGAAACTAAGGACGGCTTTCTCAAAACCAGCCAAATCCAAGCCATTTGGTCGTGGAAGGATCCAGCATTTGTAGTGCACTGGTCCCCCTCACATGCCAGGACACCAACCGGGGCACCCTAGGGGGCACTGCAGTGGACTTCACAAGTTGCTCCCAGGTGCATAGCTCCCTTACCTTGTGTGCTGAGCCCCCCAAAACCCACTACCCACAACTGTACAACACTACCATAGCCCTTAAAGAGTAACGGGGGGCACCTAGATGTGGGTACAGTGGGTTTCAGGTGGGTTTTGGAGGGCTCCCATTTACCACCACAAATGTAACAGGTAGGGGGGGAAGGGCCTGGGTCCATCTGCCTGAAATGCACTGCAGTACCCACTAAAACTGCTCCAGGGACCTGCATAGTGCTGTGATGGAACTGGGTATGACATTTGAGGCTGGCATAAAGGCTGGCAAAAAAATGTTTTTAAATTTTTTTTTTGGGTGGGAGGGGGTTGGTGACCACTGGGGGATTAAGGGGAGCTGATCCCCGATTCCCTTCAGTGGTCATCTGGTCAGTTCGGGCACCTTTTCAAGGTTCAAGGCTGAACAAAAAGGGACCAAGTAAAGTCGGCCAAATGCTCGTCAGGGCCGCCCTTCTTTTTTCCATTATCGGCCGAGGACGGCCATCTGTTAACCACGCCCCCATCCTGCCTTCGGTATACTGCTGACACGCCCCCTTGAACTTTGGCTGTCCCTGCGATGGAAAGCAGTTGAGGCCGGCCAAAATCGGCTTTCGATTATGCCGATTTGGCCGACCCTGAGAGAAGGCCGCCCATCTCCCGATTTGTGTCGGAAGATGGGCGTCCTTCTCTTTGGATAGTGAATGATGGCAGATGAAGACTGCCCATCCAGACTGCCCAGTGGGGTGGCTGCCCTCCACGCAGGTTACCCTCCCTCCCATGCCGAAGCCAACTCCTAGGAGAAGTGGGTGGGTTATGGAAGACCGATATGGGAGAAAAAGTAGAGGTGTGGGTTGCCAGTTCCCTATTAACCATTGAACCAGTCTCCCATACTTCAAGCGTAGTAGACCCCTGGACTGTTGGAGCTGAGGGTCACCAATGAAGTGGGTACAGTACAGTGTCTGTGGCCAGAAATAGCCTTCTTCCCTCTTATCTCTTAAAGCACAGCACACAGACCGTAAAGCATAGACGGTTGGTAGCCCAACTGTTTGGGGAGGCTAAAGGGGGCGGAGCTTACCTCCATACGCTCCGTGGCAGCGACGTCAATGAAGAAAAAGACTACAGGCTCGCCGCCAGCTTCTCCCTTCTCTCTGCACACAGTGTCCCGTGATGCATTTCCTGTTTCCGCAAGAGCAGAGAGAAGGGAAAAGCTGGCGGCGAGCCTGTAGTCTTTTTCTTCATTGACGTCGCTGCCACGGAAATAAAAGATGAAAATGCGCCGGGCGGGAGGGTGGGCTGCACCACAAGCGGAAGTCGATGATTGGGCTGGGGAGGCTTAGCCTCCCCAAGCCTCTTATACGAGGCGCCTATGCCGTAAAGGATTCCCTTTTATATTAATTTTAATTTTTATTAAGCTTTTTAACAAACATAATTTCACCTTTATGAATGATAATACACAAATTGGAAATCACACTTAATCAAACATATAATAAACTAGTAAGTTTCAACAAATTATCGACCTCAATATAAGAAATCAGATCAAGATGTAAGATTACTTAAATAATCTATGAAATAATTGTATAATAATAACTTTACCAATGAAGCACATGCCCTGGATTCTTCACTCAAAAGCTGTTAAACAGTGTACATATGGGACTATACCACCACCTGAACTCCTTCTCTACTAAGCAGAAATTCCTCCAGTTGTTTGGGGTCAAAAAACTGAAATTGTTTGGATTGAAATACAATTCTGCAAACACAGGGAAATTTCAATAGGAAGCTAGCTCCTATCGCCACAGTTCTTGGGCGCAGGGTCAAAAAGGCCTTGCGCCGCATTTGAGTCTCTCTTGATAAGTCCGGATAAATCCTTATTTTTGACCCCAAAAACATAGAATCCAAATGTCTCAAAGAAAGTCTCAAAACTGCATCCCTATCCATCTCTAATGCAAAAGAGACTAATAAAGTTGCTCTTTTGGTAATGACCTCCAAAGAGGACTCCAAAAAGGTTGTCAGGTTCATCGCTTCTCCACCTTGAGGAAACAAGGATTCCCTTTTAACTTATGAGTTTACCATGATATCGGTACAGAAAATGTCAGAAGCAAAAAGAGCCCTGGAGACAAGAGAGGCTTTGAGATTAAAAAGGTCCTTTAGTGGTCACTTCAGTATTTAACAAATCTTTACAAGATAAGCAAAATAAACAGCAGAAGACAAGCCCTCCCCCCACCCCCGTTATTCAGCCGACGACAGTCAGTAGTTTTTTAAATGCTGATATTCGACTATCGGGGGCTAATTTCAGGTGGGCTTATGAAGGCCCTGCCAATATTCATCTGGGACCCACATCTGCATAACTTTTATTTTTTTTAATCTGGTCCCCTGATCCCCCTTCCACCCCCCCCCCCCCCCCCGACAAAACTCTGTCCTTTCCTGCCCCTCCCCCAGCCTGCAGCAAGAAACTAGTCTCTCCCCCAGAATCTGTTCCCGTCCTAACCCCCCCCAGCCATCCAGGTAGACCCCCTGGGACTTACCTGTATCACTGGTAGTCCAGTGGCGCTCATTGGGGGCAGGAGCACAGCCCCCTCGCTCCTTTTCCTTGCAGCGCCCTTCCAAAATGGCTGCCACGACCTCTCATAGTAACATAGTAGATGACGGCAGAAAGCAGAAAAAGACCTGCACGGGTCCATCCAGTCTGCCCAACAAGATAAACTCACATGTGCTACTTTTTGTGTATACCTTACCTTGATTTGTACCTGTCCTTTTCAGGGCACAGACCGTATAAGTCTGCCCAGCACTATCCCCGCCTCCCACCACCGGCTCTGGCACAGACCGTATAAGTCTGCCCAGCACCATCTCCACCTCCCAGCAGCTCACGGTACTACACAAAGTATCATGAGAGCTCGTGGCAGCTATTTTGGTCATTTAACTGATGTTATGCTGTTAAAAAAATTGTAAGATTTATGTTAAACTGTACCTGACAGGGCCTCGGAGAGAGGGGGCAGGGTTGGGTAAGATTCCCCAGGGCCCGGCCTCCAAGGGGGGCCTGCCTGGTGCCGGCTTGGCTGATTGGTCTCTTGCTCCTCTCTGCTGCAGTGTATTGCATAAGACAGAGGAGTATATTTACTACCTGCTAAATGTCTGAGAGATGTTTGAAATGGTTGAAGTTCCTTCTAATGCTTCTCTGATGAAGTTTTCTGACCAATGTTGCCATCAATTTACCTTAATATTGTGGACACTTTGGGCTTGATATTCAGAGCCATTTATTTATTTATCGGGATTTACTAGCTGCCTTTATGAAGAGATTCACCCAAGGCGGTGTACAGCAGGTACCAGGGCCGCCGAGCGACAAAGCTGGGCCAGGGGCAAGGACCCCCTGGGCCCCCCGCCTTGCCTTCTGCTCCTGTGTACCAGGACTGTATTATCTGCTGTGCCAGCCACAGGTCCTTCTTCCTGCCTCGTCCCGCCTCCTGTGTGAAGTACTTCCTGTTTCCGCAAACACAGGAGTGGACGTGACAGGAAGAAGGACATGTGCGGCAGGTAAATTGATGGCAACATTGATCAGAAAACTTCATCAGAGAAGCATTAGAAGGAACTTCAACCAGTTCAAACATCTCTCAGTTCAAACATTTAGCTGGTGGTAAATATACTCCTCTGTTCTTTGCTATTTATTTCCAGATCTCTTCCAGCAGTTGGTCTCCTTTTTGTCTTTCAAGTTAGATTTCTGTTATAGTATTTGATTTCCAGAACTCTTCAGGTGGTTCTTATTGGGTGTTGACAGGGTTACTGTGTTCTTTATCCCATTGGTTTCAGTTTTGGATCTCAATAGAAATCAAACAAAATAAAACATGTAAAAGAAAATAAGATGATACCTTTTTTTATTGGACATAACTTAATACATTTCTTGATTAGCTTTCGAAGGTTGCCCTTCTTCGTCAGATCTGAGGAAGAAGGGCAACCTTCGAAAGCTAATCAAGAAATGTATTAAGTTATGTCCAATAAAAAAAGGTATCATCTTATTTTCTTTTCCATGTTTTATTTTGTTTGATTTTTATTGATAACCTTAAGAGTGGACTAACACGGCTACCACACTCCTCTACTTAAGTTTTGGATCTGAAATTCGGATTTGGGTTTTGGACAAAAATGCTTGTGCATTTTTGACTGAAACCAAAACTGTTTCCCCCTCCCCCCCCCCCCCCCCCCCCCCCAATGATCTCTGTCCAACCCCAACTCCTCTGCCTTTCCACCACCTAAAAGCCCTCCCCAGGCCTACCTTTAAATGGCCTGGTGGTCTAGTGGCATCTTTTGGGCATGAGTGATCCCCAATCAGTCTTGCCTCCTACGTGTTCCTCAGCCAAAATGGCTGCCAGGACTACCTGTGGCAACATCGCAAGACTGCTGTGGGAGGTCATTTTGGGATTGGAAGCAGCATAAGCAGGAGCCATTTTCTGGGGGGGTGCTGTGGCAGCGGCAGTGTTTGGTCTTGGAGGACCCATGAGATACCGGTTTTGGTTTTTGTTTCAGTTCAGGCCAAAACTGAGCAGCGAATTTCAGTCGTGGATTCGTTTTAGCTGGAACCAAAACTACTGTTTTCAGACGGTCTCTAGTGTTAAACACTTGCTCTTGTGACCAGCTGTAGGATAAACTTCTGGGTGGGTGAAATATCCCCTGACACAGACAGGAACGTGGCTCTCATCAATGTTACTGCTTGCAGCCTTCAACCCCTTCCCCAATTAGGATCTACAGATGATAGCAGCTTCAGTCTTTGTTATTAGCTGACTAAGGTTTAGAATCCAGTCTCCCTGTGACCAGATCTTCTGCCTCAGACAGACAGCTGTGGATTAGACTGTCCTCTCTGAACAGTCACTTATTTCAGGCTTCAGGGCTTAGCTGATAAACAGACTGGCAGTTACCTTCTCCTAAGCTCCTGGTGAGGCTCTGCACTCACTGCTCCTCTACATTTTTCTTAGATGGACGCCCTCTTGGGAGGAAAATCACGGCACCTGCCTTGTAACTGGATTTTAGACTTCTCTCCAGAACTCGTGTTTGAATCCTATTGGATCAGAATCTCTGAGTGTTAACACCTGCTGGTACCCTGCGATTGACAATTTCTGGAGTGGGACCAGAATGTTCTGTATGTAACTGCAATGACTTAACCTTCTGCACAAGAACTGAGGGGTGTCATAAGAACATAAGAGTAGCCAAACTGGGTCAGACCAATGGTCCATCTAGCCCAGTATCCTGTTTCCAACAGTGGTTAAGCCAGGTCACAAATACCGGTGGAGATATCAGATGGCAGCTGCAACATCTGCTCTTTTTAGATGTCTTTTCACTCATAATTTCCGGGTTAGACTACTGTAATACTATCGGGATTACCAGCATCTTCCCTGTGTCATCTCCAAACAGTGCAAAACACCACTCTTCAAATCCTTGCTAGGGCCAAACATTTTGACCATTAACCCCCCACCCCCACCCCCACACACACTATTTGTTTCCTATCACTGGCTTCTGGTTGTTTACCATGTACAGTTCAATATTCTTACTCTCATCTTTAAGGCTCTCCATTGTGGCACCTCCTCCTACCTCACTTCTCTTACTATTACGTACACCCCGCTGAGGCTCCTTCGCTCTTTGAATGATCAAAGATTGTATATCTCATCTCCCAGAAATCTACACTTCCCTGGAATCTACTAGAAACGCTACCTTTCATTGTATTGCTCCATCCTTATGAAATGCTCTCTCTTCCCAAGCTCGTCTAGAGACTTCTTACCCTAAGTGTTCAGAAGGAAAGGATCCTCAGGAGCTTAACTGAGATTGGATAGCAGAGCCGGTAGTGGGAGGCGGGGCTGGAGGTTGGGAGGCGGGGATAGTGCGGGGCAGACTAATACGGTCTGTGCCAGAGCCAGTGGTGGGAGGCGGGACTGGAGGTTGGGGAGGCAGGGATAGCGCTGGGCAGACTTATACGGTCTGTGCCAGAGCCGGTGGTGGGAGGCGGGGATAGTGCTGGGCAGACTTATACGGTCTGTGCCCTGAAGAGCACAGGTACAAATCAAAGTAGGATATACACAAAAGTAGCACATATGAGTTATCTTGTTGGGCAGACTGGATGGACCGTGCAGGTCTTTTTCTGCCGTCATCTACTATGTTACTATGTCATACTGCCCTTAGGACGTATCTATTTGAGAGGGCATTTGGGAATGCTGCGGTTAACAGTGATGGGGCTCTGCAGATCCAATGACTCACAGTATTGCCACCTCCCTAAAAGCTTGAGCCGATTGTTACTTCAGTCCTTATGTTGTATGACTGTTTTCTTTTTATAACCATAACCACAGAAAGGAAGCCCCTGTGTACACATCGCAGCAGAGTTAGTCAGGGGGAGGGAGGTGGTATAAGTGGGAACAGAAAGAGATTAGGTTTTGGGAGATCAGTTGGTCACCGTGGGTAAGTGTAAATGCTTTCTTACCGTTTCCCGATGCCTTGTAGCTGATCCTGAGAATCCTTTTTATACATTATCTATTGATGCTTTCAGAGGCTTCTATTTCCTGGAAGTTAGTTTAGGTCAAGGCCAGCCGTAAAGCCCTTCCTGGCTCTGAACACCCTTACTGATGTTTAAGTCAGTGTATTGTGTTAATTTTCTGCCTTTCATGAATTAACTAATTTCTGAAAATCCCTGAAGACTTACCTCGAGAACCCTTAACTAACTATGGCCCTCATGATCAAAAGCAAACTCTGGCGCTAGAGGCTGTTAACACCATACTAGCGCCAGAGTTTGTAGCCGACCTATGATCAGAGCCCTCGAGCGCCTGAAACAGCGCACTCAAGGGCTCTCAGTGCAAGTAGCATGCAAATGCATGCTAAACAGGGCTTCTAGCGCAATTAGCTTGCAAATGCATGCTAATTGGTGCTTAACGCATTCATCCCCAATGATCAGCGACCAGCGCGCCAAAGATTGGGTCGCTGGCCGCAGCAAAATCAACGCCAGCTCCGAGCTGGCGTTAGATTTTGCGGATCATTGGGGAGGAATGGTGAGCCCTATCCAGCATGCAGTTGCATGCTGGCAGGCCCCCCTTCCCCCCCCCCCCAAGGCAAACGCGAACGGGGGCTGGAGGTCCGGTGGGTCTCCAGCCCCCGAAACCCCCAGAAATCGTCGATCCATCAACGGTGGGTGGGGGGGGCTGCAGGTCCGGTGGGTCTCCAGCCCCCGAAACCCCCAGAAATCATTGCTCCATCGACGGGGGGGGGGGGGGGGGGGCTGCAGGTCCGGTGGACCTCCAGCCCACCCCAAATCCTCCCCCCAGCGTTCTCCTTAAATTCCCTGGTGGTCCGTGGTGTCGTGACACCCCCACGGCCCCGTCCCGGCCCCCTCCCGGCCTCCCTACCTTGTGTTGGAGGAGGGACGCAGCCTGCCTGCCTCCATCCTCTTCCTGTCAGTCGAAGCCCAAAATGGCGGCGCCCAGCACTGCCCCCTGCATCCTGGGATGCACTGGGTGGGGCTACATACCATGTAAGGGAGCGATTCCACCGGACCTCCAGCACCCCCCCCCCCCCCCCCGTCGATGGACCAGCGATTACTGGGGGTTCGGGGGCTGGAGACCCACCGATCCTCCAGCCCCCCCCCCCCCATCGCTGGGTGGGAGGGTGGGAGAGGGTTTGGCCGGCGGCGGCGGCCATGACGTTTTCTGGGGGGTTGGGGGGGGGGGCCTCATTGTTCGGGCCTCGGGCCAGGCTGTTTGACAGGTTTGGGCTTTTGACAGCCCAGACCTGTCAAACAAGTGCGGGAGGATTGTGCTGAGCGCATGCTCGGGCGCAATTCTCCCGCACTTCAACATGATAATCAAAGATAATAGCGCTGCTTAGATTAGCATGCATTATCTTTGATCATCGATGCAGAAAAGCCCTGCGCTGTCCAGGCGCTATTTTTAGGGCGCTGTTTGGAACAGCGCGGGGCTTTTGATCATGAGGGCCTATAACACTTAACACCTATCCAACTTTATTCAGAATGTATCTTTTACAACTGCTTGACCAAATCCTCTTGTCTTCATTGACTTCTTTGTAACACCAATTGTATTATTTAAACTGGTATGGCGATGCCATAACAGGTCTTTGTAAGCCACATTGAGCCTGCAAATAGGTGGGAAAATGTGGGATACAAGTGCAATAAATAATAATAATTACAAAGTGGTTTGCAATAATAAAGGAAACTTCAAATGGGTCAATAGACAAACAGAGACAGTAAGGAGGAGCAGCAGCAGACACATGCTGGAGAAGGACCCAGGAGGAAGAGTTGCAGCAGGAGTGACAGGTGGGATTATGGACCAGGAGGCATCCAGACAGTCCCCAGAGTGAGAAGAGCCAAGAGCCAACCCTGAATCTAAACCTCAGTTAACAGGTTTTTGTTCTCAGTTGCTGGGTGAGGAATTCCTTAGGAAATGTTTGTTGATTGGTGTGGATTTCTTGGTTTAATCTGATTTTATATTGTGTTCTAAGGGACATGAGCTGTTTTAATCATTTAACATAGTTATTTCCCTTTATATCCGTGTATTTTGATTGCTTTGTAAACCGCTTAGATATAGATTTTGTTGGGAAAAGCGATATATTAAATTTGATAAAAATCAAACGGTGTTGTGGGGGATGATAAGAAGGGGAGAGAGGTGTGAGAGAGATGTGGAAAGGCTTAGGTATAGCTAGAAATATTGTGGCCCAGGGCATGCAAGGCATAATTTCTGTGTTCCACTTTCTGACGTTATGTTGGTGCATTGCCTACACTTCTTTGAAATTACATGGAAATATTTTTTTTTAAACAAATAGGAGGAAATATTTTTCACTCAATGAGTAGTTAAGCTGTGGAACTCATTGCCGAAGGATGTCTTAACAGGGGTTAGCATACCTGGGTTTAAAAAAAGTTTTGGACAAATTCCTGGAGGAAAAGTCCATAGACTGTTATTGAGACAGACATGGGGAAGCCACTGCTTGACCTGGGATTAGTAGCATGAAATGTTGCTTGTATTTTGGTTTCTACCAGGTACTTGTGACCTAGATTGGCCATACTGGGCTAGGTGGACCATCGGTCTGACCCAGTAAGGTCATTGTTATGTTCTTAAGTCTTAGAGTGAAGGAGTGGCCTACTGTTTAGGGCAGAGGGACAGGAAACCAGGGTTCAAATCTTAAACCTTAAATCCAAATCCAAAGTTGCTCTTGGAGGGTGGGGTATCTTCTGCTTCTGCAACATTGGAAGAAAAATAGCAGTGGAAAAATGACTTGCGTTAGAACTGTGATCAATAGCATAAGAACATAAGTGTTGCCATACTGGGACAGACTGATGGTCCAGTAAGCCCAGTATCCTGTTTTCAAAAGTGGCCAATCCAGGTCATAAGTAGTTGGAAAGATACCAAAACAGGAATGCAGATTTTATGCTGCTTATCCTAGAAATAAGCAGTGGATTTTCCCAAAGTCCATCTTATGTTCAATATTTTTATTGAGTTTTCCAACAAGATACAACAAACATGACCAAGCAATATGTGAGAAGCAGAGAAATCAACAGATCAAGGAACAGTAGAGAGTCTGTGTTCTTCTGACCCTCCACAAGACAACCACAAAAAAACCCCATTACAATCCAAAACTGGTCCCCCACTGCCAAGTCTACCTTAATAAAGGCATGTGAACTTTTCTTTTAGGAAATTATCCTAACCTTTTTTTAAACCCTGCTAAGCTAACTACTTTTACCATATTCTCTGGCAATGAATTTCCGACTTTAATTACAGATCAGTGCTACTTAATGCACTGATCTGGTGAATTAAGGAAACTAAAGAAACCACGCTCAGTAAAACAAATTTAAATGCACAGAGAAACTCTTGGATCTGACGGGCTCCAGAGAAAAACTAGAATTCAACTGACCTTGTGCAATAATGTGGATGCAGGAAGTGCCGTGTGTGTGCGGTGCACTGCTCTAGAAACCTTGGAAAGTTGTGGTCTGGGCTCTGTCGGATGAGATCACCCACTTGTAGGACTGCGTATCCCGCTGGTCCTCAAAAAAAGAAAAATAATCACTTAGTCCCAAGACCACACAGAGATTTTTGGAAGATGCTATGTTGGAGGAGGAGATGAGTTGCAGGAGAGCACTGGAGAAGTTGGACCTTTGCACAGGGAAGAGAGGAGTAAATAGGGAGTTGGAAGAGTGATCAGGGAGGGATTGTGCAGTGGAGCATTGGGGGAGACCAGTGTGGGGAGAAGCAGGGAACTGCATGGGGGGATTGATTGTAGGGAGGAGAAAAGCTGCTGGGGGGGAGGATCAGAGGGGGACTTCGGGAGCTGTGTGAGGTGAAGGAAGGGAGTTATGGTTGAACAACTTGGGGTGTGGGTGGATGAGCTTTGTGGGAGGTGCTATGCAGAAGTAATACATACACAATCGCTGACTGTGGCCTAGAACAGACCTTATCTCCGCTCTGCCCGCTCTGATTACTGCATCCTGTTAGTTTGTTCATGCAGTGAGGATCTGAGCTCTCACTGGGTCCCAGACACATTCATCTCTCTTGAGAACATTTGGTATTCTGAACTTTGCTTACTCCTTTTAAAGAGAAGCAGGCCCAATGCCAGGAGCTAGTGATTTATAAATCTCTAAATTTATAAGCAACGATTTCCATGCCAAGGTTTAATGGAAACACTGCAGGAAAAAGGGCAGGTTAGTGAGACTCAGCTCCTCCATCTTTGCTTCGTTTTCTAGCCAAACCTCTGAGAAAATCCTCATTTCTTTCCAGTCTCTGGAGAAACCCTGACTGTCTCTTCTCGAACTCCCTGACGGGCAGGGCTAGAGCACGGGATCTAGGGCACGTATCCCATATGAAAGCGAGGGCTTGGACGGGAGCCACTGATCTTCACGTTATATTTCTGATTGAGTAAAATAAAAGGGCTCGGGGGGGGGGGGGGGGGGGCAAATCCGGGCAACTACTGGAAAAAAAAGGGTGTGAGCAAAAGCTAAATAATAAATTTCTGGAGCCTATTTGAATGTCAGGGCACCTGCTTAGTGGCCGAAGCCTCTCCATGAGTCCCTACTTCCACCTTTTGCTAGCAGACATTCTGCACCTCTGCCACCATCACATCTCATCCTTCAGGGATCACAACTGCGTCATGTGATTTCTTCTTTGAGTTTCTGCTCTTGGCCTGTACCCGCAGCCGCCACGCAGGCTAACCACGCAGGTCTCAGCTGTGTTCTCTGCTGTGCTATGGATAAGGGGGAAACAGTGCCAGGCACCCGATCAGCAAGTCGTTTCCACACCCCGAACTGCTGAAAACCCTTTTGGGATTTGGGCCTAAGAAGGCTCAGGACAGGGTTTTTTCCCGGAGAGACAGTGAGGTGTGGAGAAGGCACAAAGCAATAGCAGACATGTATATTCTAAGCAATTTCAAGGACTCAAATTAATAGGCACCAAAACAGTAACAATTCACCTAATGATTGACTTTCCCTTGTAGAAAAGAAAGTCATTTGTCCATAAAGAGCAAAAAAAAAAAAAAGTTGAATAAAGAATAATGTGAAAGGAGCCATTTTGAATCTGATGTATGTTTGATGCGTTTTTTGTTATTTCTCACCTAGAGTGCTATTTCTTTTAATTTGGTGGGTTCTGATACAACATAAACTACTCAAACTGTGGCCCATTTCTCTTGGCCTCTGCCCCTCCTCCAGTGTCTGCGTAACCACTAAAGTCCTACCACCAGTGGTGTGATGGTAAATTTTTAACAACAGGCTCTCTCCCCAGTCCACCTCTGCGCCCCCCCCCCCCCACCATCCATTTCTGCACCCCCCAAATTGCAGAGCTGACTATAGCCTGGGGGGGGGGGGCAATGCATTACTCTCTCCAGGAAAAAAAATTAAATGCTCCCAGGTTCCAATCTAATTACATAGTAACATAGTAGATGACGGCAGAAAAAGACCTGCATGGTCCATCCAGTCTGCCCAAGACAAACTCATATGTGTATACCTTACCTTGAATTTGTACCTGTCCTTTTCAGGACACAGACCATATAAGTCTGCCCAGCAGTATTTCCCGCCTCCCAACCACCAGTCCCGCCTCCCATCACCGGCTCTGTTACAGACCGTATAAGTCTGCCCTCCCCTATCCTCGCCTCCCAACCACCACCCCCTCTCCCATCAGCGGCTCTGGTACAGACCGTATAAGTCTGCCCTCCCCTATCCTCGCCTCCCAACCACCACCCCCTCTCCCATCAGCGGCTCTGGTACAGACCGTATAAGTCTGCCCTCCCCTATCCTCGCCTCCCAACCACCACCCCCTCTCCCATCAGCGGCTCTGGTACAGACCGTATAAGTCTGCCCTCCCCTATCCTCGCCTCCCAACCACCACCCCCTCTCCCATCAGCGGCTCTGGTACAGACCGTATAAGTCTGCCCTCCCCTATCCTCGCCTCCCAACCACCACCCCCTCTCCCATCAGCGGCTCTGGTACAGACCGTATAAGTCTGCCCTCCCCTATCCTCGCCTCCCAACCACCACCCCCTCTCCCATCAGCGGCTCTGGTACAGACCGTATAAGTCTGCCCTCCCCTATCCTCGCCTCCCAACCACCACCCCCTCTCCCATCAGCGGCTCTGGTACAGACCGTATAAGTCTGCCCTCCCCTATCCTCGCCTCCCAACCACCACCCCCTCTCCCATCAGCGGCTCTGGTACAGACCGTATAAGTCTGCCCTCCCCTATCCTCGCCTCCCAACCACCACCCCCTCTCCCATCAGCGGCTCTGGTACAGACCGTATAAGTCTGCCCTCCCCTATCCTCGCCTCCCAACCACCACCCCCTCTCCCATCAGCGGCTCTGGTACAGACCGTATAAGTCTGCCCTCCCCTATCCTCGCCTCCCAACCACCACCCCCTCTCCCATCAGCGGCTCTGGTACAGACCGTATAAGTCTGCCCTCCCCTATCCTCGCCTCCCAACCACCACCCCCTCTCCCATCAGCGGCTCTGGTACAGACCGTATAAGTCTGCCCTCCCCTATCCTCGCCTCCCAACCACCACCCCCTGTCCCATCAGCGGCTCTGGTACAGACCGTATAAGTCTGCCCTCCCCTATCCTCGCCTCCCAACCACCACCCCCTCTCCCATCAGCGGCTCTGGTACAGACCGTATAAGTCTGCCCTCCCCTATCCTCGCCTCCCAACCACCACCCCCTCTCCCATCAGCGGCTCTGGTACAGACCGTATAAGTCTGCCCTCCCCTATCCTCGCCTCCCAACCACCACCCCCTCTCCCATCAGCGGCTCTGGTACAGACCGTATAAGTCTGCCCTCCCCTATCCTCGCCTCCCAACCACCCCCCCCCTCTCCCATCAGCGGCTCTGGTACAGACCGTATAAGTCTGCCCTCCCCTATCCTCGCCTCCCAACCACCACCCCCTCTCCCATCAGCGGCTCTGGTACAGACCGTATAAGTCTGCCCTCCCCTATCCTCGCCTCCCAACCACCACCCCCTCTCCCATCAGCGGCTCTGGTACAGACCGTATAAGTCTGCCCTCCCCTATCCTCGCCTCCCAACCACCACCCCCTCCCCCATCAGCGGCTCTGGTACAGACCGTATAAGTCTGCCCTCCCCTATCCTCGCCTCCCAACCACCACCCCCTCTCCCATCAGCGGCTCTGGTACAGACCGTATAAGTCTGCCCTCCCCTATCCTCGCCTCCCAACCACCACCCCCTCTCCCATCAGCGGCTCTGGTACAGACCGTATAAGTCTGCCCTCCCCTATCCTTGCCTCCCAACCACCACCCCCTCTCCCATCAGCGGCTCTGGTACAGACCGTATAAGTCTGCCCTCCCCTATCCTCGCCTCCCAACCACCACCCCCTCTTCCCCCCAATTTCAGCTAAGCTTCTGAGGATCCATTCCTTCTGCATGTGGGATAAAATGCCATAAATAAGTAAATAAATAGAAACTTCCATTGAGCTCCTGATTCTCATAACATGTGAAGATAGTTTGATGGTTTTCTAATCAAATAAATCCAATTTGGTTCATGAACTCACATGTATTGCTTTTGCAATTTGATAGAAAGGTTTTAGGTATATTATAACACCAGAAAAAGGGTAAAGTAAGTAATTAAAAAAAAAATGAATTCCATGTCTAAATATCAAAACTCAAAAATAAGAAATCATGTCATACATAAACCAAGACTTGAACATAGAAAAATTAATGCTGGGATCAGATAAATGTCCTTAAGCATCCCCCCTCCCTCCAAAAAAGTAGTAACTGGACTGAAGGTACAATCATTCACCAGATATTTTTAAAAACCTTTTCATCAAACAGTTAAGTCCCATTATCTATGTAATTCAACAGGTCCCTGTGTAGACTGCAACAGTCTGAGCCTGTCCAATTATCCACTGTACTTCTGCAGCCATAAATGAAAACAAGTCTTGCTCTTGTTCTTCAGGGCGAGCCGGCTCTCCTTCCTCCCTCCCCCGAGCTACAGGGTCCAGTGTACATACCTGAAGAAGGCAACACCCTGGTGGTCCAGTGGATTCTTCGGGGCAGGCAGGAAAGATCGCCAGTCTTTCCTGCCCGCTGCTGGCGCTGACTCTGCTGCTGAGGCATCGCTCTTCAAAATGGCCGCCGAGACTTACAAGGGCTAGGGTTACCATACGTCCGGATTTCCCCGGACATGTCCTCTTTTTGAGGGCATGTCCGGGGCGTCCGGCGGATTTTGCCCGCGCCCACGTTTGTCCGGATTTCTGGACAAACGCGGGTGCGGGCAGGCGCGCGCGTGCGTGCGGTGGGCGCGCGATCGGCGCCGTGGGTCGTGACCTGGTCTCCCATCCCCTCCCCTTCCTTACCATGTTCCCTGGTGGTCTAGTGACGTCTTCGGGGCAGGAAAGAGCCCCCTCTTTCCTGCCCGGAGCGCTGCCTCCCCTGTCTATCATCCTTCTCGTTGGGGATTCAAATGGCCGCCGAGATTTGAACTCTCGCGAGGCCGCTTCAACTCTCGGTGGCCATTTTGAATCCCCAGCCATACCGAGGAGGATGCAGCAGGCAAGGGCAGGCAGCGCTCCGGGCAGGAAAGAGGGGGCTCTTTCCTGCCCGAAGAGAAGACGCTACTAGACCACCAGGGCTAGATAGTAAGTGAGGGGGGGAGGGGACTATGTGACGGGGGGGGCGTGGCGGAACCCGACCTGAAGGGGGCGTGGCATGAGGCGTGGCAGGGGCGGGGTAGGGGGCGTGACATGTGTCCTCTTTTTCAGAGGACACAAAATGGTAACCCTAACAAGGGCGGCCTCCAAGACTTCAGCAGTCTTGGCGGCCATTTTTAAAGAGCAATCCAGCAGCAGGGGAGGTTCAGCTCAGCGCCGGCAGCAGGCAGGGCAGGAAAGACTGACGATCTTTCCTGCCTGCCCCGAAGAATCCACTGGACCATCAGGGTGTTGTCTTCTTCAGGTATGTACACTGGACTTGGAGCCTGGGACCCTGTAGCTCGGGGGAGGGAGGGAGGAGAGCCGGCTCGCTCTGAAGAACAACCGGCTTGCAAGATTCTAAAAAATTTAACAATTGGCTCTTGCGAGCCGGCTCCAGCACACCACTGCCTACCACTGTTCCCTCGCAGCAGTGACAGTCCTGAGTCCCACTGAACCTCTCCCCAGTCTCCGGCAGCAATGGTAAGACTCTTGCAGCTCCCTAACTCACCACAGACTCATAAGTACATAAGTATTGCCATACTGGAACAGACAAAAGGTCCATCAAACCCAGCGTCCTGTTTCCAACAGTGGCCAATCCAGGTCACAAGTACCTGGCAAGATCCCACTTCTAATGCTGCTCTTTCCAGATCCATAATTGCCCAATGTGCGCACAGACAGCCACCTTACCAAAAGTCCTGGCCACAGATGAAGCCACACTAATGTGTATGAAGGGGCAGATAGATGCTCCCTCCCTCCCTTCTAGAAACTCTCGCATTCCATGAAATGCTTTAAAAAGGGAAAATACAGGTTTTTCCTAGCTTCTAAAACTTTGCTGCCACCCAGGTTTTCTAAACATCCCCCCCCCCCCCCCCCCCCCCACACTTTGCTACATGCTCACACCTCTGGTACACGATTTCTTTTGCTCAGGTATGAACCAGGAGCATAGCTACGGGTGGGCCTGGGTGGCAGTGGTGTAGCCAGACCTGACATTTTGGGTGGGCCCAAAGCTAATATGAGGGGGCGCTATAGGCTCAATATTCAAAACTATTTAACTGACCATGAACCCCCCCCCCCCCCCCCCACACACACACAAACACATCCATCCCTGTAGCCCGGCATCAGCCCTACCCTTCCCTACCCCTCCCCCACCCAGAAGCATCGTTAAATATAAAAAAAAATTTTTAACATCCTTAGCACTACAGAGCCCCACCCAGAAGCCCGTCAGCATTACACAATTTTTACCTGGGCTTCAGCTTTTCCTTCCCTACAGAGGTCTGCTGCTGCCCCCGATCAGGCCCGGCTTGATTGCTGTTTAGTCAGAATGCAGGTGGTGCACTCTGGAGAGGAGGGCTCGAGATCACCAAGCTGCCTTCTCCAGTGCCTGTGGCTATGGCATATAGTGGGACTTTAGAGTGCATTGCCCATGCTCATCTACTTGTACCCCCCCCCCCCCCCGCAACACCTTCATGTAATGGTGACAGCTGCCCAGTGGCCCCACGGCCCACCTGCTCTAGTCTGCCATAGCTTGTGTCTCCCTCATACCATCACGAGCACAGCATTCGACCCAGAGAATTGCTGCAGGTTTTCTGGGGGTCAAGTGCTATGCACATGACGGTGTGGAGGGAGACCCCAGCTGTAGCAGACCGTGCAGGCGGGTCACTGGGCAGGTGTCACCATTACATGAAGTCTGCAGCAGATCCTGAGGTACCCCGCCCGCATCATCCACTGAAGCAGGTCCCCATCCTGCGCCCCGATGCACGACTCCCGATGGACTCCCAGTAAAGACAGGGAGAGCTGCTGGACCGTCATGGAAGCTGCCTTGCACAACTGCACGTGACTGAATGTGGCTGTGCAGACAGGCACTGATTAGTGTCAGACTGGGTGGGCCTGAACCGAGATTGGGTGGGCCTGGGCCCACCCAGCAAGGGCATAGCTATGGGCTGATGCCAGGCTACAGGGATGGATGGGGGGGGGGGGTAGGGAAGGGTAGTTAGGCGCTTAAACACTTTAACTAGCCAGGAGCCGTTAGCTATATTAGCTCAGGGCCCACCCACAATGTCAGGTCTGGCCAAGCCACTAGTATGAACATGTATGTCTGCGTTGTGTGTGTGCCCTGCTCTTCTCATCACTGCTGTCCTCGTCACTGCTGCAGGTCCAATCTGAGCTGCTGAAGACCTGGAAACGCTGGAAGGTTGGGAAGGACATTGAAGAGGCATACAGACACACGTACACCACTAGAACTGGGATTAACAGCATGACTGATCAGTATCAGCTGGTGAGCAGTAATGGGACACACAAGGACTCCAGTGCACACGTCTTCCAGCACACAACGGAGCACCTCACCCTCAGCGAGCAGCCCCAAAGCTATGGCTTTCTGGAGACTGCTGAAAGCAGCTCATGAACAGTTTGAAAAAGCAAGAGGACGAGAGGAAAAGGCACAGCTGTTCCTTAGGGGGAGAGGTTTGGGGGATGTCAACCGCAGTGACCTTCTGCTGCTCCTCCAGGATTCCCTTAGGGTAAGATTTGTTGGGAAAGGCAAAGTCAGATGGTGAACACCTTCCCAGCTCTTTCACATTCAGAAGTACTGAGTTCCAGGCCCCATCTATTCGTTGTGACGTGTAACTGCAGGATGAATCTCCCAGGAGAGTGTGAACCTTGGGACTCTTTGCCAAGCAGTCCAGCTAATAGGAGGAGAAAGGCTCCCTGGTAACTGAAACTGTACCTTCTTTCCTGCACTGGAAACTAAGGTCATCATAATGACCTGGAACAAAATCAAAGTCCAATCTGTACTTGCGTGTCCTTTCTGTTGTAATGCTGTCAGTGTAGCTGTACTGGTTCCATTTGTGGAAACGTGTCTCTTTGTGTGTCATAGATGCAGGCATGTGCCTGAGTGTGTTGTGGGAGGAAGACAACTTTCTCTAACTCCAGCACCTGATATATCTGAGGAGACGTAACCATCAATGTCTGCATTTGTTTAGATGGGATTTTCTGGACGTCAATATTAAAGCATTCCCTTGAGACAACTCCCTTCCTTCCTTCCCCTTTCCTGGAGATCTCCCAGTGCCCTGCTCTGATCCTGTATAACACCACTGAAGCACCAGTGTAATGGGAAAGGACCATCGCCATGTATTATAAAGATTCAGCTCAATAACAAAAAGGGTTCCATGTCCTATTCTAAGACATTGTGGGTCAATATTAAAAACTGCTTATCCAGAAATCAGTACCTGCTATCAGATTAAGGGCTCCTAATCAGGATATTCAGAGGCACTATCGGGATAGCTTCTCTGAATATCCTCACAGACCCCCTCTGTACTATCCGGATAGTGTTTCTGAATATCCTCACAGACCCCCTCTGTACTACCCGGATAGTGACTCTGAATATCCTCACAAACCTCCTCTGTACTATCCGGACAGTGACTCTGAATATCCTCACAGACCCCTCTCTGTACTATCCAGATAGCGTCTCTGAATATCCTCACAGACCCCCTCTGTACTATCCGGACAGTGACTCTGAATATCCTTACAGACCCCCCCCCCCCCCCCCGCACTATCCAGATAGTGTATCTGAATATCCTCATAGACCCCCTCTGTACTATCTGGATAGTGTTTCTGAATATCCTCACAGACCTCCTCTGCACTATCCGGATAGTGACTCTGAATATCCTCACAGACCTCCTCTGTACTATCCGGATAGTGACTCTGAATGTCCTCACAGACCCCCCTCTGTACTATCCGGATAGTGTCTCTGAATATCCTCACAGACCCCCTCTGTAGTATCCGGATAGTGTCTCTGAATATCCTCACAGACCCCCTCTGTACTATCCGGATAGTGACTCTGAATATCCTCACAGACCTCCTCTGCACTATCCGGATAGTGTCTGAATGTCCTCACAGACCCCCTCTGTACTATCCGGATAGTGTCTCTGAATGTCCTCACAGACCTCCTCTGTACTATCCGGACAGTGTCTCTGAATATCCTCACAAACCTCCTCTGTACTATCTGGATAGCGTCTCTGAATATCCTCACAGACCCCCTCTATTCTGTCCGGATAGTGTCTCTGAATGTCCTCACAGACCTCCTCTGCACTATCCGGATAGTGTCTCTGAATGTCCTCACAGACCTCCTCTGCACTATCCGGATAGTGTCTCTGAATGTCCTCACAGACCCCCTCTGCACTATCCGGATAGTGTCTCTGAATGTCCTCACAGACCCCCTCTGTACTATCCGGATAGTGACTCTGAATATCCTCACAGACCTCCTCTGTACTATCCGGATAGCGTCTCTGAATATCCTCACAGACCCCCTCTGTACTATCCGGATAGCGTCTCTGAATATCCTCACAGACCCCCTCTGTACTATCCGGATAGCGTCTCTGAATATCCTCACAGACCTCCTCTGTACTATCCGGATAGCGTCTCTGAATATCCTCACAAACCCCACTCTGTACTATCCGGATAGTGACTCTGAATATCCTCACAGACCTCCTCTGTACTATCCGGATAGCGTCTCTGAATATCCTCACAGACCCCCTCTGTACTATCCGGATAGCGTCTCTGAATATCCTCACAGACCCCTCTCTGTACTATTCAGATAGCGTCTCTGAATATCCTCACAGACCCCCTCTGTACTATCCGGACAGTGACTCTGAATATCCTTACAGACCCCCCCCCCCCCCCCCCGCACTATCCAGATAGTGTATCTGAATATCCTCATAGACCCCCTCTGTACTATCCGGATAGTGACTCTGAATATCCTCACAGACCCCTCTCTGTACTATCCAGATAGCGTCTCTGAATATCCTCATAGACCCCCTCTGTACTATCCGGATAGTGACTCTGAATATCCTCACAAACCCCCTCTGTACTATCCGGATAGTGTTTCTGAATATCCTCACAGACCTCCTCTGCACTATCCGGATAGTGACTCTGAATATCCTCACAGACCTCCTCTGTACTATCCGGATAGTGACTCTGAATGTCCTCACAGACCCCCCTCTGTACTATCCGGATAGTGACTCTGAATGTCCTCACAGACCCCCCTCTGTACTATCCGGATAGTGTCTCTGAATATCCTCACAGACCCCCTCTGTACTATCCGGATAGTGACTCTGAATATCCTCACAGACCTCCTCTGCACTATCCGGATAGTGTCTGAATGTCCTCACAGACCCCCTCTGTACTATCCGGATAGTGTCTCTGAATGTCCTCACAGACCTCCTCTGTACTATCCGGACAGTGTCTCTGAATATCCTCACAAACCTCCTCTGTACTATCTGGATAGCGTCTCTGAATATCCTCACAGACCCCCCTCTATTCTGTCCGGATAGTGTCTCTGAATGTCCTCACAGACCTCCTCTGCACTATCCGGATAGTGTCTCTGAATGTCCTCACAGACCTCCTCTGCACTATCCGGATAGTGTCTCTGAATGTCCTCACAGACCCCCTCTGTACTATCCGGATAGTGACTCTGAATATCCTCACAGACCTCCTCTGTACTATCCGGATAGGGACTCTGAATATCCTCATAGACCCCCCTCTGTAGTATCCGGATAGTGACTCTGAATATCCTTACAGACCCCCTCTGTACTATCCGGATAGCGTCTCTGAATATCCTCACAGACCTCCTCTGTACTATCCGGATAGCGTCTCTGAATATCCTCACAAACCCCACTCTGTACTATCCGGATAGTGACTCTGAATATCCTCATAGACCCCCCTCTGTAGTATCCGGATAGTGACTCTGAATATCCTTACAGACCCCCTCTGTACTATCCGGATAATACCAGATCAGAGTGTGAGTGTTTTTGGTACAGTCCCAGAATTTAGCTGGATAACTTAGGACAGACTGAATATTGCCGCTATAGGTTCAGTTCCTGCACTGGCTTCCCTGTTTGGATATTCAACGCTGGCCAGTCTCCAGCTATTGGTGCTGAATATCTGGAAATTTGTGGATCTCCATTGTCAGTATTTATAAAAATCCCACCTACTTCTTCCTCTCTTCCCTCAGCATCTGCTCTTCCTACCCACTTCCAGGACAAGATCGTCGCCCTCTGCTCTTCTTTCTCTCCTCCCCCCCCCTACATTGCCCTCACCCTCACTCCCCTCGGGGTAGACAGACCTCTAGTAATCTCGTTACTTCTTTTGCCCTCGTCTCCCTTGCTGACATCACCCCTTCATCTGCAGACGGTTAGGCTGACATCTCTGGATCTGCTTCCCTCTCACTATGTGAAGAAAGTTTCTTCTTCACTCTCCATTGGCTCAGTTCCATCATCATGGAAGACCTGCCTGTCTCTTCCTAAACCCAAAGACCATAAATTGTGTTCATCGCTCCTATTTAATTACCACTCAATTTCACAGCTTCCTTTTGTTTCCAAGCTAACAGAACACATAGTCCTTCATCAGCTGACTATCTTGAGAGTAGACTAACGCCCTACACCCCCATCAGACAAGATTTTGTACCTCCCATTGTACAGGAACAGCTCTTGGCCTCACCACTACTATCCTTCACCACCTGGATCAAAATAAACCTATCATCTTTTATCCCTCAACTTATCTGTTGCTTTTCACCTAGTAAACTACACCATTCTTCTCCACCGACTGTCAAACTTAGGCTTCTCAGGTACAGTCTAGTCCCGGTTCAGGACTACTTTGTCCAATGGCTTAATTCTACTTATGCTGTGGGGTCCCCCAGGGCTCCTTACTGGCACCCACCTTCTCCAATATCTATATGGCTCCTCTTTTGACCCTTATTCACTCACTTGGCCTTACTGCATATGTCTACGCAGAAGACATAAAAATCATAGCACCTCTTGATGATAATACTTCCCCTGCTCTTGCCTCCCTTAATGACAACCTCTCTACAGTGGCTAACTGGCTCCTTTCATCTAGACCAGGGGTTCTTAACCCAGTCCTTGGGACACACAATGGAGTCAGTATATGCAAATTTCTCTCATACATATTCATTGTGGACATCCTGAAAACCAGCCTTATGCGACACTTGGTTCTATACACTCCTTTCAGATCCCTACGTTCCTCCTCCTCTAACCAACTACATGTTACTACTACTACTACTATTTAACATTTCTAAAGCGCTACTAGGGTTACGCAGCGCTGTACAAGTTAACATAGAAGGACAGTCCATGCTCGAAGAGCTTACAATCTAATGGACAAATGTACAGTCAAGTAGGGGCAGTCAAATTGGGGCAGTCTAGATTCCTTCCTTGTTATGTTATGTTATGTTATGTTATATGGGACGTTACTCCACAGACATTTTGGTTCACTGCGGATCACAATACCGAAAAGAAACTGGAAACAAATATTAACCAGGAAGTACATTATAAAACCAATTGCAATTAAATCAATAATATGACTCTAACTTGCTGTTGAGAAAAATCTTAATCTATAAAGAGCAAATATAATTTACGCTATTTGGACTTTTCATTCAACTTGATGGAGGAAAAGACTTCAGATGCTCCGCTTACTGTTGTATGTTCTCAACTGTAGATGCCGGGCAAGCTTCCTCATTAGTCTTAAAAACCTCCTGCTATTTTATGGGTTTTTTTTAATGGTTTTTAGTCAATACTCTTTTTGAATTATTTTTTTACTTTTAATCTTATTGCATATATTAAAAATGTGTATAAATATCTTCCTTTTCAGGAACGATATAGCTTAAAGACACTTATCTTATTATGGATATTCTTCCTCTGATTCCTTCATCACAAGGTTATCAATAGAAATCAAACAAAATAAACATGGAAAAGAAAATAAGATGATACCTTTTTTATTGGACATAACTTAATACATTTCTTGATTAGCTTTCGAAGGTTGCCCTTCTTGGTCAGATCGGAAATAAGCAAATGTGCTAGCTGACAGTGTATATAAGTGAAAACATTCAAGCATTACTATGACAGTCTGACAGGGTGGGAGGAGGGGGGTGGGTCGGAGGTATGCATGGGGACATCAAAGCATATCATTGATATTCTAACAGGATGGGTGTGGATAGGTGAGGGGTGGGGTGATCAACAGAGACATACAGCTTTATGGTTTATAATGGGCTAGGAACCCCAGATCCTTGTTAAGTCCTTTCTTAACAAGACACTGTACCAGTGACTTCACAGTGAGAATCCTGAAAGGTAACTTTAAAACCATACAAGAACGTAAGACCTTTGAAGTCAGAATGATTGAATATTTTAACACCCAACAGAAAGGACTTAACAAGGATCTGGGGTTCCTAGCCCATTATAAACCATAAAGCTGTATGTCTCTGTTGATCACCCTCCCCTCACCTACCCACACCCATCCTGTTAGAATATCAATGATATGCTTTGATGTCCCCATGCATACCTCCGACCCACCCCCATCCTCCCACCCTGTCAGACTGTCATAGTAATGCTTAATGTTTTCACTTATATACACTGTCAGCTAGCACATTTGCTTATTTCCGATCTGACGAAGAAGGGCAACCTTCGAAAGCTAATCAAGAAATGTATTAAGTTATGTCCAATAAAAAAGGTATCATCTTATTTTCTTTTCCATGTTTTATTTTGTTTGATTTCTATTGATAACCTCAAGAGTGGACTAACACAGCTACCACACTCCTCTTCATCACAAGGAATCAGAGGAAGAATAGCTGGGCATGTTATGCTAAGGGATGGCGTTTTGACTGCTGAAGAAGTGAACACTGAAACAGAGGTGCTCTGTAAGAGCAAACCAAAGGGAGCCATATCCATATTAAGATAAGTGTCCTTAAACTATAGAATTCCTGAAAAGAATTTTATTATTTATTTAATTTTATTTGTTACATTTGTATCCCACATTTTCCCACCTTTTCACAGGCTCAATGTGGCTTACATAGTACCGTAAGAATGATAGTTATACACATTTTTAATATATGAAAAAAAGATTAAAAGTTAAAAAAAATAATTCAAAAGAATATTGCCTAAAAACTATTTTTTTAAAAACATAAAATAACAGGAGGTTTTTAAGGAATCTCGCCTGGCATCAGAACATACAACAGTAAGCCGAGCATCTGAAGTCTTTTCCTCCATCAAGTTGATTGAAAAGTTCAAATGGGGTAAATTATACTTGCTCTTTATACAAATAAAAACTAATTACGAGTAATAATTAGTAAAATTAATAAACAATCAGATTAATTATTGGACGTTCACTATTTGGAAAATAAAAAAGTTTTCAAGATCTTACAAAATATCAGATAATTGGTAAAAGTACGAATCTCAAATGGAAAAGAATTCCATACCAAAGCGATTTGATAAAGAAGGGAGGAATCAAATTGTTTTTTCAACTTAATCTGGCCCACTGAAGGAAAACATAATAGCATTCGATCCCTAGTCTGTCTTATCCAGTGGTGTAGCTTCGTGGGGCCTGAGGGGCCCTGGCCCCCCCTGCTGACGATCACCTTGAACCCCCCTCCCGCCACCAACTCTCCCCCGCCGTCGCCGCCTGCCCCGCCGCATCAGATACCTTTTTTGCTGGCGGGGGTCCCCGAACCCCACCAGCTGAAGAGAGCCTTCTTCAGCGCCGGAGTAGCGCCCTCGTTCAACGAAGTTCCTGTGATCAGATGTTTCCTTACGTCCTGCACCTTGCACGTAGCCCCATGCAGGACGTAAGGCGTCGAAACAGCTGATCGCAGGAACTTCATTGAATGAAGGCGCTACTCCGGCGCTGAAGAAGACTCTTCAGCTGTGGGGGTTCAGGGACCCCACCAGCAAAAAGGTATCTGATGCGGAAGTGGGGCGGGTGGCAACGGCGGGGGAGAGTTGGTGGCGGAGGGGGTCAAGGGGATCGTCGGCAGGCCGGCAGGGGGGTCCAATGTGGCAGCGGCAGCTCAGGGGGGCGGCTAAACAGTGCCCCCCCACCTCGGGCTCTGGCCCCTCCTCCCGGCGAGGTCTGGCTAAGCCCGTGGTCTTATCACATTATTATGTAAAACGATAAGCAAAGTGCTCAGGTATGATGGATCCATCCCATAATAATCTTAAAAATGATAAAGCACAATTTGAATTCATCCCTAGCAATAACAGGCTTCCAATGTAACTTGCTTAATAACAGATTCACTGATTCAAATCTGCTAATTGATAGATCAATCTCGCAGCTGTATTTTGAACAGTGCACTTTTTCTAGTGAAAAAGGTGCCGGTACTCAAATGCGAGGCCACCCTTCAGGAGTGGAGTGATCACTGAGGGATCCACCCCACAATAGCCAGACCCCCTGCAACCAGTCACAGAATCTATGACAAGGCAGAATTGGTGTGTAGAGCCTGAGCTCTTTCATTAAAACTTGGGGTCCTTGGCTCAATTTTAGCAGACAACGGAAAAAGTGCCGGTACTCAGTACCCCCAAATACCCCCTCAAAAAAGCCCTGATTACATTGTATTTATTGCATTTGTATCCCACATTATCCCACCTCTTTGCAGGCTCAATGTGGCTTACACAGTGTGTTTTGTCTAGCAAAAAAGGTGCCGGTACTCAAATGCTAGGTCACCCTTCAGGAGTGGGGTGATCACTGAGGGATCCACCCCACAATAGCCAGACCCCTGCAACCAGTCACAGAATCTATGACAAGGGCAGAATTGTTGTGTAGAGCCTGAGCTCTTTCACTAAAACTTAGGTTCCATGGGTCAATTTTAGCAGACAATGGAAAAGCTGCCGGTACTCAGTACCCCCAAGTACCCCCTCAAAAAAAGCCTTGATTTTGAATAACCTGTACTTGCTTTATCACAAAGCAGCCAATATAAATCACATTACAGAATCAAGTCTAGACAAAATAATCACCTGAACCAGCAGCCTAAACTTAGTGGGATCAAAATAACAACCCACAGTCCTTAGCTTTCGTAGCATATAGAAAGATTTACCTATTAATGATTTCACATGAATATTAACAGTAAAAAAAAAAAAGCCATCCAATTCCAACCTAAGATTTTGGAATGAAATTCAAAGTAAGGTATTAGAGTCAATAGTAAACTGCTGAGAATATAAAGAACCCAACCAGAAGAATTTAGTTTTATCACAGTTTAGTTTCAGTGGTAAGAAGAGATCAAGTTCTCAACCAATCTCACACATTGTTATCCGTTTACTCTTGTTACTCAATCGTTATTTATTTATTTACTTATTGGGGTTATTAACCACCTTTATGAAGAGATTCACCCAAGGCGGTGTACAGTAGATACAGTTTAACATAAAAAAGTTTTGTTCACAGCATAACAATAGTAAAATAACCAAGAATAAACAAACATAATAAATGACATAAACTTGAAAACAGTAAACTGAAACCTAATAACAGAACTACTGTGAACAGTATCAAAAATATACACATTTAACAGCAGTGGAATTCAATACCAGATGTATAATACAATATAGCATAATACTAATGATACACCTAATAAGCAGCATTAGAACATTCAACTAACAGATATGATGCTAAAGAGTTTCTTCAATACGGCTTACCAATAGGGACCAAGAGCAGATATATGATGCGAACAAGATGCTTGATATAGAGTCAATTGGGATTAGTTGATGGTTAGTTAAACTCAAGGCAAGTTCGTTGTATAGTTAAGCAAGAGATAAGGAACTGATCTAAGTTACAGTGTGTGTAGCTAGCTAGTCCAGGTGCAGAGTGAGTGTATATTCAGTCAACCCTATGTGTTAAAGGCTTGGGAGAAGAGCCAGGCTTTCACCTGCTTCCTGAAGTAGAGGTAGTCTCGAGTTATACAGTACATAGCCCCTCTGAGAGTAAATTCCAGAGCGTGGGGGCTACTCCTGAGAAGGTCGCTGGCAGGTATCACATTGTACAATTTCTTCTTTTTTTTTTTTATGTTTCAACATGTTTATTAAGAACAAACTGACATAGTGCAAACGTATTCACCCTTTGCAAAAGGTGTAAACAGAAGCCCAACAGTAATTCGCACCTTCCAATACCAAGCAACATTCAAAAAGTTTTTAACTTTAATCCCCTCCCCTCCCCAATCCTCTCCCCCCTCCCCCCTCCCTATTGAAATATCCCCCAGCCTAAGCTTTCTTAGCCTAGTGAACACTCCCAACCCTCCCCCCTCCCCAAAAAAAAAAAAATCATAAACCATGTACAATTTCTTTTGACGAGGGTACAGGTAGTGATGATCTTGAGAGGACCTTAGAGGTCTTAAAAAGTTTGTAAAGGGCTACCTTGGTCTTTAAGTACTCTGGCCCATTTTGTCTGAGGACCTTGAAAATCGGGAGTTTTAAATTTGGCCCTGTAAGGTACTGGTAGCCAATGTAGCTTTTGCAGGAAGGGTGTGATGTGGTCATTCCAATTGCAGCCTTCTATCAGTCGTGCTGCAGCATTATGAATTAGTTAACTCTTTTTGGTTTGGCCAGTGTACAGGGCATTACAGTAGTCTAGTCATGATGTTATCATCTCATGGACCAATGTGGTCAGACTCATCTTTTCAATATATGGAGAGAGACTTTGTAGCTGCCGTAGGTGATAGAGACAGTTTTTGAATTTGTGGGATCAGAGTGATTGATGAGTCTAGCAGTATCCCAAGATTCCTGACCTGTGATTTTTAGGAGGAGTTCATACTTCCCGTAAGGTATTTAGAAGTCAGGTTTTTGTCCACTTGTGTTTGGTACCCAAAGAATCTCTGTTTAATTTGGGTTCAGGCAAAGTTTGATGTTGTTTGCCCATTCTTGAGTTGCAGTCAGTTTACTCAGAGCTGTGGTTAGATCTCATTCAGTGGGTATGAGTAGTTGCACATCATCAGCACAGATCTAGAATTTTGCGTCCATTGACCAAAGTAGCTCAGCCAGAGGCTTGAGGTAGATATTAAGTAAAATGGGAGACAGTATAGATCCCTGTGGCACCCCACAGTCCAGTTCCCAAGGTGAAGATGTGCTGTTGCTGAACAGAACTGAATGTTGTTTATCTGACAGATAGGATTTGACCCACGTAAGTACCTGTTTCTGGTAGGGATCTGTTAAAGCAGTATCATTGGTTATCAGTCCAACAACACGTCATTACAAGGTTGTAGCACTGACATTCAAGGCTCTTCGAGTAGGTTTACCCGACTACCTTTCCTGTCTCACAATTCCTTATCTCCAGCGACAGTCCTACGTTCTGTAAACGAACGTCGTCTAACCCTTCCAAGTCCCAAATTTGCATATTTAGAATCGACTAGACATTGCACATTTTTCTTTCTTTCATCTCACGCCTGGAAGAACCTTCCTCTTTCCCTCCACAGCAACACCTCCTTTAAAAAGTTTAAATCCATACTCAAGACTTCGCTGTTCATCCAGGCTTTCGGAGTACCACAAGGTTTACCAGTTTCCCCTCTTCTTTCAAATGATGTTTTATTTTCCATCCCCCGGTTCCCTTTCTCTACCTGTTTGTCCTTTCTCCCTCGAGTGACTCTACTTTCCTATCAAACAATGGAGTTCTTTTTCCTTTTAATGTTTTTAGTGTATGGTCACCGCTCTGCCCTGCGGAGTCAGCTTGAGCAGTATAGAAAGCATAATAAGTATAAACTATTGGCAATATCATTCACAAGCAGCAGGTAGTAGATGAAAAAAAGGTATATTAAGTTATTGGAGGAAGACATTGAATAATAATGGTTGAGAGAGGGGAGCCCTGCAGCACCCCACATCCAGGACTCCAACTATCTGAAAAGTTACTATTCTTATTACTCTATAAGTCCGTGGGAGGTGGTGGAGAGGAAAACGGAAAGGGATTCAACATGCGTGGGATAAACATAAAGGAATCCGTTCAAAAGGAAAGGATCCTCAGGAGCTTAACCGAGATGGATAGCAGAGCTGGTAGTGGGAGGCGGGGCTGGAGGTTGGGAGGCGGGGATAGTGCGGGGGCAGACTTATACGGTCTGTGCCAGAGCCAGTGGTGGGAGGTGGGACTGGAGGTTGGGAGGCAGGGATAGTGCTGGGCAGACTTATACGGTCTGTGCCAGAGCCGGTGGTTGGGAGGCGGGGATAGTGCTGGGCAGACTTATACGGTCTGTGCCAGAGCCGGTGGTTGGAAGGCGGGGCTGGTGGTTGGAGGCGGGGCTAGTGTTGGGCAGACTTATACGGTCTGTGCCCTGAAGAGCACAGGTACAAATCAAAGTAGGGTATACACAAAAGTAGAAACATATGAGTTGTCTTGTTGGGCAGACTGGATGGACTGTGCAGGTTTTTTTCTGCCATCATCTACTATGTTTACTATGGAAATCCGAAAACCATGGAGCCAATTTAAGACACTGTCACATATTCCAATGTCGTTCAACCCAGCCAATAAGTTGTTATGATCGACCAGGTCGAATGCACTTGATTACAAATTGGATAACAGTCATATTTCTACCATGACTCAATAGAGTTCTACCCACAGCCAAAAATAGCAGCTCTAACCGTCTCAGTACTGTAGCATTTCTTGAAGCTAGATTGCGAAGAATGTAACACATTATGTTCTTCCAAATAATTATCCAAACTCACGGAGACATAGGGGCTCATTTTGAAAGCAGTTAGATTACAAAGTTCAGTAGGTTGCTATGTACCTTCGTAAGTCTAAGTGCTTTGCAAATACAGCTCATAGGCTTCCAAAAGATACACAAGTAGTGGTATTTATGTCACCAGGCAATAATTATTGGCAGCCTGCAAATCACCTCCAGCATTTTTTTGGAATGGGAGTCAGTGCATTTTCACCCCAGTGCACTGGAAACCGCCCTCCCCTTAAGCAATAATTTAGCCAGGAAGTCAAAACAGACAAAAAAAAGCATAACAGGGAGTTCATCACTTACGTTGGACAAGGATCCAGCCCGCAATTACAGTTAGCAGAACTATGGAAACAATTTTTTAGTCTCGGTAGTTGTTATTAGGTCAAAATATTTCCAGCTTCGGTCACCTGGAATCTGATTCTGCGGAACTGCAAACACGCCCTCATCCATACTAGATAATCGCTGTTTTTTTTTTCCTCAAAAAGCCAAAGCACTTTCTGAAGGACTGTTGCCAGAAACAGTATCTAACAATAAAGTGTCAGTGTTTTAAAAGGTTTCCAAAATATTAAACAGTTTGTGAGAATCGTGCAAATTAGAATCGACTAGCTGGAGTAAAATTCCCTTTTCTTTTAGTAATTAATTTGTAAATATAAAGATATCTTTGAATGCCAAATATATTTGTGTGTATCAAAAGAGAGTTTCTCCAAATTCTTTCACTCTTCCTCCAGTCCTTGCACCAGATCCATCTTGCCTCTGTTCGCACCAAAGTCTTCAGTGAAACTGTCCCCACCCTTTTGCAATTCCCTGCTCTGCTCTCTGGCCAACCACACCAAATATCATGCCGCCCTTAAAACTCATTTTTTTCAGAAACGCTTTTTGGTGTGTCTAGAAGCCCTGTAGATGACTCCCTCTCCTTACCCCTAGGGACTTCATAGGCAGGCGACCCTGCTTAGACAGTACATTACGTTTTTCTCCCCCTCCCCTCTTTGATCCTGTTTCCTATATGCAGTGTGTTTTTTCTAGCAAACAAGGTGCCGGTACTCAAATACTAGGCACCCTTCAGGAGTGGGGTGATCACTGGAAGGATCCACCCCATAATAGCCAGGCCCCCTGCAACCAGTCACAGAATCTATGACAAGATAGAATTGGTGTGTAGAACCTGAGCTCTATCATTAAAACATGGGTTCCATGGTCAATTTTAGCTGACAATGGAAACGGTGCCGGTACTCAGTACCTCCAAGTACCCCCTCCAAAAAAGCCCTGCCTATATGTTATGGTGTTTCTCCCCCTACCTCTGGCCTCTCTTTCTCTTCTTCTGCCTATTGCACTTCTCTTTTCCTACCCTAACATGTGAATACTTTTGTAAACTGCCTGAAGGCCTCGCCCATAGACAATTATATCAAAGAATAATAAACTTGAAACTTACGTCAAGGTTGCTGAGAGCCTTGATGGGCACCATGTCAGGAAGTCACAGCAGCCTGCAGCCCCCTCCCCAAACAGCACATACACACACTCCCCCCACCCCTTTTGCTTTCCTTGCCATCCCCTCATGGCAATGTAGACACTACTGGTGTTGGCAGGAAGGGGCCATGACTTCAACTCACTAATGGCTACCCAAGACATCCCTGGGGCTTGATTGACCTCAGCAGCCATACAGAGCCCAAGAGGATGGGAACTGGGTCATGGAAATGGTGCTCCTGGGTAATGGAATAACAGGTGGTGCAGATGGATGACTGGTGGATTTTCTAGTATAGATGGGTGAGTAGAGGGAGTTGAGTGAAGACATCGGATATTAGAAATGGGTGAGTAGAGAAATTATGTGGTAGAAAGAAATCCTATAGAGAGAGAGTTAGAGAGAAACTGAATGAAAATAGTGCAGAACCACCTGGCCCATAAGTTCTGTACCAGAAGGAGAACAGTGGGATATGATAGAAACGTTTAAATACTGTACCTCAGGAAGCTCTGGAAAATGCTCCTTCAGGCATCCAGCTACATCAGAATCAGGGCTGGGATCTGGTGCCATGAGCCTTCATCCACAATCACCCAGGAACTCCCCCTCCCCAGCCTAGCTAATCAGATCATTAGACTGATGTCCTGAGTCAGGGGTCCGGGTCCAGCACGTCTCATTTCAGCTCCACTCATGGGTGCTGTGAATGCTGCCTCACTAGGTCCAGGCCAGGCCAAACCAAGCCAGGGACTTTCTGAATAGAACTACGTAGGACTAGCCACTGGCTTCATAGAAAGGTTGCTGGAACCAGGCCATATCATGGGGTAAACACAGAAATGAAGGGGAAAGCACGGTGGTGGGTGAGCGGTCTGGATTATTGTTTAATGTATTCTTTATGATGGAACTGGATCGGTTGGATTTTTTTTTAATCTGTATAGATGAAATGAAGGGGACGTGGGCAGACTAGCTCAAGCTTGGTATCTTTCTCTGCCATCAGAAGTCTGTTTTTTGAATCAATGAGTGTGGACGGAAGGCAGATATTTTGCCATTTGAAAATTCTTTTTCTTGTCCCTTTCAAGCTCATTTGTATTGTAATAATTAAAAGTTCCTTATGATACCCTTTCCAAATAAACCCCCCAAAAAACATTAAGAAAATGGCATGTTTGCTGCTTTTATTGTATAGATCAGGGCTGTTTTTTAAGAAAGCAAAATGGTGTACAACAGAGATTTATTTTCTTCATATCATCATGTAGAATAATTGACCTAATTAATTCACCTTGTGTAAATTATAATGAAGAGAATATTATTCCAGATTGGTTGGCGCTGATGTTCTAAATACCAAATACTTATTTAAATTAATTAATGATCTAACAGACCCTCATTTAGAGATAGGCGGTTTATGTAATAAAATGCCATCATCTCATCAGCAGATTATTTTTCAAACCAAAATACTGTCTATTCGAAATCAATTTAATAAGCAAATACTGCGTATGAGACTGATAACTTAATACACAATTAAGAGATTGCCCCAGGATCTGGTCAGTTTTTCCCCCTTGAATTGGACCACACATAATTATTTTTTAAATCCTACTGTCAATTAGACAGTTGTCCCTTTGTCCTTATGAAATCAGCTTCAATGAGGTTTACACACTCTGTTTACTCAGAGACCTCAACAAAAATGCCATTAATTTGCTGGAAGATTGGATACTTGTACATAAACTGAATACAGAGAACTCTAATCCTTTCCTTTTGCAAAGCTGTACTAGCGTGACCTGCCAGTGCAGTGATGCTGACACAGCCCATTCAAAAGTACATAAGTATTGCCATACTGGGAAAGACCAAAGGTCCATCAAGCCCAGCATCCTGTTTCCAACAGTGGCCAATCCAGGTCACAAATACCCCGGCAAGATCCCAAAATGTACAAAAACATTTTATACTGCTTATCCGAGAAATAGTGGGTTTTCCCCAAGTCCATTAATAACAGTCTATGGACTTTTCCTTTTAGGAAGCCGTCCAAACCTTTTTTAAACTCCGCTAAGCTAATGGCCTTTACCACATTCTCTGGCAATGAATTCCAGAGGTTTAATTACACGTTGAGTGAAGAAAACTTTTCTCTGATTCATTTTAAATTTACTACATTGTAGCTTCATCGCATACCACCCTAGTCCTAGTATTTTTGGAAAGGTGAACAGACGCTTCACATCTACCCGTTCAACTCCACTCATTATTTTATAGACATCTAGGGGCTCCCTTTTACTCTGTGGTGGTAAGCCCATCGCGGACTTACTGCTCGCTATAATGGAAGTACCACCAGGGCTACTTCCCACCCCTACCACGCTGTCATTTCCGGCGCTACAAAATGTATTTATTTTTGTAGCGCCGGGACTGTACCCGGTAGTAATCGGGCAGTGCTGTGTGCTGCCCGGTTACCGCTGGGTTAGCACAGGAGCCGCTTACCTCTACCTTAATGGGTGGTGGTAAGGGCTCCCCCCCCACAAATGGCCATGCGTCAAGGGCTTTACTTGTCGCCTGGCAGTTTCCTGCAGGAAAGTGAGACCTTCCATGTTACCAGCTGCAGTAAAAGGGGGCCTCAGCGAGCATGTAAAGCACACGCTGATGCCAGCACTGGCTCCTTTTTGACGCAGCTTGGTAAAAGGTGCCCTCAGTGTGAATGGGGTGTATCAGCATCGCCATGCAGCAGGTACTAATGGAGTTCTTATATTTATTTAAATTTTGATAATGTTACTGTTTAAGATATTAAACCGTTCTGGTTTGTGTATGCAATAAGAAATGGTATAGAAATAAATAAACGATAAACGTACTAACGCAGCCTTAGTAAACAGGGGGGGGGAGAGTAAATCAGCTAGATTATAGCAATATAACTTAGAAAGCCCAAATACACATTGAAAAAGCGCCAGTCCATTCAAATACTGCAATAAGGCTTATTTTTTCATTGCTCATTCTGCCTCGCCTCACCCTATGCTTGGAACAACCTTCCTGAGCCCTTACGCCAAGCCCCCTCCCTGCCCATCTTCAAGTCTTGCTTAAAGCCCACCTCTTCAATGCTGCGTTCGGCACCTAACCCTTACCGTTCAGTAAATCCAGACTGCCCCAATTTGACCGCCCCTATCGGACTGACCGTTCACTTGTCTCTTAGATTGTAAGCTCTTTGAACAGGGACTGTCCCTCTATGTTAAATTGTACAGCGCTGTGTAACCCTAGTAGCGCTTTAGAAATGTTAAGTAGTAGTAGTAGTGCCCAATGTTCCCATAATAAGTCATATTATGGGTTAAAAGGTATGATAGGGTCTCTCAGTTTATACAAAGTAGACTGGCTCCAGTAGAGTCAAGGGTTTTCTTTAAACTGCAATGTCTTTTATTTAAAATCTTAAATGGAACAGCTACACTATTATAGTATGATCACTTTTATTTACTAATTTGTCTAAATCTTAATTTCTATCTTTTTTCCAACATCTAGAGGTATAAGGAAATTAAAATTGTTTGCAAAATTACTGGCCTTTCAGGCAGCAAAATTTGAAAAGGAGATGTCGCTCTTTTTAGCTTCTTTGTTGAATTATAAGCTGTTCAGACAGAATGTTAAATCGTTTCTTTTCCAACAATATGTACTGGGCAGAGAGAATTAACAATGTTTGATTATATTCTATTGTGAAATTTTGGTACAGTTAAAGTAGAAATGACTGCGTTATTATTTTATAATTTGTAATTCCTAGTAACTTCCTAAGAACTGAGAATCTAAGTTTGAAAATTATGTTACGAATGCCAACCTTTATGACTTTTTGCTAGTGTGAACATCTTTTCATTGGAACATCTGTCTACAGTTAATCCAAAATCTGGTTTTTACCAAACAATGAATACCACTTCCCCAGATCTAATAACCTTTCAGAGTCAAGACAATGACTCAATGCTGTTGACAACAAACGCTTTCCTGATCTGATTGCAATGTACATTGGACCTGAGTAGCCAATGGCAAAGTGATGTCTACAATAGCATTCAGCACCAACGACTGGCCCTCTTCTATTCACAATCTTCCAGAACCGTTTTTCTCTTATTGTCTCTGGCCTTCTGAAACCTTTTCTGAATTCTTCTTCTTCCTCTTTAATTTCATTTCTAATTCCATCATTTCTTCGCTTCTTTCAGAGCTTTATCCTTTTTTTCTGGAATTAGTTTTTGTTTCTGTTGTTCATATAACCCAGTTAGATCAGCATTCAGCATGTCAATCTGCAACTGAAGTTGTAACTGCACTGACAGAATTCTGATTGAAGAATTCCCAGTTGACCTCTTGTACCAGGCAAAGACTCATCAGCTGCATCATGTACTGACCTGAAATAGGTGTTAATTAAGGTGTGAGGAAGTAGAAGAGTTGCAAAGGTTACTTTGGTAACTTAAAGATTTGGGCTTAAAAGAGGAATTGTAGGTTACTGACAAAGACAGAATTAAAAAAAAAAAAAGCAAACTTTATTAAATAGACCCCATACCCTTTTCCCCATAGTTTTAAAACTTGAACTTTCTGTCACAGCATTAACAAATAGCCTCTAGAAGGCACAGCAGGGCCTACTTCAGTCTTTAGTCCCACCTCTCCCAGCTCCCACCCAACCCTAGCACAACTGTTCATTTATAGCCAATTATTCTAATTAGTTTTCATTAGAGTTTTAATTATATTTAATTAGTTTCTGAGAAGCAAGCACTAAATAAATTACACATTATACCATATATCTTAAGACTCTTTATATTAATCTAATATCCCTATTACCTTAAGAAGTTTTAATTAAACAACTCAATAATACTAAGATGCAGACAGCAGTCCAGTAGCGAGAGGGGTGCTATCTAGTTTTTTTGCATTGACTGTCAAATGTATGATTATCTCCCAGTTGGTGACAGGTAATATGTGTGTGCTCAATGCAAAGAGATCCTAGCTCTCAGAGAACGAGTCCATTCTCTTGAGGCTAGAGTAGCAGACTTGAAGGAGCTGAGCCTACAGGGATGTTGTAGAGAAGTCCCACCTCCAGTCTGGTAGCCCCTGTGTTGCCTTGGAGGAGGAAGGTCTCCTAAAAGGAGAGCATCGCCCTGGTGAATTTGGAAGTAATCCTGTAGCCAAGACCAGTCCACCAGAGGATGTGATATCCTCTCGCACTGAAAATGCGTCTCCAGGAGCTCTTGCCCAGGAGGGAAGGGTTAGGACAGCTGTTATAGTTGGTGATTCAATTATTAGACATGTAGATAGCTGGGTGGCTGATGGACATGAGGATCACCTGGTCACTTGCCTGCCTGGTGTGAAGGTGGTGAACCTCACATGTTACCTAGAAAGGATTTTAGATAGTGCTGGGGAGGAGCTGGCTGTCTTGGTACATATGGGAGGTTCTGGAAGCCAAATGTAGGATCCTAGGTAGAAGACTGAAATCCAGATCCTCCAGGGCAGCGTTTTCAGAAATGTTTCCTGTTCCACGCACAGGATCCAAGAGCAGGCAGATAACAGTGCAAAGATGAGGGATTTAGATCTGTTAGAAACTGGGCAACATTCTGGCCATACTGGGCTAGATGGATGAGGTCAGCGATGTTCAGGCAGATGCCAGGATGCCGCAGAGGAAAAGAGATGTTGATGTGGGGTAGGTGAAAATAAAACTACAATTTTTTTTAATATCTTTGGGGGGGGGGGGGGGGGGGGGGTGGTGGAAGGGCCTGTCTAAGTTAACTCTGGGCCCATCCAAAATACTGGGTCTCGCTATGCCACTGGACAGTACCACACAGGAATTGAAAGTAGAGAATGGATACTTCATGTAGCGCACATGAAACAGGAAGTAAATTCTCTGTGATTTTAGCAGCTTTGCAGTGTCGGCAGCTGCAGTGAAGAAAGGAGCTCCCCACTCTGCAGCTGATTTAGTGGTACGAGACCTGGCATATAGTAGAAAGGAGCAGCTGACACAAGTCTTGGTGGAGCCAGGAAGCTGGTGCATCACAACAATATGAAAAGGGAGAGTGACATTGACTACCACAATGATTGAGATTTTCAAGTGGAGCATGCAGGGTATAAATTTGGAAACATGTGTATGCTTTGTTTTCTAAATGTTGCAGGGTTGTTATTTGGATGGCACGGCTTGTGTCTAGACCATAGGACTGTCCCTGAAACAGCACTGCTTTTATGTAGCAGCTCATGACGTTCGTTGAGATCATTTATGACATAACGCGGCAGGTTCAAAATGTTAATTCAGTATGGAAGCAATGCGCTCCAAATCCACCTACGGCATTGTGGCAGTTATCCACACACACAGTTCCCCACTCAGGTAACATACTTTGACATTAGTGCTCAGAATTCACCTGTCACCACTATGAATACAATTCCGGGCACTGGATACCTTTCCTGCCAGTCCATGGCAACCGCTCTTGTGCACATTTACCATGCCGACTGAATACCAGTCCCACCCATGAGTTGTGTCATGAAGGGTCTACAGGTTGCAGCGACATGCAGATTACACTACAATGTAGTTCCTGCTACATTCCAACTGGTCTTTGGCTTATCTGCGATCTCTGCCAATAGCTTGTGGGTGAGGTGAGAATTGCTCTTTATTGAAGTGGCTGTTACGGTTCCTATGGACAGGGCTAGTCCTGAATTAGCATGTCATTGACATGTTGACATATGTGCTTACTTTAGCCTACAAGTAGGGTAGACAATATGTAACATAGTAAATGACAGCAGATAAAGACCTGAATGGTCCATCCAGTCTGCCCAACAAGATAAACTCATTTTACATGATATGCGATACTTTATACCCGAGTTGATTTGTCCTTGCCATTCTCAGGGCAAAGACCGTAGAAGTCCTGCCCAGTACTGTTCTTGTCCTAAAAGTTCTGAAATATCTGGAATCATCAAGAGTTACAAGATTCCGGAATCCCAGTTAGGAGCAACATTCCATGTAGAACCCCAAAGAGTAACATAGTAAATGATGGCAGATTTGTCCCTGCCTTTCTCAGAGCACAGACCGTAGAACTTTAGTCTATAGGTCGGGTAGGAATAATCAGAAAGCCGATTTCTGTTGATAAAACAGCATTTTCCATGAATACAGCTTTCATTATTGTTTACCTAATATGTGGGTGAAAGGAGACACTTTACTTACTATTGAACTGTTTTGTGTAGCGACGTTTCGGGGGGGGAGGTTAAAATGGGGTTATTTTATCGGACGTTGTGGTATTTTAACACAGGGTCTCATTGCAGCACTCATCCTCGTTCTCCGTTCATCGAATTACTACAACTTCAGTTACATTGCTAGGGGAAGGCTCCACAGTGAGAGAGCTGGAGAGCAGGCTTGAGATTTCACATTTCGCTATTACAGATGTAGAACTTTTGCATAGTTAATATAAAATCATGCAGAAGTGCCTGTGTACGTAAGCATACAGGGCAAGCTCACTAGTTCCACTAGGCATGCTCGTCCAATAAGGTTCAGTTGCACATGTTTGCTTGGAGTAAGGGTGATCTCAACTGAGGATGAGAGAGTCAAGGGTGATGACATTCCAACAAAGCAACCTATATAAATAGGGGTTTGAGCGACATCGGTACACCTGGGTTTAAGAATTGCCGCAGCTGAGAGTTGTGTTGGTGGGGAGATTGCGACAAGTGAGGTGTCGCTGATGGGTCCTAGCCTGGTAGAGAACACAGCAGTATATTTCAGGCCAAATCAGCTTCAACAGTGGTCAAATGTGAAGTGGTTTTGTCACATGCTAGAAGTGGCATGGATGAAGTCAAAACCAGGGGCAGTCCCCCTCTTGTACGGATGGGGGAGGGAGAAGGTTGGTGGTGCCTACCTCGGACTTGGACAGTATGAACAGGCTGAAGGCATCAAGAAAAAGTCAACGATGAAGAAGAGAAGGCTTTCCCTCCTCAATGAAGTGATGATAGAGCCTTGACATTTCTACGGTATATGACATTGGCAATGCAGTAAAGTGCTTCATGAGGTAAGGTAGAAATGGTTGGAGCTGTATGACTCTAAAGGCTATACACCCTGCCCGAATGCTCTAGATAGAAATCCATTCGTGCCATTAATTCCTTGCTGTTGGCATGAATGTAATTGCACAATTGTAAGTAGGTGGAATGCAGCAGCCATAATAAATTCCACTCTTGGATAACTTGTCAGGTGTTTCATTTATGGAGTGTTTGGTGGGATGAAATCTTTCATGTCCTGAATGAATGATAGTAGCTAGTTCTTTCCTATCATCATTTGGCGTTCTTTTCTTTCCTACAAGCTGTACCCATTAATTTTAACTATAAACCACTTTGATTTGCTCACAACCAAGCGATATAGCAAACTGAATAAACAATAAATGATGAAAAGGAATGTGACAAGGTGCTGCCTGATATATAAAGATAAACACATACATTGATATATATAACGATAAACACACATATAGTTAAAGAAAAACACAGAAAGATATATAAAAATAAACACAAACACACACATATATATATAGATAATCATACAGATACACATGTAAGCATATATAAAAATAACACACACAAATATGTATTCATATACATAAAGATAAACACACACACACACACGTGTACAGGGGCTGCAGGTCACATAACATGAGAGCTGAAGCCCACATACACCTGAGCAGAAACTTCTCTGGGAATCAGTGGCCTAGCTTCGGTTCTCTGGGTACAAAATCTTGCTCAGAAAACACAGGGCCCCAAATCTGAGCCCAAATAGATCAGAAAACACTCTCTGAGTATCCACAACTAAAGCTGCTCTGTAACGTCAGCAATACCCACTCATATGAATAAAGAGTGTAATTGAAGCAAATGGCTTAAGCAGCAGGCACTTTTCCTGTAAGTAAATATAATTACCACGCCAAATGCATGGCCTTCACGAATCACCATGGAAATACAGTATTATGCCCCTACTGACACTCCTAGGAAGGGCTTTTTTTCCCCCTATTTTTAATCAACATTTATCAGTGTTAGGTTTTCAACTCAGTGCTGCAGAAATAGCCTGCCTGCTCCTGAGAGGCTCCTCCAGCCTGCGCAGAGGGAGAGGCAGAGCACATCAAAAACCGGTGTTAGCAGTTTAAATCAAGTCCCACAACAGGGCACTTTCTATACTTGACAAACCCCCACTTCATTAAAATCCCTCAATTACGTGAAACATTAAATACCCCTATAGACAGGGCCACCGGAGAGAGGGGGGGGCAAAATTCCCTGGGCCTGGGCCTCCAAGGGGGGCCCAGTGCCAGGGTCTCTCTCTCTCTCTCCTGCTTCTGACAAGACCCAGGTGATGGCGTCCCGACAGGTGCAGGAGAGAGAAAACTCAGGCTCCAGGCCCCCTTTGCAGGCTGGAGAGGACCCGGAGGAGCAAACACAGCAGGCTGGCAGGGGTCCCAGCAGAAGAGACCTTCCTCTAGCACTGCCTTTCACTCTGCCGCATGGCCTGCCAAGTGGCTAATTTTTCCCCTCAGGCCGCACATACTGGGTTTTGAAACTGAGCATGCGCGACGTGAGAGAAAAAGCAGCCGCAGGGGCAGCCCACACGGCAGAGTGAACAAGAGCAGCGCTGGAGGAAGATCTCTTCTGCTGACGGGGCCTTGGGATCCCCGCCAACCAAGGTATTTACAGTTGCGGCAGGCAGGAGGTAATAGTGATTCTGGGGGGGCAGCAGCAATCCTGGGGCCCAGCTCAGTCTCTTGCAGCAGTGGCGTAGCTACGTGGGGCCAGGGGGGCCTGGGCCCCTATAGATTTGGGCCTGGATCCCCTCTGCCGATGACCCTCTCTATCCCCCCTTCCGCCGCCAACCCTCCCCCGCCATCGCCGTGAGCTACCTTTGCTGGCAGGGGACCCCAATCCCCGCCAGCCGAGGAGGTAACATAGTAACATAGTAGATGACGGCAGAAAAAGACCTGCATGGTCCATCCAGTCTGCCCAACAAGATAAACTCATACGTGTATACCTTACCTTGATTTGTACCTGCCTTTTTCAGGGCACAGACCGTACAAGTCTGCCCAGCAGTATTTCCCGCCTCCCAAACACCAGTCCCGCCTCCCATCACCAGCTCTGGCACAGACCATATAAGTCTGCCCTCCACTATCCTCGCCTCCCAACCACCAACCTAGGTCTTCTTCTTCCCGTGAAGGCTTCGTTCTGTTTCTGGCAGGATGTCAGACTCACAGAAACAGAACGAAGCCTTAGAACCCGACAGAGCAATTACACTATCCAGCTTATCCCCCCTCCCCCACCTCTCTCTCTCCTCTTAACCGTCCCCCACCCCGTGCAACAGATTCCCCTCCCAGTGTTACACTTTCCTTCTTCCAAGGAGTCCCGCGTACAACGTGCAGGATGTCAGAAACAGAACGAAGCCTTTGCGGGAAAAAAGAGGACCTCGGCTGGTGGGATTGGGGTCCCCACGCCAGCGAGGGTTGGCAGCGGGAGGGGGGATCGAGAGGGTCGTGGCAGGGGTCGTCAAAGTTGGCGGAGGGGGGAGGGTCGGTGGCACCGGGGGGGGGGGGGGCTAAAATGTGCCCCCTCACCTCGGACTCTGGACCCCCCTCCCGCCGAAGTCTGGCTACGCCCCTGCTTGGCAGTCCTGCCTATAGAAATGGGAAAGAGGGGCAACATCTGGAAAGCAGTGTATACTTATGCCCTAGTATGGGAAATTAGCCTATGATGGAAGAGGTTGATTTGGATTTAGCGGTGATCACAGGGACATGGTTCACAGAGAAATTTAATTAACTCACTAGTTACTCCTATATCTAGGTCATTTATAAATTTGTTAAAAAGCAGCTGTCCCAGCACAGACCCCTGGGGAGCTCCACTATTTACCCTTCTCAATTGAAAATACTGACCATGTAACCCTACTCTCTGTTTTCAATCTTTTAACCAGTTTTTAATCCACAATAGGACACTACCTCCTATCCCATGACTCTCCAATTTCCTCTGGAATCTTTCATGAGATACTTTGTCAAATGTCTTTTGAAAATCCAGATACACAATATCAACCGGCTCACCTTTATCCACGTTTGTACACCCCTTCAAAGAAATGTAGTAGATTGGTGAGGCAAGATTTCCCTTCACTAAATGCATGTTAGCTTTACTCATTAATCCATGCTTTTGAATATGATCTGTAATTTTGTGCTTTTATTTTGCCCGGCACTGACGTCAGGTTCACCAGTCTATAATTTCCCGATTCACCTCTGGAACCTTTGTTAAAATGTGGCGTTACATTGTCCACCCTCCAATCTTCCGGTACCATGCTTGATTTTAAATATAAATTACATATTGTTAACAATAGTTCTGCAAGTTCATTTTTCAATTCTATCAGTACTCTGGGATGAATGCCATCCAGTCCAGGAGATTTGCGACAGGTACAAAATAAGTACCTGTATATAATTTATAAACTGCTTTGCTTGTAACCACAGAAAGGTAGTGTATCAAGTCCCATCCCCATGTTTTACTGAAAAGTGGATAGAGAGACTAAACCCAAAGCCATGAAGGTGGAAATAGGGACTGTGTCCTACTACTACTAATCGTATAAGTACATAAGTATTGCCATACTGGGAAAGACCAAAGGTCCATCGAGCAAAAGTGACATTGTGAGACTTAAAGATAAAGGGGAGGAATATGTAGAAGCTGATAAAGATAAGGCTGAATCACTTAACAAATATTTCTGTTCAGTGTTCACAGCTGAAGGGCCGGGAGCAGGACCGCAGAAGGGGGTGGTAGTCCCTGAATGATTTTCAGAGGACTGAATTCGTGAGGAGCTGGCTATATTATTTTCCATTAAAGTTTGAAAACATGTCTGTTTCAAAAGCATTATGGACTTATTAGTTGTTTAATGATTGTTATTAGGTCTCTGAGCAAAGTGATAATTCAGTTGTAGGTGGTTATTTTAACTATTGTGATTGAGAATACTGTGTGTATTTTTGTAATAATGTACGTTAGTGTAATTGCTAATTGATTATTTTTTTTTTATTGTAAACTGTTAGAACTCATTTTTTGTATGAAGAGATATTTTAAATAAATCTAATCTAATCTAATCTAAAATAAAGGTGGACAAAGCAATGAGGCTGGATGGCTTATATCCAAGGGTACTGAGGAAATTAGGGAAGTTTAATGGGAAATGGTCCCAGAGGACAGGAGAAGAGCAGATGTGGTCCTCTTCATAGTAACATAGTAACATAGTAACATAGTAGATGACGGCAGATAAAGACCTGCATGGTCCATCCAGTCTGCCCATGACAAACTCATATGTGTATACCTTACCTTGAATTTGTACCTGTCCTTTTCAGGGCACAGACCATATAAGTCTGCCCAGCAGTATTTCCCGCCTCCCAGCCACCAGTCCCGCCTCCCATCACCGGCTCTGGTACAGACCGTATAAGTCTGCCCACCCCTATCCTCGCCTCCCAACCACCACCCCCTCTTCCCCTCAACTGCTCCGCCACCCAATTTCAGCTAAGCTTCTGAGGATATATTCCCTCTGCACAGGATTCCTCTATGCATATCCCACGCATGTTTGAACTCCGTTACCGTTTTCATCTCCACCACCTCCCGCGGGAGGGCATTCCAAGCGTCCACCACCCTCTCCGTGAAAAAATACTTCCTGACATCTTTCCTGAGTCTGCCCCCCTTCAATCTCATTTCATGTCCTCTCGTTCTACCGCCTTCCCATCTCCGGAAAAGGTGCGTTTGCGGATTAATACCTTTCAAATATTTGAACGTCTGTATCATATCACCCCTGTTCCTCCTTTCCTCCAGGGTGTACATGTTCAGGTCAGCAAGCCTTTCTTTATACGTCTTGGAACGTAAATCCCATACCATCCTCGTAGCTTTTCTTTGCACCGCTTCCATTTTTTTAACATCCTTCGCAAGATACGGCCTCCAAAACTGAACACAATACTCCAGGTGGGGCCTCACCAACGTCTTATACAGGGCATTAAAACCTCCTTTCTTCTGCTGGTCACTCCTCTCTCTATACAGCCTAGCAATCTTCTAGCTACTGCCACCGCCTTGTCGCACTGTTTCGTCGCCTTCAGGTCCTCAGATACTATCACCCCAAGATCCCTCTCCCCTTCCGTGCCTATCAGACTCTCCCCGCCTAACACATACGTCTCCCTTGGATTTCTCCTCCCCAAGTGCATCACTTTACATTTCTTCGCATTGAATTTTAATTGCCAAACCTTAGACCATTCTTCTAGCTTCTTCAGATCTTTTTTCATGTTTTCCACACCCTCCGGGGTGTCCACTCTGTTGGAAATCTTGGTGTCATCTGCAAAAAGGCAAACCTTACCTTGTAACCCCTCGGCAATGTCACTCACAAATATATTGAACAGAATGGGCCCCAGCACCGATCCCTGAGGCACTCCACTACTCACCTTTCCTTCCTCCGAGCGAACTCCATTTACTACCACCCTCTGGCGTCTGTCCGTCAACCAGTTCCTAATCCAGTTCACCACTTCGGGTCCTATCTTCAGGCCGTCTAGTTTATTTAAGAGCCTCCTGTGGGGAACCGTGTCAAAAGCCTTGCTGAAATCTAAGTAGATGACGTCCATAGCACGTCCTTGATTTAATTCTCCCGTCACCCAGTCAAAGAATTCAATGAGATTCGTTTGGCACGATTTCCCTTTGGTGAAACCATGTTGTCTCGGATCCTGCAACTTATTGGTTTCCAGGAAATTCACTATCCTTTCCTTCAGCATGGCTTCCATTACTTTTCCAATAACCGAAGTGAGGCTTACCGGCCTGTAGTTTCCAGCTTCTTCCCTATCCCCACTTTTGTGAAGAGGGACCACCTCCGCCGTTCTCCAATCCCTCGGAACCTCTCCCGTCTCCAAGGATCTATTAAACAAGTCTTTAAGAGGACCCGCCAGAACCTCTCTGAGCTCCCTCAGTACTCTGGGGTGGATCCCGTCCGGCCCCATGGCTTTGTCCACCTTCAGCTTTCCAAGTTGTTGATACACAATCTCTTCCGTGAATGGCGCTCTATCCACCTCCTTCTCAGGTGTACTTTTGCCAGTCCCTCTCGGTCCTTCCCCAGGGTTTTCATCAGTGAAACAGAACAAAAGTATCTATTTAGCAAATTGGCTTTTTCTTCATCATTTTCTACATAGCGTTTTGATGTTTCTTTTAGTCTCACAATTCCCTTTATAGTCTTTCTCCTTTCACTAATATACCTGAAGAAGTTTTTGTCTCCCCTCCTTACATTTCTAGCCATTTGTTCTTCCGCTTGCGCCTTCGCCAGACGTACCTCTCTCTTGGCTTCTTTCAGTTTCATCCGGTATTCCTCCCCGTGTTCCTCCTCTTGAGATTTTCTATATTTCTGGAACGCTAACTCTTTAATCTTTATTTTCTCAGCCACTTGCTTTGAGAACCATATTGGTTTCCTTTTTCTCTTGCTTTTATTTACTCTCCTTACATAAAGGTCTGTGGCCCTGTTTATGACTTCTTTTAGCGTGGACCACTGTCCTTCCACTTCTCGTATGTCCTCCCAGCCCATTAGCTCCTTCCTCATGTATTCTCCCATTTTGTTAAAGTCAGCTCGCTTGAAATCGAGGACTTTGAGTTTAGAGTGGCCGCCATCCACATGAGCCGTTACATCCACATGAAAGCGGAAGTAAGAAAGAGGTGAGTGGATTAATGGAAACACTTTTAAAACGGAGAATAGTAAAGTTTTTGGAATCCAATAAATTACACTTTCCAAGTTTATTTATACTTGATAGACGGCCTTAGGGAGTAGGTGGTTTACAAGCAAAATCAATAGCAAAAAAAACAGAAAGGGACTCCTAGTTACCAGATAGGAGAAGAGAGATTAGTAGGCTCGACTCAGGAGAGGGACCATGGGGTGATGGTGTCCAAGGATCTGAAGGTGAAGAAACAATGCGACAAGACGACGGTGGCCATGGCCAGAAGGATGCTAGGCTGCATCAAGAGGGGTATAACCAGCAGAAGAAAGGAGGTGTTGGTGTCCCTGTACAAGTCATTGGTGAGGCCCCACTTGGAGTACTGTGTTAAGTTTTGGAGGCTGCATCTTGTCAAGGATGTAAAAAGACTTGAGGTGGTGCAAAGGAGAGCTACAAAAATGGTATGGGATTTGCATTGCAAATCGTACGAGGAGAGATTTGCTGACCTGAACATGTATACACTGGAGGAAGGGAGAAACAGGGGTGACATGATACAGACATTCAAATATTTGAAAGGTATTCATCCGCAAACAAACCTCTTCCAGAGATGAGAAGGTGGTAGAACTAGAGGACATGAATTGAGGTTGAAGTGGGGCAGACTCAGGAGTAATGTCAGGAAGTATTTTTTCATGGAGAGGGTGGTAGATGCTTGGAATGCCCTCTCGCGAGATGAAAACGGTAACAAAATTCAAAAATGCATGGGATAAGCACAAAGGAATCCTGTTTAGAAGGAATGGATCCATGGAACCTTAACGGAGATTGGGCGGCAACACCGGTAACTGGGAAGCAAAGCCAGTGTTGGGCAGACTTCTACGGTCTGTGCCCTGATTAAGATTGAATAGATATGGATGGGATGAAGTGTAACTGTTAAGGGATTTCAACATTTTCAGAAATTTTAGTACAAGAAAAGTGCTGGGCAGACTTCTACAATCTGTGCCCTGAAAATGGCAAGATCAGATCAAGACAGATGTACAGATGATCTATCACATACCATGTGTAATGAGTATCATATTGTGCAGACTGGATGGACCACACAGGTCTTTATCCACCATCATAGACTTTGTTAATATAGATAGAAATTTGAGGAAAGGATAAAACAGAGGGCTAAGGAAGGGAGTAGATACAAGGTCTAGGAGAACAGCAAGAGAGGCACCATCATTTGGGCCCCTTTCATCCCAGCAGCCATTGGCATGTGGCAGGAAGCAAAAGCTGTGGTGAACGAATGAGCTTTGAGCTGGGCCTTGAAAGTTAATAAAAGGGTTCAGAACAAAGAGGTAAGGGGAAGGTGTTCCAGAATGTAGGGCCCATTATGCTGAATATCTTAGAACGCACAGAGGGAAGACAAATGGTACATAAAGAGGGTACGTGCAGTAAGTGATTCCGCGAGGAGAAGAGATGTCTAGAGGGGCAATGGGGGCTTAGGTACTGTAGTAGGTGGGTAGGTTGGCCAGATTGAAGAGTTTTATATATAAGGAGGAGTATTTTGTATTGGATTCAGAAGGCAACCAGAGGCAACATGGTTTCAGTAGAGACAGGTCTTGTCAGACAAATCTGATTAATTGCTTTGACTGGGTGACCAGAGAGTTGGATCAAGGGAGAGCTCTAGATGTGGTCTATTTAGATTTTAGCAAAGCCTATGACATGGTTCCTTGTAGATGACTTATAAATAAACTGAGTGCCCTCTGTATGGTCCCTAAAGTGACTAGGTTAGGAATTTGTTGCATGGAAGGCGACAGAAGGTAGTGGTATATGGAGCTCACTCTGAGGAATAGGTTCGGTTCTTGGCCAGGTTCTTTTTAACATTTTTGTAAGCAATATTGCTGACGGACTGTCTGGTAAGATCTGCCTCTTTTCAGATGATACCAAAATCTGCAATAGAATAGATACCCCTGATGGTGTGGATAACGTGAGGAAAGACCTAACGAAACGTGAAGAATAGTCTCGAATTTGGCAGTTAAGATTTAATGCTAAAAAATGCAGGGTCAGGCATTTGGGTTGCAAAAACCCAAGGAAACAGTACAGTTTAGGGGGTGAAGAACTTTCATGCACGAAACAGGGGCAGGACTTGGGTGTGATCATGTGATGAGCTTAAGGTGGCCAATCAGATAGAAAAGATGGCAGCAAAAGCTAGAAGGATCCTTGGGTGCATAGGGAGAGGAATAGCCAGTAGGAAAAGGGAGGTGATGATGCCCCTGTATAAGACTCTGGTGAGACCTCATTTAGAATACTGTGTACAATTCTGGAGATGCACCTTCAAAAAGATATAAACAGGATGGAATCGGTCCAGAGGGCGGCTACTAAAATGGTCAGTGGTCTTCATCATAAAGCATATGGGGACAGACTTGAAGATCTCAATCTGTATACTTTGGAAGAAAGGCGGAAGAGGGGAGATATGATAGAGACATTTAAATGCCTATCAGGCATAAATACACAGGAGGTAAGTCTCTTTCAATTGAAAGAAAGCTCTGGAACAAGGTGGCATAGATGAACGTGAAAGGGGATAGACTCAAAAGTAACCAGAGGAAATACTTCATGGAACGGCCTCCTGGTGGAAGTGGTGGAGACAAGAACAGTATCTGAATGATCTCTAAGAGAGTGATAGGCAGAGTAGATGTCATGGATAGGCCCATATGGTCAGTATCTGTCTACATTTTTCTGGGATTCTTTTCAATGTAACATGAAACCTTCCTGAGAAATGTGTTCAAGGGAATCTGTGTCCATGAGTTCAAGCTGCAAAACCACCAGCATTGGAAAGGAAAAGGAGATGGGACTTGATATACTGCCTTTCTGAGGTTATAATCAAAGCCGTTTACATAGTGTATATAGGTACTTATTTACACCTGGGCAATGGAGCATTAGTGGGAATTGAACCAAGTTCCCCCAGTTCTTAGGTTCTGCACAAACCATTAGGCTACTCCTCCACTCCGCTGCAGGCTGTATGATAAAATCCAAACACTCGCCACCAGTCAGCATGGAGAACCTAAAGCCATGCAACTATTTCTGCCGTATCTGCCGTGTTCTCCAATTCAGTCAGCGAACTCAGCCTAACATCTGTCTAATCTGCAAACATCACAAAATATTCAGACTAAGCAAACAAAACTGCTGAGCTGTCCCTTCGAATATCAGCCTGGATCTAGACTATGACCAGATGCAGAAAACTTACCGTGCTGGCAACGAGCATTTTCAACCTTTTGCAGCTGGTTTAGCGATCACAGTATCAAGTGACGAATGCGCAAAAGCCTACAGTGACCTGTTTACCACACTCGTAAGCACACAATGAAAATGCAATGCAAATGTTCTCATTCAAATGAAGGCAACGCACCATGCACAGCCGTTTACGGGCAATGCACACAAAGGACCGCACACCTTTAATGTGATAGATTTTACGGGTGCTCAGGGGCTGCTGGTAACTTCAGGAGCTGTCATCTGCCATCAACATAAACACATCCATAAAGTGCGTGTATAAGCGCTGTCATCTACGTGTTATTTGTGCGTGCGTGTGTGTGTGTATATGCTCATCCGTGTTGGAGAAGGCATGGCGGCACAGGATCCCCGCGGCAGAAAGCCCAACTTCTCCGACATAGATGTGCTCTGGCTCACGCAACTCATAGTTGTCAACGAGAAGGGGGAAAGAGGCGAAACATACAAAGGATGGACGAGGGCTGGGAGGTGGTGAAGTGCCTTTTCAACAGGAGGTCGTCGTACCCAAGATTTGTGAGTATTTTTGCCATTTGTCACTGTACACCTCCCTCCCTCCCTCCCTCCCTCTTGCCTCCATTATGAAACACTTGGACTGCTGCCTGCATATCATATACGTTCATAATGTGTCTCAGACGGGGGAAGGGGAGGGGAGAAGGGGACTGGGGTGGGGGTGTTCAGAGGGGAGAAGGGGACTGGGGTGGGGATCAGACAGCGGAGGGGAGAAGGGGACTGGGGTGGGGATCTCAGACAGGGGAGGGGAGAAGGGGACTGGTGTGGGGATCTCAGAGGGGAGAAGGGGACTGGGGTGGGGGTGTTCAGGGGAAAAGGGGAGGGGAGAAGGGGACTGGGGTGGGGATCTCAGAGGGGAGAAGGAGACTGGGGTGGGGGTGTTCAGAGGGGAAAAGGGGAGGGGAGAAGGGGACTGGGGTGGGGATCTCAGACAGGGGAGGGGAGAAAGGGACTGGGGTGGGGATCTCAGAGGGGAGAAGGGAAGGGGAGGGGAGAAGGGGACTGGGGTGGGAGTGTTCAGAGGGGAGAAGGGGACTGGGGTGGGGTCTCAGATAGGGGAGGGGAGAAAGGGACTGGGGTGGGGATCTCAGAGGGGAGAAGGGAAGGGGAGGGGAGAAGGGGACTGGGGTGGGGGTGTTCAGAGGGGAGAAGGGGACTGGGGTGGGGGTCTCAGAGGGGAAAAGGGGAGGGGAGAAGGGGACTGGGGTGGGGATCTCAGACAGGGGATCTCAGAGGGGAGAAGGGGACTGGGGTGGGGATCTCAGAGGGGAGAAGGGGACTGGGATGGGGGTGTTCAGAGGAGAGAAGGGGACTGGGGTGGGGGTCTCAGACAGGGGAGGGGAGAAGGGGACTGTGGTGGGGGTCTCAGACAGGAGAAGGGGAGGGGAGAAGGGGACTGGGGTGGGGTTGTTCAGAGGGGAGAAGGGGGCTGGAACTGGGGGCTGAAAAAAGGGGCAGAGAGAGAGGGGACAGATCCTAGATGGAAGGGGGAGCGAGAGGGAGGGCAGACCCTGGATGGATGGGAGGGCAAATGGTGGATTGAAGGGGCAGAGAGAAAGGGCAGGCAGTGGATGGAAGGGACGGCAGAGAGGGCAGACACTGGATGGCAGAGAGAGAGAGAGAGTGAAGACAGATGCTGGATGGAAGGAAGACGGTGAAAAGAAGATGAGGAAAGCAGAAACCAGAGACAACAAACTGTAAATAAAATATATATTTTTTATTTTTTTTGCTTTAGGATAAAGTATTGTAGATGTGTTAAATGTTTATAATAGAACATGTAAATAAGGTAATCTTTTTATTGGACTAATTTTAATACATTTTGACTAACTTTCGGAGAACAAAACCCCCTTCCTCAGGTCAGAATAGGATACTGTAACAGCACTATACTGTACTGACCCGAGGACGGAGGTTTTGGCCTCTGAAAGCTAAATGTAATAGTCCAATAAAATGGTATTATTTTACTTTCTATATTTGTTTTATTTCTATTTGTTAATTTGTAAAGTGGTGATTGGTATTTGTTAGTTTTTTCAAATTTACATCTGCTGTCTTTATATTTTGCACAGTACTAGGGGACAGTTTCTGTTTCTGTGGTGTTGCATTGTATGCAGAGTCTGGCATCGGGGGTTCAGTTTAATTTTTGTCTAAATAGAAAGTTTATGATTACTTATCCTATAGTGGATTAGGGTGTATCTGTGTTTGTGAAAAAGACATGGCTTTCAGTTGGCATTGACTGTGCAGGATCTACGATCTGTACTATTCTGTCTGGTTTCGTTTTACAATAGGTGAATTGATGTTCTAGTGCTCACTGTAGTGTTTAAGATGCTTTCCTTTTCCTTGTGTGACTCGTAGAAATTACTGCTTATGGTATGGTAGAATTGCTCTATAGGTCCTGAGTGTTTTGTATTCTCGGCATGCCTAGTACTGGATTTGGGGGGGGGGGGTTCAAAAATGACCGGCCCCGGGTGTCAACTACCCTAGGTACGCCACTGGAGGTAAGTGAAAATGTCTCTAAACAAATGCAAACAGTAACAGATTAAACCACAACTGAGATATAAAAATATTACCAAAGATAAAAAACGAGAACGAGGTGTATGGGAGGGAGAACACACAAAAAAATGGGATGCAAGCAACCTGGTACAACACATGGCGACCGTCCACAGAGCGATTAAAAAACCGCATGCGGGCTGGGCCTATAGGGTTCTGCGTATGCGTGACGCCTACTTCACACGCCTAGGATGCTCGTCTATGATGCGATCTTTTTAGACATGCGTATAACAGCTGCAGCGCTTGCCATGTGCTCAGCGAATGGGCTTTTGTGTGCATGTGTTTGCAACCCCGCTACTGTGGATTTCAACAGGTTAGCGGGATTTTCAAGCATTTGCATGTGGGGGGGTTTTTTGTTTGTTTGTTTAGCATTGGTCATTTTTTCAAAATCGGTAACTTGTAACGTGAAGCTTTACATTTTCGGTTCTTTAATGTTTCTTTCATGCTTGTCCTTTAGGAAACCGCTCTCCTCTTGGAATTCTGCATCCAAAGCTTAGCTTAGTGTCAGCTGTGAAAGAACTGAACCTCTCCCCCCCCCCCCCCCAGCCCTAGGGGGAGCAGGGACTGGCCCAGCAATGAAAGGCTGCATTACAGAGCTTTAGAAAGTACCAGAAAAACAAAAAAAAAGAAGCTAAGCCTCGGCCATTCTGCTGCCGGAGCCTCACCTGCCCTTCGTATGCAGCCAACACTTCCTAACAAGTTATGTGCCAGCACTGGAATGTGAGAAATATCCACCTTCCTCCCTCACCCAGACGCTGCCCTTCCTTCCATTCCTTACTAGAGCAGAGATAGTGTGTATTCTTTTCTCAAATTAACAACCATGAGCAGTGAATCAATGAAAGGCTACAGTTGTCACTCCTGAAGAAGAGAGTGAAACGGTGGCACTGTTTTGGTCCCGCTGTCTTCAACTTGTAAAGGAGTTATGGAGAAGACACGTTCTTATATATTCTAAATTAAAAACTGTGAAAAAAATGTAAGCAAAAATTGATGCTATCAGGAAGATAGAAAAGGAAGGAGGGTTTTTTAGGGCTCGTGAGCAGGGCTGCCGAGAGACTGGGCTGGGACAAGGCTGCGCCCGGGCCCGCCCCCACCGCCACCCCTCCAGGTTGTCGCCAACCCCCCCCCTGAGGGGGGCCCGGCGTCACAGTCCCACCTGCCTCCGCCACCGGGCCCCTTCCACCCAAAACCCCGCCAGCAGAAGTGCTGTCTTCTGACTCCGGCATGCGCGGCCCACACAGACGCGCTCCTCTCAGCTGATCTTCGCTGTAGTCTGCAGGGCTTCTGTGCGTCTGACGTCCTGAGAGGAGCACGTCTGTGTGGGCCGCGCACGCCAGAGTCAGAAGACAGCACTTCTGCTGGCTGGGTTCGGGTGGAAGGGGCCCGGTGGCGGAGGCAGGTGGGATTGCGGCACCGGGCGGGCCCTGGGAATTTTGTCCCCCCTGTCCCCCCTTCTCGGCGGCCCGGCTCGTGAGGAAGCTGCTCGGCTGTCAGTCCAGCGTGTTGATAAGCAGGACAGAATTCTAAGCTTCTGAAGTCTTTTCCCCTCCAATTTGACATCTTTGTGAGCAAATGGACCCTTGCCCTGGTTGAGTCCTGTATTCTTTTCTGCCATCTTAACTCCTCTCTCGCCCCACCTCACACCAGCACCAGCAGATCTGAGGCCTTGCAGAAAGCAGAGGCTGTGTGTGAGGGTCTGCTCCTGGCACTCACAGACAACTTCCCCCCCCACTTTGCTATCTGGGAATACATGGAATGTTAAGTGCTTTCCTGAACACAGGGAGGGCTGTAGTTACTTTAAAAAGGCATTTCAAAACTATTGGCCAGCTTCACAGTTTCCATATCTGTGTTATCTGGCTCAGAGGTTAGAAAACTTTCATTGTAGCCTGCTGCTGAAAAGAAAGGGAAAGAAAACATGCCAGACACAGCCGTCCACCTCCAGCACCTGCCTGCTGCCACGGTGTCTGGCCTGTGGCATATCCAGAAAGGGAAACCCAGGCCGCTGCAGGGTCATTCAGGACTTCACGGAATAGAGCTGAACCGTGGGATAAGAACGTAAGAATAGCCACGCTGGGTCAGTCCAATGGTCCAGCTAACCCAGTATCCCGTTTCCAGCAGTGGCCAATCCAGGTCACAAGTACCTGGCAGAAACCCAGTCAGTAGCAACATTCCGGAATTTCAAAAACTAACAACATTCCATTCCTAATCCCAAAGAGTAGCAAGATTCCGGAACCCCAAAGAGTAGCAAGATCCATGCTACCAATCCCAGGGCAAGCAGTGGGATAGGCTGTTTCATTTCATTCTCTAGAATGTTACATTGTTTCTCTTTTTGTGGCTTTATATACTGTAAAGATGCAGAGACTAGGAAAGGCTCATTCTTTGCATATCTGCCCCAGGTCATAACCATTAGGCAGACCAGCTTGCTGCCTAGGGAGACAGCATCACAGGGGCAGCAGAGAGCAGCTGCAGTCGAAGCAAAACGATAGGTCCTGATGGGCCACACAATATCAGGCATACTTGCACAATTTTTATGCATTTTTACAGGATTGTGTTTTTGTAATGTTGCTACTGAAGTGATCATATTTCCTAACTTTAATTATCAAAACATTGTGGGGGAGGTGGAGAAGGAGAAACCTAGGTGTTTAGTAAGGGGGCAAGCTCACCCCCAATGAGCACACATTCCTCATCTATGCTTTTAATAAAGACACATTCACCAAATCAGTGACAAGAATAGGACACTTGTGAGAACAGCTGCTTCCAGCTGCCAGTAGCCGCACCCTCTGGAAATCGGAGGCTCTCTGCAATACTTACTTAGATTGTAAAAGATCTGCCTTCCTGATGTCAGGACCAGCAGAAGGGCCACTTGTGAAAACTTGGCAAATTCTAGACTCCCCACTGTCCCATATACTAAGGCCTTGAACTCAGGCTGCCCAGTCCTCAAACAAGCAGAATCCAGCTCCTGCTTACACCAAACATTTTGTTCCTCCACAGTCTTGCACCCTGGACAGCTAATGTGTGTTGGCTGTGTCTCAAGCAGCTCTGCCATGCAGGCCAACAGACTCAGGCGCTCACTGGCTCTGCCACCCAGAGATCATATGCTGTACATACCATGACTGACTCTGCCACACTATCTCACAAAACCAGGCCTTTGGCTGGCTCCACCAAGCTGTCCGGCACACCTTTGGCTAGCTGTGCCCCATATTAGAAGGCCGGTGGCCGTTTCTGTCCCATATCACCACAGCAGCTTTGCCATGTGACGTCTTCATGTAATTCAGGCTGAGTTACCCACTGCCATGGGTAACTCTCCTCGGTGCAATTTTTTCTAGCAAAAAAGGTGCCGGTACTCAAATGCCAGGGCACCCTTCAGGGGTGGGGGTGATCACTGAGGGATCCACCCTACAATAGACAGGCCCCCTGCAACTAGTCACAGAATTTATGATAAGACAGAATTGGTGTGTAGAGCCTGAGTTCTTTCATTAAAACTTGGGTTCCATGGGTCAATTTTAGCAGACAATGGAAAAGGTGCCGGTACTCAGTACCCCCAAGAACCCCCTCAAAAAAAGCCCTGACTCTCCTACTCCTGACCTCTTCCCTCCCTCCCTCTGCCTCATTCAGAAGTCTTATTAACACACAATGATGTGCTGTTGGTACCTGAGAAAGAGCCAAGAATTCAGGAAATGGTGAACTGATTAATGGGTCTCATTCAGCTTTTGTGGCATTGCAATTCAATCTCTGTATTTTACACTATTACACGCAGAAGACTAGGTGCTCAAAATTATATTTATTCCTCTAACACAAAGTAAGCAGACACATAAACACCGGTAAGAAAAAGGTCACACACAAAGAAATAGAAAGAAAAGGGAAAAAAAGATGCTCATTTTCTCCCCCAAAATGCCTAGTGTCAATGGAAGGATGCATCTAATGATATTAGCAAACTGAAAATCCAGTAACACCGAACAACAGACAGAAACTGCAGAGGACAAGGTCTAATGTGAGTCACTGCTGCAACGATTTATCAAAGTAACAGACTCAGTGAGAGCTCAGAGTTAGATCCAATAGCAGATATGATTTTACAGAGACTCAGTAAGAGTTCAGAGTTAGATCCAAGGAAATACTTCTCCACAGAAAGGGTGGTGAATTCATAGAACAGCCTCCCAGTGGACGTGGTGGAGATGAAAACTGTATCTGAATGCAAGAAAGCTTGGAATAAGTACATTGGATCTCTATGTATGGTGGAGATGAAAACGGTAACGGAATTCAAACATGCATGAGATAAGCATAAAGGAATCCTGTTCAGAAGAAATGGATCCTCAGGAGGAGCTTAGCCGAGATTGGATAACAGAGCCGGTAGTGGGAGGCGGGGCTGGTGGTTGGGAGCCGGGGATAGTGCTGGGCAGACTTATACAGTCTGTGCCAGAGCCGGTGGTGGGAGGCAGGGATAGTGCTGGGCAGACTTGTACGGTCTGTGCCCTGAAAAAGACAGGTACAAATCAAGGTAAGGTATACACAGAAAAGTGGCACATTTCTTGGGCAGACTGGATGGACCGTGCAGGTCTTTTTCTGCCGTCATCTACTATGTTACTAAGGGAGAGGAATGGATAGTGGACGGGCAGACTGGACAGGTCATATCTACATAAGTACATAAGTATTGCCATACTGGGACACACCAAAGGTCCATCAAGCCCAGCATCCTGTTTCCAACAGTGGCCAATCCAGGTCACAAATACCTGGCAAGATCCCCCCAAAAGTACAAAACATTTTATACTGCTTATCCCCAAGTCCAATTTAATAATGGTCTATGGACTTTTCCTTTATGAAGTCATCCAAACCTTTTTTTAAACTCTGCTAAGCTAACTGCCTTTACCACATTCTCTGGCAACGAATTCCAGAGTTTAATTACACGTTGAGTGAATTTGTTTTAAATTTACTACTTTGTAGCTTCATCGCATGCCCTCTAGTCCTAGTAGTTTTGGAAAGCGTAAACAGACGCTCCACATCTATCCGTTCCACTCCACTCATTATTTTATAGATCTCTATCATATCTCTCTTCAGTGATCTTTTCTCCAAGCTGAAAAGCCCTAGACACTCCAGCCTTTCCTCTTAGGGAAGTCATCCCACTTTTATCATTTTCGTTGCCCTTCTCTGTACCTTTTCTAATTCCACTATATCTTTTTTTAGATGAAGTGACCAGAATTGAACACAATATTCGAGGTGCGGTCGCACCATGGTTCAATACAAAGGCATTATAACATCCCCATTTTTTATTTCCATTCCTTTCCTAATAATACCTAACATTCTATTTGCTTTCTTAGCCACAACAGCACACTGAGCAGAGGATTTCAATGTATCATCAACGATGACGCCTAGATCCCTTTCTTGGTTGGTGACTCCTAATGTGGAACCTTGCATTATATAGCTATAACTTGGGTTCTTCTTTCCCACATGCATCACTTTGCACTTGCTCACATTAAACGTCATCTGCCAGTTAGATGCCCAGTCTCACAGTCTCGTAAGGTCCTCTTGTAATTTTTCACAATCCATTTGCAATTTAACAACTTTGAATAACTTTGTGTCATCAGCAAATTTAACTACCTGGCTAGTTACTCCCATCTCTAGATCATTTATAAATATGTTAAAAATCAGCAGTCCTGGCACAGACCCTGGTGGAACCCCACTAACTACCCTTCTCCATTGAGAATATTGACCATTTAACCCTACTCTCTGTTTTCTATCTTTTAACCAGGTTTTAATCCACAATAGAACACTACCTCCTATCCCATGACTCTTCAATTTCCTCTGGAGTCTTTCAAGAGGTACTTTGTCAAACACCTTTTGAAAATCCAGATACACAATATCGACCGGCTCACCTTTATCCACATGTTTGTTCACCCCTTCAAAGAAATGTAGTAGATTGGTGAGGCAAGATTTCCCTTCACTAAATCCATCTTGGTTTTGTCTCAATAATCCATGCTTTTCAATATGCTCTGTAATTTTGTTCTTTACATTAGCCTCAACCATTTTTTGCCTGCACCGACATCAGGCTCACCAGTCTATAATTTCCCGGATCACCTCTGGAACCTTTTTAAAAAATTGTCGTTACATTGGCCACCCTCTTCTTCCGGTACCATGCTTGATTTTAAAGATAAATTACATATTACTAACAATAGTTCCACAAGTTCATTTTCCAATTCTGTCAGTACGCTGGGATGGATACCATCCGGTCCAGAAGATTTGCTACTCTTCAATTTGTCAAATTGCGCCATTACATCCTCCAGGTTTATAGAGATTTCATTCAGTTTCTCTGACATGTCAGCTTTGAATACCATTTCTGGCACCGGTATCTCTCCCAAATCTTTCTCTGTGAAGACCAAAGCAAAAAATTAATTTAATCTCTCCGCTGTGGCTTTGTCTTCCCTGAGTGCCCTTTTTTATCCCTCAGTCATCTGGTGGTCCAACCGATTGTTTTGCCAGCTTCTTGCTTTTAATATATCTAAAAAGGTTTTTACTATGCGTTTTTGCCTCCAACGCAGTCTTCTTTTCAAAGTCTCTCTTTGCTTTCCTTGCCAGCACTTTGCGTTTGACTTGCCATTCCTTATGCTGTTTCATATTATTTTCAGTCGGATTCTTCTTCCATTTTCTGAAGGATTTTTATTTAGCCTAATTGCTTCCTTCACCTCACTTTTTAACCATGCCGGCTGTTGTTTGGTCTTCCTTCCTCCTTTTTTAATACACGGAATATATTTGTCCTGGGCTTCCAGGATGGTATTTTTGAACAGCATCTACGCCTGATGTAAATTTTTAACCTTCGCAGCTGCTCCTCTAAGTTTTCTTTTCACTGTTCTTCTCATTTTATCATAGTCTCCTTTTTGAAAGTTATATGCTGAGAGCAGAAGCGGAGCCAGGATGAGGCAGGTTGACGGCGCGGGGGGAGCGAGAGAGGACTTCTGCTGACGCACATTTTCAGTGCCAGCAGAACTCCGTTTGGGGGAGTGGTCGCTCCCCTGGCGTCCCACCTAGCTACGCCACTGGCTGAGAGGATATGACGTCAGCTTCCTCGATAGACGCCTGATTTTGGGCTCCAGTTCTTCCTCCCAAACTAAAGCTTATATCTCTACCCATCTGGAGTTTTGAAGTACGATTTTACACAGATTTGCCTTGCTAATTATTCAGGTTGTCTAAGAAATGGAAATCAGTGGATATTAAAGAGACTCTCCGTCAATTTCGACGGACTGAATCGGGGGAATGCTTCCACACCTGTTTCTTCTGCAAAACCTCAGCCGGATCTTTCTTATAGTGGCTCAGAGGAAGAAGAGGATATTGAGTCTATGAACTTACAAAGTATTTCCAGAGAAGTTCAGCGTTGTTTCAGATATTTACGAGCAGAGTTGAAAGAGATGCATTGCGAACTCGCGTCACGCATTGATACTATGCATAAAGATATGCGTGAGCTGGGGGCTCATTTAGAGGTCCTGGAGATGCAAGTGGAAGTGGTGTCGGACGTACACACGAAATATACTGCTTTGGAGTCTCAGTTTGTAGAACTACAATTTAAATTGGATGATATGGAGAACAGGAGCCGTCACAATAACACATAGTAGATGACAGCAGAAAAAGACCTGCACGGTCCATCCAGTCTGCCCAAGAAATGTGCCACTTTTTTGTGTATACCTTACCTTGATTTGTACTTGTCTTTTTCAGGGCACAGACTGTACAAGTCTGCCCAGCACTATCCCCACCTCCCACCATTGGCTGTGGCACAGACCGTATAAGTCTGCCCAGCACTATCCCCGCCTCCCAACCACCAGCCCTGCCTCCCACTACCGGCTCTGTTATCCAATATCGGCTAAGCTCCTGAGGATCCATTTCTTCTGAACAGGATTCCTTTATGTTCATAGTCTCCTTTTTGATAACCTATGATTTAGAAGACTACCGGAGAATAATAACCAGGAAAATGTTCAGGAGGCGATTCAGGCCTTGTGTCAGCCAATACTGGGGCTTGCGGAATCTGCGCCTCCCATTCAGCTGAAACAGGCTCACAGAGCGAGGCACGCCCCCTCGGATAACAGGCCCAGCAATATTGTTGTGCACTTCTCTAGACATGTGGACAAGGAAACAATTTTGCAAAAAGCACAGGCTCTTCCTTCCTTACATTTCAAGATGCTTCCAAAGTGGCATCTGGCACCCAGATTCTATTATAGAATTACTAATGGAACTTGGTATCAAGCTGCCTAAAATCCAAGCACCCTGCACTAACACCGACAATAGACCTGACGTAACTGTGGGGACAGACAGAACTCTGTTGCTTGTGTAAAAATCAACCCTGCCCCTCCTCCGCCCCTGTCTACACCCCTTGCATTTAGGCGCCCCATTATGGAATAATGTTTGGGGGAATATTGATGTATATGCACATATGTGCACTCATGCATGCATCAATGTTAGATTTAAGCACATAATACTATGGAAATGCCCCATTACAGAAATGCATCCTGAAAGTGTTGTGAAAGAAACTGCTACTTTAATGCACTGAAATGTGAAAAATGTACAGGGCTCCCCTCCTGGTCTTAAATGGGTTAAGCAATGTGGATACTACGGCCCACAACTATTCCATCCGATTCTACCAGATAGGATGACGATAAGAGGAAATAGGCTTAGGAGGAATCTAAGAAAATACTCTTTCACAGAAATGGTCTCTCGGTGGAGGTCAAGGAGTCAAAGACTGTGACAGAATTTTAAAAAGCTTGGGACAGACACATGGGCTGTCTTGGGGTTACTGAGGATGGACCATCACGTTTCTCTGTTTCCATATTTTCACTCTTGTAAGATATTTCTCTCATTATCTCTCTCTTCTGGTATCAATGTCATGAAGTTCACCTGCTCAGTCCTAATTCTGGATAGTAATTTACAAAACATTGTTGAATTTCTGTGCCACTAAATTTCAGCTGGTCTGTCCCCTTTTCAATGTTTCTGTAGTGTAAACGTCCTCTGCTGGAGGTTCATTCTATTCATTCCCTCTGGCTTCTTTTGCAATTTCTCACTTTTGGCTACCTCCTCTTTTCTTCCTTGCAGCCATTTGTTTGACTTTCCCTCTAATGTTAGGCTTGAATCCATCCCACACCCTTGTGTATTTTACCAGTAACAAATACTTATCCTCTAGCAGTGAGTCATTCAATCCATCTCTCTCTTTCCACACATTTCATACAACCATGTAGTGCTGCCCTGTCTATTCCTTCCACCCTAATGTCTTATTTATTTAGCAATGTCTTCTTGACTCTGATACGAGGGGGTGCAAATAAGGGATAGCCCCCACCTGAGGGGTTCTACCTTCACAATAGCACCCACGACTTTAATACTTCATTTCTGTTTTGCTTCCCTAACTCCTGTAGTGGGAGGTGAGTTCCCAAAAACGTACATCACATTTCTATCTAACAAAACCTTTCTGCAATTACTAATTATCTACCGTTGTCTGCTGGCTCCACTTTAGAACTGTCCAGTGTTCAAATCTCCCCCCAGGTAGAGACTCACTACTTGTGTTGTACCTTGTTCTGGGAAGGTCCCTTGATCTCTATTTAGATATTAATAAGAGTAATTTTACAGCCACTGAGTTAACTGCTCAGCCCTCTCTGCCTCTCTTCCTTCCCTTTAGTAATGCAATTGGCTTTAAAATCTAGGTGAAACACATCGGAGTCTAGGGTATAATAAGAAGAGACAGGTATTCTCGACTGTGTCATTTCATTCCATAGAATTTAATCCTTTATAAGTGACGAGCAGATACCCACTTGAATGGGCAGAGCTGGGCAGGACCAACACTTATGGGTCCCATAAAAGACACGGCCATATGTCAGTTCCTACTGTCACATCCTCAAGCAAGTTAGCTCCTGCCTCAGAGCAGAAGGAGACCCCCTAGACTTCCAAAGTGCCACAGCTATGATGCCACCAGCCTTCCTTCTGCCCCTACCTCACACCATAAGCACTTTAGCACTTGCAGGTTTGGCCCACAATGTATGAGCTGCTCCTCCTTCTGTCCCACAAATGCTGGTGAGGGCCACAGCTCTGGTCCTGTCACTCATCAGAGAGCAAAGAGCAGTATGGTGTGTGCGGTTCCTTTGGCCATTCAGTTTGTATTTCTTTTCACATATATGCCAACCATATTTTACTGCTCCACAAGGTTAGTCCCTTCTAACCATGACTTACAACCTCTTCATCTCTGCTTACATGCAATAGCCCGGCGGCTGGCTGACCACCACCTTGTGCTGAACCTTGACAAGAAGGTGGCCTGTTGGCTGACTGGTCATCTTTCAGTCCCTACTGTTCCACTTTTTCTCTTTGATACCTGGATCTCTCCTGTAACCAACTTCTGTTATTTAAGGGTACTTCTAGATTCTGCTCTTTCCTTTGAGCCTCAAGTATCAGCCTTATATATGTCTGAATTTTTTCTTTTATGTCAATTAAGGTCAGTGTGGCTATTGCAATATTATTTATTTGGGTATTTCCACCCCTCTACTCAAAAGATTTAACACATTGCAAAACACAGCAATCCGTCTATGTCATCATGTTACCCTTGCCTTGAAAGAACATCACTGGCTACCGGTCTTTTATCAGATTCATTTCAAAACCTTGCTCTTGGCCTTCAAATCCTTTTACCAGGGCACATCTTTATACCTCTCATCGCTGACCATTCCTTACTTCTCGTTACATGTATTGCATTCAGGAAATCACTAAAAACCAACCTCTTCAAAAAGGCCTACCCCAACGACCCAACGTAAACCTCTTCACCCAGGAACATAACATTACTAATGATCGTACTGGACATCACGCAATCTTCATCCCTTGCGATCCTCCACATATGCCTCATTCGATCACTATGCAACCTTGTATTTGTTATCAACCATCTGGGCAAGCGCCTTTGACGGTACTATGTAAGCCACATTGAGCCTGCAAATAGGTGGGAAAATGTGGGGTACAAATGAAACAAATAAAAATAATTAATGGCCACTGAATGGTCTTACCAGGACCCCGTTTAGCATAAATGGAAATTGCGTGGCATAGCGCTTTTTTCTTTACAGCCTCTTTTCTGTGGGACTCCATGCCATTATTCATACACAGTGAAACCAGTCTCAAGAAACGTAGGGCACTTTTAAAGACATGGTTGTTCCAGCAGGCATATTGCAGTGAGTGAGGCACCTCTTTTGGGTGCTGGTACCTGGGAAGGAATGTGTATGATTACCAGCTGTATTGGACACTAGTTTTAATTGTGTAGCTTTCTTGTACTTTCCTGTCTGATTATTGTACTTCTTTTCTATGCTTTTCACTTTATTTGTAAACCAGTCATCTAGACTACTGCAATGCAATCTACGCCGGCTGTAAAGAGCAGATAATCAAGAAACCTCAAACAGCCCAGAACACTGCAGCTAGACTCATATTCGGCAAAACAAAATATGAAAGTGCTAAACCCCTATGAGAAAAGCTACACTGGCTCCCACTCAAAGAACGCATCACGTTCAAAATATGCTCCTTAGTCCACAAAATCATTCACGGAGACGCACCAGCCTACATGTCAGACCTGATAGACCTACCACCCAGGAATGCCAAAAGATCATCCCGCACATTCCTTAACTTGCACTTCCCCAACTGCAAAGGTCTAAAATACAAACTAATGCATGCATCAAACTTCACCTACTTGAGCACACAGTTATGGAACGCACAACCGCGCAACTTAAAAAAGATCTACGAACTAACGAACTTCCGCAAACTACTGAAGACCTATCTCTTTAACAAGGCATACCTCAAAGATCAACCAATGTGAATATACACAACCCCTCCACATATATTCAGAATTGTCTTACAATATCTGCTTGTTATACTACTATCATGTTTTATCATTATCATGTTGCCCAATGATCCTTCTGTAACACTAAATGTCTATTTTCTAATATATTTCCACTATTCGTGATGTATTGTAAGCCACATTGAGCCTGCAAAGAGGTGGGAAAATGTGGGATAAATAAACCACTTTGTTCTGTCTGTCAGTTAAAACGGTGTATCAAGCCATGAATTAATAAATAAATCTCGTGTTTTTTGAACCATCCTCCAGAAGTGCCATTGAGATATTTGTCTTCACAAGAAAATGTAAACCATATTGACAGCAGCTTGTCCTCAAAATATGCTCAGCCAGTGAAAATAGAGTGTAGCTGTGGTAAATACTGTCATTGTCCGGCCAGTGAAAAGAATATTCAAATGTGTAGAACGAACCACAACACAGTGGCACACTTACGACAAATACAAGAGCTACACTCAATCAACAAAAACAAAATGCACTTCATTAAATTCTGTCATCAAAATAAAGAGCTCCAGGCGACCCACTTCTAGAACAATCTGTATAGGGTTCTCTCAGCTCAGCAGGATAACTGTAATGATGCTCTTTATTTTAAGATATTGTTATAATCTCCCCATCCCCACCTCGCAATCATGAAAGTTATGCACAGAAACAGCTTTAGAAATAAAATAAAAATCTCAGTCTTATCATAAAGCAGAACCAGCCCCAGATAACCACCATTTGTTCTAATGCTAATGAGCAAACGACAGTAAACAGGGCAGAAAAGACACAGGTACCACCTCCAAGGGAACCTACTACTATTACTGATCATTTCTATAGCGCTACTTGACGTACGCAGCGCTGTACACTAAACATGAAGAGACAGTCCCTGCTCAACAGAGCTTACAACCTATTCAGGACAGACAAACAGGATAAATAAGGGATAAGGGAATTACTGAAGGTGAGAATTATAAAACAGACATGGGTACCGAACAAGTGAATAGGGGTTAGGAGTTAAAAGCAGCCTCAAAAAGATGGGCTTTTAGCTTAGATTTGAAGACAGCCAGAGATGGAGCTTGACGTACTGGCTCAGGAAGTCTATTCCAAGCACATGGTGCAGCAAGATAAAAGAAACGAAGTCTGGAGTTGGCAGTGGAGGAAAAGGGTACAGATAAGAGATATTTACCAGGTGACTGGAGTTCCCGGGGAGGAGTGTAGGGAGAGATAAGAGTGGAGAGGTACTGAGGAGCTGCAAAGAATGCGCTTGTAAGTCAATAAGAAGAGTTTGAACTGTATAAGGAAATGGATAGGGAGCCAATAAATTGACGAGGAGAGGGTTAATATGAGCATAGCGAGACTGGTGGAATATAAGCTGTGCAGCAGAATTTTGAACAGATTGAAGGGGAGAGAGATGGGAGACCTGTGAGAAGCAAGTTGCAGTAGTCTAAATGAGAGATGACAACCTACCATCTACCCTACTGAAAGTCAGCAGAAGAAAGTCAAGTGCTTGACCTCACCATGGCCAACATCCACATTGTGCCAACACCACCCAGGAGGGGGGAGGAGGACAGAAAGCTGTCCCTGATGGTGTACTGCCCCCCCCCCCCTCCCCTACACCAACAACCTGGGAAGACAACTATTGGAAGGCAGGAACTCGGACAGAAATGCAACAGAGGAGGAGAAGCAGTAGAGACCTAGCAGTCACATGGAAATTCACTGGCAAAGACAGTGACTGAGTGGGCACCCAGGATTCAGCAGCAGGATCAATTCATTTCAATAACTTCATTAATATTATGAAGCAAACTGAGGGGAAAATGGAAGGGGGTAGAAAGAAAGTGGACTTTAAACAATCTCTTTTAAAAGAGGGTGGCAAGGAGCTTGGAAATGTAAATCATGAAGTAAGTATATGTTAGAAAGACGAGAACTAGAAAGTAATCATTTCAGATGAGCTTGGTTGCATAACTACAAGTAAATCATCGGGTTACATGAGGTCATGTTGCCTTTGTCCAGGTCATTACTGAGACCCTACCATGGGTCCTGTGTTCTGTTCTAGAGGTAGAATTCTCCTAGGACTATTACAACACTGCAACACAACCCTACACCAAGAGAATTATGACACAAAAGATAAGAGGAATAACAGAAGTATTTGAATATTTGACAGGCCTGAAAAAAGTATGAGAAGGTGACATTTTCCATATAGGTTAAGGAGCCAGGTCAGGTGAAGGAAGAAAGGAAATCCAGAAAAATTCTTCATCACTGAGAGGGAGGTTGTAACCTGTAATGACCACTAGGATTTCAATGTGCCTGGGACAATCAGTGCAGTGGCAACCAGAAGAAACGAGGGTGCGGGTCTGAGGGCTGGCTTAGAAATTGGAAACTTTAGCAGATCAGAAAGGGAGAACAGAAGCCAGTGGTCACCAGGTGGCTAACTCCATCAAGCAGTACAATAAAGGTGTGGATAAAATCATTATGGAGGCAGTGCTGGTGCAGCAGCTGATGGATGAGCCCTTCCTGACCCCATATGAACACAGTCAGTATCTCCACCACTGACCTCAGTCAGTGTATCAAAGGCTGGTAATGTTATTGCGTAGATCTGTGGCGGCACCTGGTGGTCATTTAGGGAAAGCCATGCTAGATTCTTTTGTTCTTTTTGTTGGTTGTAAATCTTTTTATTAAATCTTTATCAATATAAAGAACAGAATACAAAGAAAGCTATAGTATCAGGTTACATTTTCAAATCAAAAAAGGAAAATAATATCAAATTATACTGAAATTAACTTATATCTCAAAACACTAAAAAAATCCATTTAAATAAATAAACATCACATTTTTAGAAATCCAATATTAGGTGCCCACAACCTTGAAATGGATGTGCTTTTCCTTGCATCGTGTATATGAAGTTTGTATGGTGCTAATGTTACCTTTCAAGAGCTTAGCAAGTATACAAGCTGCTAATATAAAGCAGTACAGAGCAGGGAAAGGCATGGGTTCAGGCATGTGAGCTGTTCTACCTCCTACCCATTGCTTTGGGAGGTCCATATGCCAATCCAACTGGGCTGCCACATAATATAACAAAGTCAGGACAGCTACCCTCCTCCTTTACTCCTTACTCAGAAATATTACCCTCTTCTCTATTCTTAGGGGATACCTACCATAAATAAAGTCAAAGATCCTTTGCTGCAGCACTTGGGTGTAGGACTTCTATGGGCAGCTTTTGAACTTGGGTAGGATCACCATTGTAATAGCTGCTACCCATCCCAACCAAGAGGTATGTCATTTTATTTTTATTTATTTTATTTGTTACATTTCTATCCCACATTTTCCCACCTATTTGTAGGCTCAATGTGGCTTACATGGCACCAGAGAGGTGTTTGCAGACTCCAGTGTGAACAAATAGTGATGTTGTGGTAAGATAAAGTTCATGTGGTATAGCCACATTGGGGAATTGAACAACGAAAGTTTTGCTAAGTCCATGACGTTCTTTAGTTTTGTTGTGTTGCAAAGATCTGGGATTTAAGTTGGATCAGTAGGGTATGCCTTTTTAAACAGGTTGGTTTTTAGTGTTTTCCGGAAGTTTAGTTGGTCATACGTCATTTTCAAGGCTTTTGGTAATGCGTTCCATAGTTGTGTGCTTATGTAGGAAAAACTGGATGCATAAGTTGATTTGTATTTAAGTCCTTTGCAGCTTGGATAGTGCAGGTTTAGATATGTTCCTGTTGATTCGGATGTGTTTCTAGTTGGTAAGTTGATGATAAGTCTGTCATGTATCCCGGGGCTTCACCATAGATAATTTTGTGAACCATGGTGCAGATTTTGAAAGCAATGTGTTCTTTGATTGGGAGCCAGTGTAGTTTTTCGCGGAGGGGTTTTGCACTTTCAAATCGCATTTTTCCAAATATAAGCCTAGCTGCCATGTTTTGAGCAGTCTTTCCTTTCAATTTGTTCTTTGCATCCTGCATAAATTCCGTTGCAGTAGTCTACATGGTTTAGTACCATTGATTGTATTAGGTTGCGAAATATTTCCCTCGGGAAGAATTATTTCATGCGTTTAAGTTTCCACTTTGAGTGGAACATTTTCTTTGTTGTGGATGCCACTTGGCTCTCTAGTGTTAAATTACGGTCCAAGGTAATGCCGAGGATTTTCAGGCTGTCTGAGATAGGGAGGGTTTAATCTGGGGTGTTGATAGTTGTGGGGTTGTCCGCGCTGTGTTGGGATGAGAGGATGAGACAATGTGTTTTTTCTTTGTTGAGTTTTAGTTGGAATGCATTTGCCCATGAGTCCATGATGTTCAAGCTGAGCTTGATTTCGTTGGTGATTTCTGTCAGTTTGGTTTTGTAAGGAATGTATATTGTGACGTCGTCTGTGTAGATGAAAGGGTTAAGGCCTTGGTTGGATAGGGACTTGGCTAGTGGGGTCATCATTAGGTTGAAGAGGATCGGTGATAGCGATGATCCTTGTGGTACTCCATAGTCTGCTTTCCATGGTGATGTTATGTATGAGTTTGATTTTACTTGATATGTTCTTGTGGTTGGGAAACCCTTGATCCAGTTAAGTATGTTGCCATCGATCCCGAACTTCTCTAGTAGTCTTATTAATATATTATGGTTTACCATATCGAATGCACTAGACATGTCGAATTGGAGGAGAAGGATGTTTTTGCCTGTTGCTATTTCCTGCTTGAATTTGGCTAGGAGAGTGAGTAGTACTGTTTCTGTGCTATGGAGGGGGCGAAACCCTGACTGTGATTCGTGCAATATTGAGAATTTGTTTATATAGTCTGTAAGTTGATTGGTCACCATGCTTTCCATCAGTTTGACTACCAACGGGATAGATGCTACTGGACGATAGTGATTTCATTTGGTTTTTTCTTGGTATCTTTTGGTATTGGGGTGAGTAGGATATTGCCAATTTCCTTGGGGAAGAGACCTTGCCGAAGCATGTAATTTAGGTGGGTTGTGAGGTCTGCTATGAAACGGTTAGGGGCGGATTTCATTATATAGCTGGGACAGGTATCTAGTTTACAGTGCATATTGGAGAACCTGCTAATCGCCTTGGTAACTGTTTCAGCGGTGAGGAGGGCGAAGTTTAACCAGGTTCGATCAGCCGGGTATTCTCCAGTGGTTGGGTCCATCTCAATAAGAAAGTTTTCGATGTCAGTGTTGTCCTGAGGTAGCGTGTTGCGTAGGTTTACAATTTTTTCATTGAAATACTTAGCAAGTTTATCTGCAGATGGGATGTCTGTATTCATTGTAGTGACCAGGTTGGTGTCTAGGAGTTTGTTCACAAGTTGGTATAATTTCTTCATGTCTTTGTAATCTTTCCCTATTTTGGTTTTATAGTATGATCTTTTGGTCTGTCTTATTGCGTATTTGTATTTCCTTTGTGTTTGTTCCCATGTGTTGAGTGTATGTTCATCTTTTGTTTTTCTCCATGCTCGTTCGAGTTTCCTGGTTTGTGTTTTTAGAATTTTCAGTTCATCGTTGAACCATGGTATCGAGTTATGCTTATGTGAGGTTCTTGTTCGTAAGGGTGCTATTTCATCTAATATGCTTTTGCATCTTTTATCCCATTCAATGAGGTAGTATATGGAGTCTGTTTGTGCTGTCCAATCGTTATTGTATATCAGTTGCCAAAATTTTTTCATGTCTACTTGACTTCTTGTGCTGTAGGATGTGTGTTCTTGTATTTGGTATAGACCCTTCTTCCGCCAATGTAGGGATAGGTTTAGTTTGTAGTGGTCGGTCCAGGGTGTTTCTGTCCATTTAATATCTGTTATTATTAAGTTCTGGTCTGTTGAGAGTTTGTGCGAGATGAGATCGAGTGTGTGCCCTTTGACGTGGGTTGCTTGCATTTGTGGCCATTTGAGATCCCATAGATGGAGGAATTCCTAACATTCCCCTGCGTTTATGGAGTTTGGATCTTCTAAGTGAAGGTTGATGTCTCCTAATACTAGTATATTGGAGTTGGTTACACATGTGTTTGAAATGAAGTTCATGAAGTTATTCTGGCTTTCGTTCCAATTACCTGGAGGTCGGTAAAACAAGATACAATTCAAATGATCACGTAGGGTTTTGTTATGGATTCTGATTGAGGCAATCTCAAGTTGAGGTGTTATGGACTCGGCAGTGGTTTCGATGGTAAAGTGGGATCGATAGATTAGTGCTAAGCCTCCGCCTCTCTTTTCCTTTCTGGTCCAGTGTGTGATTTTGTATCCTGGAGGGCACAGGTCTAAGATTATAGGGTCCTTTTGGTCATGGATCCAGGTTTCATTGATGAAGAGTAGGTCAAGGTTTTCTGCCATGATCCAGTCTGTCAGTATTGCTGTTTTATTTACAGCGGATCTGGTGTTATGTAACCCACTTGGATTGTTTGGAATGGGTCTTCTATATTTGGTGTTGTATGGACTTTTATTAGTTGTCATTTCTTTGATAAGGTGAGTTTGTTTGGACCTTTCTTTGTGGTTGTCTGCAAGTTGGTGTTCCTCCTTTGTTTAAGTTGTTGTCAGTTTGATGAGTTGTGGTGTGTCTGATCAGTCTTTGATGACTATGTAATATGGATATAATGTTACCTCCTACAAGTGGGGTGGTTAGTGTTAAATGGATCGGTGTTAAGGAGTAAATTATTAGGAGTAGTTTGAAGGTATTCGTTTTGGTTTCTGTTCACTGTGGGCTAATAATAGGACCATGTTCTGATGATTGGATGTGCGATAGCACTTTGTTCCTAGGTGTGGAATCTGGTGGTCTAGTATTGTGTTTTATTTCAGATTGCCGTTCAATTGTTGAGATCCGTATTGGATTCGGTTTCTGTGATAAGTCAGGATGAGTCAAAGGATGAAGAAAGCAGGGCAGAAGCGAAGGGTCCACCAGGCAGCCCAGCACCCCTCCAGTCACGCCGAGCTCCCGTAGGCAAGTGCCGGGCGTCAAAGCTGTTCATCCATGCCGAGCCTGGCTGCAGCAGCTCCCAGTCCAGTGGAGGGAGGGAAAGGATGCGCTGTAAAGCCACTGCTACTGCTCACCTGCTGGCTCAGTCAGTTCCAGTCTCACTTTGCAGCCTCCCGATGAGCCCAAGGCTCGGACTAGCAGGGAGAAGTTGGGTCATGATCCAGGCAGAGGTTCTAAAGGGGGCTCATTCAAAGCACTTAGACTTACAAAGTTCCATAGGCTACTGTGAAACTTTGTAAGTCTAAGTGCTTTGAAAAACTTTGTAAGTCTACGGGGTCCTTTTATCAAGCTGCAGTGAATAAAGGGCCCTGCACTAGTGGAGGGAACCCTTTTAAACGCAGCAGGTTAAAAAGCCCCCAGCACACATGGACATATGGTAAGATAACTCTTACCGTCACCCATTGATGTTTTGGGGGTTTTTTTGTTACATTTGTACCCCGCACTTTCCCACTCATGGCAGGCTCAATGCGTTTTACATGGGGCAATGGAGGGTTAAGTGACTTGCCCAGAGTCACAAGGAGCTGCCTGTGCCTGAAGTGGAAATCAAACTCAGTTCCTCAGGACCAAAGTCCGCCACCCTAACCACTAGGCCACTCCTGAGATTCTACATGGAATGTTGCTATTCCACTAGCAACATTCCATGTAGAAGTCGGCCCTTGCAGATCACCAATGTGGCCGCGCAGGCTTCTGCTTCTGTGAGTCTGACGTCCTGCACGTACGTGTAGGACGTCAGACTCACAGAAACAGAAGCCTGCGCAGCCTTCTACATGGAATGTTGCTAGTGGAATAGCAACATTCCATGTAGAATCTCCAATAGTATCTATTTTATTTTTGTTACATTTGTACCCTGCGCTTTCCCACTCATGGCAGGCTCAATGCGTTTTACATGGGGCAATGGAGGGTTAAGTGACTTGTCCAGAGTCACAAGGAGCTGCCTGTGCCTGAAGTGGGAATCAAACTCAGTTCCTCAGGACCAAAGTCCATCACCCTAACCACTAGGCCACTCCTCCACTGTGTGGCGATAAGGGTTCCCACGCTAACCTGGCAGTGCTGCCGGGTTATTGCTGTGCAAGCCATTTCCAGGGGTTTTATTTTTTCTCCCGGAAATGGCGCATGCTCAGGGCAGGACTACCGCATTGGGCTTTCTGCTGCTCTGTAAAACGGCACCTAAGTGCTTTGAAAATACGCCTCTATGGAACTTTGTAAGTCTAAGTGCTTTGAAAATACGCCTCATAATTTCTTCCCTACACAGCCAACGCCATCTTGATACATTGAAAATCCCATATGGAAGCGAGCTCTGCCTATGGTTCAGGCCAGATAATGGGCCAAGAACGCTCCTGCCATCTTCTATCAATTAAATAGAATGTTGGGTGTTATTAGGAAGGGTATGGAGTCCAGGTGTGTGGATGTTATAATGCCGTTGTATCGCTCCATGGTGCGACCGCACCTGGAGTATTGTGTTCAGTACTGGTCTCCGTATCTCAAAAAAGATATAGTAGAATTGGAAAAGGTTACAGCGAAGGGCGACGAAAATGATAGTGGGGATGGGACGACTTTCCTATGAAGAGAGGCTGAGAAGGCTAGGGCTTTTCAGCTTGGAGAAGAGACGGCTGAGGGGAGATATGATAGAAGTGTATAAAATAATGAGTGGAATGGATCGGGTGGATGTGAAGCGACTGTTCACGCTATCCAAAAATACTAGGACTAGAGGGCATGAGTTGAAGCTACAGTGTGGTAAATTTAAAACGAATCGGAGAAAATTTTTCTTCACCCAACGTGTAATTAGACTCTGGAATTCGTTGCCGGAGAACGTGGTACGGGCGGTTAGCTTGACGGAGTTTAAAAAGGGGTTAGATAGATTCCTAAAGGACAAGTCCATAGACCGCTATTAAATGGACTTGGAAAAATTCCGCATTTTTAGGTATAACTTGTCTGGAATGTTTTTACGTTTGGGGAGCGTGCCAGGTGCCCTTGACCTGGATTGGCCACTGTCGGTGACAGGATGCTGGGCTAGATGGACCTTTGGTCTTTCCCAGTATGGCACAACTTATGTACTTATGTACTTATGATCCCACCACATAAGTTCCTTCACACTGACAACCTTTCCAACATCAAGATGATGTTTCAGGTAGTCCTTTGTGAATAATTTGAGGAGTTATATAGTCACATTATGATTTTTAGTTGAGAACTTATTCTACTCAGTGATTATGGAACATTTAAACGAATACAGCCATATGTTTTCCCAGAAGGAATCATCCATATTTTTTTATTATGCTCTTTTCCCATGAAGGCATATAGTTTATGCGCCATGGTATTATTTGACATTTTGCATAAACATTTGAAATAATTGAGATGTTATTAGTTGCAGATATTAATATATTGTGTTTATTTGATTTTAGAGAGATGAAGTTCCTTAGTTGAAAATATTGATAAAAGGGAAGTACCGATATTTTCAATATCATTTTGGTTCAGTACTGTTTTGATTAGAAAATAATGTGGAGAATAGAATTAGTTTCCCCAATCTTAACTGTTTTAATACACATAGTCCCATTTCTCTGACAAATTGTTTACCTGCAATGGAAGTGAACGAAGATAGGGATCCTGAGATATGAGCTTTACCACAGATTTTAATCCATATATTAGTCAGAGGCTTGAGAAAAGGATGATCCAAGCATTTATTTAGTAATACAGCGTCAAGATTAAATATTCCTTCCATGGGATCAAGGACAGGGATTTCATAGCGAAATTCACCTGACATACGTCTATTGGGATATTACCCAGATGGCTTTAAGAAGGATGAGCGAGCGCACTTCTTACGAAGACGCCTGGAAGGAGATTCAAGGACCTTCCTTTCAATCCTGGAAAACTGTTTGTGAAGAACTTCACAGATATAAGAACAGCAATTCTGCATGGCCAGAAAGTAAAGCATGAACACAAACGGTATGTGGTGTGCATCGCCTTCTCCATTGCTCTTTTACTGTGGGTTTGTCTCTCCGTAAAAGTGTCCCGAATTTGAAGAGCATATCATTGACACTGTTAATTTAAAGGTCAGAAGTTAATTTTACTATGTTAATATTTCACTTGTTTATGATACTAAATTATTATTTTTTTTATATTATTGTATAGTTCACGTGTGTACTTGGCACTTGTCCTGTTGACATGTTTGTAAGACTCCCACATGGCAGGCCACATTGGTAACATTTATACTAGCAGACAGAGGGGATGGGCTTGTTCTTTCTAACAGTTTTCTTTTCGCTTTCGCCCTGTTGTATGTTTTAACTGTTTAATATAAAAGCTAACTTGTACTGCTTGCAGTATTCCAGATGTTTAATAAAGAATTAATAATTTCAATTTTTTTTTTAAGTACCACTGATTTTTACAGGCCTCAGTTTACAGTGTGCACTCACATCACTCCTCACACACTGCACCAGTGAGCTTTACAGGTCTTGTTTACAGTGTGCGCTCACATCATCATTCACTTGACTGCACTGCTGAGTTTTACAGGCCTTGTTTACAGTGTACACTCACATCACTCCTCACACATTGCACAAGTGAGCTTTACAGGTCTTGTTTACAGTGTCTGCATGCATCACCACTCACTGAATGCACTGCTGGGTTTTACAGGCCTTGTTTACAGTATGCACTCACATCACTCCTCACACATTGCACCAGTGAGCTTTACAGGTCTTGTTTACAGTGTCTGCACGCATCACCACTCACTGACTGCACTGCTGAGTTTTACAGGCCTTGTTTACAGTGTGCACTCACATCACTCCTCACACACTGCACCAGTGAGCTTTACAGGTCTTGTTTACAGTGTCTGCACGCATCACCACTCACTGACTGCACTGCTGAGTTTTACAGGTCTTGTTTACAGTGTGCGCTCACATCATCACTCACTTAACTGCACTGCTGAAAAGCCCACCTCTTCAATGTCGCCTTCGGCACCTAACCATTATGCCTCTATTCATGAAATCTAGACTGCCCCAATTTGATTGTCTGCACATTTTGTCCATTAGATTGTAAGCTCGTATGAGCAGGGACTGTCCTTCTTTGTTAAAGTGTACAGCGCTGCGTAACCCTAGTACCGCTCTAGAAGTGTTAAGTAGTAGTAGTAGTAGTAGCTTTACAGGTCTTGTTTACAGTGTGTGCTCATATCACTCCTCACAGACTGCACCACTGGCTTTACAGTTCTGTATTCAATTACAAAAATTATCCAAGTTTATTTATTGCAAACATACTTCAAGTTCTGAAATCCTGATAGAATCAGGTTTGAGGAAGGGGCTGGCTTTGTCTCTAGTACCATAGATTACTCTGCAAGCTGTCTAGTGTTGCCGCTTATTGAGAAAAAATAGGATCTTTTTGCTAGATAACATAACCCAGACACCCAGTGATATTCTGAGGAGGTGATTCCTAGGACCAGGGGACTACCCATTACTCCACTTAAAAAAAGAAATCCTTACTGTCTCACTGCCTTTCTTCTTTTACTTAGCAAGGCAGAAACCCCACATCCTCACTACTTAGGAACCTTCTGCCTCATTGAAGGAGGGAGGATTTCACTGCTGCATTTGCAAACCCCAAAAGAACTCTTCCCATTGCGCTCCAGCTTCCACTAAAGATAACTGCACTGCAGTCTGTAAATCACAGCAAGCTTTATTTTGTTACATGTTTTGAAAGTTGTATTTCAATTATTTCAAACCTTTCCTTCACAATGGATATCAAGTGGGGTTCACCCCACACTCCAACATGATGGGAGTCTGCTCACAGGACAGGCTGAGGCTCTCCTCAATCTCCAAACCCAGAGACAGAGGACAGACAGTCACTGCTACACATATCCATCTGCCACTAGGAAATGGATTTTTTCTTATATACATTAGAACAATGATAAAGTAAATAGAATGATTACGAACAAAATACTGCTCCAGCCCAGCAGTGTCCCAAAGTGCTACACTGTACATCACTCTCCCCTCTCCTAACCACACCCCACTCCACCTTACACCCTACGTCACTCCCCCTCTCCTAAGTCACTCCCCCTCTCCTAATAACACCCCGCTCCACCTTACACCCTACGTCACTCCCCCTCTCCTAATAACACCCCGCTCCACCTTACACCCTACGTCACTCCCCCTCTCCTAATAACACCCCGCTCCACCTTACAACCTACATCACTCCCCCTCTCCTAATAACACCCCATTCCACCTTACACCCTACATCACTCCCCCCTCTCCTAATAACACACCACTTCATGTTACACCCAACGTCACTCTCCCTTCTAATAGGCTGCTCCACATTACAAGCTCTCCCTTACTAATAATGCACTGCTCCACATTACACCGAATACCATTCTTCCCTCTCCTAATAACACAACGCTCCACATTACACCCTACGTCACTCTCCCTTCTAATGGACCTCTCTACATTACAACACTCTCCCTCTACTAATAACGCATTGCTCCACATTACACCGTATGCCACTCTCCCCTCTACTAATAATGCACCGCTCCAGCTCGCCAGTGTCCCAAAGTGACAGACTGTACATCACTCAGCCATCTGTGCCTCATTTTTTGCAGGTTCCCAGTTGCAGAAATGTATCAGTCATGATGTGGCTAACATCAGTGCTGTGCTATTGATAATCACCCTTCTGTGTCTGCCCCACCATAGCAGTGTTCTGCATTCCTCCTATGTACCTCTAAACTGCTCTAAAAGGCCTGGGGTGCTGCTGGTCATCATGGCTCTGATGCCAAGGTGCCATGAGGAAAAGTAATTAGGCTTTAGCAGTGGAAGGGCTTGGGATGTAGCTTCTATTACTCTTCGAAGGCAAGGTGTCATTGGTTGGCTCAGTAACGCGATGATCTGCAGCGTATCAGCATTGTCCAGGCCAGAATGGGGTACAATAGCACAGAAGCATCAGAAGCACAAGCAACACCATTTCATCAGCCAAAACTTCAAAATAGGAGTTTTAAAAACATTTTCAAGTACTTTGTTGGGTAACCCTAGATCCCTCCCCCACCACAAGGTCCAAGGATGCTACATGGCCTAGAATATGCTGAGAAGAAAGAGGGAAAACTAAAAAAAATGAGTTCAGGACATCTTGTTGTAGATACCCCTGGCATAGTTCAAAATTAGACTGTCCAGTGCCGAAATGGACTGAAATCAAATAGCAAAAAAAAAAAGAAAAAGATTCTTCCAAACAGAATCTCCTGATGATTTCCAAGCAAATAATGTGGATCCGGAAAGCAGAAGCTGCACAGTTAGGACTTTTTGGCATCTTGTGTGTTTCTTCTTTTCAGCTCACTCAAGTCAACAGGTTTAAATGCTAAGAGAAGAGAGAGAGAGAGAGAAAAGGAAAGTCAACCAGAATGAAACATCCCCCACGCCAACAGCTTTGATTGTCTGATCCCCTTAAACTTCACTGGCTCAAGATTCTGATCCTGTTCCATAAACATTTCACAACAAGTCTCTCTCATAACCTTTTTTCAGTGATTCATTCTAGGTTCCTCCTCTCCCACAGTGATTTTCAGGAAAGACCAATCCCCACCGAAGTGCGGCCTGGGTCAACCCCACACTCAATCTTTTACGCTTTGGCTCCTTTATTACGTAATCCTCTCACCTGTTATCTTAGAGTCAAAGACCCCCACGTCCCAAATTCAAAGAGGTTCAAAACCTACTTTATCCCCAGGTGCTTGCTAAATGACTGCGCTGCCGGGGGGGGGGGGGGGGGGGGGGGCTGTTTTAGAATTTGATTGTAAGGCCATTCTGGTGCCAGTGAGTGAAGAGCGACATAAATAGTAAGCCAAAACTAAAAATACCATCGCAGAGAATCTCAAGCTCTTCCATCACCTGCAATCCAACAAATGTTAAATGCCTCACAGAGGCCCTTCTGCACCATCAGGACCCAGCAACACTTTCTAAAAATAAACACCCCACATATCCTCCATTTTGCAATATGAGCTTTGTTTTTTTTTTTGCATCTAATGTTCTGGAGCCTCAATTTCCAAAGTTCATCTCACATACACCCAACACAAGAAACTCTTTGCTGCAGGTGGAGATCACTACATACATGTCACAAAACATTCTCAAACTGGGAAAACATTTTTTACCCTTGATCTTCTCTCACGGGACTAAAAATAACTGCCAGGAATTCCAGGGAAGCTTTTTGTGAGAAGTAAGCCAAAGGTTGTGCTGCTTCCTAGTGAATAAGGTCATGAACTATATTGGAGGAGAAACTGCCTGAACAGGGCATTTCAGATTTATTTCCTGTAGAAAGCTGGCTTTTTGCAGGCTTTCAAACCTTGGTTTATGGTTTTTGATGCTTAATATACTGCCATACCTAACTGGTAGATCATAAGTACATAAGTATTGCCATACTGGGAAAGACCAAAGGTCCATCAAGCCCAGCATCCTGTTTCCAACAGTGGTCAATCCAGGTCACAAATACCTGGCAAGATCCCAAAACAGAATACATTTTATGCTGCTTACCCTAGAAACAAGAACTGGATTTTCCTCGTCCATCTTTTAGGAAGCTATCCAAACCTATTTTAAACCCCACTAAGCGGTTTACAAGCAAAATAATACCTTGTATTGGACTAAAGCAAAACTATTGTCAGGCTGGAACCGTTGTTTAATTCTATTTTATTTTCTTATATGTTGTACTGTTTTATTATAAGACTGTAATTCTGTAACCCATTCTGGGCACTGGTGGGAGGACGGGCTAAATAACGTAATAAATATTTATTTTAAAGCTGTTGCACATAAGGTTTTGAGACCGTCTAGGTCCCCTTCTACAGATGAGACATCCATTTTCTCACAGTTGATATCCAGCTGGCCTATTCAAGACTTTAAACCTCTGCTGTGAACATCCACCCACCTCACCCTCTTCTGTTGGAACTCACATTTCAGACCAGGATTTGGGATCTTCTCCACATACTCCTCTACTAGGCCCCTCTCGCTGCCAGACAATTGATTGCGCAGGTCCCGTTCCACACACTGCCATGCTGCAGAGAGACAGGGTAACAAACAGAACGAAAAGCATTGCCTGCTACCATAAGCTCACTCTGCTCCAGGTCTCATCACAGAATGTAAGCAGAAATATATTCTATTATCTTTGCAGCATAAAACTAAAGTTAAAAGGTAAAGCTGTCTTAAATACTACAACATGGAGAGCCAAATTATAGTCTGTGAGTCAGGCAGCCCTTGAGCACCCAGGCTCCTGCAAGGATTTCTTTTTGGTCTGGGAACTTCAAGCTGTACATCACTAAGGCCTGGGTATCAGGTACCCTGCCCCAGTCCATCCTCTTAGGGCATAAGCTCATCTCTTCCCTGGGTTGTTGCTGAATGCAGCTCTTTTAACATGCCTAATGGAGAACTCTTGTGTCTGTGACTGGAATAAGCATATCCTTTCCACCCTGCCACACTCTGTTCTCAGCCTAGATCCCTCAGACAAACCTTCATAAATGAAGCGCACATTCTCCTCATGTGCAGGGGTGAAGATCTCACTGCTGCTAGTTGGAGACCGTGGGCTGCTATTCCTCTTTCCATTATAAACAACTCTGGATACTGGAGAGCTGAAAGACAGCAAAGTCCTGACAGTTTTGAATGTGATAAATAGAAGCAGTTTCTAGGCAGCCACTTCCGAATCATAACAAATAGTACATGCACTGACCAGGATAACAATGTAGCTAATTTTGGGGGTTCCATAGAATTAATTAAAATTTATTACCTGGTCATTGCAAATTTGTCTTTCTGGCCACCCTGATGCCAGAGCACTTCTCACTGGTCTGCTCTGGGACTTTTCTGAATAGACAAAGGGAAAAGAATTAAATGGTGTTTCAAGCATCAACCCTGGAAAATGGAGGAGATAGTAACAGGAACTGGCCATTATATCAAGTGCTTAAGTCACACGACAGACTTTTCTCAGAGTCCAACCAGCTTATTTCTGAAGATCAGACACTGCCCTTCATACTTGGGAATGGGGTTTGATATATACTACCTATTTGTGGGGTTTGCAACTACATTCAAAGTGGTTTACACAGTATATGCAGGTTTAAGTGACTTGCCCACCAGGGTCACAAGCAGCTGCAGTGGGCACTGAACCCGGTTCCCCAGGATCAAAGTCCGCTGCACTAACCACAAGGCTACTCCTCCACTCCTTGGAAAGTAAAGAGCCCAGGTATTAGCAGGAAAAGAGCACATATGTGGATTTAAAAGGTAGTAAAGCAAAGTATTGGCCAATGTTTTGATACATAAAAGATATAATTGTCAATTGTTGTGAATAGGTTTCCAATAAAGGATTGTAGATCGTCTGCCTTCATCAAGGTGAGCACAATCTGCTTCTGACAGAAATCCACTTATGTGTCAGGTCACCCAGTAACAGAAACTGAAACAAAGGCCTTTCATGGGTTTTTCCAGACGGCTGCCGTCACCTCTGTATTGAAATATGCTGCTCATCTTTATTCACAACTAATGCTTAAAGATCTGAGCCAGTCAGAGACAATTTAGTAGAGGTGAAGGGTCCACCGGGATCAGCAGGTGTCTGACAGTCACTAATAACACTGAGGTTTATGTTTATTACAGAAACTTACACAGATAACAAGTACATTGAAAATGAAAGTACAGGATCTGTCTACCTGGGGGTTACCCCCCTCCCCCCTTTTGGATGTGGTGTGCCTGGGGGTTACCCCTCCCCCTTTCCCCCCTTTTAGATCTGTCTACCTGGGGGTTACCCCCTCCCCCCTTTTGGATCTGTGTGCCTGGGGGTTACCCCCCTCCCCCCTTTTAGATCTACCTGGGGGTTACCCCCTCTCCCCTTTTAGATCTGTCTACCTGGGGGTTACCCCCTCCCCCCTTTTGGATCTGTCTACCTGGGGGTTACCCCCCTCTCCCCTTTTGGATCTGTGTGCCTGGGGGTTACCCCCTCCCCCCTTTTAGATGTCTACCTGGGGGTTACCCCCTCCCCCCTTTTGGATCTGTGTGCCTGGGGGTTACCCCCCTCCCCCCTTTTAGATCTGTGTGCCTGGGGGGTTACCCCCTCCCCCCTTTTAGATCTGTCTACCTGGGGGTTACCCCCTCCCCCCTTTTGGATCTGTGTGCCTGGGGGTTACCCCCCTCTCCCCTTTTAGATCTGTCTACCTGGGGGTTACCCCCTCCCCCCTTTTGGATCTGTGTGCCTGGGGGTTACCCTCTCCCCCCTTTTAGATCTGTCTACCTGGGGGTTACCCCCTCCCCCCTTTTCCTCTCTTTCTGGGTCTCACCTTCCTCTTTCCCAACTCACCTGTCTGGTACCTGGACAGGCAAAGGGGGGAGTGTGAGGTTGGTTGACCCTGATGTTCTGTTTTGAATCTGACACCAAGACCTGCTCTCCCCAGTCTTAGCCCCCCCTCCCCCCCTCTTTCCCCTGCCCCTCCTCCCTCTCCTCTCACCTTTTCCTCTTCTTCACCTCCTCCTCCTCTTCCTCCTCTAGCAGGAACCCAGCTGGCACTAGCAGGCAGGAAGTGACGTCACACAACGGCGGTGACGCGCTCAGAGGGGAAAAGAAAGCTGCGGCTGCGCATTTCTTCAATAAAACTTTATTGAAGTAAGGCCCTGGTGTACAGCTTCAGTGTGTGCGGAGGAGGGGCGAGGAGGGCGGAGTGAGCGCGCTAAGCTCCGCCAATCACAGCGCGGCGTCCTCATATGTCCTACTCCGCCCCCTTGTCACGCAGCGCGCGCGCGGCAGGTGCCTCCAGGGGATCTTCAGAGGGAGGAGGAGGATCCCGGGAAGCACGAGGGTGTTTCGTCATCGTTAGTAAAAGACCCACTTGTGGCGTTTGTTTTCCTCCAAAGCTCTTCTGATCACCTTTGCGTGAACCACTTGCTCCAGCAACAGATGCACAAAAATCATTGCTCCTATTTGTTACCTTTGCAGCGCTAATTATACTCTCTTGACAGGTTAAATAACTGTCTTTTTTCTGTAGTATCTAAGAGCTGTAACCTGTAGCTTCTCTCCATAAAAAGGGGGGGGGGGGGGGGGGTCTGTCCCATTTATAATTGTTGGCACCATTCTATGAGTCCACTGGTATATTCGGAGATGGGTTGACTAATCACACACAATACTCAAGCTACGGATGCAGCAGGGAGCTATACTTAAATATGATGGCCTCAGTTTACTTCTCCATCCCTTGTCAAATAATCTCTTAACGTGGTATTTGCTTTTTATTTATGAATAAGCTGCCACAGCATATTCCACTGAAAAGGTCAATGATTCCCAAGAAAAGAACTCAGCTTTTTGGACCTGTCATTGGAATTATTTTTCTCTATGTGCATCACTTTGCACTCGTTCATGTCAAAATGTATCTGCGATTAGATGCCCAGTCACCTAAGGGCTCTTTTCCTAAACCACGTTAAGCACTTACTAGCTCACATCAGTGTTAAGAGGCTTTGTGATACTACTACTACCTACTGCTAGGTAATTAAATTCGCCGATGACACAAAATTATTCAGGGTCGTCAAGTCGCAGGAGGAATGTGAACGATTACAGGAGGACCTTGCGAGACTGGGAGAATGGGCGTGCAAGTGGCAGATGAAGTTCAATGTTGACAAGTGCAAAGTGATGCATGTGGGTAAGAGGAACCCGAATTATAGCTACGTCTTGCAAGGTTCCGCGTTAGGAGTTACAGATCAAGAAAGGGATCTGGGTGTCGTCGTCGATGATACGCTGAAACCTTCTGCTCAGTGTGCTGCTGCGGCTAGGAAAGCGAATAGAATGTTGGGTGTTATTAGGAAGGGTATGGAGTCCAGGTGTGCGGATGTTATAATGCCGTTGTATCGCTCCATGGTGCGACCGCACCTGGAGTATTGTGTTCAGTACTGGTCTCCGTATCTCAAAAAAGATATAGTAGAATTGGAAAAGGTACAGCGAAGGGCGACGAAAATGATAGTGGGGATGGGACGACTTTCCTATGAAGAGAGGCTGAGAAGGCTAGGGCTTTTCAGCTTGGAGAAGAGACGGCTGAGGGGAGATATGATAGAAGTGTATAAAATAATGAGTGGAAATGGATCGGGTGGATGTGAAGCGACTGTTCACGCTATCCAAAAATACTAGGACTAGAGGGCATGAGTTGAAGCTACAGTGTGGTAAATTTAAAACGAATCGGAGAAAATTTTTCTTCACCCAACGTGTAATTAGACTCTGGAATTCGTTGCCGGAGAACGTGGTACGGGCGGTTAGCTTGACGGAGTTTAAAAAGGGGTTAGATAGATTCCTAAAGGACAAGTCCATAGACCGCTATTAAATGGACTTGGAAAAATTCCGCATTTTTAGGTATAACATGTCTGGAATGTTTTTACGTTTGGGGAGCGTGCCAGGTGCCCTTGACCTGGATTGGCCACTGTCGGTGACAGGATGCTGGGCTAGATGGACCTTTGGTCTTTCCCAGTATGGCACTACTTATGTACTTATGTACTTATCATTTCTATAGCGCTGCTAGACGTACGCAGCACTGTTCACTTAAACATGAAGAGACAGTCCCTGCTTGACGTATTTTGGCAATTACCACAAGTTAAGTGCTTTTTGAGTTACAGGGTGTGTTACTGGTGCACAATAAATATGGAAGGTGATATGTGATCAGTGGGCTGCAATTAACTCATGTAAATCAGTACTTTTGCAATTTGTGCAGAACTACTTACCACCTCCTAAATATAAGGCACTAACCTCCTAATTCCCTTAAAGTTCCCAAAAATTGTGTGAGCAAATTTGGCCATCTGCCCAATTCACAAGCAATTTAATGAAATGCATTAATTAGCACCAATAATTAGCTTTTTAACAAACAATTATTGGCACTAATTAGATTTAATTGGAATATACACATTCAGGTCTCTGGGATGGACAACTTCATCCCTGGCAATTTGTTGCTCTTGAGTTGGTCATTATCATCTATTAGTTCTTTTATTTTTATTTTTTATTTTTTTTACTAATTTCAATACATTACACAAGAAAAAAAATTTCTTGACAGAAAGAACAATGTCACAAAGCCATAAGAGGAAAACGTGGAAGGGCATTTTCAAACGGGGACAACCATCTCTAAGGGTGCTCAACTCTAAGGACGGTGCCGCGAAGGGGCGGGGCAACACGTATTATTGAAACAAGATGGACGTCCATCTTTCGTTTCGATAATACAATCGGGGACGCCCAAATCTTGACATTTAGGTCGACCTTAAAGATGGTCGTCCTCGGTTTTCGGCGATAATGGAAACCAAAGACGTCTATCTCAAAAACGTTCAAATCCAAGCCATTTGGTCGTGGGAGGAGCCAGCATTTGTAGTGCATTGGTCCCCCTCACATGCCAGGACACCAACCAGGCACCCTAGGGCCACTGCAGTGGACTTCACAAATTGCTCCCAGGTGCATAGCTCCCTTACCTTGGGTGCTGAGCCCCCCAAACCCCCCCCCCCCCCAGGTCCGCCTGCCTGAAGTACACTGCACCCACTACAACTGCTCCAGGGACCTGTATACTGCTGCGATGGACCCGAGTATGGCATTTGAAGCTGGCAAAAAAGTATTTTTAAACATTTTTTTATGGTGGGAGGGGGTTAGTGACCACTGGGGGAGTAAGGGGAGGTCATCCCCGATTCCCTCCTGTGGTCATCTGGTCAGTTCAGGCACCTTTTTGAGGCTTGGTCGTGAAAAAAAATGGACCAAGTAAAGTCAGCCAAGTGCTCATCAGGGATGCCCTATTTTTTTCTATTATCAGCCGAGGACGACCATCTCCTAATCACGCCCCAGTCCCGCCTTTGCTACCCTGCCGACACACCCCCATGAACTTTGGTCATCCCCGCGATGGAAAGCAGTCGAGGGTGTCAAAAAATTGGCTTTCGATTATGCCGATTTGGACGACCTTGCAAGAAGGACGTCCATCTCCCGATTTGTGTCGAAAGATGGGCGTCCTTCTCTTTCGAAAATAAGCTTGATAATCTCATAAATGACAGATATTCTTAAGTCCACAAATTCAGAGGCAAGGCACAATTCAAGGATTCATATCTAAATGATAGAGATTTGGAAAAGTGCAGGAACAACCCCCCAGGTTAATTTATTTCATTTACGGATTAGACATTGCAGGAGCTGTTAACAGAGGAGGTAAGACCAGGCTTTGTTTAGAGTCCAAAAAAGACAAGTGATCACTTTCAAAGAAAACATATTTAACGGACTGCAATTTAATAACACACTTTGCAGGGGAAATTAAGCCAGAAAGTTCCCCCTAACTGGAGAACAAGTGAATGCAATTTTAAGAAGGACTGGCACCTTTTTTGAGTTTGGAAAAACCTTGATTTTATAGTTCAAAAATAATTCTTGCCTGTAGCGAAAAAAAAGTCTTTAGAATCCAGTCTCGGTGTGGTTGAAGAACAAAATGCACTATTAAAGTAGCGGCTTGTACTCCCAAAGAGTCGTCCTGTATAGTCTGGGATAAATTTAACTCATCAAGTGCTATCTCAATATTCATTGTTATTGGTTGCTTGTCTGACATTGCTGTCTGGATGTCTCAACGCCACCTGAAATTAAACATGACCAAAACTGAGCTTCTCATTTCCCCCCCCAAACCCACCTCCCCACGCCCCCCGTTTTCTATTTCTGTTGATGGCTCTCTCATTCTCCCTGTCTCCTCAGATCGCCAAGACCTGTCGTTTCTTTCTTTACAACATCTGTAAAATCCGCCCCTTTCTTTCCGAGCACTCTACCAAAACCCTCATCCACACCCTTGTCACCTCTCGTTTAGACTACTGCAATCTGCTTCTTGCTGGCCTCCCACTTAGTCACCTCTCCCCTCTCCAATCGGTTCAAAACTCTGCTGCCCGTCTTGTCTTCCGCCAGGGTCGCTTTACTCATACTACCCCTCTCCTCAAGACCCTTCACTGGCTCCCTTCCGTTTTCGCATCCTGTTCAAACCTCTTCTACTAACCTATAAATGTACTCACTCTGCTGCTCCCCAGTATCTCTCCACACTCGTCCTTCCCTACACCCCTTCCCGTGCACTCCGCTCCATGGATAAATCCTTCTTATCTATTCCCTTCTCCACTACTGCCAACTCCAGACTTCGAGCCTTCTGTCTTGCTGCACCCTACGCCTGTAATAAACTTCCTGAGCCCCTACGTCTTGCCCCATCCTTGGCCACTTTTAAATCTAGACTGAAAGCCCATCTCTTTAACATTGCTTTTGACTCGTAACCACTTGTAACCACTCGCCTCCACTTACCCTCCTCTCTTCCCGTTCACATTAATTGATTTGATTTGCTTACTTTATTTTTTGTCTATTAGATTGTAAGCTCTTTGAGCAGGGACTGTCTTTCTTCTATGTTTGTGCAGTGCTGCGTACGCCTTGTAGCGCTATAGAAATGCTAAATAGTAGTAGTAGTAGGTTGACCCATAGGTTTCTTAACATAAGGTAAGAGATAATAAATTCTTGATACCAGTTGCTCTGGTATTTTCAAAACTTGATAGATTTCTCTTGAAAGTAATTAAAGGAGCCACAGCTGGCACGTTAGGAAAGTTTATAAATCGCAAGGTTCTCATTCTTTGCTGATTTTCCAGACTTTCTATTTTCCTTTGTAACAATAAGTTTTCTTTAATTAGTGGAACTTGAACTTCTTTAATTTTATCAGTATCTGACTTAATTACCTGTTCAAAAGACTGACTGTTGTATGTTCGTTTCCAGTTCCACAATTTTACCAGGAATTCCCTGAGTAACCATCAACGTTGAAGTAATCTTATTAGAAAAAGTGTTCTCTAGACTCACCAGAGCGTCCCAAATAGACTCCAAAGTCATTTTTTCAGGTTTTTTTAATCGACAAAATACCTAATTGAAGTTGTGTTGCTCCTCCGCTGCCCAAGTTTGTCTCCTCCCCTCTCTCTGCTCGAAAATCTCCGGTGGAATACCAAGCAACGCTGTCCTGCGTTGCTAAACTCGGCAAACCATTGCTTGGGGCTGCCCCTGCTCCCAGGTCGGTTGATCCCTTCACTGGTTCAATTGATCCAGGACACTCGTTCTGCAAGGCTGCCGGCATCACTGGAGGACTCCGTAGGTCTGGGTTCAGAGAGATGTCATCTTCAAGCGGGGAGAGCGGTTCACCTCCCGCCGCTTCTCCCTGCAGCGAAGTCTGTCCAGCCAAGTCGTCTGGGGTTGTGAAGTGATCCATCGGACCCCCACCACAGGTCTAAGAGGGAGCAGGGCAAACTCTCTGTTTACCCCTTCTTTTAGGCATAAAAGGATAAGAAGAAAAATCAACTGCGAACGAAGTACAGGTGAGTTGGAGGAGCAGCTTCTAACACTTCCTACACGGACGCCATCTTGCCTCCTATTAGTGATGTACTTTTATTTCTCTAAATCATCACCATCAGAGAAATTTTCTGGTGTAGGCATGACCCCAACATCCTCCTCAGTAAAGACTGGGTCAGAGAAATCATTTACGCTTTCTGCTATTGCTTTATCCTTCCTCAGCACTCCTTTTCCCCCCTTGTCATTCAGCAGGTCCAACCGACTATTTCTTGAGCTTTTTGCTTGGGATATACCTGAGAAAAGTTGTAATATTAGCTTATTTTCACACTTTCTTTTGGCATGCCTTATTACTTTTATTTTTGTCTATTTCAGACGGTCTGGAGGAGATGACAGTTAACTATTTTTCCATTATAAACAACTCTGGACATTGGGTCCTATCAGTTTTGGATAAACAAATGTGCTCATCCTATTATTTTCTTTAGTGTCTGCTTTCCATTTTCTGGAAAATGGGGTTTTCGACTTTCACTGCCTCTTCCATCTCACCATTAAACCATGCTGGCTGTTGTTTGACCTTCTTTTGACCTTTAACCCATTGGTGTTTAACGTTCCCATATGGGATTTTATTATGGGAACATTGGGCACTAATGGGTTAATATATGAAATGGTTTTGGCCTGTGGGGAGAGGGGACAGAGAGTTTAGGTCAGTCTCTAGCGTGTGTAACAGACTATTCTACAATCTTAGGGCCCCGTTTACTAAGATGCACTAGCGTTTTTAGCACCCACGTAAAATTTTATTATAGGAGTGGAGGAGTGGCCTAGTGGTTAGGGTGGTGGACTTTGGTCCTGGGGAACTGAGGGACTGAGTTCGATTCCCGGCACAGGCAGCTCCTTGTGACTCTGGGCAAGTCACTTAACCCTCCATTGCCTGCCGCATTGAGCCTGCCATGAGTGTGGGGTACAAATGTAACAAAAATAAAAAATAAATTAGCACACACTAAATGCTAGAGACACCCTTATACTGGAGGGGATTCCCAGGGCTCATCAGCTGAAGCAGTCTGCAGCCTGAGACCCCTCCTGTGCTTCCTGAGCAGAGAAGTCAGTAGCATTGCTTCAGCTGCCAACGCCGACAGTCTCGCGTATTCCCAGTTCAGCAGTATGAACTGAGCATGTGCAGGAGTGCCAGCATCAGTAGCTGAAGCACACTGTGACTTCACTGATCAGGCAGCATGGGAGGGAGCTCGGCAGCAAGGTTTGGGCATCCCTGCCAGCAAAGGTAGGATTTAACACCGCCAGGGAATGCAGTGAAGAAGAAATGAGAGGAAATGCCCACCCCCCTCCCAGACCACCCCTGGGCCCACCCACAAATGGACCTGCCTATAGCCCTGCTTGCAACATGGCTGGATAGTGCCAGTATTCGGGGGCACTGCCCAGTTAAGTGCTGCTGGATATCGCAGATAGCTGGCCAGGTTAAATCACTTTGAAAATTGGTTGACTGGAGAAGTTACTAAATAAAACCAGATCCAGTGCTTAATATGATTTAGAAAAATGCAGCTTAAAGTCATAAAGTAGTTGTCCCTGAGCATGACCTACATTTAGGAATTTTGAATTCTCTTCCAGTCTCTGAATCTCTGGAATGAATGAGTTTAGTCCACACTCATATTGACTGTTTCAGGCTACATCCTCTCCTCTCTGGCTCCTTCGTGTGGACTAAGATTTATGCACAGGTCCTTTGTCTTTTCATTTGGCCGTCTCTACTCGCACCTCCTGCAGTTTTCTACTTCTCACTCATCTTCAGGGTCCTTTCTGGGTGACTCATCAGGTGGATCAGGTATGGTTTTACCTGCTTTCTCCCAGTAATCATCTCCCCTCTCCTCTGTGTTCCTCACAGGCCTCTGATCTTTCTTTGCTTGAGGCTGGCAAAAGTCGCATCTCTCAGCCACCTTACCTTGTGTACTCCTAGTACCACTGTATTCTCTAGCATCCAATTCCCAGAAAGAGGAAAATAGACACATTTCATCCAACAGCTGTTCCCACTGTACCCTCCAGAATGCCTCTATTCTCCTCCCCTGGATCCTTATAGGGAATCCATTTAGAAAATTCCTAGGATTTCATAGCTCTGTATTGATGCAAGGGCGAGTGGCACCCCTGAACGATCAGTGTAAAAACATATCCGCTGCTTGTCAGGGTGCTTAATGACCCCTGCTAACATGTCTAACAATAACAGTATGATTTTTAGTATCCTGGAGTTTCCTGAATGAGGGCTGGACCAGGATACTGTTCATCTCAAGAATCCTACAGAGAGAAAGTGGCAGTCACACAGGACCTTCCACGCAAAAGCAGAGTCAACCTCATATCTGAGGGACTGCCTGCTAGGATTAGTATGGCTGTCATAGCAACTGAGCAGAAGAGAGAGAGAGAGAGACCCTCCTAAAAAGCTCTGCATTGCCTCTCTGTCCAGAACTGGGAGGTTGAGCAGCAGGAGCAGAGTGTGGATACTCTACCAGACTTGAGACCTGGGCTTGTGGAGAGCAGCGGACCATGCCACAGGACTGACTCATAGATACTAACAGGTGCTCATCTGTGGAAGAAAATATGACTGGATATGAGGACCAAACCAGGAAAGTAGAATGAGTTTTTGGTCCTCAGATCTCTACTACTGAGTATTGCTCACAAGGGCTGGAGAGTGAAGCATGGAGCACAGCTTAGAGAGACAAGTAAACTATTGGGCTCATTTTCAAAGGAGAAAAATGTCTAAAAAGTGGCATAAATCTGCATTTGGACATCCAAAATTGGTATTTTCAAAACCAAATTTTCGATGTTTTTCTATGAAGTCCACCGGAAGTGCGTTCATATCACAAGGGGGCGTGTCGGGAATGTTAAGGGCGGGATCTGGGCGTTCCTAATATTTGGATGTTTTCCAGTCATAATGGAACAAAACAAAACTGTCCAGGACTAAAACTAAAGTCCAAACAAAAAAACAGCACCACGGGCCTTTAAAATGGAACAAAGTTCTTTAATGAATGAGCCTTGACCCGACACGGGCCGTGTTTCGGTGACTAGCACCTGCGTCAGGGGTCACAGTGATGACGTGGAAAACTTGGGGAATAACTCGAATATTTTCATCTACAATATTCCTTACCCCACGTCTCACGTAGCAAAAGTTATAAAGCACCAAGGCACCTTCACTTTCTGTATCCAAATGGATGAAAAAGACATTTTGAGCTAGGCCTGTTTTTATAATGACCACTGGAGGGAATCAGGGATGACTTTCCCTTACTCCCCCAGTGGTTACTGACCCCTCCCCTCCCACCCCAAACCCCAACCCATGATTAAAAACATTCCTTGCTAGCCTCAGATGTAATCCAGAGGTTCATTAGAGCAGCATGTCGGTCTCTGTAGTCTAGTGGTGGGTGCAGTGCACTATAGACAGGTGGACCCAGGCCCATACCTCCCCCCTTACCTGTTACACTTGTGGTTGAAACTGTGAGGCCTCCAAAACTCATCAGAAAACCACTGTATCCACATATAGGTGACCTCTTCACCCATAAGGGTGATTGCAGTGGTGTACAGTTGGGGGTAGTGAGTTTTGGGTGGGTGTTAGGGAGCTCAGCAGACAAGATAAGGGAACAATGGTGAGATGTGTACCTGGGAGCATTTATTTGAAGTCTACTGCACTGCCCCCTAGGGTGCACCATTGCTCTCCTGGGATGTCTGTGTGGCCAGTCTGCTAAGAATGCTGGTTCCTCCTACATCCCAATGGCTTGATTTTCTGCATTTTTCACTTGGACTATTTTTTATTTTAACGGACCAAAAAGATAAACGCACAGAGCACAAATACATCTAGCAAATAGCCAGTCTTAAAAAAATATATATATATTTTTTCTGTTTTGAAAATGGCTACATTCCCCACTTTAGCAAAACAGCCAAAGTTGGACTTAGACGTCATATTGAAAATAGCCCTCCACTTGTCCTTTCACTGGTTCAGCACAGACCTGTGAATGACGATCAAGACAAAGCATTCCTTTCCACTCTTATCTGTATACGAGTCTCATATCTTCCAAACATTAGCATGTAGATAGCCAGACCTGTCCCATCCAGCCCTATTTTAATCTTTTGTAAAGAACACCTTAAAAAGGCAATCTAAATGCAACTTGGATCAAATTAAAATTATTTTTATTACAAAAATATAAACCGTATTATAACAAAGTAGAAAAGCAGATCTAGATTAAATCATTTTCAGGGTAAGACTTCACAGTGCAGATATCTTCATTATCTTTTCTTGAGTGTGTATAGAAAACCACACAGCACACACAGTAGTACAGAGAAAGGGACTGAATTGGCATGTGGGAAACTTTAAAGCACTTTGCCGACTCTGATGTCCATCTGCTTTCAAACTAATATTTTCTTCATATGTTAACTATGTGACTTATTTGTGTTACCGATATGTCCCAATGCAAATGTGTTCTCACCACAGTGGGACACTGATTTCCTTATGACAGTTCATACCCACAGGAAAAATTATTATTATTAAAAACATACACACAGATTTTAGTTAAGTGAGCAGTTCTCTCACCAAGGAACAATTCTACCACCACAAAGAGCCAGGAGCTCAGGTTCTGGAAACTGAGCTCCGTCAGTAATCCCTTCCGTGAGAGCTATTTATAACGAGTCCGGGGAAGACTTCAGTCTAAGTACCAGGAAACCATTATCACACTGAGTCAGCTGACAAACATATTGGGCTTTGACCTGTCTCCTCAATAACTGCCATACAAACGGAGAAAGCACAGCAGTGGGGCTACAGATTTGTCTTCTAGGCTTCATTCAGAGGAGCTGATGGTGGATGCCTCTGTCGCTGTAGCCTCATTAGTAGCATGAACAGGGTGCCCTTGACTGGAGATTCAGGTGGAACTCTTCAGGACCCTCAACAGATTTCTTCTGCACTACAACTGTTTAAAGCAAATGGAGCAGCTAAATTATCTTTCGGAAAAGTCTTAATGCGCTTGGGTGAAGACTCTGTGCCCACCAGCTAAAAGGGTCACAGGCAGAACAGACTGAGGCACTAAAACCATCATGCTGGAATCACTTCTTCCTTGTCTGCTCCATCTTGCGTGAAAAGCTCCATCATCTCCTTACAGTCTGGGTCAACGAGATCCGAGGGTTTCTCACCTTCATTGTTTGTTACATCCAATTTGGCTCCAAGAGAGATGAGGTATCTAGAACAGGAAGAGGGAAACATTAAAGCAAAACACAAGGACACCCATGTCACAACTAAAGGGCTGCAACTTGAGGAGGCTTAAATTGCTGAGATCCAAGCAGGCACGGAAAGGACATTACTTTGAGAGCATGATTAAGAGTATAAATACCATACTGGTTAAGACCAAAGGTCTATGAAAAGTCCAGTATCCTCTTCCACTAGTAATTAATCCAGGTCAGAGTAGATTAATTCCTTGTTACTTACAGGGATAAGCCATGCCTTTCCCCAAGTCTAGTTGGCTAATCATGGTTTATTGACCTGTTCTCCACAAACCTGTCTACAGTACATTAGCAACTTTCCCCGCATCTTCCAGCAACAAATTCCACAACTTATTTGTGCACTGAATGAAGAAACTACTTCTTTCAATTAAGTTTCAAAAGTACTCCCTATTAGCTTCATGGCGTGTCTCCTACTCTCAATTAGCGTTTGAAAGTAAATCAGCATTCCCTTGTTATCTTTCCCACCACATTCGTGAGTTTATACACATCTATCATCTTTTCTCCAAGCTGCATGTGGAAGAGGGAGGATTTATGAGTACACAACCCTGGATGTCCCACATTTCAACTTTCTACCTAAAATCATACATTTGACTTCCAGAACCTCCCTCCCTCCCTATCCTGTCACTGGTACTCATGTACCATCACTGGCTCCTCCCTAGCATGGTCTAAAATCCCATCTAGGTAACACGTGAAGTCCACCACCTTCACACCAGGCAAGCAAGTTACCAGTCTTATTTACTTAGTTAATGCATTTGACATACCGCTGAAGCCTACAGATAGGCATAGAGCGAGCGGTTCACTCAGAAATATCTGTACAGGTCTTTTGTGTCCCAAATGGGTTCACAATCTAAGTATTATTTGTATCTGGCAGCCTCTGACAATGTTTTTATAGGGAAGTTGGGTTTATTACATTGCCCGACATAGTACCAAGCTGATCTCTGCTAAGAGCAGGGCTTTTTTTGAGGGGGTATTTGGGGGTACTGAGTACCGGCACCTTTTCCATTGTCTGCTAAAATTGACCCATGAACCTCAAGTTTTAATGAAAGAGGTCAAGCTCTACACACCAATTCTGCCTTGTCATAGATTCTGTGACTGGTTGCAGGGGGCCTGGCTATTGTGGGGTGGGTCCCTTAGTGATCACCCCACCCCCTGAAGGGTGGCCTGGCATTTGAGTACCGGCACCTTTTTCGCTAGAAAACATGCACTGGCTAAGAGAAGCATACCTGGCTATGTCAGCATGGTTATCGCTGCAGGCCATGTGCAGGGGAGTCCAGCCGTTCTCATCTTGCTGGTGAATGTCTGCACCATATTTAACCAATAGTTTCACGCATTCTAGGTTTCCTGCCAGCACAGCCTCATGCAGGGCAGCCATACCTACAAGAGAAACAAAACCTTTTATTATCAGCGCTGCAAACACATATGTTATAGTAATCTGCCAACAGATGGTTTCTCTTGAGAAGACAATTCTTTCCTTTAGAAATGCAAAAACGCAGTACTTCGAAGGGTCCTGACATCTGAAAAAGATGTGTGTGGGCTTGAAAGCTTATGTATTTGCAAGGAGATTTTTCCTTAACTTCAGCTGTGCTTTACTAGTTAATCTTCAAATCGCTGTGCTTATTTTAGCATGCTTTAAAATTCAAGATTTCTTAACCATCTGGTAAACTATTGGTAGGAGAACTATAAATACTTTAAACTACCTCCCACATATGACTGGCAGTGTTAACCTTTTGGAAGCATCTCAGGAACGTACACTGAGTCCAATACAGGCACCTCTTCAGGAGAATGTGTGATAGAGCTGCTTTGAAAAGTACAGTACACACAGAGTGCTCTCAGGCTTCGTGAGTGAGGCCAGGCAGCCCTGCCCAAGGCTCTTGTTTAGAATCTGAGAAAGAAGCTGTTCAGAAGGTCCAAAGACATTAATACTGAGGAAATGAGCCCCCCACCCCCACCCCCCGTAATCTGAGATTGAACAAAAACACAGCAGAAGAAGCCTCCATGGCTATCAAAGAACACCAGCCACACAGCGGTGACCAACCCACATCAGACAACACTATGAGTCTTTAAAAACTTCTTTTATTCTCAAAATCCAAGACGTTTTAAACATTTGTAGTGTCATCGGATGTGGGTTGGTCATCATTGCTGTGTGTCTAATGCTCCCCTTCCTCTACCATCTTGAAAGCTCCATTTATCCCCGTCCCTGCCATCTACATGAAAAGAAAACACTGTACAAGGACCAAAATGACAGATGTGTAGTTAAAAATATTTGCTTTTCTTTGAAGCCTCTGAAATAATATAGAGGGTGCATGGCAGTACGATGGGTAAATTATCTGGGATGGAACGTGCCCTCTCTTCAGTGGCTAAAAGTATGCAGATAGTTGTAGGATTATATGGCGGGGCGGGGAGGAAGTAGTGTTCAAGACCTTTTCCTACTGGTTGGGCCATTCGGTCTTCTTCTGTGATCAGGAGCTATGCACTGGCAAGGAGGCTCCAATGAGTGAGAGAAGGGGCTCAGTGTGCCAGTGAGAAATTCTTCAAATGAGTGTGACACATTCCTAATGCGAGAGACCCTGGCACTCTGCATGGGAGGAGGGAACAGCCCCATGCTGACTGCCACTACTGGGGCCAGGTCACACAGGAGGTGCAGAGGGATCCCCACTCCTGCATACACAGAATTTGGGAAACATAGTTTAGGGCTGAAGTCTTCCTCCCTCAGATCTGTTGATCAGTGCTAAAGTTCAATTTGAATTCGTTATGTGTGCACAAAGCTGTTGACTTTGTGCTGCTTTGGCATCTGGGCACAAGCAGCAAGGCCAGAAAAATCTAATTCATTAGAAAGAGTATGACTGTCAAAGAGTGTAATAGTTTCTCCACTCTGCCCATCCACAATACCTGCTCAACACTTCTGTTCCTTGCTCTCCATCAAAAACCTTCTTTCGTCCCAGGCCTTTTCTTTTTTTTTTTTTTTTATTCAAATACTCCACTGGGAATCCATTCTACCCAACCTCCCTCCTTTCCATAAATTGCAATTTTATTTCCGAGTTAACCTCTTCCACAAGTCCTTGTTCCAGAGTCTGTTTTCCACTGAAGAGAGCAACCAAAAGAGGGTCCAAATCTTCCGCAAAGCGCACAAGCAACCACAAGAAGAGCAGAAGAAGCCAAAAGGACCAGACTGAAGACCACAAAGAGTAACAGCACCAAAATAATTTTATTAGGACCCTACACAGTCCGTGTTTTGGCCAAATAGGCCTTCCTCAGGGGTCTTCAAATTGACGTATACAGATGTTCCCGTAAAAGCCAATCAAAGTGAAGGATGCTATTGCAATAGCATCCTTCACTTTGACCGGCTTTTACAGGCATTAGTGTCTATGCTCCGTTTCAGATAGCACCAGCGTTTTTGTGCTTATTCTTTCTATCCCCTGTAATTTTGGAGGAACATCTGTATACGTCAATTTGAAGACCCCTGAGGAAGGCCTATTTGGCCAAAAACACGGACCGTGTAGGGTCCTAATAAAATTATTTTGGTGCGGTTACTCTTTGTGGTCTTCAGTCTGGTCCTTTTGGTTTCTTCCACTCTTCTTGTGGTTGCTACCACTGAAGAGAGACCTGGTTCCCATGCATTTATGCTTTGGAGAAGAGAGAGCTGAGGGGGTTATGACAGAGGTCTACAAAATCTTGAGTGGAGTAAAATGGTTACATGTGAATCAGTTGTTTACTCTTTCAAAAGTTACAAAGACAAGGAGACACGCCATGAAGTTATATAGTAGTACTATTAAAATAAGTAGGAGAAATATGTTTTTACTCAACAAAAGCTCTGGAACTCATTGCTGGAGGATGTGGAGCTGTTAGAGTATCTGGGTTTAAAAAAGGTTTGAACAAATTCCTGGAGGAAAAATCCATAAACTGCTAATAAGGAAGACAAGGGGGAAGCCACTGTTGTCCCCGGGATTGGTAGCCTGGAACATTGCTACTCTCTAGGATTCTGAAAGAACTTCTGACCTGGATTGGTCACTGTTGGAAGCAGGATACTGGGTTACATGGCAATTCTTATGTTATTAAATGTCTCTCTAACTCCCCCTTTTCCTCCCTTTACTCTGGAGCAGGGGATTTTCAGCCCAGTTCCTGGGAAACAGTCAGGTTTTCATAATATCTCCAATGAATACGCATTTAGTATAAAATTGTTGTAAATATTATCCAAAATATATATGCAAAAAACATACATGTAACAAACACCAAATAAATATACTTTATTATAACAGAATCAAAATATTCTATTATAAACATCATACAAATCCCCACTAATACCAAAAAGTATTCAACCCCTGGGAAAGGCACAATCAAGGCATGAACTGAACTCAATGCCTTCATGAATAAATCAAACATTAATAAGACAAAGCATAATACTTAACTCGAACAGTCTTAAGATGTTCCATCTATCGTGCACTCTCCCAGATCAAACATTTTTTTTCATCCCCTCTTAAAATCAAAGTCATCATAATCTGAAGAGGTCCTCCATGATAGAACTGAAGTCCAAAGAGCAAAATAGCTGTCAGTGTTTCATAAACAAAATGCTCAATGCCAAGATCTGTGGCTCAAAATTTCAAATATGCTTCTGGTGAACTGTAATTCATCCACAGATACTGCCCTGCTGCAAATGCTGCATTCAAACCTTCAAAATAGACACAGCTAAGTTTGTTTCTTCCAGAAAAAAAAAAACTATTAAACGAAGGATTTTAATTAAAATAACGCCTCTGTCTCGATGAATATGGAAGCAGTGCATTCAGATCTCTCATATGCATATTTATTGTGGATATCCTGAAAACCTGACTGGTTGGGAATACTTTAACCTTTCAAACACTTAACGATGACAATCCATAAAATGAATGACCAGAAAATTGAAAATAAATCATGCAAAGTATTTTTCATGCAGTACAAGACATAAGACAAGGTCAATGTGAATAACACAGTAGGATTCAGAAATGGTTTGGACAAGTTCCTGGAGAAAAAGTCCATAAATTATCCACATACACTTGGAAGAGTCTTTGCTTATCCCTTGAAATGAGCTACAAGTTAAAAAAAAAATACATCTACTGGGTATGTAAGATTCACATGGACTAGTCACTGTTGATAGATCGTGGTCTCATTTAGCATGACCTTTGCGTTCTTGGGGGTTGAAGGATGTTTCGAGAGTCACTGCTCTAGATCACTCGTCAAGCTTCATGATTGCTCCTGTTTTACAGACCTTCCAGGGTGTCAACCCTGCTACAAATTTTGGATTCATAATCACTGAAAACTTTTCCACTAGACTTTCCCCAATATTACTTATCAAAATGATGAAAAGAATCTCTAACACCCCTTCACTTGGAATGAACTTCTGTTATTACCCTTTGCTGCTCCCACTCAACCAGTTTCTAACCCACTCAGTCCTTGTTGGGTCCACTCAAAGGCTACTCAGTTTATATATAATTCACTTATCAGGGATCTGTTTCTACATCCAGCACACAGAAACCAAGGGCACAAGTGAGCTCTGAACATTTTACAGAGATTCTAATGGCAACAGATGGATTCAATTGGGATTCTCGCAGTGAAGCACCTAAGACTGTCAAATGCTGGTTGAGCCCTTAGGAGCAGAAATGGGTTTCAAGCTGCCAGAAGCTAATGTTCTTTCCTGCCTTACCTGACAAGTAGATGGTGTCCAAGGTGACCTTCCTGGCCCGTATAAATCTGCCCACCTGTTCCAAATCCCCCTGCCGAATGTGATCCTGGAACACAATATCATTGGGAAAATGTACAGTGCGAGCAGCTTTGAACCTTACTGAGGCACCATGCCTTGGTCTTCGAGCTGGATAATACTTCATCGCAGGAGCAGGGGATGGGACGGCACAAATTATGGCCCCAGCAACTGTCACTACAAAGTCAACGAGATCTCTAAAGGATCAGCTAGCTCACGTCTGTACCAAGCTCAGTTCAGTTTCAAGTATCAGAACACTTGTCTGCCTATGACTTGCAACAGATACATTCTTGATAGTGGTAATTTTGTAAGAAAGCTTTCAGGATTCTTCAGTCACATTAGCAGGTTGGGAAGGGGGTTATTCCTTCATAGAAGCTTCTCATGACTGCAAGATCTCAGAACACAACTCCTTTTATAACCCCCACCCTACCCCACCCAAAACACTATTTTCAGAAATCTCACCTCATAGCTGCCTGGCAGGAGTTGTCCAATAGACACTTTCCAGCACAAGTTAAGGGCTCAGTTTACAGATCAACTGATGGAAAACCCAGCTGTCACTCTGCACATTTTACAGAGGGGGCTGGACCCCGTGCTTGTCATGGGTTGCAGTAAACACCCACAAATCATCTCACCAAAACCAGGCTCATTTGTGCAATTGTAGAAAAAGAATAATTATGACTAGATTTAATCTGTAGGTTTGGCTTTTCAAATTCCCACCTCTCAGCTCCAATACCTTCTTCATAGCTCTGAAACCAACATAGTAGAGCTGAAATAAAAGTACTTCCTTTTACTAAGCTGTGGTAAAGATTAAAACGTGCTTATCGCAGGGTGCACTCGGGAGTTCCGAAGTAGGTTTTGCATGTACTACCCCCCACACTAAAAAAAATTATTTCTTTTCATTTGGGAAGCTTGCCAGGTGCCCTTGGCCTAGATTGGCCACTGTCGTGGACAGGATGCTGGGCTCGATGGACCCTTGGTCTTTTCCCAGTGTGGCATTACTTATGTACTTATGTCCTCTACTTGGCTCACTTTTATTACATAGAGCAGTGATTTAACCTATTGTGATGTCATAGTGGCTCATTCCACCAATAAGAGCCAACCTCATTAGTGATGTCACAATGGCTTGATTGTATAGAATGTTTGTACGTTTGGGAAGCTTGCCAGGTGCCCTTGGCCTGGATTGGCCGCTGTCGTGGACAGGATGCTGGGCTCGATGGACCCTTGGTCTTTTCCCAGTGTGGCATTACTTATGTACTTATATGTACTTAGCACTGGGGGCATGTTTGGGGGCAGAGTGGATGCAACTACGCTAATTGGTTAACACATGGGTATTGCCACTGATTAACACAGGGATTAGCGTGTGGGCTCAGGTGCTAATGGGGAAGTTAAGCACGTGGTCATTATTGAAAAAACAGAAAAATGTGCCTTTTACTGTCAGCGTTAAAAGTAGCCTCAGCATGTGTTAAAGACCTGTGTTGGGGTTATCACAGGCCACTTTTTAGAGCTGCAATAGTAAAAGAAGCCCTTTGTGATTTGTCCATATTTATTTATTGATATGGTTTTGCCTCACACATTGTTCAGTTGTAGCTTAAGGAAAGTTACATCGAGGTACAGGAGGTAATTATATCTTGCCTTTTTCTTTTGTCTATGTGTATTTCTTTTCACCCAAACAAAAGCAATAGAACATAGCCATATATTAAGGTGGGCCTTGATAAATTCTTTGAAATGTGGAGCCAGCTACTGCGACCTCTCCCAATATCCCACTTCAACCTCCTTCCCACTCCGTGCCTAAGTTGCTAAGCCTGTTTTTCCATTGTATGTCTATGGGGAGGGGGGGAACATTTAATAAAATCAATCTTAAGTGTGATCCTGTATAGTGCTAGCAGAAGCCAATGGCCTCACATCTTCCCCCCCCCCCCCCCCCCCCCATCAGTAGTACAATGACCATGACCCCTACGAGCTGTACCTGAGGCAGATGACTTGTTTCACATCAAAGTCCAAGTACCCCACTAATCTACCTCATCTGCCCTCATCATGCACCAGTCTGTCTCTCAGCCCCAGTCTCTCAGTCCCCTCCCAGGCAGTCATTCTTCCAATTCCTGATTCCCCCATGCCCTATCTCCACAGCTCCCCCAGCAGGCTTTAATCACCTTTCTACTGTTGTTGCCATGAGACCTTTCATTAGGTTTATGCCAACCTATTCTCGTTGATACGTTGAAACCTTCTGCTCAGTGTGCTGCTGCGGATAAGAAAGCAAATTGAATGTTAGGTATTATTAGGAAAGGAATGGAAAACAAAAATGAGGATGTTATAATGCCTTTGTATTGCTCCATGGTGTGACCGCACCTTGAATATTGTGTTCTAATTCTGGTCGCCACATCTCAAAAAAAGATATAGTGGAATTGGAAAAGGTACAGAGAAGGGTGACGAAAATGATAAAGGGGATGGGACGACTTCCCTATGAGGAAAGGCTAAAGCGGCTGGGGCTCTTCAGCTTGGAGAAAAGGCGGCTGAGGGGAGATATGATAGAGGTCTATAAAATAATGAGTGGAGTTGAACGGGTAGATGTGAAGTGTCTGTTTACACTTTCCAAAAATACTAGGACTAGGGGGCATGCAATGACGCTACAATATAGTAAATTTAAAACAAAATCAGAGAAAATGTTTCTTCACTCAACGTGTAATTAAACCGTGGAATTAGTTGCCAGAGAATGTGGTAAAGGCAGTTAGCTTAGCGGGGTTTTAAAAGGGTCTGGACCGCTTCCTAAAGGAAAAGTCCATAGACCATTATTAAATTGGACTTGGGGAAAATCCACTATTTCTGGGATAAGCAGTATAAAATGTTTTGTACTTTTTTGGGATCTTGCCAGGTATTTGTGACCTGGATTGGCCACTGTTGGAAACAGGATGCTGGACTTGATGGACCTTTGGTCTATCCCAGTATGGCAATACTTACGTATGCCACACAGGGGATGATGCAGAAAGATACTACCTGGTTTACTGGGTGAGCAATGCAAAGAGGTTGAGCATGAGTAAACATGGCTACACATTCCATTAACATGAATGGTAATGCAGTAAAGTGAAGGTACTTTTTCAAATGAAGGAAAACTCTGAAATGAAGGGGCATAGGATGAAGTTAAGTGGAAATAGACTTAGGAGGAATCTAAGAAAATACTCTTTCAGGGAAAAGGTGGTGAATACATGGAATGGCCTCCCAGTGGAGGTCACGGAGACAAGAACTGTGTCAGAATTTAAGAAAGCATGAGACAGGCACATGGGATCCTTTAGGAAAAGGAGTTAGTGGTTGCCGAGGAAGGTAGACTGGATGGGCCATTTGACCCTTCTCTGCCATTGTGTGTTATGTTGCTACTTACCTATAGCAGCTATTCTCCTAGGACAGCAGGCCTTATAAATCTCACAAATTGGTAAGGTAGGTCTGCATTGCTGACCTGGAGCTTGTTAACAAGCTTAAAAATAGGTCTTTGAGGACGAGACACACTCCATCGCACATGCACAAGTGGCTTGAGTGTGAAGCCCATCTAAATCAGCTAGGTGAGATGCATCCATCAGCACTTTCGTAGGCTGTGGAATTTGGAATGGGAGTCCCAGAGTCAAATGGGATCGAATTGTCCAGCAGCGTAGAGACTGAACCAGCTCTGGTATAACTTGGATGACATCCTCTAAGTTCCCCACGGTCTGACACTGCTGGGAAGCTAGGGGTCATTGGGCAATTCTCACATGAAGATGTGCTAAGGGTATTTCATAAACAGTAGAGGCCTTGGGGCCCAACAACTTCAACATCTGCTGAGATGTGACCTGCTGAGATGCGAGATATAGAAACCAGTTAAACACAAAACCTGGATACAAAATATCACGTTGTGGACTCCTGAACCATAAAGCACTAAAGCAGACTGAGGGTCTCTGAACATCTTCCTGCATAGAAAAAGTTCTGTTTCCAGGCGGGGTCACGTGACCCACGCAACTGCGTTCTTCAACACGCTTTCCAAAAATACTAGGACTAGGGGGCATGCGATTAAACTACAGTGTAGTAAATTTAAAACAAATCGGAGAAAATGTTTCTTCACTCAACGTGTAATTAAACTCTGGAATTCATTGCCGGAGAATGTAGTGAAGGCGGTTAGCTTAGCAGAGTTTAAAAAGGGGTTGGACGGTTTCCTAAAGGACAAGTCCATAAACCGCTACTAAACGGACTTGGAAAAATCCAAAATTCCAGGAATAACATGTATAGAATGTTTGTACATTTGGGAAGCTTGCCAGGTGCCCTTGGCCTGGATTGGCCGCTGTCGTGGACAAGATGCTGGGCTCGATGGACCCTTGGTCTTTTCCCAGTGTGGCATTACTTATGTACTTAAGCAAGTCTTTACCACTATTTAAACGTGTACAGCAGTAGCGCTCATGCTGCTGCGGCGTGCGTGTCGGACGCATGCCGGAGGAGCACACCTGAGAGACAATATCTGTTGATTTTGAAATGACATGTCCTATGGGGGACCGATGATATCTTCTAGACTGTCAGTCACAGTGAGAACTCACGAGCAGGAAAAGTGCTGGTTACAACGAAGTTTTCGATTTCCACTCAAGGAAAGCAAGTTAAGTTGGATAAATATTGATGAGAACTTATGTGGTTGATGATGAGGAAATACAGCTAGTGATTAAGAGACTTATTGACCACAGTATTAATGGTCCATCAAATGATCGTAATCTTTTCAGCATTGTTTGCCTGCATGTTTGATTAACAACGTGGGATGACTGGACGGTCAGAAGTTTAGTTATGTAATTGAGTTGTTTACATCCTTAGCAATAGAAGAATTTAGATCTGAGCACTTTGGTGAATAAATTGTTAAAAATTGACATCCTTCCTCTTGTTTTTTTAGCTACAGAGGTTTTCTTCCAATTATATTGTTCTTGGAAGTTTTTACTCTGTTTTTTTTTTTCGGAGGTTGGTGGAGCCTATGATATTAGCCAATACAGTGGTGTCCTAAGTTGTTGGTACCCTGGGCTTTTGAGGCTTATTTTATTAATTAAAGTTTATTTATATATTTGATCCCGAAGTGCCCAGTCTAAAGATATAATACAGAGTGTTTTTGGAGGTAGTATCTATTTGAGATACCATCATTGACATCAATTCAGAACATAGGAGCCAACTTTTCAAAATTTTTGGGGGTGCTAAGCCCAATGGAAATGACCCCTCCCTGGACACATACAAGGAATTTTCTCAATATTGGGGGTGCTCAAGCACCCACAGAGTCGGCTCCAATGATTCAGAACATGTTAGTGCATCTTTCAAAGAAACCAGGGTTCTAGCTTCTCTACCAGGGAGCACCGAAGCATAGTCCCTAGAACTCATGGCTCTTTTGAGCATGGATTCCACCACCAGGGAATGAGGAGGCAACTGGGGCCTATCAAAGCCAGGGGAATATTGAATTCAGTCCATGGTGTCAATCTTCTCAGGGAGGAGAGGGACTAACAGAGGGAAATCCCAGTTCTTCACTTGAATGTCCCATAAGATCTCGTGAAGCAAAACAGTCACAGCCTCTCTAGGAGAAGAGTTGTAGTCCAGGATCTCGAACATCTTAACCCTCGGTTTATCCTCCACTTCCAAAGGAAATGGGATGGCAGCTTCCATCTCCTTTACAAAAAAAATGGGAAGGAAAAGCTCTCAGGTGGAGACTTCCTCCTTTCCTGTGGAGGGGAGGAATCAGATGGGATACCATAGAACTCCTCCTATAAGAAATACCGTGAATCCTCTTCTGAATCCCATGAGCAGTCCTCATCGGTGTCACTTGGTGAATGCCAAGTGGCTGCCTAGCATATCTTTCATTAAAGGGGAACATAAATAGTGAACACAGCACTTGCACAATACGTTGTAATTAAACTTCAATGAATCATGTGGTCTCATGGGAGGGCCAAGACTGAGCCTACCTCGACGTAGAGGGACTATGACCCTGAGAAGGGCATTAATGTGAAGCTTCCTCCACCATTGTCAAAGGTGTGCCAACACAGGTGGCAGTTGACACCGAGACTGCAAGGGGCATCGGAGACCTCACCACAGGCTGATGGCCATGCAGGACTGCAGCAAGAACCCTGCCAAAAGCTCAGGGGGCAAGGCCCAGATGTGCTCATCGAGGGCCAACATTGGGAAAGGCTGGGGTGCTGGTGTAGAAGCAGGCTTGCGGGATCAAAGTGGGTGCCTGGTCCTGGCTGTGTGAAGACCCATGCGTCAGCACCTCCTGTATAGAGGGGGAGTGGTCCTCCCGGCACCGACGCTTATTGGAGACCAGTGAAATCCTCAGTGCCCTGGAACTCCCAGGACCATGCATTGAGGGGAATCAATGACAATGCTTATTCTGATGCTTGCCATTGATGCTCGTTGGTGCTAACGTGGACGATGTTGAGTCCTCCTGTCACCTTGGGGTTAGGTCCAACACCGATCTGTCCCAGGGGGGGCCTACATAGTGGCTGGTGTTGAGGCAGGTGGAGACCCACAGTCACTTCCAGTGTGAAAGGGTCTCGCACCCATATGGACCAATGCACCCGATGCAACACCTGATGCCAAAAACACCGACATCAAGGCTTCAGCCCTGGCTCAAAAAATGGGAAATGGGACTTGATATACTGCCTTTGAGGGTTTTGCACCTACATTGAAAGCGGTTTACATATATTCAGGTACTTATTTTGTACCATAGGCAATGGAGGGTTAAGTGACTTGCCCAGAGTCACAAGGAGCTGCAGTGGGAATCTAACTCAGTTCCCCAGGATCAAGGTCCGCTGCACTAACGACTAGGTACTCCTCCACTAAAATTTTTTCTCTCTGAGCCTCTGGCCAAGTGTGTTCTCTTCTTCACATGAAGCCCGAGAATATAGTTTGCAGGGGTATGATCAGGCCCCAAACACTGCAGACACCGAGAATGGGTGTCCTTGCCAGAGATGGTCTTGTTGCACCAAGAGCAGCACTTAAAGTCACTGGGTAACCTTCAATGACATGAAAGGAAAAACAACCATGGCCAAATCAAACGACTTAATGGTGCTAAACAAAAGGAAGAGCATCAAAAAAGAGAAAAGGGAAATACCTAACTGGAGCTCAGGCCTAAACACAGCCCAGTGAGTGCGGTAAAAACAAAGAAAACTTAGAAAAACAGATGGAGGAGTGGCCTAGTGGTTAGGGTGGTGGACTTTGGTCCTGGGGAACTGAGTTCAATTCCTGGCACAGGCAGCTCCTTGTGACTCTGGGCAAGTCACTTAACCCTCCATTGCCTCATGTAAGCCGCATTGAGCCTGCCATGAGTGGGAAAGTGCAGGGTACAAATGTAACGAAAAAAAAAAAGAAAGCACAAAAAGATCAATTGAACCAGCTGCAAGGAATGGATATATGACACGTCCTCTCCTCACTCTAGACTCACAACGCAGATCTGTGTTACCCATTTGTGAGAATTATAGGCCTGCTGGTCCTCAGAGAATTAATTTTATTTTATTCTCTATGCTGATGACTCCCAAATCTACCTTTCTACCCCTGATATCTCACCTTGCATCCAAACCAAAGTTTCAGCGTGCTTGTCTGACATTGCTGTCTGGATGTCTCAACGCCACCTGAAATTAAATATGACCAAAACTGAGCTTCTCATTTTCTCCCCCAAACCCACCTCCCCGCTCCCCCCGTTTTCTATTTCTGTTGATGGCTCTCTCATTCTCCCTGTCTCCTCAGCTCGAAAGCTTGGGGTCATCTTTGACTCTTCTCTGATCATATCCAGTAGATTGCCAAGAACTGTCTTTTCTTTCTTTACAACATCCGTAAAATCCGCCCCTTTCTTTCCGAGCACTCTACCAAAACCCTCATCCACACCCTTGTCACCTCTCGTTTAGACTACTGCAATCTGCTTCTTGCTGGCCTCCCACTTAGTCACCTCTCCCCTCTCCAGTCGGTTCAAAACTCTGCTGCCCATCTCGTCTTCTGCCAGGGTCGCTTTACTCATACTACCCCTCTCCTCAAGACCCTTCACTGGCTCCCTATCCGTTTTCGCATCCTGTTCAAACTTCTTCTACTAACCTATAAATGTACTCACTCTGCTGCTCCCCAGTATATCTCCACACTCGTCCTTCCCTACACCCCTTCCCGTGCACTCCGCTCCATGGATAAATCCTTCTTATCTGTCCCCTTCTCCACTACTGCCAACTCCAGACTTCGCGCCTTCTGTCTTGCTGCACCCTACGCCTGGAATAAACTTCCTGAGGCCCTACGTCTTGCCCCATCCTTGGCCACCTTTAAATCTAGACTGAAAGCCCACCTCTTTAACATTGCTTTTGACTCATAACCACTCGCCTCCACCTACCCTCCTCTCTTCCTTCCCGTACACATTAATTGATTTAATTACTTTATTTTTTGTCTATTAGATTGTAAGCTCTTTGAGCAGGGACTGTCTTTCTTCTATGTTTGTGCAGCGCTGCGTACACCTTGTAGCGCTATAGAAATGTTAAATAGTAGTAGTAGTAGTAGCATTTGTATCCCACATTTTCCCACCTCTTTGCAGGCTCAATGTGGCTTACATACTACCATAATCGGCGTTAACCGATCCGGTATGAACAAATACAAGTTGCGAGTAATATCAAGGTGATAGAATGGTAGAGTTCTCCAGCAATGCAGAGACAGAAAAAAGGCCTCAACATCACAAAAAGTTTGTTGCGAGGTCCAGAGCAGCATAGCATAGAAGGGTTGTTTGAGAGCAGTGGGTACCTAGTGCCACTAGATGCAGATTTGCCCAACAGGGTTGATCCAGTCCTGGCTGTTGCATTGCAGGGACTTGTGGTTCTAATTTCCTAATTGGATTCCTAAGAAATGCAAAGCTACAAAGTCCCTGCATGCATTGGAGTAAGCCTGAGACTGGATCAACCCTGTTAGGTGAATACGGATCTAGTTAGCAACCCTAGGCACCCCCTCTCTCCTAACTTGACTCCGCTGCCCCAAATAGCTTTTCTATATTGATCCTTGAGATTTAGTGGCGCCCCTGTCCCATCCAACCAACACCCCTTTCCCCAACTGTAAATCCTTGGTGTCTAGGTTATCCTCCCACCCTCCATTTCTCTCTAAGGCATATCTTAGCAGAGGGATGTACAATGGCCACTCACTCCTGCCTATTGTGTCTCCAGCTTGAAAAATGGTGACAAGTAGCAATTTCCTTATTTGGCAGACTGACCCTGCCTAGAAAATCCCAGGATGCCCCACGCAGGGTCAAGTGTCACCAAGATGGTGGTGCCAGAGGCAGGAGCAAATGGATATTGCTCCCACCTTTGTTAAGGTACGCCTTGGGGGAGCTGAGGGGAGGGGGGGGGTGGAAGGGTAATTGACAGATTTTTAATTTCAGGGGTAGGGGGTTAGGGACAGGCATTTTGCCAGCGGCTTTTAAAAATGTATTTCTTTAATGTCCCCATTCTCATCAATGCATGAGCTCACACACTGACAGAACAGCAACATTGTGCAATGAGTTGTGGATTACCACTGCAGTTTTAACATGGCGGTATCTGCATATTCATTGCTTAAAGCATGCCATGGTATTTTTTGCTCAGCTCACTAATTTCATCAGAAGCAGCTGCACACTGAACCAGCTCTACCACATGGCTTTCTGCTTTGGCTGCACAGTTTACGAACTCTAGTGCAAGTCTCACTAGACATACCCCTAAACAATCCTAGCTTTTTTTTTCCAGCAGCAGCGTGAATTCCTTGGCACCAAGGTTCAAGTTTTAGGCACTGGGGGCAACCCGGTGCCCAAGATTTGTTGAGCCCGGCCTTAAGAGCAAGATTTACTAGAAGGAGTTTCCTTCAGGATTGCAAAGGTTGGTCATGTTTCAAAAAACAGTGTTAACCGAATGCCAAGTGGCTGCCTAGCATATCTTTCATTAAAGGGGAACACAAATGGTGAACACAGCACTTGCACAATACGTTGTAATTAAACTTCGATGAATCATGTGGTCTCTTATATTAGAGTCCATCCTTTTCCATCTGAATGCTACCAAAACCATTAGACTACAACAATCTACAGCCCATAGTTCTCCCACTGAACAATACATCCTCATGTCAGTTGATTAAAAAATTCAGCTACACAATTTATCTTTAAGTGGTAACCAGTGCAGAATCCCCATTCCCAAATCACTACATTGACCCTTTTGCAGATCTCCACACTTCCTCCACTCAGCAGCAGGGCTCCTCTCCCCATTTGTGCCCTTCTCCTCCATTACCAGGTCTGACCTTTCCACTTTGCTGTACTGTGCTGCTTAGAATAGCTTTGAGTACATGCATTACTTCCATTACCAGGTCTGGCCTTTCCACGTTGTTGTGCTTAGAATAGTTTAGAGCATATGCACCTTGCTCCCACCCTGGGAATAATGAAATCCAAGCCTAAAATCTAACTTTGATGAGTGGTTAGTGTGGTGGACTTTGGTCCTGGGGAACTGGGTTCGATTCCCACTGCAGGCACCGGCAGCTCCTTGTGACTCTGGGCAAGTCACTTAACCCTCCATTGCCCCAGGTACAAATAAGTACCTGTATATAATATGTAAGCCGCATTGAGCCTGCTATGAGTGGGAAAGCGCGGGGTACAAATGTAAGAAGAAAAAAAAAAAAAAAAAAAAAGATACACAAATCTTAAAGCTTTGCTCTCGCTGACATTCCTTAATCATCACTTCCCCAACTGTAAAGGTCTAAAATACAAACTAATGCATGCGTCAACCTTCTCCTAACTGAGCACACAATTCTGGAACGCACTGCCGCGGAACTTAAAAACGCTCTATGAACTAACTAACTTCCACAAATTACTGAAGACTCATCTCTTTAACAAGGCTTACCACAAAGACCAACAGATGTGAACTCTTATACAAATATCCAGAAATGCCTTGCTATATATGTTAGTTATGTTACTAGTATGTTTTTTTGTCATTATCGTGTTATCAAGACCCTTCTGTAAGCTAAATGTATACTTTCATAAATGTTGCCACTACTCATGATCTATTGTAAGCCACATTGAGTCTCAAAGAGGTGGGAATATGTGGGATACAAATGCAATAAAATAAATAAATAAAATTGTACTAAATATGTTTCCTGAAGCATCTTATGCTCCACAGTGCAAAGAAATAGGTTAGCAGTGGCAGAAAGTAAGTCCTTCCTTAAAGGAAGCTATGTGATACAAGGTTCCATGCTAGGACCCACCGACCAGGAAAAGGATCTAGGAGTCATCGCTGATGATACTTTGAAACCCTCTGCTCAGTGTGTTACTGCTGCGGCAAAGAAAGCAAATAGTATGTTATGCCTTTGTATCTCTCCATGGTGCGACCACACCTTGAGTACTCTGTGCAATTCTGGTCACCGCATCTCAAAAAAGATACAGTGGAATTAGAAAAGGTACAGAGAAGGGCGACAAAAATGGTAAAGGGGATGGGACGACTTCCCTATGAAGAAAGGCTTAAACGGCTCAGTCTCTTCAGCTTGGAGAAGACAGGTGAAGGGAGGTATGATAGAGGTATATATATAAAACACGGAGTGGAATCGATAGATGTGAATAGCTTGTTTACTCTTTCCAAAAATACTAGGACTAGGGGACACCCAATGAAGCTAAGTAGTAAATTTAAAATGAATCAGAGAAAATATTTATTCATTCAACCTGTAAACTCTGAATTCATTGCCAGAGAATGTAGTAAAAGCAGTTAGCTTAGTGGGGTTTAAAAAAAGGTTTGAATGGCTTCCTAAAAGAAAAGTCTATAAGCCATTATTAAAATGGACTTAGGAAAATCCGCTGCTTATTTCTGGGATAAGCAGCATAAAATGTTTTGTACTTTTTTTGGGATCTTGCCAGGTATTTGTGATCTGTATTGGCCACTGTTGGAAACAGGATGCTGGGCTTGATGGACCTTCGGTCTGTCTCACTATGGCAATACTTATGTACTTATAAGTACTTAGAGCAGCGCAGGAAACCAGCATCCAACCTCTGTATAAAGAGTTCATATTCAAGTTGTACAGAAACTGATAGCTCACGTAAGCAGAATTTTAAAGAGAGAAAAATGCATCCACTCAATTCTTCCTCCCACATAAAACAAAGGAAAGCATGGCTGATAAAAATGTTCATAAAAACAAGCCTCCCCCCATACTGATCTACTACTAAGTGTATAGAGGCAGGTACTTTCTCTGTCACTAGCAGGCTCACAATCTAAGGTGGGGGGGAGGGAGTTTGTACCTGGGGCAATGGAGGCTGAAGTGACTTGCCTAGGATCACAAGAAGCTGCAGTGAGAATTGAACCCAGATTCCCAGGATCTCAGCTCACTGTGCTAATCATTAGGCTACTCCTCCACTCCCCCATAACATTAACAGATGAATGCACAGTATACATATTCCACACATGGGTAAAAGTTATTTTTTTGTAACCATTGAGGATCCACCAGATGCAGGGCCACATTATGAAGATACAAAGGGTGAGAAGGCTGTGGAGACCATTAGGGTGGTTCAAGAGAATGGTTGGGTAGCTCCTGAAGCATAGGTGCACCCCAGACAATTGCAACACAGCCACAGTGTCTTACACAAAATGTTTCAAAAGTCAAGAACATTGAAAAGGTTTCTTGAAATGCTGAAAGCAACACCGCAGAGGGGGCTGGGTTAATAGATCCAAGTTTCCAGGTTTATTAAAAAACTTAATATCCCACCCATTGTAATACATTTGAGCGGCTTGCAATCTTTAAGTTAAATAGTCAGCAAAAGGGAGGGAGGGGAGATAAAAGTGGAAAATACAATGTCCCATTTTTGCCGTTTCAAGAGAAAGGCAGTTTCATAGACTCGAGCAACACTGTCAGAGTCGTCGTTGTCAACGTCCATGCCTTGCTCGTCAGTGCCCTGTTCCTCCTTCTAAAATTACCTGCAGTTCCAGTCAGTGACCTGTGGGGGTCACTGTAGAGTGGTGAACTTGAGGCCAAGCTGGTGATATCAGAACTGGGCACTTCTTAAGCTGGTTTCTGAGTGTACTCAAGGTTCTAGCAATTATCCTTGACTAAGCCCAGGCCTGCCTGGGGCTCTGCTAGTTCCAACTTCGGTTTCTTTGCAAGGCTGTGGCCTGAAGCTCTGCTACAGCTTTCTCCTTATGCTGTGTTCCAGAGGAAGTCTGCCTCCAAGCCTGGTAGTCCTGATGAGTAAAAGCTTTGCCTTCAGCTTTCACCTTTACTTTTGTCCAGTGAAGCCTGCCTGTGAGTCCAGAGCCTTCTCTACCTCAGCTGAGTTTCCTGTCGCCCACAGTGAGTCCTTAGTCACTATATGCAGCGAGTGGCTTTGTGGCCTGGATGACAGGTAGTGCTGCAGGTGCAGCGGCTGAGGCCACATCTCAAGGCATCTCTGGACAAGAGAGCGGTGCTTGGAGCACACAGGGGTCCGTGTGGGCTGTTCCTGGCCCTTGGTTGCTGTGCTGGGCCATGTAGTCTTCTGCCTTGAGAGCACTGGCTCAGGTTTGGCTTCTTCACCTTGCCTGCCTTGGGAGCATTTGGCTCAGGCGCCTCAGTGACTGTTTGCTTGTCTTTGGTGACATCCTTAGTCTTCTGTGAGCGGAGTGACCCACTCTTGCCTCTACCTGCAGTGCAGGTCCTCAAGAGACTTTCTTTTCCCTTTGTTTTGCGTCTGATTTTGAGGGAGGCTGCTTATGTTTTATTTCCCTATACAGCTAGGCTGTTCGACTTTACCTTATTCTATGTTTTATGTTTGCCTTGCTTCAGCTAGGTTCGACTGTATAGCTAGGCTGCCTGTTTTCTTTTCTGTGCCGTTTGGCTACCCTTTTAGCCTTGTGTTTTTTGCTACTACTAAAGCTGCCTCAGTTCATCTCCACTTGTGGTCCAGTCCAGACCAGTTCTTGGGAGTACTCTTAGTTCTGAGGGGACTCTGTCTACCCAGAGGTGGTTGAGTGATTCTCATGCGGACACCTCTGGGCCAAGGCCTCACAAACGTCAAACACTCCATCTTGACCTTCTACTGGAATGACTACTAGCACAGAAGTTAGTCAAATAGGTTTTAAGACCTGTTTGAACAGGGAATGTTCTAGGTGTAGACAGAGTGGAAGAATGTTCCATCAAGTCTATCCACTGATGCTAAAAATGGAATTCCTGATAGTGTTGTGAGCAGATATGACAAAAGCTCAGTATGATAAATTGATTTTGTTGGAGAGACCTGAGAGAGCTTGTGGGCTGATAAGGGTAAACCAGTATGATGGATTTTATGAACCAGGAATAGATCTAAAATGTTTCTATGTGAGACAGGTAACTAATGAGCTTTTTACAAAAATTATTCATTTATAGATTTTAAACATACAAGTAGAACACTCGCATAAGAAAAACAGTGAAAGCTTCTTTCCAACTTAAGTATAAATCTATAAGAAGGCAATAAACTATTGCCAAAGTCTACTTAAGAAGAAATAATGAAAAAATCAAGGTTTACATCTTCCTGAGACCACTATAAAGAAGAAGGAGTGGAGATATAGAGGAGATCAAAACAGAATTAATAAAGAAAGGCATAACCACACCCAGACTGTAATTCAGTTTATAGGATATAATGTTCCACTACTGGTCAACTTCCTTAGGTCCAAAAAGAATCTTAGATGATCAGGTCCAAAGAAAATATATTTCAAACCAAGATACTTCACAACATTTGTACGGATGTGTCAAAAAAAGTTGCTTCTACTGTCTTCTCTCATCATTAGAAATGCCTTATCTCTTGAGTAGATTTTATTACCTCTGGGTAAAACCAGACCCGTTGACCACAAAATTGACAAGCAGAATTTCTAAAGTTTGTAGTCTCATTATCAAACTCAAATCCTGCTCAAAGGCAAAGCTTATAATCAGAGTAGCTCATTCTTGAACATCCAAAAAAAGAACTCTTCAAAATAGCAGAAATATTATGTAGATCATTTCCTTCCAGCTGAGGCTGAACTTGAGATCTAGATATAAATTGATCTTCCAAAGTCTGATCCCCCACCCCTGCCTTTTTTTTTTGGGACAACTGGTAAATAAATTCAAGAAACTTTTAAAACATATCCACTGGGGTCATGCTGAAAACTTTTGGGAAAATTCAATATTCTCAAGTTCAGTCTCCTAAAGTTTTCTAATTGCTCCATGTTTCTTCTGATCTTTAAATCACTGTAGAAACATCTTTAAGATTAACTTCCAACTTAATGTGTGAGATTTGCTCATAAGCTTTCCTACTGAACTTTTTCCAAAGATTGTGACAAAATGCTCACTTTACTCAAGAGCTGTAGTATCCTGCTTAATGGCCACCCAAATCATCTACAGTGTAACCACCTCTGGTAAACACTTGGCTGTCCTAACGCCTACCAGCTCAGCCAGTTGTTCCAGGAAGCAAGTTTGGTTGCTACTACTCAACTGCTCAGCAACTTCCGCTGAATCAGCTGTTGTACTCTATATCCTAGCTGCAGCTGGGCAGGTGGAAACTCGGTTCCTACAGGAGACAGCATGATGTCATGCCCCTGTGAGGCTGGCTCTCCTCCACCAGGCCTCAACACGGACCTCTCACCCTGGTCTTTCTGCTGGGAGCATACAGCATGGTGCTCAAACTTCTGTTGGAGAGTTTGCTGGATTGGAGAAGATACCACGAGTGGCAACGGGAAAGCCCGCACTGCCCCTTCGCATGAGCCACCAGAACTCTTTCAGATGACAGGAGCTGAAAACAGAGAAAATAAATGGCAGAAAACTGTATAGAAGGTGAGGAGTTAGAGCCAGGGCCTTTCACTTCCAACCACACCCATACAGCATATTAGGAGCTCTAACCCCCCCCCCCTCCCCTCACACACATTACTCTGGAGTCAATCCTACCCACTGTGGAGCCCTAACTGGAGAACACCTAATTAAAGGAAGGTCGCAAGACCCTACACACCGAACCTAATAAAATAAAAAAAATCTCCAAAGCCTTCACAGCCACAGATCACGCATTTACACATCAAAGGACCATAATTAATTCAATAATACACTCCATAACTATAATAACTGCAGAGGCACTCAACCACAGCAAGGACTTATACCCAGCTGCTACAGAAACATATCCCTCCCCCCTCTCACTTACAGGGTCAAGGCTAGCTGTTTTAACTCTACTACCCACCATAGGAGCCCTAACTCAAGGGGACAACATAATACCAATACTTTGCACCCCGATCTACTCAATTAGACAGACTTCCACCAAGGCAGAGTTCAAACAATCAGACAAAATAACTCAACCAATAGAAATGACCCAAAAACAGACAGCCAAAAAAGGAACCTACCAATTCCAAAACCCTACCGACCGACAACTAGTGAAAATTCTCAAAGTCGCAACAGGAAGATAATTACCTACCAATACCATGGGGATACATCAACGCAAGATCTGCAGTAAACAAAACCGAGATAATCAAAGACAACCTTGGACTGGTTTTCCTCAATGAAACATGGATCCATGACCAAGATCATCCTATAATCCTAGACCTCTGCCCCCAGGCTACAAAAATACAGCACTGGACCAGGAAAGGGGCCAAAAGGAGGGGCATTGCGCTAATCTACAGATCGTTTTCACAGTGGAAACCATCACTGAAATCAATAATACCACAATTGGAAAATCGCCTCAGAATAGAAGCAAAATTTTAACAAATCACTTACGCTGCATTCTATTCTACAGGTCCCTGGGAAACTAGAGAGCAGCCCAAACAAACTTTATGGCTTTTATCTCCAACACTTGTGTAACCAATTCAGACACTTTGATAATAGGAGACATCAATCCATACCTAGAAGACCAGAGCACAGATAGCACCAGAAATTGTATCGAATTCCTTCAACTCTGGGACTTCCAATGACTGCCAGTGATCTCAATGCACACAAAAGGCAATACAATGACCTACTAGTATACCGAGTCTCTAGCATACCTATTCTAACCAAATTAAGACTTTACTATACTATCCAAAACCTGAGATGGACAGAAACTCCTTGGTGTAACCACTTAAGGCTAGACATTACTACTACTACTACTACTATTTAGCATTTCTATAGCGCTACAAGGCATACGCAGCGCTGTACAAACATAGAAGAAAGACAGTCCCTGCTCAAAGAGCTTACAATCTAATAGACAAAAAATAAATAAAGTAAGCAAATCAAATCAATTAATGTGAACGGGAAGGAAGAGAGGAGGGTAGGTGGAGGCGAGTGGTTACGAGTCAAAAGCAATGTTAAAGAGGTGGGTTTTCAGTCTAGATTTAAAGGTGGCCAAGGATGGGGCAAGACGTAGGGGCTCAGGAAGTTTATTCCAGGCGTAGGGTGCAGCGAGATAGAAGGCGCGAAGTCTGGAGTTGGCAGTAGTGGAGAAGGGAACAGATAAGAAGGATTTATCCATGGAGCGGAGTGCACGGGAAGGGGTGTAGGGAAGGACGAGTGTGGAGAGATACTGGGGAGCAGCAGAGTGAATACATTTATAGGTTAGTAGAAGAAGTTTGAACAGGATGCGAAAACGGATAGGGAGCCAGTGAAGGGTCTTGAGGAGAGGGGTAGTATGAGTAAAGCGACCCTGGCGGAAGATGAGACGGGCAGCAGAGTTTTGAACCGACTGGAGAGGGGAGAGGTGACTAAGTGGGAGGCCAGCAAGAAGCAGATTGCAGTAGTCTAAACGAGAGGTGACAAGGGTGTGGATGAGGGTTTTGGTAGAGTGCTCGGAAAGAAAGGGGCGGATTTTACGGATGTTGTAAAGAAAGAAACGACAGGTCTTGGCGGTCTGCTGGATATGAGCAGAGAAGGAGAGAGAAGAGTCAAAGATGACCCCAAGGTTTCGAGCTGAGGAGACAGGGAGAATGAGAGAGCCATCAACATAAATAGAAAACAGGGGGAGCGGGGAGGTGGGTTTGGGGGGGAAAATGAGAAGCTCGGTTTTGGTCATATTTAATTTCAGGTGGCGTTGAGACATCCAGGCAGCAATGTCAGACAAGCACGCTGAAACTTTGGTTTGGATGCAAGGTGAGATATCAGGGGTAGAAAGGTAGATTTGGGAGTCATCAGCATAGAGGTGGTAGGAAAAGCCATGGGATGAGATTAATGAACCAAGGGAAGAAGTGTAGATAGAAAAGAGGAGGGGACCAAGAACAGAACCCTGAGGTACACCGACAGGCAGAGGGATAGAAGTAGAAGAGGATCCACCAGAGTGAACACTAAAGGTGCGGAGGGAGAGGTAGGAAGAGAACCAGGAAAGGACAGAGCCCTGGAATCCAAGTGAGGACATGAACCTCTACTGGAAAGAACAGGGGACCTGTCCAAAATGAACCCAAAACAAATCACGAGGAAGTCGATGCAACTATATTCTGGTCCTCTATATACAAAAACCAATGGTCATCACGAATGGATTGAATTCCTAGAAGAGTGGGACAAAAAGGTGCACTATCGTACTGGATGAAACAAACAGTGCTGCGTACGTCTTGTAGCACTATAGAAATGATAAGTAGTAGTAGTAGTAGAAGAAATAGCCCCAGTATCAACCAAATCCATTAAAAAAAAAAAAAAAGAAAAATCGCAAAATAGCCCCAATGTACGACGAGGAACCGAAAATGTTAAAAGTTCAAAGCAGAAAACTAGAATGAACATGGAGGAAAAACAAGAATGAATCACCTTAACCACGTGGAGGGAAGCACAAAACAGGTAGAAGAACAAAAGACAAGCCAAAAGTAAATTCTACAAGATTGTAAACAACCTAACACCAAACCATTTATAACAGTAAACAAAGATCCCCTACCAGCAGATGAATTGGCCAAATACATCAAAGAGAAAATCTACAATTTAATGAAGAATCTACCATAGGAAAATGCTAAACTTTAAACTCAGACATAACTGAATTCCCACCGAGGTATCACCTACGGACATAGCTTGGAGAACTCATGTGAAGAACACGACGAAAAAGATGTTCCAATCCATGTGGAAACTCAAGAGTAAAATCTTTCTTTCCGAGATACATCTTCCGTACCCTGGTAACAGTCAATGGTAATAAGCCATCTGGACTACTGCAACACACTGTACGCTGGCTGCAAAGAACAGACAATCAAAAAACTCCAAAACAGCCCAGAATACTGCCGCCAGACTCTTATCTGGAAAAACTAAATATGAAATATGCAAAACCCCTAAGAGAAACTTCACTGGCTCCCACTTAAGGAACACATTGCGTTCAAGATATGCACGATTGTACACAAAATCATTCACGCAGACGCCCCAAATCTACATGCAAAACCTCATGGACCTACCTCCCAGAAACGCCACAAGATCATCCCGCAAATTTCTCAATCTGCACTTCCCCAGCTGTAAAGGACTAAAATACAAGCTGATGCATGCCACTACCTTCTCCTACATGAGCACGCAGCTATGGAATGCATTACCTACAGACCTGAAAACAATTGACGAAATAACTAACTTTCGCAAATCTCTGAAGACATATTTCTTCAACAAGGCCTACAATGAGAACCTATAGCCTCACTAATCCACCTCACCAACCCATCCAGTTAGGAAAGTCCAACTTCTATACTTACCCGCCTAATCACTTCCTTCTTCCTCCCCTTACAATTAGTAATGTGCAGAGAATAAGTAACATATCCTGGAATGAAATTTGTCATAACTAAACTATGTAAGCCACATTGAGCCTGCAAATAGGTGGGAAAATGTGGGATACAAATGCAATAAATAAACCTTCGATCAAATCACCAATGAAAAACCGGCACAAGTGATAAGGAAATTCACCACCGCACATTGTATGCTAGACACTTGTCCCAACTATGTTATGAAAGCATCCCCCAAACATTTCATCAACTCATCTCTCATCTAAACTTCATGTTCCAGGGAAAACTGATTTCCAAAAGAAGAGAGCAACATAATGCTAATGCCAATTCCAAAGGATATCAAGAAAAACACTAAAAATACTTCAAACAACAAAACTAGTATCTATACCTCTAATGACCAAAATAATCGAAGACATAGTAGCCAACCAGCTAACAGACTTCAATCTGTTTCACATACTACATGAATCCCAAACTGGATTTAGACCTAATCACAGCACAAAAACGGTGCTGATTACACTCGTCAAATGTAAAGAGATCTCAGTCTGAAAAAGTCACCTACTAGTTCAACATGGTTGATCACATAATCCTAAATAGAATACTTGATAAAATCTGAATTTGTGGGAAGGTGCTTGAATGGTTTAAGGGATTTCTGACCACTAGATATTACCAAGTGAAGTCAAACTCTCCAATTTCCTTCCTATGGAAAGCGAAGCACAGGGTCCCCCAGGGCTCACTACTCTCACCAATACTATTCAACCTAATGATGGTCCCCCTAGCATGGTTGCTAGTCAAACAAGGTTTCAACCCCTTCATATATGCCGACGATGTATCAATCTTCATTCCATTCAAAAGACCTAACCGTAATTGCCACTAAAAATCACAGCAAAAACATTATGGAACCCTGGGTATCTGCCTTCAAGGACAAGAAACAGTTTGAAAAGCCTATGCTATCAGAGCTAAGCAGAAAGGGAGAGAAAGTTTGTTTTGTCTGTCTTTTTTGAGGTCTGGGTTAGAAGACAGATGTACACCACAATACAGATTCACAGGAGACATTGACTAAGCAATAAAAGTCCAGAGAATAGATAGATCAGGTAGCTGAACAGAACACTTAGCAATATAAGAGGCTTGGATTTTTTTTTAGGGTTTAGCATTTTATTAATGAATAACTATTAAAATCTGTGATAGCTTGGTGGCGGTCACATTCCACAACAGAAAGGATCTGTCATCTGCCCATGCACAGGATGTTAGATCAAGGACAAAGGTCAACTGAAACTGGTTTGTTCGGTTTCAGACAAAACCTTCTACCAGGTTTCAGCTGAAGCCAACTTGCCCCAGCCATCAGTCCAGGTAACAGCCCCCATTCACCCTCTTCTTCCTTCCCAGGCTGCCACCATGCCCTGTCCTTCTTGTAGGCTGCCCCCAGGCCTACCTTAGCAGTCTGGCGATCTAGCGGTGAGTTGGAGATCATGACATCCATTTGAGATCAGAGGCCGTGGATCTGCATCAATACAGTGCACTTCGCCTTCTTGTTTCTAAATACTGTAAACCTTTTGTTTTTACATTTGTGTCCCGCGCTTTCCCACTCATGGCAGGCTCAATGCGGCTTACATGGGGCAATGGAGGGTTAAGTGACTTGCCCAGAATCACAAGGAGCTGCCTGTGCCTGAAGTGGGAATCTAACTCAGTTCCTCAGTTCCCCAGGACCAAAGTCCACCACCCTAACCACCAGGCCACTCCTCCACTGCTTAGATGTATTTCCACTGGCAGTATATCAGATTGAAATAAACCTGAAACCCCATTTATTCCAGATTTAAATGCTCAGTTTGACAGTATAGACACAGCAAAGATGACAACAAAGCAACACAGTCAGTGGTTTTGTATTACAGTTTCAACACCATCATTGACTCAGTGTTACTTCATTATCATCTTCGCTGTGTTTGCTTGCATCAGTGCTGTTTGTGGAGACAGACTGCAAAACAGCAGAAACAATCTTCAGTTGGACAGGAACAGCTCAATGAGAATTTCTGTACCTACTAAGATAATTAAAGATTATAAACAAAATGCATGCCAGTTTCAATTGAAAGGAAGCTTTGGACTGAGAACATAAGCATCGCCATACTAGGATAGACCAATATCCTGTTTCCGATAGTGGCCAATCCTGGTCACAAGAACCTGGCAAGAACCCAGAACAGTAAAAACAGGTTTTATGCTGCTTATCCTGGGTGGGGGGGAGCAATGGCTTTTCCAAAGTCCATCTTACTAATGGCTTACGGTCTTTTTTGGGGGGGAAATTAGCCAAACCTTTTTTAAACCCTGCTAAGCTAACTGCCTTCGCTACATTTTCTGGCAATCAACTGTAGAGTTTAATTATACATTGAGTGAAGAAATTATACATTATACATTGTGTGGCCCCTACTTCGTTATTTTTGGAAAGAGTAAACAAGCAATTCAAGTCTACCTGTTCCACTCCAATCAGTATTTTATAGACCTCTATCATATCTCCACGCAGCCGTCCTTCTCCAAGTTGAAGAGCCCTGGGTGCTTTAGCTTTTCATAACAGGAAAGTCATCCCATCCCTTTATAATTTATCACCCTTCTCTGTACCTTTTCTAATTTTAAGATAATGAACAGACTTGCAAACAGTATGTGAGGTGCAGTCACACCATGGAGCAATACAATGGCATTTATATCACTGTCAGTTTTGTTTTCCATTCCTGTCCTAATAATTCCTAACATTCTATTTATTTTTAGTCGCCGCTGAACACTGAGCGGAGGGTTTCAACATATCAAATGACACCTAGATTATTTTCCTGGGGAGTGACTCCTAATGTAGAACGTTACATCAGATAGCTATAGTTTGGGTTCCTCTTTCCCCACATACATCACGTTATATTTGCTCACATTAAACATCACCTGCCATCTGGAGGACCAGTCTTGTAAGGTCCTCCTGCAATTTAACAACCTTGAATAATTGTGTCATCAGCAAATTTAATTACCTCACTAGTTACTCCTACAGTGGGGGAAATAAGTATTTGATCCCTTGCTGATTTTGTAAGTTTGCCCACTGACAAAGACATGAGCAGCCCATAATTGAAGGGTAGGTTATTGGTAACAGTGAGAGATAGCACATCACAAATTAAATCCGGAAAATCACAGTGTGGAAAGTATATGAATTTATTTGCATTCTGCAGAGGGAAATAAGTATTTGATCCCCCACCAACCAGTAAGAGATCTGGCCCCTACAGACCAGGTAGATGCTCCAAATCAACTCGTTACCTGCATGACAGACAGCTGTCGGCAATGGTCACCTGTATGAAAGACACCTGTCCACAGACTCAGTGAATCAGTCAGACTCTAACCTCTACAAAATGGCCAAGAGCAAGGAGCTGTCTAAGGATGTCAGGGACAAGATCATACACCTGCACAAGGCTGGAATGGGCTACAAAACCATCAGTAAGACGCTGGGCGAGAAGGAGACAACTGTTGGTGCCATAGTAAGAAAATGGAAGAAGTACAAAATGACTGTCAATCGACAAAGATCTGGGGCTCCACGCAAAATCTCACCTCGTGGGGTATCCTTGATCATGAGGAAGGTTAGAAATCAGCCTACAACTACAAGGGGGGAACTTGTCAATGATCTCAAGGCAGCTGGGACCACTGTCACCACGAAAACCATTGGTAACACATTACGACATAACGGATTGCAATCCTGCAGTGCCCGCAAGGTCCCCCTGCTCCGGAAGGCACATGTGACGGCCCGTCTGAAGTTTGCCAGTGAACACCTGGATGATGCCGAGAGTGATTGGGAGAAGGTGCTGTGGTCAGATGAGACAAAAATTGAGCTCTTTGGCATGAACTCAACTCGCCGTGTTTGGAGGAAGAGAAATGCTGCCTATGACCCAAAGAACACCGTCCCCACTGTCAAGCATGGAGGTGGAAATGTTATGTTTTGGGGGTGTTTCTCTGCTAAGGGCACAGGACTACTTCACCGCATCAATGGGAGAATGGATGGGGCCATGTACCGTACAATTCTGAGTGACAACCTCCTTCCCTCCGCCAGGGCCTTAAAAATGGGTCGTGGCTGGGTCTTCCAGCACGACAATGACCCAAAACATACAGCCAAGGCAACAAAGGAGTGGCTCAGGAAGAAGCACATTAGGGTCATGGAGTGGCCTAGCCAGTCACCAGACCTTAATCCCATTGAAAACTTATGGAGGGAGCTGAAGCTGCGAGTTGCCAAGCGACAGCCCAGAACTCTTAATGATTTAGAGATGATCTGCAAAGAGGAGTGGACCAAAATTCCTCCTGACATGTGTGCAAACCTCATCATCAACTACAGAAGACGTCTGACCGCTGTGCTTGCCAACAAGGGTTTTGCCACCAAGTATTAGGTCTTGTTTGCCAGAGGGATTAAATACTTATTTCCCTCTGCAGAATGCAAATAAATTCATATACTTTCCACAATGTGATTTTCCGGATTTAATTTGTGATGTGCTATCTCTCACTGTTACCAATAACCTACCCTTCAATTATGGGCTGCTCATGTCTTTGTCAGTGGGCAAACTTACAAAATCAGCAAGGGATCAAATACTTATTTCCCCCACTGTATCTCTAGGTCATTTATAAATATGTTAAAAAGCAGCGGTCTCAGCACAGACCCCTGGGGAACCCCACTATCTACCCTTCTCCACTGAGAATACTGACCATTTAACCCTACTCTCTGTTTCTATCTTTTAACCAGTTTTTAATCCACAATAGAACACTACCTCCTATCCCATGACTCTCCAATTTCCTCCGTTACCTTTCATGAGGTATTTTGTCAAACGCCTTCTGAAAATCCAGATACACAATATCAACCGGCTCCCCTTTATCCACGTTTGTTTATTCAACCCTTCAAAGAAATGTAGTAGATTGGTGAGGACAAAATTGCCCTATGCTAAACCCATGTTGACTGCCTTATTAATCCATGCTTAGGTATATGCTCTGTAATTGTTTTGTTTTTAAATAGTTTCTACAGTTTTGCCAAGCACAGATGTTTGGGAAATTATAGACAGGTGACCCTATCTTCTGATGCCAGGCTTGATTAAAAGATAAATTACATACTACTAACAGCTCTGCACATTAAATTTTCAATTCTATTCAATTCTTTTGAAAAGCCCCAACATTTAACTTACCTTTCCGGCAGTAGGTACACAATGGGCTGAAGTTCAAATTATCTATAACTCCAAGATCTTTTTCTCAGGCGATGACTCCTACTTCAGAACCCCAAATTTTGTACCTGCAGTTCGGATATTTTCCCCTATATGCAAGATTTTGAACTTGTTTACATTTGCCGTTTAGATGTCCAGTTTCCTACACAAAATCCTTCTGCAAATCTTCACACACGTCAGCCATTACAATGATTTTGAAAAACTCATTAGTAAGCTTTATCATTAGCACATGTCTCAGTACAGACCGCAGGGCACTTCACTACCAGTCTTTTTCCATAAGAATAATTGACTAGTTAGACCAACTGTTCCTGATTTTAGCCAGTTTGCAATCCACAAAAATACAATGCTTATCCCACGGCTCCTTAATTTCCTAGAGTTGCTCATGAGGTACTTTGTCAAATACCTTCTGAAAATGCAAATACACTATATAAATCAACCAGCTTATGCTGTTATTGGTAAGCCCATTATAGCCAAAAGATTTTTCAAAGAATGGAAAAATGACCCAAAGAAAATAAGCAGTAACTTGCCTGCCTGGAACCACAAAGGAGTACCGACCTGTGTGCCTTTCAAGAGGAGGAACAGGCATGATAGTCCCTATCCTTAGCAGGTCTCTCAAACACTGCAGAACCACTGTCCTCTTGGCCCGCGATAACACAGCGGGACTCCAGAAAAAAAAAAAGTCTGTGATGGGAGAGAAGACTTCTAGCTTGTAACCTTCTTGCACCACATCGAGGACCCACTGGTCCGAAGTAATTCTGGCCCACTCTGGAACAGAGAAAGCTGGCCACCGATCTGCTCTCCTCCCGAGTGGACCTGCGCCCCATCATTGGGAGGCCAGAGAAGGAGCCCCCCTGATGAGAGGGGGGTCCAGCCGGACACTTCTCATTGCGAAAGGAAGAATGCTGTCCAAAACGAGGACGCTCAAAGGCTGTGTTGGACCACCCCGGCAGATACCATTGAGTCTCTCTGAAACGTGACCTTGAGGCTCCCTGCCTAGAAGTAGACTTGGGTCTATCCTCCGGAAGATGCTCAGATTTGGAATCCCCCAAATCTAAATCTTTTCTAGGTCTTCCCCAAAAAGCAATTTCCCTCGGAAAGGCAATTTAATGAGCCGTTACTTAGAAGCCATATCTGCGGCCCAATGATGGAGCCACAGAAGACACCGAGAGGAAATTGTCAAGGCCATGAGTTTGGCCAAAGCACTGACCAAATCATACAAGGCAGCCACCTAGTACGCCAGCCCAATATCCATCAGCGACATCTGAGGAGTTCCCGGCATATCAGACTCCGAAATTGAATCCATGACAGAATGTAGCCAACTGAGACAAGCTCTAACTGCATAAGAACTACAAACAGAAGCTTGAAGTGTGAAAGCGGCCACCTCAAAAGGCACGTTTTAAAGAGGCCTCTAGCCGTCTTTCTTGCATATCCTTAAGTGCTACGCCACCTTCCACTGGAAGAGTAGTCTTCTTAGTGACCGCTGTCACCAGGGCATCCACCCTAGGTAGAGCAAACTGCTCTAAACGGTCCGCTGAAACTGGATACAGCCTGGCCATAGCCCTGGCTACTTTCTGCCCCCCATCCGGATCTGCTCACTGGGCCAAAATCAACTCTTCAATAGCTTCATGTACCGGAAAGGCCTTAAAAGGTAGTCTGGTACTAGCCCATCTTGGGGTGGACCGCCTGAGAAGCCACAACCTCAGGGTCCTCTATATTCTGGGCTTCCAGCGCCTGAGAGATAAAGGAGGACAACTCCTCCTTATGGAAAATCCTCACGGCGGAAGGGTCCTCCGGTTGGTCAGTGAGGACATCGTCCTCAACCCCCGTCTGCTCCGAGAGAGCCACCACAGAGGAAGCTGCAGGCGAACGTATGTAGGACCCCTCCTCAGACCCTAAAGAGAACCTAGGCTTTTTAAGGGAGGAGAAATCCTCTGGGGGAAAACCCAAAATCTCTTGGTTACCCCCAGACCCCCTGAGAGAATCAAAGGCCAAAGCTGTCGCAGCCCCGTGGGGGGGGGGGGGGGGGGGGGGGGGGCGGGGGGCAAGGCCCTTTTCAACAAAAACGTCTGATGCAGTAGCAAAATAAACTCTGGCAAAAACCCCTCCCCGTAACGGAGGTCACAGCCATGGCACCTGCACCACCGCCCACAGTGCCTGATGCCCTCCCCCCAGCGGAGCAGCTTTGCCCAAAACTGCTACCGGATCCAGCTCCGCGACTGATCGCAAAATAGTGCGAGAATCGCCAGGCTGCAGGCAGGAAAGCTCGCTCTGGGGGGGGGGGGGGGGGGGGGGGGAGGAGGGCACCGGTCCGTCGAGTCCCACCAAATCAGTGCACCCCGCGCTGCAAAGGCCCACTGCCGAACGCCATTTCCTGCATCGGGAACAGCGTTTTACCGTCTCCACTGCCATCGCCCGCCCCCGAACAGGAACCCAGCAGGACTTACCCCGGACCGAAAAAGCGTGGGAACTGACAGCTGAGTTGAAAAAAAAAAACCCCAAAAAACCTCTCAGACTCCACTTTGAGGCAGGCTCAGAGAAGCAGGCAACAGAAAACAGGACTCAGACAGCAGTAACACAAACCTGCTCTCACCAAAAACACACTTCCCTGTGCTTCTCTGTTTCTCTTTTAAATAAATTCTATGGTTTTTTTTTTTTTTTTTTTAGTGAGGAGGTAGAAACAAACAGGGAAAGAACAGCAAAAGCCTGTTCAGAGGGAATTTGAGGTGCAGCAGGGACCCAGCAACTGCGTACGCTGCCAAAGGGGACACCACCAGTCCGCCACCCCCCCGGCTCAAACTGGCCACCGGCCCAGGAGCACCCTCAGAGGCCTTGGGCCCAGGAGCTGGAGAAAAAGCCGTCCACCACCTGCTGAGATAGCGACATACTAACTGAGGAAGGAGCTGGCCGTCTGGCATCACTGCCTTTAGTTTGTTTTATCTCTATCTCCACCTGCTGGTAGGCGGACTTAACCCACTAGCTCCTGGATTCATCTGCTGCAAGTGACAAGGAATATGCAGTTACTTTGTCACAGCCCAGAAAATCCAGATAATCAAATACTGGCAAACCATAATACAGATGGAACCAAAACCTCTATCTCCTGGGCTTGTTACCGTGAAGGATAAAGCAAGGAAAAGATTAAGGAAATGGGACACCATTGCTCTTGCTGCTCACTGGGGGAACCTAGAAGAAGAAGTCCCAACCTTGTAGGTTTGGAAGGACTGTCTGGAATTGATTGGACAACTTGAATATTAGGAACCAAAAGTATAAGGAAGGGGAGAAATAGTCTAAATTGTTAGAATATTGTGAGGGGGGGAGGTGGAAACCAGTGGTAGGATTAGACTGGGAGTTTCTCTGTTTTGGAATCAGTTGATACAACAACCGGCCAAGAATTTAAAAAAAAAAAAAAAAAAAACGGACTTAAGTGTCCATGGTTTCACATGAGATGCATCAGCCCTTTTCCCTTTATGAAGAGAATTCAGGACAACCTAGTGAAAGTGTCACTATCTGGTTGTTTTTCAATAATTTTTTTTATTTTTATTTACAAAAGTGAAAGTTCAGTGGATAAATTGTTAAATATGGAATTTCTCCGATGCCAAACCTTGGCATAGAAAAATTCCTTTTATATCTAGGATACAGTTTATAGTAATTTAGATCATACCACTTGTTTGTTTCTGATTTGATATGAATGAGGGTTGTGTCTTATACAGATCAGCAAAAAAGAATGACAAAGTCTTTCCTAATAGGTCTACCAATGCATTAGGGCTTTGTAAGAAGGAATTTATATGGATTGACGGTACATAGGTACAAAATGTTTTGTACAGGTCAAGTTACTTTGGACTTACTGAAAGAACGCATTTATACCTCACATTTTCCCACCAATTTGCAGGCTCAATGTGGCTTACATAGTACCGTCAAAGGCGTTTGTATTTGTTATCCACCGACTGGGCAAAGTTGTATAGTGACTGTAGTAGAGGGTCGGAATGGAGATTGTGTGTTGTCCTGTTCGATCATAGTCATGCTGTGTTGGTAGGTGAAGAGGGTTATATGTGGGGTCATTGGGGTAGGCCTTTTTGAAGAGGTTTGTTTAGTGATTTCCTCAAGTTCAAGTGGTTGTGGATTGTTTTCACAGCTTTTGGGAGCCCACTCCATAGTTGTGCGCTTATGTAGGAGTAGCCGGATGCATAAGTTGTTTTGTATTTCAGTCCTTTGCAATTTGGGTTGTGTAGGTTTAGGTAGGATCTTGATGATCTGACTGTTTCTTATTGGTAAGTCTATGAGGTCTGTCATGTATTCTGGGACTACGCAGTATATGATTTTGTGGACTAAGGTGCAGATTTTGAAGATGATCCGTTCTTTATTGGGAGCCAATGCAACTTTTCTCGGAGGGGTTTTGCACTTTCGAAGCGTGTTTTGCTGAATATCAGCCTGGCTGCTGTATTTTGGGCGGTCTGGAGTTTTCTTTATGAGTTGTTCTTTGCAGCCTGCGTAAATTCCGTTGCAATAATCTGTATGGCTTAGGACCATTGATTGTATTAGGTATCGAAAAGTTGCTCTTGGGAAGAAATCATTTGAGCTTCCACATTGAATAGAACACTTTTTGTTACAGAGTTTACTTGGCTCTCGAGAGTAAGGTTGCGATCCGACTGTGACACCGAGTATTTTCAAACTGTCCGAGGTAGGGAGGGTATGTCCTGGAGTATTTATGGTTGTGGGTTTGTATTTGTTATATGGAGATGAGAGGATGAAGCAATGTGTTTTTTCGGTGTTCAGTTTCAGTTGGAATGAGTTTGCCCAGGAGCCCATGATGTTCAGACTATCATTGATTTTGTTGGTTATTTCTGTCAGATCATGTCTGAAGGGGATGTATATTGTAACATCTGCGTAAATGAATGGGTTAAGGCCTCAGTTGGATAAGGACTGTGCCAGTGGAATCATCATCATGTTGAAGAGTATTGGTGGTAATGGTGATCCTTGAGGTACTCTGCAGACTGCTTTCCACGGTGGTGGTGATATGTTTGACTTTGATTTTAGGTTAGAAAGCCTTTGATCCAGTTAAGTACGTTTCGTTCAATCCCGAAGTGGCCTAGTATTCTTGGTAGTATGTTGTGGTTTACTATGTCGAATGTGCTCGACATGTCGAACTGGGAGGAGTATGCTTTTGCCGGTGGCAATCTCCTGCTTGAATTTGGCCAGGAGGGTGACTAGGACAGTTTCAGTACTATGGTGGGATCGGAATCCTGATTGTGAATTATGTAGTATTGAGAACTTGTCCAGTTATTCCGTAAGCTGTCAAGAATCTCCATCATTTTTACTACTAATGGGATAGACGCAACTGGGCGGTAATTGGTGATATTGTTTTGTGCTTTTCTTGGTGTCTTTTGGTATTGGGGTGAGTAGGATGTTGCCATGTTCCTCAGGGAAGAGACCTTGTTGTAACATGGAGTATAGATGGGATGTAAGGTCTGCTATGAAGCGGTCTGGGGCAGACTTGAGTAGATGACTGGGACATGTATCCAGTTTGCAGTGGGCGAACCTGTGAGTCGTTTGTGTAACTGATTTGGTGTTAAGGAGATTAAATGTTGTCCAAATGCGGTCAGCTGGGTATCCTTCGGAGGATGGGTCCAGATCGTTGAAGTTTTCGATGTCGGTATTGTGATGAGGAAGTGTGCTGTGTAGTTTTATTATTTTTTCGTTAAAGTAGTTAGCAAGTTTGTCTGCAGGTGGGATGTCTGTGTTGGTTGTGGTGATAGGGGTGGTGTCTAGTAACTTATTTACGAGTTGGAATAGTTTCTTCATATCTTTGTAGTCTGGTCCTAATTTGGTTTTGTAGTAGGACCTTTTGGTTTGTTTTATTGCGCTTTTGTATTTTCTATGTATTTGTTTCCATGCATTGAGCTCATCACGTGTAAATAGTTGTCCAGCAGTGAAAACACCTTCAGACTACCAGAGCTTACCCCAAAGAGGCCTTGGACCTAATTTTAAAAGCTAATGCAGCCATTTTCCATGAGGATATTTTAGCACTGTCAGCTTGAGAAAGGCAACCCACTGGTCTACTCTTCTAAACAGAAACAAGCAGCTGATGGCTGTCAGAATGAAGGCAGAGACGAGTTATACGTTCACACAAACCTGTAATTCCTATTTGCAACTCTAAACTGACACTCATGGGACCTGGTGTAAAATTTTAAAAAAAAAACCCCAGCTGTGTATGCAGCTATTGCAAATGTTGATCCTACTGGGCTTCTGGTACACTACTGCCAGTATGAGTCACTGGACAGCAGCATTAAACACCATGTGCTTTTCCAGATCTTACAACCGCCTCTCCAGTTCATAGGCTTAAGTCTCCATATGGCTCTCAGTAAAAAGCAGCAGTTGATACAGCAGAGGAAACTGATTAATGGAAGTGCACTACAGCCGTGTTCTACGATGGAAAACCGAAATTCCCTTTGTCTGCACACAGTCAACGTAAGATTATAAACGGTACCTCATTGATCACTTTCACGATATAAAGTGACAATGTTCCTCAGTACACAGTCAAAAAGCGACTAGGAACTGCAGACATGAAACAGAAGTGTGACATCTCCCCAGTTGTACCATGTGGTAATAATCCTGGACCAAGTTACTCGGTGTTTAAAAATAAATTTTTTTCTGAATAAGATGTTCCAAGAGCCAAGGTGCGTGAATCTCCATAGTGCAATAAGGTATGCCACAGCAAGAATGTATACACACTGTCCGAGGCCTGGAACAGCACAAGGTAGAGAGCAGGTGTGCTATGTATTGTTAGACATTGTGTGGAGTGTAGCATGGCCTAGTTTTAGTCGTACCACTTACACAAACTGAAGTATGCTTGCTTGATAAGTCTGCTTATTTGTTTCCTTATACAGCTGTATGTAGCGTCTTCCACCCTGGATACAGTAGCATAAACTACATTAAATACAAAAATAGTATTAAATTTAAACTTTATTATTTGGCCAACAAATTAATATTCCAACTTTAACATGGTGGAATGCTTAAAGAACCACACAGCCCAATCCGGCTCCAACCTTTCTCCACTTCCCTGAAAACCTGATCATGTGTCTTGGGTTGCTGCACTGGGCAGAGCTGAATCCTGCCTCATAGAACTGGAAAAGCTACATTCATGCATAAATATACTGACAAACGGGTGTGACAGGAGAGCAGCCCTGTCCGCACCAGGGACAGGATACATAACCAGTTACCTTACTCTCCAATGGAAAAATGACCCCTTTCCCTCTGAGATCACCCCAAGAAGCATCACCAACATTGCTTTTGGAAATGCAGGGGTAACAGAACAGCAATGGTATGAGGATGGGCTTGCCTCCAAGTTAATATGGAAGCAACAGCAAATTGAGACCATTTCCAGAAGCTGGCCAGGAGTTTGAGGGGTGACTGCTACAAAAAAAAGTTCAATCATCAAAAAAGTAACCCTCTTTACTCTCCCACAAAAATACTGGCCAAGTGAAGCAAGGGTGTCTGCTTCTGCCTATCAGAAGACTCCTTTTGATGTCAGTCCCTGGTTAAATCTCCTACAGTGCACACTAACCAGGGCTGTAAACAGAAAAGGGGAAAAAAATTTTAAGTAGCTATTTTCCAGACGTCATTACTACTAAGGCAACAAATGCTGCACAACTGCAGCCAAATCAGAGAGAAGTGCATGAAAAGATGACAAGGGAAATAAAAATCCCATCCAGACTGCTAATCTAAAAACAGAGGACCCCCAAATGAAAAGCAAACAAAAATTACAGAAGTGTTGTGTTTTGACGAATCATTGGATTGGATTTTCATAAACATTCTCTTCCTGTTCCAGATCTTTGTAGATTTTTAGCCTCATTGCCCTCATCACTGCTCTCATGTAGTGTCTTATGGTTTTGGGAATGCGATTATGTTAAAGTTCATCTTTGTGGCTGTGTTGATCTTCATCATCCTCCTCCTCCAGATCTGGCTCATCTGCTTCTTCCAAGTCATCTAAGTCCTGTATAATGGACAAAAGAGCTTTCCGTGAGTAACTGGACATAGTAGCCAGAGCTTATAGCAAACAAGTCAGCTGCTGGTACCAAACAGAGACTTGAATCCCTTTTGTCATCACCTACAGCAGCTATCTTCTTAGGATTATAAGAAAGACTGGTTATGAGATGCACTGTCCTCACTACCATACCCTACTTACAGTAGTGCTATGAAAAGCAGGGTCATGTGGGTATTCTAACCAGACTCCCACAGCCCTCAGGCAGGTTTGAAAATAAAGCTCGGACTTACATCATCTGCAGCAGCCACATCTTGACCACCGCTTTCCAGGAACTTGGTAAATCCTTCCAGTGTTCGCTCACCATTGTAATCAACCACCTGGAAAGATAATAGCAGCATCCCATGAAACTATTGGTCAGTCATACACTAGTTCTGTGCAAGAACAGTTCCTATCTGCATCCTACAACTGCAGAGAACAAGTCCTCAAGTCATTTACTTCCTCATTCCTAGCCAGCCATATTTAAATAGCTCTGGATGGTTTAAACACCCTGTATACAAAGCAATGCTTAAAAAAATAAAGAGCAGCCATCAATAGCTGCCATGTAAACTTTGAACAGCAGGTCATGTATGACAGTTCCTGCAATTTACTGCATCCGTTTGCTCCACAGTGAGCAGATAAGGCCTGAAAACATCTACTTTACATGTTACAATCCAAGGAACTTTATAACATGACTGTTCCCAGGCTATTTTAGGATTACTAGTATTAATACAGTACTTTTATTCCACATACACCCTGTAAGTTCAATGAGGATCAAATAAAGTCAGCCACACCTAAGAAGTTACATAAAAGCTTTATCAAATCCTACTAGACTTTACTGTAATGCATCATCTGAAATACTGGAGCATACACAGGAAGTTCTTAAAATGTTAAGAGGCTTCAACATTCACATCCATATGTTCTGCACTCTGTTCTACAACTGCAAGCTGCTCCCCTGTCCTCCTGCACCAGCATATTTTAACAACACATTCCCACCCTTCAGTATAAGGATCCTGCCTGGAGATTAAACTGCCTAAGAGCTGGAAGACCTAACCCTGCAGTGGCACATAAGTCACCTAACCTCAGGGTGAGCAGATGGTACATTACACACCTTATCTGTTCCAGCAGGGAAAAATTTCAGTGTGGGAAAGCTGTGGATCTTCACAGCCTCAATTTCATTGGAAGTTGAGTCCATCTTGGCAATGATTATGTTCTCATGGTCCTTATATTTTTCTCCCAGTTTATCCCAGATGGGAGCAAGCTGCTTGCAGTGGCCACACCATGGAGCATCTGCAAAATAAATAAGCTGCTGAAGACTCTCCTGAATCTAAAGAAAGATGGAGTCCTGTATTTCTGCCAAAGGGAATGGAAACTTGTGCAAAAATCAAATAGGGGTCAGACTTCAAAGCTACACAATCAAGTTCAGAGTAGGAGCTGCATGAAATCCTTAGATTCCAGTGTCTATTCAGTTCATCTATAGGGAGAACACATTTGATAATCCCTTATTTAAATCTACTGGCTACTGGGGCAACTACGTTGTCCAAAAAGCAACCCAACAAGGCTGCTCTACAAAAGCCAGAACAAAGTTGGACTTACAGAACTCAATGAAGACATTCTTGTTCTCATCAAAAGCAACTTCCTCAAAGTTTTTTCCAACCAGAACTTTAACAGGGTTCTTGTCCCAGTCATCTGGGATATCCTGGCTCATCAGGTGAGGCTGGGAAGCAATGGAGAGCAGAAAAATTTAAGGAGACATCCTTAGTGAGTCAATACAATAATCATACTGTATGATCTTCACTGACAGTCACCTGCTGCATTTCTCCCTCTTTCAAAAGGCCAACAGTCTGGAGAAAATATTACACTTTAAAGCTAACTAAACATCAAACATCACTTACCCACTTGGATGACAGTGCTGATGCAGAATTACCTATAGCATGACCTTCATAGGTTGAATATTAAACTGGACTATATTTGGGGGTCAATTTACTGTATTAGCTAAGTTCAGAAGTTTGGAAAGGGTATACAGATCTTTGTCAGAGTGTTATTGAAAGATCCACCAATGAAAGTCATTCTTTGATTCAAACTTAGTCACTTCCTGCTCAGTATGCAGTAGCAACCAGAAAAGCAAACGTTAGGAATTAGGAAAGGAACAGAAAATGAGTGCGCCTCTGTATTGCTTCACGGTGCGACCTCACCTTGTGTCCTGTGTGCAATTCTGTCACATCTCACAAAAAACAAAACACAGAATTAGAAGGGCAACAAATTAAGGGACTAACTCCTCATGAAGAAAGGCTTAAGAGGTTAGGACTCTGCAGCTTGAAAAGACAGCTGAGGAGAGATATAAGAACAGTGCTTCTGAATCCAGACCTTGGAGCACACCCTATTAGTCGGGCAGGGTGCGCCCTAAGGACTGGGCTGGGAAGCACTGTGACAGAGGTTCATGAAATCCTGAGTGGAGTAGAATGGGTAAAGCTACAAAGACTAAGGGACATTCCATGAAGTTACATAGTAATATCTTTAAAACAAATAGGAGAAAATATTTTTATAGTTAAGCTGCAGTTGTGGTAAAAGCAGTGTAGCTGGGTTAAAAATAAAAAAAAAGGAAGATTTGGACAAGTTCCTGGAGGAAGAGTCTATAAACTGCTATTAAGGTAGACATTGGTAAAAGCCACTGCTTATTCCTGGGGTCAGTAGCTTGGAATCTTGCTACTTCTTGGGATTCTGCGGTCACCTGGATTAGCACTATTGGAAGCAGGATACTGGGCCAGATGGACCTTTGTTCTGACCCAGTATGGCTATTATGTTCTAAGTAGTGATTTTAGCTAAGAAATTTTTAGGCCTCTTCAGTTATAATTAAAACCTTGTCTGAACAAATCAAAGACTAAAGATTTATTTACACGTATTGCAAAATACGAGTGCTAAATTGAGTTTAGGTGGTAAAAGTTAGGAACAGCACTTCTTGTACACCTGCATTGGTTGCACATGCATGCAAGAGTAATAATTAAACTTTGACTCGGTTTTAATATAATTTATGGGTTAGCTTCTGCCAGCCTGGTTTCACTGAACTGAATTCTTCTGTAGGATCTTATAGTTATAGAGCCCCATAGCACTGGAGTGCCCTTCCAGACAATATTAAACACCGATACAGATAAAGATGTTCAGGAGACTAGTAAAAACTGGCTGTTCCAACAATATCTAGAAGACTGTTATTAGGAAGGGTATGGAGTCCAGGTGTGCGGATGTTATAATGCCGTTGTATCGCTCCATGGTGCGACCGCACCTGGAGTATTGTGTTCAGTACTGGTCTCCGTATCTCAAAAAAGATATAGTAGAATTGGAAAAGGTACAGCGAAGGGCGACGAAAATGGTAGTGGGGATGGGACGACTTTCCTATGAAGAGAGGCTGAGAAGGCTAGGGCTTTTCAGCTTGGAGAAGAGACGGCTGAGGGGAGATATGATAGAAGTGTATAAAATAATGAGTGGAATGGATCGGGTGGATGTGAAGCGACTGTTCACGCTATCCAAAAATACTAGGACTAGAGGGCATGAGTTGAAGCTACAGTGTGGTAAATTTAAAACGAATCGGAGAAAATTTTTCTTCACCCAACGTGTAATTAGACTCTGGAATTCGTTGCCGGAGAACGTGGTACGGGCGGTTAGCTTGACGGAGTTTAAAAAGGGGTTAGATAGATTCCTAAAGGACAAGTCCATAGACCGCTATTAAATGGTCTTGGAAAAATTCCGCATTTTTAGGTATAACTTGTCTGGAATGTTTTTACGTTTGGGGAGCGTGCCAGGTGCCCTTGACCTGGATTGGCCACTGTCGGTGACAGGATGCTGGGCTAGATGGACCTTTGGTCTTTCCCAGTATGGCACTAATGTACTTATGTACTGATTAATACTGTACTTGATGGGTTTGATCTTTATCACGGTTATTTATTGCATTCTCCTAACTCAAGGAATATTCCATTGCTTTTGCTAAGTTGGATTACACCTTGAACATGGCTAAATAGATAAAATTAAAACTAGGACATTCAGAGTAGAAGGATGAGAACAAGCAATTGTGAAGAACCACACTGAAATAACCTATAATCAGATGCTATGAACTCCAGAAAGAAGTGTTATGGAACTTTTTATGAGTTCTGACATTCAGGCCTCACCCTGTCTGTTCAGCTCTTGTGATACCTAGTTCCTTTTTCTTGTTCTTCCTGTTTTGTAACTTAACTGCACTGCCCAGGTGACTACCAGAGGGTGAAGAAAAGCAAGGAACAGTTATGAAGGTGGAGCTATTATGAGGTGGTGTGATTAAGATGAAAGGATATATAAAAAAGTTGTGTAAAATACCCATTGGAAAAGGTGCAGCGAAGGGCGACTAAAATGATAGCGGGGATGGGACGACTTCCCTATGAAGAAAGACTAAGAAGGCTAGGGCTATTCAGCTTGGAGAAGAGACGGCTGAGGGGAGACATGATAGAGGTATATAAAATAATGAGTGGAGTGGAACAGGTGGATGTGAAGCGTCTGTTCACGCTTTCCAAAAATACTAGGACTAGGGGGCATGCGATGAAACTACAGTGTAGTAAATTTAAAACAAAATCGGAGAAACTTTTTCTTCACCCAACGTGTAAACTTTGGAATTCATTGCCGGAAAATGTGGTGAAGGCGGTTAGCTTAGCAGAGTTTAAAAAGGGGTTGGACGGTTTCCTAAAGGACAAGTCCATAAACCGCTACTAAATGGACTTGGAAAACTCCAAAATTCCAGGAACAACATGTATAGAATGTTTGTACGTTTGGGAAGCTTGCCAGGTGCCCTTGGCCTGGATTGGCCGCTGTCATGGACAGGATGCTGGGCTCGATGGACCCTTGGTCTTTTCCCAGTATGGCATTACTTATGTAACAATGAAACTTAATTGTTTAACTAGCTAATTAGCACTGTTGAAGTATTTATTTGCTTATGTAACGGAAGTTTTTTTGTCTGTGAAGCAGAGTGTTTGCTCACTGCCACAAAGAGAACTTCTCTGGAAACTATCACGGTTGGTGATAATTCTAGTCTGTTTTTTTTCCTTCTTTCTACTTTTTGCAGGACTACGATGCATTAGCTTAGTATAGTGATTGTTTGCTTTTAGAAATATTTCTTGCTTTGCTTTAATTTCTAATAGCTAAATTGTCCTCCTTTATTTCTGATAGCTAAAACTAAAAATAAATACACCTTTTTCCTTATTTTTTTTTGTGAGTGAGTCATCTCTCTCTGGTAAAAAGAGATAGTGCAGAGCTTAGGTAAGAAACACCACCCAACAGAAGCTCTCTGAGAGAATGAACAGTGAAAGATTATGTATTCCACACACCACAACAATGAGCCGAGCCTAACTCCTAGCCATTCGACTTCGTTGACCTGCATCACACGGGGCTTACCTTGACTTTGCCCTCCAGAAAATTGTTGCAGAACTCCTTTAGCTTGTCAGCACTTAGGTCATCTGACTCAGGCTTGAACTTTGTCATTTCCTCCTCTAATGTGATCAGACGAACAGATGGGCATTCCTCTTTCTTCAGACCAAAGAACTCCAGGATACGCTGGTTATCCGTGTGCTCGCTGTCTATGAAGATGAAGAGTATCTTTGGAAAGAGGTTGACAGTGCGATTAGTGCAATGAGACCCACATGGTCCTACATTCAGACATCTTATTCTGGTGAATGCAGTACTACCACCAGAAAGCAGCAGACGGAATGGACCATGGTCCACCTGCTGTTATTAGCTTTACCACGTTCCTTGCCAGCCACTCAAGTCTAGACAAATCCTCACCTTTCCTTTGAAGCTTCCAGCTGCATTCTTGAAGTTGTCCAGTTTATCCTGATAGTCTGGAGTACTCTTGGGTAGGAACAGTAGGATGTGTGTCTTAATCTCCCCACCAAAGATTTTAGGGGCAGTCTGATTTGCAGAATGGGGTGGGGAGGGAAGAAGGATAAACAAAAAAAAAGGACCATTAAAAGTTTATCTAAAAACCTGTAGTTTTTAGCATGTGCAAAGTTATCCTTTATGTCAAGTCTTCATTGGAAGCCTAACCACCTCTGCACCTTCCCCACACCCCACCCAACAAAAAAAAACTTTCAGGAAAGAGATCCACCTTGAAGGACAGTGAAGCACAGACATCACTGGATGAGGTAGGGGTTTTTTTTTACCTGTTCGGTGAACTCAATAACCAGGGGAAGTTGATTTGACTTTATAAAGTTCAGCACATTCTCCTTGGTGGCTTCTCCATCAAAGATGTTACGTCCTTCATCAAACTGAAAGAAAAATGGAGAAAAAGAGCATCAAAAACCTGGACTTTATTGCTTTTTCTTGGAAAAGAAATCAGGAATTCACGCTTCCAGCTGCCGACCCTCTCCTAGAAAACACTCCAAATACAAAATTTATGTCCTCCAATGTAGGAGCTGATATGAATGAAAAACAGATGTGAAAACTTGTTCAACCCAATCCCTAAATACTGAATTCTGGCTACACCCAAAACAACTTGGTCTTCAAAGTCAATCTCAAGACAGCCTTGTATCTCTGCTTGTTCAACATCTGCTAGTGCAAATACCAAGGATTTTTTTTTTTTAGTTTTGTTTCATTAATTTGTATTATGCTTTGTTTCTTATAAACCTAGACATCCTGTTTGCTAGTCAAACAGCGCAGCAGAAAAAACTCGCTTAAGGTTATATAAGAATTATTCTTTTCCTCCTAATTTTCAAACTGAAACCAGAGCTTTTTATACACTTATTACTGTAAACTGATTTGATGTATATGTTCTAAAAGCAGTCAACCCTGAAACCGAACCAAACAAGATTTTAATCCCATTTACTTGAGGATAAGGGACTAGGCTGAGACCTAGAAACAAAATTTACTAAAATCAGTACTATTTGACAAGTACATTAAAATTTTTCACAATGCAATGATAGAAAAAGCATGAAACATTGGGCACTAGGGTGAAGGGTCAGAAGTTACAATCCACTGTAAAGAAAAGTAAGACAAGTTCAGGGAAAAACATCTGCAGGCCTAGATTGAGGATGGCTGAAAAAGGAACTCAAGATAGCTTTGCACAAGATATCTGAGGGAGCTCAGGAGCTGCTGTCTCAACCTATAACCCTTGATGAGATCCATAGTGCGATTCCGGGGGCCAGCTGGCTTAAATTCTATAAAGTATAAAGTAAATGGTTGCCCCCCCCCCCCCCCCCCCATTCTCTCCTCAGGACTCTTATCACCACACATATCCACCAATCCCCTTAAGCTATTCCTCGCATCCATTCCGCCCAATCCCCAAAGTCTCTTACCCTCCCCTCCCCATCCAACCCCCACATATCCATGACACCCCCGTCCATATCAGAAAAGGTGCCCAAGGGAAGGAACGCAACCCTCACACCCGCAACCGATTATACATCCCACTTTCATAAAAAAAAAAAAACTATATCAAACCCTCACATAGCAACAAACTGCAAGATTATGAATCAATATATCCCCCAGCACCATAAAACCAACAATCCCAAGTTGTCAGTCAGGTCCAACCACCAGCCCCAATATCAAAACAACTCCGTTCATACATGAACAACTACCCCAAAGGGGGCCCAGCAGTCAGCATGGAAAATAACCTTGATATGTAGTCCAGCTCAACCCTCATGTGAGGTGGCCAGCCGATTGCTGGCGCTGCAGACATTTGTGCCCCACCCACTGCCATTTAGGATGGGATCTCAAGGTGGAGGCAGGCTGAGACATGACTTGATGGTGTCATTGTCAAGTCCCCCTTGAGCTTCTGAAACAGACTTAACCTGGTGCATGTGTCCATCTTTGCAGAAAACCAGTGCAAATGGGTATTTCTATCTGTACCGGATACCCATCTCAAAAATCCTGGCAGTGACTGGCTTCAGGTCAGCCCGGCGCTTCAAGGTGGCTGATGCTAAGTCTCCATGGAGTAGGAGTCCCATTTGAAATCATTAGCCTGTCGTGCTGCCTTTAGAACTCATTCTTTCAGCTTGAAATCTTGAAAACAAGCAATATCTTTAGAAAGGTTATTCTGTGCCGGCCCCAGGGCTCTATGAGATCTCTCCAATATTACACTGTCCGGAGCAACGGGCAACCCAGTTGCACACAGCAATGAGCTAACCACTTGTTGGACCACCACCTCAGTCTTGATATGTTGGGGTCGCCGGAAGACCATGGAACCGCAAATTGTTGCATCAGCTCCGGTTCTCTAGATCTTATAGTTTATCAGCCATTTGCTGCTGTCCAATATCAGTTATCTGCCGATCCTTAGACCCCATTGCCTCTGCATGATCTTCAATCTGGCCCTCGACCTCCTCCACTCAATGTCCCAGATCTCTAATCTCACCTCGCAGGTCAGCCCCCACAGCAGCCAAGTCAGAGCGGACTGCCTTAAGGTCCGACCGGATCTCCTGTAGCCAAGATCGTAGCTCAGGGAAAACTCCTTTGGGACCTCCAGATGACAGGTCTCTGATTATCTCCTGCTCACGCAAGGCCTCCTGCTCCTGGACCGCCATGTGCTTCTTGCTCGCACCACCCGCGAACGCAAATTGGGATAATCTACTGCCTCTGCCCGAGTCTGCATCACCTCACCAGATTGCCCGCGTTAGGTATATTTCCGCTTATAGGGGCAGGCACAAGTACATTGCTGTGTGCTGGGGGAGTGCAAGAAAAATGCTGCGAGTGAGTGGGAGGTCGGCGCTTAGGCAGCCATGCTACCCGGTGACCACTTCCTCCCCTCAAGGTTTGGACAAGTTCCTGGAGGAAAAGTCTCATCTTGAGATTGAGAAGCCACTGCTTGCCCTGGGATTGGTAGAATGTAATGCTGTTACTATCTGGGTTTCTGCCAGGTACTTGTGACCTGAATTGGCCACTACTGGAAACAGGATACTGGGCTGATCATAGGAATAGCCATACTCGGGTCAGACCAAAGTTCACAACTTGACAACTATACGCAATCACTCCTTCAAAGCTGCGCCACCCTCCACCAAGATGGTCTTTTTAGTAACTGCAGAAACGGGATCAGAAACTTCTATCCTTCTCTTGATTAGGGTAGAGCTTAGTCATGGAGTGTCCTACCCCCCCAAAAAAACACTGTTGGCCATCTCCTACTCTTTAGAAATATCCAACTTCATCAATAGGAAAGGACCTTGGAAAAAGTTTTGATACCTAGCAAGAGGATCTCAGGCTGAACTAGTGGAAGGGTGCTCCACAGTGATACTTGAGATTAGCTGTGCCAACCTCTCTCAATGAGAAAGGACCATCGAGAGCTCCTCACTATGTACCACCTCCTCCTCCTAAAGCATCTGTCGCTGTCCCAACACAGCTTGATTCTCTGTTTTACCCCCACACCTGTGCAAGACAAAGAGCCCAACACCTTACTGTTCGGGGGAGGGGGAATCCAACCCATTGGGGCACTACGGTGCTCTCAGGAGCGTCTGGGAGCATCTATGCTTTGCAAGGTACTAGTCGTAAGTATTGCCACACTGGAACAGACCAAAGGTCCATCAAGCCCAACATCCTGTTTCCAACAGTGGCCAATCCAGGTCACAAATACCTGGCAAGATCCCAAAAAAGTTCAATACATTTTATGCTGCTTATTCCAGAAATAAGCAGTGGCTTTTCCCCCAAGTCATTTTATGTTTCAACATATCAAACAACCAGAAGGTTGAGTAAACAATGTAAATTACAAACTATACTCAGTGAAAAATAAGCATCCATTCTATCAAAGTGTTACCCATTTTCTCCCTCCCCCCCATTATCATATTTCACCCTATTTACTACTGACATCTTAAGCAAAACAAGTATTTTACCCAGACAGCTACATTTCAACATAATCTCAATCATAAACCAAACACCCCCCCATACTCAGAACCCCACCCTCTCCCTATTACTAGCCCATCCCCCTCCACAAGCTATCGGATCTCAACGCTGAACATTCCCTGAGCGAGAATGACATAACACTATATGAGATATGATCAAGTTAAGCAGAAGACTGCGCCCCCTGGGGGCTTAAAATCTGGAGATATGGATTCCAGATCGCCAGAAAGAACTTTCGCCCCTTGGGGGACTCTCTTGCATCCCTAGCCTCCCAGGCTGCCAATTAATGAATCGGATTCCTCCAATACCCCCAAGTCATTTTAATAAACGGTCTATGGACTTTTCCTTTAGGAAGCTGTCCAAACCTTTTTTAAACCCCCTAAGCTAACCGCCTTTATCACATTCTCTGGCAACAAATTCCAGAGTTTAATTACACGTTGAGTGAAGAAATATTTTCTCAGATTTGTTTTAAACGCAATATTTTGTACCTTCTTCGCGTGCCCCCTAGCGCTACTCATTTTATAGACCTCTATCATATCTCCCCTCAGCCGTGCTTTCTCCAAGCTGAAGAGCCCTAGCCGCTTTAGCCTTTCCTCATAGGGAAGTCGTCCCATCCCCTTTATCACTTTCATCGCCCTTCTCTGCACCTTTTCTAATTCCACTATATGTTTTTTTTGAGATGTGGCAACCAGAATTGAACACATATTTGAGGTGCGGTCGCACTATGGACTGATACAAAGGCTCATTTTTGTTTTCCATTCCTTTCCTAATACTTAACATTCTATTTGCTTTCTTAGCCGCAGCAACACACTGAGCAGAGGGTTTCAACGTATCAACGCCGCCGCCTAGATCCCTTTTCTTGGTTGGCGATTCCTAATGTGGAACCTTGCATTACGTAGCTATAATTCGGGTTCCTCTCTCCCACATGCATCACTTTGCACTTGCTCACATTAAACATCTGCCATTTAGACGCCCAGTCTCCCAATCTCGTAAGGTCCTCTTGTAATTTTTCACAATCCTCTTGCCATTTAACAACTTTGAATAAGTTTCGTCAGCAAATTTAATTACCTCACTAGTTACTCCCATCTCTAGGTCATTTATAAATATGTTAAAAAGAAGTGGTCCCCGCACAGACCCCTGGGGAATCCCACTATCTAGCCTTCTCCATTGAGAATGACAATTTAACCCTAACCACTAGGCTATTCCTCCACTGTGTTCTATCTTTTAACCAGTTTTTTAATCCACAATAGAACATTACCTCCTATCCCATGACTCTCTAATTTCTTCTGGAGCCTTTCATGAGGTACTTTGTCATGTCAAACGCCTTTTGAAAACCAATACACAATATCAACCAGCTCACCTTCACCCACGTTTGTTCACTCCTTCAAAGAAATTTAATAGATTGGTGAGTCAAGATTTCCTTCACTAAATGCATGTTGGATTTGTCTCAATCCATGCTTTTGAATATGCTCTGTAATTTTGTTCTTTATAATAGTCTCTACCATTTTGCCCAGCACAGACGTCAAGGTCACCGGTCTATAATTTCCCAGATCTCCTTTGAAACCTTTTTAAAAAATTGGTATTACATTGACCACCCTCCAATCTTCCGGTACCAAGCTCAATTTTAAGGATAAATTACATATTACTAATAGTTCCACAAGTTCATTTTTCAATTCTATCAATACTCTGGGATGAATACCATCCGGTCCAGAAGATTTGCTACTCTTCAATCTGTCAAATTGCCCCATTACATCCTCCAGGTTTATAGAGATTTCATTCAATTTCTCCGACTCGTCAGCTTTGAGCACCATTTCTGGCACCAATCTCTCTCCCAAATCTTCCTTGAAGACTGAAGCAAAGAACTCATTTAATTTTTCCGCTATGGCTTTGTCTTCCCTGATTGCCCCTTTTACCACTCAGGTCATTTAGTGGTCCAACCGTTCTGTTGCCAGCTTCTTGCTTTTAATATACCTAAAAAAAAATTGTGTGTATTTACCTGTAACGCAATTTTTTTTTTTAAGTCCCTCTTTGCTTTCCTTATCAGTACTTTGCATTTGACTTGACATTCCTCATGTTTCCTATTATTTTCAGTCAGTTTCTTCTTCCATTTTCTGAAGGAGTTTCTTTTAGCTCCAATAGCTTTTTACCTCACTTTTTAACCATGCTGGCTGTCGTTTGGTTTTTCCTCCCTCCTTTTTTAATCCATGGAATAGTTTGCCTGGGCTTCCAGGATGGTGAAAAGGAGTGGCCTAGTGGTTAGGGTGGTGGACTTTGGTCCTGGGGAACTGAGTTCGATTCCCAGCACAGGCAGCTCCTTGTGACTCTGGGCAAGTCACTTAACCCTCCATTGCCTGCTGCATAGAGCCTGCCATGAGTGGGAAAGCGCGGGGTACAAATGTAACAAAAATAAATTTTTGAGCAGCATCCATGCCTGATGTAAAATTTTGACCCTCGCAGCTGCTCCTCAGTTTTTTTCCCCCACTTCTCATTTTATCATAGTCTCCTTTATGAAAGTTAAACGCTAACGTATTGGATTGCCTGTGCATTCTTACTCCAAAGCTAGTATCAAACCTGATCATATTATGAACACCGTTATCAAGCGTCCCCATCACCATTACCTCCCATACAAGATCATGCGCTCCACTAAGGGCTAGGTATAGAATTTTTCCTCTTCTTGTCGGCTCCTGTACCAGCTGCTCCATAAAGCAGTCCTTGATTTCGTCAAGGAATTTTATCTCCCTAGCATCCCTGATGTTACATTTACCCAGTCAATATCGGGGTAATTGAAATCACCCATTATTATTGTGTTCCCCAGTTTGTTAGCCTCCCTAATTTCTGATAACATTTCTACATCTGTCTGTTCATCCTGTCCAGGTGGATGGTAGTACACTCATATCACTACCCTTTTCCCCTTTACACGTGGAATTTCAATCCATAGGGATTCCCAGATGTGTTTTGTTTCCTGCTGAATTTTCAATTTGAGTCAATGCCCTCTAACATACAATGCTAACTCTCCACCCTATCAGTATGATATAATTTGTACCCCAAGTATGACAGTGTCCCACTGGTTATCCTCCTTCCACCAGGTCTCAGAGATGCCTATTATATCTAATTTTTCATTTAGTGCAATATATTCTAACTCTCCCATCTTATTTCTTAGGCTTCTGGCATTCGCATATAGACATTTCAAACTGTTTGTTGTTCCTATTTACATCATACTCAGTATTTCACAGTATTAATTTGCAATCTTTTGATTTTTATTTAAGGACACCTGATCTACTATGGTCTCTTTTGCAACCTCACTATCAGGATACTATCTTTCCTGTTTTGGTAATATCTTTGAAAGATACCTTATTCCGAACCATGCGCTTTTGGACGACTGTTGGCCTTCCCCCAGTTTCTAGTTTAAAAGCTGTTCTATCTCCTTTTTAAATGCCAATGCCAGAAGCCTGGTTCCACCCTGGTTAAGGCTGAGCCCATCCTTTCAGAATAGGATCTCTCTCCCCCCCCCCCCCCCCCCCCCTGAATGTTGCCCAGTTCCTAACAAATCTAAAACCCTCCTCCCTGCACCACTGTCTCATCCACACATTGAGACTCCGGAGCGCTGCCTGTCTCTTGGGCCCTGCGCATAGCACAGGTAGCACTTCAGGAAATACTATCCTAGAGGATCTGGATTTGAGCTTTCTACCCAAGAGCCTAAATTTGGCTTCTAGAACCTCTCCCCCACATTTTCCTATGTCATTGGTACCCACATGCACCAAGACAGCCGGCTCCTCTCCAGCACTATCTAAAATCCTATCTAGGTGATGCATGAGGTCCACCTTCGCACTAGGCAGACAAGTGATCAGGCGACCCTCACATCCACCAGCCACCCAGCTATCTATATGCCTAATGATCGAACCACCAACTAGAACAGCTGTCGTAACCCTTCTGACCTGGGCTGTAGCTCCTCGAGACACATCCTCAGTGTGAGAGAATTTTACTTTATGTATTGTTTGCTGGAAATGTTCAATAAAAATAAAGGACCGCGGCAAACAAAAGCAGCCAATGCCTGGGTTGACATTTTGTCGAGCAACTGCCCTGAGAGCAGTAGTAAGGACAAAGAGGTGACTTGACCAAGCTGTTGAACAGATGACTGGAGACTACCTTGTATACAGAAGATTTAAATCCTAAGCACTCTGGATCTCTTGCACAGACAGCTACTGCTCAAGTTTAAAACGTGTGCTAATTCAGCCTCCCTTACCATCTTACATGTGCAATTTTGCCAGCCTTTTTTGAAATACTTAGACTGGAAAACCATTTAGATATGGCATTTTACACCGAGAAAAATGTCCCCTTCTTCCACAGCCCATTGCCAAGAGCAAACATTATCCATATGACCCATTAAATTCAGTGCCTGCATGTGTTCATTACACAGCATTTGCAAAAAGATTCCTCCTCACCTTTTTAAACAGGATTATTGCATCTTTATCAAGTTGGTACTTTGAGAAAAGATCATCATGAGAGCTTATTCCAAATGGAATGTCATCGATAGCATCTGCCGCCTCCAGGAATACCTTGGCCAAGTCAGAATCCACATCCTGTGAAAGGAGAAAAATGTGCTCAAATTTTTTCTTACAGCCTGAATTACCCCAATCCTGACATGTAAATCACTCAGGATTCTATCGCTAAAGTGAGTCTTGTGCAAGAGCACCGAATCAGTGAAAACCTACCAGTCTCACAAGACTGCTCCCCAGTGGGACACTGGGACCCTTTCACCTACTGTGAAGCAGCCTTCTCACGTGGGGAGGTTCCAGCTACCATACAAAGAAGCCCAATGTGCATTAAGTGCCCACTCAGACCAGAGAGGTGGTAGGTCCCATTACTACCACTCCAGTTATACAATTTGGATTCACTACCTTGAAGAATCCAATCACAGCAACTTCATGAGACTCCAAAAGGGCTTCAGCTGCAGCAGTATCTGCAATGGTTGTGGCAGCTGGGCCAGTGCGCTTCTTCAACCAGTTCACAATGTCATCAGCCTCTCTACCAGCTGCAACAAAAATAGACAATGTCATTTTGAGGCCAAAGTAACAAGCTCTCTTCATCACAATTCTAACCAAAAGGCTGTGATAAAGTACCACTGAATCCCAAACACTTCCGTGGGTATTTCATTGTGTGTATTCAGTGGGTAAAGGAATTCTGTTAGTTGGCTCTCTCCTTAGTTTCATTATGTGGTAAAAGGTGCTGAAGCTTAAATTTAAAACTTGTATCACCAGTCAGGCCAGGTAATGCATCTGCCTTGTTTAGCTCAGATGTGTGTAAGAATCCAACCACAACTGCTGTCAGATCACCTGTGCTAAGAGAGAAAGTAAGGGAAAGGTATGAGAGAAAGTGTGTGTGGTGGGGGGGGGGGGGGGGGGGGAGTATTCCCCAACACTATGCCCATTTCTGGCTTATATTCACGTTAACAGTTTTCACCCCTTTTTCAGGGGAACTCCTGAGCTTACACTTGGAATAAGCTTGTATTTGCGTACATACAGTAAGTTATGATCTGTTGTGATCCAATAAAAGTTCAAATAGACCCATGAAAGTGTGATCAAAGGAAAATCAAATCAATAGCAAAATGACACTAAACCAGGTGGATACATAAGGAAAATGTGTGCAGAGTATGACAATATCCCAGACTCAGTCCTTGCTCACAGCTGTACTGAGTTCCAGAATGAACCCTAGTCTATAACAGGACAATTCTTGTTTTAATGGCTGGCTGAGATAGGAAGATGCTAAAACTGAACACTCAAACAGCAAAAAATCAGAAAGTGAATAAGGTACAGGCAAGGATCGTATCTGCTGGCATCTGTTTGTACAAGGAAGCAGAGCCATGATCGATTTTGAAGAATCTAGTAGGTACTGCTGTTTTAAAGGACATTTATACCTTACCTGAATACTCTTTTGGGGATGCGGTGTCTCCATTCTTGAAGAATTTAATTGTTGGATAACCACGAACACCAAACCGTTGCGCTAACTCCGACTCTTCTGTGGCATCAACCTTGCCCAATCTGATTTCAGACTCCTCTGACTTCAGTATACCAGCAGCTTTGGCATATTCTGGAGCAAGAGCTTTACAGTGGCCACACCAAGGAGCATCTGGAAAAGAACAGTAGCATTTACAGTACTAGAAAGGACCAAGAAAGGGATCATTTAGCTACCTAAACTAGAAAGTATCAATGGCTCCTTAAATATAGAATATCTGGGGAAAAAAAAGCCCTGCTTTATATCTAGTACCAGCACCTTTGCTACCACCTGCTAAGATTGCCCCAAGGTCCAAGAACTGGCAAGTGCTTCCCCCCACCCCCCCCCCCAAAAAAAAAAAAAAAAAAAAAAAAAAAAAAAAAAGAGTTAATCATCCCAGCCTTGGGCAGCCACCTCTAAGTTGATGCTCTTGCCTCATCCCTCTTGTGATTGGTGAAATGAAGCATCCACTGTTTGATCAAGGTGCTCTTGTTTATGGAGCCCCACATGGTTCAATTACTTGTTTGAATTGCAAGGGATGTGGAGTCAAAAGCAATTTTCGGTAGTCAGTATAAAATGATAAATTTATTATCTGTATCTTTGAGGGAGAGGCTCAGTCTTTCCACTAAAGGAGTATCATGTTCCATCTTTCCCCAACTCCCTTTAGGGATACTCCACACTTAGTAGATCCACTGTCTAATTCTGTCAGGTTCTCATCAGGAATCCTAACCCCTCTCCTCTGGTTCTTATGTATGAACATTTATACCCCACTTTTTCCACATGAAGCAGACTCAAAGTGGCTTACACAATGTACTGATAATTCAATTACAATTTACATTAGTCAGGGGAGAAGGATCAGGGTAAGAAGTAAAAGGGAAAGGGAAGAGAGACTAAGACGATGGAAATCCAGATGCTGAGATGGATCAGAGTGGCTCGAACAGTTCTCAGTAAGGTGATCCACAATTGGGAACTGTAGCAATACCCAGCGAGCGAAGACGAAGCCTCTGTACAGCAGGTACAGTTTAACATGAAAAAAACCTTACAATTTTGTTAGCATAATAAAATAACCAAAAATAAATACAATAAGGTAAATTTGAACATACTAAATTGAAAGCTGTAACAACATAATCAAGAACAAAATACGAGGTAAACTTGAAAATTGAAACAGAGCTTCCGTGTAGAGCAGGTTCAGTGTAACATAAAACTTACAACTTAAAAGCATAATAGTAAAATAAACAAATGCAATAAACGAGGTAGACTTGAAAACAGTAAACAAACCTAATAGAGCTACCGTGAAAGAGTATCAAAAATACACAACAGAACAAATTCAAATACCAGCGATATAATACGTTAGCACAATACTAACGATACACCTAATAAGCATACATAATACTGCCCTGATAAGGTCCTTGGTAGAAAGAGCACAAATACTCAAATGGAGCCTTGAACAGCACCCAGAGCACTAGACTGAGGTCCAATGAAGGGAACGTATCATAAGAATCGGGAAGGGAAGGAAAGGCAAGGAGTAGCGGAAAGCGCAAATGAGTCACCCCTCTACGCAAAGCCAGAAAGATACCTTTCACCTTCCCATGAAAGCTGGCAACTGCCACTTGGATCCTCAGGGAGCTCACAGCCAGTCCCTGATCCAGACCTAACAGCAAACACCCCAAAATATTGATAATCTGAGCCCTCCAAGAGACAGAAACAGCTCCCCACACCAGGATTCAAGAACTTGGAAATACTGACGGAAGCCAAGGACCTAGAGGCCTTCCTGGAGTGTAGTAGCATAGAGACCACCAAGGGAGAGACCCCACACATCTCCAATGGTCTCACAATGGCCAAGCCTTGCCGGGGCAGACTCCAGCTCCTTTGCAGTGGAAAATGATCCTCCACCAGGAAGTGCTTGAGAACCACATACCACGGCCTGCAAGGCCAGTCTGGCGCCACCAGCAGGATCAGATGAGGATGACTTACGTACTTAAGCATTGCCATACTGGGAAATATCAAAGGTCCATCAAGCCCAGCATCCTGTTTCCAACAGTGGCCAATCCAGGTCACAAATACCTTGCAAGATCCCAAAAAAGTACAAAACATTTTACACCGCTTAACCCAGAAATAGTGAATGTTCCCCTAGTCCATCTATCCCCTGGGAGGCCGGTTCCCTCTGCTGACTAAAGAGCTGGATCCTGGACACAATCAAGTCAAACTGAGGAGGGCTGCAGTGATCCAGGAGGGAGGGCCTGAGAAATTCTGCCTGTATCTTGTCCTTGCCTGCAATGTGGACTTCTGAAAGGGTCTACAGATGGATCTCTGCCCACTGACAGACACACTGCCTCCAGGGCCATCACCTAACTCCTGGAGCCACACTGCTTTGTTATGTACACCACTGCCATGGCAGTGTCCGGCATCAGTGACTGTTTTCCTCTCATGGAATGGCTGAAACTCCTACAGAGCTAGGTAGACCAGGACTCCAGGCAATTTATGAACCAGGAAGTTTCCTGGCTCAACCAGGTGCCCTGAGCTCCCCCAGCCAGAAAGCAACCTCCCCAACTTAAGAGACTTGCATCCATTGTTATAAGAACCCACTGCAAGGATCCAGAGGAACACCTCAGCAGGAAAACCAGCCTGTCCCACTAGGCTACAGAGCCTCACCTTGGGCAGCAGAGGACAATGAAGTCTCAAGACCAATGACCAAACAGCCCGCTGCAGAGTGCGCATATGAGCCCAAATGCGGCACGGAGCTACATAACTGCCAGAAATAGCAACCTGAATGCCAAAAATACCAGGCAGAGCTGATGGTGCTCCTTAAGTGTTAAACCCCCTGGGACAGGTACAGCACTTCATAACTGAAGTAACCAGAGTGTCCACCTTCAGGAAGGCCCAACACTTCTCAACCTCATCAGTGAAGAGTGAAGAGGAACGATGAACAGCCCCCGCCATCCCGAGGACCATCCAGTAGACTCCTACGTCACCATGTGGATGAGGGCCTTATGGAGTGGAAAATGCTTTGAGGCACTTGCTGCAGAAGGCTTAAGCATAACACCAAAAAATGTTTTTACCAGAGTTTAGACAAGACTGCAAGGGGCTAAAACCATTTTATCAAAAGCCTCAAAAAACCAAACAGGCTACTAATGTTAAAAGCCAGTTCTGCCTCCTGAAGCAGCCCTTGTCAGGGTTTTTTTTTCTTTGCCATCTGTGCAGTGCTCTTTGGAACTTCATGAGATCTGGTGCAGCTCTGTCGAGAACGTAGATTGGAGAATAAGTCAGCAGATCAATATAACATCAAAAAGTATTTTATTCAAGATACCGTTTACAAGACAAATGCCCGACACAGGCCGTGTTTCGCCCAACAAAGGGCTGCGTCAGGGGCTAGAATAAACAAACATTAAATCATAAATTATACCCAAATAAATCATGTACAATATTAAAATAAAAATTGCTTTCGGAGTTCAACTCCATATAAATAGAATTACATAAAAATATAAATTAAAACCAACATACTACTTATATAATTTACAGTATTATATATTTTACGTACTTTTTGCATTTTTCGTCTTTTTTAATTCTTGATTAATTTTTCATGTTTCTTATTCTTCACAATTTTAAATGGTATAAATTTATTTTCAAATTACTTTTCATTTTTTGAATGGCATAACGAAATGTTTTTTTGTTTTGTAGTTCTTTTTTAGAAAGATACAGACTAGGTACGTGTCCTTTTATAATTTCATGTCATTTCATGATTTTATTCAATTTTTCATAAATTAAATTTGGTTTTCATATATATATATATGTGTTAACAGCAAAGAAAGGGCACTTATGCAAACCAAACGTTCGTGTGTGTGTGTATGTATGTATATGTATATATATATATATATATATATATATATATATTATATTATATATACATTATATATACATACACACACGTTTGGTTTGCATAAGTGCCCTTTCTTTGCTGTTAACACATTTTATATGTACTTACATACTTTTTTTTTTAATGTATACATTTTTTTATGTTAAGATGTGTGTTATCGTATTAGATCATTATATTAGTATATAGATAAATGCATCTTGTGATTTATATGTTGGTTTTATTTATATGTAATTCTATTTATGGAGTTGAATTCCGAAAGCAATTTTTATTATTGATGATTCATGTCTATACTTCACATGTATATTTTATATTTTTAATATTCGATATGATTTGGGTATAATTTATGATTTAATATGTTTATTCTAGCCCCTGATGCAGCCCTTGTATAAAATACTTTTTGATGTTATATTGATCTGCTGGCTTATTCACCACGTTGGATTTTGCAGATCGTTTGCCTTGTTTTTGAGAATGCAGATTGGTCCTGAACTGATGGCGATAAACACCTGACGATAAGTGCTTGATTTTTTTTTTTTTTTTTTTGGAGTAAAATGAATGTTTTGATTGTTTTTGGAACTGGTGATGTGTTTGATTTTTGTAATAAACCTTTTTTTTTTGGGGGGGGGGGGGTCTGGTTTTCCTGCACATTAGGTAGAGTTTTTCCTACACTGCTTTTTGTGGTGATATGTTCGATTTTTGTAATAGACTTTAGCAGTGACTAAGTGATTTGGCTATTGGGGGGGGGGGGGGGGGGCAGTCTAGTTTTTCTCCACATTAGGTGGAGTTTTTTTTTTTTTTTTTTGTAGACTGCCTTTTACTGGTAGATTAAGCCTATGATGAAAATGGACTCGAGTACAGTGCAGGTTTTTTCTGGCTTTAACCTTAGTAGCTGGGGGTTTGTTTGGTGATTTTTTTTTTTTTTAATACACTGGTTTTAGCCCCTTGCTGTCCTGTCTAAACTATCTTTGGCAAATTGTTTTTGGTGCTTCGACTATCCCACTAAACTATAGGTATGACTCCCAGGGCCAGTACTAGCTTAGGAGCACCGTTTTCACCAGTAAGACTTGCTGAGGAAATTCGGAACATGATAGGTAAATCACTCGCAGCTCAACAGTCTTCTGACCAAGCTAATTTAACTATTATGGAAGAAAAGGTAGAGCCACGAGAAAAAAAAAATCTGTGTTACAGAATACTCTTCAAACTTGGGATACCGAGATAAAAATCTACCTCTCCTCTTACAGCCTTCCTTGGTCAAAGGTTCAACATCTGTAGATTTAAAATTGGAAAACTTGGAGAATATAGCTCTTAGAGATTTTTTTTTCACTTTAAATGTTTTTATTCAAGAAGCAGAGCAAATCAACAAAGCAGTATAAATATCTCAACAACAGTTCGAAAAGAGAAACAAATTATAACCATGAACGGAACGACATCTCAGTCTCCCCGTTAATTCAGAGCTGGTCTGTTTAAACTGATAACTCACATTCCTAATATAGAGCCATAGGAGATAACCCCCTCCCCCCCCCCCTTGCAGCCTGCCCCTGTAAACCCTCTTGAATTTATATATATATACCACTTCCCCTTCCTACCCGCCCCCCATCCTATCTGAATTGTCCTCACCCAATCACTTAGCCGAGTCCATCCCCTCTTACACCGCAGCTCCCCATCTCTCTGGTATGCCGTTAAGCGTTCCATAGCTATAAGTTGTTCTAATTTTCCCTTCCACTCGCCCATGGAAGGAGGCTTAGTATCTTTCCATTTTCGCGCTATAAGGCATTTTGCTGCCACTAGGCAGCATTCTTTGCATTTTGTTCCGTTCCCATGAGTCACTATCATTATGGAGCCCCAGCAGCTCGTATGAGAATTTACGTTTGATTACTTTTCCTAAGATCCTTGTGGTTTCAGATAAAAAGGATGTTTTGAGAGATATATGTTAGAAGTATTGCCACCACAATCATTACCTCCAATACCAAGTTTATTTTTCTGTAAAGAAAAAGGAGCCTGAAGGAGGAATATATGTTTTTTTTCCTCCAATATCACAGGATAGTTTGGACCTAACCGCTTTCCATGAATCTTCTAAAGAAAGGCAGCAATACCCTCTACACTGCTGGTCACAATGACTGGTTTAATGATAGATTTGAAATTATATTTCAAGTATGGTTTGTCTACTTTTTGTACTTCGAAAGTCCAAATTTTCCCTGATGATAAAGTTACACAGAAACAAAGACCATTTCTTTTGATGCATGCAAGGGTTTTGGCCCTGGGAGGGCTCTTTAAGTTTCCTTGTAAATGTGTAATAAAATAATCTTGTACTTATATTTTTTTGATCGTTCACAATTAACTATTTCCGAGTGATAAGATTGTAGCTATGGGTCAAGGGTCTTTCTAATGGGATACAGGAACCCCAACACTGATTGGTCAGCTAGTCTCATAAAGCAATTGTATTTTCTTTAGAGACTATTTTTTTGAATTAATGTTCTCTTTAGATTTCCTTTTATCAACTATCTCGTCCCACCTTATAACAAAAACAAACATGTTTTTGTATTCTGGGCATGTTCATAGTGGATATCCTGAAAACACAACTGGCGGGGTGTACCAAGGACTGAGTTGAGCAGCACTACTATAGTGTATACAAGAGGTTGTAATGTCATTCTGAAAAGATCCTACCAAAACCAGTTCAAAATCTTTCCTTCATTAAAAGAAAATTTCATAGCAGATACAGTTAACCCAACTCCTAATGCTAGCTAGAAACATGATGCCGAGCATCAGTCCTAACAAATGACTGTGTAATTAGGGTTTCCTGCAATTCCATGATCATAGCTCAATTACCGTATATACTGAAATATAAACAGATATTTTTGGCCAAAGGCAGGCATCAAAGATTTAATCTCAGTTTATATTCGAGACCTACCTACCTACCCTACACCCCCATGGTGTCTGGCATTCCTCCTTTCCTGTCGTGTCTCTCCCCCCTCCCCCCCAAACAAGCACAACTCCCACTTTTCTTCCCTCCACCCCCCCCCCCCCCGACAGGGCCCCCGGTCTACCTTACCGCCCTGCTCGTGCTGGCTCCAATCTCAAAATGGCTGCCATGACCTCCGGTAGCAAATGCCACGAGACCTGCCACTGGAAGTCACGGCAGCCATTTTTACTATAGAGATGGCATTGGCAGGAGCAAGTGGGGCTCACTCCTGCCCCAATGAGTCACTAGACCACTAGGGTAGTACAATAGGCGGGGGGGGGGGGGGGGGGGGGGGGCTTTTGGTGGATCCCTCTGTTCTGTTCAGGAAGATGGAAGGGAGAAGAAAACGAAGTGGGAGCTGTGGCTTTTCGGGGGAGAGGACAATACCAGACCCCACAGGGGAGAGATGAAGAACACTACTTCTTCAAAACCCAATTTGGCGAACACACGACGATACTACAAGTTAGGCAAGGGATCTTAACCTTTACTCATATAAACTACCCCCAGTTCACCTGCACAACTCCCCCCCCCCCTCCTAAACACACAAAACCAAAGGCATATCATCCCATTAAATTTCCCTGCAGTATATATTATTGGGAACTCACTCAGTTTATGCCAAAACAATTCAATACTCCATAGTTTTCTCTCTCAATGGAAGACAGATACTAAATTTAAAAGGTAAGAGGGAGTGTTCTATAAGATGCCTTAGTGATTTAAGAAACTACACTCTATAGCCAAAACTCATTTACAGTTAAAGCATTCTGGAAAATTATATCTGCTTCATGATCAAAGGGGGTTGGCATGCCCCCCCCCCTCCGAGTTTGCTGCTTCATTATGACTTACAGCTAGCAAAATAGGCACAACTAAGCATCAACCATAATTAATGGAAGGATTTTTGCATACCTCGATGTCATGAATTAGTCTGAAAACAGCTTATTTATATCATTACATGTACTGTCTAATCCTCCAGTTAACTAAACAGCTCTCCCTGTACTTGAAATGGGTCTTTATAACTCATTATAGTTAATTTGGTCCAAGGGGAGAACTAAAGACTTGGGTTATACAGCAATTACTTTTACTGCAATCCCAATGGTGTCCAACACTGTTTATTGACTAAGTCATGTAAACAGCGATTTCCCATATGCATAATCCTGCAATATTAATGCTTTGTAGTTATTCATAAGATGTTTTAGTTTTTTTAAAGCTAAAGATGTGCTGGTACTTTAAGGCTGTAATTAATAGCTCCAATCCCAAACAGCAGCACTCGTTAGCAGTTCTGTATGCTATCACTGGAATAAGTTATGTGGAACTCTTCTTTCAGACTCAAACCTATGAAAATAGTGAATGGGTTGGAGGAGGAGTCAAAGATGACCGCAAGGTTACAAGCTGAGACAGGGAGGATGAAAGTTATCCCACAGAGATAAAGAAGTGGGGTTTAGGGGGAAGATAAGCAGCTCAGTTGGCTCATGTTTAGTTTCAGATGGCAGCAATGTCAGACAGGCAGGTTGAAACTTGGGCCTGGATTTCTGCTGAAATGTCTGGTGTGGAGAGATAGATCTGGGAGTCATCAGCATAAAGGTGATACTGAAAATAATAGGAGATCAGAGCACCAAGGGAATACGTATAGATGGAGAAAAAGAAGAGGTCCCAAGATAGAGCCCTGAGGTACACCAACTGATAGTAGGACAGTAGTGGAGGATAATCCAAAGCATACACAAAGTGCGTGGGAGAGATAAGAAAACGAAGAGAGAGCAGAGCCCCGAAAGCCAAGCGAGGCAGCATATCAAGGAGTAGGTGGTGATCAACAGTGTCAAAAGCAGCAGCAGATTGAGAAAGGAGGACAGAATAGAGATCTTTGGATCTATCCAGGAACAGGTCACTGGAGACTTTAGCAAAGGCTGTTTCAGTTGAACGTAGAGGGCAAAAGCTAGATTAAAGCGGATCAAGAATAGCTTGAGATGAAAGAAAGTTAAGGCAATGGCGGTGAACTGCATGTCCAAGTATCTTGGATAGGAAAGGGAGGGAGATGGGGCAATAGTTGGAAGGGCAGGTAAGGTCCAATGAATGTTTGAGTGGTGTATCTACAGCATGTCTGAAGTCATCTGGAACAGTTGCAGTGGAAAGTGAAAGATTGAGGATATGACAGAAGGAGAAGTGTGCCGAATAGGTGGGTGGGAATAGGATCAGAGGAAAGTGTGCAGTTTCTTCTTCATTGATTTCAGAAAAGGAGGCAGGGGTTGAAGGAGGGTTGCAGAATGGACTGGAGGAAGGAGAGGTGGAAGTGGCCAAGGAGGAAAGATTGAAAACTCCACCTGCTGATCAGAAAAAAAGCTGCAAGTCAACAGCAGCACCACCTTCCTCCCCCCCCCCCCCAATCCAAAAAGAGCTAGGGTTGGGTGAATCAAAACTGCACTGGTGGTCATGGAAAGAAGACAGTCTTGTGGTGAGATGAAAAGAGGACAGAAGAAAGGAAACCTGCACAGTACAGAAAGAATGATGACCGCAACATGGGGAAAGCTCATTAAGTCCTCCAGTCTACCCACTATAAGTTTAATATAATTTACTAGACTGCCAGCCGGGAATACCATCTAGGTGGTTTACAATATATTTAAAAATATAAGTAGTGAGTGCACTCAACCAGACAAATAGAGAGCAAGGTAAAAAGGGAGGAAGTCCATATATTTGAAAAAAAGAAGGTGTGGGAACAAATGCTTGCTGTAATATTCACATCATGCCAGCTATCTCTCTTCTGAATTTCTTTGAAGAAAACACAAGGATTTGTGGCAGTCTTTTTTGCATCTAGTACCACTCCTTTGCAGGAGTAGCCTAGTGGCTAGTGCAGCAAGTCACTTAACCCTCCATTGCCCCAGGTATAAATAAGTACCTGTATATACTATGTAAACCACAAAAAGACAGTATATCATCTACCGAGAGCTGAGGTAAGATGCTCTCGGAAGGCAATTTGGTGGTAATTGACACCAATGTAGGGAATAACCAAGAGACTATTTTAAGAACTCACCAGTCGGAGCTTACAAGAGACCATCTTCCCTAACCCCCCCCCCCAAAAAAAAAAAACCCCACAAACACCTCAGCAGCCCCCCCCCCCCCCCCACTGGTAGGTCATTCAAATTGGTCACTAGCACTACAGCCATGCACTGCTGAAGCCAGTCAAACTAATCTCCTGTTTTAATTGGGAAGCCAGCTGGGCCATAGATGCAAGCTGTTGACAAAATTGAGCGTGCTAGGACAGCCTGCTGAGGGTGGTGAGGAGTGTATTTACGTCTCCGAGTAATATGAACCTCTTCAACTTGCCCAAAACTTCCTAGATGAGATGGGTGTAGAAGGCGCTGGCAGGAGAGTGTCAACATGTGATGCTGCCACTGCTTTTCGATAAGGTCTGCAACCTCCTCCACCTTCTCTCCAAAATTATTATTCCCCTGGGTTCAACTTAGAGACACATAGCTACGAGAGTCTGCACATTGCTATACTTTGGGCAGAAATCCTGGATGCCACGTCAAAGTATTGTAAGCACCCCTGGCCAGGAATTTACGACACCTTCTGCTGCTTGGCCAGCTGGTGAAGAGGTTTGGCCTACTCCGGTGGGAGAGAATTCACCAAATCAGTCATACTGTGCACCAGGTTCTGCAAGTAAAGGCTTGAGCAGAGCTGATATGACTGTATACAGAATATCAGCACTGAAGCCTGATACATTTTCTGTCCCAAAGGAGTCTAGAGTTTGAACTTCTTTGCCTGGGGGCACCAAAGCAAATTCCCACCAACTGGAGAGGATAGGAACAGACGGAGGGGACTTCCAGTTCTTCACCTGAACATCATGCAAGATCTTGTGAAGAGGAACAGTCACAGCCTCTTTAGGAGAGTCAGTCCAGGACCTCCAACATCTCAACCCTGGGCTCCAGTCTCCAAATGAATGAGGATGGCAGCTCCTTCACAAAAGATGGGAAGAAAAGGCTCTTCTCCTCTGATGGGGAGAGGTCCAATTAAAATACCATAGGACTTCTCTTCTGAGACATACCCTGTATCTTCAGAAGCCGATGAGCACTCCATATCGGTGTCAAAGAACTCCTCGTGGGAGGGCTGAGAGTGAGCCTGCCTCAAGAAAGAGGAACCAAGTCCCTGCCTGGAATGGCGTCGATATGCAGGCCCCATTCTCAACTCCAGCGAAGCTTACTCCATAGATGTTGAGGGGGTAGCCATATGGACAGCTGCAGATTATACTGCATGTGGCACAGGCATCAGACCTCAGTGCAGGCTGAGGACCCTTTGAGGGAGTGTGCAGAGGCATGGTTGGCACAAGAACCCCTGATGCCAATGCACTCTGCTGAAGAAGCCTCTCCAAGTGCTCTTTGAGCACGGCTGTGATGTACTTGAGGGTCAATATCAGGAAAGGCTGGGGTACTAGGTCAGAAATGGCCTGAACTGCCAGCGTCAACTAGGGTACCTGGTCCCGAATGCATGGAGACTCACCTCTTCAATGGAAGGTGAAGTGGTCCTCTCGGTGCCAACGCTTCTCACATACTAGATCCCTCAGTGCCCAAGTGCTCCTAGCACCATGCATAGAGAAGGATCGATGCTTGCGCTTCTTGGGCTTTACCCAATGCCAAGCATTGACACCCCTTGGTGCCGACGGTGACGAAGTTGAATCCTCATGCCTCCTTGGTGTCGTCCAATGCTGAACGGTCCCTGGGGCCCTGCACAGATGTCTGCCTCTAGGCATGTGGAGAGCTGCTCAATGCATGCCCACTCCCAGTGTCGAACATGGGTCTAGCAGCCATGGGGACTAATGTACCCAATGTTGATGAATCTGACCTTGCTCTAAAAAGGTTTCTCTGAGCCACTTTAGATAACTTCTTTTCTGAATATGCAAAGAACAGTAGATTTATGGTCTGGCCCCAAACACTGGATACACCTTGAAATAAAAATAAAGGAAGCTTAAAACTGGGGAAAAACTTGTAAAGGAAGGAAGCGGGGGAAAAAAAAAATCTCCAAAACAGAAGACACCCAATTGGGCAAAAAATACCAGCAAGGAAGGCACAAAAAGCAAGAGAAAACAAGACAAAACCAAACACACACACATTCTGGTGCTGGGAGGAGCCATAAGCAGCATGTTCTTTCCTCACCATGAAGAGCCATAGTCCCACAGCAGGCAAGAAGGCCCTTGTGTATGCACGGTAGGAGCACTGCCGCAAGCTCATAAAAGATACTACGTATAAAAGCGTTCCACACTGGGCACAGTGGATCACATCACTCACATGTGAGAATTATCTGCCCTTCTTGTCCTTGAAGAATCATCTTTCCTCCTCACTTTTTTTTTTTCCATTTCTGTAGATAACTCTTCCTTGTTTTCACAGGTCTCCCACTAAAACATCTCTCCCCTTCAATCTATTCAAACTTCTACCACACTACTTAGCTTTAGTCAGTGTCGCTACACAACTCCTTTTCAAGTCACTTCATTGGCTCCCCATCTGCTTCCCTTTACAATTCAAACTCCCCTTACTAACTTTACATGTGCATTCTGCAGCAACCAGGTTTTGCATGAGGTTCCAAGCTTTCACATTATTAGGCAAAATGCATATAGGGAGTCTATCTTTATGCCTGCAGCCCCATTTTTATGGAATTCTCTGCCATCAGAGCTGAATACATATTGGATCTCTACTTTTTCAAAATATAGGATTTATTTATACAGTCTTATGCCTTAAAGTTTGATGTCTGTTCATGTCAGTAATTTACCCTTTTTTTTTTTTTTAATGTTGTGTGCATCTTTGCAAGCCACCTACATTTGTAGATAGGCATGATACAAGACATTTTTAAATAAATAAATCTCTCCACTCTGATCTCTCCCTACACCCATCCCTGGGAGTTCCATTCATCGGGTAAGTCTCTCCTATTTATATTCTTCTCCACTACCAAATCCAGACTCTGTTCCTTTTATTTTGTTGCACCGTATTCCTCCCGACACAGTACATCAAGCTTCATGTCTGACCGTATTCAAATCTATACTAAAACCCACCTTTTTAAGGCTGCTTTTAAATGTGACCATTCACCTGTTCAGTACTCAAGTCTATTTTAATCATTCCCACGATAACACCTCAATCGCTGATTGGCCCTGTTTGCCTTGATTCGATTGTAAGCTCTGTCAAGCAGAGACCGTCTCGTATGTGTTTTGTGTATAGTGCTGCATACATCCAATAGTGCTGTAGAAATAAGTAGAAGCAGTAGGTACATAATACCACACTGGGAAAAGACCAAGGGTCCATCGAGCCCAGCATCCTGTCCACGACAGTTAATATCAGAGCCCACTCTCCCACTCCCCCTATCATAGCCCCTTGTCCCTCCAGTCCCCCCCCCCCATATTACAGAGCCCACTGTCCTGAGAGTCCTTCAGTCCCCCTCACTCCCTTTATTAAAAACCCCACTGTCTCTCAAGTCCTCCAGTCTCCCCACTCCCCTTATTACAAACCCCACTGTGAAGAAAGTGTTTTTGGAAGAGAGAGAGATGGCTGGCAAAAGCACAAGCGGAAGAACAAATGGCTAGAAAGGTAAGGAGGGGTGACAACAATTTCTTTAGGTATATTAGTGAAAGGAGGAAGACTAAAAAGGGAATTGAGAGACTGAAAGATGTTGCGAACCACTATGTAGATAATGATGAAGAAAAAGCAAATTTGCTAAACAGATACTTTTGTTCTGTTTTCACAGAAGAAAATCCTGGAGAAGGACCACGATTGACTGGCAAAAGTACATAGGAGAATGGAGTGGATATAGCACCGTTCACGGAAGAGAGTGTGTATGAACAACTTGAAAATCTAAAAGGTGGACAAAGCCATGGGACCGGACGGGATCCACCCCAGGATATTGAGGGAGCTCGGAGAGGTTCTGGCAGGTCCTCAAAGATTTAATAAATCCTTGGAGACGGAAGAGGTTCCGAGGGATTGGAGAACGGCGGAGGTGGTCCCTCTTCACAAAAGTGGTGAAAGGGAAGAAGCTGGAAACTACAGGCCGGTAAGCCTCACTTCGGTTACTGGAAAAGTAATGGAAGCGATGCTGAAGGAAAGGATAGTGAATTTCCAGGAAGCCAATAAGTTGCAAGATCCGAGACCAAAGGTAAATCGTGCCAAACAAATCTCATTGAATTCTCTGACTGGGTGACCGGAGAATTGAATCATGGACGTGCTATAGAAGTAATCTACTTAAATTTCAGCAAAGCTTTTGACACGGTTCCCCACAGGAGGCTCTTAAACTCAACAGGCTGAAGATAGGACCCGACGTGGTGAACTGGATTAGGAACTGGTTGACAGACAGGCGCCAGAGGGTGGTGGTTAATGGAATTCGCTCAGATGAGGGAAAGGTGAGTAGTGGAGTGCCTCAGGGATCAGTGCTGGGGCTGATTCTGTTCAATATATTTGCGACACTGCCAAAGTGTTAGAAGTTTGCCTTTTTGCGGATGATACTAAGATTTGTAATAGAGTGGACACCTGGAAGTGGAAAACATGAAAAGATCTGCAGAAGCTAGAAGAATGGTCTAAGGTTTGGCAATTAAAATTCAATGCGAAGAAATGCAAAGTGAAGCACTTGGGGAGTAGAAATCCACGGGAGACTATGTGTTAGGCAGTGAGAGTCTGATATGTATAGACGGGGAGAGAGATCTTGGGGTGATAGTATCTGAGGATCTGAAGGCGATGAGACAGTGTGACAAGGCGGTGGCCGTAGCTAGAAGGTAGCTAGGCTGTATAGAGAGAGGTGTGACCAGCAGAAGAAAGGGGGTGTTGATGCCCCTGTATAAGTTGTTGGTGAGGCCCCACCTGGAGTATTGTGTTCAGTTTTGGAGACTGTATCTTGCTAAGGATGTAAAAAGAATTGAAGCGGTGCAAAGAAAAGCTATAAAAATGGTATGGGATTTGCGTTACAAGACATGAGGAGAGACTTGCTGACCTGAACATAAGGAGAAACAGGGGTGATATGATACAGACATTCACATATTTGAAAGGTATTAATCCGCAAAAGAATCTTTTCCGTAGATGGGAAGGCGGTAGAACTAGAGGACATGAAATGAGATTGAAGGGAGTCAGACTCAAGAAAAATGTCAGGAAGTATTTTTTCACAGAGTGGTGGATACTTGGAATGCCTTCCCACGGGAGATGGTGGAGATGAAAACGGTAACGGAATTCAAAAATGCACAGAGGAATACTGTTCAGAAGGAATGGATCCTCAGAAGCTTAGCGGAGATTGAGTGGCAGAGCCAGTGGTAGGAGGCGGAGCTAGTGCTGGGCAGACTTCTACGGTCTGTGCCCTGAAAATGGCAGATGCAAATCAAGGTCAGGTATACACAAAGTAGCACATATGAATTTATCTTGTTCCGCAGACTGGATGGACCATACAGGTCTTTCTCTGTCGTCATCTACTATGTTATATGTTACTATTATGTTCTGAAGTGTATTTCTCCTGTTTGCCAGCAGATGGTGCATGTTGCATGTTTACGCTTAAAGCTGTTATAGAAGATGACTTGTCTATTTGGCACACAAATAATAGAAAGTATCTGTAGTGATGTAACTAGTTTTTATTTTAAACTTAACTGCTCTGGGCTCTGATTGGCCTGGAGTGGTGACTGTTGCTTCAGACAGCCAGGAAGGAGAGACAGATCTCTTTGCTGTGATGTGAACAGTTATATGTCCAGACCTTCCCAGGTACTGTTTAGACAGTATATACAGATGTTTAGTTTGTGTTATAATTGATCCATAATTCGGTTACCTGTTATTGTTTGCTAATGACACTTTTTTCATTGTGTTCATTTTTTGTAAGAACAAAATTGTTTACTCTGCTTGCCTGGACTGAAAGAATCCTGGTGGTTTGTGTGTTGGGTCTGCGAGTGCTTTCTGGGAACTGTGGAACCACTAGGAGTGTGGCCCCAGTAACCTAGAAATTACTGGGGATAATTTGAGAACGGGAGGCTCGCCCAGAGGCGATTGTGACCCAGTTGGTGAGAGGAAGGTGCTAGCATAGAGAAAAAGCGGCAGGTGCAGGCGGGCCTGAGCTATGCTGGGGATAGACCCTCTAAGTGGCTGCGGGGCAACCTCAGATGTGTGGCTAGGCATTTTGTCACACCCGATGTCTTGAAACTTCTACAGGCCACCCCACTCCCCTTATTACAAACTCCACTGTTCACAAAGTTCTCCAGTTCCCCCCCCCCCCCACTGTTCACAAAGTTCTCCAGTTCCCCCCCCCCCACTGTTCACAAAGTTCTCCAGTTCCCCCCTCCACTGTTCACAAAGTTCTCCAGTTCCCCCCCCTCCACTGTTCACAAAGTTCTCCAGTTCCCCCCCCCTGTTCACAAAGTTCTCCAGTTCCCCCCCCTCCACTGTTCACAAAGTTCTCCAGTTCCCCCCCCCCCTCCACTGTTCACAAAGTTCTCCAGTTCCCCCCCCCCCCACTGTTCACAAAGTTCTCCAGGTCCCCCCCCACTGTTCACAAAGTTCTCCAGGTCCCCCCCCACTGTTCATAAAGTTCTCCAGTTTCCCCCCCCCCCCCCACTGTTCACAAAGTTCTCCAGTTCCCCCCCTCCACTGTTCATAAAGTTCTCCAGTTCTCCCCCCCCCCCACTGTTCACAAAGTTCTCCAGTTCCCCCCCCCCACTCCCCTTATTACAAGCTCGTGTCCAGAGAGTCCTCCAGTTCCCCCACTCCTGTTATTAGAAACCCCTCTGTCTTGAGTCCTCCAGTCCCTCCCCCAATCCCCTTATTACCAAACCCCCCCCCCCCCCGTCCCCCCTCCCCCCAGCAGCGCGCGAGTACTCACAGAACTCCACCAGCAGGTATTTGTGGGCCTCCACGGCCTCCTCAAAGTTACTTTTGTTCAGGACCAACACACCCTCCTCTTCGGCGACGTCGGCCCCAGTGGCCAGGGTCAGGCACAGGAGCAGCGCAGGCTGCAGGAGGCCGCGGGGGAACATGGTAGTGGTGGCAGCAGCAGAGCAGCTGTGACTTTAGTGCGCGCGCGGCTGTCGCCCGATTCTGATTCGCTGCGGCGCTCGAGACTCTTGGCGGACTCTGAGTGAGTGAGCGGGTGCGGTGCGCGCGGCTGCTGCCTCCGTCCTCTGGCTAAAGTTCTTAACGTGGCACTCAGGCCTAAGCCAGCAGAAAAAGAGAAGTAGGGCGTGTGCGCATGCGCTTTATAGCTGCGCGGAGCAGTTCGTGTAGCATTCTGAGTGGCCGTGTGTCCGGCTGTACCTCCCCGGAACCGGAAGTGAAACTGGCAACTTCCGTGAAAGTTGGCTGCCTGCAGATACATCCGCCTTCAGAACTCCGATGCTTGAGAAGTGGGTGGGTTATGCAAGAAGAGATACAATTGTAGCAATTGTCTGTTAGGTTCCATGTTACTTTGTATCGTTGCTCTTTGCAGCACCTGCACACTAATTCTGTTAACTGTATTGCTACGGAAGAAAATGTCAAGTTCTACACTATTACACTGCCCAATTCTTGCACTTACATTGTATAGTTTTAAGAACGGTGAGTGCAAATAATGCTACCTGGCTTCCAGTGTTTTATTTGTTCTCTTCCTACTGCACGATTTCTAAGTTGCGCAAACAGGTAGGTTGGGCAGCAGCTGCAGCATGCAATGGACTTGGACCCTATAAGGACACGTCATATTAGGGCATACATTCTGTTGCCTACTATTTGGCAGACGTGCTGTCCTATACAGGACATACCAATCAGTCAAGTTCCGTGTATTGTAAGAGGAACTGCCACATTAGGTTCCCCACACTGCTTGAACAAATTCATTAAAGTGGATCTACTTCTAACTCTGCTCTATCTTCACCCTTTTCCCCCAGAAATTAGTGTGCTGTTGATCCAGACGCCAGTTTACACATAGGAGAGGATGGCATGCAGCACACAAATAAATAAAGATACAGCTGAGGCAAAACCAGCGTTTTAAGGCAAGGGAAAACTCCCCCCCTCCCCGAATTTGCTAAACTTGTGTTTTGAGTAAGCAGTATAGCAAATTAACAAAACATAAATAAGGTAATAGCCAAAGCCAGGATGGTGGGCTGACTAGAGCCAGACATGACCAGCAGACGTTAATACCTCTCTACAGGTCCTTCCTTCATAAGACCTTACTTGGAGTTGTGTTAAAGACCTGATCCCACCAAAGTAGGGGTTCTTAACCCAATCCTTGGGGTATATCTAGCCAATCAGGTTTTCAGAATATCCACAACAAATATACACAAGATTGATTTGCATGCAACAGAGATAGTGCATGGAAATGATGATCTGCATATTTGTGGATATTCCAAAAACCTGACTGGCTAATTATGCCCCAGCCACTGAGTTAAGAACTCCTGCACTAAAGCCATAAAAACTGAAAACGAGTCAAAGGAAGGGGACAAAAATGGTGAGGGGTTTATGCCAAAGGACATATGGGAGAGACTTGCATATGTATACACTAGAGAAAAGGAGCGACGGGATATATTGACACAGACATTTAAATACTTGAAAGGTATTAATATACAAACAGATCTTTTTAATTAGGAATTAGTTATTGGGCAGAAAACAGAGGGTATGGCTAAATGGATATTTTTCTCAATGGAGGATAGTAACATAGTAGATGACGGCAGAAAAAGACTTGCATGGTCCATCCAGTCTGCCCAAGATAAACTCATATGTGTATACCTTACCTTGATTTGTACCTGTCTTTTTCAGGGCACAGACCGTACAAGTCTGCCCAGCAGTATTTCCCACCTCCCAACCACCAGTCACGCCTCCCATCACCGGCTCTGGTACAGACCGTATAAGTCTGCCCTCCCCTATCCTCGCCTCCCAACCACCACCCCCTCTTCCCCCCACCTGTGAATAGTGGAGTGCTGCAGGGATCTATACTGGAACCGGTGCTATTTAACATTTATTAATATCTGGAAATTGGAACAAGTGAGGTGATTAGTTTTGTCAAATGCAAATTTATTCAAATTGCAGGAAGACCTTCAGGATATCCAGACTGCCCCAAATTGACTGCCCCCATCGTATCGTCTACTCACTTGTCCTTTAGATTGTAAGCTCTTTGAGCAGGGCCTGTCCTTTATGTTAAATTGTACAGCGCTGCGTAACCCTAGTAGCGCTTTAGAAATGTTAAGTAGTAGTAGTAGTAGTATAAATGCAAAGTGATGCATACTGGGAGGAATAATCCAAATCAAAGGTTACCTGATGTTAGGGTCCACCTAAGAGTCAGCACCAAAGAAAAATGATCTAGGTGTCAATGTAGACAACGTGCTGAAATCTTTTGCTCAGCATTGCTACGGCAGCAGTCAAAGCAACCAGGATGCTAGGAATTATTAGGAAATGGATGGTAAATAAGACCAAGATTATTATAGTGTCTCTGTATTGCTCCATGGTGCAACCTCACCTTGAGTATTGTTTTCAATTCAGGTCGTCGTATCTTAAAAAAGCTATAGCAGAATTAGAAATGGTTTCAAGAAGAGTGGCCAAAATGATGACGGGGATGGAACTCTTCTTGTATGAGGAAAGGCTAAACAAGTTAGAGCTCTTCAGCTCGGAACAGAGATGACTGGATAGGATTGAGGTCTACAAAATCCGAGTGCTGTGGAACAGATAAAACTTAACCAGTATTTTATTCTTTCAAAAAGTACAAAGACCAGGGGACACTCAATGAAATTACAAGAAAATATTTTTAAACTTTCCTTGGCACCTTTTTATTGTTTAAAATAAGAGCATGCCCTATATACTTGTCTTCAGTCCGTGTTCTGCACTGCAGCTCCTACTGTTGGCATCATCAAACAGTTCATTATGGGGTCTTTTTACTAAGCCGTGGTAAAAATAAAGTGGCCTGTGGTAGTGAAGGCACATGTTTTGGGTGCGCGCCAGGTCAGTTTTTACCGTGCCTGCAAAAAAGGGTTTTTTTTTGTTGTTGAAAGGATCAGGAAAAGGGCATGCTGTAAAACTGAAACCGTACTCAAAGATAGGCTGTCAGCTAAAGTGGGAAGAGCAGTTGGCGTATCTGGGTTTAAAATAGGTTTGGACACGTTCCTGAAGGAAGAGTCTATAGTCTGCTATTGAGATGGCCCTGGGGGAAGCCACTGCTTGCCCTGGCACCACTGATGTAGGTTCCACGTCAAGTACTGAATTCCCTGCTATGCTCGATGCAGATGCCGATGTAGAACCAAAAAAGGTTTCTTTTTGCTGGACTCTGCAGACTTTAAGGGTTCTTGCATGCACAGGTAGAGGCTACACTGTATGTCTTGGTGCTCTGGAGCTAAGCACTGAACACACCAGTTATGGGATCTGTGCCTGAAATAGTCCTATTGCATCGAGTACACTTCTTAAAGCCATTCACCACCCTTGTCAACATGGAGAAAAAGCACCTTACTCTAGCTCAAAAGGCTCTATGGTTCGGGGGAATTGAGTAGGCTCATACCCAATTACAGTAGATATTTCCTGGGCAAGAAAAGGGCTCAGAGGTTCCAGAAGGCCGAAAAATTGAAAATATTTGGAAAAAAAATAAATATTTTAACAATTTAATACTGGACAAGAAAGAATATAAGGCACCAAAATCGCAAAAGTTTGACATGCTGAGAGACTTAAAAGTCAACCTCTCTGCTCTGCGGAAAACGACAGACTGCTGGTCCAGCACTCACACATTGTGTGGGAAGGCACCCGCGCATGCATGGTGGGGGCACTGCCTCAACTATTTTTTTTTTAGTGACAGTGCACTATGGCAGTGTCCTCTGTGGATGACATCACCCACATGTGAGATTATTATGGGTGCTTGTCCTCGGAGAAATCAGCACTCTAGGCATAAAACAGTCCATGTATAAGAGTTGGTCAGCATAGTTCAAGTTACAGATTTTCTGTCACAGGACAGGTTGCAGAAGTTAATTTTTCATGTTCAGAACATTCAAACTTGATCACCATTATCACCAGGGCCTACTAAAAATGTCAGGGGATATGGCTACTATGGTACTTGTGCCTTTTACCCATATAGAGATGAAACGGGCTTGATGAGATCAGCTTTCTTCCATACTTCAGATTATACCACAATGGTGTAGGCCCAAATACAACCTGACCAGAGGTGTCCTGTTTGTCCCTCTAAAGTATGAACTGTTCCTTACAATGTACTTCCAGTGTTATGGTATAAGCCAATTGTCAGAATTATCAATATAAGAATGCAGCTTTTAGGAGATGTATTGAAGCTGCATTTCAATACCTTCTTTCCCCTTTTCCTTGGGAATTTCTGGTGGCAGGGCTAGTCAATTACAAACACTTAACAAAGACAAAAGAGAGATATATAGCTTCCTCTGCCCTCCCACCTAACAAAAGCTTGACTAAGGTGGGTACCTGGATACCCCATTGAAAACAAAGAACTCGGAGGAAAAGCATAAACAGCACATTTGCCTGTCATCAGAGGTATACCTGCCCCTCCCATCATCTATCAGACAAACGGACGCCAGGACACCTGCAGAAAGGACTTATAATGTGGTCATGTGAACAGACTACATTAACCATAATGCCTTGCAAAATATCCAGGACATGCACACACCATGCTTCTCTGCTAACATTATAAAAGGCCTGGAACCAGCCCAGGTCGCTCTCTTGGAACCTGCCTCCTCTTGGGACCTGCTGCTCTCTTTGGAGTCTGCTGATGCCTTGCTCCTGATCATGTGCTCATCAATCAGCTGGACCACAGCATGCTTGTAACAAGGACTTGTAAGTTAACCTACCTGCTACTTTGTTCTATTTTATGCACAAATTCTGTTCTAAGATCCTTTTAAAAACCTACCTCTCATGTGCAATTGTATATTAAATCAACCTTTTTGAAGCTAAAAATACGGTCTCTTTGTGTTCTGAGTATATGGTATCTTTTATATATACTTAATTTATTTTATTGCAATTATCACGTTTGGTGATTGGTGGAAAAATTAATATCCTAAAACCTATAAATACAGCGCCTGCTCTTAAATTATAAACAGTAGCAAGTGCTCTAGAGCTCTTTCCCCCCAAGTAAATCATATCTTGTAACATATATTTAATTGTGGAGAATGTGGGAAGAAATATTGTGCCAAAGTAGCAGTGTTCTTAAATTATACTTTTGTATTTTGCTGCTTTATAGTGAACTGAGTATCAGGTTTCATTAATTAAATTTCCGATTGATAAACTGATAAGGTTTTCAGGGCATTTAGAATATTTAGAATGCTGTGCTGGATGGATGTTTGGTCTTATTTAGGTACTTATGCACTCATGTACTTTATGTATTTCATAATAAAATCTTCAGGCATGCTCTGGCATAAAATAAAAACCAATTTTGCAGTTTCTTTTGAGGAGGACATAGATAACCCCACTTTGCCTAAGCAATGCGTAGAATCCTCTGGCCCTAATCCTTGGACCCATAATGTAACTGATGATATTTCCATTCCCTCTCTAATGTTTTGTTTTAAAATGTAGCTTCTATTGTTCTTCTGAATGTGTAAGATTTAATTATGTCTCTCTGCAATAAGTAAGATTTAAAACATCTAAGCTTTAAAATTGTCTCTTTCTGATAAGTGACCCCCACCGGAGCTGAAAGTGAATACTGTGAAGTTTTAAAATTGTCTCTTTCTAATAGGTAACTCCCGCTGGAGCTGAAAATGAATACTGTGCTTTAATGTGAATTAACAAGATATGCTTATTTTTGTACAGGAAACTAAAGCCTAAGCTATATTCAGCTTGTATGCCGTGATCTAAGACCCTGAGAAGGAACTGTGAACCAAGAGAGGGAACCCCTACCAGAACCGGAGAGCCATGTGACCTGCCAAATTAATGTATAATGTGTTTTTCTGTCTTTTTCAGAGTTCGAGTGTAAATCTAAGATTAAATCTAAGATTTTATGGTGCTAGGAATTAATGCATACATGGCTATCTCGATGCCTGTTCTACTTATGAGATAATAATTCTGTTCTACTTATGAGATAGTGCGCCTTTCTAATTATGAGATAGAAAACCATGTTCACTATTAATATTTGCTAATTTTTGCTTATTGTATGCATAAGAAATGATTCTAAAAGAATGAAACTGCTTTGGCAATCCAAGATGGATGCCGCGTACGTTGCTTTTGTCTTCTTGTGTTCTACTTGCAGGTTAAGCTCAACCCTGGATCTGGAATGGACGATCAGAGACCTAAAGGCCTAATAGAGCTCTTTGTTTGTCATGTGGTCTCCATGTTTATATGTTTGTTTTATGTTATGGGGTACCCAGACAACTATAAACAGACATTCATAGACCCTCCCTACTAACAGCCCTTCCATTAGTTCACATTGTACCATGTCCTTTTCCAAGAAAAAAAAAAAGAGAAACCATTTTCACTGGCAGGCAAGCTATAGAGAAGAATCATTCAAGCTATGGCTCACATATAATAAGTTCTACTAATTGCTATCTAAGGTTATATATTCACATGTGTATATTTGAAAATATGAGCAAAGGTTTCTCTTTACATGATCTACCAGATACAGTCAGTATAGTGAATGTTTCTGATTACAGCCAGTAGGCACACAATGTCTCTCTGGAATGAAATATGGGCTGTGTGCAAAGCACAATTAGCATATCTTTTCTAAATTCTTTACAACATTAAACACATGAGTATTGTCTATTAATTTGCTACATTAAACACTACTAAAGCAGATAAATATGGCAACCTTTTATCACACTCACTACCCATAAATAGTTTCTCTCTGAAAGGTATTTCATGGCACTATACCATGACTCTGTTTTTGCTTATTTGGTCAATGATTAAGTAGATATTGTGGTATAGAATTGATAGGAATAATTATTTTCTTTTTGTGTATTATTATGATAACTAGTAAAAAAGGCCCGTTTCTGACACAAACGAAACGGGCGCTAGCAAGGTTTTCCTCGGAGTGTGTATGTTTGGGAGAGTGTATGTGAGAGTGACTGTGTGAGAGACAGAGTGAAAGTGTGTGTGTGTGTGTGTGAGAGAGAGTGAGTCTGGGTGTGAGTGTGTCTGTGAGTGTGTGCAAGTGCGTATGTGAGACAGTGTGAGAGAGTGTGTGTGTGACACAGATTCTCTGTGAGTGTATGAGACCAAGCGAGTGTGTGAGTAACTGTGTGACACATAAAGAGTGAATGTGATACAGTGTGAGACAGAGTGTGTGAGAGTGAGACTCAGAAAGACATTGTATGTGAGAGACAGAGTGTGTGTGTGACAGAGATACCTCCCTTCCTGTGCCTCTCTGGTGTCAGGCCCCCCTCCCCTGTCTGTGGTGTCTTGAGATTGCCACCACTGCACCCAAGCAATTGCTGTGCTGGAGGAGGGGGAGGGGGGATGTGTTGGGGGGGGGGGGGTCAGGTTGGAAGTATATGGTATCTTTTATATATACTTAATTTATTTAATTTATTGCAATTATCACCTTTGGTGATTGGTGGAGAAATTAATATCCTAAAACGTATAAATACAGCGCCTGCTCTTAAATTATAAACAGTAGCGAGTGCTCTAGAGCTCTTTCCCCCAAGTAAATCATATCTTGTAACATCAGGACTGCTTGAGAAGTCCAACTTGGATCCCAGCTTATGCAGGGGACTAGGGTGCAGTCTGAAAAAACACTCTCCATACTCAATCATCTGGAGCGACAAGCAACATTTTACTCCTTTTGATTATTGATCCATCTTCAAGATTGTTGCTGTAAAACCAGTACTGAACAAACAAGGTGGAACACTTGTCCACTTGTGCTGTTAAGCAGCAACGATTTAAGACTTTTATGATTTCCACTCCATTACTGTAGTAGACAAGAACTTATTTAAAAAAAGAAAAACCCCAGTTGGTAAAGCTGAAACAGTTTACAAAACTCAAGGTCTCAGTGCTATAGGACTGAACAGTGAGCAAACCAGCAACTTGCCCTTTACTTGTATTCCATATAAGAATTCTGGCTGCAAGTTCAGTACAATTAACTCCTAATTGGGAAGAACTACAATGTTTAAAAGTGCAGACAAGTCTATGCTAGAAGTACAAATGTTATTTGTATAAATCCCATTGTTTATGCTTGCCTTGTAATGCTCCATGTAGGCATAAGTACATAAGTGCTGCCATACTGGGACCGACCAAAGGTCCATCAAGCCCAGCATCCTGTTTCCAACAGTGGTCAACCCAGGTCACAAATACCTGGCAAGATCCCAAAAAAAGTACGAAACATTTTATGCTGCATATCCCAGAAATAAGCAGTGGGTTTTCCCCAAGTCCAACAATGGTCTATGGACTTTTCCTTTAGGAAGCTGTCCAAACCGTTTTTAAACCCCCGCTAAGCTAACAGATTTTACCATGTTCTCTGGTAACAAATTCCAGAGTTTAACTACACATTGAGTGAAGAAAAAATTTCTCCAATTCATTTTAAAAATTGACTACTTTGTAGCTTCATTGAATACCCCCTAGTCCTAGTATTTTTGGAAAGAGTAAACAAACGCTTCACATCTACCCTTTCGACTCCACTCATTATTTTATAGACCTCTATCATATCTCTCCTCAGCCGTCTTTTCTCCAAGCTGAAGAGCCCTAGCTGCTTTAGCCTTTCCTCATAGGGAAGTTGCCTCATCCTCTATAATTTTTCCCACCCTTCTCTGCACCTTTTCTAATTCCACTATATTTTTTTTGAGATGCAGTGACCAGAATTGAACACAATATTTGAGGTGCGGTCGCACCATGGAGTGATACAAAGGCATTATAACGTCCTCATTTTTGTTTTCCATTCCTTTCTTAATAATACCTAACATTCTATTTGTTTTCTTAGCCGGTGCAGCACACTGAGCAGAAGGTTTCAACGTATCATCGACGACGACACCTAGATCCCTTTTCTTGGTCGGTGACGCCTAACATGGAACCTTCCCTTATGTAGCTATAATTCGGGGTCCTCTTTCCCACATGCATCACTTTGCACTTGCTCACATTAAACATCATCTGTCATTTAGATGCCCAGTCTTGTAAGGTCCTCTTATAATTTTTCACAATCCTCTTGCCATTTAACAGCTTTGAATAACTTTGGGTCATCAGCAAATTTAATTACCTCAATAGTTACTCCCATCTCTAGGTCATTTATAAATATGTTAAAAAGCAGCGGTCCCAGCACAGACCCCGGGGGAACCCCACTAATTACCCTTCTCCATTGAGAATACTGACCATTTAACCCTACTCTCTGTTTTCTATCTTTTAACCAGTTTTTAATCCACAATAGAACACTACCTCCTATCCCATGACTCTCCAATTTCCTCTGGAGTCTTTCATGAGGTACTTTGTCAAACACCTTTTGAAAATCCAGATACACAATATCAACCAGCTCACCTTCACCTATGTTTGTTCACTCCTTCAAAGAAATGTAATAGATTGGTGAGGCAAGATTTCCCTTCACTAAATCCATCTTGGCTTTGTCTCATTACTCCAGGCTTTTGAATATGCTCTGTAATTTTGTTCTTTATAATAGTCTCTACCATTTTGCCCAGCAGTGACGTCAGGCTCACCGGTCTATAATTTCCCAGATCTCCTCTGGAACCTTTTTTAAAAATCAGCGTTACATTAGCCACCCTCCTATCTTCCGGTACCATGCTCGATTTTAAAGATAAATTACATATTACTAACAATAGTTCCGCAAGTTCATTTTTCAATTTTATCAGTAGGGTGGGATGGATACCATCCGGTCCAGGAGATTTGCTACTCTTCAATTTGTTAAATTGCCCCATTACAGCCTCTGGGTTTATGCAGATTTCATTCAGTTTCTCCGTATTTTCACATGTCCATATGCATAGCTGTTTTCACCTGCAGAAAGAAACTTATGTGTAGGGATACAGGCAGGATGAGGCATGGACAATAAAACTCAGCCAGGAAGTCAGACCTTGCTACCTAAAGGAAAGCAGGGAAAATACCTCAGTCACCACCCCCCCAGAGTGTACAAAAAAACCTCACAGCAATATCATTGTCCAGCCCTAGCAACAGACAGTGGTAATAGTTGGGGAAGAGAGGGGGAACAGGTACTTGGGTGGATGGGAAGGAAAGGCAATGCAAGGAGGAGAAAAATGCCAGGGGGAAGGGGGATAGCCAAGGAGGGTAGCCTGATAAACAGGAGACGGTACAAGGCTATCTAGCCCATTATATGGGCGGAAGTCAGTAGATGGAGCTGCTGGCGGTAGGCGGAGATTGCCGCTATACTGGTTCACCCAAAATAATAGCAAAAGATTATTAGAAATAAAGGACTGCCTATGGGTTGTCCATCTGTATAAAGTCAAAAGCCATTCCAGTTGGATAGGCAGTGCCTTAAAAGGTGGAGGGCAAAAGATTTTTTTTTTTTTTTAACATATTTGACAGCTTTTTAATTTGAAAGCTTCCTAGATGTAGATATAAATATCATGAAATAAAAACTGAGTATCACTAAAACAGCACTGGAGGAAACAACACTAATGAAGGCTGTATTTTGTTTTCATTTTTCTACACTGTTCTATACAATACAGTAATACATGGCTAAATTTCAGTGAGGATATCCTGTTTACTGATGGGTTGATCTTAATGTAATCTGCATTGGGAAGCTTGGTGTTATAACGATTGGAAATACAATTAAACTCTCCTTTCATTGGGGCACATGGCATCACATCTTCACCTCATCTCTTTTGTACAAATGGATTATTCTGTTTTGAGCATGTTTTAGGGACACGTGGTTTTAATAAGTCAAAATAATAAATATATTTTCTGTCCTGCAGATCTCTTATTTGTTTAAACATAACTTAAATGTGTTATAAGCCCCTAATGTAGTCCATTAGTTTGTCTTCTGCTTTGTCCTTGTGATGACTTACTGGGCTAAAACTGGAAATACAGCGATACACAGAATAATTCAGTAACATCCAGAACTTACTAACATTATAATTGTTTGCATTTGGGTAGTAATTGAGAAACTGCTGTTATTAAATCATATTAGGAAGCCTGACATTGACTTAACTCCTGCTGTGTATCAATTAGCTAATAGTTTTAAGGCTATATATTTTGTTTGCTGAACTTGTGCTGACTCATTTCCCCTCCATCAGATTCGTTCCTCCTTGGTTAGTTTTAAATAAGAAGTTAAAGAATGATTTACTCAGGTCTTACAACAAGGATGTCCCATCAAGCTATGCATCACCATTTGGAAAACATAAATGTCATTCAGTTTCACCTGTTCTACTGGTGCTTTCCCTTAGCCATCTTTATTCCCGGGACTCATCTATATACAAACACACAGCCTACTTCCCAGTCCCAGAAAGTAAATTATTGGCTTGCTCAAAATGCAGAGCCCCATTCCTTCAATACATCTGCCTAAAACTGTTGTATCCTGGAGCAGGACCACCATATGCAGAGAGTTAACCAAGCACCAGTCTGAATATTGGCCAGTTAACTTCCAAGTCCTAGCCAGATATGGTGCCAGCTCTCTCCCTCCTTCCCCCCCTTCCAATCCATTCTCCCACCTCCCGCCCCCCCTTCCAATCCATTCTCCCTCCTTCCCTAATGAGCAAACATCTCCCCGCCCAGTACCCCCCTTCCCAAAACACCCGAGGGAGGGGGGATAAGCACATGTTCAATATTATGCAGGTCCCTGCTAAATATTGGCTCCAGCGGCCCAGCGCACTACATTCAGCCCAGATATTCAGTTATCTGGACATGGCCTGGCTCTGAAGATCCAGGGTTCATTCTGCCCGTGGCAGTCAGTGTAAAAAAAAAAAGTCAACGAATCACACTGACTGTCATGGACTCAATATCCATTGCCTTCAGTCCAACTAGTATGTGACACCACCCAGTTACTGTTTTATACTTATTCTCTCTCTCATCAACACACATTATTTGAAGTTTACCTTCCACTCCCTGTACCTCTCCCATAACTGCAGTTTACCCCTCAAAATACTTATACAGGATGGAAATAGCTCCTTTTAACTTTTCAAGATCTTTCTGCTGGCAGGGCTTCCTTCTCCCCAAGGTGTCCCTCAGCCATGAGTTGTCAAAAGCATACGATTCCTTTCTTTTCCCATCTTTCAAAAATGTCCCTTGCTCTCATCCTGTTCCAAACCTGGGCTTGTGTCTTATTGGGGCCAGGGATGCCATTCTGTTTATATCTTTTTGAAGGCGTGGTCTCCAGGACTGCCCACAGTACAGTCTTAAGAACAAGTCCATCATTTCATTTATAAACACAGAAAGGAGAAAACGGCAGTTATCAGGATGTAGTCAGTTTTATTCCTTGCTGTAAAAGCAAATTAAATTTACAAATTTGTTTAATCTGCCCAGAAAAAGGGTTAGACAAACCAAGCAGCAAGTGGGAAGGAAACATATATGAAACTCCCTCTGCCACATATACTTGGTCCCAGTTGAAATAGTGAAATCTTGATATCAATTGGCTTCATCAGAACGCAGGTGATAAACCGGAAGACGTTAAGAGAGACAGGACCAGAGTCAGCATTATTGGAGGCCTGCTTTCTGTTGCCTAGAGGTGGGACCCCTAATCCCCAGGGCAATGACTTCCAAACTGTGGGCCACTCCTCCCTCTTGATGCCCAGTAGTGACAGTCACATGCCCCCAACCCCTCCTGGAAAGGCTTCTTGCTAAACTGGACCCCCATGTAAGAAACTGAGCTCGAATGCACAGTGCCTCGCACACACTGCACTGCTTTGGCTGAGTGGGGGAGAATCTATTTTGTTTGCTTTAGCACATGGGTCATGAGACATGTTAGCTGTTAAAATCAGGTTATGTTAGATAAAGTTTGAGAAGCACTGCCCTAAAGATAACTAAGCCAGTTCTCAGGTGACTAGCACGTAAAAACCAGAAAGAGGTTCTTAAAAATCTCATCCCCCCCCCCCCCCCCCTACAAAATTAGGTTAGTCCTGGCTTTCCATAATAAAAACAATAAATATAGCCAGACTAGCCACAAACAGGTAGCACTTAATCACAATGTGTTAGTTTATAACTCTTCTCAGAGACAGGAGTGAGGGCACTGGGAGAATGTAAATGACAGCAAAAGCAGCTTTCGTTGTCAAACACTTCTGACATAAGATGAAGCGCTGAATAGCACAAGCCAAACATCAGACTGGAAGCTGCTTTAGTTTATTTCATGAAAATCTAAGACTTTCCAGTTTTAAATATAGTTTTAGTAAATTCTGAAGCATTTGGGGCTTTTTGAGGTACAAAAACCCTGCACAAATCTGCAATACTGCAAATCTGTTTTGCATTCACATTCCTGGCAAAAGTTCAGGAAAGATCAGACTGTACTAAGCTTCTCCATGGACAATTAGCTCTCCTAGAACTCAGAAAAGCCTAGGCAGGCTTTTGAGCATGTGGAAGCTGTCTCTGCTATCTGCCCTTCTTCCTAAAAACCTTCCAGGCTTTTTGTCCGATGTGTTTCCCTTTCTCTCAATGACTAAGTGACTTATCCCAGTCCTGAAAAATTTATTCCAACTATTTTAACATCAAGATAATCAAATGGACAACAGGTGACCCCTCTGCATACAGCTGAATATTTTATTTTTTTTCCCTTAGTCCAGTGCTTGACCTTCTCCTGGAGCCACACCTAGCCGGCTGGGTTTTCATACTTACCTCAATGAATAATGATCATTGTAATGCAGAACGAGGACTGGTTGGGTCTTAGCTACCTATAATCTAACAGCGGGGGAAAAAGACAGAATCCTAAGCTGCCTTTATTTTTTTTAAACCAACAGAATGAAGGATGTGGGAGTGAAAGGCCTGCCACTGCCATAAGTGAGCAAGTTCAGTAAGGAAGAAAGGCCATCACACATTAGGACTGCCATTACATGCATTCTTCTTTAAAATGCTTTACCATTCTATTCCCAGTTCTCTTCCTCAAGAATTTACCATTCATACATTTAAGGCAACAAGAAATTTTGGCATGAGGGAAAAAGCTGCCACCAAACCAAAGTCAACACTCCAGAATCTTGCATTATTCCTTGGAAGATCTAAGTTCTGCCTCCTTGAGGCATCTAAGATTTTGAGGAGCTCAAAGGATAATAAAGGAATGCGACTAACTACAGAAAGTACTTTGGCAACCTCCCCGGCTAGACTCTTCCCAATAATGCTGTCCCTGGTCTAAGCCATGAACTCACAGACGCGTCCAGACTAACAGTACAAGTGCTAGGCCTGTCCTTCCAGCGTTAAGACGTTCACAATCACTGCTCAGCATCTCAAGAGTGTAAGAATCCATGGGAACAACACACCTTAAGAGATGACAAGGACAGATGGAAAACAGCCTTCCCTTGGTACAGCAAACCAACACCATCACTTGAAATTTTCCTAACATTGAAGGTTTCCCTCTTCTTAAAGACCAAAAAGAGATGAAGTAATAACATTTAGCAGCACTGGTGGGGGAATTCTACAGAGGCCATGGTGTAGCTAAATCTCTCTTTCCTGTTAGCCATCCTACGGCTAATTCTTCCAGTCCTTGCAGATCTTTAGGTTCCACTCCCAGGCCAGGTGCTTAGTTTTGTCATCATCTGTGAATTCAGACTTGATGGAGTAGTTGCCACATGCCAGGAAGCCTTTGGGTGCCTCCTCTGATGGGGTCAGGAAATCATATTCTTCCGCCCGGGGCCCATAGCTGCCAACCATGTACGACGACTTGTCAACTGAGGAAAGAAACAAAGTAAGAATTTGCTCTGTTTTCAGAATTATGTTTCAACTTTCTGATCTGCCCTGGCTAAATTATTTTTTGATTAGCAGACTACAAGTTGTGTAAAAGAAACAGAAACTAATCAAGAGAAAAGGTAGTACAGGGCCACCTCCGAGTGACCAACCAGCCAACAGTTCAACTCATCCTGTATAGCCAAGCAGAAGGCAAGTCAATATAAAAAAGTGTAATAACTACAAAAAAAAAAAGTCCACTTACGTGTTACCCCTTTCCTGCAAGTATGCTGACAATACTTCAAACCAGAAACGATCTCCCTGTTCACCTGCAGAACACACACACAAGGTTACACGTTAAACTCTAGTCTTGGAATCCACCATCATCATTCAGCAGATACATGTGGGATCCACACACACTTATCTGGCAGTGCAGACACACAAAGCAGCAGCAATTTGGAAAACAGCAAAATCTCGGTAAAGAGGCAGATCGACAAAACAAGGAAAAAATGGCAAAAGCACAAGGAGTGGGAAATACTAAAAGTTACTTCAGTAGTCGCAGGAATCTTACCTTTAAAGTTATACCAGACAATCCATTCAGGAAGGATAGGGAAGGAAGAAAGGGAAGGGGAATGATGTTATGTTAACAGAAATATTAAAGCGACAGAATTGCAGGATTTATGGGGTAAGAGGCGGCACTGTGGATTTGTCTGGAAAGATGAGAATGGAAAATCTTATTTATACTGGTGTGATATACAGGCCTCCTTCACAATTTGAATAAGCCAGATGTCGATTAGGGTATCCCTATTTGAGGGGTCTTCTAGAAGTAGAGAGATCTTGGATTCTCTAGAGGGGGAACTATTCCAGCAGTTAGTAATGGAACCCGTGCAAAATGGGGCTATAGTGGACTTAGTGCTTATGAACGGGGAGACTGTTTCTGATGTTATAGTAGGTATCATCTGGCATCCAGTGATCACCGGATGGTGTTGGTTTAATATTAAGATGGATGTGGAGAGGGGAGTGGCCTAGTGGTTAGTGCAGTGGACTTTGATCCTGGGGAACTGAGTTTGATTCCCACTGCAGCTCCTTGTGACTCTGGGCAAGTCACTTAACCCTCCATTGCCCCTGGTACAAAATAAGTACCTGAATATATGTAAACTACTTTGAATGTAGTTGCAAAAACCTCAGAAAGGTGGTATATGAAGTCCCATTTCCCTTTCCCCCTTTCCCTTATGACATCACAATATCAGAAGTGAGCCAAGTATCGGGCAATCAAGCCATTGTGACATCACTGATGAGGTTGGCTCTTATTGGTGGAATGAGTGGAGGAGTAGCCTAGTGGTTAGTGCAGTGGACTTTGATCCTGGGGAACTGGGTTCAATTCCCACTGCAGCTCCTTGTGACTCTGGGCAAGTCACTTAACCCTCCATTGCCTCAGGTACAAATAAGTACCTGAATATATGTAAACCGCTTTGAATGTAGTTGCAAAAACCTCAGAAAGGCGGTATATCAAGCCCCATTTCCCTTTCCCTTATGACATCAGAAGTGAGCCAAGTATCAGGCAATCAAGCCATTGTGACATCACTGATGAGGTTGGCTCTTATTGGTGGAATGAGTGGAGGAGTAGCCTAGTGGTTAGTGCAGTGGACTTTGATCCTGGGGAATATATTGGGCAATCAAGCCATTGTGACATCACTGATGAGGTTGGCTCTTATTGGTGGAATGAGTGGAGGAGTAGCCTAGTGGTTAGTGCAGTGGACTTTGATCCTGGGGAACTGGGTTCAATTCCCACTGCAGTTCCTTGTGACTCTGGGCAAGTCACTTAACCCTCCATTGCCTCAGGTACAAATAAGTACCTGAATATATGTAAACCGCTTTGAATGTAGTTGCAAAAACCTCAGAAAGGCGGTATACCAAGTCCCATTTCCCTTTCCCTTATGACATCAGAAGTGAGCCAAGTATCAGGCAATCAAGCCATTGTGACATCACTGATGAGGTTGGCTCTTATTGGTGGAATGAGTGGAGGAGTAGCCTAGTGGTTAGTGCAGTGGACTTTGATCCTGGGGAATATATTGGGCAATCAAGCCATTGTGACATCACTGATGAGGTTGGCTCTTATTGGTGGAATGAGTGGAGGAGTAGCCTAGTGGTTAGTGCAGTGGACTTTGATCCTGGGGAACTGGGTTCAATTCCCACTGCAGTTCCTTGTGACTCTGGGCAAGTCACTTAACCCTCCATTGCCTCAGGTACAAATAAGTACCTGAATATATGTAAACCGCTTTGAATGTAGTTGCAAAAACCTCAGAAAGGCGGTATACCAAGTCCCATTTCCCTTTCCCTTATGACATCAGAAGTGAGCCAAGTATCAGGCAATCAAGCCATTGTGACATCACTGATGAGGTTGGCTCTTATTGGTGGAATGAGTGGAGGAGTAGCCTAGTGGTTAGTGCAGTGGACTTTGATCCTGGGGAACTGGGTTCAATTCCCACTGCAGTTCCTTGTGACTCTGGGCAAGTCACTTAACCCTCCATTGCCTCAGGTACAAATAAGTACCTGAATATATGTAAACCGCTTTGAATGTAGTTGCAAAAACCACAGAAAGGCGGTAGATCAAGTCCCAGTTCCCTTCCCCTTCCTTCAAAAGTGAAGGTTCTAAACTTCAAACACACACAGAGAAACCTATACTACTACTAAAGACATTCAAAACTTATTTATGACTTTTTATAAGCAGCTTTACATCCCTGATATTAATCCTAAAAAAGCTGGTGATATTCCTATTTGGCTGGGGTTATATTGCAAGTGGTCTCGGGCTCAGATATGATGGCTGTTTCTAGACCCATTGAATTAGATAAGATCCATTGGGTGATATGGGACTTGCCGAATGGCAAAGTCCCAGGGTCGGATGGCTTTACAAACAAATTCTACAAATGTTTCATAACAATTTTAGCCCCGCTGCTATTAAAAGATATTTAATACCCGGAGACCTCGGAGTTGCCTCCTACGTGGCACCTTGTGATGATCATTATCTTGTTGAAGCCTGAGAGGAAGAAATATCTGTGTGGCTCCTATAGGCTCACTTCCTTGCTCGGCACAGATTATAAAATCCTCACAAAATATTGGCTGCTTGCTTACAGTGAGTTTTACCATCCCTTATTCATGAGGACCAAGCTGGGTTTATCAGGGGGAGGACAAAGCTTTCATATTAGAAAGACTTACATTTAATGTATAGAGCTCAAGCAGAGGCAGTACCAATGTTCCTTCTCTCCCTAGACGTGGAGAAGGCATTTGACCAAGTGCATTGGCCATATATGTTCTTGGTCTTGGACAAATTGGGATTTCTAGGCCACTACCTTTCTTGGCTTTGCTTAATATATGTGCAGTTGCAGGCTTGCATTGAAGTTAATGGCACACACTCAAGTGCTTTTTCCTTGCACTGTGGAACACGTCAGCGGTGCACTGTTGCGCCTGCTCTTTGCCCTTACTATCAAGCTCTTGGTGAATGCTATCCGAGCCCAGTAGGGTATTAGGAGCTTCCATTGAGATCAGGTGCACCACAAAATCATGCTCTTTGCGGATGTTGTCATGACCTTGACGAATCCTCATGTGTCACTGGACTGGACCACTAGGGAATTACAACATTATGGCTCGGTAGCAGGATTTAAAGTAAATATGAGTAAATTGGAAATTAAATATTACAGTAGATCCCAACCAGGAGGTGGCTCTAAGGGCCCACTTCATTTGGTTCCCCATTTTATACGTTGCATCAGCATTAATGTGACCAAAAAGGGAAAAAAAAAAAAAACTACATTTATGCAACTAATTATCCATCTAAACTTTAAAAAAGTTGTTAGAGGGCTTGGGCTTTCTCAGAATGGCCAAATTTCTGCTCTCAAAATGATGGTCCTTCCTACGCTTTTATACCTATTTATGGCACTGCCACTTTCCCTAAGAATTTTTTTTGTCAAATTGCAACACAAAATATTTTCCTATATCTGGAAAATGCGCCCAGCCACAGTGCAATGTGCCATGTTATATCAGACTAGATTGAAGGTGGGGTGGGGGGGGGGGGGGGGGGGGGGGGGGGGGGGAAGAGGGAATTGCACACTTCCTACTACATTATGAAGCTGCTCACCTTCGCATTCTGGTTGAGCGGTTCTGCCATTCTCATAAGCCTTGTGTGGATCCCATCTCCCTTTGGGCTATTCAGTGGTTGCCTAGGCCAGTTACTGGATGTGATTCATATGGTCTCCCCAGTGACCCAAAGCCCTCTGCTTTTATGGGGTAAATTGCAGGATAATTCTTCCCTGGTATATGGTTTTTTTTTTTTTTCTTTTTTAATATACGGCAATTCGATTTGCCCTGGGGTTTCAGCCGGGACAGATGGATTCTCTATACCACTTGTGTGAACGACAGGGGCTCTATCTTTTGAGTCAGGTTTGGGAAGAGGAGAAGATTGTCTTTCTGATCTTTGGGAGGAATATGGGATCCCCCCACCCCCCAACATGAACTTGGAGATTACCTGTATTGTTGAGCCCAGGGCGAATTACATTTAACAAGACACACTTAGACTACTACTACTACTTAACATTTCTAGAGCGCTACAAGGGTTACGCAGCGCTGTACAGATTAAGAAAAGGACAGTCCCCAAGGAGCTTATAATCTAATGGGCGAAATGTCAAGTAGGGGCAGACCAGATTTCCTGAACAGAGGTATGGTGGTTAGGTGCCGAAGGCGACATTGAAGAGGTGGGCTTTTAGCAAGGCTTTGAAGATGGGCAGGGAGGGGGCCTGGCATATGGGCTCAGGGAGTTTCTTCCAGAATGAATGTTACATGGGGGCAATGCCTGTATTGTATTATACTGGTAAATGGGGGGGGGGGGGGGGGGGGGTCAAGGGACCTTTCTGATATCTGGTGGGATTGCCTCTTGGTTAGTCACTATTGGACAATGGTGTTCGCTTTGCTCACAGAGATTCTTGGGATTCACTGGGATGCGGATTACTGAACATTAAACCTCCGGAGTTGCTGGGCAAGTTTTGTAAACTGGCTTTCCATATAATCACAGCTGGTCGAATTGCTCTGGCAGCAACTTGGAAACAAGCCTGTACACCTACGAGGTAGCAACTGCTGGTGAAGGGTATGGAGTCCAGGTGTGCGGATGTTATAATGCCGTTGTATCGCTCCATGGTGCGACCGCACCTGGAGTATTGTGTTCAGTACTGGTCTCCGTATCTCAAAAAAGATATAGTAGAATTGGAAAAGGTACAGCGAAGGGCGACGAAAATGATAGTGGGGATGGGACGACTTTCCTATGAAGAGAGGCTGAGAAGGCTAGGGCTTTTCAGCTTGGAGAAGAGACGGCTGAGGGGAGATATGATAGAAGTGTATAAAATGAGTGGAATGGATCGGGTGGATGTGAAGCGAATGTTCACGCTATCCAAAAATACTAGGACTAGAGGGCATGAGTTGAAGCTACAGTGTGGTAAATTTAAAACGAATCGGAGAAAATTTTTCTTCACCCAACGTGTAATTAGACTCTGGAATTCGTTGCCGGAGAACGTGGTACGGGCGGTTAGCTTGACGGAGTTTAAAAAGGGGTTAGATAGATTCCTAAAGGACAAGTCCATAGACCGCTATTAAATGGACTTGGAAAAATTCCGCATTTTTAGGTATAACTTGTCTGGAATGTTTTTACGTTTGGGGAGCGTGCCAGGTGCCCTTGACCTGGATTGGCCACTGTCGGTGACAGGATGCTGGGCTAGATGGACCTTTGGTCTTTCCCAGTATGGCACTACTTATGTACTTATGACTTCGTGTGTTGCACGTCTAAGTCAACTGCCTTACGGCGCAACAGAATGCGAAGTTTCCTTAAAGTCTGGGAGCCGTTTACTATCTGGCAGCGATTTGCTTTACCAGATGGTTTCTATTGACAGACTGTTGTGTTACCTTTGGGGGGGGGGGGGGGGGGGGGGGGTTAGGGCACTTGGGGTTTCAGCATCTTTTGTTGTGCCAGAGTATTCCTTTGCTTTATGCCCTGTCTGTATAACTTTTGCAGAGTTTGGCACTTTTGTTTGTTGAATGTTGTATCGCTCTGTTCTTTCAATAAAAAAACTAATTAAAAAAAACAAAAAGCAAATAAACCACGAACCCTCCAAGCTACACACATCCAATTCAATGACTCATTAGCCATGCAATCTCACTCACGTGACAGACATAGTTTACAATTTCTGGGCTATTTGCATCTTAATTGCTCTATTTGGTTATACTGAAGAAAACCATGTGCCACACTCAATAGCAGACACTTGTTAAAAGCTGCAGCCTGTCCTCTGGTTTCACTCCGCAACTGCTGGCTTTTTTTTTTTTGTTACATTTGTACCCCGCACTTTCCCACTCATGGCAGGCTCAACGCGGCAGGCAATGGAGGGTTAAGTGACTTGCTCAGAGTCACAAGGAGCTGCCTGTGCCTGAAGTGGGAATCGAACTCAGTTCCTCAGGACCAAAGTCCACCACCCTAACCACTAGGCCGCTCCTCCACTGTTGCTACTATTTGAGATTCTACATGGAATGTTGCAGATCACCAATGTGGCCGCCCAGGCTTCTGCGAGTCTGACGTCCTGCACGTACATGCAGGACGTCAGACTCACAGAAGCAGAAGCCTGCGCGTCCACATTGGTGATCTGCAACATTCCATGTAGAATCTCCAATAGAAGCAACATTCCATGTAGAATCTCCAATAGTAGCAACATTCCATGTAGAATCTCCAACAGTAGCAACATTCCATGTAGAATCTCCAATAGTAGCAACATTCCATGTAGAATCTCCAATAGTATCTATTTTATTTTTGTTACATTTGTACCCTGCGCTTTCCCATTCATGGCAGGCTCAATGCGGCTTACATGGGGCAATGGAGGGTTAAGTGACTTGCCCAGAGTCACAAGGAGCTGCCTGTGCCGGGAATCGAACTCAGTTCCCCAGGACCAAAGTCCACCACCCTAACCACTAGGCCACTCCTGAACAGATATTTGCAAATTATCATTTTACCAGCCATAAGAACATTCACTTACAGTGTAAGATGTTAAATAATGAAGAGATAGAATATGTCAGAACCAGAGCATCCTAAAGAAGGCTTCCAGCTGGTAGTCTCCTGCTCACCTTGAAGCTGATTTTCATTCTGTACTGCACGCCTTCTTTCAGCACAAATGACCGCTTCTTCAAACTCTCCAGGTCTCCTACAGAAAAAAAAAAACGTGACCCTAATCCCATCTAGAAATGCAGAAATAGAACCTATGAATCTGCCGAGGGCTCTTTTCACCACTCTCCCGGCACACTCCTTAGTACACATGTGCTGTGCTCTATCCCCTGTGCTGCCTGAACATAGATGCTTCATCTGAAGACTGTCAATAGCAATTAGACAAAGATGGAAGGACTTCTCCCCACTCTGACAAGGTAACCTGCACAAACGCCAGCAACCATTTCTTTCTGCAGAAGCACTGGGTGGCTCTTAATCCCTAAGAATACCAAACCAGTCCTCAGAAAGCAGGATACATTTGAAGATTGTGGTGAAGGAAAATATACAGCCTAATTGTAGACACAGACCACAGGGCCTGATACAGATCTAAGGCCTTAACTTCACACTCACAGCTAAAGACTCCCTATGTTTCTATAAAGCTTTTTAATGTTATTCCTAAAAATATGACTTTAGAACCTTTTTTCCATTACAAAAAAAATGCCTACTGGGCATTATTTATACCTCTGAGGCATTTGAATGTCTCTCGTATGTCCCTTCCTCTTTTTTCTACCTATCTAGTGCTGTAGATATTGCAATCTCATGGACCAGAGACATCCAACCACTTTAGAAGCCGAGTTTCCGGGCAATCCCATGGACCAGAGACATCCAACCACTTTAGAAGCCGAGTTTCAGGGCACGGCAGTCAGCAGGCACATGAACAGAGCTTCTTCCCTCATCTGCTGATTCTCAGACTTACTGTATAAGTGCCATCAAGTGCCATTACGGCATAATGTAAACCACATTGAGCCTGCAAACTGGTGGGAAAATGTGGGCTACAAATGCAAATAAATAAATAAATAAATAAAATAAGTGAAGGACCAAGAATTGGCAGGACAGGGGACAAGGCAGAAGGGATAAAGGGGTGGGGGAAAACAATGCAAGAATTATCAATAGGATTAGAAAGAAGAATTTAAAGAGAAAAAAAAATAGAAAGTTGGGGACAAGTAAAAAAGAAAAAGGCTATAATGAGAAGGAAACAGCAGAAGGTCAGCAGCACAGGGCCAATGCAAGGCTACACATCTCTTCACTCTCCTAGTTTAGGGTCGTGCATGGGAGGGGAGGAAGGAGCCATGGGGGACTAACACTGTCTTCCATACACCAACCCCACAAGTCAGTTCCCGAGATAGGACAGAGGAGACTGGGACCCACAGCAGCTACGGGGCTTTTCTGCAGTGGCTGAGAGAAGTCCACCGATTGCCTTTGCTTCTCTGGGTAGAAAAAGGGCAGGAGAGCACCTGCGAAATTCCCAGCCTTGCTCATACTTATCTGTACCAATATTACATTGTCACATCACAGAATATCAGCCATTTAACAAGAATGCAGCACAGCTGCAGGTGATATCATGCTAAGTTACTGGAGTCATCTTTCAGAAAGGTGTTCCTACAGCTCTGCTCAAAAAGAATCCAAACACAAACTGCACCTTACCTGTCAGGTCAAGCTCCATGGGGAATGGTGCACTCTCACAAACCAAGGTAAGTTTGGTCACTACCACATTTGGACTGTTGTGATCTACAAAAAATCAAAATAGAATTTATGTTATGATGGACCCTAAGAGCAGCAAGATCAGTTTACCCTTCACGCTCGCTGCATGCCAGGTCTATGTACAGCACAACAGCTTCCTGGAAGCCTTTATGCTCAAGGTACTGAAAGAGGCACATTAAAACTTTTACCAATAAAATAACTCCCAGCCTTCTGGAGCGCCCTCTAGTGAACCTGCCAAGAATATAAGAATGTACATCCCGCATTTTTCAAATAAAAACAAATGGATTAGCAGCTTGGCCCACTGGTTCAGGATGCACCTACCCCTCTTCTCTCTTTTGTCCCAGAATGTTTTATTTCTTATGTATTTGAATGCACTTGGTTGCAGTTTGCGGTTATTTATCTCCTTTCAAGCTCTTGCCTACTTCATTCTATTATTCACAGACAGGCATACAATTCATTATTTAATATAATTTTTTTTTTAAGCATTGGTTTTTTTTTCTTGTTATCTTGTCAAACACATAATCCACTATTTATATTCAAGTGATCATCACATGAATGAGTTCACATAATCAACTATTTCATTAATATGCACATATAGGAACAGACTTAAAGATCTAAAGCTCTAGGGAAATGAAAAAGCCACAAATCTTACTTACTACAATTCCTCTGAAGCCCGCTAGACCAGTCCAGAGGCATGGGTTTGTGACCTGGATTGGCCACTATTGGAAACAGAATACTGTGATAGATGGACCACTGGTTTGACCCAGTATGGCTATTCTTATATGTCACTCTGCCAGCAGATGGAGACAGAGCCACACATTTCCAGTGACACTGTAATAGAGCTGATATGCAGACAGCTGACAGTACTCTAACATGAAGGAAAACTTCAGAAATTAGAGACTGACTATAGCCTAAAAGCTCCGAGGTAGGCCATCTTCTGAATTGTTTGAAGCAAACTTACCTGCCACTACACAAGTCTTGTGGATAAACTGAATACTCAAGAAGACTGTTGAACAATGGAGAGTAAACTGCTAGGGATGAGCTGAGCTCCTTCCTTGAGGCAAATCACAGATCTGATATTATAAGCATGCCCATGCAGGCTATTGGACAAAAGACTGAGAAAAACAGCACAGAAGCTGGATGACAAAGTTCCTTATGAGAGACTCCTGAGAAAGTTAAAAAGTCATGAGATAGGAGACTATCATTCTGTGGATTAGGAATTGGTTATTGAACAGAAAACAGAGGTTAGAGTTAAATGTCCACTTTTCTCAATGGAAGAAAGTGAATAGTGGAGTGTAGCAAGGATCTGTATTAGGACCGGTGCTATTTAACATTTATAAATGATCTGGAAATCGGAACAAATGAGCTGATTCAATTTGCAGATGATATAAAACTATTCAAAGTTGGCAAAACACATGTGGACTGTGAATTGCAGAAGATCTTTGAAAACTGGGCTGCCAAATGACAGATGAAATTTATCCCCCCCCCCCCCCATTTACTAAGCTGCGCTAATGCCGACACAGCTCATTCACTTTGAATGGGTTGTCGGCATTGCTGTATGGCTCAGTAAACCGGGGGGGGGGGGGGGGGGGGGGGGGGGGTTAATGTGGACAAATCCAAAGTGATGCACTTTGGGAACAATAATCCGAATCATAGTTACCTGATGCTAGAATCCACCTTGGGGAATCAAAACCCAAGAAAAAGATCTAGGTGTCGAAGACAATACGCTGAAATTTTCTGCCTAATGTGCTGCAGCAGCTAAAAAAGCAAACAGGATGCTAGGAATTATTAGGATAGGGATGGTAAATAAGACCAAGATTATTATAATGCCTCTATCACTCCATGGTGCAAACTCACCTTGAGTACTGTGTTCAATTCTGGTCACCATATCTCAAAAAAAGAAGATTACAGCAAATTAGAAACAGTTTAAAGAACAGCGACCAAAATGAAAGGAAGATGAAACTCCTCCCATATGAGAAGAGGCTAAAGAGGTCAGGGCTCTGAATTGAGTTTTCACTCTTTGAAAAAGAAGTCTAGGGGACACAAAATTACATGGAAATATTTTTAAAACAAATAGGAGGAAAAGTTCTCTCGGGGCTTTTTTAAAAGATCTGTGAAGAGGAGAGTTGTCCGATTTCTGGACGTTGCTAGCAGCTTGCCACAGGGTTCTCCGCTTTCACCATCTTTAATATATTGATGCAACCGTTAGCTTGTCAATTGGAGAAACTTAAGCTGCAGGTGTCACGTCTATGAAGACGACACTAATTATTCCATTTACTCCTGGAAACCTATTGCACAAGCAGAATCTTTCTTGCTGTTTGTTAACAGTGGAAACCTGGGTTCAATCTTCTAAGTTAAAGATGAATAAGGACAAAACAACATTTATGGATTGGTTCACCTGACCTGGTGAAATCCAATCCTGTATTCTCATTGGGAGATCTTAAAACCAAACCAGTTACTGTAGCTAGGATTTTAGGAGTGGAAATCGATTGTCAGTTGTCCTTAAGTCAACAGGTTAATAAGGTGTAAAGAACTATCTGCTTAAAAATCTGAGGACGATGCAAAGGTTTTTTGACGAAGACATTTTTAATTTGTTGGTGCAATCTTTAATCCTGTCCCAGATTTCTGCAACTCTACATATATTGGCTGCACAAAGAATTTAAAAACCAAGCTAGAAAGGGTGCAGAATGCGGCTGTTAAGAGGCATCAAACATGATTCTACTCCTTTAATGAAACAATTACACTGGTTGCCGATAGAGGCCAGATTAGAATTTACATAGTAACATAGTAAATGACGGCAGATAAAGACCTGTATGATCCATCCAGTCTGCCCAACAAGATAAACTCATTTTACATGTAAGTGATACTTTCCATATCTATTCAGTTATGATCAGTGTGTAGACCATAGAAGTCTACCCAGCACCGGCTTTGCTTCCCAATTACCGGCGATGCCACCCAATCTCTGCAAAAATTCCATAGATCCATTCCTTCTAAACAGGATTCCTTTGTGTTTTTAGAAACATGACGGCAGATAAAGGTCATATTACCCATCCAGTCTGCCCATCCTCTGTTACCCCTTACTCTTCCTTTTCCTAAGCGATCCCACGTTTATCCCAAGCCTTTTTAAATTCTGGAACAGTCCTCAACTCCACAACCTCCACCGGGAGGCTATTCCATGCCTCCATCACCCTTTCCATGATAAAATACTTCCTGACATTAGTTCTGAGTCTGCCCCCCTTCAACTTCAATTCATGTTCTCTAGTTCTACCATCTTCCCGTTTCCGGCAAAGGTTTGATTGCGGATAAATACCTTTCAAATATTTGAACGTCTGTATCATGTCACCCGTTTCTCCTTTCCTCCAAGATCTTTTATAGAGATAACCCTGTTTACTTGTCCAATTACGTTTCAGTTCTGAATGGAATGGTCTCAAGAGTAAGCAGAAATGATTTCACACTTGCCTTTCCTTCTGTTACGCAGGTGAAGGCTTTTATACTAATTGTTAGAGATTTCACAGGAAGCACTTCCCAGATTTTGTCTGCCAGAGATTTGGCTATATGTTTCTCTGGAAAGGTCTAAGGTCCTCAAAGCTCATTAGTTTAAATTATCCATTTAGCTCTACATTGCAGGACTCTTTTCCTGCAAGCTCCCTCCAAATGTCTGCACTTCAATCATCATCTTCCCCAATGCCATTGGAGTGGAAGCAGCAATACAGTACATTATCCACCTTCTATTCTTCAATTTCCCTTGCAGTTACACAGGCTCAAAAAAAGTCTACAACTTCTCTCCAAGATCCAATCATAAGCCATACTGGGATACATCAAAGGTTCATCGAACCCAGTATCTGGTTTCCAACAGTGGTTAATCCAGGTCACAAGTACCTGGCAAGATCACAAACAAGAGATTTTATGCTGCTTATCCTAGAAATAAGCAGTGGATTTTACCATCAATTTTAGTTAAGCAATTTTAAAGTTTTCTGGTCCTATATCTTCAATCTATGAGTTCGTCCAGTTGTTTTTAAGCCAGGAGTGTTTCTAGCACACTGAAAGTTGCGTATATTTGTCCATTAATGTAAAGAGGTGTGGTAGCCGTGTTAGTCCACTCTTAAAGGTTATCAATAGAAATCAAACAAAATAAAACGATACCTTTTTTATTGGACATAACTTAATACATTTCTTGATTAGCTTTCGAAGGTTGCCCATTTCAAGTATCTTAAAGGCTTTTCTTTCTTCTTTTGTTAGATTGAAAAATGGATTCTTCTTATTTTTCTCCAAAAGATCTAAATCTTTAAGTACCATTCTCTCAAAGGCTTGTATCATTTATTCCTAGAGTTTTCGGTTTTGAAAGCATTGTGTTTATACCCATTTGTTTAGATAAACTTTTATTAATTTAGATCATCAGTTTTGTAACTTTTATGAACATTTCACAATTAAGCACTGTTTATTTTAAAATCTGGCTCTCAAATGTAAAATATCTATCTGGCCCTTTAAGATACTTGCAATGTGCTTAGAGATGACCTTTAACCTCATGATGATGCTATATGAGTCATGGGTCTCACAGAAGCTAGTAATGCTAATGCATATCAGTTCAGTTGGAAGTAGCAGATAAGTGGGTAAGTGTTTGCTTTATTTCTGTTCATCTTGCACATCTTTGGAATATGTAGGGAGTCGAGCTGTGATCTGATGGAGACGTACTAGATGTTTTTAAGATTGAGTGCTTGCAGTGCTTTCTCTGCTGTTACATTTTTGTGAGAAGTCTTTTATTCAGTGAACTGTTTCCTGCCTCTAGCAGTAATGTGGACTGGTTATTTATTTCTAAGGAGTTTTTTTGGTTTTGTGTTAAGAATATCAGTGGAGAAACTAGAATGTCTAGAGTCTTTTAAAAGTTTTGTGTACATTTAGATATGCTTCTTGTCTGATGATACTTTTATTTTTTGTTTTTGTATCTGTGTAGAACTAGATTTTTGGAACTACTAGTGTAAATGATATATTTATATACACTTTTGATAGGTATGTATAAAGAAATTTCTTCCCCTCTTCATTGAATTGTTTTGATTCTAATTATATGATCTTAACATTTTTTTATTGAGAGTTATAAATGTGATATGAGTAATTGTAGATGTTCTGATAAAATTGTGTGTGATATATGATTTTGATAATTATAAATATTTGTTTTACAGATATCATGTATGTCTATACATGTTTTTTTAGAACTTTTAAAGGATTGTTTTATATATATTGAATCTTTTTTTAAATAATTGCCTTTTATTAGTTGAATCATGCTTATGACATTGTTAATACGTATGGTTATACATGTTTTTATACTTGTTTTGTTTTTATAGTTTGTACCCCTGACGCAGCCTGAGGGCGAAACGTGGCCATGTCAGGTATTGTTCCAATAAATGCATTTGATCCCACTGCTTTGCTGTTTTTTATCTATTGTTTTGTAAGCAGTTGTTTGCCTTTTTGTTTTTTTTTTTTTGTTTTACACTGGGATAAAAGAATTTTTATTGTAACCATTTATTTACTCTAACAAATTTTAGCATTATTATACAAGAGAAAAACTAATCTCTAGAGTGTTTCCTTTGCCAGAAGGGCTTTCTTTCAGTCTTCTGTTTTGGTTAGCGTCCCTTTAGAGGCAAGAGGGTTAATTGTTAATACAATCCCCACTGGTTTGGACTGGTGTAACTGAATAATAAGGAATGTCCCAGTTAACTCTTATTCCAAATAAGCAATGGGCTATTTCTAGTCCCTCTCCAGCAAAAGCTGGTTGGAAAAAAAACAAAAACAAACAACAAAAACATTCAGAATTTAAGTCCAAGAACCTGGAGAAGTGAACTCTTAATGGCTCTCCTGGTCCCCCAGGTAGTCTAGTCCTGAAATATCAGATTTGTTTCTCAAGTTTAAAAGGCAACAAAAGAAACACGCACTCTCTTACTTCCTGATTCCAGACTTCATCAATGTTTCATTTCCAGCCCTGGGCTCTCAGGAAAACCTAGAATGGATATCTGCAAGCACGTCCCAAGCTCTATCCAGTTCCAAACCCTGTTCAGTTACAGCAGTAAACTATCTCAAGAGTCCTGGAAGACTGGAAGCTATTTTCCTTTTCCCCTCAGACTTGCTGTCACTAAAAGTCCTTTTCTTATATCAGCTATTTCAGCTTAACAAACACGAAAAAGAAAAACCAGGGGCAGCTGCTGCTCTTGTCTGTTGCTGCTTCTGTTCCTCCTCCACATACATCAGGAGTCCAAGAAAAAATGCAGAAGCACAGGAAGAAGCCATCTGCCTCTCCCCTATCCCCACTGGTTTCTTTTTAAAAAGTCACAACTTAAAACAAATGCCACTTATGCCCAATAGCCCAGGTCTCAATCCACAGCCACACCAGCTTATCCTGTTTTAGGGACAACCACTGATCCAGTGGGAAATTGGGACTAGGGCTACTTTCTCCCCATGGATCCTCGCCAAATTTATTTGCCTTTCAAAGAACTATGCCCTGCTCCCTTTCGTCTCCCTGAGCCTATCCCTTCTCCTCAGTGGGGTTTATGTTCCTTCCTGGTGAGTTGGAGGCTCTTACCTATTTCACTCCCTTCACATTCAGTCCTTGGGGCACTGTGCTTGTCCTGCCATGGCTGAGTAACACAGGGCCTGAAGGGAGACTTCCTGATCCATAAAACAGGTCAGAATCCAGGGCCACCAGACTGGCCTTATTGCACTTTACCTTAGCAAAGGGCAAGTGAGGTTGTGCTCTCCTACAACACTACAGTGGTTTATTTATATACAAGAAATTAGGGCTGCATGATTAACATATTTAAAAAAACAAGAACATGCATTAAATTTTAATGCTCTTAACAGCAGGGCTCTCCCCCTCACCTGCAATCTCCCTCCCCCTCCATAACCTGCTTTGCCCCGTCTCCCTTTCCTCTCCGCCTCCCACTGGCTAACTCATTTACCTGGTCTCCTACTCCCGTCCTGGGCCTGCTACTTCATTGGGTCTGAGCAGCACCAGCAGTAAGCAAAAGGCTGGCACAGATACAGTCCCCTGTGTGTGGTGCTGCTGCTGGCTCTGCTGGACCCAGAAACAGGAAGTTATATCAGAGGCCCCGGAAACAGAGTTCAGAGCACAGATAGTGAGAAGCAAAACCGGAGACGGGAACAATATTATAAAAATAAAATCAGCAAAGGTAAGAAAAATGATTTTGTTTTCAATTTAGTAATTGAAATGCTATTGTCTATATTTTGCACTATAAAGGAGGAAAACGTGAGGAGAGCACTTTATACAACAGAGTCAATCTGGTGGCCCTGGATTCCAACCTGTTTTTATGGATTAGGAAGTTCCTTCAGGACCAATGGACCCTGTGTTACTCGACCACGGCAGGAGGCTTGTTTGATGTAACCACATGGGGTGGGGGAGAACGGGAAGGTTAATTCTTCTTGGGCATTAATTTATATGTTTAAGGTGTTTGAATGTTTCTCTTTGTGCCCCCTCCTCTAGGATCTACACGTCACGTCACTCTCCCAGCACTTTGACATCTTGGCAAGGGAATGTGGAGACCAGCAAGACAGCAAATAATTCTGAAGGGGCCACAAGAAAGCCTCTATCCAAGGAACCAGATCCAAAATTGCTGCCCTGGAGCCCAGTAGCTGAAGTAATCCCTCAACCTTTATCATAACAACTCACCTTTACATTTCCTGCTGTCAAAATTTCTCTCTGTCACTCACTTTCCTTTATAGCATTGTAGCTCTTTTATTTATTTATTTCTGCGTGTTTTATGTTTCAATAGTTTTTATTGATGATCAACAAGTTAAACAAACCGCTACATGTCTCCCCTAACAATTAAAGAGCTAACTAAGGTTATACATCGGAATTTAAATCATACAACTAGATCATCATCAAGGTTTCACATTTTCTCCCCAACCCCATTTCCCACCTGTTAAGTCATTTTATTGGAAACAGTTGCATCGAAAAAACGGACCCCAGTACAAGCAAAGGCTTTCGCACAGATACAGCAATATTGCATTGAGTTATTCAAAGAATTCACCCCAACAACTGCCCAAACTGAAAAGATCACTCCCACCCTCCCTACCTTCCCCCTACCCACTTGTGAACTTTTTAAATGTTCAAAATAAAGCTTCGTGCTCTCGAGGGCATGGTTAGCCACAATGGCTCCCATACCATGCGGAACCTCTCTCCTTCTGTGCTGTCCAGTGATTTCACACGGCATCTATCCAGCCGCATTTGATGTATCAGCTGTGCACGCCAGCATGCTAGTGGTGGCATGAGATCTGATCGCCAAGATTTCAAGATCGTGGTAATCCCAAATAAAATTGACCACTGCACATATCTCTTAAAGCCTTTAGGTGGTGTCGCAGTAAATTTGTAACTAAAAAATAATATCATCGGATCACACACTACAGAGCATTCCCACTGTGACTGCAATGAGGAAAGGATGGCCCTCCAAAAGGCCTGCACCCGGGGACAGAGCCAGAACATGTGCCCAAGTGTGGCTGACCCTCTTCCACATCGTGCGCATGTCCCATCACAAGACTCAGTTATTCTGGCCATTCTTTTAGGGGCCATGTAGGTTCTCATAAAAAATCTGTATAACCGTTCACCCTGAGGGACCGAAAAGTGCATTTTGTAGATACTACCCAAGAACCTCTGTCCAGTATCTGTTGTAACTGTGCAGCCAAGATCCTCAGTCCACGCTTTAGTCACCCCTATATAATCTATATTTCTGCGTGTTTTATTTTTCTACACTGCTTTGATGCCTATATTAAATTCAATAAACCGTAAACCTTGGCAGCTTTTTGAGAATAAATAAATTCAACTTGCAATATCAACCCGATTGCTCTTTTGTGCATCATGAAGACCCAGCTGATCCTTACGTTGAAGCAAGTGCTTAGATAGTCCAAGGACTGGGTGGGGTTCAGCTTGCTTTTCACATCAAAACTTCCCACCCAGCCCACACTAACACCTGAACTACTCTGCCTGTAGCTCCGACTTTCCCCGCTCCAATCTGGCTCTTATCAACCAATTATCCAGACAAATATGAACAATGATCCCTTCTTTGTGGGAAAAGGTTGCAACTGCCACCATTATCTTGAAAACAGTCCTTGGACTAAGGAACATTTGAAAGGGTGAGCTCTGAATTGAAAATCCTTGCCCATAATGGAGAAGCATAGATTCTATGATGACACTCTGACAGTAAGATGAAAAGAAGGCCTCAGACCCAGGAATAAGCAAGATTCCCTTTCCAAAACAGTTTAGTTTTGAACGAAAGCACTTGTGCCAGCTCATTGGGCTGCTCCGCAGTGCCAAGCTGCAGACCCAAGTTTGATTCACAGATTTGCCTGGACGACTGTGCACACTAGCTCTAGAAACAGATAAATGCTCAACAGGGATAGCTAAGAGGCTGGACTCAAGAGTGCACAAGTACCAGGTTCTGGAGGAGACAGGAACCACACTGGCTTCACAGAGTGGGGATAGTATCTGAATTCAAGAAAGCTTGGGACAAGAATAGGGGATCTCGGGGGAAAAGGATGAGACTGCACAAGCTGAGCAGTTGATGTGAATGGGCAACTAGACAGGCTATATTGTCTTTGGCTGCAGTTGTTGGCGGAGCCCATTCTGCAGAGAAGCTCGTATCCGTGTGGCCCGTGCAGTGTATGAGAAGCTTGAACCCATGTGGCCCGTGCAGTGTCCGTTCCGCTTATGAAAAGCTCATACCCATGTGGTGCCCGTTCCGTGATTCAGAAACTCGAACCCATGTGGCCCATGCGGTGCCCGCTCCACGGATGAGAAGCTCGTACACATGTGGCCCATGCAGAGCCTGCTCTGTGTAGAAGCTCGTACCTGTGTGGCCCGTATGGCGCCTACTCTGTGTGGCGAACAGCTCGTACCAGTGTTCTGTGGATTAGCGGAAGCTCATACCAGTGTGGCCCGTGCAGTGCCCGTTCCGCAGATGAGATGCTCGTACCCGTGAGGCCCGTGCAGTGCCCGCTCCGCGGATGAGAAGCTCGTACCCGTGAGGCCCGTTCCACGGATGAGAAGCTTGTACCCATGTGGTCTGTGTGGTGCCTGTTCTGCAGGAGAGCAGCTGGTACCAGTGTTCTGTGGAAGCTTTCCATTTCCAGTGCAGTAAATGCAATACATTTAATCAATATTATATCTATTATACTAGTACGTTTAAAAACCTCAGAAACATTAAAAAGTCAGGGCTAAGATTACAGTTTGAGAGCAATGCTGAGACATGGTCAGTGTGTATTTTTAACTCACCAGCAGTAGCTGGCACGGGGCCCAGCAGCACCTCCTTGTACTTGCGAAGACTCTCATCACCCTGGTCCAAACTCTGGATCTCCTGGATGCTTTTCTGAGCCGGGGGCTTGTAATTCACGGAATGTTCATCCTCTTCATTCTCAGCTGCGATTTGTGCGAGCTGCTCTGTAGTTGGTTCATGTTCGGCCATCGTTACTCTCAGTATCTGTAGAGAAAAGGAAATGTGTCAATGCATGTTAAACAAACACCAGACAGAGCACGTATTAATCACTGCTCTGTTGTACTGTTACGAAGGACCGTGTTATTAAGCTCAATAGACCATAAGCCACAGCACATGTTAACACCCAGACGTGATTTCATACTACCGCACAGCAAGCCTGTCCTGCCACTGATGTGCTCAAGTGTCTCTAGCCAGTGCCAAACAGGAAACAATGAATGGTTTCAGAAAGTACACTTAACTGTAAAGGGGCTTTCTGCACAGACCAGTGGCTTTTCAGGATATCCCTAATGAACATGCATGAAATCTACATGCCCACCACCTTCATTCTATGCAAATGTCTCTCATGCAAGACAGCAAAGCACTGTTTATCCAGTAACGTGCTGTGAAAAGCGTGAAAAATGACCACGCTGCCAGTCTACCCATGTCTTAGTGAAGAACTGATTGTAGATGGCCATCAATACTGCAACAGCTGACTTGAGCTTGAGCTGCCAATCTTTAGCAACTCAAAATGCGGTTTGCCAAGTTTACCACAGTGTTTTCCCACAGCAGTTATTTTGTTGGGAATCAAATGTGATTAAGAGTCGAGATAACCAATGATGAGGCTCTGTCCTCTCTAGGTAGTGAGTTCATGCCCTTCTGCAGTCCAGCATGTGTAGAGCCTGCCGCCCTGTGTAAGAACGTTTGGGAAATCTTTATGTGGCGCTATACTTTAGTCTAGGTGGAACTCCGACGGAGGGGAGAGAAGGAAGACATTAGGCAACTACTATTGTGATGAAACTGCAGTCCCTTCTTCCCAGACCTCCCTTCTTTCCCTGTGTGATTGCTTATCTTTCCTGTATATAAAAATGGTGCTCTTTTAGATTGATTTATTTGATTGTTTTACTGTAAATCACTATGACCAAAGGCCATATCAAAGTATAATCGAACTCTTCTGGCTGTCGGCACTACCAACAGTAACAAGACTAAGTGAGGAATGTTACGTCTGAAATTTCCATTGCTTCAAATGGCACTTTCATAGTTAAGCAGGCATTACATTCAAGGCAGAGGAGAAATGAGCGGCTTCCAGGCCCTCAGTTTTGCGTGCTGTAAGCCTTTTATGAACCCGGATACCAGGGACCTCTTTACCCACAACAGGTTGCCTCTGCCCCAAGATGTACCTCAACTGAGAATTGCTCAGCTCCATAAAAATAGAGCGACAAACCTCTTGTTGGAAAAAGATGAAAGTATCCAGGTTTTACCAAACGCACCAGAATAAAAATCATCTTCCTGAACAATGGCTTCCTGATCGCACCAGGTTTCAGTAATCTTCTTGGCGAGAAGCCAGCAAGCTATGCTTTACCTCCATCAGTGCTCAGGTGAAATATCTGACCCTGAACCCAAGCAAACAGAGTTGAAAGTTTGACTAGGCAAATCATTGCTTCCGACAACAGATGAAGCCAAGGAAACAAGATTTGACTCGGCCAGAAAAGGGAAATGAAAGCTCACTGTAGCCCTTTAGGTTATGGGGACGAGTGGGAATGATGCGAGTTGGGCCTTCCCACAGTGGATACTCAAAAACATCTGGCCACTGGCCGTTACTCACTTAGGGCTAATGCAGAAAAGCTCGTGTTAGAGCCATGAGCTTGAAGCATAGCCTATAATACAAATGTAATGCCAAAGTTTTGCTTGTTGATGCAATGGTTTCCAAACCTGGTCCTGGAGGCATCTCAGCCAGGCAGGTTTTCAGGATATCCATATGAATACTGATGAGATAGATATGCATGCACTGCCACCACTGCATGCAAATTTCTCTCACGAATCCTCATTGTGGATATCCTGAAAACCTGAGAACAAGTAGGGCAAGAGGAAGATGAGTCAGAGAGAAGGGATGCAGATATACAAACAATTCAGACTGGGTCTCAGCACCAAATCTGAGCCGTATGTCAGTATCTTCATCCCTTCTCTGACTCATCTCCCCTCCCTCCTTTTTCCTGACATTTCCCTTGTCCTATTACTGAAATGCTGTTCTTTTCTTTCTCATTTTGCAAACTGTGTTGGTGGATTTCATATAAGAATGTATATTAAGTGCTAAAATACTCATTTTGTTTCACACTTGATACATTAGTATCAATAGAAAGCCCAAGGCAACACTTGATATTAACATATTTTACAAAAATCAGACTGTAAAAAGACCCCCCTAGGAAACAAATCAGTTGAAGACACAAGTAAACAGAAATGCTTTAAGAACATTCCAAAAATTGAGATGATTAGAATCTGCTCTAATCTCCTGTGAAATGACATTCCACAATGTGAGCAAAAAAATCTAAATGCTTATCCTAACAGTAGCAAGACATGAACAAATAAGACCTCATGGAAGGAATAATCTCTCAGAGCAAAGGATTCTGCGCCAGATAATCTGACTAGTGTATTTTGCAGAAGCCCTTAAAAATAAAGCACATTAATCTAGTCACAAACTTATCACAACATGGCCCACAATGGCCAGATCCCCTTATCAAAAAGTGAAAGTACCTCCTAATCTGTGGGAATACAAAGAAACTAAGAGTGAACCATCACAGAAATTTGGGGGTGAAGAGAAAGGTCCAAATCCAGCAACTGAATTCTTCACCACCTCTTACTCAAGGAGCACAATCCCATTAACACGTGGTTTATGTATGAGAAATTAGCAGACTTAGAGGTGTATTTTCAAAGCACTTAGACTTACAAAGTTCCATAGTAACCTATGGAAGTTTGTAAGTCTAAGTGCTTTGAAAATGAGCCCCTTAATAATTAAAAGATCTCAAAGGATTTATCTTAAGCGTAAGAGCATCAAGTCAAGCCCAAAGAGCTCCTAAACAAGCTTTAAGATTCCCAACTGCCTGAAAGAATCAATCCAAAAACTCACTCATGGTTGAATATCAAACTGTTGAATTAAAAAGTAGACAGTGGGGCCATATTATTAAAAACTGGGGAGATACTGACCCTGAGGTACTCAACGAATAATTAAACTCTGGAATTGTCAGAGAACGTAGTAAAACCAGTTAGCTTAGCAAGGTTTAAAAAATGTCTGGACCATTTCTTAGAAGTCCATAAGCCACTATTATTATTATTTATTGCATTTGTATCCCACATTTACCCACCTCTTTGCAGGCTCAATGTGGCTTACAATACATCATGAATAGTACAGATATATGAGAAATAAACATTTAGTATTACAGAAGGCTCTTGGGTAACATGATAATGATAAAGCGTGATGTTAATATAACTAACAAATAGAAAGACAATTCCGGGTATGTATGAAGGAGTTCATATTTGTTGGTCTTTGTGGTATGCCTTGTCAAAGAGATGGGTCTTCAATAGTTTGCGGAAGTTAGTTGGTTTATAGATCGATTTTAAGTTGCGTGGCAGCGCATTCCAGAATTGTGTGCTCAAGTAGGAAAAGGTTGACGCGTGCATTAGTTTGTATTTTAGCCCTTTGCAGTTGGGGAAATGAAGGTTGAGAAATGTGCGGGATGATGTCTTAGCATTCCAAGGCGGTGCGGGATGATGTCTTAGCATTCCTAGGTGGTAAGTCTATCAGGTCTGACATGTAGGCTAGAGCATCTCCATGAATGATTTTGTGGACTAGGGTACATATTTTGAACGTGATGCGTTCTTTAAGAGGGAGCCAATATAGCTTTTCTCGCAGGGGTTTAGCACTCTCATATTTTGGTTTACCGAATATGAATCTAGCTGCCGTGTTCTGGGCTGTCTGAAGTTTCTTGATTATTTGTTCTTTGCAGCCAGCATAGAGTGCGTTGCAGTAGTCTAGATGACTAAGTACCATTGATTGTACCAGGCCTCGGAATACAGTCCTTGGGAAGAAAGGTCTTACTCTTTTTAGTTTCCACATTGAGTGGAACATCTTCTTGGTTGTGTTTTTCGCGTGATTCTCAAGTGTTAGGTGTCGATCAATGGTGACTCCAAGAATTTTTAGAGTGTCCAAGATTGGAAGATTCAGTGTAGGTGTGTTAATGGTGGTGAATTTGTTCGTGTTATATTGAGAGGTGAGTATTAGGCATTGGGTTTTTTCTGCATTGAGTTTCAGCCGAAATGCGTCCGCCCATGAATGCATGATATGTAGACTTTGGTTGATGTCGTGGAATTAGGATGGACATGGGAAAATCCACTGCTTATTCCTAGGATAATCAGCATAAAATCTGTTTTACTGTTCTGGGAACTTGCCACTGCTAGAAACAGGATACTGGGCTTGAAGGACCTTCGGTCTGTCCCAGTACGGCAACACTTACAAACATCACAGATCAAAGGTTTAACTGAAGAAATATCTTATTCCAAACCACTAAATGATAGCAAACCAACAAGAATTAGCAAAACCATTCAAGACATTCCTTTGATCTCTATAAGCTGGTATCATAAAAGAAAAGGGGACTATGCAGTCAGATGATGCTGAGAGATCTAGAACAGCAATAAAGAATTAAATCTCTTTTCTGCAGCAGGGTCAATCTTGCATCCACAGCACTCAAACTCCTGACACTATCCATCACTAGCAGAATTTTCTTATCCAAGAAAAAGGACAGGCTAAGTAAAGGTAGAATATTTCCCCACATATAAAACCCATTTTAGAGCTATTCATCATAAGCTTATTCTTCCTCAACCATGATGACAGTTGCAAGGCCAGCTTCCAAATTTCTAACCTGTGATCATATCTCTATATAATAAAAGGCACCTCCAACGTTCTGAAGCCTCAAGCCGGAAATTGAGGCGCCAGAGATATCCGGTTTGCCCTGAGTGTCTGGCCTGCCCTCGCGTCATAACGTCATGACGTCGAGGGCGGCGCTATGACAATCGGCCAAACGCCATCTCCCTGACCCTTGGCGGATATTTCCCAGCTCCGGAGGACTAACATCGCCCGCACAATGTCGGAGAGAGGCAGGCGGGGACGTAAGCATCGGCGACACGCGATCTCACTCTCCTTGCCCCTCGGCAGCCATTTCCCAACTTCGCAGGACGGAGGGAGCGACGCAAGCAGGCAGCCTGAACGTCGGACACACGCAGGCAGCCAGCCTGCCTGAACGTGCCAGGAAGGGAGACAGCTTCAGTCGGAGGGAGCGCCACGACCCTGAAAGGCACTGGAAGGGGGGGCACTCGAACCTCAACCTGCGAGGAGGGAAGGGGGAGGGCAGGAAGGGGGGAGGGGAAACAACGCCGCCAGACGGAGGGACCACCATCCTGAAAGCCCAAGGGAGGCGGGGCCAACACCCTGAAGCTGGGATTCCCTCACACACACACACTCACATTCTCGCACAAACACGCCACACACACTCACATTCTGTCACACTCACACATTCACTCCCACACACACTCTCTCAAACATACACACTACGATACAGAAAAACGCCGCCACAGGGCCCACGATCCTGCAGGCCGGGGGGGGCATGACCCTGAGGCTGGGAGGGGGGAGGAGGACGAGAAGGATATGGGAAAAGGAAACACAGGGGGGGGGGAGCGGGAAGGATGCCAACACACGTAGGGGGGACCCCTGCGGCACACTCTCTGTCTCGAACACACACTCTCACACAGACAGTCTCACTCTCTCACACACACACAGTCGCAAATTCACTCTGTCTCTCACACACTCACTGTCAAACATACACACTTCCATGAAAACCTTGCTAGCGCCCGTTTCATTCCTCTCAGAAACGGGCCTTTTTTTACTAGTTTTATATAATCTGCAAGATATGATCAGATCTGTAGTCTTCAGTTCCATATCTCACTGGGCCCAGATAGAAATGCAAAAGCACTGGAGCTAAGAAAGCTATGCTGAGCCACACAAGTGTCCATGAAGCCCAGCATCCAGTCTCTGACAGTGGCCAGCCCAGGTCACGAGAATATGGCAGATCCAAAAAAAAAAAAAAAAAAGGAGATTCTCATAGCTGATTTCCAGGAATGGGCAATGGCTCTCCCACATCTTCCTAAGTTTTTACGGACTTTTCAAACCTCTTTTAAGTTCTGTGTGCGAGTTGCCTTAACCACACCTTCTATAAACAAATGCCAGAGTTTCATTATGCATAAAACAAAAAAATAAAACAACATTCTATAACTTTTCAGTCTGCTTATCATTAGTTTCATAGCATGTCCTGTGGTTCGTGTTGCTTGAAAGGTTAACTCGCTGTACTCCCTATTCATGATTCGATAAGCTTTTATTAAATCCCCCGTCATCTTTTTGCCTCTTGATAAGGGAGATGTTCTATTCTCCTTACCATTCTTGTTGTCCTTGTCTGAAAGGGATGGGATTTGATATACTGCTTTTCTGTGGTTACTATCAAAGCAGTTTACATATATACAGGTGCTTATTTTGTTCCCAGGGAAATGGAGAGTTAAATGATTTACTCAGTCACAAGGAGATGAACTGAGAATCAAACCCGGTTCCCTTGGTTCTCAGGGCACTAAACTAACCATTAGGCTACTCCTCCACTCCAGTTTGCCAGTTCTCCTATCTACTTTTCAACCAGAACTGAGGCATAACAATATTCTCAGCTTCGTTCTCCATTCCTTCTTGGATAATCCCTTAACATTCTATTTGCCTTTTTAACAGCTGTGGCAATTATTGGGGGGGGGGGGGGGGGCGGGGATTTTGCTCACACCCTTTTCAGTAGTACTTCAAGGTGAGTTACATTTAGATACTCTGGGTATTTCCCTGTACCTGAGGCAATGGAGGGTAAAGTGACTTGTTCAAGATAACAAGGAGCAGCAGCAGTGGGATTTGAACCAGCCACTTCTGGATGTCAAAACTGGTGCTCTACTAGGCCATAATCAGGTTGAAAATTCCAAAATACTGTCAACACTGATTCCAATATCTTCTTCTTGGTGGTGGCTCCTGACTCAGAATCCAGCATTTTGTACCTACAGATGGCATTTTTCCTCCATATACGTATTACTTTGCATTGCCTAATTACTACTACTACTTATTTCTATAGTGCTACTAGACACACACAGCACAGTACACTTGAACATGAAGAGACACTCCCTGCTCAACAGAGCTTACAATCTAATCAGGACAAATAATGGATAAGGGAATTACTAAGGTGGGAATGATAAAACATGTGTACTGAACAAGCGAGTAAGGGTTAGGCGTTAAAAGCAGCATCAAAAAGGTGGGCTTTTACCTAGATGTGAAGATGGCCACAGATGAAGCTTGACATATCAGCTCAGGAAGTCTATTCCAGGCACATGGTGCAGCAAGATAAAAGGAACAGTCTGAATTTAGCAGTGGAGAGGGATACAGATAAGAAAGATTTACTCCATGAAAGGAGTTCTGGGTAGGAGTGTTGGGAGAGATAAGAGTGGAGAGGTACTGAGGAGCTGCAGAGTGAATGCACCTGTAAGTTAATAAGAGGAGTTTGAACTGTATGCAGAAACAGATAGGGAGCAAATTAAGTGACTTAAGGAGAGGGCTAATATGAGCATAGTGACACTAGCAGAATATAAGTCATGCAGCAGAATTTTTAACAGATTAGACGAGAAGCAGCCTAATGGTTAGTGCAGCAAGCACTGACCCTGGAAACCTGGGTTCCATTCACACTGCAGTTCCTTGTGACCTTGGGCAAGTCACTTAACCCCTCATTGCCCCAGGTACAAACTTAAGATTGTGAGCCATTTAGGGACAGAGAAAGTACCTGCATATGTATACAGCGCTGCATACATCTAATACCACTAATTAGTAGTAGTATTTCGTCTGCTATTTAGATGCTCAGTCTCCTAGTTTCAAAATATCCTTCACAATGTTTGCTATTTTAACAACTTTTAATTATTTTGTCTCATCTGCAGATTTGATCACCTCACTCATCAAACCCCTCCTATAAAAAAAAGTTAAATAGCACTGGTGCCAGCATATCTATTGACGTTTTCCATCTTGATAAATGACAATTTTGTCATACTCTCTAGTCAAAAATATTCAACATCATAGAGCTGGAAATGTTATTAACTGAGCTTGAGTGCTCTCAAAGTCTCTGAGCGTTTGTGTTTAAGGAATGCAAGATGAAAGGATACCTCCTCAGCTCTGACACAGAAGAGGAAAATAAATGTACAGGACTTATGTTTTTGTTGGGGGGGGGAGGGGTGCTAAGTATAGAAGTCACAAACAGAATGTCTAAAATGTGAACAGATTGCATGCTGCTTTATGTTAGCATACATTTACAGGTGTAACCCGACTATAACATGCCTCTATGTGCCCCTTGCCAGTTCAGCAGGTGTCGTCGTCCCCCCCCCCCCCCCCAGCCCCAGCCCCAGCCCCAGCCCCAGCCCCAGCCCCAGCCCCAGCCCCTAATGGGCTCTGGTTCTCCACCACCACCCTCTAAGCCCTATTGGGCTCTCTCTCTCCCCAATCCTCTAACATTATTTTCATCTACCTATCTTCCCCGATGGGCTCTACCCCACTCCCCCAGGGGAAGGGTCAAGGCAGGGGCCATGGGTTTGATATACTGACTTTCTATGGCACAACCAAAACAGTTGACATATCTAGTGGACCCCATAACCTTAACCCCTCCCTTTGGGCCCAGGACGTGCCCCCCACCCTACTTCCGGTCAGTCAGTCAGTCACTTCCTCGTCCCCTTCCCACTCCTTTCCCGTCAATGCTCCCTACCTGGCTGCCTCCCCCTCCCTTTTAGGCATTCACGTGTGTGGGACCCTCCCTAGCAAGTCCTCCTCTCCTCACTACCCACCACCTCATTTCCCCGCTCACCTGTGCACAAACCACCGCTTCTCCCTCCCCACCAGTCACAGCGCCTCTTCTTCCTTCAAGTATGGCGAACGACGAGCGGACGCCGCCCAGAGCGCGCCCGTCCGTCCGTCCACGGCTCCACACTTCCGGGCTACGCACGGCTTACGCTGGAAAGGGGCGGGGCTTTAGGCGGTCGGACTGGAGTACAGTAGATGTACGTTACAGGAGGCGGCGCTGTCTCTGGGTTGCCAATTGGGTGAATTTGCTGCCAGGCCCGCTGCGGGAAGTATTTGACGGTTGGAGAGTGGCGGAGTTTTGGTTTTGGGGTGATATTTGGTTGTCAACTAATGAGCGTTCTTCGCTGTGCGTGGCAAGCCTCATTCTTGTGTTCCACTAGCCTCTGGCAGAACATTCCATTCCAAGCCTCGTTCTGGTGCTCCAATAGCGTCTCTATGATGAGCATCCGAAGCCTCGCTCTGGCGTGTGCTCGTGCTCCGCTTGTGAGGTAATCGCGCGATGATGAGTTCAAGCGGCCCCGCCACCGCGGAGCCAGAGTTTTACTGGTTCCTGGCTCCAGCAGTTTCATTAAAAGTGATTAAAAACAAAACAAATGGGGGCGCTAGAGAGCGGTTAAAGAATGGCAGCGTAATTAAGGAGCTCCTCATCTCCCTAACATTTAACCTTTTTTTTTTTTTTTACAAGTAACAAGTATATATTTGCTTAATAACACTTCATTAATGGCTGCTAGCAAAAAATCGAAGAGTGAGTCGACTCTTACAATGGGTTCCAGCGCCCTCTGGTGTGCTGGTAAATGTTTAACAACAGCCTCTCTCCCGGTCCACCTCTGCACCCCCCCCCCCCCCCCCCCCCCCAAATTGCAGAGCTGGCTATAGTGGGGGGGAGCAATGCATTACATTCTCCAGGAATTAAAAATTAAATTATCCCAGGGTCCAATCTAATTCATGTTTAATGTGGGATAAAATGCCATAAATAAATAAATATAAACTTTTAACGTCGAGCCCCTGATTCTCAAAGTGGACATATTCCAAACACTAAAAATAAAATTATTTTTTCTACCTTTGTTGTCTGGTGACCTTATTTTCTGATCATGCTGGCCCAGTGTCCGATTCTGCTGCTATCTGTCCTCTTAACACCATTTCCAGGGCTTCCTTTCCATTTATTTACTTTCCGCCTTTCTTCTTCATTTCTTGCCCTACATCCATAAGTAAAAGCTGGGTCCTCCACAGACTTTCTCCATCCATGTCCACAGTGGCGTTCCTAGGGGGGCTGACACCCGGGGCGGATCACCAATGCGCCCCCCCCCCCCGGGCGAAACGCGACTATCCCCCCTCCCCTTACTCTGCTATCCCAATCCCTGGTGGTCTAGAGGTACCTCTTCAAGGGAGGAAAGAGCCCCCTCTTTCCTGCCCAGAGCTGCTAGCTGCCCTGCATCCTCCTGTCCTGGTGAGTCCGGCTCTCAGCATTTCAAAATGGCCGTCGAGAGTTGAAGTCTCGCGAGGCTGCTTCAACTCTCAGCGGCCATTTTGAAATGCCGAGAGCTGGACTCACCAGGACAGGATGCAGGGCAGCTAGCAGCTCTGGGCAGGAAAGAGGGGGCTCTTTCCTGCCCCGAAGAGGTACCTCTAGACCACCAAGGATTGGGATAGCAGGGGGAGGAGAGATGACGGGGGGATGTGAGGGCGTGGAAGGGGCAGGACAGGGGACGGGAAAGGGGCAGCTCCCCCCAGCGAAATGACCCCCCCCGGTACATCTTTACCTGCTGGGGGGGGGGGGGTGGCGGTGCGCGTCTGTCAGCAACGCTCGTTCCTTGCTCCCTCTGCCCCGTTACAGGAAATAACCCGTTCCGGGGCCAGAGGAAGCAGAGAACGAGAGTTGCCGACAGACGCACAGCACCCCCCCCAGCGGCGTGCACCCGGGGCGGACCGCCCCCACCTTAGTATGCCACTGCATGTCCACCATTTCTCCTCTCTCTCCTCCATCTCATTTCCTCTCTCTCCCTTCCCCTCCATCCATGTGCATCTCCTTCCTCTGTCTTCCCTCCCCTCCAGCCATATCCAGAATTTCTTCTCTCTCCCCTCCATCCTGTCTTCCCTTCCCTCCACCCATGTTCAGCAACTCTCCCCTCCCCTCCATCCACCCACCCATGTCCCGCAACTCTCCTCTCCCCTGCCCTCCATCCATATCCAGCAATTCTCTTCAATCCCCTGCCACCATCCATCCATCCATACCCAGCAACTCTCTTCTCTCCCCTGTCCCCTCCATCCATGCTCTCTGAGAATTCTTCAGATGTAAACTTTATCAAGGCAGAGGTGGCTTGCATCAATGCGCGTCTTGATTTGTTTGAAGGAAGAATGGATCAATTAGAACAACGCCTTAGCTGCATGGAAGATCAGGCCCTAGTATTTCAACATGCTACTAAAATGGTGAAGGATATGCAACTAGCCCTGGACAACGCAGGGAATCGACAGCGTCGGAACAATATCCGTCTGCTAGGTCTTCCGGAGCATTCAGAGGAGGGAAATCCCATTAAATTTCTTGAGGAATTTATCCCAAAGCTACTGAAGATCTCTTTTCAGCATTCTTTTGAAATAGAAAGAGCACACAGAATTCCATCTGCTAATTTTTCTGGCGGGAAAACGCCACGCCCTATTATAATGAAAATCCTTCATTTTCCTCAAGTCTCCGAAATTCTGCAAGTTGCTAAGAGGCAACAGAACATTAAGTGGAATGGTAATCACCTTCAATTTTTACCGGATTTCACCAAAAATACAGTGGATCTTCGAAGGAAATTTCTAAGTCCTCGTCTGAAGGCTTTGAATGCCCGATTTGGTCTTTTAAGCCCTGCTTGCATGAAGGTGACGCATCTTGAAATCACAAAAATTTATACTGATCCTGTTATTTTGGAAAAATATATTACTGAACATGAAGGGGCCCGTATGCAAACAACTACGTGACTCATGTAAAGACGTTTTGTAATCTTTTTCATGAGATGGTATATGCGTGTATATTATATATACCATGAGCTGTAAGTAGTCGTGCACTTATACTTGAAGGTTAATGAAACTAATATTTCTCTTTTAGGGAGGGGGATGAATTTTTCTTTTTCATCTCCATTCACACTCTCACCTCTGGGAGACTCAGACTGTTATGGTATACTCTTTTATTGTTATTTTTACATTTTTATGCCATGACTGTTCTGTTTTTATTTTTCTTTGTGTTAACGTTAATGTAATATCCTATACAATGCAACAGTGTTTGACATCATTTGGGTGCCTTAGTGCAAACATATATCCTCTATTTATTTGTTATATTTGTATCCCACATTTTCCCACCTATTTGTAGGCTCAATGTGGCTTACATAGTACCGGAGAGGCCTTTGCAGGCTCTGGTGTGAACAAATACATGGTGATGTTGTGGTAAGATTAAGTTCATGTGGCACAGCCACAGTAGGGAATCAGAGAAAGGAAGAGTTGTGTTATGTCCATTACGTGCTTTAGTTTGGTTGTGTTGCAGAGATTAGGCATTTAAGTTGGATCGGTAGGGTATGCCTTTTTAAACAGGTTGTTTTTTAGTGTTTTCCGGAAGTTTAGGTGGCCATACGTAGTTTTCAAGGCTTTTGGTAATGCATTCTACAGTTGTGTGCTTATGTAGGAAAAACTAGATGCGTAAGTTGTTTTGTATTTAACTCCTTTGCAGCTTGGGTAGTGCAGATTTATTTATTTATTTGTAGCATTTGTATCCCACATTTTCCCACCAATTTGCAGGCTCAATGTGGCTTACATTTGACGTAATGGCGGTTGCCATTTCCGGGTAACAGAATTGCAAATGTACTTGCGTTACAGTGCATACATACATGATAACTTACATATATATAGATAAGATCGTGTTGATTCGGATGTATTTCTAATTGGTAAGTCAATCAAGTCTGTCATGTAACTCGGGGCTTCTCCGTAGATGATTTTGTGAATCAGGGTGCAGATTTTGAAGGCGATGCGTTGATTGGGAGCCAGTGTAGTTTTTCTCTATCTTACTATAATGAGTAATCATATGAAGTGTGTCTCTCTTAATGTCAAAGGCATACTGAATCCCATAAAAAGGAAAAAAAATATTGTCCTATTTACAATCTTTTTCTGCATCAGTTGCTTTTTTACAAGAGACACATTTATCTGCTTTAGAATCTTTAACCGTCTGTAATGGCATTCTATATTTAAGGATATTGCATTGTATAGAACTTTTTCTGACAACCTGGTTAGGACTGTGTTTCTTTTGTTTATGCAGGCTATTTTTCGTATATGGATTTGCTTTCTGTGTAGGTTTAATTGGTTTGTGATGTCTGTAAGCAAGTACTGGATAGTGCAAGGCTAAGGGTCCTGTTTACTAACCTGCATTGTAGGCATGCAAACTTTTTAGTGTGTAGTAATGATAGAAACACCCATGGGGTGTCTCCATCGTTAGCATGGTCTAAAATGTTTGCATGACTATAGCGTGGCCTAGTAAACAGGGCCCTATGGGGAAAAAAGCCCCCAGCACACATGGCCATGCGACAGGGAGCCCTTACCGCCACCCACTGAGGAGGCGAAAATGGCTCCCGAGCTAACCTAGCAGTAAAATGCCCAATTACCACCACACAAGCCATTTTCAGGGGGTTTATTTTTTTCCCCTGGAAATGGCGTGCCCACAGGGTGGGACCACCACCGGTGGCTACTTTGGGCCAGCAGCTGTCCCGAAAGATCAAGCAGTAAGCCCGCGTTTGGCTTACTGCCGCTCTGTAAAAGGGGCCGTAAGTTATTTACCACCTACTACAGAAGTGGAATGAATCAGGGGAGGGGGCCTGTAACGTGAGCATTAGCTCAGGCCGAGCACCTCTGCTCACCTGCCTCATTTTCAGTCAGGAAGGGGTGAGACTGAAAGCATGAACCCTGTTTTTATAGCAAGTCTATCACAGTCTCAAGCAAGAGCACGATGCTCACCTACTATTTCACAGTTCCAGACATACCAACTCACACGTATCAGGCCCCCTACTCCAGCTCCCACAGGCAACAGTGGCGTCTGGCTTAGGTGCCTGCTAGAACAGGCTATGCCTCCCCAGCCCCCATCTTTCACTGGGCCGCTCCAGGTGCCTCTATCACTCTCGCTGGATCTAGCCCAGCCCCTCTTTCCCCCTCCATTACAGGTCCAGGCTCTCTCCCCTTTCCTTCCCTCCACTTCACGGTGCCAGCCTCTATCCACCCACCCCACTCGCCATATCACTCTTTTCTCTTGCCACCAGTAGCTGCACAGTTTCAATTGATGCAGCCTGCTTTAGGCCCTCACTGATGCAACGTCCTCCTTCCGCAAGGGTGGGGCTCTTTACAGGGGCCTGAAGCCCCAAGGCAAGCTGAAGCAGTGCCACTACCGATATAAAAATGGAGAGGGTGGATGGAGAAAAGGAAACAGATACTAGACCTATAAGATAGTGAAGGAAAGATGTTAGACCCAGGGATAGAGATGAAGGAGGTGCTGCTGTAGCATACAGGCAGGAGGGTCACACAGGAAGATGTGCTGGACTAGTTTTTTTTTTTTTTGGGGGGGGGGGTAGGGAGGAGAAGAGCAGACATACCAAGTCACACTTTGGGCCCCAACTCCAGCACACACACCAAAGCCCCCTGCTTCTAATGAGGAAGCAACTTTGGCATCTGGTCAAGCAGCAGTGCTTTCTGTGCTGGCTCCACCGTTTAAAATGGTGGTAAAAAACCACAAGCAGTCGGAAGCAGCTGCTCCACAGTACCCTAGACTACTATTTAGCATTTCTATAGCGCTACAAGGCGTACGCAGCGCTGCACCAGGACAAGGCGTCAGAGGTGCCTGCATATGGGGGGGAGAGGGGGCAAGAGAGGTACTGTATCAGGTGAGGGGCAGAAGTGAGAGGTGCTCCATCAGGGGGGATGAGGGAGAGAGTGTATATTACAGAGGCCACAGCAAGAAGCAAACTCTCTATATTTCTAGTTTATTATTTTAATATAAGCTGTTTTTGCTTTTCTTAAGCTGGGAGCAGACTTAAGAGATGCATAAATGTGCTTTTTCTGGTAAATACCTTTCTAAGGCTGTGGTCTGACATTTGACCTGTGATAAGTTGCTGGTCAGAAACTAAGAGCCAGAGACTCCTATGACTAAGGACGCCTGATGTATCCAGATAAACAATCAGAGGGAGAAGTAAGGGGTGTGGGTACAGGGGGTTCGTAGGATGACTGGGCATACCAAGGACATTAGGTCAACCCATATCAAATAAAAACGTATGCTTTATGACAGATTTTAAACTGTCAGAAGCTGGAACAGGCTGGAACTGGATATTTGCCATAAAAGGAATAGAATATTCTGGAAAGATGCATATTCATTAGGTAGGAAGGGTAATTATAATTAAGAGAATGACAAAAGGAAGAAAATGTATTTAAGAGGAAACAGAACTGAGGATGGCGAGCTTCAATGTGCCCACACTAGCAGGTGGACATATTGACAGATTCCAGGGAAAACTCTGTTTTTATTTGCTACATATTAACTGTATTGGGAGTTTATTTGTTACTATTTCAATAATGACCGATTGGCTCCTTTGACCATTTGAATAAACATTTATTATGTCTAATACTTATTTAGTAGCTAGAGTTTTTCTTGTCTGTTCTGCCTGGGGGAGTAATGATTTACTCAAGGATCCAACCCCCCCCCCCCCCCCCCCAGGAGACCTTCAGAAGGTTACTTCTGTCCCAGAGGTAAGTCAGAAGTATAAAAGAGGTACTGGCCAGATAGGGAAAAGATCCAATGGGGGGGGGGGGGGGGGGAGACAGAGGTGCTGGACTTTAGGGGGAGGGGAACAGGACAAGGTGCTGGTCCTGCAACTGGAAGACAGGAGAAAGGGAAGAGAAACGCTGGACCCCTGGAGGGTGGGGAGGGGAGAGAGGGAAATATGCTAGCTAGGAGAGAAGGAAAAAAAGAGATAGATATGCTGGCAGGTGGAGGGGGGGGGGGGGGATTGGGACACAGAAATGGGAGATGCTCAACATGGCAGGAGGACAGCAGTGATGCCGGGTCAGATGGATAGGGATGCAGAAAATTAATGGTGGACATGAAAAGAGGCAAATGGACAAAGAGAGTCTGGCAAAGACTGTTAAGAGAAGAAAGAAGAAACCAGAGACCAGGACCACATAAATAAGCAAAATAAAATAACAAGAAAGGTAGAAAAAAATAGGCGTGCCTATTTATTTATTGGAATATGTCAGTTTTTGGAATGTGCATCTACTAGAACTTTTTTGGAATCTTGCCAGGTAAAATATTGTGACCTGGATTGGCCACTGTTGGAAACAGGATGCTGGGCTTGATGGACCTTTGATCTGTCCCAGTATGGCAATACTTACGTACTTATGTACTAACTAGCTTTACACATGGCTGGGGACCATGAGAAAAATCTCACTCCTTTGGTCTTCACTCTCCAGCATTAGGATGGGCCACCCTTGGTGTCTCTGCAGGTCAAAGTGCTGGACCTTTCCTCTAGCAGGCAGCGAGCAGGGCTGCCCCAACCATTAGGCAGGAATAGGCAATTACCTAGGTCAGTTCTTCTCAACCCAGTGCGCGGGGCACACCCAGCCAGTCAGGTTCCGATAATGAAGTCATGAGATTGATTTGCATACAATTGAAGCATGCAAATTAATCGCATGCCTATTCATTATGGAAATCTTGAAAACCTCAGCTGGGTTGTGGTCCTTGGCACTGTGGTTGCCCACCCCTGGGATGTGGAATGACTATACCCAAAGCACAGGCACCTGGGCTATTAGTTCAACCACATGCCTAGAAGGTGACAGCTGAGACTGATCAAAACAAAAAAAACCTTAACCATGGTGCCTAGCGTGGGTTTTGAGCCCATGGTGCAGCACTGTGTCACCTCCTCCACCCCCCACCCACAAAAAACTCCTCCAACTCATTTGTCTTCCTAATAGTAAATTGGTTACTCACATGGTTTCAGATGAGAAAAAGCTGAGGCTGTCCTAATTTTTCAACTCCTGGTACAAATCTCTCACTTGGAGACAACTTTGTAAAATTGATTTTGGGGGGGGGGGGGGGGGGGGGTGCTCAACTCAGCACACATTATCATGTCTGTACAAAGAAAAACAAGTATGGTAGGGTCAAGCAGGTAGTATTTAGATGGAAGGCAAAGGACATAGTGCATTATATAGATACACAAATGCACACTGCCTCCACCTTCAGCTTCTATTGTTCAACCTTTCCTTTTGTCCTGTATTCCCCACTCCACTCAGGTTGCCAGTTGGGTGAATTTTCTGCCAAATTAAGCTATTTTTGAAGGCCGACTGTGGTACCAATAAGATCTCCAGCTGATAGTCCCGCTAGAATACCAGAATAGCTTACAGAAAGAAAAATCACTTACCTAAAGCAACTTCTGATTGTTGTAGAATTTGCTGCAAGAGGCAGGAACTTCCTAACCAAGCACATTATTATAAAGACAACTTTGTACACTGAATAGAAATAGATGACTTAGAACCACATTTTTTGTGTGCCAAGACTGTTGGGCTATTTTTAGGCTACTTTTTGCACTGAATTGAGCTGGTAATTTTTTCACCATTTGCAGCCTTGCTCTCCATGTCCAGTGGATGGTGTCAGTAATTATTTTTCCTCCACGACCCTCCAGACCGGTCAAGACGCATGGGTTATGTCTTCCTACCAGCAGAGGGAGACTGAGAAACACTGAGCTTTTGAATACTGTATATATAACCTGTGCAGTACATCCACTAGCCAGTATTTTCTCAGTCTCAGCAGAGGTAGATGGACAGCCTGTGCAGTCTTCAATAGTCTGGTGAGGTAGTTTGATTATACAGTTAAGGGGTTTCTTCTCTTATTCCCATATTTATTGGTTTGGAGTATTCCCTGTACGTGGTAAAAAAAAAAAAAAAAAAAGTGCTTCGGGGCCCTGGGTCCGGTGGGGCCCAGTTTTCCCCCCTGGGGTGTTACACCTGTGTTCAGGTCCCTCCCCCCTGTGCATAAGTACATAAGTACATAAGTAGTGCCATACTGGGAAAGACCAAAGGTCCATCTAGCCCAGCATCCTGTCACCGACAGTGGCCAATCCAGGTCAAGGGCACCTGGCACGCTCCCCAAACGTAAAAACATTCCAGACAAGTTATACCTAAAAATGCGGAATTTTTCCAAGTCCATTTAATAGCGGTCTATGGACTTGTCCTTTAGGAATCTATCTAACCCCTTTTTAAACTCCGTCAAGCTAACCGCCCGTACCACGTTCTCCGGCAACGAATTCCAGAGTCTAATTACACGTTGGGTGAAGAAAAATTTTCTCCGATTCGTTTTAAATTTACCACACTGTAGCTTCAACTCATGCCCTCTAGTCCTAGTATTTTTGGATAGCGTGAACAGTCGCTTCACATCCACCCGATCCATTCCACTCATTATTTTATACACTTCTATCATATCTCCCCTCAGCCGTCTCTTCTCCAAGCTGAAAAGCCCTAGCCTTCTCAGCCTCTCTTCATAGGAAAGCCGTCCCATCCCCACTATCATTTTCGTCGCCCTTCGCTGTACCTTTTCCAATTCTACTATATCTTTTTTGAGATACGGAGACCAGTACTGAACACAATACTCCAGGTGCGGTCGCACCATGGAGCGATACAACGGCATTATAACATCCGCACACCTGGACTCCATACCCTTCCTAATAACACCCAACATTCTATTCGCTTTCCTAGCCGCAGCAGCACACTGAGCAGAAGGTTTCAGCGTATCATCGACGACGACACCCAGATCCCTTTCTTGATCCGTAACTCCTAACGCGGAACCTTGCAAGACGTAGCTATAATTCGGGTTCCTCTTACCCACATGCATCACTTTGCACTTGTCAACATTGAACTTCATCTGCCACTTGCACGCCCATTCTCCCAGTCTCGCAAGGTCCTCCTGTAATCGTTCACATTCCTCCTGCGACTTGACGACCCTGAATAATTTTGTGTCATCGGCGAATTTAATTACCTCACTAGTTATTCCCATCTCTAGGTCATTTATAAATACATTAAAAAGCAACGGACCCAGCACAGACCCCTGCGGGACCCCACTAACTACCCTCCTCCACTGAGAATACTGGCCACGCAATCCTACTCTCTGCTTCCTATCTTTCAACCAGTTCTTAATCCATAATAATACCCTACCTCCGATTCCATGACTCTGCAATTTCTTCAGGAGTCTTTCGTGCGGCACTTTGTCAAACGCCTTCTGAAAATCCAGATATACAATATCAACCGGCTCCCCATTGTCCACATGTTTGCTTACCCCCTCAAAAAAATGCATTAGATTGGTGAGGCAAGACTTCCCTTCACTAAATCCGTGCTGACTTTACATAAGTACATAAGTAGTGCCATACTGGGAAAGACCAAAGGTCCATCTAGCCCAGCATCCTGTCACCGACAGTGGCCAATCCAGGTCAAGGGCACCTGGCACGCTCCCCAAACGTAAAAACATTCCATGTCTCATCAGTCCATGTTTTTGTATATGCTCTGCAATTTTATTCTTAATAATAGCCTCCACCATCTTGCCCGGCACCGACGTCAGACTCACCGGTCTATAATTTCCCGGATCTCCTCTGGAACCCTTCTTAAAAATCGGAGTAACATTGGCTACCCTCCAGTCTTCCGGTACTACACTCGATTTTAGGGTGCTTTCTATGATTGTAGCCTTGAGAGCCCCCCACTTTTCAGCTGCCAAAAAGAAATTGGGTAATATCTCTTTAAGAGCCGTCTGCAGCTTTGTGTACATAGGAACGGACGGCAGGTTCGTTCCTATTACTAGCGAGAGAGAGCAGAGCGGATAATTGTTGTGGGGAAGCGGAGAGAGAGAGTGTTTGCGCCGGTCAGCACAGCGGGTGGTGTGCTTCGAGGTTATGGCAGGCAAACTTCTCCGCTGTCGCGCGTGCTCGCGCCGAGGTATAGAGGCACCGGGAGGTCAGTGCCGGCTGCGCGGCAAACCGAAGCAGGCCTCGCCGATGACGGCACCCCCGATGTTGATAGCGGAGGTCCCAGCTAGTTCGGGGGTGTCGGGGGCAGCAGGGGCACCGGCAGGGCCGGTTTCAACGAATTTAGTTTTGGCGGGAACGTCCGCCATTTTGGATTCCGCGCGTCCCGCAGAATCAGCTGTTTTTGGCCCTGCTGCTCCCGGATCGACTCCGAAGGTGGCGCCTGGGGGTACAGGAGGCGTTGGTTTTCCTCCGGATTTTGTTTGGACCCTGTTTCAAGCCTGGAAGGCGGGACCCCCACCTTTAGGGGAGGGGGCTAGTGCGGCACTGACTAAGAGGCCTCGTTTTGAGTGGGACGACGAGGAGGGATTCTCCCCTGTAGGATCTGAAGGTGCTTTGAGTGATATCGCGGATCCTGAGGGGTTTGAGGGTCCTCAGGATCCAGAGTTGGTGGTCCCTGGGGAGGATCCCTCTGTAGTGAGGATTTTTCACAGGGAAGAGCTTGCGGAGCTCATTGAGCAGGTTTCTTCCACCCTCAAGTTCGAACAGCCAGAGGCGGTTTTGGGGGAAGCTAGACAGGTGGACCCCTTGGTTAAGGGGATTCAGCGGCAGGCTAGGTCCTTTCCCATGAATAAGGACATCCGGGATATGGTGTTTCAAGAGTGGCATTCGCCGGATTCTCCCTGTAAAGTGTCTAAAGCGATGTCTAGACTGTACCCGCTCCCACAGGAAGATAGAGATTCCTTTAAGGCTCCCACAGTGGATGCGGTGGTGACAGCAGTTACAAAAGCCACGGCTATACCGGTGGACGGGGGGACTGCTCTCCGGGATCCCCAGGATAGGAGGCTTGAGGCCTTCCTCAAGCGGAGTTTTGATTTGTCGGCCCTGGCCCTGCAGGCCTCGGTTTGTGGGGGGCTGGTTGCGAGGGCGTGTTTCCGTTGGGCCGAGAAACTGCTGAATGATTCGGTGGAGGTGGGGACCTCCGGGGTACAGGAATTAGCCAAATTGGAAATGGGATCGTCCTTTTTGTCTGATGCGCTTTATGATTTGCTCCGTGCCTCGGCCAAGAATATGGCTATGCTGGTGGGGGCACGTAGGGCACTGTGGTTGCGAGGTTGGGTCGCAGACGCGGCCTCCAAGGCTAAGCTTTGTTCGCTTCCGTTTAAGGGGTCCATGCTTTTTGGTGAGGATTTGGATAAGTTGGTGAAAGGTCTCAGCGATGCCAAGGCCCCTCGTCTTCCGGATTTTCGTCCTAAGGCGGCGTCTAGGGGTACTTCCTCCCGAGGTCGGTTTAAGGAGGCTCGCCGGTATAGGCCCGGGAGGGCTAGTGGGGCCTTTAGAGGTCGGTTCTTTCAGCGAACACAGTCCTTTCGGGGGAATCGGCGCGGAGGGCGTGATTTCTCCGCGGGAGGACAGGTGTCGGGGCGTACTTCGCAATGAAGGTGTGCGGGTCCAGGCTCTGGTTCGGGTAGGGGCTCGGCTGAGTCAGTTTTACCAGGACTGGACCCAAATCACATCGGATCAGTGGGTTCTCGAAGTGGTGCGAGACGGATACGCTCTGGAGTTCGACGGCTCGCCTCCCGAAAGGTTCCTGGAGTCCCCTTGTCATTCGAGGCTCAAGCGGGCAGCAGTGCGAGACACTTTGGTGCGACTGATCAGTCTGGGGGCGGTGGTACCGGTTCCCGCCGCTCAGCGCCGCTTGGGCTGCTATTCAATCTATTTTGTGGTCCCAAAGAAGGAGGATGCCTTTCGGCCTACCTTAGATCTGAAGGCAGTCAATGCAGCCCTCAGAGTCCCCTCTTTCCGCATGGAGACATTGAGGTCGGTCATTGTCGCGGTGCAGGAAGGGGAGTTTCTCACGTCTTTGGATCTGACGGAGGCTTATCTGCACATCCCCATTCGGGCCGCTCATCAGAGATTTCTGCGCTTTGCGGTTTTAGGGAAGCATTTTCAGTTTTGTGCTCTACCTTTCGGATTAGCAACGGCTCCTCGAACCTTTTCCAAGATCATGGTGGTAGTGGTGGCGGCCTTGCGGAAGCAGGGTATTCTGGTGCACCCGTATCTGGACGATTGGTTGATTCGGGCCAAGTCCCAGTCGGAGAGCGAGGAGTCTACTGCTCGAGTGGTGCAGTTTCTTCAGTCTCTGGGCTGGGTAGTGAACTTCGGCAAGAGTCACCTGGTGCCGTCGCAGTCGTTGGAGTACCTGGGGGTTCTTTTCGATACCAGGAACGGTCGGGTCTTTCTGCCGGGCCCCCGGATTCGCAAGTTGCAGAGTCAGATTCGGCTATTTCTGTCGGAGGCGGCTCCGACGGCCCGGGAGTACCTGCAAGTCCTGGGGTTGATGGCGGCCACCACAGAGGTAGTTCCGTGGGCCCGGGCGCATATGCGGCAGTTGCAGTCAGCTCTTCTCAGTCGGTGGGCGCCTCTGTCGCAGGAGTTGGATGTACGCCTTCAGCTGTCGGTAACCCCACGCCTCAGTCTCCAGTGGTGGCTAGATCCAGGCAATCTGGAAAAGGGAATGCCGTTGGAGGCTCCGCAGTGGGTGGTTCTCGTCACAGACGCCAGTCTTCAGGGCTGGGGAGCTCATTGTCTCGGGCAGGTAGCTCAAGGACGCTGGTCTCAGGTAGAAGCTCAGTGGTCCATCAATCGTTTGGAAACCCGGGCCATTCGACTAGCGCTTCAGGCGTTTCAGAGTGTGCTGGTGCGGAAAGCAGTCCGGGTGTTTTGCGACAACGCAACCGCCGTGGCTTATGTCAACCGTCAGGGGGGCACAAAGAGTCAGGCGGTCACGGAGGAGGCGGCGCTGTTGTGTCAATGGGCGGAGGTTCATCTTCTAGCGCTCTCCGCGGCACATGTGGCTGGAGTAGACAACGTGGAGGCAGATTACCTAAGCAGGCATACTCTAGACCCCGGAGAGTGGTCGCTTCATCGGCCGGTGTTCAATCGCATTGTGTCGGTCTGGGGACTTCCCGTGATGGATCTCATGGCAACGGCCCGCAATTCTCAGGTTCAGAGGTTTTTCAGTCGCCGGAGGGATCCTCGAGCGGAAGGCATAGATGCGCTTCTAATGCCGTGGCCGCAGGAGTTGCTGTATGTGTTTCCCCCATGGCCGTTGGTCGGTCGGGTGATTCAGCGCATCGCTCGGCACCCCGGACAGGTGATTTTGTTAGCCCCGAATTGGCCGCGTCGACCGTGGTACGGAGATCTGGTGCGGTTGGCGATAGCAGATCCGCTGCCGTTGTCAGATTCAGGGGTGTTGTGTCAGGGACCGATAGTTATGCCAGATCCGGATCGGTTCTCGCTTACGGCCTGGCTCTTGAGAGGCACAGGTTAAGGAAGAAAAGTTTTTCGTCCAGAGTTATCGATACGATGTTGAGTTCGCGTAGGCAGTCCACTTCGCTGGCGTATGTCCGGGTCTGGAGAGTTTTTGAGCATTGGTGTGCAGGTAGGCAAGTTCTTCCCTTTCGGGCGTCGGTGACAGATGTCTTGGAGTTTTTACAGGATGGTATGGACAGGGGTTTGGCCTTGTCCTCTTTGAAGGTGCAGGTGGCGGCTTTGTCGTGTTTCCGTGGGAAGCTCCAGGGAAAGTCGTTAGCTTCTAGTCCTGATGTGGTTCGATTTTTGAAGGGTGTTAAGTTACTGCGCCCGCCTCGGCGGCGGATGGTGCCTCCGTGGGATTTGAATCTCGTTTTGGATGCTTTGGTGAGGCCGCCGTTTGAGCCCTTGGTTGCTGTTTCAGATAAGGATCTGTCCCTAAAGACGGTGTTCTTGGTGGCTATTACTTCAGCTCGGCGGGTGTCAGAACTTCAGGCTTTGTCTTGTAGAGAGCCCTTTTTGTCTTTTTCCAAGGAGAAGGTTTCGATGCGCCCGGTGCCGTCCTTTGTGCCCAAGGTGGTCTCAGAGTTTCATGTGAATCAAGTGATTTCCTTGCCAGTTTTGGATGACTTGGCCGGGGATGTAGAGCAGCGGCGACTGGCCAAGTTAGATGTGCGAAGAGTCTTGCGCTGTTACATTTCCAGAACTCGACACTATAGGCTTTCTGATCGTTTGTTCGTTCTCCATGGTGGTGCAAGGAAGGGCGCGGCAGCTTCCAAAGCTACGATAGCTAGATGGCTGAAGGAGTCAATTGCTTCGGCGTATTTGCTGAAGGGCCGCGTGGTCCCTAAGGAATTTTCGGCTCATTCTACCAGGGGCATGGCGGCCTCCTGGGCGGAGAGTAGTATGATTCCTCCGTTAGATATTTGTTGAGCGGCGGTTTGGTCGTCATTGCATTCCTTTGTTAAACATTACAGGATTGATGTGCATGCCAAGGACGAGGCAGGTTTTGGGGCTGCAGTGTTGACCTCGGGCCTACGTGGATCCCGCCCTTAGGATATTACTGCTTGGGTACGTCCCATGCGTCTTGACCGGTCTGGAGGGTCGTGGAGGAAGGTGAAATTAGATCTTACCTGCTAATTTTCTTTCCTCTAGACCCTCCAGACCGGTCAAGGCCCGCCCTGTCTGTACTGTAGGCCAAGAGGTCTGTTGTTCTATCTTGGCAGCTGTTGAGTGTGGTTTCTATGGTTTCAGACTTTGTTTGTATAAGTCTGGTCAGGTGTGACCGTGTTTGATAGTCCACCTGTGGAAGCACACACAATACGAAGGGCACAATGAAAGATATGAAGAAAGTGTCCAGTTGGCAGTGACCACGTACAGGGTTGTTAGTTCTAGTTGGTGTTTTTTGTTTGCTCTGCTTTGTCAGGGTTATACTGGCTAGTGGATGTACTGCACAGGTTATATATACAGTATTCAAAAGCTCAGTGTTTCTCAGTCTCCCTCTGCTGGTAGGAGGACATAACCCATGCGTCTTGACCGGTCTGGAGGGTCTAGAGGAAAGAAAATTAGCAGGTAAGATCTAATTTCACCATTTGTAGCATTTGTATCCCACATTTTCCAACCGTTTTGCAGGCTCAATGTGGCTTACATTTGCCGTAGTGGCGGTTGCCATTTCCGGGTAACAGAATTACAAATGGTGTTGTGTTAAAGTAGATCCCAGCTGCCATTTGAGTGTGGAGGGAGGCTCCTTATAACTCTGCTTGTATAGGGAGGTCAATGAGATGGGGCCCTGGTTATCATCCAGTGTGTTTTAAGCCTGTAAAATGTATTGGATGTTTTCCTACATTGATTATGCTCTGAAGTGTATTTCTCCTATTTGGTCAGCAGACGATGCATGGTTATGCTTAAAGCTATTACAGGGGACTGATTAGCTCCGTCAAAGCGGCAGCGTTATTGAAAGCCCTGGCCATCCACGGAGTCAGCTTCAGAACGTTGAAGGTGAGTTCGTTCCCTCAGTCCTGCCTTCTGATTACCCACCCTCGACGTCATCACGTTTTGACACGAGGGCGGGGCAGAGAGAGATGTGACACCGTTACGAACCCTTCACTGAAGCCACGGAGTCAACTTCAGAACGTTGGAGGTGCTTTTCATTATAGTAGATATTATAAAAGTACACCCAAATACTTATGTAAAGAGACATTTTTTTTTTTTACTTTAACCAGGTACTACATACCCCAAAACTTGTGTCCATATAAGTGTTCAATAAAGAATCAATCCTCTTCTCTCCATCATGTTGTAACGTTGTCTTTTTACTAATTTCCAATAGCACAAGTTTATTAGATGATGCAGGTATGTGATCAATCCTAGAAGACAATAACTCATTAACGGTCTTTAACTTTCTTTGTTCGGGTTACTCAGACAACATAAGTGAATCGCGCAATTGTGCTGAATTCAGTTAAATGTATTTGTAGAGCACAAAATTATATTTATTAAATTCCCGGGTATAGAGATTAGTTAAAATTTAATGCCAAGAAGTGCAGAGTGTTATACTTAGGGTGCAGAAATCCAAAAGAGATGTAGCAGATAGGAGGGGAGAGATTGGTAAACTCAGCTCAGGAGGAGGAGCCCTTGGGGTGATAGTCTCTGAGGATCTTAAGGTAAGGAAGCAATGTGACAAGCTGTGGGCAGAAGAATGTAGGCTGCATAGAGAGGGGTTTAATCAGTAGAAGAAAGGAGATGTTGATGCCCCTATACAAGTCATCGGTGATGCCTCACTTGGAGTATTGTGTTCAGTTTTGGAGGCTGTTATCTTGCCAAGGATGTAAAAAAAAAAAAAAGACATGAAGCAGTTCACAGAAAAGTGACAAAAATGGTATGGGGTTTGCACAACAAGACGTACAAGGAAAGACTTGAAGACCTGAACATGTATACCCTGGAGGAAAGGAAAAAATAGTGGCGATATGATATAGACGTTTAAATATTTGAAAGGTATTAAACCACAAACAAAACTTTCCCAGCGACGGAAAGGTGGTAGAACTAGAGGACATGAGTTGAAGTTGCAGGGGGGGCCGACTCGGGAATAATGTCAAGAAGTATTTTATCATGGAGAGAGTGGTAGATACCTGGAATGCCCTACTGCGGGGAGGTGGTGGTGATGAGAACAGTAATGGAATTCAAACTGCTTGGGATAAACACAAAGGCATCCTGTTTAGAAGGAATGGATCCAAAGCTTAGCGGATATTAGGTGGCAACACAGATAACTGGGAGGCTTTACACCAGGTTTCAGTTGATGTAAATCTTCACGCCCATAGTTGGGTGTGGATCCCGGTGCTATGTGCTAGACTATAAATGGCGACAAACTCGGAGCACTGTTTATACAATAGCGCTCAGCACTCTTTACAGCACTCAAATCTGGCTGCCTTTTACAGAATCTAGAACATAATAGCCACACTGGATCAAACATGCCTGGCTCATTCCTTCTATTTCTGTCTGTAATATATATATATATTAGAAAACTAGTAAAAAAAAAAAAGGCTGTTTCTCATTGAAATGAAACGGGCGCTAGCAAGGTAATCACCTTCTGCCATTCATGTTTTTAAGGGAAGTGTTAGCAGAAATGTGCTCTGATGGTAATCAATAATTTTCACTGGTGTATTATGAGTACTATCATGCTGCAGAATGACATTTATATTGTTTAATGTACTTGTATTCTTTTGTTTGTCTGTTTGTGTGTATCAGTGTCTGTATGAGTATCAGCGAAAGACAAATCCAATGGGGGGGGGGGGGCATGGGTGCGTGTGTGTGTCTATCAGAGAGAGAAAGACAGAGAGAGTGATTAAACATTGTTCTCCCCTTCCGTTCTGTCCACTTGCCTCCTCCTTTTGATGTCTGTACCTTGGAGTTCAGTGTGTTTTTTCGTGGAGCGTTTTTCTCCCCTTCCAGAGTTCAACTTTCTTGAAAGTGAGAGTCCTGTCAGGCGGTTTGTGTGCTTCCCGCCACCCTGGTCCTCTGTTCTCGGCGTTACTATGCAGCCTTTCCTTCCTTCCGAGGGCGGGACACTGAGAGCGATTGCGATTGCCTGTGGTTGGTCCCTCCTCCTTCTGACGTTGCGTTACCATGCAGCCTTCCCTGCCCTCGGAGAGCGGGGCACTGACAGCGATTGCCTGTGGTTGGTCCCTTCTCCTTCTGACGTCACGTTTCTTTCCCTGGCAACTATAGAGTTCCCTCGAGGGCGGGGCAGTGATCGGGAGTATGATTACAAACCCTACACGGCTTCACTGCCACGGAGTCAGCTTCAGAACGTTGGAGGTGTGAATTATTATATTAGACTAGTAAAAAAGGCCCATTTCTGACACAAATGAAACGGGCGCTAGCAAGGTTTTCCTCGGAGTGTGTATGTTTGAGTGTGTGTGAGACAAGAGAGAGACTGGGTGCGAGTGTGTCTGTGAGAGTGTGTGTGTGAGAATGAGTGTGTGCCATGGCCCCCCCCCCTCCAAATTCCAGGGTCCCCCCCTCCCTTCCTCCGAGTTCCAGGGTCGTCCGTCCCCCTCCCTCCCTCCGAGTTCCAGGGTCGATAATCCCCCCCCCCCCTGAGGTCCAGGGTCGATCATCCCCCCCTCTGAGGTCCAGGGTCGTCCGTCCCCTCCCTCCCTCCAAGTTCCAGGGTCGTCCCCTACTTCCCTCCCTCAGAGTTCCAGGGTCGTCCCCTCCCTTCGAGTTCCGGGGGACCAAGTTTCAGGTTCCCCCTCCCTCCCTCTGAGTTTCAGGTTCCCCCCTCTCTCCCTCCCTCCGAGTTTCAGGGTCCCCCCTCCCTCTGTCCGAGTTCCAGGATCCCCCCCCTCGGAAAGCGACGTCACACGCATGAGGGTGGCGTCATCCCTCCCTTCCTCCCTGTTCTAGGCCCCCTACCTTCAAATTTTAAACCCGACTTCATAAATGAAGTTGACTTTTAAAATTTGGAGGTAGGGGGCCTGGAACTGGAAGGGAGGGAGGGTGGAAGGGAGGGACAATGACACCCTCATGCGTGTGACGTTGTGTTCCGTTGCCTGGCAACTCTGCAGCGTTCCCTTCCAGTGATTGGTCTTTACGAACACAGAAGTACGTGACGTCATTTCAGGAGATGGATACAGCAGGAGCACGAATGCTTCAAGGCTTCACTTTCACAGAGTCAGCTTCAGAACGTTGGCGGTGCTTTTTATTTTATAGGATGGGGCTACTTAAGAACATAACTGGGTCAGACCCATTGTCCTACTTCCAACAGTGGCCAATCCAGGTCACAAGCACCTGGCTAATAGTGGCAAGATTTCGGAACCCCAAAGAGTAACAAGATTCCATGCTACCAATGGCTTCCCCATGTTTATCTCAAGGGGTATGTATTCCAGAATGTGATGCTGTTTTGCCACTATATTTGCTGGCAATGCTATTAAGGAAATTTTTCAAAAGTAGGGATTCACAATATACTCCAAACAGGGAGATAATGGAGTAGTTTTTTTATTTTTTTAAGGAAACAGTAACAGCTCATAAAGGAGATGAGCTGCTGGAATTAAAAACATTTGGCGTAGTATAGCCCAACCCCTTGAGAAATTAAATATTGGGGGGAGAGGAGAAAACACAAGCAAAACTTGAATATGGTTTACCGCATTTAAAATGTGATAGATTGTACAATGCCTAACACAAGTGCATGCCCAGTAGAGAAGTTGAGAAAATCTTCAGCCCTGAAGCAGGCAGTAAACCTAACCAACTCCAAGCAGCCCATGTTGATTTTACCATGCTACGAACACTCCAAAAACCTAAAAAGGGGAGAAAAAAAAATAGAGCCCACAGAATGCTCTCTGAAAGTGCTGGCTCACCAGTAGCAAGAACCAAGCACACCCTATATTTATTATTTTATTAATTCTTTAATTTATTTTAAAAATAAGTACAGAAGGGGACTTGCTATGAGCAGTCAGAGTTTACTGGAACAGAACTGGCAGAGAAAGAAGCTCTGATGAAAAACTTCATATGAATAAAGTGCCTGGTATGTTGCACACAAGTAGCCACAGTAAAGAAGATTAAGCCTGGCAACAAAACCAGCTCAAGCAAAAGCACCAAACTGCCGTGTTAGGGCCAGTAAGAACTCAACCAGACTGATGGTACCAGAAGGGAGCCACTGCCGAGCCAACAAAATGGGATGTGGGAGATCAGAGGCATACACTGAAGGAAAAAGCAACCAAGGCAGCCTAAAACCACACCAAACAGATACAATTCTGCTTACATAGTGGATGCGGTCAGTAAAGAGGTATTGATGCTTAAAGCAGCAAGGACACCGACAAGGTCTCTCAAAATGAGTAGCTTTCTCACCTTTCTTCTGGCTGTTGACATCCAAAACAGCCTCTTCAGGAGGGGTGTTTTAAAAGGCACCATTAACCAAACCAAGAAATACATTAAACAGGCAATGGAAAACAGTGAAGAAATTCTTGCCTTTTGGACTGTCCATCTCAAGTCAGCTCTGACAAACTCTACTACTACTTAACATTTCTAGAGCGCTACTAGGGTTACCCAACGCTGTACAGTTTAACAAAAAAGGACAGCCCCTGCTTAAAGGAGCTTACAATCTAAAGGACGAAATGTCAAGTTAGTGCAGTCTAGATTGCTTGAATAGAGGTTTTTTGTTGTTGTTGTTACATTTGTACCCCGCGCTTTCCCACTCATGGCAGGCTCAATGCGGCGGGCAATGGAGGGTTAAGTGACTTGCCCAGAGTCACAAGGAGCTGCCTGTGCTGGGAATCAAACTCACTTCCTCAGTTCCCCAGGACCAAAGTCCACCACCCTAACCACTAGGCCACTCCTCCACTCCGAAGGCGACATTGAAGAGGTGGGCTTTGAGCAAGGATTTGAAGATGGGCAGGGAGGGGGCCTGGCGTATGGGCTCAGGGAGATTATTCCAAGCATGGGGTGAGGTGGGGCAGAAAGGGCGGAGCCTGGGGTTGGCGGTGGTGGAGAAGGGTACTGAAAGGATGGATTTGTCTTGAGAGCGGAGGTTACTGGTAGGAACGTAAGAGGAGATGAGGGTAGAGAGGTAAGGGGGTGCTGCATGCATTTGTAGGTAAGTAGAAGCTTGAACTGTATGCGGTACCTGATCGGAAGCCAGTGAAGTGATTTGAGGAGAGGGGTGATATGAGTATATCGGTCTAAGCAGAAGATAAGACGTGCAGCAGAGTTCTGAACGGAGGGCACGAACAGCAGCTCTAAGGGAGGGGGGAGGGAGTCGGCAGCACAGAGTATCACCCAGCGCCAGCCATGCCTTTAGGGTAATTAAAAAAGGGAGCCAATTCCATTCATCTGTAAACCCCTTGCTCTACCAAATGTCACCTGGGACAGAAGCCAGAGAAAAGCACCAAGGATGAGCTGCACAGTCACCATTTGCTTGGAGACAGAGAAACATACTGAACATTCCAGGCTGCACAATACCCTTAAGGGGCAACCCACAAGAACTACTTTTTCTCTGTCTCCATCTGCTGGTCAGACATAACCCAATAGTCTGGACTGATCTGGTATGGACACTAAGGAACACACCTTAGGGTTCCATTGCTGTTCCTTCTAAGCTGAGCAGGAATCCTCTGCCTACAGTCCTGCCAGTGGGTGGTGCTGTTTACTATCATTTTCAATAGCGAGGGACAGGCAAGCTCTCCAGGATTCCAGAAAACCTACCTGTCCTAGTAAACGAAAACACAGTATTGAAGCAGTACTCTGCACAGACAGCAATGCAGTTGAGGATCCCGCTCAGCTTACAGGGTACAGTGGCTGCCATGCACTCTTGTAATATCATGTCCTCCCAGTCCCAATACCAGACAGTCTTTGACTTGTTTTTCAAGACAAGTTACATTCAGGCAGTTTCCTGTCCCCAGAGGGCTTACAATCTAAATAAGTTTGAATCGGAGGCAAAGGAAGGTTAAGCGACTTAATGACACAAGGATGGCAATGGGATTTGAATGCTGGCCTCCCAAGTTCTCAGCCCACTGCTCTTACACGACAGGAATAGAATAAATTAGTGCTAAAACATTGAAGATGCATATGATTAATATATAGACAAAGGAGAATCCTAGAACAGCATGCACATGTCTTTAATGTCCCATTTTCTATTCAGCTTATTTCAATAATGCACAACAGACTGTTTTAGAGAATATCCTCTGTTACTATAGAACTATTTGTGCCTGGTTGAGCTCAAAGGAATGGTTTTAGCACACATCAGGCACATTCAAGAAAAGGATCTCTTTCATGGTGGGCAATGAGCCTTCTCAATAGTGGATGATGGGCAAATACACAAGCAAATTCATTACCAAGTGTACCCTAAAGGCAAGTCATGGGCATCTGCATGCAGAGGTTATTAAAAAGTTGTTCCGCTAGTCAAATGGCTCGGTGTACCTTCTAGCAGCCGCTTGGTATTATTCATCAGTTTTAAGATGAAGGCCTACATTTATGACATCCGCATTATTGTTCCCTTCGGCAGTTCTTTGATTTAGACATCTATTTAGCATTTTGAGAGCTATCTGCTAACAAGATTAGCATAAACAAAGAGAAAACCAATCCATAAAGCATGGAAGTTTAGAGGTGGTGTTACTCTAAGCTGCAGGGTTTATATGCCTCAGATGCTAATTCCTGGCTGGTACATGAAATCCTTCTCTGTGGTTCACAATCTGGGCATTTAATTAAGCTTAGTTAAAAAAAAAAAAAAAAGCAGTATCAAATTATCACTAGTGGTGAAGGGAACTTTGTAGAAACTAGGGCTAGAGAAACTACACACATACCTTTAAGAACAAAAAATGAGAACATCATGCCCATTCTTACTCAGTACCAAACTCTACAATCCCTTTCACTGAAATTCTAAGGCAACAGTAATTTCTCAACTACATTGTTGAAATCCATTATAGATGAGTTTATTTAAAAAATAGAAAAAAAGCACTACATGTGCGATTCAGGTCATGCAGAATGCAGCAGCCTAGGCAAAGCACAGGACTTAGCCTTAGAGCTCACAAAAACCCTAACACAATCTTCATTTGATTTGATTTAAATAGAGGAGTTTAAACTGCTTACTTCAGAGCAGGTGGCATTGCTCACAGTGAGGCAGTAGGGGCTCAGCACAAAGTGTTTTAGTCAAAGGCCATGAGACTAATCCAAACCAGAAAAAGGATTTTGTCTGGAGTCATTCCCAGCCTCTGTAGCAGGATACATGCTACCTGAAAAGGGATAATTTAACATGCTTCAAATCTTCCCTGCGCTGGGTATAACCATGTAATGCTGCTATTAGCCTGGCACAAGAAAGCTCTGTGCAGTTTGCAATCTAGCATACAAATTGCTTAATTGCAAATTGGACTTTTGTTGCAGATTCTATCATGGGATTAAGCATTAATAGTAAATTACTGTGTTAACCAATGTTTTATGAGCTGTCATTTTGGTACGATCTTATTTGCAAATATAATGGGGAAGACTCCATTACATTTTCATTAAGTAGTTTATCTTAGAGCACTGCTCTTGAAGAATGATCATTCAGTACATTTCATAACCTATGGGCTTAAACATTTTAGCATTCTAAACTATGCAATACAACATTGCAGTCTTACTTGCTTGTCTGACAGCAGTGCACTGCTATTAAAAAAAAAGTTCACAGTTGCATGTTAAGTCCTATGTAATCCCCTCTGGAGAAAAAAAAATGACATTTGTACAGTAGAAATGAAAGGGCAGTGACATCAGCTCGGAGCCCCCCTCCCCCTCCCCATCTCCAGATAGGTGGACATAACCACTTTAGACTGGTCCAGCACGGACAGGAAATTAAATTTCTCTGTAAATATATTCATGCCTTATGCTTATTTGGTTTCATAGAAAGGATGAGTAGAAAGTAATAACAAAAACTCCTGTGAAGGAAATGATCTGACCATAACGACTGTCCACTGAATATCAGAGACCGAGATATTGATATCAAAGTCAAGCTTAGAAAACACCATTACTTCTAAATGATGCCCTTTACAATGAGTAACCAGTCAGAAATATAGTAATTCAGTGCTTTTAAAAAAAGAAAATAAATCCTTTATAGCTGAATTGTGTTCCTGCTCTAAATGTAAATTTATATCCCCCAGATCAACTTGTAAGATGAATTAACTGAATTTCTAAAAACAAAATCATAAAAATGATTCTTTAACTCTAACCGTTTACCAGGGGACAGAAACAATATACATGTCAATGAATTATTTAAAGTACCATCTTTAAACTGACAAGCTAAAATCACAAAGGGACTAATAATTTAATATTTTAACTACTACTATTACTTGACATTTCTATAGCGCTACTAGGGTTACGCAGCGCTGTACAATTTAATAAAAGAGGGCAGTCCCTGCTCAAAGGAGCTTACAATCTAAAGGACAAAATGACAAGTTGGGGTAGTCTAGGTTTCTTGAATAGTGGTTAGGTGCCAAAGGCGACACTGAAGAGATGGGCTTTGAGCAAGGATTTTAACTATGTAACTATTTCTAAACTATTTAACTATATAACTATTTCTAAAAATTCTGAATCTGTTAGATTCCTTAAAACTAAAGTCAACCATCAACCCCTCTGAAGTCTCCAAAGAAATTCACATAGAAGTGCTAAGTACAGCTATTTGTTTCTCTACTGCTGAAAGCCTTTGATCTCACAGGCCTGGTCTGAACTTACAACTTTAAAAAGGTCTGTTCTTTTAGATTATTTAAAGCCTTAACTCTGCATTACCAACTTGTAAGACTGCTGATCCACTGGGTGGACTATAGTGCCACCCAGTGAAATTTTACCTATCTTCTGACTCAAAAAATGTACCTTGGTTCCGCAGACCACGAAACCTTGGAAACCATAATCCCCACCAACCAAAGCAAAGGCAAAAGTACAAGAGGTCAAACACTTACATAACACTACTTAAAAGATCACCTCATTGCCACACAAAAACTACCCTTAGCAGCCCTACACCACCATTGGGACCTATAGGACTAGTGAATGCCAGATCAGCTGCAAAGAAATCCTTGGTGATCCATGATGACATACATAAACAGCATCTTGACACCCTAGGAATAAGAAAAACCTGGCTAGATGAAAGTGGGGGTTTACCCACTGGCTGAACTATGCCCAACAGTTTTCAACATCCAACATCAACCAAGACCAGGAAGACAGGGTGGAGGGGTAGCAGTCTTGATTTGGGATACAATCAAACTGCATAGAATATCCATCCCCCAGCTACATGAATCAATCTCATTTAATCCAACTTGAAGAGGAGAAACCAATATAGCTGCTCATGGTATACCGAGCACCTCGTAACACATTATCCCATGCAAGAACTCCTAAACCTGATTACTCAAGTGACCCTGAATTACCCTAGGCTGGTGATCATAGGAGACTTCAATCTACACATCATAACCCCAGATACCACCACAGCTGCCTTTCTGGATACGATGACAGCACTAAGATTTACACAGGTGATCAATTCTCCAACTCACAAAAAGGGTCACATACTAGACCTGGTATTCTACAAAGGGGTAGATATCCCAGAATTCTGAGATAACAGTACTGAAATAACTCCCCTACCATTTTCTAATTAAATTTTTCCTAAGTACCCACATGAAACAAATAGCACCTCCCAGAGTTTGGAAGGAGATCAGGGACAAAAAAAAGCTGACCGTTGAGAATTTCCTAGAGGCCTTGGACTACCCACATGTGGATGAAAAGACAACTACAGTGTCAGAACAGGTGAACATCTGGAATACACACTTAGCCAAGATCTGAGAGAGAACACCACCACTAAAAACGGTCTTATGCTCCACTCACAAACACTCACCCTGGTTTTCTCCAGAACTTCGGATCCTTAAATGGGAAAGACAGAAACTGGAAAGAAGGCGCAAATCTCGCCTGGATGAAGACAGGCTAAACTGTAGGAAGAACACAACAAAGTACCGCCAAGCCTTAACAGCAACCAAAAAAAACAACAACAACAACAGTATTTCTCTCAATGCATTGCACAGGCTGCCAAACTCAACCAAGCAGTTGTTCAGTACAGTAAACAGCAACCCCCACAACAGAACCAGCCTGTCCAGTCTAAACTGAACCGCAATGATTTTGCTGCATACTTTGCCAACAAAATTAAAAGTCTCCGCCAGGATTTACAGACAATCCCACCCAGTCCCCAACCAGTTAACCAAGGGTGCACAAACTCGCCCCTTCCTGACACTTTTAACCCAATGACTTAGGAGAGCCTTGACAAAATCCTAAGAGACCTTTGACCAACTACCTGCCCCCTTGACCCCTGCCCATCAAAGATAGTGCAGCAGGCAAGTATGGGCCTCATAGAAGGCACCACAAAAATTGTGAACACCTCTTTTTAATGGGCAACTACCAACAGCATTAAAAAGGTCAGTGGTTCACCCTTTGCTAAAGAAAAACAACCTTGATCAGGACAAATCTGAAAAGTTACCAGCCAGTATCCCATTTCTAGGGAAACTCAGAACAGTCTGTGTTAAACTTAATGATTGGCTAGGAGAGAGAAACTGGCTACATCCATGTTAATCTGGATTCAGACCTGGTTATGGTACAGAAATGGTCCTTGTATCCCTACTAGATGATCTTCACAGAAACCGAGAAAGGGGATTCGCCTCGGTGTTAGTACTGTTAGATTTCTCAGCAGCTTTTGACACTATGGATCATGATATCATGCTAGCAAGACTGACAGAAACAGGTATCAACGGAACAGTACTTGCCTGGTTCAGATCCTATCTAACAGACAGGCAACAATCCATAATGTTTGGCAGTAACTCATCCCCACCATGGGCACTGACCTGCAGGGTACCACAAGGATCGATACTGTCACCTATTCTGTTCAATATCTACCTCAAGCCACTAGCTGAGATGATTCGGTCAATGGACACTCAGTTCTACATCTATGTGGTTGATGTGCAGCTACTCAAACCCATTGAACCCATGGAAGAAGTAACTAAATTGTTAGTCTCACTCACACACAAAAGGAGTGACTTGGGCTGTACATACTGCAGCAGGACAAGGTTATACACTCCTACCCTAGCTGAGATACTTAACTCTCTCTGACATCATGTGCAACTTTCTTTAAATTAGTCACCTTGCTTTCTAACTCTTCTTACTCTCTTACCTATCTATATGTTCTATTCTTGCTTTACCCTTCACTATCAATTAAATTGTGTTGACATTGTAAGTAGTATACTATGCCATACTTTGTATTTGAATATTTTTACTGCTGTAATAATTGCCTATTGCTCATGTTTGATCTATTCTTACTGTACACCACCTTGAGTGAATTCCTTCAAAAAGGCGATAAATAAACCCTAATAAATAATAAAAACAGCCTAACACTTCTACATTAAAGACCACCTCCCCTTTTATCTCTACATAAAACAGCTATTTATTAGGATTTATTTACTGCTTTTTTGAAGGAATTCACTCAAGGCGGTGTACAGTAAGAATAGACCAAACATGAGCAATAGGCAATTACAGCAGTAAAAATATTCAACAATACAAAATATGGCATGGTATACTACTTGCAATGACAACACAATACGTAATAGAACATTATAATTGATAGTGAAGGCTAAGGCAAAGTTGTAACATATAGATGGGTAAGAAAGTAGGAAGAGTTAGAAAGTAAGGTGATTGATCTGAAGAAAGTTGCACATGAGGTCAGAGAGATGGTTAAATATTATCTCAGCTCGAGTATGAGTGGATAAGCATGTCCCACTGTAGTATGTGCAGCTCGAGTCACTCCTTGTGTGAGTGAGACTAACAAGTTAGTTACTTCTTCCATTAAAGGCCTGATGAAGAGCCAAAGTTTCACCTGCTTCCTGAAGTAGAAATAGTCTTGTGTTAAGTGGAGCCTTCCAGGCAATGCATTCCAAAGTGTGGGGGCTACTCCGGAGAAGGCTCGCTTGCGGGTATCACATCGTGTAATGTCTTTTGGAGAAGGTGTGGTTAGTGAAAGTCCTTAGGAGAACCTTAGTGTCCTTGGCAGTGTGTGGAGGATCATCCTATTCTTCAGATACTCAGGGCCATTTCCTTTCAGGCCTTGAAGATCAGAGTTTTAAATTTAGCACTGTATTGTACTGGTAGTCAATGAAGGTTTGCAAAAATGGTGTGATGTGGTCATGTCGCTAGCAACCTTCTCTTAGTCTTGCTGCTGCATTCTGAATCAACTGGACCTGGTGCAGGCCCTTTGTAGTCAGACAGTTGTATAGTGCATTGCAGTAATCCAGTCTTGATGTTACTATGGCATGCACAACTGGGATAAGATTTACCTTCTCAATGTAAGAAGCGAGGCAGTGTAGCTGTCGCAAATAGTAGAAGCAGCTTGGATTTGGAGGCTCAGAGTAAGTGTTGAATCTAACTGTATGCCAAGGTTCCTGACTTATGATTTGAGGGGGAGTTCGTACTTCCCAAAAGGGATTTTGATGTCAGGTATGTATCCACTTATCTTTGGGATCCAGAGAAGCTCAGTTTTACTTGGGTTCTGGCAAAGTTTGTTGTGTTTAGCCCATTCTTGATGTTAGACAGGTAATCAGTTTATTCAAGACTGTAGGTAAGTCAGGTTCAATGGGTATGAATAGCTGCACATCATCCGCATAGATGTAGAACTGTGTCCATGGTGGTGATGAGCTGCTGCCAAATATTATGAATTACTCTCTAGTAAACTGACCTCCCTTATATGTAGATTTAAATGTTAAAACGTGATTGAATTAATGACATCTGGTTAAAAACAAGCTACCTGATGAAAATTAATACCTCATCTATTTAAACAAATGACAAAACTAATAACTATAACAAAAGGAGCTATCGTCAGAATAAAACAGGTAAGAAAATGTACGTAATTAAAAAAAAAAAAAAAACCACTTTAAAAACCTGCCAATAATAAATTGGTAGTCTATTTTGGGCAGGAGGAATGCCATCGCCCCTTTGTCCTAAATGTCAGAATACATTTTATGATTCCTTTTGGGAGTGTTTGGTGGTTAGGGACCTTTAGAAATGGGTTATCAATTATATGGCTATGCTTTTGCGTTGTAGGATTGAAGGTACTCCAGTTCAGTTGGTGACGAATTATCCTGATTCTTTTTGGGGTCCCTCGGCAGAATGAACCTTGCTGTGTCATAAAATGTGCGTGTTGGTGAGAGAAAGTGCATTTTGTAGTCCTGGACTTCATCTCATCCGCCTGTTTTTTGGCATTGGCGCAACCAATTGCATCAGCTGCTTGCCTGGTAAACGAGGGGCTCCTATAAACGAAAATCCCAATTTTTGAAGCTCTGGAGTCCTTAGTTGTCCTCTTTGTCTCCACGAGGTAGGTAGGAGTCTTATCTCGAATTTATTATGAAATGTATTTCTGTTTGGACGTTTCCTTGAAGTCCCCTCGTTTATTTCTGTTAACAATGGTTATGGTAGGTGGGGGAGGGGAGGTTGTTCCTTTTGTTCTCTCTCTTTCAGCTACCCTGGAGGATTATAAGACACTCTAGGGCAAGAGGGGTGGGGGGTAGGGGAAACTGGGAGGAGTTTGATTGGGGGATGTTCCCTTTGTGTTCTTACTTCTTGCCTGTTGGTTGGGTTGTAATGTTATTTCTGAATCCCAAATAAAAATTTTGAATGTTAAATCAGAAGTCTTACTCTCACGCACTCAGTTGCAGATGAAAGAGTGCGATGCCTCAGAAGACAGCAGTGTTATGCTGAAGGTTAGTGATGTCATCAATCATCGCCACGGTCTTCAGCGCTGCTTCTCCCACAATTAATGTTACAGCAAAGTCATTATGAGTAAAATTATGGAAACACTTGTGTGAAATAAGTTTTAAAAGCAACCTTAAATGTCTTGAGTGAGGGTTAAAACTGAATATTTAAATGAATGGAATATTTAAATTCCATAAAGTCGGAGCTAAAATCTACAATACAGCTCCTCTCACAATTACAGTTCTGTGAAGACATTATCATCCAGAATGCTGTCTCCAATCTGTTGATGTTACTTGATGTGCCATTTTTTCAGCATATCACACTTGACTATTGCTGTTCAATTTTCTATGCAGAAGGTGCTGTATTATGGCACATGCCTCCTTTAGAAATTCACCAAATTAGCTCTGTCACTCGGTTCAGAAAGCAGCTTAAAGCCTAATTGCAAAAGCCTTTCCGAATTGATGGTTCGCTGCTTTATAATTAAGTTATCTTCTTTTGACTTGTTTATCCATGTCTCATCTTTTATGCTGTTATTTTGTAAGTCTTTATTATGTATGTTTTATTGTAACCTGCCTAAACTGGTAGTATACAGCAGGATAGAAATGTTTTAGATAAATAAAAACCAAAAAGCAAGATTGTCTGGTAAATTATTAATGAAACTGGGGATGAGCAGTAATGGTCAGTAGTTGCTTTGGAGAAGATCAAAGCGTATGTGAGGAAACAAAAGGAATCAAAGAAAAAAAAGAACACCTGTATGAATAGCTGTGTGTGCAAATCTCAAAAATTTAAATTGAATTTGAAAGGTTACAGGAAGCCAATGTTCCTCCATTAACAAAAGGTAACAGATTTTTTTGGCATCACAGAGTAATTTAACAGCTGTAGTCTCCTAAGTTGATAGTTAGTTGTAATTCTCTCTTTCAAGGGTTACCTAAGTGTGATATAATCAATGAATGAAGGTGGCAAAGTAAAGCTCTATCCAGAAGTGGATGCAAAAACCAAAGCAGCACTGATACAGGCACCTGCTGAGCAGCAATTACATTTGGGCATTCAAGGTTTTCCTCCCTAAGGGAAAAGGTCCAAGACTTAAGAGAAACCTAACCCTTTAAGAAAAGGGTTGCTCCAGAAGAGAGGGGTTTGGGGGGGAGAGAGGGACTGGGATTTGGAACCTCCAGATGTAACACTCCTGCCCCTTTTTTGTTTAATGACTGACCAAGGAAATGGAAATCAAGTCTTACCAAACTACCAGAAGTTGCACAGGAAGCCTACCATCTGCTGGAGACTCAAATACTGAATGGCAAGCAGGTTGCACAACTCAGTAGATCAGTCTCCACCTGCTGGCAGAACAGCAGAAACTGAAGCATCTGGACTGGTCTGGTGGGACGATAAGGAACCCTTTGTTCTTCAATTCCACTGCTATAAGGGAACAAGTGGTATTTTGGATTTTGCAAGTCCAAGGTGAAACACATTCAGATACAGGTTATTTTCCTGTCCCAGGAGGGCTTACAATCTAAATTTATACCTGAGGAAATTAAGTGAGTTGCCCAAGAGCACAAGGAGCTGCAGCAGAATTTGAACCCTGGCTTCCTTAGTTTTCAACATGCTGCTCTTAACCCAGTGGTCCTCAACCCAGTCATCGGGACACAACCTAGCCAGTTGGATTTTCAGGACATCTACAAGAAATATACCCAAGGCAGATAGAACACAAAAGAGGCAGTGCATGCAAATCTCTCATATGCATATTCAGTTTGGATATCCTGGGTGTACAAAGAATTAGATTGAGAACCACTAAACATTAGGCCATTATTCAATTCCTGTATTTTACACTCACACAACTGTTTGAAGATCTTAACCCTGCATTCCTCAATATGAATTCCTAATTCAGTACCACAAATTCCTGGCAATCACTAGTTTCCTTCCACTGATCAGCATTAGGACTCATCCATGCTTATCCTAAACATTCCTAAATCCCATCACTATCACCCTTTGGAATTCAATACATATCCACCCTAAATCCCAGTTTCCTCCCACAGGGGCTGTGAGCATGGTCTCTACAACATTCCCGGCCTTTGCTGGACCTATATGAAGAAGCCAATTCAGAGAACAAGTTCTGCTATCAGGCAATTATATTTGTTTACATGAGTAATCTTAAAATCCTCCATTCTGTTATGGAAATCAAATCCATCTTGTGTACACTATACTTTCTACCCTGTGAAGTATCCCAGTACGTAAGTATTGCCATACTGGGACAGACTGAAGGTCCATTAAGCCCAGCATCCTGTTTCCAACAGTGGCCAATCCAGGTCACAAGAACCTGGCAATATCCCAAAACAGTACAAAACATTTTATGCTTTATTTTGTAGAAATAACCAGTGGATTTTCCACAAGTCCATTTTAATAATGGTCAATGGAATTTTCCTTTAGAAAGCCATCCAAACCTTTTTTAAACCTCACTAAGCTAACTGCCTTTACCACATTCTCTGCAATGAATTCCAGAGTTTAATTACACACTGAGTGAAGAAATATTTTCTCCAATTCGTTGTAAATGTACTACTTTGTAGCTTCATTGCATGCTCCTTAGTCCTAGTATTTTTGGAAAGAGTAAACAAATGATTCACGTCTACCTGTCACACTCCACTCATTTTATAGACTATCATATCTCCCCTCAGCCGTCTCCTCTCCAAGCTGAGGAGCCCTAGCCATCCCAGCCTCTCAGGGAAGTTGTCCCATCCCCATCATCACTCTCCCTTGACAAGTATCACCTCAGAATGGGCCAATGTCAGCTACCAAAACCCTACCCTTTATACCTGAACTTCTATTATACTACCTTAAACTCTGTCCTTAGCCAGGTCATTCCATTTTCTTCCCTCTCCCACTGCATTGCTTTCAGTAACCCCTCACAGTCAGGCAGGGCCCATTTCTTTCCTTCTAAAGCTATTCTGATAAGCATCTCAAGCCTGACACTTTCCTTCTCTTTCAGGCCTCTCAGTAGCTGGAATCATCATGGTAGTCTCCTTCTGGCTCCCCCTCTCTTACTATCCGACTCCAACATTATGCAAAGAATTGAGTGAAAATAACTGAATTCCCAAGTCCCACAGCAGTAAAAGGTACTAAGATATACTTACACTAGTCATTTATATTTTACTGAATATGCTGAGTTATACTAATTCCAAATTGTGAAAAGAACACTTTTCTGCCTTACACCTAATATTGCATTCATAAATTCACTGCCCTGTCAATTATGCCACTGTCCCTACTTTAAAGACTCTTACAGGACACTTCCAGACAACCCACTTCACCTCCCACTCCGATTACTCTTACTTTTATAGTGGGGTTGAATATCAAGGTTCCTTGAGCATTAATACAAACATTACGCAGACGTTCATTACTTGTTCCAAATCTAACCTTTAGTGGACACTTTTGAATCATGGAAATGGTTTACAAGACACCAAGGTAGTCAGTCTAGATCCATATCTGTATTTTTCCCTTTGAAAAGGAAATGGGGATGCTGCCTCGGTCTTGATTCATCAGCATGAACTATTAATTTCACTAGGAACCTAAAAATCTTCTGCAGTCCTCTGGAGGAAGTTGGAAATCAGTATGACAAGCAGAGCAGAATATTGCATTTACTGATACAAGTCACAGCGTTGATGCAGAGAAAGGTCCCAGGTATGATCCTCAACATGCTGGACTCCCAGCTGGAAGATGAAGGGGACAGGCATTGGCTTTTCTAGACACTGTATTTTATTATGGTTAAGGTGAGAAAAACACCTTCCCACAACAGTTAACCAGTAAAATGTATCCCAAAATAACTTGGTACAAAACAGGTCTGTTTCAGAATTAAAAAACACAAAAAAACCCTTTACATGAGTTTAAAACCTATATCAAACAAAAGTAAAACATCCCATCATTGACAGTAGTATCAACCACCTTCTTTTTGTCCCTAGAGGGAAGCCTGGAATATGCTGTGTCCTGGAGTCATTTCCCAGCAGCAGACATGGTCCCAAGTTTAGCTTGTGTCCATCTGGAAAGAAAAAAAAAATACAGTTAGCAAGCAAAATGCCCAAACGACTTAAAATTCCAGAAATCCCAAATACAGTACACACCACCAAAGAAGTACATCAGCCAACAAGTAGACTCAAGTATAAACAGTAAGAAACTGAAAGCAGTTACAAATTACCCTATGAACCCCCTTGCCCCAACGACACACTGATCTCCTCCCACACCTGAGGCACGTGGGTTCCTCCTCTCTGCCTAATCAAACACACAGTTTTATACAACTAAAATGCAGAGCACAAAAGGCTTCTTCAACTGGCCTGGAATCTCAGGTGGGATTTCAGAGCAATTCCGAAGTTCCACATGTGGCTTGTAGGAAGAGTGTGTGGCATGCTGGATCACACCAATGAGACCAGCATCTTTTGCCTAATCCCAGCCGCTTCAAAGTACTTGCTAGATCCCACTGGAAAGATCCACTTCCAGAAGTGCTAAGCATACCTGACTTACAGTGGTTAATGGGTCTGCTCTCCAGAAATCTGTTAAAAGCTTGTTTCAATCTAGTAACAAAATCCAAGTTTAATTGTATGTCTAATTGGGGGAAGGGGGGGGCCTCTTAAATTTGTTACCACAGCTTCATGAAGCCTTCAACTTCAGCATCCAAATTAAAGAATATGTCTGAAAAGCATGAAATCTTGTTGGAATATTTAGTCATGCCAGAAGTAATTTGGTCACCGTATCTCAAAAAACAGAGTGCAATTAGAAAAGGTTCAAAGAAGCGTGACCAAAAAGATAAAGGAATGGAACTGAGGAAAGGCTAAAGAGATCAGGGCTCTTCAGCATAGAAAAAAAGACAGATGAGGAGAGATATGATTAAGGTCTACAAAATCCTGAGTGGTGTAGAACAAGTAGCAGTGAATCGATTTTTTTTTAAGTACAAAGACTAGGGGACACTCAAGAAGGTTAAATGGAAATATTTTTTAAAACAAATAGGAGGAAACATTTTTTCACTCAACAAATAGTTAAGCTCTGAGGATGTAGTAACAGTGGTTAGCGTATCTGGGTTTAAAAAAAGGTTTGAACAAGTTCCTGGAAGAAAAGTCCATAGTCTGCTATTGAGACAGAAATGGGGAAAGCTACTGCTTGCCCTGGGATTGGTAATATGGAATGTTGCTATGATATGAGTTTCTGCCAGGTACTTGTGACCTGGCTTGGCCACTGTTGGAAACAGGATACTGGGCTAGATGGACCACTGGTCTGACCCAGTATGGCTACTCTTAATGTTCTAATTTTATCTTCAAGTGTGGAACAACATGGTCTCAAATCTGCAGAACCAGATGTATTAGTGACTCCTGGCACAATTCTACCAATCTGATATTAAATCAGGTGCGTCACAAAACAGAAGACAGCTGTTTGAGCAGTGCTCCAAGCCTAGAGAAGCTCATAGGTGACTCCAGAAATATCAGGGGTCACGCTGACCAATAAATAAGCCAAACAAAGCTTCAGTAGTTCCCCAAGGGAACATTCTTTTAGAGTTCAACAGGTTTCCTGAACAGGCAATGCAATTCAGAATTGCTCTTCCCCTCAAGTCTTGGTGGAGAGACATTGGCTTGTAGATGTCTGACTTAGCACGGTTTCCAGCGGCTGAGAAGGATTTCTCTGCTTTAGAGGGGTATGATGGGTGTGCTGCCCTCAGAGGTTGCCAATAGACTACCTTTCAAGGGGAAAACATGGCCTAAGGAATTGTCTTTGTTAGATCGGTCAGCCCTGCCTGTTTCAATCTTTGGCTACATGGTAAGAGGGGAAGATAGATTTTGCCCTGGAATCGGGAGGGGGGGGGGGGGGGGGGGGAACAAACATTAAAATGCTAGTAATTGAAGAATTTTCAGTGCACAGGAGAAGGCTCTCTGTCAGAGCATGCATTTTCTGCGCTACAGTGGATATTTTGTTAGACACTCTAATTCATTAAGACCCCTGAGGAAGGGCGTCCTTTGGCGCCTAAACACGGCCCGTGTCAGGTCACCTGTTAATAAAGTACTCCTGTTGTCCTAGTCTTGAAGGCCCAGTGTTGATTTTTTTTTTTCCTGTATACTTTGGTTGTATGCTGTTTTGCCCTCTCTGTCTGTACCAAGTTTGATATACCCCAGAATCATTTAAAGCATCTTAGTGGTTTACAAATTTAAATTAAAATGGGCTAAGATAAAAAGCAAACAAAAAAAATAGGGCAAAACAAGAGAGAACACTGGAAAACATGAGGAAAGAAAGAAAAAGGAAAGAGTTACTGTTCATCCCAGCTACACTTTTTTCAGGGGAGAATGAAAGCCCTTCAAGATTTGTCTTTCGAACTGAATCTTGGCAGTGATCTTCCTGAATTCAGAATCAACCATAGAAAAACTAATTATAATATACAAATCAACCAGAAATAAACTGGAAAAAAAAAAAAAACCCCTAAGAAGAGACTGTTCTGCATAGGTGACTAAACTAAGCGCCCTCAGTATGGGCCCTAAAGTGAGTTTAGAAACTGGTTGAGAGGAAGGCAACAAAGGGTAGTGGTAAAGGAAGTTTAATGCAAGAAAATGGGCGTTAACCAGCGGTGTGCCACAGGGATCTGTTTGTGAGCTATACTGCATAAGGGCAGCTAGATAAGGTTTGACTTTGCAGATACCAAAATCTGCAAGACAGAGATCTAACGAAGTTCAAGAATGGTCTAGAATTTGGCAGCTAAGCTTCAATGCTGATGCATTTGAGCTGCAAAAACCCAAGTGAGTAGTAGGGCATAGGAGAAGACGCACTTTTGGACATGAAAGAAGAGCAGCACTTAGGGGTGATTTATCTGACAACCTTAAGATGGCCAAACAGGTAAAAAAAAGTGACAGTAAAAGCCAGAACAATGCCTGGGTGCATAAGGGGAGGAATGACCAACAGAATTGCTATGTAAACACCACTTGACATGCAAACACATATGCAAACCTTTAAGTTTTGTTTTTTTTATACCATTCATTTTCTAATTAGAGATGCTCTATGTTCATCCCATGTCTTTTGAATTCCACAACAATTTTTTTTCTCCACCTCCCCCCTCGGGAGGGCATTCCAGGCATCAACCACCCTCTTCGTGAAAAAGAATTCTCTGACATTACTCCTGAGTACCATCCCATAATCTCTATTCATGTTCTCTAGTTTTACCATTTTCCCCGTCTCTGGAAAATATTTGTTTCTATATTAATACCTTTCAAGTACTTGAACGTCTGTATCGTATCTCCCCTGTACTTCCTCTCATATAGGGTATATGTATTCAGGTCTTCCAGTCTCTTCTGGTACGTCTTTTGGGACAATCCCCATATCATTTTTGTCGCCTTCTTCTGGACCACTTCAAGTTTTCTTACATCTTTAGCAAGATACAGCCTCCAAAACTGAACACAATATTCAGGTGCGACTTCACCGACAACTTGTACAGGGGCATCAACTCCTCTCTTTTTGTTGGTTACAACTCTCCCTATACGGCACAGCATCCTTCTGGCTATGGCCGCCTTGTCACACTGTTTCATCACCTTCAGATCTTCCGATACTAACCACCTCAAGATCCCTCTCCGCATCTGTGAATATCAGCCTCTCACCGCCTAACACATACGTCTTCCTTGGATTTCTAATCTCTAAGTGGTTTTGGGGGATTTTTTTTAACTCGTGGAGGAAGGGGGGAAATATAGATACTCTAGTGAAAATGAAATTGCTCTAAAAATGTTAGACAGGAGGAGGAAAGGCAGGGAAATGGGAGTCAGACTCCTCAGAACCTGGACTACAGCCATAGATTCCTGAAGACCCTATGCTCAATAGGCTACCAGCTCTCCAGCTAAACCAAGAGCCCCTCACTAGGCCAGTCAAGAAGCTGCATAGTATGAACATCTGCTAGAGAAATACTGAGGAGCTCAGTCTGCACAGTGCCTTTATAGGGCAGAACTCAACAGTTGTTCCATCTGTTGGTCCATGGGCATGATAATTTACAAGGATGCCAAGGAAAAATGGTTTATACTAACTTGATGGTGTGTGCAACCACTCCCCCAACCCAGACACTGGATAAACATATAGCAGGTAAGGTACATAACTCATCACATCTGCCCCGTTGTGATACAATACAGTAGAGCCTACCTGATATGCTTTATTTACAACTTTTGGCATCCAAGGGATCTTCTGTGCTGCTCTAACAACCAGTCATGGTGTAGCTCTCCCCCCACTTACCCTGGCATTGTATGCATCCAGCTGTGCATCTAGTTCTTCAGCAGAAAGCTGCTGTTTGGAGTTTCGTCCAGCCCCTCTGCCTCTTCCTCGATTTCCACGATTACCTCGTCTGTTGCCCCCACCACCAAATCCTCCTGTAGCCCCCCGGGGTCTGTTCATGCCACCTCTATTTATGCTAGAAGGAAAAGTCAAGTTTGTTAATGTTTAGTTATAACATTGATTTTTTTTTTTTAAACAAAGGAAAATCAGTACAAAAACAACAGCGAAGGACTCACTTCTGTGCAGGTCTCCTCTGTGGGTCAATCTGTGATGTTACCAGCTGGATGTTCATAGGACGCCCTACAGAAAAAGGAACTAAAAATCTAATGAAGTTGTACATACTACATAACTGCATATTTATGAACTAGAATAAAGATAGGTAGCTTGACAGCCAGAAGCAAGCAAAGGTTATTTTAGGCTAAAAATACTGTGATGTGAAAAGCAACCCCCACTCCCGATTTCCCTTATTATTGCATTATCGTATTTTTGAAAAGAGTAGACGCGAAGCGTCTGTTTAATCTTTCCAAAAATACGACTAAGAGGCATTCAATGAAGCTACAAAGTAGTAAATTTAAAACGAATCAGAGAAAATTCTTCTTCACTCAATGTGTAATTAAACTCTGGAATTTGTTACCAGAGAATGTGGTAAAGGCGGTTAGCTTAGCGGGGTTTAAAAAACGTTTGGACGGCTTCCTAAAGGAAAAGTCCATAGACCATTATTAAAATGGACTTGGGGAAACTCCACTACTTATTTCTGTGACAAGTATCATAAAATGTTTTGTACTTTTTGGGGATCTTGCCAGGTATTTGTGACCTGGATTGGCCACTGATGGAAACAGGATGCTGGTCTGTCCCAGTATGGCAATATTTATGTATCATGCTCAGTACTTTAAGTATTAATTTGCAATCTTTTGTCTGATTTTTATTTTTTTTTATTTATAAGAATTTAAATTTACAAGCAATAAAATAACTTGCCAGAAATACAAAGTAATAATACACAAGAATTATTTCAATCAGGTAATTTTATACTCTTTCTTAGACCACAAATAGGGAGAGTGAAACAAGACAAGGAGATCAATTAAACAACAGTAAACAGAAAAAAACGTGGTATTAACCTGATTATCCCCAGTTATTATTTATCTGAATCATTATTCCACACTGATCGTCTGCTTGGCTTCTTCAAACCCAAACGGTGTAATACACCTAATTTCATTTTTTTCTCTTTTAAAACCAGAAATTATTTAACAATGTGAACACGAGTCTCTAATCCAATTCCCACTGATTAAGGTAATCCCAGTTTCACAGGCTTCACTCCTTTTGAATTCATATTACTAAGTAATAATTTATATTACTAAGAGGAATCATTACAAAGGAAAATAACAAAATTTTCAGGAACTATTTCTGAGGAAATCTTTAGGAGTCATAACCTGGAACTCAGGGAAAACAACAATCTCAATATTAATTATCTGTAATAATATTCATTTTGTTCAAATTTCTGGTCTGTTTTCAAAATCTTAACCGTTTCCTACTCCTGTAGAACTTCATTTGCTGTGTCACTTTTTCTCTCTCAAAGGGTTTGATTAGGTTATCCATGTAGCTCACTAATAAGATTATATCTGAAGCAAAGTTATTTACTACCACCGTTAGGTCCTGGAGCACCTTCCAGATGATATTCAATGTAACCTCCACAGGAGCCAAAAACTCCAATCTGATAGCTGTTACAGGTTTAGGAGTGGCACTGCCGACTCGGGTTCAGCTGTAAACGACTTCCGTTTCAGCATGGACTCCTAACTCACTCCTCCACTCCCTTGGACATGGTGGTTAAATGATTCGGGAGCGATGAAGCTGTTTCCAGGTCCAACAGTGTTGACGCTCCTTCGCCAGCACTAATCAAAGGACTCACCAACCCAGTCACCTGTGGGCAGCTCGTCACACAGCGGACCCACACTTGCTGCACAGGGGACAAAACTCTGGTCATCGGCGGCTGACCACCAATTGTCCCCTTCCTCAAGGTAACTGCAGTTGCAGAGGAAATTTCAAGTAAACAGAGACAGAACTTCAGAGGACAGATGGGCCATAGAGCGTACATAAGTAATGCCACACTGGGAAAAGACCAAGGGTCCATCGACCCCAGCATCCTGTCCACGACAGCGGCCAATCCAGGCCAAGGGCACCTGGCAGAGCTTCCCAAACGTACAAACATTCTATATATGTTATTCCTGGAATTGTGGATTTTTCCCAAGTCCATTTAGTAGTGGTTTATGGACTTGTTCTTTAGGAAACCATCTAACCCCTTTTTAAACTCTGCTAAACTAACCACCTTCACCACGTTCTCCGGCAACGAATTCCAGAGTTTAATTATGCGTTGGGTGAAGAAAATGTTTCTCCGATTTGTTTTAAATTTACTACACTGTAGTTTCATCGCATGCCCCCTAGTCCTAGTATTTTTGGAAAGCGTGAACAGACGCTTCACATCCACCTGTTCCACTCCACTCATTATTTTATATACCTCTATCATGTCTCCCCTCAGCCATCTCTTCTCCAAGCTGAAAAGCCCTAGCCTCCTTAGTCTTTCTTCATAGGGAAGTTGTCCCATCCCTGCTATCATTTTAGTCGCCCTTTGCTGCACCTTTTCCAATTCTACTATATCTTTCTTGAGATGCGGCAACCAGAATTGAACACAATACTCAAGGTGCGGGTCGCACCATGGAGCGATACAACGGCATTATTTATTTATTTATTGCATTTGTATCCCACATTTTCCCACCTTTTTGCGGGCTCAGTGTGGCTTACAATATGATATAAATGATGGAAATACAGTTTGTTACAACTTGGTTATGGGTTACATTGTGCAGAGTTATGCGAGACAATCGAAGTAACGTTAAGGAATATAACAATGGAACACAAACATTGAAACATTGGAAGGAGACAATGGGAAGCTTAAAGGGCAATGTTAAGGCATGAAGACATATGGTATATATATTTCTGTGAGTAGAGGTATAATTGATGTGAAATTACGGGGATGAGAGTTCAGAAGTGGATGTATGATGCATTAGTGAACAGTGAGTGTGGACTTTATGTGTTTTGGCTCTTTCCGTAGATTTTTTCAAAAAGATGGGTCTTCAATAATTTGCGGAAGGAAGCTTGCTCGTGGATCGTTCTTAGGTTGCGCAGCAGTGTATTCCAGAACTGCGTGCTCATGTGAGAAAAGGTTGACGCGTGTAGCGTATTTCAAGCCCTTGCAATTGGGGACGTGGAGGTTGAGGAAAGTTCGAGAAGATCTTTTGGCGTTTCTGGGTGGTAAGTCTATTAACTCAGACATGTAGGCTAGGGCTTCGCAGTGAATGATTTTGTGGACTAATGTGCATACTTTAAAAGTGACGCGTTCCTTGAGTGGAAGCCAGTGTAGTTTCTCTCGTAATGGCTTTGCACTTTCATATTTTGGTTTTCCGAAGAAGAGTCTGGCTGCTATATTCTGGGCTGTTTGAAGTTTCTTCAGTATTTGCTCTTTGCAACCTGCGTATAGTGAGTTGCAGTAATCCAGATGGCTGAGAAAGAGGGATTGCACTAGGCTGCGAAAGACGGATCTTGGGAAGAATGATCTTATCCTTTTCAATTTCCACATGCAGTAAAACATCTTTTTAGTAGTGTTGTTTGCGTGAGTTTCGAGTGTTAGGTGGCGGTCGATAGTGACTCCAAGGATTTTTAGCGTTTCTGAGATTGGAAGGTTTAGGTTTGGTGTGTTTATAGCAGTAAATTCCTTTGTGTTGTATTGGGAGGTGAGTATCAGGCATTGAGATTTTTCTGCATTTAATTTCAGACGAAATGCATCTGCCCATGTGTTCATGATGTGTAGGCTTTGATTGATTTAGTTGAAGTCTTGTTTGAAAGGGATGTATATTGTAACATCATCAGCGTATATATATGGGTTGAGGTTATGGTTTGATAGTTTTGCCAGGGGGATCATCATTAGGTTGAAAATGGTTGGTGAGAGGGGTGATCCTTGTGGCACTCCGCATTCAGGTGTCCATGCCTTAGACGTGGTTGAATTTGATGTGACTTGATAGAAACGTTGGGTTAGGAACCCCTTGAACCAATTCAGGACATTTCCTCCAATGCCAAAGTATTCAAGTATGTGTAATAGGATAACATCCTCACACCTGTTTTCCATACCTTTCCTAATAATACCCAACATTCTACTCACTTTCCTAGCCGCAGCAGCACACTGAGCAGAAGGTTTCAGTGTATTATCGACAACACCACCCAGATCCCTTTCTTGGTCCGTAACTCCTAACGTGGAACTGATGTAGCTATAAATTCAAGTTCTTTTTCCCCACATGCATCACCTTGCACTTGCTCACATTAAACGTCATCTGCCATTAAGCCACCCAGTCTCCCAGTCTCGTAAGGTCCTTCTGTAATTTTTCACAATCCTGTCGCGAGTTAACGACTTTGAATAACTTTGTGTCATCAGCAAATTTAATTACCTCGCTAGTTACTTCCATCTCTAAATCATTCGTAAATATATTAAAAAGCAGCGGTCCTAACACAGACCCGAGGAACCCCACTAACTACCCTTCTCCATTGTGAATACTGCCCATTTAACCCCACTCTCTGTTTCCTATCCTTCAACCAGTTTTTAATCCACAATAGGACATTTCCTCCTATCCCATGACCCTCCAATTTCCTCTGTAGCCTTTCATGAGGTACCTTGTCAAACGCCTTTTGAAAATCCAGATACACGATATCAACCGGCTCCCCTTTGTCCACATGTTTGTTTACTCCTTCAAAGAATTGAAGTAAATTGGTCAGGCAAGATTTCCCACACAAAAGCCGTGCTGACTTGGTCTCAGTAATCCATGTCCTTGGATGTGTTCTGTAATTTTGTTTTTGATAATAGTCTCTACCATTTTCCCCAGCACCGACGTCAGACTCACCGGTCTATAATTTCCCGGATCTCCCCTGGAACCTTTTTTAAAAATCAGCGTTACATTGGCCACCCTCCAATCTTCCGGTACCACGCTCGATTTTAAGGATAAATTGCATATCACTAACAGTAGCTCCGCAAGCTCATTTTTCAGTTCTATCAGTACTCTAGGATGAATACCATCCGGTCCAGGAGATTTGCTACTCTTCAGTTTGCCAAACTGCCCCATTACGTCCTGCAGGTTTACCGTGAAGTCAGTAAGTTTCTCCGACTCGTCCGCTTGAAATACCATTTCCGACACCGGTATCCCACCCAAATCTTCCTCGGTGAAGACCGAAGCAAAGAATTCATTCAATCTCTCCGCTACGTCTTTATCTTGCTTGATCGCCCCTTATACCCCCCTCTGTCATCCAGCGGCCCAACCGATTCTTTTGCCGGCTTCCTGTTTTTAATATACCGAAAAATATTTTTGCTATGGTTTTTTGCCTCTAATGCTATCTTTTTTTCGTAATCCCTCTTGACCTTCTTTATCTGCGCCTTGCATTTGCTTTGACACTCCTTATGCTGCTTCTTGCTATTTTCAGACGGTTCCTTCTTCCATTTTCTGAAGGAGTTTCTTTTAGCCCTAATAGTTTCTTTCACCTCACTTTTCAACCACGCCGGCTGTCTTTTGGACTTCCGTCTTTCTTTTCTAATTCGCGGAATGTTTGGCCTGGGCCTCCAGGATGGTATTTTTTGAACAGTGTCCATGCCTTTTGTACAGTTTTTACCCTCTCCCATTTTATCATAGTCTCCTTTTTTAAGGTTAAACACTAACGTATTTGACTTCCTGTGTGTAGTTACTTCAAGGTTGATATCAAAACTGATCATATTATGATCACTGTTATCAAGTGGCCCCAGTACTATAACGTCCCTCACCAGATCATGTGCTCCACTAAGGATCAAGTCTAGAATTTTTCCTTCTCTCGTCGGCTCCTGCACCAGCTGCTCCATAAAGCTGTCCTTGATTTCATCAAGGAATTGTACCTTTGTAGCGTGTCCCGATGTTACATTTACCCAGTCTATATTTGGATAATTGAAGTCACCCATTATTATCAAATTGCCCATTTTGTTTGCATCTCTGATTTCTTTCATCATTTCTGTGTCTACTTGCTCATCCTGGCGAGGCGGACGGTAGTACACTCCTATCTCCGTCCTTTTCCCTTTTATACATGGAATTTCAACCCACAATGATTCAAAGGTGTGATTTGTGTCCTGCTGAATTTGTAATCTGAGTCAAGGCTCTCGTTAATATATAATGCTACCCCTCCATCAGTCTGGTCCACCCTATCACTACGATATACTTTGTACCCTAGTATGACAGTGTCCCACTGGTTATCCTCCTTCCACCAGGTCTCAGTAATGCCTATTATATCCAACTTTTCATTTAGTGCAATATATTCCAACTCTCCCATCTTATTTCTTAGACTCCCAGCATTTGCATATAGACATTTCAGAGTACGTTTGTTGTTGCTATTTGCATGCAGGCTGGGCCCTTCTCTCTCTTTCTCAGCTGTGGCTCCACCCTTGCGGACACAGGAAATGAGGGCGAGACCACAGCTGAGAGAGAGAGAAGGGCTGAGCCTGCACGCGTTTTACCGCTGCTGCCAGCCGCCGTAACCCTGACTTGGTAAGTGAAGATGACTTTTAAAAATCGGAGGGAGGGGGCCTGGAACTGGAAGGGAGGGAGGGACGACAACACCCTCATGTGTGTGACGTGCCCTTCCCTCTCACTGTTCCGCCCTCAACGTCATCACGTTTTGACGCGAGGGCGGGACAGAGAGAGATGGTGACAGCCAGCACGAACCCTACAAACCCTTCACTGCCACGGAGTCAGCTTCAGAACACTGGAGGTGCTTTTTATTATAGTAGATGATATATTGTGTGATTTATTTAGTGTTTCCTTCTTAGATGGTTATGAAATGTATTTAAAACTCTGTAACAGCACTCCTTGCTTGTTATCCTAATTACAATAACTGACTACAAATGAAGAGTTGAACTTTTTCGGGATCTTGCCACGTATCTGTGACCTGGATTGGCCACTGTTGGAAACAGGGTGCTGGGCTTGATGGACCTTTGGTCTGTCCCAGTGTGGCAATGCTTATGTCAATAATGTAAGGTTTTAAATTAGGACCATCACTCAAAACCAAGTAGATTCCAAGCGCAAGTTAACCAGTTTAATTGGAACAGGTGCAAAAACAATGGCTTTTGAGAATGCCAGAGACTGTACATTAAACCATCAACATCCACTGGAGACAAAGAAACCTTTGTACCGCTGCACAATGCATTTATGGGCTCAATCACTCAGAACTACTGTGCTTCTCTATCTCCATGTCATGGCTGATGAACATGCCTATTCCCACTGGTACTGGACTAGTCTGGTATGAAAGCTAAGGAAATCAGGATTGTATATATGAGCCCACACTATGCAAAATAAGAAAGCCACCACTGGCTGCAGAACCAGTCCCAGAAAACAAATAACCAAAGATACTTGTGTGAAACTCACCATCCAGGGGAACACCATTATATTGTTTCATAGCTTTTAGGGCATCTGCTTTCCTCTCAAAGTGAACATCTGCTGTTCCTAGGCTTCGCCCGGACCTGTCGTAATGCACTGCTGCTTTCTTCAGGGTCCCAAACTCTGCAAAAAGCTCCTGAACGAGAGACAGAACAACCTATCACCTTGCGGGTACATTAACTACTAATGCCGCACATATAATCAGCCCACAGAGCCCTACACATTATACAACCCTTCAAAAGACTCCTTGAGGTTCTCAGGACCTGTCTGCTAGGTTGTGCCTTCTTGCAAGTGGCTCATAAACCTACTATGTCACGCTTTGTCCATAAGTGCTTTCAGGTTATCAAACTCAATGGCGACACACATTCAACTTGAGCAGAATTTAATACATTTCCAAAAGGATCTTAATTCCATCCTGTTTTTCCAAGCGTTCCCATCATGATAATATGCATAATTTACACAACTATCTTTTATGGATTATACAATATTAAAATATTTACCTGATATGTGTTTTATAGTTTCTGCATCGTGATACATCTGTGATGTTTAGTTGCCAATTTTTGTTGGAATCTACCCAGAACTTCAAGATAGGCAGAATACAAGTAAATAAAATGTCAAATTCTGCTGAACTGCAACGACCAACCCAGTTATGTCAATAGAAACACTCATCGAATTCTAACAATGGAGGTTAAGGTAATGAAAAGTATTCAAAATGGAAGAAAGGAACAACCTAATGTTAATAGTAACCAACTGAAACTAGGGAAGCCAGGACTCTCCTTAAGATTTTGGGCAGGATACTTCATTCTCTGCTGTCTCAAGCAAAGAAAAGAAAAGAACCCCCCCCCCCACACACACAGATTATAAGTCCCCTCAGGATAAAAAATGCTTGCTGTACCTGAATGTAAGGGAGATATTACTAGATGTAATAAATGACTACTTCTTGAAGCAACTGGTCTAGAAACCGACAAGAAGGGGAGCCATTTTATATCTAGTCCTTAGTGGAATATGGGGAATATTACAAGATCCGCTGGGAAACAGTGATCACTAACATGATCAAGTTTGAGCTCCTATCTGGAGTGAAGCCACAAAGGAAATCTACTGTAGCAGAAGGGCTATGATAAAATGGTTACACACAGAAGCTAAAAAGATCAGCTGCAAAGGTTAGGACATTAAATCAGAAATGCATGTTGTTTAAAACTACCATCTCGGAAGTCCAGACCAGATATATTCCACGTATTTACAAAGGTGGAAAGAAGAGCAAATGACAGCCAGCATGGTTAAAAAGTGAAGTGAAAGAGCCCTAGAGCCACAACATCCTTCAAAAAGTGATCTAGTGACCTGTAAGCCTGACGTCGGTGCTGGGCAAAATAATGGAAACTGTTATAAAGAATAAAATTACAGAACACATAGACAAACATGGTTTAATGGGACAGTCGGCATGGGTTCAGCCGAGGGAAGTCTTGCTCACCAATTTACTTGTTTTCTTTAAAGGAATGAATGCCTGTTGATGTAGTTTATCTAGATTTTCAGAAAGCTTATGATAAAGTTTCTCATAAGGGACTCTTAAGAAGAGTCATGGGATACAAGGCAAGGTTCTGGTGTGCAATAGGAATTGGTTATTGGACAGAAAACAGAGGGTAGGGTTAAATAGTAATTTCTCTCAATGGAGGAGGGTAAACATTGGAGTGCCACACAGATCTGTACTGGGACTGGTGCTATTTAACATATATGATATGGAAATCTGACGACGAGTGAGGTGATCAAATTTGCAGATGATACAAAACTATTCAAGGTTGTTAAAACACGTCTGGACTGTGAAATATTGCAGGAAGACTAAAGAAATTGGACGACTGGGTATCCAAATGGCAGATGAAATTTAATGTGGACAAATGTAAAGTGATTCACATTGGGAACAATCCAAATCGTAGATACCTGATGCTAGGGTCCACCTTACGGGTCAGTGCTCAAGAAAAAGATCTAGGTGCCTTTAAAGACAATACGCTAAAATCTGCTTTTTTTGGCCACATCCACACATTGGGCAGAAAACAGGATCCTAGGAATTATTAGGAAAGAGATGGTAAATAAGACCAAGAATACTATAATGTCTCTGTATTGCTCTTTGGTGCGATCTCACCTCGAGGACTGCATTCAGTTCTGGTTGCCATATATCAAAAGAGATATAGCGGAATTAGAAAGCAGAGGCCAAAATGATAAAGTGGATGGAACTCCTCTCATATGAGGAAAGGCTAAAAGGATAAAGAGAATGTGTTAAACAATTACTTCTCTTCAGCGTTCATGGAAGAAAATCCTGGAGAAGGACCGCAGTTGGCTTCGACGTTAGCTTCAGAACTTTTAGTACAAGAACAGTGCTGGGCAGACTTCTACAGTCTGTGTCCTGAGAATGGCAAGGACAAATCAAACTGAGGTATACATATAAAGTATCGCATACCACGTAAAATGAGTTTATCTTGTTCGGCAGACTGGATGGACCGTACAGGTCTTTACCTGCCGTCATTTAGTATGTTACTATGAGGTTAGGGCTCTTCAGCTTGGAAAAGAAACAGCTGAGAAGGGGATATGATTGATTGCTATAAAACCCTGAGAGGTGTAGCAAAGGTAGAAGTGAATCAATTTTTCACTTTTTCAAAAAGTACAAAGACTAGGGGACACTCAATGAAGTTACATGGTAATACTAAAAAAGAAAGTAAGAGGAAATATGTTTTCACTCAACGAATAGTTAAGCTCTGGAATTCACTGCGGTTAGCTTCTCTGGGTTTTAAAAAAAAGGTCTGGTTAAGTTCATGGAAGAAAAGTCCATAGTCTGCTATCCATATAGACATGGGGAAGCCAGTGCTTGCTCTGGGATTGGTACCATGAAATGTTGACACTATTTGGGTTTCTGCCAGGTACTGATCTGGATTGGCTACCGTTGGAAACAGGATACTGGGCTACATGAATCACTGGTCTGGCCAGTATGGGTATTCTTATGTTCTTATGTAACTGCCTTAAGCTACTACTCAGAAAGGCATGAACTAAAGCCAAATCCTTTCCCTCTGCCAGACTGTAAAATTAGATTGATCCTTTCAATTGATAATGGACTAAAGGCACCTTCCCCGGATTCTATATAGCATGACCACAATTGCTCCCGCAAACCCAATCATTCTGGATTGCACCCACAATTTAATCAAATGCAGTCAAAACTGGCATTCTGGTGTCTGTAAAACAAAAAGATCATTCTGTTTGTTTTACAGACACTGGAATGCTAGAGTTTTGACTACTTTGAAGGTAAACTATTTGTAACCCCGGTGGTGGGCTAGCTTTTCCTCATTTTTGAAGGTATTGTCTCATGAGGAGGAGTGGCCTAGTGGTTAGAGTGGTGGACTTTGGTACTGGGGAACTGGGTTCGATTCCCACTGCAGGCACAGGCAGCTCCTTGTGACTCTGGGCAAGTCACTTAACCCTCCATTGCCCCATGTAAGCCGCATTGAGCCTGCCACGAGTGGGAAAAGTGCGGGGTACAAATGTAATAACAAAAAAAATTTTTTAATGATCCCGGATGCAGGCACTATGTGTTGAAACACGGCCCATGTTGGATCACTGATGTACAACATCATTTCTCCTTCTATTAAAGGACATGTTCCGGTCTTGAATGCTCCTGGTGCTTTTTGTTTTGGATTTAGAACATAAACGTTGCTACACTGGGACAGACCGAAGGTCCATCAAGCCTAGTATCCTGTTTCCAACAGTGGCCAATCCAGGTCTCAGGTACCTGGCAAGATCCTAGAACAGTAAAACAGACTTTATGCTGCTAGACTAGAAATAAACAGTGGATGTTCCCAAATCCATCTTAATAATGGCTTATGGAATTTTCTTTTAGGAAATTATGCAAACCTTTTTTAAACCCTAAGCTAAGTACTTTTACTACATTATCTGGCAATGAATTCCGGAGTTTAATTACACCTTGAAAGAAGAAATATTTTCTCCAGTTTGTTTTAATTTACTGCTTAATAACTTCATTGTGTGTCCCCTAGTCCTAGTAATTTTGGAAAGAATAAACAAGTGATTCACATCTACTATTTAGCATTTTGTAGACCTCTATCATATCTCCCTTCAGCTGTCTCTTCTCCAAGCTGAAGAACCGTAGCTGCTTTAGCCTTTCCTCATGAGGAAGTCGTCCCTCTGTCAGTACATCCTTTCCATCTTCAATATCCTGAGACGTGAAAATCTTGGAACAGAATACATTCTAGAAACATTATGAGGAAAGTGGACAGGCTTCAGGTGCTTGTGCTAATTTGTGAATCGCCAATTTGCAGATGGTTATAATGAAGAACTTCCTAAGCAGCTCTCTCCAAACAGTAGCACTATTTCACAGCACACAGTTATGGCAAGAGCAGTTTCAAACAGAAAACTATTCAATCAGAAACAGCACAGACTCACATTTCAGGGAGAAGAAAACCCTGCATTCTGGCAATCCTATCAAAGTCATATCCCATATGTACCACTGGCAGTGGGCTTTTAAAACATATCCAATACAATTGTAAGCAAAGGCCTTTTGTAAAACTGGCCAGTCATCTATATAAATAAAATCCCCCCCTCAAACATTCTGAAGCTCAAATCCCCCCTCAAACGTTCTAAACCTCACTCCCTGAAGTGAAGCACTGAACTCCTGTACTGTTTGTAGGCTAGGCTATCACCCTCACTCACAGACCCGCCCCATCTGCACATAAAAAGCAACCTCAACGTTCTAAGGCTCACTTTGCAGCTTCAGGGTTCGTAAGTTCAAAGCTCTGTAACCACTTTTAGTAACCAACTATCTGTGCCCCACCCTCACGTCACAACGTTATGACGTCGAGGGCGGGTCATAATGAACACAAGCTCTTTCTACTCCCCAACGCAGCCGTCATTCCCATACAGTACCTACGCGTCACCCCCCCTCCAAAATCCAACCCCCCCGTCTTACTCTCACAGATGCCCCTGCACGTCACCCCCCCTCCAAAAACGACAAACCACTCCCATCTGTCTCTCAGCCATCCCTCCACCCGCGCAACGGCACTCCCCTCCCCGACACAGGCCCCGCCCATCCCCCTACGTGCATGGTCGTCCCCCCTCCACAATCGCTAGCCCCCCTCTGCTACCCTCCCTTCCTCTTACCAGGGTCCCGGCGCAAGAACTGAGGGGCAAGGTAGCTCGCAAATTCTGCTGCCTTCCGTTGTCTTCGCTATGAGCTCTGTGCCCTGACTCTCTGGTCCCGCCCAACAGGAAATGAGGGCGGGACCAGACAGTCAGGGCACACAGCTCATAGTGAACACAACGGAAGGCAGCAGAATCTCCGAACTACCTTGCCCTTCAGTTCTGCTGCTGTGCCTGGGACCCCGGTAAGAGGAGGGGAGGGTAGTAGAGGGGGGGTTGCCGGTTTGGGAGGGGGGGGGGCGCCGTGCACGTCCGCGGGATGGGCGGGGCCTATACCGGCCATCGGAGGACCTTGCTAGCGCCAGTTTCATTCCTGCCAGAAACGGGCCTTCATTACTAGTTAATGTATAAGTGCACGTGGCAACATGATTACACATACACGTGTTCCCAGGGGTGTGGTCATGAGGTATGCATTTACTATACAGAAAAGGCACAAATCATTAGAATATACCAACACATTACCAGCTGCATCAGAGCACGTTTAAATGTTTGCACTGGCATCTGCATACAACTAGGAGCAGACTCGAAGAAGAAAATTATGTCTTACCTGATAAGTTTCTTTTCTTTAGACAGCATCACTGTTCTGAACCAGTAGGTGTTATCCTTTCCCACCAGCAGATGGAGGTAGAGAAAACTGAATTCAACCAGTGACATCACTAGCCACAATCTATGGTGCATCTACCCAAGCAACAAAAGGTCCCTTTTTGTAACACACCCAGCCCCATCAACCACTGCAGCTGAAACGGTAAGCAAGTAAAACACTGGAGTGGCACTAATTACACTGCATATACCAAGGAATAGCTATCTCACGAGAACCCTGTACGGATGCCAATCAAATACAATCCTTTTCTTTTTCATTTACTTCTAATAAGACAGAAAACATACCCAGAACCCCAAGCTGAGGACTTCCAAGGGTGGGTTTTCATAACATTGATGCTAAGAAAAGAAACTTATCAGGTAAGACATAATTTCTCCTTTCTTAGCATCAGCTTACGCTGTTCTGAACCAGCAGGATGTACCGAAGCAAACCTAATGGGCAGGGGAAGGCAAGGCCCCCTAAATGACCCCTTTGCCAAAGTCCGAAAAGACCCTGGTCCAGGCCTCCGCCCAGGATGCCACAACAGCCCTGGTCAAGTGGGCGTCAGTCCCTGAGGCACCAGACATCCCAAATCAATGTTGGTAGACTCAATAGCTGCCTCAATTCTCCTCATAATGAAGCCAAAGACGCTGTCTGACCTTTCAGAGGACCATGAAAGAGCACAAAAAGAGGTAACCAGAGACACGAAATTCATTTGTCTCTTTCAGGTACCGGAGAAGTGCCCTCCGGACATCCAGTTTGTGGAGCCTCTGGTCCACCACAGGAGACAACACCCCCCCCCCCCCCCCGCCACAATGGCAGACAAACACACCTCTTGATTCACATAGAATGGAGACACCACCTTCGGCAGAGAGGATGGGACCATACACAAGGACACCAAATCATCTGCAAAGGACAAATAGGATCCTGGCACAGTAGGGTCTGAAGTTCCGAGACCACCTGACCAGAGGCGAGATTACCACTAGAAATACCATGTTGAGTGTGAGGTCCTTGATGGAAACAGAGCCCCTGAAAACACCCTGAGAAACAAATTGAAGTCCCACAAAGGAAAGGATGGACAAAATGGAGGGCCCAAGTGAGCCACCCCTTACAGAATCAAGCTACTTCCCTGTGCAGGGTCAGAGAGGTGCCCCTCATCTTTCCCTGAAAGCTGAAAAGCGCAGTCACTTGGACAATCATGGAGCTCAATGGTGAGTCCCTGCTCCAGAAACACAAAGATATCAGGAACCTAAGCACTTCAAGAGGATAGGGACCGTCCCCACACCAGGATTCAAAAACCCACCAGACCCTAAGGAAGGGACGATGAGAACTTCCTAGACTGCAGCAGAATAGAAATCACTACGGGGGAAAACCCATGCATCTCCAAATGTCGCCTTGTCTAGTGGTCCCTGCCAGATGAGCCCCTCAATCCCTGGGAAAAGGAAGAGGGTCGCCTACCATCAGGCACCAGAGATCTGTGTAACAAGGTCTGCAGGGCCAAACCAGCACCACTAGCAATACCAAATGAGGATGACATGCAATCCTGCGCAGCTCAGCACACCAGAGGCCACCGAGAGAACACTGAGCAGCTCCTCCATCGGCCAATGCTGAACCAGGGCATCTATCCCCTCAGATACTGGGTCCCTCCATCAACTGAAGAGCTCTGCCTTCACAATGGCTCATAAACCAAACAGATCAACCTGAGGGGGCCCACAGCAATCCACTATGAGCCCCAGCTCCAGCAGAAAACAAATGACAAAGTCCATTTGCACATTGTCCTTGCCCACAATATGGACCGCAGAAAGAACCTACTGCAATTCCGCCCAGCGACAGAGGTTTGACACCTCTAGGGCCACCGGCTGTTGATGTACACCACTGTTGTTGCATTGCCCAACATCACTCTGACCGCTTTGCCTTCCAGAACCAGTTGAAACTCCAGCAGAACCAACCGAACCACCTGGGTCTCCAAGCGGCTGATGGACTAGTACACCTCTTGACTAGACCAGATGCCCTGTGCTACTCACCCCAGACAGTGAGTTTCCCAGCCATGGCTCCTGCAGAGGACACATACGAGACCTCACCCAAGGCACTTTACCTCTAGAGTAGCTGCCACAGAGCCCAGGAACTGCAAGTAGTCCCAAACAGTGGGCCGTGGAAGCTCGCACAACCAATGTTTCTGCACCCACAGCTTCTCTGCCTGCTCCTCTATGAAAAGACCATTTCCCAAACTCATGACAAAGAGAACTCCCAGGTATTCCAGAACCTGAAACAGAAAGAGATGACCCTTGGGTCGATTCATGACCCAAGCCCAAGGACTCCAGGAGGAAGATGAGCTGATCGGTGGTGAAACCGGCCTCCGTTGATGACAAGGAGTAGCTCCTGGCTATATGTTTCATTTACTTGATTTTTCATGCGTCTTCCACAAACAATCTTTACAATCTTTGAACCAACTATGTTGGCGGGGCTGGTGGTTGGGAGGTGGGCCTTGTTCTGGGCAGACTTCTACGGTCTGTGCCCTGAAAATGGCAGAAACAAATCAAGGTCAGGTATACACAAAGTAGCACATATGAGTTTAAATTGTTGGGCAGACTAGATGGACCGTGCAGGTCTTTTTCTGCCGTCATCTACTATGTTATGTTATCATCAGACAGCTAAAGCTTGGAATGTACTATCAGAGAATTTAAGAACACAATATAATTGTATGCTATATTGAAAACGATAAAAAGTACTCCTGTTTTGTGAATGTCACTTCTAAACTGATGTAATCTGGATTTTATTTGCAGAAGTTTTTAAATTTTTTATATGGTCCTAGGTGTTTTATCTAGTTTTTGATCCGCTTTGAACTCATTGGGGGTATTAGCAGAATACAAGAACAGAATGTAATTAGTCCACCTGAATCAGAAAGTCATCCAAGTACAGGTGAACCCGAAACCTTGGCACCAAAGATGCGATGCCACCACCACCACCTTGGAAAACATGCTTGGCACCTTAGCCAGGCCAAGTGACCTACCTCCAGGGACTCTGGGAGCTGCTACAATCACCACAGCATGGCCCTTGCCACATAACCGCCACAAATGACAGCCTCACATTCCCAGAGAAAAGGTCAGGCAAAGCTGCTGCTTCACCTTCTTCTGACGAAGCTTCTTCAGAGCCACACCTCCCTGGACCAACAGAGCAGTTCCTTAATGACCGCTATGACCAGGGCATCCACCTTAGCAAAGGGCCTATACTTTTCAACATATTAGGACAGACCAAAGGTCCATCAAACCCAGCATCCTGTTTCCAACAGTGACCAATTCAGGTCACAAATACCTGGCAAGATCCCAAAAAAGTACAAAGCATTTTATGCTGCTTATCCCATTTTCCCAAGTCCAATTTAATAATGGTCTATTGACTTCACCTTTAGGAAGCCGCCCAAACCTTTTTAAAACCCAGATAAGCTAACCACCTTTACCACATTCTCTGGCAACAAATTCCAGAGTTTAATTACACATTGCGTGAAGAAACATTTTCTCCGATTAGTTTTAAATTTACTACTTTGTAGCTTCGTCGCATGCCCCCTAGTCCTAGTATTTTTGGAAAGTGTTAAGAGACGATTTACGTCTACCCGTTCCACTCCACTGATTATTTTATAGACCTCTATCATATCTCCCCTCAGCCATCTTTCCAAGCTGAAGAGCCCTAGCCGCTTTAGCTTTTCCTCATAGGGAAGTTGTCCCACCCCCTTTATCATTTTCGTCATCCTTCTCTACACCTTTTCTAATTCCACTATATCTTTTTTGAGATGCGGCAACCAAAATTCAACACAATATTTGAGGAGTGGTCGCACCATGGAGCGATGCAAGGGCATTATAACGTCCTCATTTTTGTTTTCCATTCCTTTCCTTGCATGATGTATCTATAATTCGGGTTCCTCTTTCCCACATGCATCACTTTGCACTTGCTCACATTAAACGTCATCTGCCATTTAGACGTCCAGTCTCCCAGTCTCGTATGGTCCTCTTGTAATTTTTCACAATCCTCCAACGATTTAATTAATTGGTGAGGCAAGATATCCCTTCAGTAAATCCATGTTGGCTTAGTCTCATTAATCTATGCTTTTGAATATGCTCTGTAATTTTGTTCTTTATAATTGTCTCTACCATTTTGCCCCGCACAGACGTCAGACTCACCAGTCTATAATTTCCCGGATCTCCTCTGGAACCTTTTTAAAAATCGGCGTTACATTGGCCACCCTCCAATCTTTCGGTACCACGCTTGATTTTAAGGATAAATTACATATTACTTACAATAGTTCCGCAAGTTCATTTTTCAGTTCTATCAATACTCTAGGATGAATACCATCTGGTTCAGATTTGCTACTCTTCAATTTGTAGAACTGCCAGAAAGCCCCACACATTACAGCCAGTGATATCACTGGTAGAATTCAGTTTTCTCTACCTCTAACTGCTGGTGGGAAGGGATAACATCAGCTGGCTCAGAACAGTGTAAGCTCACGCTAAGAAAAGCCCTGTTATAAAACCAGAATCTAGGACAAGGTCCAACTTTGAAGGTAAATCAGAATTACGGTTTTACTACTAGCTTTGGCCTATCAAACATTTGTGACATTTCACAAGCATCCAAATTGTCAGAATGCAAAAAAGAAAGTCAGGTGCATCTTTAGGCGGGTCATGCTACTTCAGAGCCGTAATCACCAATTACTGCTCTATGGCAGATGGGAGAAGAATCCAGTTTCTGTATTAATTAGCTCTGATTCTAGATACATGGAGTTCCTTACCTGAATATCTGCATCTGATACGCCAAAATCAAGGTTAGAAACCAGGAGTTTTCCACCAGTCTCCACACCAGCTCCAGCCCCAAATCCACTTTCGAACAGATCATGCTGCCACTTGTCAGGAAGTTGTTTTGGCTGTGGGAACAAAAGAATGTTGTATTGGTCTTCCCTTCCTGCATGTCATTACACCCCCAAACCACAAAGGCCACAGCTGCATCAGCCCTGGAACTCTGCCGGCCTTGGACTGAATTGTTTTAGATTTATTCATTCATCTTTCCAAAGGCTAGCTCAAGGTATAATACATAGCTCCCCGCCAAAGAGGGCTTTGATCCAATGTGCATTAAATAACTTCTATACTTAAATTAGTAAATGAGTGGAGGAGTGGCCTAGTGGTTAGAGTGGTGGACTTTGGTCCTGGGGAACCGAGTTCGATTCCCACTTCAGGCACAGGCAGCTCCTTGTGACTCTGGGCAAGTCACTTAACCCTCCATTGCCCCATGTAAGCCGCATTGAGCCTGCCATGAGTGGGAAAGCGCGGTGTACAAATGTAACAAAAAAAAAAAAAAAAACAACAATGCCCAAACAGTATCGAGGTTCCTGTTAAATTGCATGAATATGCATCAGTAAGCCTAGCCCTAAACTTGCATTTGAGGCAATGGAGGAAAGTGAGCTGCTTGAGGTCACAAGGAGCATAAGTGGGAGAAGTGCGGTTCAAAAGCTGGCGTCATTATGCATGTTCCCATATCTACTGTATTATCAAATGAAAAGAATTAGTGGTGAACAGTTAAGCCCACTGCCAAAAGCATTACACAAGAAGATTTCAAATTCTCTCAGTATGTCTGTCAACCCTTTTCTTAGGAAAAAAAAACTAGGAATCCTCCATTTCCAAAAGACCATCTTTACTTCAGCAATTCTTGAAGTACAGTGCCAAGTACACTCTCTTTACATCTCCCAGTTCTACCACGCATTCTGACTTTAGCAGGAAAATCAAGAGATCAGCAAAACGAAACCCCAATATTTTGCATGGCATGATTGTGTCTAACACTGTGTTTATTGGCACTTTACACTTTAAAAGCAAACCCAGCAAGTGTGGCAACTAAGCAAAAAAATAAACCATCGCAGCAACTCACTTAATAGTAACAAAGCAGAAGAGGAGACGAGGCAAAGAGCTATACAAAAAATGAAAATAAATAAAATATAGCTAGAAAGCAAGAAGCACAAAGGAGCACAAATGCTCGCAGTCTGCAAGCCCCAATGTTAGAGGCAGACTTAGATATTGTTGCTATCAAAGAGACATGGTTCAATGACTCCCAAGAATGGGACCCAGCCATACTGGGCTTTAATCTCTTCAGGAAGGATAGTGATGGTTGAAAAGGTGGAGAAATAGCACTCTTTGAAAGACAATATTAAAGCGACTGAAATGCAGGGGCCTGGGGAAGGACAGGTTCTGTCTACGGATCTCCTGCACAAATGGAAAATGTGGACAAAGATCTGACTACGGCATCGCTGTATTGTCCATGGTGCAGTTGGAGGTGTGAATTGGGGATGAGAAATCCACATTAATGAACTAGGCTGAGACAAAGGCAATAGACTTTTCCATAACTGGCCATGCGTTGAACTGCCAGGTTATGTTTACACGGCATGGTGAGGCAATTAAATTATAAGAACACACTTATTCACCAAGGCATTTTTGGCAGTTTGAAGTAATTATATCGGGGGGGGGGGGGGGGGGGGAGGAAGTGTTTGAAGGTGAAAAGTTTTTCTTTTGTGTGCAATATGCGATAGCAACATTTGTTGGTTTGGTTTGTATGTATATTTCTTGTACATGTTTTAAGATTGGAACTCGCTCAGTTTGTAGGCAGGATATAAATTAAATAAAATAGGTCACATGTTGCAGTAGGAGCAGGAAGACTTGTTTTCTTCTGCTCCTGAGCCCCTTGGCCTACATCTTTTCTACTCACCAATCTTTTGGAGATTCCCTCGGATTGTTTCATTTTGGCTGTCTTCCCTCAGTCTATGGACAAATATATAACTCACTAAGGATAAGCTCCCTGAAGACAAAACGGCAGAGGACAGTGGAGAGCGGGTTCTACCGCTTACGGCTCTTACTGTTGCGGTGGTCCAAGCCCTCAACTGGCTCAGCTTTTGGGGCAAATGACTAATTTAGAGGCTCTTCTGGCAAAAACCTCCTGGAGAACGGGAGAGTTGGTGACACGAGTATCCACTACAGAGGACTCTCAAACAATGATGGCAGGGGAGATGGAGTCAATTCAGGAACAGATACAGACGCAGGCGGTGAAGCTTGAAGACCTGGAAAACCACTCCCACAGGGATGAATTTACGCTTCATTGGACTCCCTGAAACGGTATCTGATGCTCACCTAATTGCAGTCCTGAAAGACTGGTTGGCTAAGGAGCTGCCCTTACCTGATGGCACTGGCCCACTCCGTCTGGAAAGGGTTCAAAGGCTTGGGAGACAGCGGGAGGGGCAGATTCAGCCCAGGGCTTAATAGTCAAGGTTCACAATTATGCCTATAAAATGGCACAGCTTCGTAGCTACAAGGCTACAGTTTGAAGACATCCAATTCATTATTTTCCAGGATTACTCCCCAGCTCTCATGGAACAATGTATGGTGGAACCAAATAAGCATTTTGTGCTTTTATACCCAGTTATTTAAAAAAAAAAAAAAAAAGTGTTCCATTTGGGCTGCTGGCATACCTCAGACACTCTTAAAGCAGCCAGTGACTGTCATCACTCTGGGGGCACAGGACCCTCCTGCTACGCCATGATTTGCTTTACTATTGCTCCACTGAAGCTGTTTTATTGCATTTTATGCTCTACCTCTAGTAGGGGGAGGAATTTGCATCTCTATACCTCTTATGAGTAATGATGATATTATATTTAATCTATTTTGTGACTTTCTAATTTCATGAGTGCTTAACCCCTTAAGGTGCAGCAGATTGGGTGGGGTGGGGGGGGGAGCTCTCTGCACCATAATGTGGCTCCTTGTGTTTTTAGGCCTCCTTTGGAGGTCCGGGAACTTTCTATTGCTGTTGTGCGTGTGAGTGGGAATAGTGATTTGTAGGGAGGGAGCAGGGAAGGTTTGTTTGGATTGATGTGTTCTGCCTGTTGGTCGGAATGTGTGTTTTCCCTTTCTTCTTGGGGGGGGGGAGGGGGTTTCTCCTCCTCCTTTCTTGGTTGGGGCAAACTCTTGAAAGAAGTTGTTCTATTTTGTTTGTTTAGGTATGCTGTGGGTTCCTATTAGTTCCCTGGGAAAGCTGGGCTCCTTCTTGGTGTAGCTTTTTATTTCTACCTTTATGGGCACCCTAAAGCAGACTGCTTTCCTGGAATGTGGGTAATATCGTGTCACCCATCAAACAAGATAAGATTTTAACTGCATTAAATCGTCTTCACGCTGACATAGCCTGTCTTCAAGAGACACAGCTTACTGATGGAGAGCATGATATGCTTAAATGCCAGTGGGTGGGAGAGGTCCACTATACATCTTCTGAGGGCAGGCACAGGAGGATTGCTGTCCTAATTTAAAAATCATTACAGCATATTGTACAGGTCTCAGCTAAATCTAATACTGGCCAGTACTTATTTTTAAAATTGTCGCTACAGGGTAAAAATTTAGTTATTGGTGGTGTATGGCCCTAATCCAGTGGTTCCCAAACCCGGTCCTGGAGGAACCCCAGCCAGTCGGGTTTTCAGGAGATCCACAATGAATTATTAGTGAGATAGATTTGCATGCAGTGGAGGCAGTGCAAATAAATACATTTAGCCATAGATCTGACCCTTCATAGGTCAACCACTGCTTCGCTGCAACCTGGTGATAAAAAGGGTGCTTTGCACTCCTTTAGTAGGGTTCTGGCCTTGGCTGATCCCTGGCGTCTCCTCCACCCCCAAAATGAGGGACTATACACATTCCTCTTGAGCTCATGGCTCCATGTCCCGTTTAGATTACATCCTACTGTCTACCTCCAGCTTTGCTGATGTTTCAGCTGCTGAGATTGGACCTGAGGAAATATCGGACCACTCGATGGTCTGGGTGGATCTCAAGATGGAGTCTTTTTACCAACAAGCGAAGTTGTGGCATTTCCCCTCTTATTTGTATGAGGACCAGGAATTTCACTCTTGTCAAACTAATGGTCAGCATACCACTAAGCCACTTCCAATTTCCAAAACTGCCAAAACAATTTTAAGGGGAGATATTTTGGCTTTCACAAGTGCTCGTAATAAATGTATCAATAGGGGCATAATCACCTTAGAACGGGCTCTGCAAAAGGATAAAGGGACCTATACACCTACTCTGGTCAATAAGGAATGCTTTTTGGTGACACAAGTGGCTTTAAACCCCCTTTTGCACATGCAAACCCAGAGGTCCCTGATCTTTCGAAAATATACATTTCATTGGTTTGACAACACACCTGGGAAATTTTTAATATGAGTCACTAAGGTATGGCAGATGTGATCGCCTGTTGTGGTCATGAAGTCCCGAGATGGGCTCTCTCACTACCGCATTAAGATATCTTGAAAATAATCCCACAAAATGTCAGCTATCGAAAAGGGGTGGTATTTTCTACACACCAATTCATGGAGTATTTATAAAATTTGGGTCTTCCAAAATTTTCCCCAGAAGCACTGACCTATTTTAACAGTCCGCTCCATGCTAAGGAGCTTCAGCAAGCGACTAAGCTTACTCAGTCATTAACCATTTATTAATTTCATATACCGCCTACCTCGCAAGCAAATTGAGGTTTACATGTACAAAAGAAATCTATGAAAAAGAAAGGAACGTCACTGATAAAATAGGAAAGATCACACAGAACTCACATCCCCAAACTACAGTGTTGTAAACCTCGCATACCACTTATATTTAAATATAAAATAAAATCATACAGACTTAAAAACTTCTTCCACCACAGGAGTAAACTATCCTCCAATCCCAAAAGCAAGTTCAAAAAAGTAAGTCATTATTATTGACGCATTTCAAAGCCAGAAGGATGCTTGGGAGTATATGGAGATGGCCAGCAGAAAGAGAGTGCCCTTGTATAAGACTATGGAGATCCCCCATTTAGAATAGTTAAAATTCTGCATTGTTTGCAACATCTTCAGTAAAGTACTAGTGTACCCCACATTACAATAATTTAATTTCGATAGCAATAAAGATTAAAATTCAATGCGAAAAAATGCAAAGTGATGCACTTAGGGAGTAGAAATCCACGGGAGACGTATGTGTTAGGCGGGGAGAATCTGATAGGTACGGATGGGGAGAAGGATCTTGGGGTGATAGTATCTGAGGATTTGAAGGCGACGAAACAGCGTGACAAGGCAGTGGCCCAGAAGGTTGTTAGGCTGTATACAGAGAGGTGTGACCAGCAGAAGAAAGAGGGTGTTGATGCCCCTGTATAAGTCGTTGGTGAGGCCCCACCTGGAGTATTGTGTTCAGTTCTGGAGGCCGTATCTTGTTAAGGATGTAAAAAGAATTGAAGCGGTGCAAAGAAAAGCTACGAGAATGGTATGGGATTTGAGTTACAAGACGTATGAGGAGAGACTTGCGGACCTGAACATGTATACTCTGGAGGAAAGGAGAAACAGGGGTGATATGATACAGATGTTCAAATATTTGAAAGGTATTAATCTGCAAACGAACCTTTTCCGGAGATGCGAAGGCAGTAGAACAAGAGGACATGAAATGAGATTGAAGGGGGGCAGACTCAAGAAGAATGTCAGGAAGTATTTTTTCACGGCGAGAGTGGTGGATGCTTGGAATGCCCTCCCGCGGGAGGTGGTGGAAACAAAAACGGTAACGGAATTCAAACATGCGTGGGATAAACATAAAGGAATCCTGCTCAGAAGGAATGGATCCTAAAGAACTTAGACGAGATTGGGTGGCAAAGCCGGTGGCGGGAGACGGAGATGGTGCTGGGCAGACTTATACGGTCTGTGCCAGAGCCGGTGGTGGGAGGCGGGACTGGTGGTTTGGAGGCGGGGATAGTGCTGGGCAGACTTATACGGTCTGTGCCAGAACTGGTGGTGGGAGGCGGGGCTGGTGGTTGGGAGGCAGGGATAGTGCTGGGCAGACTTATATGGTCTGTGCCCGGAAATGGACAGGTACAAATCAAGGTAAGGTATACACAAAAAGTAGCACATGTGAGTTTATCTTGTTGGACAGACTGGATGGACCGTGTAGGTCTTTTTCTGCCGTCATCTACTATGTTACTATGTAAGTTAAATTCTGCATTGTTTGCAACATCTTCAGTAAAGTACTAGTGTACCCCACATTACAATAATTTAATTTCGATAGCAATAAAGATTGTACTATAAGTCTAAAAGATTGTTTAAAGATTTTATGAATCAATCTTAATTTTCTTAATAACCAGAATGTTTTACTACCTAATTGCATTGATCATAGTCAATTTACTATCCACTTCAAATTCCTAAGAAAATTCAAATTTAAATTGCATCTTATTGATAGAAAAATATTCTTTACCCTCAATCTCTTTTTGAGAGCCCAGCCAAAGGAATTTTGTCTCCTACAGATTAAGTTTCAATCAGAATTCATTTGCCCAATTTTCATTATTATTGACGTATTTCTGAATTTCATAAAATTATCCATATATGCTTTAGGAACTAGTAAAAATATAGTGATATCAGCATATATGTAACAAAATAATTTCAACTGCTCCAAACATCTCCCTAATGGCTGTAGCAGGACATTAAATAAGATTGGGGGAAAGAGGTGAGCCATGCGGTACGCCGCAAACACTGTCTGACAAAACTCCCTGCATCTTAACTGTATAACTCCTAGCCATCAAAAATCCCTTGAATGATTGCATTACTGACCCAGATACACCAAAACTATCGAAGAATGCTAAAAAAACAGAGTGATCTACTAGAGATCGAACTGAAGACTGCATTTTGACCTCTACTCAACATGTATCTCCATTGAGTGTCCAATGTACTCAAGATGGTCTCTGTACTATATCCCTTCCTGGAACCCTGATTGTGAGTAAAGCAACAGATCAAATTTAGACAAATGTAACTGCGCTGCCACTGGTGTAGTTCACAACATCCTGTAAATCTCCCTTAAGAGTTTTTAGGTGAGCTTCTTTAAAGGAAAACTCTGGAATGAGGGGGCATAGGATGAAGTTAAGAGGTTATAGGCTCAGGAATAATGTAAGGAAACATGTGGGGGGAATGCATGGAATTGCCTCCCAGTGTAGGTGATGGAGACGAGGACTGTGTCTGAATTTAATAAAGTGTGGGGCAGGCACATGGGATCTCAGGGAAAAGAGGAAATAGTGGTTACTGTGGACCTAACATAGAGGCATATTTCCAAAGCACTTAGCCTTCCAAAGTTCCATAGGTTTCTATGGAACTTTGGAAGGCTAAGTGCTTTGAAAATATGCATAATAGTAACAGAGTAGATGATGGCAGAAAAAGACCTGCATGGTCCACCCAGTCTGCCCAACAAGATAAACTCATATGTGTATACCTTACCTTGATTTGTACCTGTCTTTTTCAGGGCACAGACCGTACAAGTGTGCCCAGCACTATCCCCGCCTCCCAACCTCCAGTCCTGCCTCCCAACTCCGGCACAGACTGTATAAGTCTGCCCAGCACTATCCCTGCCTCCCACCACCGGCTAAGCTTCTGGGGATCCCTTCCTTCTGAGCGGGATTCTATGTTTATTCGCCCCTTCATAGAAATGTAGTAGATTGGTAAGGCAAGATTTCCCTAAATGTTGGCTTTTTCCCATTAATATCCATGTAATTTTGTTCTTTATAGTAGTGTCTCCACCATTCTGCCAGGTCTATAATTTCACAGATCACCTCTGGAATCCTTTTTTTTTTTTAATTGGCCACCCTCAAATCTTCCAGTAACCACGCTTGATTTTAAAGATATTATCTAACAATAGCTCTGCAAGTTCAAATCCATGATAATTGCAACATGATGTGAGAAATAATGAAAATGATTAACCAAGAGCTTGTCAAGTGAACTAAATCAAGTAAAAGGAGGGAAGAGGCACTGGACTTTTCCTTCTGAAAGGGAGGGAAAGAAAGACCAGGCCCCAGCAACCCCCCCTCCCTCCAAAAGAAAAAGAGAGAGGAAGGGTGGAGGAGAAACAGGCCGCAGTAGCAAAATAGGTCAGAGAGCCCAGGGGTCTCCCCCTCCCCCGTCCGCCTCCTCCTACCCTGCTGTACGGCGTGGGCCGGTTCCTGCCACGGCTCAGGGCCGCCCTGTTTCGCAGCGGGCCTGTCCCGGCTCCCCCGCGGCCCGCAGTTGCTCCGCCTCGGCCCGTAGCGCCACCGCGGGTCCGACCTCCTCTGCCTCCGCCACCGCCGCCGCCCCGCTGGCTCCGGTTCATCTTGATGATGTCGTCCAGGGACATGTCCATCTTGTCGCCCATGGTAATGGCGGCGACGCGCGGGCTCTCGCTCCCGAGAGGGGGCTACTCCAGGCTCAGGCCGCGATGACGTCACTGGCACACGTTCACGTCCCTACGCAAGAGAATTAACGGCTCGGCTGACTGAGGCCTGCTGCGCTCGAGGGTGGGAGAGGAACAAGGAGTCGTCGTCACTTCCGGTTCGCCTTCCGGCGCCGTGTACGTGTGATCAGGGTTTTAAACAGAGCGCTCGTTCCCCCTTCCAAAACCCGCCAGTTGACAGGTGGAAAGAAATAGAACGGAAAATTCCACCGTCCGGAGGGTTTCAAGCTCGCGCCTACACTTTTCCCGCGCCCCTTCCATGTGGACTCGACAGCCACGCCCCCTGACCTGGAAGCAGCAGCCCATTGGTCAGAGGTGATCCGAGTCGGGGTCAGAGCGGGCGCGTGACGTGTGAGGACTGAGGAGGGAAGTTATTATCGCTCAGACCGGAAGAAGGATCGTTCGTGTTCTGGCAGTTGAGTTGCTGCAGGACGAGTGGTGGGTTCAGTTTTTCTGGTTAGTGAACGTTAGGCCTTATTCGACTGGTTCGACTCTTAGGCTGAAGCAGCGCCAGGTTTCCAGTCTCTGCTTCTACTACTACTATTTAGCATTTCTATAGCGCTACAAGGCATACGCAGCGCTGCACAAACATAGAAGAAAGACAGTCCCTGCTCAAAGAGCTATGTAATAAAAGTGAGCCAAGTATAGGACAATCAAGCCATTGTGACATCACTGATGAGGTTGGCTCTTATTGGTGGCCTGAGGCATTATGACATCACAATATCACCTCTGATTACAAGAGACTACTACTACTACTATTTAGCATTTCTATAGCGCTACAAGGCGTACGCAGCGCTGCACAAACATAGAAGAAAGACAGTCCCTGCTCAAAGAGCTTACCATCTAGTAGACAAAAAATAAATAAAGTAAGCAAATCAAATCAATTAATGTGAACGGGAAGGAAGAGAAGAGGGTAGGTGGAGGCGAGTGGTTACAAGTGGTTACGAGTCAAAAGCAATGTTAAAGAGGTGGGCTTTCAGTCTAGATTTAAAGGTGGCCAAGGATGGGGCAAGACGTAGGGGCTCAGGAAGTTTATTCCAGGCGTAGGGTGCAGCGAGACAGAAGGCGCGAAGTCTGGAGTTGGCAGTAGTGGAGAAGGGAACAGATAAGAAGCATTTATCCATGGAGTGGAGTGCACAGGAAGGGGTGTAGGGAAGGACGAGTGTGGAGAGATACTGGGGAGCAGCAGAGTGAGTACATTTATAGGTTAGTAGAAGAAGTTTGAACAGGATGCGAAAACGGATAGGGAGCCAGTGAAGGGTCTTGAGGAGAGGGGTAGTATGAGTAAAGCGACCCTGGCGGAAGATGAGACGGGCAGCAGAGTTTTGAACCGACTGGAGAGGGGAGAGGTGACTAAGTGGGAGGCCAGCAAGAAGCAGATTGCAGTAGTCTAAACGAGAGGTGACAATTCCACACTGACTGAGAGGCTTGTCAGAAAGCCAGGGCTGGTCTCAAATCTCCCTCTTGCAACTCAGTTCTGCCATCTAGAACCAGAAAAGGCTCAGATGAGAAAAACGGTCAAGTGGTTCTCTGAGAAGGGATGGGACAGAAACTTACATAACATCATTCATGAGGTAGCACAATCTCAGTAGGTTGGGCTGACGCATTTCTAATGAACTAGACGACGTAATTTTGTTTTCTGTCCTGGCACAGTTCAGCTATATAATGTTTCTAGAGAATGTGGTTAAGGCAGTTTAAAAATAGGCCAAGTTTCTGGCAGATAACTTAGAATTTAGTTTCTCCCTCTGCTGGGAGTAAAAATATAGAAAGGGTTTTCCTATTGGGCTGCATTTGGAACTTCTCAGCAGATCTCAATTTGCTACAGTCATAAAAAGAAGGTTTGGCAGAGTATTAGTCCCAACAAGGCACCTGTAACGTTCTGCAGATTGGAGGCTGAGAAGACAGGATGGGAGGAAAGCAAATTCATGGATGAGAGGAGGGGGAAAGAAGGAATGCTTTTAACATAGTAGATAAAGTCCCACAGGGTCCATGCAGCCTACTCAGCAGGGCAGAGTCACACCTGTTGCTCCCTCATGATCAAATACTGGTGGCATCACAGACCAAGTCAACAATTTGCCACAGTACCAACCACAGTTGTATTTCATGCAATTTTGGAAGCGTTTATAATTTTGACTGCAGCATAGTTGCATTTATTGGCAATACTTGATTAAACTAACAGTCCAACAACGTGGCTGTCTACATTGCCTTAAAATGTGTTCTCCAACTCCTCTGAGAAACTTGTACTGTACAATATGAATGTGACATAAAATATGAATACTGTATTTGATCTTGGTCTGTCCTTGCCATTTGTAATACACAAACCATAAAAGTATGCCCAGCAATGGCCTTGCTGCCTAGCCCATTCAGATTTCTCTGGCCATAATGGGGACCTGTAGATTACTAATGAACTTTGTAAGTGCTTTGAAAATGAGCCCCTTAATCAGCATCTCTCTATATAAAAAGCAACACCAACGTTCTATGAAGCCTCCAGCCGGAAGTGTGAAGGGGGCGAAATATCCGGTTTCCCTATGAGTGTCTGCCCCGCCCTCTCTGTAACACAGTCAGTGAAGGAAAACAGCAGAGCACGAAATCAAATCGCTGGCTCTGTAACAGTGAAGGACTCAGAGGGGGGAGGGGAGAGAGGCCAGAGGGCAGGGACACACACACTCCCACATGCACACAGAGAAGAAAACATTGCTAGCCCCCGTTTCATTTGCATCAGAAACGGGGCTTTTTTACTAGTCAGTTTATAAAACACACCCAGAGTCACTTTCTTAATATGGTATTTCATAGTTAAATGAGAATCTAAAATGATCCCTAAAACTCACAGTGAAGACTCTGCCAAATTTCCTTTCTCTGATGTTAATATCATCATAAGGGGGAGATGAAGTAGGAGAATCAAACCAGATCAATTTAGTCTTGTCCATGTTTAGCTTTAGACAAATGGAAATGGGCCAATTGTCAACAATATCAAAACAGTTTGGGATGTGAGTTACAACATTCGGTAAGGAAGAACAAGAAGGAATTACTAAGGAAATACTTCTCAGCATAAGTATAAAAGTGCACTCTCAGAGATTTAAGCCTTTGACTAAAATTTGCCATCACAATATTGAAAAGAATGGAGGAAAGTGGAGAATCTTGTGGGACTCCACATTCCATCTTCCATGGCTCTGAAGACATAATTTTCCACTTTACCCTTTAAGATCTTTTGCCAAGAAACCCCCTAAACCATTAAAACATCCTCCCTCAGATTCTGATAGTACTCAGTGGATAAGTTATGATCTATTAAATCAAATTCAGCAGATAGGTAAAACTGCAATAGCATTATTTGATGACCCTGAGACAGCTGTACTTTTATGTCATTGAACAAAGTCCCCAGCAAAGTTTCTGTCCTGAAACCCTAACGAAAGGCAGACTGAGTATCAAAAAGGATATTATGGACCTCCAAATAGGTCACCAGTTGGCTAGCAACAATACTTTTATCTGTTTTTATAAAAAGAATTCCCACAATTGGCCTAACATTTGATGGGTTCTTGGGTATTGGCTGTCGGCACAATATCTCCCCAGAAATTTGTGAATTTTCCCATTTTAATCAACTCTGATAAACTGGTGAATAGCCAGGCAATGAACATGGGAGGTGATGAATCATATAAATAGCAAGGGCAAGCAGCCAAAGCACTCTCAACTCAAAAAAATTTAACTTGAAAACATCTAAAATGTTTTGTGCTGAGAGAGTATCTGAGGAAAGTGAATTGGAGGGTAAAAGAGACTTTGGCAGAGATCAGAGAAGATTTTTAAAAGTTTTTTAGGATCAGGTGGTGAAACCCTTATCAAATGTAAGTAATGAGTCAACTTATCATTGTTAAGAAATCCTGTCACGAACAACCTCTCCCTTCTCTAAGGGTCTATTGAATGAATCTTTAAGAGCCTGCCAAGATTTCTTGGAGTTCCTCAATATTCTGAGATGAATTCTATCTGGTCCCATAGTTTTGTCCACTTTCACTCCTCTTTAGCCATCTCCCGCCTCATTTTCCCCTGCTTATCCCCTTTCGCCTCATTGACCCCTCCCCCAATGCTCACCTACCCTTACTCACACCTCTCCTACTCCCTTCACTCTTGCCCATTCCCCTCCGCCTCATCTACCCTCCAATTGCTCACTTACCCTTGCTCATACTTCTCCTACTCCCTTCACTCTTGCCCATCCCCCTCCGCCTCATCTACCCCTCCAATTGCTCACTTACCCTTGCTCATACTTCTCCTACTCCCCTTATCCCTGTATTTCTATATTCCTATTTCTTTTATTACTCCGATAATACTCAACTTATTTCTCTCCACCAATACTTTGTAATCCCAATTACTATGTAAGCCACATTGAACCTGCTTTGAGTGGGAAAGCGCGGGGTACAAATGTAATAAATAAATATGTCCTCCCCCTTGCATACGTGGTACTTCTCTTCCATGTAAAGATTCCATGAAGATTTTAAGGGTGATTTTTGATCATGTCCTAACATTTGCCAGTTTCCATATTTTACCAGCCTTGGACAATATCTCTTTTTTCATAATTTGTTATTTTACATGGCAGGCAAATACACTGACCCCCCAGATTCTATAAACGGTGACGAAAGTATCATGCACAAATCAGCACATGTAGCCGATTTGTGTGCGGAACTTAAATGGGTAACAAGCCGATCACCAATAATTGGCGCAAATTAGGATTTACACGCATAGCTCCCTGAGCATATTCTATAAAGTGATACACGTAAATCGGACCGTGTGGATCTGAAAAGGGGGTGTGGCCATGGGAGGGAAATTCCTAACATTTACACACAGTGTTATAGAATATGCCCGATCCGTGCCTAAATTAGTCATGTGCTTTTACATGGTGTAAATGGCCAAGACTAAATTCAGTCGCGGGAACGGTCGCTATGCGTATTCTATAAAACCGTGCCTAACTTTAGGCAAGGTTTCTAGAATAGTGCTAAGCGCAGGGTTTTTTTCAGCAACAATTTTTTTTTTTTTAGGCATCATATATAGAATCTTGTCCTTAATGTGTGATATACAGAAGATACAAAAATTTTGGAACTTTCAGCTAAAAAACTGATCAATTGTTTTTTAACCATCCCAACAGTGTTACCGTCGGTGTTGAGGTGCCATGAAGGTGAAAGTTAAGTTATGGAATGGAGTTGCCTCCTGGCTTTGGGTGGCCAATGATGAGAACTGTGGAATTTGTCGAATGGCCTTCAACGGCTGCTGTCCTGACTGTGAGTTCTTAACACATCTGTCCGTCCCTCCCTCACCACCCCCACATTAGGAACTCTGTAGGTAGTTTAGGGTTAAGAACAAAAGAGTTGCCGTACTGGATCAGAGCAAGGGTCCATCAAGCCCAGTGTCCTGTTTCCAACAGTGGCCAGTTCAGGTCACAAGTACCTGGCAAGATCCCCAAAACAGCAAGATTCCATGTTACTTAATCCCAGGGATAACTAATGGCTTTTCCCAGGCCTACCTTAATAACCATTTATGGACTTTTCCTCCAGAAACTGAACTTGTTTTAAACCCAGATATGCTAACTGCTTTCACCACATCCTCCAGCAACAAGTTCGGAGCTTTAACTATTTATTGAGTGAAAAAACATTTTCTCCTATTTGTTTTATGTTTAAACATTTTTATTATTCAAATAAATCATGAAACACTATCTTCATAAGTAATGTGTACAAATATATCAACAAAAGCAGCAACTCCAACTCCCTCCACCCCATCCCCCACATGTAACTTCTTGGAGTGTCCCCTTGTCTTTGTACCTTTTGAAAGCATAAACAATTGATTTATGTTTAACCACTTTGCTCCTCTCAGGATTTTATAGACTTCTATCATATCACCCCTCAGTCTTCAATTTTCCAAGCTGAAGAGACCTAACCTCTTTAGCCTTTCCTCATACGAGAGGAGTTCCGTCCCCTTTATCATTTTGATTGCTCTTCCTTGAAAGTTTCCTAATTCCGCTCTGTCTTTTTTGAGATGGAGTACTCAAGGTGAGGTCAGACCTTGGAGCAATACAGACACATTATGATAGTCTTTGTCTTATTTTCTATTCTTATTGGATTAATATGCTCCCCTGATTATTAACTCTTATCATTACTCCCCAAAAGCTTGGACAGCTCTCTTTTGCATTTCATTTTTGTGTTTTGCCATAGTTGCCAGTGCTGGTAAGATTCTCTAGCTCAAGCACTTTGAGCAAAAATCCCTTTAAAACTTTAAAGGAGGAGAAATGTGATTACCCCATTTTGAGGCTGCCTCTAGTTTTGTTTGTCATTTTTGTTAATTCTACCACCCTGTTTTTTTCTCTGCTGTTTGCAGGTAAGATTCCAGGTGACGACTGCCCGCTTGTGTGGGGACAGTGCTCACATTGCTTCCACATGCATTGTATTCTCAAGTGGTTGAACTCCCAGCAGGTACAGCAGCACTGCCCCATGTGCAGACAGGAGTGGAAGTTCAAGGAGTGACATGCTTGCTTCATGGCATGGTGGTCAGTTTGCAATGAGTTGTTACTTTTCGCCAGTCAGTGAACTTTATGCAGCCTCATTCTGTATTTACAGAAAGTTATCTTCCTTCCCTCTAGCTTCAGTTTCTCCGCAGCAAGATTGAGAGTGGTTCTGCACCTGTGGAAGGCCTCTTATCTCCTGAACTTGTCAGTGCTGTTTCACAGGCAGGAGCCTATGTCAAGGAGAGGACTGTCTTTTATAAGTGTGGTGATGGGGGGAAGAGGACAATTCTCTTATGTGTCTGGCTGCTTAGATTGAAAGAACACCAAGCTCCATCTTGTCCAACATTCACCTGCTTGCTTAACAGCTTTCACCATGTGATAATCCAGTAAAAGATAGAAAAACTTGTGTACCTGGAACCAAATCCCAACACCAATTCCCAGTTCCAAATATACTGTGAGCTGGGACCAGTTCCTTGACCCCCAAATACCAGTGTAACCTGGATACAGTCCCTGCCCCCAAATACCAGTGTAACCTGAAACCAGTTCCAAATACAGCATGTCCTAGAACCATTTTCTGACCCTAAATACAACCAATTCCAAATATAGTATGTCTTAGAACCAGTCCCTGACCCCAAATACCAGTGTAACCTGGAACAAATTCCAAATGCAGTGTGTTCTAGAACCATTTCCTCACCCTAAATACCAATGTGACCTGAAACCAGTTCCCAACACCAAATACCTGTGTGACTTGGGACCAGGTCCTTCACCCAAAATACCAGTGTGACCTGGAACCAATCCCTGATCCCAAATACCTGTGTAACCTGGAACCAATTCCAAATATAGTGTGTCCTAGAGCCATTTCCTGACCCCAAATACAGTATTATCTGAAACCAGTTCCAGACCCCAAACACCAGTGTGACCTGGAACCATTTCCTAACCCCAAATACAGTGTGACTCAGAACTGCTGTATTAATATGCTCCCCTGTTTATAAACTCCTATCATTTCTCCAAAAAACCTTAGCCAGCTCACTTTTGCATTTAAGTTTTGTGTTTTACCATAGTTACCAGTCTGAGCAAAAACCCCTTTCTTTAATGGAGGAGAAATGTATTTACCCCATTTTGAGACTGCCTCTGGTTTTGTTTGTCATGTTGGTTAATTCTACCACACAGTTTTTTAAGTCTCCTATTAAATATATTTTTATAGGATCTGATTTGTGCATCACTTTGAAGTGTTGTATAGGTAGGTAATAAATAAATGTAAGGCAAACGTATCCCTCCAAATCCCACAAATGTGGTTCAAAACAGGTAACAACATTCAAAAATATTATGGATGAATGGGGGGAAAAATAACCTAAACAATTTCTGAAAAAATAAGTCTTCAAATTTTTACGAAAAAGAAAATAAATAAACGCAAAACAGATGGAAGGGATAACCAAAAATGAGGTGCTTGATAACTAAAAGAGTCTTCGACAAAGCTTTTAAACTTAATACGTGAAAAAGATGATAAAAACAAACGAAAGGGGCCATGAGCCGAAGGAAAGAAAGAAAATTAAACATGTAAACTGGAACAGAGCCATCAAACATTTTAAATATTATACAAGCTAATTTAAACAAACAGCGAGGCAGAACTGGTAACCAGTAAAGAGATAAGAGCTGCCGATCCCAATATAAGTTTGGCCGTTGTGTTTTGCAACATCTGAAGCTATGAACAAAATTTAACTGTAAGAGACAAGTACAGAATGTTACAATAATGAAAATGAGCTAGAATAATGGCTTGAACCAAAGTAGAAAAATGTGTTCCATCAAAATAGTGACGAATAACTAACTGTCAAGAGTTTTATTATTATTACATTTGTACCCCGTGCTTTCCCACACAATGCAGGCTCAATGCGGCTTACATAGTAATTTGAAATACAAACTTAATAGAATTTTAATAAAACAGTAGAAAACAATGTAAAGTTGGGCTTAGTAGTGTATGATAAGTTGAGCTAGATAATATATGACTAGGATAAAAGAGGGTAGACAGGATAGGATAGTGTAATTTGGGAGAAAGGGTAAGGAGGGATAAAATTAAGGAGAGATGGAAAGAGAAGGATGGGAGGTTGGGGGTGGAAGTTGGCGAGATTAGGTTGGGGCATTTGGGTAGGTTTCCTTAAAGAGATGAGCTTTCAGCATTTTTCTAAAGTTTAAAAAATACAACCTGTGGATATGATTTACCTGACGTTCGAAAGGAAAGGATAGTATCCAAAATGAAACCTTAGACTTTCATTTCACCTTTAAAGATAAATCTTTAGAGACAAACTAATAAGTCTGGAACAGAATTAACATACCGATCCAGCCAGAGCAGTTTGGTTTTGTCAACATTCAATTGAAAACCATGGATAGAATTGTAATATTTAATCTTAGAAATATAAGAAGCAACCTTGGATGAAAGAACACTCAACTCATCGCTGACAGGAATTAACAGTAACATGTAATTTGCATAAGAATGTCACATTTCTCTCGGAAGCACTGGGTTGTGAGCCCTTGGACCACTGCCGTGGCACGGCAGTGGCAGGCAAAATCACCTCCAAACCAGAGACAAGGCAAAACAGGACTGGAACACACCGGAAAGGAACACACCGGACTGGACCTAGGCTTCACCTACACATAGCCGCCGTTCCTTGGGGGTTGAGCCCCTGGGTGCAGGCAGCCGGCAGGACTTGGCGGAAAACTGGTACTGGAACTAGCAGGCAGTAACACCAGGAATCAGGATTCAGAAGTGCCCACAGGCACCTAGACAAAAGCAGGGCAGACGGTTCAGAAGTGCCCACAGGCACCTAGATCAAAGCAAGGCAGACAGGGATACAGGGCTATGGCTGGAGCTCCAGTAGCGGAGAAGTACAGGCAGGGAGCAGGGCTATGGCTGGAGCTCCAGTAGTTTAGAAATACAGGCAGGAAGCAGGGCTAGGGCTGGAGCTCCAGTAGCTTAGAAATACAGGCAGGAAGCAGGGCTAGGGCTGGAGCTCCAGTAGCTTAGAAATACAGGCAGGAAGCAGGGCTAGGGCTGGAGCTCCAGTAGCTTAGAAATACAGGCAGGAAGCAGGGCTAGGGCCGGAGCTCCAGTAGCTGAGAAATACAGGCAGGGAGCAAGCTATGGCCGAAGCTCCAGTAGCTTAGAAATACAGGCAAGAAGCAGAGCAATACTGAAAGCTGCCAAGCAGCCACTAAGAAAGATACCCAAGACAGGAATACAGACCAGAGACAAGACTAGTAAAAGCAATAGAACCAAAACTAGCTACATACAGATGAACTAGAATAAGCTACACACAAGCTAACAAGGATAAGCTATACACAAGCTAACTAGACACAAGCAAGAAACTCAGAACTGGACTAGGCTGAAGTGCACAGAGCACTCTAACATACCAGGGACCTTAGACGATGCAAAGGCAAACACAGAAGTCTCTAGGTGATTAATAAAGCCCATCAACACGTGAGGCTCAGCTGCAGCAATCTCTAGGCAGCTATGGGTGCTGTCCAGGCACAAACCAAGAAGCAGGCAGAAAGCATACTGAAGCATAGAGAGACTCAGCATACACAGGTGCAGTATAGTGGAGTAATTAGAGCCATGCTGGAAGCAGCCAGCACACAGAGACAGAACTAACTCAGAAAGGACAGACAGAAGCCAGCTCAGAAGCTGACCCCCAGAAATAAGGTAAGTCTGAGAGGGGTCACGACCACAGATGTGACAAGAATATTATTTCACACCCAAAGATGAAAATCCATCTGAGTCATATAGACATTGAATAAAATAGGTAATAGAGACCCCTGTGGACACCAGGAGGCATATTTTCAAAGCACTTTGGGAGGCTAAGTTCCATAGGTTTCTATGGAACTTTGGGTAAGTGCTTTGAAAATGAGCTTGCAGGACTCCAAATGCACCTCTTTAATTTTACCTTATAATGCCTGTTACCCAGGAATTCTCTAAACCATTGCAGAACATTGTTTGATATACCAATGGAATTCAGTTTAAAAATAAGAATATCATGATCCACCGTGTGAAATGCAGCAGTGAAATCAAATTGAAGTAAGATAAGTGCTATGCCCTTAGCCAAAGAAAAAAACCTTGCATCTGAGACAAGTGCCTGCAAAGCCAAGAAACCTAAATTGTAGTGAACGCAAACATCCATGCTTATCTAAATACGAAGTCAACTGAGAAGCAACAATAGACTCTCAAAGTTTAAATAAAAGAGAGATGCTGGCCACTGGTCTAAAATTAGCTGGAAAAGTGGGATCTAAATTAAACTTTTTAAGAATAGGTGGTGGAGATTTCATAAGATAGGAGAGAGAACTGTCCAGCAGACAGAATGAAGCAGAAAGCTTAGGCAAAAGATGTTTAACCTCGTCATTACTAACCAATGAAAACATTTGCCAGTATCTATCAGCAGGAATAACTGGAGAAGACACAGTAGCCAAAATAGAAAGGTCAACAACTGCTTGCAAATCGGGGGGAACTAAATTCCTGATTGTTACTGTTATCTAAAAAATATGTAGCCAAACAAGAAGAAGATGGAAGCCAATCATCATTAACATCAGACATAGAGCTTGGAACTACATTTCTAAAAAGACCAAAGAGTTGCTTAGAAGAGGAAGATGCACCTTCTTTAAGAGAAAAAAAGTAAAAAATTTTTTTTTTGCTTTAAAAATAGCTGTTTTCATAGCCGTTTTCCAATCCACTTGCAAGACAAATCTCGAGAACGGCGCCAATGATGTTCTAGATGCAATTTTGCCAAGTCGTGTGTGTACCATTTGACATTATGATTTGATGGAATCATTTTCCTTACTAAGGGAACTAACTCATCCCTACTTGAAGAGCGTGTATTATGCCAACTGGTATAAGATTGCAATGAATCAGAAAAATCAAATTGAGAAATTGGAAGTTGCCAAAACTTATCAGACTCAATCTTTCTTCTTGTAAGCATGGAAAGAGGACATGATCGATCAGTGTAAGTTCTTAGAAAAAGTATAAAATCAGAAACAAAAAGATCTGGCCAAGGGACTGGAGACCAATTAATATCAGAAATATAAAAGTTACAGAGTCAATGGATGAGACTAAAAAAAATCTAGATAGTGGTGACCCTTCTCATTGGATGGATTGAAGATGATTACATTTTAAAGCTACGGTATCTAAAATAGCTATAAATGAAGCCACATCAAGGTCAGCTCTATCGTCAGGGTGCAAATTAATATCACCTAAAAGCAGTAATGCAGGGAATCAAGAGGCTTGACAAAGGAAAAATTCCAATAACCGGTCATGGATACATTTCCAACTGCCAGGAGGAAGATACATTAAAATTAACCCACTTAATTTACAGCACAGTATTTCTAGGGTAGGGGTAGAAATAGAATCTACCTAAGAAAGTTTGAAACAAATCCTTATAAATTAGTAGAATAGTATATCACCCCCTTTTTTAATCTAATCTAGAATTATGAAAAACTTTATACCCAGGAGGACATAGTACTGCTAAAATATAAGGATCGTTATTACTAGCCACTGGGCTGAGGAGACGTAAAGATTTGCTTGTTCTTCTGCATTATTGTCTTTTTACGACACGCGCACAGGAACTCCAACCTTTTCTGGCTTTGCTGGGGGTGGGGGGGAAGAATGCTGCTGTGGGAAATACCAGTAAGTGTCAGTGGTAGGATAAAGATGTGTAGATAATAAAAACCACGTCTTATATTTAGCTGATGTGAGTTCTCTTTCTCTCGGGAGGTGGTGTCGAGCTACTACTTTCACCTTGTAGATTTCAACCTCTTCTTCCACCTCAGTCTCACTGTTTTTCTTCCTTCGAAGTCCACTCCATCCGTCTATTTGCCCCTCTGCCTCTCCGAGTAGCAGTCCTTTATCGACCCCCTGATAAGTCCCTTTCTTTCTTTCTCACTAACTTTGATGCCTGGCTTTCCTTCTTTCTTGAATCTTCATCTCCTTCCCTCATTCTTGGGGATTTTAACATTCATGCTAATGATCCCTCTGACTCTTATGCTTCTCAGTTTCTTGCTTTAACATCCTCTTTCAATCTTCAACTGAGCTCCACTGCCCCCACTCACCAGAATGGCCACTGCCTTGATCTTATCCTCTTCTCAAACTGCTCACTCTCCAGTTTCTGTGCCTCAACTCTTCCCGTCTCAGACCATCATCTGATAACTTTCACACTTATACACCCTCCTCCCCAGTCCCGTCCAATCTTAACCAATACATTTAGGAATCTTAAGGCTATTGACCCTTCTACTCTGTCCTCCAGTGTTTCAAATCTCTTCTCTACCACTATGTTATCCAAGTCTGTCAATGAGGCTGTCTCTTCCTATAATACTATTCTCTCCTCTGCTCTGGATACTCTTGCTCCTCCCATTCCCTGTTCTGTAAAACATACCAAACCCCAGTCTTGGCTGACCTCTAGAATCTGCTACCTACGTTCCTGTGCCCGCTCTACCGAATACCTTTGGCTGAAATCCCGTGCCCATGCTGACTTCATACATTTCAAATTCTTGCTGACCTCCTTCCAGTCTGCTCTTTTACTTTACAAACAGGACTATTACATCCAGTCGACAAATTCTCTTGGCTCAAACCCTTGACGTCTCTTTGCCACACTGAACTCTCTCCTCAAAGTGCCTTCACCTCCAACCCCCCCTTCACTTTCCCCCCAGACTCTGGCTGAGTTCTTTCATGATAAGGTTCACAAGATTAAACTTGAATTCTCAACCAGGTCACCTCCACCTCTCCTTCCCTTAGTCCATTCTCTCAACCCTCCAACCCCTGCCTCCTTTTCTGAAATTACTGAAGAGGAAACTGCACATCTTATTTCCTCCTTGAAACTAACTGCCTGTTCCTCTGATCCTATTCCCACCCATCTACTTAACACTATCTCTCCTACTGACATCCCATTTATCTGTCATATCCTCAATCTTTCACTGTCCACTGCGACTGTTCCTGATGCCTTCAAACATGCCGTAGTCACACCACTCCTTCATTGGACCCTACCTGTCCTTCCAACTATCGCCCCATCTCCCTCCTCCCTTTCCTATCCAAGATACTTGAACGTGCTGTTCACCTCCGTTGCCTTGACTTTCTTTCATCTCAAGCTATTCTTGATCCACTTCAATCTGGCTTTCGCCCCCTTCATTCAACTGAAACAGCTCTTGCTAAAGTTTCCAATGATCTGTTCCTGGCCAGATCCAAAGGTCTCTATTCTATCCTCATCCTTCTCGATCTATCTGCTGCTTTTGACACCGTTGATCACAGCCTACTCCTTGATACGCTGTCCTCACTTGGATTTCAGGCCTCTGTTCTTTCCTGGTTTTCTTATCTCTCCGAGCGTGCCTTTAGTGTATACTCTAGTGGATCCTCCTCTACTTCTATCCCACTGTCAGTTGGTGTACCTCAGGGATCTGTCCTGGGACCTCTTCTTTTCTCCATCTATACTTCTTCCCTTGGTACTTTGATCTCATCCCATGGTTTTCAGTATCATCTTTACACTGATGACTCCCAGATCTACCTCTCCACACTAGAAATCTCAACCGAAATCCAGGCCAAAGTATCAGCCTGCCTGTCTGACATTGCTGCCTGGATGTCTCAGCGCCATCTGAAACTAAACATGACCAAGACTGAGCTGCTTATCTTTCCCCCTAAACCAACCTCTCCTCCTCCCCCATTCTCTGTTTCTGTGGATAACACTCTCATCAGCTCGTAACCTTGGGGTCATCTTCGACTCCTCCCTCTCCTTCTCTGCACATATTCAGCAGACTGCTAAAACCTGTCGTTTCTTTCTCTATAACATCAGCAAAATTTGCCCTTTCCTTTCTGAGCACACTACCAGAACCCTCATCCACACTTATCACCTCTCGCTTATATTGCAACTTGCTTCTCACAGGTCTCCCACTTAGCCATCTTTCTCCTCTTCAATCTGTTCAAAATTCTGCTGCACGACTAATATTCCGCCAGTGTCGTTATGCTCATATTAGCCCTCTCCTCAAGTCACTTCACTGGCTTCCTATCCATTTCTGCATACAGTTCAAACTCCTCTTATTGACCTATAAGTGCATTCACTCTGCAGCTCCTCAGTACCTCTCCACTCTCTCTCATCTCTCCCTACATTCCTCCCCGGGAATTCCGTTCACTGGGTAAATCTCTCTTATCTGCACCCTTCTCCTCTGTAACTCCAGACTCCGTTCCTTTTATCTTGCTGCACCATATGCCTGGAATAGACTTCCTGAGCCGGTACAGCAAGCTCCATCTCTGGCCGTCTTCAAATCTAAGCTAAAAGCCCACCTTTTTTATGCTGCTTTTAACTCCTAACCCTTATTCACTTGTTCAGAACCCTTATTTTATCAACCTCACTTTAATATTCCCTTATCTCTTGTTTGTCCTAATTAGATTGTAAGCTCTGTCAAGCAGGGACTCTCTCTTCATGTTCAAGTGTACAGCGCTGCGTACGTCTAGTAGCGCTTTAGAAATAAGTAGTAGTAAATGACATGGACACATATAACTGATAACAAAAGAGTTTATTTACAAGGATGAAATGTAAACAGAAGTAGAATTGAAAAGTTCTTTCTAAGTGCTTGAAATGGTCAATTAGCAGGTGTCAGTGGGAATAAAACACACACACTCTGGATGGCAAACTGTACCTCAGTACCCTGGGTTAATGATTGCAGACCTTGAATAGAGGCTGACCAACACCAAATTTTGGCACTTGGTTTTGGATGAAACTGAAACCGTAAATGTATCTGTGCTGCACACCCCTTCCCCCCCCCCCCCCCCCCCACACCTCCAAAGCTCCCCTCCCTCTCGTAACAAAGGCATCTATGTAGGTGATTGGCTTGTGCCAATTTTGCTGTGTGTAAAAAAGCCACAGGAACCCTTTTGATCCTAGTGTGGAGTTCCCCCGGTTCCACAGCTCCAGGCATGCTGGGTCTCTGTGACCAAAGATCCTTATCCAAGGTTGCCTACATTCCTTTTGCTTGCATTAACCGGTTTGCAATCTAGTTGATTTTATTGGGGTTGTAGACTTTTTGTTCGTCTGGGCAAGAGTCTCTTTGTAGCATAGAGCACACTGCACATGCTGTTAACTGTATAGGATTCCACAGGTCTGGTATAATCAAGCTCTGGCAGGGGCTTTTAGCCCTGTAGTGGGAACAAAGAAATGCTCAGCTGTTGACAGAATTATTTTTCTTTTCCATGTACATTAGGAAACCTTGTGCTGAGCTTTAGTACAGAGCCATAAGGTGTGCTTTCTGCTTCAAATGGATACAGGTGTCTCCTGTGAAAGGCAAGACAAAAAGGTTATCACATTCTGTAATTGATCCCAGTAAACCGAGTAAGGATCTGGCAAGCAATAAGGCGCATTTGACGTCCAGTGCACAAATTGAAAAGGGGTTAATTTTAATGCCTGAGAAGGAGTAGCACGCAAAGTAAGCAGTGCTAGGGGCAAGGCATCTAGCCAGGTTTTAATGCCATTTGCCATGAGCTGCTGTAATTTTGTTTTTAAAAAGCCATTGTATCTTTGGCCATTGCTGGTGGGTTTGTAAGTGCTCACCGTCCGGTGAGTAATTTGTCAGTCAAGGTGTGAATCAATTCATTAACAAAGTGTGATCCATTGTCAGTAGTAATTTTGCAGGGAATACCAAATCTGGGGATTATATCATTGCACAAAACCTGGGCCATTACCTGACCAGTTTCTCAGGTGCAGGGAATCGCTTCAACCCATTTAGAGAAAGCATCCACAGAGACTAACAAAAATCTTTTTCCTTTCACTGGTATTAGCATGTCTGTAAAATCACAGTACCAGTGCAAACCAGGACCTCAAACAACAGTATGACACATTGACAGCATTTGTGGTGCCCAAATTTTAGAAACAAGGTTATCGTACATAGTTCTAGCACTTAAATGCAAAGGATAATATAAAGAATGGAATAACATAAATAAATTTTGTTGTGCTACACAAATTTGTCCAGCAAGGTAATAGTTGTCCAATTTAGTAGGAACATGTCATTAACTTAAGGGTGTTCTCAGATTTCATTCTTTGCACAGTTCAAGGTATATGTAGGATATAATAAAAATCAATGGCCATACTGATCTGATTAAAAAAGGATGTCAGAAATCATATACATGTCCCTGTACAAACATTTCTACTTAGATTCAGTTTACACATTCATATTTGCAGCTCGCATTACAAATAGACTTTCTCATTTGTTTAAACATTTCTGTAACTTTGTACATAAAATTTCCAAAATTGAATGGGAGAATATTTACATAGTAGATGATGACGGCAGAAAAAGACCTGCACGGTCCACCCAGTCTGCCCAACAAGATAAACTCACGTGTCATTTTTTGTGTATACCTTACCTTGATTTGTACCTGTCTTTTTCAGGGCACAGACCGTATAAGTCTGCCCAGCACTATCCCCACCTCCCAACCACCCGCCCCGCCTCCCACCACCGGCTCTGGCATAGACCGTATAAGTCTGTCCAGCACTATCCCCACCTCCCAACCACCAGCTCTGCCTCCCACCACCGGCTAAGCTTCTGGGGATCCCTTCCTTCTGAGGAGGATTCCTTTATGTTTATCCCATGCATGTTTGAATTCTGTTACCGTTTTCCTTTCCACCACCTCCCGCGGGAGGGCATTCCAAGCATCCACCACTCTCTCCGTGAAAAAATACTTCCTGACATTTTTCTTGAGTCTGCCCCCCTTCAGTCTCATTTCATGTCCTCTCGTTCTACTGCCTTCCCCTCTCCGGAAAAGGTTCGTTTGCAGATTAATACCTTTCAAATATTTGACCGTCTGTATCATATCACCACTGTTTCTCCTTTCCTCCAGGGTATACATGTTCAGGTCCGCAAGTCTCTCCTCATACGTCTTGTAACGCAAATCCCATACCATTCTCGTAGCTTTTCTGTGCACCCCTTCCATTTTTTTCACATCCTTCACAAGATACGGCCTCCAAAACTGAACACAATACTCCAGGTGGGGCCTCACCAACGTCTTATACAGGGGTATTAAAACCTCTTTTCTTCTGCTGGTCACACCAATCTTCTAGCTACGGCCACTGCCTTGTCACACTGATTCCTAAAAGCTAGAACCTACCAAGTGATCTCAAAATCAAAAACGTCAGTACCATGGACACCAGAATGTGGTGTTCCACAAGGATCACCGTTGTCACCAACCTTATTCAACCTAATGATGACACCTCTAGCTAAATCGTTATCCAACCAAGGTCTCAATCCGTACATTTATGCAGATGATGTCACGATATACATCCCGTTCAAGCATGACCTAACAGAAATTGCAAAAGAAATCCAACATAGCCTCCAAATAATGAATTCATGGGCGGATGCATTTCAATTGAAACTAAACACAGAAAAGACGCAATGTCTCATCTTATCCTCAAAATACAACTCAAACAAAAACAATACTATATACACCCCAGACTACACTCTTACGGTCTCCGATAGCTTGAAAATTCTGGGAGTTACGATTGATCGAAATCTCACACTAGAAAACCATGCGAAAAATACAACAAAGAAAATGTTCTAAGCCATGTGGAAACTTAAAAGAATCAAATCCTACTTCCCAAGAGACACATTCCGCAGCCTAGTACAGTCAATGGTGTTAAGCCACCTAGACTACTGTAATGCAATATACGCGGGTTGTAAAGAACAAGTCATTAAGAAGCTTCAGACAGCCCAAATTACGGCAGCTAGACTCATATTCGGGAAAGCAAACTACAAAAGCGCCAAACCGCTATGAGAGAAACTACACTGGCTTCCACTAAAGGAACGAATTGCGTTCAAAGTATGCACCATGGTCCACAAAATTATACATGGAGAAGCTCCGGCCTACATGACAGACCTCATAGACCTACCTGCTAGGAACGCTAAAAGATCAGCACGTACATTCCTCAACCTCCATTACCCCAACTGCAAAGGATTAAAATATAAGTCCATTTACGCAACCAGCTTCTCCTACATTTGCTCACAGCTATGGAACGCGCTCCCGAAGACCATAAAGACAACGCAAGATTTAACCATCTTTTGTAAACTACTGAAAACGGACTTATTCAAAAAAGCATACAACAAACAATCATCCTAACTTCTAAACAACAACAATGAAGAATAAGATTGAAACGACCTAATCACTGCCCAACACTATTACTCTCACCATAATACCGTCACCTGAGCAACTACATAAAGCCGACACCTACACAAGACCACAATGTATTCTTCTACCACATATATACGCACTTGATTGTAAAACCACGTGTTAACAAGTACGCAAGTACACAATGCATTCTTCCACCATGCATGTACGCACTTGATTGCAAAATCATGTGCATATCTGAAGTCCGGAAATGGCAATCGCCATAACGGCAAATGTAAGCCACATTGAGCCTGCAAATAGGTGGGAAAATGTGGGATACAAATGCTACAAATAATAATAATAAAAACATGTTCTCCGATTTGTTTTAAATTTACTACACTGGTGTGTTTCACAAGTATGCATAATAAATTACCAAAACAGTGTCCTAGGGCTAGAAGTACTTCTTATGTGCACGAATTAATATGTGATAGCTACTCCAGATGTAGGAAAAAAATTTACAATAGTACTGTTTAAATGCTCCTTGGAGATTATTTCTGCATGTAATAAAGAGGCTCTTTGGAGTTTATTACAAATAATATTTCTTTATATTCCACTGGTCTAGCTATGTAATGTTTTTTAAATAAATTTTCATACTGGAATGCAAATATTCCTAATATTTTAAATATCCTGAAAATAAAAGTTTAGAATTGTTAGCGAGAAAACAAAATTGTTATCTAGAAATCATATACACAAAATAAAACATTGAAATAAAATTGTATCTAATAAATATTAGATTTAAGCCAAGAGAAATAAAACTGTAAGAAAACTTGGGAAACTGGTTTTTTACTATTTTTTTTCTTGTTTATGATGCAAAAGTAATGCCAGGGCAGCAGTTAATTACTTCAGGCTAAGAACAAAAGGTAATTTAAACCTTATCAGTAGTGCTGGATTTCAAAGCTTACACAAAGAGATAGCCAGACTGGGAAAACCAGTTTCTCCATAGGCGGTCGGTGGCCCAACTGTTTGGGGAGGCTAAAGGGGGCGGGGTTAGGGGTGGAGCTTAAATCCATAATTGTCTGATAACACACAGAAAAAAATAAATTTAGATATTAGATATGTATCATATGTCAAAGAATAAAGTGGTTGCTCAAAGCATGTACTAACCACAATCGCTCAACTGTAAAACACTATGCACAAATTTGTGTAAAAACACACTCAGAACCTTACTGTACCATAACACTAGGCAGACCCTAATACACCAATATACCACCCATATGGAAAATGCAGACCGTCAACAATATGAAACAAGGGATCATAATATCACAATTCTCATGTAGAGCCACAAAACACCCTTTTAGGGTGGATAGTGTTCACAATGAGCTCCTTTTATTAACGAGTATATGTAGATCCTTCAAGAGGTAGTGTGTCGTGATTTAGGCTCTAAAACCCTTTCTGATGTTTTGGTGCCACCTCAGTAAGGCCAATACACAATCTCTCCACTGCAAAACACTATACACAAACTTGTGCAAAAACACACTCATAACCTTAGCAAACCATAACAGCACTAATTCCAAGGACAGGACGAGCTACAACCTTATGCGTGGAAAGGCAGCACTGTAATTACACCAGACTCTAAGACACCAGTACACAACCTAGTGAAACCAAAAAAAAAAAAACCAAAAAGGGCTGTAAATACTACACACTAGTAGAATACTGCACCTTGATTACACATGAAAAACACACGACACAACAGATATGAAGGCAAAACTGGAAAGTTACCTCAAGAAGTCAGACTCAGCATGCAGTAATACTAGAAAAATTGAAACTTACATGCAAAATATCACAGATGCACATTTCCAAAAGCTGACATATTCCAGTTAATAAATTCTGAATAAAATACTTTTTTTTACCTTTGTTGTCTGATCATTTAGTTTTTCTATTCACTTTGGTCCCAGTGTCTTCTTTCCATTTGATATTTTTTTCTCTCCCATCCATGTCACCCATCCTGTGTCCTTATGCGTCCTGTCTACCATCTGTAGCCCTGTCCCTATCCTTTCTCCAGTTTCAGCATCTGCCTTCAAAGTGTTCCAATCCAGCCCTTAAATTCGGCAATTTCCTCTCCATCCATATCCAGCATTTCTCCCCTCCCCTCCATCCATGTGCATGTACTTCCTTTGTCTTTCCTACCCTCCACCCTTGTCCAACATTTCTCCTCTGTTCCCTGCCCTCCACTCCATCCATGTCCAGATTTCTCCTCTCTTCCCTCCCCTCCATCCATCCATCCATGTCCAGCACCTTCCCTCTTTCTCTCCTACCCTTCCATCCAGTGTCATCCCTCTTTTTCTCTCCATCCTTCTACCCATTACCCTCTCCCAATCCTTTCGTCTATTGTCTCCCTCTCCTTCCATCCACTGTCTCCCTCTATCTACCCTTCCTTCTAAACAGTTCTCTCTCTTGACCCTTTTCCATTCAGCATGTCCTCTCTATCCCCATCCTTCCAGTGTCTTTCCTCTTTCCCTCCCTACCCTTACGTCCATTGTTTTCCCTCTTTCTGCCCCCTCCTTCCAGCTTTTCCCCCTTTCTCCCTCCTTTCATTCAGCATTTCTCCGTCTGACAGCTAGGGTCTCCCCCAGTTTCTCCCCAGCAGCTTCTCTCTCCTGCCCATGTCCCCTCTTTCTCCCCCCATCTTTCCACTAATCTCTCTCTCTGTACCCCTCTTCCATCCAGCATCTTCTCTCTGGCTCTCCCCTGCTCTTTTCCATGGCCCCTCTTTCTCTCCCCATCTCTCTCTAGCTTTCCCCTGCTCTTTTCCATGTCCCTGGCTTTCCCCTGCTCTCTTCCATGTCCCCTTTTTCTCTCCCCATCTCTCTATGGCTCTCCCCTGCTCTCTTCCATGTCCCCTCTTTCTCTCCCCATCTCTCTCTGCATCTCCCCTGCACTTTTCCACTTTCTCTCTCTCTCCTCCAGCGTCCTCATGCATCCCACCTCTCCCTCATCCATCCCACCTTTCTCTTCCCTCCCCTTCTTGCTTCCATCACTCTTACTCCTTTCTCCACCCCCCCCTTTTCCCATGCCCTGCCATTGCTTTCTTTCCTCCCTCTTCTCCTTAGATGTGGCATCTCACATCCTCCTCTCTCCACCCCCCTTTCCCTTTGGTTGGTCTGTCTGGCATCGCTTCCCCTCCCCCCTCCAGACTAGTGTGGTACCGTATTGCTCTCCCCCTCCGCTCCTGTCATGTCATCTTTCAACGAGGCTTCCTGTTCCCGTAGCAGCAGCATCAGCAATGATGTAAGCGCCGTTGCTTTCAGCCTGCCCCGGAAGCACTCTCTGAACAGCTTCCCGCGTAGGAGGGACGCTGTCCAGAGAAGGCTTCCAGGGCAGGCTGAAAGCAACGGCGCTTACATCATTGCTAATGCTGCTGCTGCTACGGGAACAGGAAGCCTCGTTGAAAGACGACGTGACAGGAGCGGAGGGGGAGAGTGGCACCATACTAGACGGGGGGTAAAGATCGGGACCGTCACGCACCAGTCGGGGGGGGAGGGAGCCGGGAGGGAGATGTTCACGAGCTGCACCCGCCCCGCCCTTGCTGCACTTCTGGCCAAGCCTCTTATACTGGGCGCCTATGAGTTTATCATTTAACTGAAGACAAAGTTATTTACAAAGGAATGTTGCTAAGTAAACGTGACAGAGACACAAACCATTCATCCCAGACAAAAGAAACAATTATTCTATACTCTCAAAAATATTCCCTCTAAGCAGGAAAAGAAAAAATATGTAAAAAAAAAAAAAAAAAAGAAGCTGCCCTACAACTAAAATTAATTATATCCCTAGTTACAGTGCTTTAGAGCCATGAAATCAAACATTTAAAAAACAAGGATGTAGAGAAATTTCCTGCGGCCACAAAGAATTTCCTGTATAATCCTGTGCTTTTTTTTTTTTTCTTTTTTATAAAGCACTGTAGCTTTGGTAATCCAAGGAGTCAGAACAGGAAAAAGAAAGCATGGTTAGGAAAAAAGAAGAAAATTCAAAGACTGAGATTTGAACAGAATTCAAGTTACACAAAAATATTTTTAGCAAGAGTTATTACAGCAAATATCAAACAGTTATTCAGAGTTGGCTCTGGATAACTTAATTATTTTTTGTAATTTCTTGGGGAAAACAATTGGGCTTTTGGATAGAGCTGATCAGACTTTTTTTTTTTTTTTACTTGTCGTATATTAATACAGGCATAGGAGCTAATTTTTATCTATGGCTTGTAAATGTTTAATATGAGATTTACCTTTTTTTATAGGTCTCATTATATTTAATCAATTTGCGTAATAAATTTAGATCAAAGGATCCATTTAGGAGCCAACAAAAATCAGTTTGTTTTTATTCCATTTATACCATTTTTGGCATATTTGCGTCAGATCTTTCTGTTCTAATGGAAAGTACTTAATTACAATCTCAAGAGGCGTAGCCATTATGTGTATAATTAAAAGTTCAGTATTTTAAAACACCTATTCTAACAATCGAGACTTAGGACCTACTAGAGCTTGTTTTACTCACACCTAAGGCTGATCAGACCCTAGGACCTACCAGAGGTATCTGTTATTTTAAATACACCTAGTCAGACAATAGTGACATAGGACCTAGCAATGCTATTTTAAAACACCTAGCCTGCGTGCAAAGTTCAGACCTAGGACCTAGCAGTAATAACAGGAAATAATTTAAAGATGTTACTTACCAATCTTTGCGTTAAACAACACAGTCGGCGTGTTGGGATTCCTGCAGCTTGAATCCGAGCACCATAAAGCTCCCCTCTAATCAACACGTTGGGGTTACCAATGTTAAAACTAGTCTTTTTACCACCCACCCCCCCAAAACAATTATGTATCAGCCACAATATCTTGACGTGATAAAAGACTAGGAAGGCTACATATATGAGAAAGGTAATTTATTTTTTTATTTACTTACCAAAGTACAGATATATAAAGGTACAGATATAATTAATAGTTTCTCATGGGAGAATGGGTTCTGCTATACAAAGGTATTATCTGAACCCGTCTCTCCAAAGTAATGATCTGGTTCAGCTGCTTATATACTTTTATGTTAAACAATGCTTCACATTACTTTAGCACTTATCTTCCTCAGAGATCATTCTGTTCTCTGTTCTCACCATCTATTTTCCCTTGTTGCTAATCCACATTCTCCTATTTATTTACACTGGCCTCCCTCTCATGGCTGCTTGCATGCAAGAATGTCTTATCAGATCATGAGTCTCTGGCTCACATGCTTATCAGCCTTTTGCCTTTTTGCTCTGTCTTGTTTCAAAGTGCACACCTGTGCTCATTATTTACAATGTTTTTTGAGCGCAGGTCAAGGGTTGAGGCCTGCAGGGGTCTCACACCCGGGTGACCGCGTCCCTCCACTGTCTCCCCCACGTTCCCTTTGGGGACCAGTTTCTGTCTGTCTCAACTGACCTTTACCTGGTGGTAGGCAGCTACCTGGATTGCTAGTGGAGTCTGCTTCATAAAAAAATTTGGAAAGAGAATTCAAAGATTGTGCTACCTTGAATCTGCCTCTTCCTTGCAACTTCTTCTCTGTACAGTTGCTGTCTGGGCAGTTTTTCAACTCAGTGGGAGTTGCTTCTGTTTTTAAATCCCAAAAAATGTAATAAGTGCTCTGTCTGTTCCCGCCATGAGGTGGACACAGCAGGGACTTGCAAATGTTTTATTTCCTGTGCAGTGGGAGACTCTGGGACTGGGTGGATTCTAGGCCTGGAACACGCTTGGGGGTCCTGCGGGGATGCTGCCAAAGTGAGAGTTTCTGGTGCACAGGAGGCAGGCCACGGCTAATGTGGGAACCACCTCCATCTTCTCTCCCACAGTCCCTTCAGAACAGCTGCCGCATCTAAAGCCCTTGTCCGATCCAGCTGATGGTGACTCTGATAAGGGGCCTCTTGCCATTTATTTCTCACCAGAGTTTATCCTGGCAGTGCACCAGCCATTTTGCATGGGACAGAAGGGGTCCAGATTGAATTGGCTTGGGGGGGGGGGCTTAGTTTGCTGAGCAGGTTCTGGGAGGACATTGGGGGTCTTCTCTTCATCCACCTCCCAAGCGCCAATGTCTAGACTGGAAATATGAGTTCTTAGAAGCAGTTTTTCCCCTGACGGAGGGGGTGTTAGGAAAGGCTGATGACGCTTCTCTGGATAATTTGGGGGTAGCTGAGGAGGATGCTTCCATGGAGGACTTACCTCCAGGACAGGATTAATCGGTGGTACATCGTTTCTATAAAGATGAATTTCAGGAGCTTATCAGCCAAGTATCTTCGGTTTTATAGTTTGAGGAAGATGCCAAAACTGAGCCATGCGTGGTAGATCTTTGCTGAAAGGTACTAAGAACATAAGAATATCTATATTGGGTCAGACTAATGGTCCAGCTAGCCCAGTATCCTGCTTCCAACAGTGGCCATTCCAGATCACAAGTACCTGGCAGAAAACCAAATAGTAGAACCATCCCATGCTACCAATCCCAGGGGAAACAGTGGCATCCCCGTGTCAATCTCCATGTTCCTCCAGGAACTTGTTCGAACTTTTTTTTTAACCCATATACACTAACTGCTGTTACCACATCATCCAACAATGAATTCCAGAACTTAACTATTCTTTGAGTCAAAAAAACATTTCCTCCTGTTTGTTTAAAAGTATTTCCGTGTAATTTCCTTTATCGTCCCCTGGTCTTTGTACTTTTTGAAAGAGTGAACAATCAATTCACTTTTACACATTCTACACCACTCAGGATTTTGTAGACCTAAATCATATCCCCCCTCAGCCATCTCTTTTCCAAGCTGAAGAGCCCTAACCTCTTTAGCCTTTCCTCATTTGAGAGGAGTTCCATCCCCTTTATCATTTTGATCGCTCTTCTTTGAACCTTTTCTAATTTCACTATATCTTTTTGTAGATACGGCACCAGATTGAATGCGATACTCAAGGGGAGGTCACACTATGGAGAGATACAGAAGCATTATAATCTTGGTCTTATTTTGCATCCTTATCCTAATAATTTGTAGTATCCTGTTTGCTTTCTTAGCCATCACCGCACACTAGACAGAAGATTTCAGCATATTTTTTATAATGACACCTAGATCTTTTTCTTGAGTGCTGACTCCTAAGGCAGACCCCAGCACCAGATAACTATGATTTAGATTACTCTTTCCAATATGCATCACTTTGCATTTGTTCACGTTAAATTTTGTCTGCCATTTGGATGCCCAGTCTTCTAGTTTCCTAAGGTCTTCCTGCAATTTTTCACAATACGCATGTGTTTTGACAACTTTGAATAGTTTTATGTCATGTGTAAATGTAATCACCACACTCCTCGTTGTGTTTTCCAGATCATTTATAAATATGTTAAATAGCACCAGTCCCAGTACAGATCCCTGTGGCATTCCACTATTCACACTCCTCCACTGAGCGAAATGGCCATTTAACCCTACCCTCTGTTTTCTGTCCAATAACCAATTCCTAATCCACAATAGAACATCACCTCCTATCCCATGACTTTTTAATTTTTTCAGGAGTCTCTGATGAGGAACTTTGTCAAAAGGTTTCTGAAAATCTCGCTCCACGTGTTTGTTCACACTTTCAATGAAATGAAGCAAATTGGTGATGCAAGATCTCCCTTGGCTAAACCCATGCCGACTCTGTCCCATTAAACCATGTTTGATACGTGTTCTACGAACCATTAGTCTACTCCTCCTCTCTGGAGTTGGACCACTGGTTCACTTGCAGAAAATGAACATATTGTGGTCATGAGTAACATTCCTGTTCCAACCAAAAGCTTGGTTCTTGTGTACAGGATCCTGGGTTCTATGGAGCATTAGTCTGACCCAGTGTGACACATCTTGTGTACAGGATCCTGGGTTCCATGGAGCATTAGTCTGACCCAGTGTGACACATCATGTGTTCAGGATCCTGGGTTCTATGGAGCATTAGTCTGACCCAGTGTGACACATCATGTGTTCAGGATCCTGGGTTCTATGGAGCATTAGTCTGACCCAGTGTGACACATCTTGTGTACAGGGTCCTGGGTTCTATGGAGCATTAGTCTGACCCAGTGTGACACATCATGTGTTCAGGATCCTGGGTTCTATGGAGCATTAGTCTGACCCAATGTGACACATCATGTGTTCAGGATCCTGGGTTCTATGGAGCATTAGTCTGACCCAGTGTGACACATCTTGTGTACAGGATCCTGGGTTCTATGGAGCATTAGTCTGACCCAGTGTGACACATCATGTGTTCAGGATCCTGGGTTCTATGGAGCATTAGTCTGACCCAGTGTGACACATCATGTGTTCAGGATCCTGGGTTCTATGGAGCATTAGTCTGACCCAGTGTGACACATCTTGTGTACAGGATCCTGGGTTCTATGGAGCATTAGTCTGACCCAGTGTGACACATCATGTGTTCAGGATCCTGGGTTCTATGGAGCATTAGTCTGACCCAGTGTGACACATCTTGTGTTCAGGATCCTGGGTTCTATGGAGCATTAGTCTGACCCAGTGTGACACATCTTGTGTTCAGGATCCTGGGTTCTATGGAGCATTAGTCTGACCCAGTGTGACACATCTTGTGTACAGGATCCTGGGTTCCATGGAGCATTAGTCTGACCCAGTGTGACACATCTTGTGTTCAGGATCCTGGGTTCTATGGAGCATTAGTCTGACCCAGTGTGACACATCTTGTGTTCAGGATCCTGGGTTCTATGGAGCATTAGTCTGACCCAGTGTGACACATCATGTGTTCAGGATCCTGGGTTCTATGGAGCATTAGTCTGACCCAGTGTGACACATCTTGTGTTCAGGATCCTGGGTTCTATGGAGCATTAGTCTGACCCAGTGTGACACATCATGTGTTCAGGATCCTGGGTTCTATGGAGCATTAGTCTGACCCAGTGTGACACATCTTGTGTACAGGATCCTGGGTTCCATGGAGCATTAGTCTGACCCAGTGTGACACATCTTGTGTTCAGGATCCTGGGTTCCATGGAGCATTAGTCTGACCCAGTGTGACACATCTTGTGTTCAGGATCCTGGGTTCTATGGAGCATTAGTCTGACCCAGTGTGACACATCTTGTGTACAGGATCCTGGGTTCTATGGAGCATTAGTCTGACCCAGTGTGACACATCTTGTGTTCAGGATCCTGGGTTCCATGGAGCATTAGTCAGACCCAGTGTGACACATCTTGTGTTCAGGATCCTGGGTTCTATGGAGCATTAGTCTGACCCAGTGTGACACATCTTGTGTTCAGGATCCTGGGTTCTATGGAGCATTAGTCTGACCCAGTGTGACACATCTTGTGTTCAGGATCCTGGGTTCTATGGAGCATTAGTCTGACCCAGTGTGACACATCTTGTGTTCAGGATCCTGGGTTCCATGGAGCATTAGTCTGACCCAGTGTGACACATCTTGTGTACAGGATCCTGGGTTCTATGGAGCATTAGTCTGACCCAGTGTGACACATCTTGTGTTCAGGATCCTGGGTTCCATGGAGCATTAGTCTGACCCAGTGTGACACATCTTGTGTTCAGGATCCTGGGTTCCATGGAGCATTAGTCTGACCCAGTGTGACACATCTTGTGTTCAGGATCCTGGGTTCTATGGAGCATTAGTCTGACCCAGTGTGACACATCTTGTGTTCAGGATCCTGGGTTCCATGGAGCATTAGTCTGACCCAGTGTGACACATCTTGTGTTCAGGATCCTGGGTTCCATGGAGCATTAGTCTGACCCAGTGTGACACATCTTGTGTTCAGGATCCTGGGTTCCATGGAGCATTAGTCTGACCCAGTGTGACACATCTTGTGTTCAGGATCCTGGGTTCTATGGAGCATTAGTCTGACCCAGTGTGACACATCTTGTGTTCAGGATCCTGGGTTCCATGGAGCATTAGTCTGACCCAGTGTGACACATCTTGTGTTCAGGATCCTGGGTTCCATGGAGCATTAGTCTGACCCAGTGTGACACATCTTGTGTTCAGGATCCTGGGTTCTATGGAGCATTAGTCTGAGCCAGTGTGACACATCTTGTGTTCAGGATCCTGGGTTCTATGGAGCATTAGTCTGACCCAGTGTGACACATCTTGTGTACAGGATCCTGGGTTCTATGGAGCATTAGTCTGACCCAGTGTGACACATCTTGTGTACAGGATCCTGGGTTCCATGGAGCATTAGTCTGACCCAGTGTGACACATCTTGTGTACAGGATCCTGGGTTCTATGGAGCATTAGTCTGACCCAGTGTGACACATCTTGTGTTCAGGATCCTGGGTTCCATGGAGCATTAGTCTGACCCAGTGTGACACATCTTGTGTTCAGGATCCTGGGTTCCATGGAGCATTAGTCTGATCCAGTGTGACACATCTTGTGTACAGGATCCTGGGTTCCATGGAGCATTAGTCTGACCCAGTGTGACACATCTTGTGTTCAGGATCCTGGGTTCCATGGAGCATTAGTCTGACCCAGTGTGACACATCTTGTGTTCAGGATCCTGGGTTCTATGGAGCATTAGTCTGACCCAGTGTGACACATCTTGTGTACAGGATCCTGGGTTCTATGGAGCATTAGTCTGACCCAGTGTGACACATCTTGTGTTCAGGATCCTGGGTTCCATGGAGCATTAGTCAGACCCAGTGTGACACATCTTGTGTTCAGGATCCTGGGTTCTATGGAGCATTAGTCTGACCCAGTGTGACACATCTTGTGTTCAGGATCCTGGGTTCTATGGAGCATTAGTCTGACCCAGTGTGACACATCTTGTGTTCAGGATCCTGGGTTCTATGGAGCATTAGTCTGACCCAGTGTGACACATCTTGTGTTCAGGATCCTGGGTTCCATGGAGCATTAGTCTGACCCAGTGTGACACATCTTGTGTACAGGATCCTGGGTTCTATGGAGCATTAGTCTGACCCAGTGTGACACATCTTGTGTTCAGGATCCTGGGTTCCATGGAGCATTAGTCTGACCCAGTGTGACACATCTTGTGTTCAGGATCCTGGGTTCCATGGAGCATTAGTCTGACCCAGTGTGACACATCTTGTGTTCAGGATCCTGGGTTCTATGGAGCATTAGTCTGACCCAGTGTGACACATCTTGTGTTCAGGATCCTGGGTTCCATGGAGCATTAGTCTGACCCAGTGTGACACATCTTGTGTTCAGGATCCTGGGTTCCATGGAGCATTAGTCTGACCCAGTGTGACACATCTTGTGTTCAGGATCCTGGGTTCCATGGAGCATTAGTCTGACCCAGTGTGACACATCTTGTGTTCAGGATCCTGGGTTCTATGGAGCATTAGTCTGACCCAGTGTGACACATCTTGTGTTCAGGATCCTGGGTTCCATGGAGCATTAGTCTGACCCAGTGTGACACATCTTGTGTTCAGGATCCTGGGTTCCATGGAGCATTAGTCTGACCCAGTGTGACACATCTTGTGTTCAGGATCCTGGGTTCCATGGAGCATTAGTCTGACCCAGTGTGACACATCTTGTGTTCAGGATCCTGGGTTCTATGGAGCATTAGTCTGAGCCAGTGTGACACATCTTGTGTTCAGGATCCTGGGTTCTATGGAGCATTAGTCTGACCCAGTGTGACACATCTTGTGTACAGGATCCTGGGTTCTATGGAGCATTAGTCTGACCCAGTGTGACACATCTTGTGTACAGGATCCTGGGTTCCATGGAGCATTAGTCTGACCCAGTGTGACACATCTTGTGTACAGGATCCTGGGTTCTATGGAGCATTAGTCTGACCCAGTGTGACACATCTTGTGTTCAGGATCCTGGGTTCCATGGAGCATTAGTCTGACCCAGTGTGACACATCTTGTGTTCAGGATCCTGGGTTCCATGGAGCATTAGTCTGATCCAGTGTGACACATCTTGTGTTCAGGATCCTGGGTTCTATGGAGCATTAGTCTGACCCAGTGTGACACATCTTGTGTACAGGATCCTGGGTTCTATGGAGCATTATTCTGACCTTGTGACACATCTTATGTCCTTGTGCACTAGATCCTGGGTTCCTTGGTGCATGGTCTGACCCAGTGTGACGGATCTTACGTTATTATGTACAGGATCCTGGGTTCAGGGATCATTAATCCACCTAGGGTGCTGCATTTTATATTCTTGTGTACAGGATGCTGGCAGAGGCATAGCTAGGTAGGGTGCTTCTGGGTTCCCTGGTGCATTAGTCTCACCCAGCAAGCATCTTATGTTCTTGTCTTCAGGATGCAAAAGTCAGCTACAGTCAAAGCCAAACACTAGATCCTGGGAGCCATCCAGCAACCCACCCGCCCTTAACAACAGATTCTACATGATGTCTTGGGGGGAGGGGAGGGGGCTGAAAGTTAATTTTAGGGTTGCGTGAAGCTGAAAGTTCTGCTAGGGTAGCCCAACATCTCATCTCATGTTATTCCGTGAGAGAAGTAAGTGACAGCCCTATGTAGGACTCATTTTGGTCTCCCTCTGCCATAACACTACAAGACAGAGAGCTTCATGCACTTGGACTTCCAGTTTCTTTCGTACAGCTAAGGCATGCCTGATGCCTGTCTTTTGCAGTGTCTCTCAGCCTCCACTTAGCCCCCTTCCTATGCTCATCTCCCCCCGCCCGCTCCTTCTATATAAGGACCCTGACAGCGGCGGCGGCTGCTGCTCTTCAGCTCCTCCGGGCATCATGCTGAGCTCGCCCGGCTTCCTGCTGCTCGGCTGCGCCCTCTGGCTGCTGCTCGGCTGCCCTGCCGCCAGCGCCTGGTACAAGCAGAGCACCGGTCCCAGTTATTACTCGGTGGGCAGAGCCTCGGGGCTGCTGTCCGGCATCCGCCGCTCCCCCTACATCCGCCGATCGGAGAGCGCTGAGAGCCCGAGCGATGGCGGGGGGCAGAGGCAGGGAGCCCTGCTGAAAAGCATGGTGAGTGCGGGCACGGAGGAGGAGAAGGGAAGAGCTGCGGGGTAGGGTGGTCAAGAGATAAGGGAGGTCAAGAAGGGAAGAGCTGGAGGCTGGAAGGGAACAGTTAAAGTATGTGGAGAAGGGAAGAGCTGCGGGGTGGGGTGGGAGAGAAGGGTAAGAGATAAGGGAGGTCAAGAAGGGAAGAGCTGTAGGCTGGAAGAAGGGAACAAAGGTGGAGAAGGGAAGAGCTGGGGGGGGGAGAGAAGAAGGGTAAGAGATGAAGCAGGTAAAGAAGAGAAGAGCTGGGGGCTGGAAGAAGGGAACAGTTAAAGTAGATGGAGAAGGGAAGAGCCCTGGGGTGGGGAAGATAGAAGGGTAAGAGATGAAGCAGGTAAAGAAGAGAAGAGCTGGGGGCTGGAAGAAGGGAACAGTTAAAGTAGATGGAGAAGGGAAGAGCGGTGGGGTGGGGAGGATAGAAGGGTAAGAGATGAAGCAGGTAAAGAAGAGAAGAGCTGGGGGCTGGAAGAAGGGAACAGTTAAAGTAGATGGAGAAGGGAGGAGCCCTGGGGTGGGGAAGATAGAAGGGTAAGAGATAAGGGAGGTCAAGAAGAGAAGAGCTGGAGGCTTGAAGAAGGGAACAAAGGTGGAGAAGGGAAGAGCTGGGGGGGGGGGAGAGAAGAAGGGTAAGAGATGAAGCAGGTAAAGAAGAGAAGAGCTGGAGGGAAGAAGGGTAAGAGATAAAGGAGGTCAAGAAAGGAAGAGCTGGGGGCTGGAAGAAGGGAACAGTTAAAATAGGTGGAGGAGGGAAAAGCTGGGGGGTGGAGAAGGGTAAGAGGTAAAGAAGGGAAGAGAAGGGTAAGAGATAAAGCAGGTAAAGAAAGGAAGCGCTGGGGGGAAGGGTAAGAGATAAAGGAGGTCATGAGGAATTGGGGGGGGGAGAAGGGTAAGAGATAAAGGAGGTAAAGAATGGAAGGGTAAAAAATAAAGTAGGGTAAAGAAGGGAAGAGCGGGGGGGGGGGGGGGGGAAGAAGGGGAAGAGGTAAAGAAGGGCAACATTTAAAGTAGGTGGAGAAGGAAGATGTTGAAGGGGGGAGAAAAGTGAATAGACCGGGAAGAGAGAGGCAGGGGGTCCTGACCACATTGGAGCAAGACTGTTCTATGTCTTTGTCCAATTATTGTTACTGTATAGAAGTGGATTTTTAAATATCTAAATTGTGTGGGCTGTTCCTGATCACTGAGGTTCCCACATTACAGCCGGGGGGCAGATCCTGAGCAGTGTACTGTACTAAATGCAGATCCTGACTTCTAGGGGGGGCTGATTTGGCTGCTGGCTTTATGATCCCCCCCCCACCATCACCTTTCCTGTACGAAAACCGTTACAAAGAAAGAGAGTAAGTGAGCTACAGCCAGCCCTTGTGTTTGACTCATTCAGGGTCACCCAGAGGAGTCAGTATCGGGGACCCAGGACTTCTCAGGAAACCCCCCCCCCCCATCCTGCCCTAGGGGCAGCTGTAACAGGCAGAATACCCTTAAGAGAAACCCAAACAAGCCCTGCTTTCTTCAGCTCCTCCATTCTCACTTTAGGGACTAGTCTGCAAGGTTTTTCTGCCTGAGCATTGTTCCTGGTGCTTAAATACAGCAATACAGAAAAGAACAGGTCATGTTGCTAGTATTTGGGATTCTGCCAGGTACTTATGGCCAGGATTGGCCACTGTTGGAAGCAGGATACTGGGCTAGATGGACCATTCTTCTGACCCAGTATGGCTGTTCTTATGTTTTACTAATGCCTCCTTAGTAAACAAGTACTGTACATCCAATGGGGCTCAAAAAAGAAAGAAATCGTGCCTCCTTCTTCCACCACTACTGTACCTGAAGGAAGCAGAGTATTCATAGCTGTGGTACCTGAATGTAACTGGCCTTAAGTTTGCATTGAAATAATGCCAGCTAAATGCAGCTCCTGCAAGCTTCACTCCCAGCAGCTCTTCAGACCCCTCTCTTTGAATCTGTCTCTCTTCCACTGCAGGCTGTGTGTGTGATTGACATTTCGCCCACTCTGCAGAGCTGTCAGCTGCTCCAGGATGGGACCAACATGTTCCAGTGTACAGTGCACGTCTACCTGTCGCTGGACTCTTCAGACTGTGAGCACACCTGAGCTCCATCCCCGTCTTCCCAGCGCAGGGCTCAGCAGAGCTGCTCCCTTCACAGATTATTGGAAATAAAAAAAAAACTGTCCAGACTTATTTCAGTGTCCACTTGTATTCTAGTTCTGTATTTATGCTGCTAAAACAAGGTCTTTAATTAATAAATTAGCCTTAAATTCTTTGCTTTCATTAATTATAGCTCTAAACTTGTATTCTTTCTTAAATGAGTTTTATCAGAAAAAGAGTCTGACCCTTCTAGAGCTTTGTTCATGTCGGATAGCGGCGAGCGCTGAAAAGACCTTGATACAAGGGGCAGCCAATGGCCAGTAGCTGCAGTGGAAATTCACAGTGATGGATGACTTTTTTTGTTTTTTTGTTACATTTGTACCCCACGCTTTCCCACTCATGGCAGGCTCAATGCGGCAGGGTTAAGTGACTTGCCCAGAGTCACAAGGAGCTGCCTGTGCCGGGAATCGAACTCAGTTCCTCAGGACCAAAGTCCACCACCCTAACCACTAACCACATGACCCTAACAGCTACACTATGCTACGGGGGAGTTAGTGGAGTCATATAAGGGTGTCACATGGGCACGGAGAGACCCTGGGGTGAATTGCCCTGGTGGTTTAAACCTGTTCCACTGAGCTGGAGGTTGAGTTAAGTGACTACCTCAGCAGACACAATTTGTGCAAACTGAAATTGTTTTATTGGCTTTTTTACCTCCTAGTATCGTCCATTATCCTTTCCTATAATGTTTTTGGTCTCATGCATTACACCAATTGTTTTCCTCACACTAACATTATCAGCTTTTGTCTCACTTAGAATGTAAACAACACTGAACCCTGGAAAGGGGATATTAGCGGTATACAAGAATTGATTTGATTTTCACTAACAGCTGGTCAGATTAAGCCAGCACCCTGTGTCATAAGTACATAAGTATTGCCATACTGGGACAGATTGAAGGTCCATCAAGCCCAGCATCCTGTTCCCAACAGTGGCCAATCCAGGTCACAAGTACCTGGCAAGATCCCAAAACAGTACAATTTATTTTATGCTGCTCATCCCAGAAATAAGCAGTGGATTTTCCCTATTTTAATAACGGTCTATGGACTTTTCCTTTAGGAAGCAATCCAGACCTTTTTTAAGCCCAGCTAAGCTAACTGCTTTTACTACATTCTCTGGCAATGAATTCCAGAGTTTAATTACACGTCACGTGAAGAAATATTTTCTCCGATTCATTTTAAATAGACTATTTTGTAATCAGCTAGTGTTTAATCATGAACGACTATAGCCTGCACAGAGTGGCAGGTGTGGCTTTGCAGGCCTTGATGGGTAGACTGGATGGACTGTGCAGGTCTGTATCTGTTGTCATTTCCTGTTTTACTGTGTTACAGGTACAATGCAATCATTCCCAGGTGTCTGGTTATTAAATGTTAATGCATTTGTCCTCAGAGACTTGTCTAAACCTTTTTAAAACTAATTATGTGACTGGCTTTGAACATATCCTCTGGTAATAAATGTGCTATCGGTTAGCTTCATGGAGCGTTCCTTAGTACCACTATCGGACAGGGTAAATAACCATCCCAGGAGAGCTTGTAATGTTATTTGAATATTTTTACTGCTGTAATTGCCTATTGCTCACCTTTGATTTATTCTTACTGTACACCGTCTTGAGTGAATTCCTTCAAAATTGTGGTAAATAAATCCTAATAAGTAAATAGTCTCTCTTCCATTCCCCAGCCCTGTGAGCTGAGGATTTTAACATATTGTCCACAATTCCTCACAAGTTGCTTGTGATTTAACAACTTTGAATAGTTTTGTCATCTGCAAATTTATTCACCTCACTTGTGGTTCTCTTTTCCAGTTCATTCATAAATAAAGGTTAAAAAGTACTAGTCCCATACAGATCCCTGGGGCACTCCACTATGTACCTTCCTTCTCAAAGTAAACTAACCCAACCCTGCTTCCTGTCTTCCCAATCCACAATAAGACATTGCCTCCTGGCACATTTTGAACATCCTCAACAGAGACTATCAAATGCCTTTTAACATTCTAGATACATTACATCAACCAGCTCACCCGTCTGATCAGCAGCAGAGCAGAGTAGACATTATTTGGATTTTGTTCACACCTTTTTCAGTAGCAGCTCAAGGTAAGTTACATTCAGGTACACTGGGGATTTCCCTGTGCAGCTCTGGCCCAGGACACATAACCCAGATGTTTATTTGTACTATCAAACAGGACATTTCTGACTGGAGAAGCCAAACAAATGAACCTCTGACCCTAATTCCAGCTCATAGCCGTGGTGTTGCACCCCATTCTGCTGTCTATACCCCCAAACGTCTAACTGAATAATAAGCCACCTCTGTTCAGCTCCTCACCGTTCAAAGGAGTGGCCTGGATGAATTCATGCTTCATCTCCGGTTGTTCTTTTTTGTGTGTCCTTGCAAACATCTCTTAACCCACCATGGCTGTAAGCACTCATTTAGATTGGAAACCTTCTAGAGAAAGGGAAATCCTTGAAATAGCCAAATGACCCAGTACCTACCCTTGTTTCCTGCATCACTCCTGGAGCCTGAAGCCCCTTAAAAAACAACAAAACAGTTGTATTATCTTCCAGTCCTCTGCTACAGAGACAGAAAAGGTTCCTTTAGAAAAAGGAATGCTTACAAAAAATGTGATTTTAATTGTCTAGAGAACAAAATATTTGTGCTGAGATTTCAAAGAGGGATCCCATCAAAGAGCAGAACTGGGCAAACTCCAGTTTCCAATGTCCAGTGCATTGCTTAAAGATAAGTCATGATTTAGTAGGATTTTTGACCCCTGGCTCTTAGAATTGAGACCCCATCTGAATGAGGGGGAGAGTCAGAATGGTCCCTGAGAACATATCACCTCTCCGTCCACTATTCTTTCCTCTGAAAGAATGCTTTACCCCCCCCCCCCCCCCTCCCTCTTTTTCTTCAACAGTCTGGGTACAAGTGGACGTGAGTCTGATTGCATGACAAGACTATCCTAAACCATACAAGAACAGAGCAGCTGCCAAACAAAATGGCACACAGGGTCAAGGTTTCAGTTCCCCCCTTGTCTTTTTGGGCCTGGTCAGGGGCTTGAACAGACTTAAAACAGCAGCGTGGTACCCAGAGCACTTTCCCTGCTTGACCAGGCCCCTGAGAGAGAAGGAAGTTGAAGGTGGCCTAGGTAGTAAGAAAGAAAGAAAGTAGACCGGATACAGAAGGGAAAACATTCCCCAGAGACATTTGTATATTTTATTGCTGTAAAAAAGTGTTTGGTTCTACTTGGTTTTGTGAGTTCAGTCAGAAACTAATGCTGTTGGAAAAACCTATGAATAATGTAACCTATGTGTCAGCTGCAGTAGGACAGTGGCTTCCTGCCAGAAGAAAGAATAAGCCAGGGATATAGTGGAAGTCCCACCCTCTGTATCATCTCCATCAATGATTTCCCCTACGAACGGAGAGATCCTCAGCCTTCAGCACCCAACTTAATGGCTCAGATAGCAAATGATTTTCAAAAAAGGCCAAGAAGTTGCCAAAACAAATTCAAACTTTGTGTAAATAAGTAGGTTACACCACAGACCAGTGATCTTCACTATTTTGGAAGCAGGGACCAGACTGACAAAAAGACCAACAGAAGAGCCAGGACCAGTGCTGGATAAATCAATAAAACATGGGGAGGGAAGGTCCTTCTCTAATGGTATAACCTGTCCAGTTGTTCAGGCACTCAGAGCAATGTGTGTAAATCAAATTAAGTTTGATTCTCTAGACACTTTCTCTCCCTCAGCCCATCTTGTCTCTTCCAACTCACATTTATTTATTTATTTTTATTTTATTTTTTGCATTTGTATCCCACATTCCCCCACCTATTTGCAGGCTCAATGTGGCTTACATAGATTTGTTAACATTGTCATTTCAGGCAGTGGCGTAGGAAGGGGGGGGCGGGAGGGGCAGTACGCCCTGGGTGCACGCGCTAGGGGGGTGCTGGCCCCGCTGGTTCCCTGCTGTCTCTGCCCCGGAACAGGTTACTTCCTGTTCCGGGGCAGAGAGAGCAGGGAACCAGCGGGGCTGACGCAGCTCCGAGTGACGTGCACTCGGGGCGGATTGGCCCTCCCGCAGGTAAGAATGCAGTCCAGGGGGGAGGGAGTTGCGCTCCGGGGGGTGCGCCACAGAGGGGGGGGGGGGGGTTGTGCCGTGCTGCACCCGGGGGAGGGGTGCGCAGTGGCGACCCGCCCCGGGTGCCATTAGCCCTCGCTATGGCACTGATTTCAGGATATCAGATACAGTTAGTAATGTGTATCCCCAAACACTCTCCCCTCCCCCATATACACTGTCCCCCAACCCTGTCCCAATTAAATTATTTATTATACCGCTTTTGAGAAATTATATCCAAACAGTCTACAAAACAGAACTGCAATTCAGCACATAATAAATAGAAAAATACAAACAAGACTAGATAGAACATAATAAAAGGAAGGGAATGAAGTAGAACAACAACAATAATCATCTGTTAAATCAACCAGCAGTAAAGAGAAGAAAATAAAAAAGGAATACAAAAAATAAATACAAATAACACATTACGTTACATTAAATCTTACAAGAGAAGTTTGCAGTCGAAGCTCTGAGGGAAGGGATTTCCACAAGCGAAAGCAGTTCAGCTCCAACCAGCCTCTTCCTCCAGTCACCCTGATCCCTGCAAGTTCCCTGATCTTTTCCACACTGCCTCGGGGACAGTTGTTCTGTTTTCTTCCAGCATCGTGTGGCTCTCGGTGGGTTTGGTCTGCATGAGGGTTCAAGCGTCTTCAGTCACACATGAATAGTATGGGAGTTTGTATGCTGTATAATTCAAACTGACGGAGAGCCATACAGGGAAAACAGAGTTTTCTATGCCAGTACTTTCTCTGTCACTAGTGGGAACTCACAATCTAAGCTGTTTGCTGTACTTGGGTAATGGAGGGTTAAGTGACTTGCCCAGGATCACAAGGAGCTGTAGTGGGAATTGAACTTGGCTCCCCTGGTTCTCAGGACACTGCACTGATTAGGTTGCACCTACTTTTACCTGTAGGTGGGTGATAGGGCAATTTTATATCAAAATATTTTAAGTGGGTTTATGTGTACTTTACCAACATAAAACCATTTGAATTGTTGTGGCCGGAAACAGCAGCAGGGCCAAGAGAGACAGATACTAAGAAAATGGCAGAAAGTAAAGGGAAAAGAAAGGAGGTGAGAGTGAGGGGCTGAATCATTTGCTAATATATGAAGCAGGGGCGTAGCCAGACACCCAATTTTGGGTGGGCCTGTGCCCAAGATGGGTGGGCAGAAGAACCCCACCTTGTCCCACAAATGATTTGGCCTCTCCCTCTCTCGCCTGCATGCCATATTTTCACTTTCAGCGAGCAGCAACAAATACACACTGCTCATGTTGGCCCCACAGCCTTCCCTCCGATACAACTTCCTGTTTCCGCATAGGCGGGAATACATCAGAGGGAAGGCTGTGGGGCCAGTGCGAGCAGTATGTAACAGTTGCTGCTCGCTGTAGGCAAAGATCTGCTATTTACAACGTATGCAGGAGGATCAGTTGTTGGGAGTTTTCAGGTGATGGGGCTTGGGGATCTCTGCCAGCCACATCATAGGTGTGCTGCTACTGGGTGGGCCTGAGCCCAAAGTGGGTGGGCCTGGGTCCACCCAGGTCCACCCTTGGCTACGCCACTGATATGAAGACCCCATTCTGGTGGGTGTCTGGCAATCCGGAGGGGGGGGTGTCTCCTAGTTCCTATGGGCAGAGCCCTGGCTCTCAGTTGCAGTGAGAAATACATGAGGTGAGCCGCACTCTATAACCAGCACCTCTGACTACCCCCACCCTGCAGGCAAGCTGCTGGAGTTGGAAGGTTGATTAAGACACAGGAGAAATGAAAAACAAAATGTATTTATGTGTATTTACTTACAATTCTTATAAACCAACTTCCTGAAGCACAAGAATCGCCCAAGGCGCTGTACCAAGAGAAAGAAATGCAATGAAACTTCTGCTCACTGGGACTTGGCAGGAGTGATTAGAGGAGGCAGATTTCACTGCTGACTCTTTAAAGTCTTAATTTCTTTGTTTCTCTTCCAAGTTTAAGTATGTTTTGGCTTTTGTTTGCTTTCATTACTGTCTATGATAATTTCTCACAACCTGCAGAATTCATATGAGAAACGCTGTCCTGGCTGCAGGATGGAAACACCTGGAAAATGCCAGACTCTCTCCTGCCTAACTTCTGATAACAGTAGACAGCTCTCCGTGAGAGGAATGCTGGGGGCTTAAGGTCCAAACCATACAGTAGTACAGTGAGAAGACCCATTTTCAATCAATACTTAGGCAGGAGTCAATGTTTGAATATCTTGATAAAAGAACAAAATGAAAGACTAGTGAATGTAACATAAGAACATAAGAATAACTACATTAGCTCAGACAACCTAGTCCATCTAGACCAGTATCCTGCTTCCAGTACATGACAGAATCCCAAGGTTTCCCCATATCTGTCTCAATAACAGACTATGGACTTTTCCAAAACTTTTTTTATGTTTAAACGTTTTTTATTGGTGCTGCAGTAGCGTACACAATGTCATACAGATCTTTGCATATAACATTCATCAACCTCGATGTAACTATACAACAAATTACTAACTACCATTCAACATTGTTGAATCTTGTATTTTGACATTTTCATTTTTCATTTTCTCCACCGGATGTACCTACCCCCACCCCCCCCTCCCCAGACCTGGGAAATTATTCAGTAATAGCCTGTGGAGTTTCCAAACCTTTTTTTAAACCCAGATATGCTAACCGCTGTTACCACATCCTCCAGCAAAGAGTTCCAGAGCTTCACTATTCTTTGAGTGAAAATATATTTCCTCCTATTTGCTTTAAACGTATTTCCATGCAAATTCCTTGAGTGTCCCCTAGTCTCTGTACTTTTGGAATGCGTAAAAACTCGATTCACTTTTACCCGTTCTACACCACTCAGGATTTTATAGACCTCAAATCATATCTCTCCTCATCCGTCTGTTTTCCAAGCTGAAGAGCCCTAACCTCTTTAGCCTTTCCTCATACAAGAGGAGTTCCATCCCCTTTATCATTTTAGTCGCTCTTCTTTGAACCTTTTCTGCTATATCTTTTTTGAGATATGGCGACCAGAGCTGAACGCAATACTCAAGGTGAGGTTGCTGCGACAGAGGTAAATCAACGATTTAACCCCCTCCAGAGCGGTGGGAGGTGAGGTAAGCATGGCTTGTGGCACCCTCCTGCCATGCTTACCTCACTTACCACTGGGTTGCGCCACCCCTGGGAGCCGGCTTGCCTGCCAGAACAACCAGCTCACAAGAGCTTTAAAAATTTAACAACTGGCTCTTGCGAGCCAGCTCCAGCGCGCCACTGGTTACATGACTTGCCCAGAGTCACAAGGAGCTGCAGTGGTAATCAAACCCAGTTCCCTAGGATCAAAGTCCACTGCACAAACCACTAAGCTACATGCCATCCCCGCTATCATTTTAGTCACCCTTTTCTGTACCTTTTCTAATTCCACTGTGTCTTTTTTGAGATGCGGTGACAAGAATTGAACACAATATTCAAGATGCAGTCGCACCATGGAGCGATACAAAGGCATTTTAACATCCTCATTTTTGTTTTCCATTCCTTTCCTAATTTATTTATTTATTTGTTGCATTTGTATCCCACATTTTCCCACCAATTTGCAGGCTCAATGTGGCTTACATTATACCATAATGGCGATCGCCATTTCCGGATAGAGAAATACATGTGGTATTGCATTTAGGTACGTAAGTGGTAAAGTAGAATACACAGTAGTATTGCATTGAAGTTCCTAAAAGATAAAGTGAATTATAAAATAAATTAGACAATCAATTATAGAAAGTTCATTTCCGGTATATGAAATAAAGTGGTAGTGCATATTGTTTAAATTTCATTAGTGGCTCGTAGGTTATCAGTCTAGTGTGCAGTTTTCAGTTTTGTCTAGTTCATGTAGAGTCTAGTTGTCTAGTATTTAAGATGGATCATTATGGTATGCCTTTTTGAACAGGTTGGCTTTCAGTAGTTTTCGGAAGATTGCTAGGTCATGCATTGTTTTTATGTCCATAGGTAGTGCGTTCCACAGTTGCGTGCTTATATAGGAGAAGCTGGATGCATATGTGGATTTATATTTCAGTCCTTTGCAGCTGGGGTAGTGGAGATTCAAGAATGTGCGTGATGATATTTTTGTGTTCCTAGTTGGCAAGTCTGTGAGGTCTGACATATAGACCGGGGCTTCACCGTAAATGATTTTGTGGATCAGGGTGCAAACTTTGAACGCAATTTGTTCTTTTAGTGGGAGCCAGTGTAGTTTTTCTCTCAGGGGTTTGGCGCTTTCGTATTTCATTTTTCCAAACATGAGTCTAGCTGCTGTGTTTTGAGCAGTTTGGTGTTTCTTAATGATTTGTTCTTTGCATCCGGCATAGATGGCATTGCAGTAGTCTAGGTGTCTTAGTACTATTGATTGTACCAGGCTGCGGAATATTTCCCTAGGGAAGAAAGGTTTTATTCTTTTGAGTTTCCACATTGAGTGGAACATTTTCTTTGCTGTATTTTTCTTTTTATTTATTTATTCATTCATTTAAAACTTTAGGTTTACAAAGATAAATATCTTTGAGGAAATATTACAGAGCACATGATACACTTTTATTCAATAGGTAATATTTTAAACATATAAATCAGCTTAACTCCTGGCTCTAATTAGTCCACAAATTTGATTCCAAGATGTCCTAAGTATTATCCAAGAGGAGTTGGTAATAAATCAAACATAGTAAAACAAAAATTTATGGCTTCTCTGATATCATAGACCCATTAACTATAAGGATTGTCCAGATTGCCTCCTGGCCTTTATAAGGTCAGAAAGTTGATCAACCTCATAAAAGATATATTTCTTATCCTTGCATAATACCAAACATTTGCATGGAAACTGCAATTGAAATCTGGCTTGCAATGAAGTCACATCTTGTCTTAATTCCAAGAACTTCTTTCTACGCATTTGTGTCCACTTGGATACATCAGGAAAAATAAGAATTCTCCCTCCTGAGAAATCTATTTTAGTTCTCTGAAAATAAAGTTTCAGTAAAGCTTCCTTATCTTGGAGGAAGACAAACTTCACAATTAATGTAGATCTATTTTTTTCCTCTTCAATGGATTGTTCTAGAAAGATAGTTAAGTCCAAGCCCTCTGCTTGATCTTTTGATTAGTCTTGGGTTCCTTGTTCACGTTCTTGTAACGATTCCTGTTTTACTGGCAGATAGTAGATTTTATGAACAGGAGGGTACATTTGTTCAGAGTATTTAAACTCCTCTCTCAAGAATTTAAAGAACAACTCTTTCGGTGATATTAGGTCATTCAAAGGAAAGTTTAGAATTACTAGATTTTGATTTTGCAGAGAATTTTCTAAATTTTCAATTTTTCTCATAGTCATCAATTTTTCTCCAACTACTTGGGTTTGGACTTCACTTAATTTTCTCAACTCTCCATCCATTTTCACTTGTTTAGCAGAAATAGTTTCTAGTTCAGTTTTCATAGATTTTACTTGTGCTGCATTATTCAGGGATACAGAAATAAAAGATAAACAGACCTTATGGAGGCTTTCCAGCACAGTCCAAATAGTCTCCAGCGAGATTTCAGCCGGTCTTATCAGGGGCTGTGTCCCCGCCAACAATAAGGTTGTTTCAGCTTGTAACGCAGTAAGATCTTGCGTTGGGTCCGCCTCTGTTGCCAGAGAACGCTGGGCTTTCTCCATTTTCTCCCGCGTTTCAATTAACTTTTCCGGAGTCTGCCTCTCCTTCGGAGACTTAGGGTTGACCTTCTCTGGCACTAATACTCCGGTCGGCTGGGGGAACGGAGGAGTCAAAGGGCCAGCTGGGCTGAGTGAGAAATCAATCTCCAGGCCGGAGCTCTCCCCAGCACCAGCAGCGGAAGCGTCCATCGGAGTGGAAGCCAAGAACGCCGAGATGGATGTTTGGCGAAGAGAAGGTGTTTCCACCTTGGGAGTAAGAGGTCCCCTCGATTTCCCCTTTCTCTTCGGCATTCCACAAATGTAGAGGGTAAGATTTATCAGAAACAAGTTTAAACATGAAAAAGTTTTAAACTCTGTTTGGGGAGCTGTGATCTCAGCGTCCTATCCGTCGGCCATCTTGAATCCTCTGATCCCCTTTGCTGTATTTTGCAATGGCTTTCAAGTGTGAGATTTCAGTCAATTGTAACTCCGAGGATTTTCAAACTAACTAACTAACTAACTAACTAACTAACTAACTAACTAACTAACTAACATTCTATTTGCTTTCTTAGCCGCAGCAGCACACTGAGCAGGTTTCAACGTATCATCAACAACGACACCTAGATCCCTTTCTTAGTCTGTGACTCCTAACGTGGAACCTTGCATGACGTAGCTATAATTCGGGCTCCTCTTTCCCACATGCATCACTTTGCACTTGCTCATATTAAATGTCATCTGCCATTTGGATGCCCAGTAATTCTTCACAATCCTCTTGCGATTTAACAACTTTAAATAACTTTTGTGTCGTTAGTTACTCCTATTTCTAGGTCATTTATAAATATGATAAAAAGCAGTGGTCCCATCACAGACCCCTGGGGAACCCCTTCTCCATCGAGAATATTGACCATTTAATCCTACTCCCTGTTTTCTATCTTTTAACCAGTTTTTAACACACAATAGGACACTACCTCCTATCCCATGACTCTCCAATTTCCTCTGGAGTCTTTCATGAGGTACTTTTTCAAATGCCTTTTGAAAATCTAGATACACAATATCAACCAAGGAAATATTAAAGGTGTCCTGGAAGGCCTCCCTGTAGTTTTGTTGACTTGTTCGGCTTTCTCTGCCTCAGATGCTAAGATCTGAGCCCACTTCTTTTCCTTGGCCACATTAATTGCAGTTCCCTGATGTCCTCCGAATCCAGCAGAATTGGCTCTCGTCTTCCATTTGTCCTCCACCTGCTTCTGTCAGCTTGTTCCCAGTGCTGGATTTAGGTTAGAGTGCAACAAGGGATCTCACCACCTTGGGATCACCATCCACATCGAACCTCCAAAAGTGACATAGCACCATAGAGAAAACTGTCCCCCACTCCCTGTCCTGGGGGGGAGGGGAAGGGAGTGAAAAACCCTCCTTTTATCTGATGAGAAAATGAGAAATGCTCCACCTTTGCAGGAACCCGAGGAGGCATGTGACAGTGTCTGGTTCAACTCTGACTCCATTTGGTGAACTGGGGAGTTCCAGTGAGAGAGTTAAAAAGGAAACACAAGAGTGGCAGCCAGAAAAGGGAAATCCATCCCCCTGTCCCTTGCCAGTCCTTGATGGATTTCTGCTCCACTTTCCTCTGCCCTGCAGTGAGCTGAGCTTCTCTGTACTTACAGTTTGGTCCCGCTTGTTCCTACAGACAGACCTGGCCCGTTCATTGCCCGCTGTTCACGTGCTAGGCCCTTCCTTCCCTTTTCTGTCTTGTTCCCTTCTACACAGGTTTACAGTACAAAGCAATGGAGGATAAACTTGTCCGAGGTCACCAGAGGGAGCAGGTAGGATTTGAACTAACTACTAAACTATTTTTCCTCCACTCGGTTTTCAACCTAGTCCTGGGGTTGAATTCAATGGGGATATCCTGAAAACCCCAACTGGGTGTGCCCCAAGGACTGGGTTGAAAACCTCTGAAATGAGGAAATATCTAATCTACTTTAGATCAGCTTGTGTCTGAAAAAGTGAAAAATCAAGTCTAAGAGCTTATAATAAACACCTACAAAAAGTGTCTGGCTTTTTATTCGCTGCAGAAAACAGACACAGCTTGCTTTATTCAGGCCCTTCATGAAGTCGTCTTGCATTTTACTGTCCCACACACTTATTTGGTTCATCACAGATACTCTGGCACAGGAATCCCTTTTTAAAAGACCAGCTGCCACGACTACCAGGAAATGAGTTTTTGCCTCTGTTGCTCCTCATAGTATCTGGAACAACTTGCTTTTAATTATTTGTACTTCAGGAAACAGTTAAGACATTCATTCTCTTTGTCGCTGTAGGGCAGGAAGCAGTGAATGCAAACAGATCTCATACATATTCATTGTGGAAATCCTGAAAACCAGGATGGGTTGTGGACTAGATTTGAGGACCCCCTAGAGTCTAGGGGTTGGTCATTGCTTTCTGTTTCTTTTATTCTTGTGGTTTTTAGGGTTATGCATCCAAGAAGAGCAGTATATCGTTTAATAAACCATATACCAAGGGTTTTATCATTTACTTTGTTGGTTATTGTTTGTTTTGGGCTTTCACTAGTTTTACTGTTGTTACATATTGCAATGTTACCTGGTAAATCACCTACTCAAAGTATAAATTTCTTATAGAGGATAAAAGAGACTATGACAATAATCAAAAATACACTCTCTCAATGATAAGTCTATTGTACTTTTTAAATATCACAATTTACCACTGGGATCCCGTGATGTGTTACGACAGGAATGCTACATAACGCTAACATATTGGTTATATCTTGACACAGCTATATTGCGAGACTGTCCACAGTCGGTGTGATTAAGAAATGGAGGCAGCGTTCTACATGTTTGAAAGCTAAGTTTTGCTTTTTTTTTACAATTGAGTCACATTTTTTGAAATCCATGAAAGTTTGAATACTACTGGAGTTTTAACAAGTATTTCTCAAGGGGTTTTTTTATGCCTGTGAAGTCCAACCATTAAAACTTTCTGACAAACAGAAGCGGAAGGAGGGTTCTGAGGTGTTTTTCCCTCAAGGTTCAAAATTGTACTCCAGTGGCAAATTGATATAAAAAAAAAGTACAATAGGCTTATCATTGAGACCTTGTAAATCACCTACTGCCTTCAGACAAGTTAGTGTGTACTAAATAGGCTTAAATAAAAATATTAACTGTACTAAAGTCTGCTTTAATCATTTGGAAAGGCAGTCATCCCACTCCAGCCTGTACTGTCTTACACCTCGCTGTATCACGGCTTTTCCCCAGACCTCCCCTACCATATGAGTAAATAGGTCATTATTGCTCAAAGCAGCCCCCTCCCCCCCCCTACTCTTGTCAGGGAGGGAGCAGCTTCTGGTCACTAAAATAAAAATGAACAACATTTGCCTAGGCCTCACTCGGGAACAGATTTAAGATTGGAGCTTGGAGAGTCAAGGGAACGCCCTAGACAATGGAAAGCAGGGGTGGTGGTATTGGGTCAGAAGTGGTAAAAACGTTTCCTTTCTGGCCTGGGCTGGGTACCTGGTGCTTTCAATATTTGGCCGTCTAGGACTACCTTGGGGACTGATGCCCCTGAGCCATCCTCTAATAATTGCACAGCCTTTTATATGCCAGTGAGGTACCACTGCTGCTGGGACAAGACTCGCATGCTTTTCCAACCCTCCCCTTGCCCACTACAACTGATGGGAGGAGAGGTATCTGCATGCAGCTGCCTGTCACACTGCTACCACCCTTCTCCACCGTCCCCTACTACTAAACCAGCAGGATTGGTCAGATGGTGACCCTGCTGCTCTGATTCCAACCCAGTCTGCCATTTCAAAAGCCTCCCTCCTCTCACTGGCTTAAGAATACCGACTCGCTCCCACATGGCCTTGGGACTGCTGCTAATGAGTGCGGCCTGTCTATCATCTGCCATTACATTCATTACCTGCTCTTAGGGCCTGTTCCCGTCCGTCAGTGCTGTGAGAATCATATCCTGGCTCGCTCATTACTATGGACAGTGGCTCTGAGTGACAGTTAATCAGACCCATTAATGATAATCTTTTCAGACAAATGAAAAACATTTTCAAGAAATTCTCTGTTCTCTGTGCAGCCTCCCTCAGCCTAGGGCAGTGATTTACATGTAAACACATCTCTCTCTGCTTTAGGAATATATCTCACACTAATGATTAGCCAGAGCTGTGCTTCTGAGGGGGCGACTGACACCACAGTACAACTAGTAAATAGAAGTTGGGGATTAATGGGAAATCAATTAAAATGTATCACTAGAGTTCCAGCTGAGGCTGCTACTATCAGATCTGGCAATCAGAAGCTGGACTTGTATACCAGAACCCTCTCTCTGCTCGGTGGGGATTTAACCCTCTGGTTGCCCCTAAAAGAATAGGACTGTCCTCACCCAGCCAAGGGAAGGTCAGTCATCCCATCCCACCCCCTGCCTGCATCCCCCCCCCAAAAAAACTCAGACATGATCCTATCACCATGTCAAGATTGGACCATAGGCAGAACTCATTTACAATTAAAATTGTCATACAGGATCTTAGGTTTTATATTAGATCAAACAATTTATTTTGAATTACAAGTTAATGATTGAATTTTAAAAATATATTTAACACTAAGACGATTATGACAGGTCCAAAATCATTTTGAAGTTGATCAGTTCAGGACTGTGTTACAAACACTCGTCTTAACGCAATTAGATTATTACAACATTCTGTATGTGGGCTGTAGATTGTATACATGAAAAGTTACACACTTTCAAAATACAACAAGACTGGGGCACCACTAGAAATTCTGATAGTGTAACTTTAAAAATAAGGGGTTCCTCTGACTGCCAGTAGGAGCAAGAGCCATTTTCAAATGATGTATTTTAGTTTTTAAGACAATGCACAGAGAGGCCCCTCATAAGTACTGCCATACTAGGACAGACCAAAGGTCCATCGAGCCCAGCATCCTGTTTCCAACAGTGGCCAATCCAGGTCACAAATACCTGGCAAGATCCCAAAAAAATAAAAACATTTTATGCTGCTTATCCCAGAAATAGTGGATTTTCCCCAAGTCTATTTAATAATGGTCTATGGACTTTTCCTTTATGAAGCCGTCCAAACCTTTTTAAAACTCCGCTAAGCTAACTGCCTTTACCACATTCTCCGGCAACGAATTTCAGAGTTTAATTACACATTGAGTGAAGAAATATTTTGTCCGACTCATTTTAAATTTACTACTTTGTAGCTTCACCGCATGCACCCTAGTCCTGGTATTTTTGGAAAGCATAAACAGACGCTTCACGTCTACCCGTTCCACTCCACTCACTATTTTATAGACCTCTATCATATCTCCCCGAGCCATCTTTTCTCCAAGATGAACAGCCCTAGCTGCTTTAGCATTTCCTCATAGGGAAGTCGTCCCATACCCTTTATCATTTTCGTCGCCCTTCTCTGCACCTTTTCTAATTCCACTACATCTTTTTGAGATGCAGCAACCAGAATTGAACACAATATTCGAGGTGCGGTCACACCATGGAGCAATACAAAGGCATTATAACGTCCTCATTTTTGTTTTCCATTCCTTTCCAAATAATACCTAACATTCTATTTGCTTTCTTAGCCACAGCAGCACACTGAGCAGAAGGTTTCAATGTATCATCAACGACGACACCTAGATCCCTTTCTTTGTCCGTGACTCCTAACGTGGAACCTTGCATGATGTAGCTATAATTCGGGTTCCTCTTTCCCACACGCATCACTTTGCACTTACTCACATTAAATGTCATCTGCCATTTAATTTCCAACATTTTTATTGATGACACATAAAAATAAAATACATCCAGTATCTGGCATACACAGAAATGCCAACATCATAACAGTCAAAGTAGAAAGGAAACGTGAAAGTCCATCATCAACCTTTTTGACAATTTTCTCCCTTCCCCCCTAGCCCAACCTTCCTCTCCCCCCACTTTATTATTTATTGAAATAGTCTCTTAAGCATTAAACATTAAATCTCCCCCCTCCGCCCCCAATCTCCATGCTGAACCCAACTGTAAAATGCTTTAAAGAGCCATCTTTAACTCAAGATCCACGCGGTCCACGGCATTCTACACCATGCCCAACTGATTAAGAATCAAGCTACGTGCCTGAGGGGCCAGTTTATTGATGTATTTTCCCAAAACTAAATAGAACTTGCGTTGTATTTTGGGTTTTAAGTATGCATCTCGTAACTCCAATAAAAGTAATGCATGTAGTCTATTGCGCCATTGCCAGTATGAGGAAGCCTCTGGCTTTATCCAATTTAACATTATACACTTTTTCTCCACCAAAAATGCTTTATATAAGAATAATTAGACGCCCAGTCTCCCAGTCTCGTGTCAGGATTGTGGCCGTGACTCCTCTTTTGACTCACCTTATTTCTGCTGGTCAGCTCATGGGCTGGCTTCTATCTGCATTGTTGTGTTTGTCCTGTGTGTTCCAAGCCTCACTTTGGTGTTCAGAGTGTAGGGTTTCTACTTCTTGTGTGTTCCTAGCCTCACTGGGTTCTGTGTATTTCCTGTCTCTGTCCTGTTTATAAGGAAGTGGTTGACTTTCATTCAGGGCCTTTGCAATGCCAAGGTCCCCAGGTTAGTCTGTGTGCTTGTGAGCACTTCTGCCTATATCCTTGTTGCTTTGTTCATAGCCTGTGTGCCCATGGGCACTTCTGTTTCTGTTCTTCTCTGTTTGTTTGCTTTGTGTCCAGCCTAGTCTGTCTTGCTTGTTCTAGTCCCTTCTACCTTAGCTTCAGCCTTAGTTCTGTTGTTTGTTTCTGTGGGTCAGCTTTGCATCCTGCTTGTCTCTGCCCTGTTTGTCTTTAGCTCCAGTTAGCTTCTGTTCCCTTCCTGCTTGTCTCTGCCTTGCAAGCCTTCAGCTTTGGTTCTGTCCCTGCTTGTCTGTCTTTACCCTGGTAGTCTTTAGCTCCAGTCCCCTTCCTAGTTGTCTCTGCCCTGTTTGCTGCCAAGCTTGTTGGTAAATCCTGAATCTTGCTTGAGTTCCTGAATCCAGTTCCAGTCCAGTCAAACTTGTTCTTGAATCCAGTCAAGCCCAGCTTGTTCCAGAATCCAGTTCCGGTCCAGCCAAGCCAAGTCCGTTCCAGTGTCCTGTTGTTCCAGTCTGTCTGTTCCAGCCCTGCCTGTCTACAGCTCCAGTCTTGTTAGTCCAGTCTTGGTTGGGGGATTTTGCCTCCTGCTGCCACTCGTCGACAGTGGGCCAAGGGCTCATGTTGTTCCAGAATCCATGGCTGTTTGTTCAAAGCCTGGGAGCGTGACAGTAAGGTCCTCTTGTAATTTTTCACAATCCTCCCATGATTTAATAACTTTAAATAACTTTGTTTCATCAGCAAAATTTAATTACCTCACTAGTTACTCCCATTTCTAGGTCATTTATAAATGTTAAAAAGCAGTGGTCCCAGCACAGACCCCTGGGGAACCCCTTCTCCATTGAGAATACTGACCATTTAACCCTAATCTCTGTTTTCTATCTTTTACCCAGTTTTTAATCCACAATAGAACACTACCTCCTATCCCATGACTCTCCAATTTCCTCTGGAGTCTTTCATGTGGTATTTTGTCAAATAGAACAAATAGGGTAATACAGCATACAACCAAAGTACACAAAACAAAAAAAGCAACACTGGGCCTTCAAGACTAGGACAACAGGAGTACTTTATTAACAGGTGACCCGACACGGGCTGTGTTTCGGCGTCAAATGACGCCTGCTTCAGGGGTCAAGATTAGGTTCTGCAGTATTTAAATCATTTAGATCAAATGCCTTAACACATTGATGTGTTATCGTTGAAAATGATCGCAGCTACGCGAAAAAGGGGCTCTTGTAAAAGCCTTCTCCTGTGCAAAGATAGCCGGCCCGTGTCGGGTCACTTATCAATAAAGTGTACTCCTGTTGTCCTAGTCTTGAAGGTCCAGTGTTGCTTTTTTTGTTTTGTGTACTTTGTCAAACGCCTTCTGAAAATCCAGATACACAATATCAACCGGCTCACCTTTATCCAGATGTTTGTTCACCCCTCAAAGAAATGTAACAGATTGGTAAGGCAAGATTTCCCTTCACTAAATCCATGTTGACTGTCTCATTAATCCATGCTTTTGAATATGTTCTGTAATGTTTTTTTTTATAATACTCTCTACCGTTTTGCCTGGCACCGACGTCAGACTCACCTGTCTATAATTTCCCGGATCTCCCCTGAAACCTTTTTTTAAAAATCAACGATATATTGGCCACCCTCCAATTTTCCAGTACCACGCTTGATTTTAAGGATACATTACTAACAATGTGTCACCTTTTAATATTTCTTCCTATATGCAATATTCTGAAACGTTGGAATCAATGGATACTACACTTTCTGATATGAAAGGAGTGAGATATAATAAAGATGTTTGTATTATTTTTGATCTGAGTTAAGAACAAGCACTAATTATATGCTATTTCGGAAGAAATAAAAAATGTTATTTCAGAAATATAAGTATATTTGACACTGTGTAATTCCTGGTAATGTCTAGTTTCTTTTTTTTTTGTAACTGCACATTGACCCGTCAAAGGTTGTTTGCAGAATATAAGGAAGATATTGTATTATATGATATATGAAATGGCCTGATGTAATGATGGGGCCACTCCCGGGCACCAAGGACCATGGATGGACGTCTGGAGGTGCGGTGACTGTTTACTGGCTGTTGAGAGATCTAGCCCTGACTTCTCACTACGCTCCCAACAGACCCCAGTTATTGTAACTCTCACTGTGTCTTCACAAACTCCTCTCTCACTGCTCTCCAGCTCCACGTCTCATTCAGACTGCTTGTTAAGCACATCCACTCTGCGAGAAAAATGAATCAGTGATTCTCTGTCTCTCTCTTAATGTCCCCAAGCTAACGATACCTTACAGTGTCATTAAAAACAATGTATACACACCAATGCAGATTTGATGGGTAATAAGTCAAGGAAATATTGCCATTCTTGAGTCATAAATAGTTGGCAACATTTTAAACACATTTGAAAAGGGTCTAATTCCATTCTATCCCTCCTTATACACGAATCCCACTCCTCAAGTCTAATTTTATTTTCTCAGCTATAGGATCTCATTCCACCCCCCCTCCCAGTGCTTAAACCCCAACAATCTCAGACACCCCTCCTCAGTCCTTTCTACTTCCCCAAACACTTGGGCATATCCCATTCCAAATCCCATTCAGGGTTTCTGATCCTGATCTTACTCTTCTGCTCCGCTTCACTTCCCACTTCCATCTTCAGTCCCATACATTCATCTAATCCTCAACCATTCTCCAGTTCCCAATCCCCAAACCAAATCTTACCCCTCTACCTGGTTCTTAATCCCATCCTCAGCATTCCTGGCTCTGCTTGGCATTCATGCCTTAACTCTCATTCTCTGGGATCCCCTCTTCATGCCTCCCACAGTTCCTATATGCTCCCATCTTGCTGATCCCTTGATCTCGGCTAGTGTTCATGCTGAACTGGGACTATCATACTCAGTGGTTTTTTTTCTAGCGAAAAAGGTGCCGGTACTCAAATGCCAGGCCACCCTTCAGGGGTGGGGTGATCACCAAAGGACTCACCCCACAATAGCCAGGCCCCCTACAACCAGTCACAGAATCTATGACAAGGCAGAATCGGTGTGTTGAGCCTGAGCCCTTCCATTAAATCTTGGGGATCATGGGTCAATTTTAGCACACAATGGAAAAGGTGCTGGTACTCAGTCCCCACAAGTACCCCCTCAAAAATAGCCCCAATCATACTGTTTGTATACTATCAACTCTAAAACAAATCTTTCATTGTACAAACAAAATCTACTTCAAACCAAAAAGATAAAACTAAATCTTTTTCCTTCTCCCTAACAAGAACTCAATCTGCAGCATCACATCTGAGACCTGCCAGGACATTGTTACAGCTACACTCCATAATCAATATTCAATTTTCTAAGAAACAGACCTAATGCTCAAATCATTATGTGAAACTTATGGGGGAGGAAAGAAAAAAACTGACAAACCAATACCAGCAGAGCAAGTCAGTGACAGACAGCAAGAGACATATGAAACTGTTTAGCACTGTGTCTCTGTGCCTTCTTTTCTAGGTCTCTCTCTCCCCCCTCCCCCCCCCCCCCCCCCCCCCCCCCGATTAAGGAAACTTTACAGGTGGGTGGGAGCAGCAGAAAGCCTGAGAGTAACCACAATGCAGCCACTGTGTGTCTCTCTCTCCTAAACTGAAGGTAAACTGGATGATCTTATGCAGAGAGTCCTGCCAACTGTGCAGGTGTGTCACACAGTTGCCCAGAGCCTTGGGTAATGTACTGAATTACAGCAGAGAAAGACAAATATGGCCATTGAGTCTTCTCAGGAAGGTTGTTGGCGTGGTACCTGCCATGGGGTACAGGTTACTTTCCCCATGGTTGCAGTGTTGGGGTTGTACCTGTCATGGGGTACAGGCTACTTTCCCCGTGGTTGCAGTGTCGGGGTTGTACTTGCCATGGGGTACAGGCTACTTTCCCCGTGGTTGCGGTGTTGGGGTTGTACCTGTCGTGGGATACAGGCTACTTTTCCCGTGGTTGCGGTGTCGGGGTTGTACATGCCGTGCGGTACAGGTTACTTTCCCCGTGGTTGCAGTGTCGGGGTTGTACTTGCCATGGGGTACAGGTTACTTTTCCCGTAGTTGCAGTGACGGGGTTGTTCCTGCCATGGGGTACAGGCTACTTTTCCCATGGTTGCGGTGTCGGCGTTGTTCCTGCCGTGGGGTACAGGCTACTTTCCCCGTGGTTGCGTTGTTGGGGTTGTACCTGTCGTGGGGTACAGGCTACTTTCCCCGTGGTTGCGGTGTCGGCGTTGTACCTGCCGTGGGGTACAGGCTACTTTTCCCGTGGTTGCGGTGTCGGCGTTGTTCCTGCCGTGGGGTACAGGCTACTTTCCCCGTGGTTGCGGTGTCGGGGTTGTACCTGCCGTGGGGTACAGGCTACTTTCCCCGTGGTTGCGGTGTTGGGGTTGTACCTGTCGTGGGGTACAGGCTACTTTCCCCGTGGTTGCGGTGTCGGGGTTGTACCTGCTGTGGAGTACAGGCTACTTTCCCCGTGGTTGCGGTGTTGGGGTTGTACCTGTCGTGGGGTACAGGCTACTTTCCCCGTGGTTGCGGTGTCGGGGTTGTACCTGCCATGCGGTGAAGGCTACTTTCTCCATGCTTGAAGTGAGGGAAGTTAAACTTGCTGTGCAGTGCAAGTTACTTTCCCTATGTTTGAGTTGCTGGGGTTGTACATGCTGCTACTCTTTCTGTGAAAATCTGTTTCCTGATGTTGCTTTTGACTCTACCTCCCTGTAACTTCTTTCATATCCTCTAGTTCTGAAGCTAGTTTACTTGGTAATTCCTTTCAAGTCATTAAAGGTCTGTATCATATCCCGTCCTTCCTCTCCTCTAAAGCATACATACAATCTCTCTTCATAGATGATGGGAGCTTTAAGGAAGAAATGCGCAACGTTCCTCATGACGCAGCTGTGAGTCAGGAATAACGAGCTCAGTGGGTCAGTAGATTTGAGGGTCTCCAGCTCTTGCCTGCATCTGATAGGAAATTGGGAGCAGGAGAACTTAAAGGGTCCTTTGCATTCACAGCCAGTTCTTTTAACTATGTATTTGTTGGTCTTCTTGCTGTTTTGGCCAGTTCTTAGAGGAAAAAAATGATTCTGCTACAAAATATTCCATTGTTCCTCCTACTCTGCTCACACCAGAAAATGCTACAGTCCGTGCCTGCTGCCTATTTACTCACCAAACTACCTTGGCATCTCGGCCAGGTTTTGTGCTCAGCTGCTGTTTACCTTTCAGTCTCTATGTCTCCTTCTCCCTTCTGCACAAAAACCCGATTCTATAGTCCTAGAGGAGGAGGAAGCCCCAATTCTATACTGCCACAGACAGGGAGGAATAGAGGTCACATTGCAATCACCATATTGCCTATACTAATATAACCTGAGCTTATGCCATTTTAGGAGCAGGAGTGGAGGAGTGGTCTAGTGGTTAGAGCACCAGTCTTGTAATCCACAGGTGGCCTGTTCAAATCCCACTGCTGCTGTGCGTTGTGATCTTGGGCAAGTCACTTAACCCTCCATTGCCTCAAGTACAAACTTAGATTGTGAGCCCTCCTGGGACAGAGAAATATCCAGAGTACCTGAATGTAACTCACCTTGAGCTACTACTGAAAAAGGTGTGAGCAAAATCTAAATAAATAAAGATTCTAGAATTCTAAAGAATAACAAGATTCCATTCAGAATTTCAAAGTGTAGCAACATTCCATGTAGAACCCCAAAGAATAGCAAGATTCTGGAATCCTAAAGAGTGACTAGATTCCATGCAGAATCTCAGAGTAGCAACTGGACTGGAGGAGTGGCCTAGTGGTTAGAGCACCAGTCTTGTAATCCACAGGTGGCCTGTTCAAATCCCACTGCTGCTCCTTGTGATCTTGGGCAAGTCACTTAACCCTCCATTGCCTCAGGTACAAACTTAGATTGTGAGAAATATCCAGAGTACCTGAATGTAACTCACCTTGAGCTACTACTGAAAAAGGTCTGAGCAAAATCTAAATAAATAAATAAATAAATAAAGATTCTAGAATTCCAAAGAATAACAAGATTCCATGCAGAAATTCAAAGTGTAGCAACATTCCATGTACAACCCCAAAGAGTAACAAGACTCCTTGGGGTGGAGGAGTGGCCTAGTGGTTAAAGCACCAGTCTTGCAATCCAAAGGTGGCTGGTTCAAATCCCACTGCTGCTCCTTGTGATCTTCTCTTAACCCTCCATTGCCTCAGGTACAAACTTAGATTGTGAGCCCTCCTGGGACAGAGAAATATCCAGAGTACCTGAATGTAACTCACCTTGAGCTACCACTGAAAAAGGTGTCAGCAAAATCTAAATAAATAAATAGTATATTTAAAATCAGGTTTTTAACATTTTTGCTGATTTTCTTTTATATTAATTTCACTATGGAATCTTAAGAATATGAGAATTGCCATTCTGGGTCAGAGCAAGGGTTCATCCTGCTTAGTCCTGAAACACAAAAAGATTTCCACACTACTGACTCCAGGAATAAGCAGCAGCTTTTCCCAGGGCTATAAAATGGTTTATGGACTTTTCCTCCAGAAATTAGTCCAAATCTTTTTTAAACCAGATACATTAACTTCTTTTACCACTTTTAACACATCCTCTGGTGTCACAGTTGTGGCCTGCCCTTATGTTCTGACCTACTGTTTCTCTGTGACCTCTCCAGTCTGTCTTTTTTCCTATTGTTGTTCTTCCTGTTAGCCAAGCCTCGCTTTGGTCTCCCTGCCTCCGCTTCTTTTCCTACTTGTGACATCATCAGCCTACTCCTCAGAAGCTTAGCCGAGATTGGGTGGCAGAGTCAGTGGTGGGAGGGGGGGCTGGTTGGGAGGCGGGGATAGTGCTGGGCAGACTTATACGGTGTAAGGTATACACAAAAAGTAGCACATAAGAGTTTATCTTGTTGGGCAGACTGGATGGACCGTGCAGGTCTTTTTCTGCCGTCATCTACTATGTTACTATGTTACTATGGAGGAGGAGTGGCCTAGTGGTTAGGGTGGTGGACTTTGGTCCTGGGGAACTGAGTTCAATTCCCAGCACAGGCAGCTCCTTGTGACTCTGGGCAAGTCACTTAACCCTCCATTGCCTGCCGCATTGAGCCTGCCATGAGTGGGAAAGCGCAGGGTACAAATGTAACAAAAATAAAATAATAATAATAAGGACCCAGGGAGCTTTCCTACGTTGCCATTGCAAGGGGTCTCTTAATTTGCCTCTGTATAGGTCATATCCCTGCTTGGCTTTGTTCCTGAGTCTTGCTCCTGAAGGTCTGTTCTGTGTTTCCCTGAGTCTTGTGTTTCAATGCTTTGCTTTGTTTCTGTGTGTTTGCTTTTGTACCTTGATCCTGAAAGCCTGGCTCTAGAGCCACACCCTGCCCTTGGTGTCTGTATCTGTTTGACTTCCCTTGGCTTCTGCTTTTAGTCTAGCCCTGCTTTTGACTCTTGCTATAGTTAAGCTCCATGTTTAAGCCAATCTCTGTGTTTAGCCAAGCTCTGTTCCTGTTTTCCCTATTCTGTTTCCTGTGTGTGTAGTTCTTGTCTGTTAATTCTGAGCGTCTATAGAAGCCAGCATTGTCTCTAATTATCTCACTGCTATGCAGGTATGTCTGCTGCCGCTCAATCTGCCTGGCCTTTCCCTTCCAACTGTGGATGCCGGTAAGCACATTGCTTCGTTGTTTGTTTGTCTTCCCTTAGTCTGCTTAATCCTTTGCCTGCTATGTTTCCTTGCTGGCTCTTGAGCTCTGTTTCTGCTGTTCCTGTTGTGTGTTTGAGCCAGGTTCTGTCCCTGCTCTCTGTCAAGCCACGTTCCTTTCAGAATCCAGTTCCAGCCAAGCCCGTTCCAGAATCTGGTTCCAGCCAAGCCCGTTCCAGAATCTGGTTCCAGCCAAGCCCATTCCAGAATCCGGGTCCAGCCAAGCCTGTTTGAGAATCCTGAATCCTGTTCCAGCCAAGCCTGTTTGAGAATCCTGAATCCTGTTCCTGCCTTGTGTACTGTCTTGCTTCTGTTATTCTGTTGCTTAGCTCCTGCCCTGTCTAGTTGTGCTTTGTTTTGTCTCTTTCAGTCTAGTCCTGTCCGGATCCAGTTCTTGCCTTGTCCTTGTCTTGCCCTTTTCTGGACCCAGTTTTAATCTACTTCCGTGTGATGCCTTGTCTTGCATTTCTGGGTCCCAGTCTTAATCCAGTTCCGAGTCTTGCCTTGTCCTGTCTGGGTTCCAGTTCTGGCCCCTTTGCCTTTTTTTTCCTTGCCTCATCTGGATCCAGTTCTTGTGTTGTCCATTGTGTTTAGTTACCTCTTTCCTACCTTGTTGAGTCTGTTAGTTTATCTTAGTCCAGTCTGTCCTGATTCCTGCCTGTGCCAGCCCAGGTGATTTGTCTGCCAAAGCTCCGGCTTTGGTTCAAGGGCTCACCATGCCTGACAGTTGTGACATCTGGCAACAAGTTTCCGTGCTTAATCATATGTTGAGTAAAAAAACTATTTTCTCATATTTATTTAAATAATATTACTCTAGTCCCCTAGTTTTGTACTTATTGATAGTGTAAACATTTGATTTGCATTTATCCATTTCACTCCACTCAGGCTTTTCTAGTCCTCTGTCATATCCTCCCATATCATCCAAGCTGAAGGGTCCTGACCTCTTAACTTTTCCTCATATAAGTGTCCTTCCATTTCCTTAAACATTTGCTCATCCTTCTTTGTACATTCTCCAATTGTTATACCTTTTGTAAGATGCAGTAACCAGGAGCCAAAAATGTGCCATGTGCAAGCCCCCCCCCCCCCCCCCCCCCCAGTGCTCCCGTTTTGCATTATATCAGGGTGAAGCAGAGGAGGTACTGGACAAGGTGCAATTTCGGTGCTTCTGCCTCCTTTGCACCATGTGTGGCCTCACCACTGTCTGCACATCGCTTGGCCCTGGAGCTACTTAATTTTAGGGATAAGCAGTGGCTTTTCCCAGGGTTTACATTAACTGCTTTTGATATTTTGACTGAAAAAAAGTATTTTGTCCTATTTGTTTTAAATGTGCTATTGTGTAACTTCAGGAAATGCCCCCTAGTCTTTATACTTTTTAAAAGAGTAAACAATCCTTTGTGGTAAATTGAGATTCTTCATCGATTTGTCGATCGTGGTCTATGAGCAAGGATTTCTCCGAGCTCCCTACTGTAAAATCACTTTAATGGCTGCTTCTCCTTTCCTGGTTCCACCAAATGGCACAAACAAATATCAGATCTACAGGTCATGAACTACTTTCAGGTAATGAACATCCAGAGACCTCAGAATTTTGAACTCCTCCCTCCAACTGATGACACGCCTCATTTGTTCCGCGTTGTGGTTCCCTGAGGAAGAATCTCGAAACGGGACCGTCGGAATCTACACGCGAGTAGGAACATTGGGACTTATACCATAAAGATAAGTGGCTTTTGGCACGTTTTACACGCAAGCTGGTATTGATTGTCGATGCATGAATCTACAGCATTGCACTAAGATTTTTGGACATATGATTTGAGTATTTGGTTCTATTAAAACAGCATGAAAAATTTTTTTTTTTAATTATTTTTTTCATTGGGGGTCTTTTCAGTCAATGATGACTTGTTGTGCAATAGGTTTTATGTTTAAATAATTACTGCACTTGTTGAGACTTTTTCCCCCTGTGATTTTTTGATATATAGACAGTATTACTCTGCTTGTATTGTTTTTTTGATTTTTCAACATTATTAGCAGTAGGGTGGATCTGAATATTATTTTTGTGTTCAGCATTTAAAAAACCACCAACTACCTTGGGCTGAATATTACTTCCATTATATTTGATTGTTTATGTGTGAGATTTTGATGTTATAAGCGGAGCAAGTGAGGAGGATACTTTACATTTGAAATTTGCTTTAGAATTTATTTCTTGCAATGATGCAGGCTATTTCGATAGCTATTCATATAAGCACTGTTACATAAATAAGACCTGACCTTCCGGAATAAAGACAAGACTCAGCCACTCTTTCCCTTAGCATTCTGCCCTTTAAGACCACTGAATCGATGTGAAGAACAGTGAACATACTGGGTTTATTCTATTGTGTGATGCAGAGATTGAATCCTGAATGGATGGAATGAGCAGCGGAAGTCTCTCCCCATTTCAGTGCAGCTAAAGAAAAACTGCACCTCTGAGAGTTCAACTCAATCAGAAGGGTGAGTGATGAAGACAAGGGTGAGGCAAAAGAGCAAACCCGTAGAGTTGTTTTGCTGTTTTCTCAGCAACCACTTGGAATTTCAACATGAGATTTTACAGCTCTATTTCTTGTTACTATGTACATTTAATTGTCAAGCGGAATGACATCATCTTTAAACACAGCGAAGTTACAGACTTTGTAGCGTGTCTACCCAGCAATTTTCGTGTATTCAAAAATGTTTGCACTGTAAAACTCCAAACAAAAAAAACAGCACCACGGGCCTTTAAAAATGGAACACAGTTCTTTAATGAATGAGCTTTGACAAAAAGACCCGACACGGGCCGTGTTTCGGTGACTAGCACCTGCATCAGGGGTCCCCACGTCTCATATAGTAAAAGCTACAAAGCACCAAGGCACTTTCACTTTCTGTATCCAAACGTGTTGGGTCTTTTTGTCAAGGCTCATTCATTAAAGAACTGTGTTCCATTTTTAAAGGCCCGTGGTGCTGTTTTTTTTGGTTGGACTTCGTTCCCTCTCTTTTGTTATATCCAAGTGCACTGTAAAACTACCATTATTTGAAAAAAAAAAAAAAAGAAAGAGTTATCAACTTACTGTTAATGATTTTTTATTTATTTATTTGTTGCATTTGTATCCCACCTTATCCCACCTCTTTGCAGGCTCAAAGTGGCTTACAATACATCATGAGTAGTGGAAGAGTGTTAGTAAAATAAACATTTAGTATTACATGATCTTGGTCGCATGATGATAAAAGCAAAGTAATATACAAGCAGCTGTTAAGAAACAATTCTGAAGTTAGATAGGCGAGTTGTGTATATTCACATGGGTTGATCTTTTTGATATGCTCTATCAAAGAGATGGGTCTTCAGTAATATGCGGAAGTTCGTTCTTTCATAGATCGATTCCAAGCTGCGCGGCAGTGCGTTCCATAACTGTGTGCTCAGGTAGGTGAAGTTTGACGCATGCGTTAGTTTGTATTTCATTCCTTTGCAACTGGGGAAGTGCAGATCAAGGAATGTGCGGGATGATGTTATAGTGATGTAGACTTTTGTAAATAATAATTTTGAATGTGAATAATTTGTATTTGATAATTATGGTAATTTACAAATAACTTCTTTAAAAGCATTTTGGATCAGAACAGCAATCATGGGCAAGATGTCGCAGGCAGATGATCTGGGACAGCCTGCCACAGGGACCAATCGTCAAGGCGACTGAAGACTTGTGTTAAAGCTGGGGGTGGACACTTTGAGCATTCATAAGTACATAAGTAGTGCCATACTGGGAAAGACCAAAGGTCCATCTAGCCCAGCATCCTGTCACCGACAGTGGCCAATCCAGGTCAAGGGCACCTGGCACGCTCCCCAAACGTAAAAACATTCCAGACAAGTTATACCTAAAAATGCGGAATTTTTCCAAGTCCATTTAATAACATTTTAATTCACAGTGCGAAATTCTGACACATTGTTAATTGTATCGTTTGAATGACGATATTGTACTGTGTTTTAGCTCAAACATTTTTAACATGCAAAAATCACTAAGTAGTAACAGTAAAATGTCAGTAACATCAACATAACTCAAGACAAATGTTGTTTAACAGTAATATACAAGTATGATTGATGACTAGGTAAGTACATTATTATTATTATTTGTATCCCACATTTTCCCACCTATTTGCAGGCTCAATGTGGCTTACATTTGCCGTTATGGCGATTGCCATTTCCAGACTTCAGATAGGCACACGATTTTGCAATCAAGTGTATACATACATGGTAGAAGAATGCATTGTGTACTTGCGTACTTGTTAACACGTGGTTTTACAATCAAGTGCGTATATATGTGGTAGAAGAATACATTGTGGTCTTGTGTAGGTGTCGGCTTTATGTAGTTGCTCGGGTGGTGGTATTACATCAAATTTCTCATTGAGATTCAAAATAGTTACTGAAAAAGACTGTAGGGGTTACTTTTTTTGCTTTACCCTGTCTATATCTTGGTCATGGCAACAGCTCTCTGAACTAAAGGAGAAATGAAATACAGCTGAGATGGTGCCACAGAGATATGTCCAGGAGCAACTTCCACCTTCATCAGATTGCCCTGAAACCTCCAGCAGCAGTATAATCCCTGACACTTAATAAATGCTAGCTGATATTTGCACTTGGAGGCTCCAGCGATGTGTGCTAATTCACAGCCTGGTGAATATTTTAAACTACATAAATATCAGGATAGACTCATCCTGAATCTAAGCAGATTAGCAAAGAATTGAACTGCAAATATTCCCTGGCAGCCTCTTCCTTTGCATTGCAGAATAGGACAGCCTGCACACTTCATGGAACAAAGGCGAAGCACGGAGAAAAGAATTTTGAGGAATTGCATTTTTCACACAAGTACCAAATACATTTTTTGTGAATATTGCAATAACACAGCTAGGGCCAGAACTAGGTTGGTGAATGGAGCGACTTCCCTGGATGTCATGTCTCAAGAGGCCTCCTAACTCCTTTCTTCCTCCCTGGGGCTATCCATCCTCCTCAACCTCCCAGGTTGAACAAACCACTGTGGGAAACCTACACCCAATCTCCCTTGCACCCTGCATCCTTACAGGCCAGCACTAGGAAACACATTTAATCTGACATTTGCTGCCTTGGAGCTGTGAGATCTGGTCTCACGGCAGCATAAGATTGCATTAGATTAAGTACATCTCCGGCTTCTGGGAGGGGGATTGAGTGTGGTAATCTTGCAGTGGTAGAATGGGGAGGATTGGGAGCCAAGGGAAGAAGGGAGGTATGGAAAACAGCTTGGGAAGGACAAGCCAAAGTGCAAAGGAGGGGTTGGAGGGAGTGATGAAGGAAGAAAAATCATGAAGAACCTCTTTAGATTGAAGGAGTAAGAAGGGGTAATAACTTCAGGAGAGAGAGGTTAAAAAGGGGTACAGTGCAACTGGAAGGAGGGGGTGAGAAGCATCGAGAGACGAGATGAGGTAAGAGGAGGAAACAGCATCTGGAAGGAAGGAAGGGAACAGCTGAAAAGAGGGACACAGGAAAGGTGTAAGTACAACAGGGGAGAGTGTCTTGGATCATACTGAGAAAAAAACAAAACTATTAGACGTGAAGTATTTAACGCTGTCCAAAGTACTGAACTAAATAGAATGACTTAAATAAGGTAAAATTATGTATCATACCTGATAATTTTCTTTCCATTAATCATAGCTGATCAATCCATAGACTGGTGGGTTGTGTCCATCTACCAGCAGGTGGAGATAGAGAGCAATCCTTTTGCCTCCCTATATGTGGTCATGTGCTGCCGGAAACTCCTCAGTATGTCGATATCAAAGCTCCATCCGCAGGACTCAGCACTTAGAGAATTACACCCACGAAGGGACACTCTGCCCAGCTCACCACCGCCGAAACGGGGGAGGGGAATTAACCCAGCTCATCCCCACACAAGTGGGGGAGGGGAATCCGTCCAGCTCATCCCCGCGGAGCGGGGGAGGGACACCACACCCGCCGATGCGGGGGGATCTGGCTTATCCTGCAACCGCAACCGCGGGAGGAGCTGACTGACCCTAACACCGCCGAAGCGGGAGGGGTACAAAGCTGCCCTACAGCCGCACGAAGCGGGAGGGAGTGCCGGCAGAATTTAAATCTCAATCCAGCCCCGTAAAACGGAGGGGAGAGGAATGCAGCAGCTCACTGTAACACAAACTCGTCTCAACTCTTGAAGAATCCAAGTGAAAGAAGAACTTGAACACGAAGTCCTCCTGAAGTAACTGAAGGCTAAACTTGAACCTAAAATTCAACCAGAATATAAACAGTACAGATATCTGGGAGGGGCTATGGATTGATCAGCTATGATTAATGGAAAGAAAATTATCAGGTATGATACATAATTTTACCTTCCATATCATCAAGCTGATCAATCCATAGACTGGTGAGATGTACCGAAGCAGTACTCACCCAGGGCGGGACATAGAAATCCCTGACCGCAACACTGAAGCTCCAAACTGGGCCTCCGCCCGAGCAGCCACAGTCAAGCGGTAATGCCTGGCAAAGGTATGGGCCTTCCCCGCGGCCACCTAAGCCGCTGCAATGGCTTCCTTGCCCATCTTGCCACTGTAGGCTTAGAAGCCTGCAGACCCTTACGAGGACCTGTAAACAGGACAAACAGATGATCCGATTTCCGGAAATCGTTGGTCACTTCCAAGTATCTGATGATGACTCGTCTCACATCCAGAAATTGAGAGCAGAGTATTCCTCTGGGTAGACCTCCCTACGAAAGGAAGGGAGACAGAGCTGCTGAATCACATGGAAGCGAAAAATAATCTTGGGCAGGAAGGAAGGCACTGTGCGAATAGTCACTCCTGCCTCAGTGAACTGCAGAAAAAGCTCTCGACATGAGAGTGCCTGGAGCTCGGAAACTCTTCTGGCTGAAGTGATAGCCACCAAAAAGACTGCTTTCAACGTCAGGTCTTTCAGAGATGCCCTCGAAAAGGGTTCAAAAGGCGGCTTCTGCAATGCTCTTAGCACCAGGTTGAGATTCCACGCAGGCACCACTGAGTGCAGAGGAGGGCGCAGGTGATTAACTCCCTTGAGAAAGCGCACCACATCTGGCTGTGAAGCCAGGGAAGCACCCTTCAGGCGGCCCCTGAAGCAAGCCAGAGCCGCTACCTGAACTTTCAGGGAACTGAGCGACAGGCCTTTGTCCAGACCTTCTTGCAGGAACGCCAACACTGAAGAAATTGGAGCAGTGAAGGGAGAAAGTGAGCCTGCTTCACACCACGCTGCAAAGATACGCCAAACCCTGGCGTAAGCAGTAGAAGTAGAGCGCTTCCTCGCTCTCAGCATAGTGACGATGACCTTGTCTGAGAAGCCCTTCTTTCTCAGACGCTGCCGCTCAATAGCCAGGCCGTAAGACCAAAGGGGGAGGGATCCTCCATCACCACGGGACCCTGATGAAACAGGCCCTGCTCCACTGACAGCCGCAGAGGATCGCCGACTGAGAGCCTGATCAAGTCCGCATACCAGGGACATCTGGGCCAATCCGGACCCACCAGGATTACCCTGCCGGGATGCTTTGCCACCCGGTCTAGCACCCTGCCCAACATGGGCCAGGGCGGGAACACATAGAGAAGCTCTTGTGTCGGCCACTGTTGGAGAAGAGCATCTACTCCCAGGGATCGAGGGTCCCGTCCTCTGCTGAAAAAACGCGGCACTTGACAATTGGCCGATGCCGCCATCAGATCTAGGCTCGGCTGGCCCCAGCGCTTCGTGATGCCCAAGAACGCCTGAGCAGATAGCTGCCACTCTCCGGGCTCCAAGGTATGGCGACTGAGAAAGTCCGCCTTGACATTCATGACTCCGGCAATGTGGGCCGCTGACAGCTGTTCCAGGTTCGCTTCCGCCCACTGGCATAGATTCATGGCCTCCTTGGCTAGAGGGGCGCTCTTGGTACCTCCCTGGCGGTTGACATAGGCCACAGCCGTGGCATTGTCCGACAGGACCCGTACAGGCTTCAACACCAGTACCGGGATGAACTCCAACAACACCAACCGAATGGCTCTGAGTTCCAGGAGGTTGATAGACCACTTGCCTCTGCAGGAGACCAGAGCCCCTGCGCTGTCCTTCCCAAGCAGTGGGCTCCCCAGCCCATCAAAGAGGCGTCTGTCGTGACGACAATCCACTCCGGGGTCACCAGAGGCATTCCTGCAGACAACTTGTCTGTCTGCGTCCACCAGCTCAGCGCCTTGCGCACTGCTGGGTCCAAGGGAAGGCGCACAGCATAATCCTCCGACATCGGAGTCCAGCGCAGCAGCAGAGATTGTTGTAGTGGTCTCATATGAGCCCTGGCCCAGGGCACTACTTCCATCGTGGCCGTCATAGAGCCCAACAGCTGCACGTAGTCCCAAGCCCGAATAGGAGAGGCTACTAGGAACTAGTCCACCTGAGCCTGAAACTTGACAATCCGATTGTCTGGCAGGAACACTCTGCCCACTTGGGTGTCGAATCGAACTCCCAGATACTCCAGGGACTGAGTCGGGCGCAGCTGGCTTTACTCCCAGTTGATGATCCACCCCAGGGAGCTCAAAAGAGCAACCACCCGGTTCACAGCTTTGCCGCACTCTGCATAAGAGGGGGCTTGGATCAACCAGTCGTCCAGATAAGGATGGACTTGAACTCCTTCCTTCCTCAGGAAGGCCGCGATGACCACCATTACTTTGGAGAAGGTCCGCGGAGCAGTAGCCAACCCGAACGGGAGGGCTCTGAACTGGAAGTGTCGGCCCAGTACTGCAAAACGCAGAAAGCGTTGATGAGGAGGCCAGATGGGAATATGCAAGTACGCTTCCTTGATGTCCAAGGATGCCAGGAACTCTCCTGCCTTCACTGCCGCTATAACAGAGCGGAGGGTCTCCATGCGAAAGTGCCGAACTTTCAAGGCCCAATTGACCCCTTTGAGGTCGAGGATAGGCCGTACAGAACCTCCTTTCTTTGGTATCACAAAGAAAAAGGAGTAACATCCCTTGCCAAGCTGATTTTCTGGCACCGGAACGACCGCCCCCAGGTGGATCAGATTGTTCAAGGTCTGCTGCACTACCACAGCTTTGACCGGAGACTTGCAGGGAGAGAGTACAAACCTGTCTCTTAAGGGTCGGCAGAACTCTAGCTTGTAGCCGTCTCTGATGACTTCCAGCACCCAAGCGTCTGAAGTTATTGTGGTCCACTCGCTCATAAACAAGGACAGCCATCCTCCAATCTGCACTGGGGCGTGGACCAAGGCCCCGTCATTGGGTACGAGACCCTGGGGGAGGACCGGAGGGAGCACCTCCAGGACGGCGGTCTCTGCGAAAGGAATGCTGCTTGGGGGAGAAGTTCCTCTTGAAGGAAGAGGGGGCAGAGGAGCCCGACCTGCCCGGACGGTACCGACGGGCTTCCTGAAACTGTCCTCTGGAGGTACCAGGGCGAGTACTAGCCCGAACCCTGACCTCTGGTAACTTCTTGCCCTTAGACGTGCCGAGATCGGTCACGATTTTGTCCAGCTCGACCCCAAAGAGCAGCTTGCCTTTAAAAGGCAATCTAGCCAGGCGGGATTTAGAGGCGTGGTCAGCAGACCAATGTTTCAGCCAAAGCCACCGCCGCGCAGAGATTGTCTGAGCCATGCCTTTCGCTGAGGCCCTCAAGACATCATACAGCAAGTCTGCCAAATAGGCTAAGCCCGATTCCAGGGCCGGCCAATCAGCCCTCAAGGAAAGATCCGAGGGGAAAGCCCGCTGCACCATAGTCAGGCACGCCCTGGCCACATAGGAGCCGCAAATTGAGGCCTGCAAACTTAAAGCAGCTGCCTCAAAGGACGACCTTAAGGCCGCCTCCAATCTTCTGTCTTGGGCGTCCTTTAGGGCCGTGCCACCTTCCACCGGCAACGCCGTTTTCTTAGTCATCGCAGTGATTAAAGAATCCACGGTAGGCCACAGATAGGCCTCACGTTCACTTTCAGTCTAAGGATAGAGGCGGGACATAGCCCTAGCCACTTTAAGGCTCGCTACCGGGACATCCCATTGAGCCGCAATTAAGGTGTGCATGGCATCATGCACATGGAAGGTTCTAGGCGGGCGCTTCATCCCCAGCATAATGGCAGAGCCAACAGGGGCTGAGGGAGAGACGTCCTCCGGAGAGGAAATCTTCAAAGTGTCCATGGCCTGTACCAACAGGTTGGACAAATCCTCTGAGCTAAAAAGCCGCGCTGCAGAGGGGTCATCCGCTCCATCCGAGCGGGGATCCGTCTCCTCCAAGGAATCCGCAAAGGACCGTTGGGAGACCTCAGATACGCTGCCCTCATCTACATCGGAGGAGACAAAGTCCTCCAAGGCCTGGGAATCAACCTGAGGGCGTTTACCTCTGGGAACCTCAACCTCTTTACCAGACGAGGGAGCAGGGGCAGCGTTTTGCATAAGGAAGGCCTGATGCAGCAGCAAAACAAACTTGGGGGAGAAACCCCCCAGACTGTGTACTTCCGCAGCCTGGGCAACAGCCCTAGACGCACCCTCAACCGGCGCTCGCAAGAGCGGGGGAGAGACATGCTGCGCATCCAAAATGGCATCCGGCGCGACACTCCGCGAAGGAGCCGCGCGGGAAGAACGGCGCTTAACTTTAGCCGCTTTTGTGCCGTCGCCCAAATTAAGGGCGTTCATGGCATTAATGTCTCCAACCTCAAGGGCGGCCCAAGAAGAAGCCGTCCGGGCCGCGTGGCCGGCCAAGATGGCGGAGGCGAGGAGCGGGGGATGGGCGTTTATGGCGGGAAAAATCGCCACGCCGGAGGAAGGACCGGGACATTCATCGGCCACGAAACTGTCACCCAACAAGGGCGAATCAGGCTTTAAGACCCCCGCATCCCCTCTAGAAGCGCCCAAGCGATCCGGGGAGCGACTCTTTACGCCCTCGCCCTCCGACGCCATATGCCACGTGGAGATAAATCGGGGAACCCCCTGCCCGCTATAAAAAGGTAAAAATTACCTGCTGTCCGCTCCGAGCTGTAACGACCTGGTGTCCCAGTGAGTAGCTGCAATAAACGTTTAAATAAACGTCGAAATAAACGCCTTTAAGGACGTTCAAAATTTTTTTTTTTTTTTTTTTTAACGGAGCCAGCGGGAGGGGGGAGAAAAGGAGGGACCTGGCACCACCAGGTTTGCACTTGCTCAAAAGAGCCCTCAACCCCAGGCACTCAACAAAACCTAAAAATTAGGCTTGGAGGCCTAGCCAGAGCTGCTGCTGTGTGTGACCACCACCTGCTGAGATAGAGAACATACAGGAGTTTCCGGCAGCACATGACCACATATAGGGAGGCAAAAGTTTGCTCTCTATCTCCACCTGCTGGTAGATGGACACAACCCACCAGTCTATGGATTGATCAGCTTGATGATATGGAAAGTGCACTTGCAAAAAAAAAAAAAAAAAACAGTTCCATCCTGAAATCGCCCAGACCCCTCTAACCATATTGCCCTTCCACTGAGTCTAGAATATACACAGGCCCTACATACTAAGCATTTTCCCCTAGAACAAAACTGGAAGAAAACATTTAATATTTGGTCACCCACATCTCAAAAATTACAGAGGAATTGTACAGAGAGAGGCAATGAAAATGATAAAAGGGATGGTACAACTTCCCTATGAGGAAAGGCTACAGTGGCTAGAGCTCTGAGGTGAGATTTGTTAGTGGTCTATAAAATACAGGGTGGAGTGGAACGGGTAGACGTGAATTGTGTGTTTACTCTTTCCAAAAATACAAGGATTAGGGGGCATGCAATGAAGCTACAAAGTAGAAAATATTTCTTCATTCATTTAATTAAACTCTGGAATTCATTGCCAGAGAATGTGGTAAAAGCAGTTAGCTTAGTAGGGTTTAAAAAAGGTTTGGCTAATTTCCTACAAGAAAAGTCTATAACCCATTATTAAGATGGATAAGCAGCATAAAATATGTTATTATTTTGGGATTTTGTTAGGTACTTGTTATCTGGATTGGCCAAAGTTGAAATCAGGATACTGGGTTGACGGACCTTTGGTCTGTCCCAGTGTGGCTATGCTTATGGCTACCTAACTACACCATGCAGACTCCACATAGAGGAAGGAGGAAGAGTGTCTGGAGAGAGGAAGCATGAGGAAGAGAATATCTGGAGTAGGTGTGAAGGGGAAAGAGCCTTTAGAAGGGAGGAGAGGAGATGAGTGTCTAGACGAGGAGTGAAGATATGGTATGAAGGATCTGGAGGGGTAAGAAATTCTAATATTGGGATTGGAGAGGAGGTAAAAGGGGGACAATGGGAAGCAGGACAGAGAAGAAAGGGCTTGGATGCTAGGAGAGGTTGAATAACTGGGAAAGAGCTAGAACCGATGAGAATCAAAGAAAGGTTGATGAGGGTTTGGAAGGAGGTGAGAACAGGGGATGGGCGAGGGAGAGAATAGGAAGCTGAGAAAGAAGGAGAAGACATGGGACAGTGGGAGACTGAGGAGAATTAGTATTGCTTGCAGTCCTGCCTGTTCTATTTTCACAATCGTAGATGTACTAGTGTAATATTTACAGTGCTCTAGTGTCCCAGAGTTATTGCAGGTTTAGTCCTAAGAGTTGGTGCTGTTATGAGTTTGCTGTATAGGTTCTGTCTTTATGCAGGGTTCTGTGTCATTTTGCAAAGCATCTGGTAACAGAAAGCCAGTTTTACTGTTCTTGATTGGACAACACAATTTGAATGGTAGATTGTAAGGCAAAATATCCTAGAGCTATAGCTAGGGGAATGTGAAGTGTGTGTTACAAAACTGGAGATGCAAGTTTCATAGTGGAGGAGTGGCCTAGTGGTTAGGGTGGTGGACTTTGGTCCTGAGGAACTGAGTTCAATTCCCGGCACAGGCAGCTCCTTGTGACTCTGGGCAAGTCACTTAACCCTCCATTGCCTGCCATGAGTGGGAAAGTGCGGGGCACAAATGTAACAACAACAATAATATTAAGATTCAGGATCTAGATTTTACTCCAATATAGAATTTGCTAGATGGTGCTATTTGTTAAAATGGTAGTTTTGCTAGATAATGGGGCAGGGCTGGGGGGGTTATGCATAGAAGGCTCTTGGGACAGATTGTATTGTTTTTTATACTTATATTTTTTATTAGATTTGCTAGACCACTTTAGCTGCCTGGGCAGAGCAGAGCAGTAGACATGACTAAAGCATGAAGAAAAAGGAAAGGAACTCCAGTTTTTGACAGGATAGGAAAGATATATAACTGCTCAGAAGAAAAAAAGGAAAAATCCAGTCACAAAAAGAAAAAATTAATGCATTTATGCTGAGGAAAGGATAAAGCATACAACAAAGAAGACAGATAATAAAAGAAAGCATGGGTCACCTGATCCTATAAGCAGGGCAGGTTGTGCTAGCCCGAGCTGCTCGCAGGCCCCCCTTCATATTACCCCATATCTTTGGAGTATATCCTTCAAAACTACACCAACTGGCACCTGAATGTGTTGAAATTCTATGGACAAGGTTTTGGCTAAATCTAGCAACAAGATTGCAGCAAAACCTCCGAGAATAGATACCGATAGAGGGAAATCATGGGAGGACAAGATGGATCCATCCTCTACCTTTCCTTGGCCGTCAGGTGAAGGGCTTATGGCTGAGATCACGGACTCTGTAATACATGTGCTGCATTCTAAATTTACTCACCTCTTGGAGCAGATTTCAAGTACGCAGCAACTTATCCAAGAAGTTGCCACTTGTACTACTAGAGGTCTGTGTGTCGGACCTTGAAGACACTGTGCAACACAAGGAACAGGAGCTTGAGTCCCTGACATGCCTGGTTTGCCAGCAATCAGAGAAATGAGGATCTTGAAAACAGGGCACGGAGGGATAACCTGAGCTTTCAGCGGATTTTTGGAGATAATCCCCGATTCAGAGGTCTTCGACACTTTGACAAAATGGCTTTCAGATACATTTTCTCAAGTGGCTTCGGAACGTAAGATCCAACTACAGAGGGTCCATTGTGTAGGCCATAAGCGCAAGGGAGAGCACAGACCCTGTCCGATTGTAGCGAACGTCCATCTTTATCCCCAGAAAGAGGGCATCTTATGCCACTATAAACGCAAAACAGAAGATACTGCATTTGAGGACCTACCGATTAAACTTTTTCAAGATTATTCTGGTTTATTGGAGAAATGCAAAACATTCACCCCGCTGTGTGCAAAACTATGTGAATATATCCATTTTATGCCGAACTACTCAGCCATTTAAAAAATCTATTCTGGAGGTCGGTGGTCAGTGTTTGACGACGCCAAACAAGCAGCAGAATGGATCAACCAATTGGCAGTTAATACTTGAGAAGCAGAATTGGAGACATTGCTATGGTTCTGCAATTTGAAAGTACTTTCACTTAGCTACAGCCTACATATTTGCACACAAGCTCAACGGTTTCACTGTGTTTTGGTTAATGTTATATCGACAGGATACAGCCTGGTACATATGGAGAACGATTATGCTTGATAGATTTGTTTTATGTTGTTGTGATGTCACTTCGGGTGGGGGGTGCCACTGAGCATGGGCCATGTGACCAACACTTTTCCCTTACAATGTTTTTGGGTTTGTTTGTTTTTTTCGGGGGGGGGGTGGGGGGGGGAGTTGTTATGTAGCTTCTTTAGGGTGGAAGTTGTTTTGTTTGGGGGAAAGATCTTATGGGGGTGTAGGTGTGTGTGTGTGTGTGTGTGGGGGGGGGGGTTATAGTGTCTCGACAGCCTCTAAAAGGTTTACTTTGGGTTTGTGTTCTTTTGAGTTTGCTATGCTAGGCGGCCATGCTCCTTCAGTGAGAGCTGAGCACCTGGGGATTGAGATTCAGATTGGGTACTGTTTTCATATACTGGATAGCCCTTGGTGTCACACCCTACACTAAAGCTCCTATCTTGGAATGTTTCTGGCATTACCTCCCCAATAAAATGGAGTAAAATATTAACACACTTAAATCAAGGGGCATATATAGTATGTTTACAAGAGACAAAATTAACAGGCCAGGAACACCAGAAACTACATCAGGGGTGGGTGGGTGGGCAAAGCATATTATTCTTCTACTAATCATAGAAAGGGGGGCACAGTGGTCCTTATTAAAAAAAACTGGCATGGCACGATTCTTTTCATAAAGAGAGATCTCTATGGATGTTTTCTGTTGCTCAGGGTAAAATGGCAGGAACAGAAGTTTTATCTTTTAACAGTTTACGCCCTGAACACCTATCAACATGCTTTCTTTAAATCTTTAGTGCAGTTGGGCCTACAAGACCCGTCTTTGCCCTTGGTAATGGTGGGAGATTTCAACCAAGTAATGGATCTGCAACTTGATCGGTCCAAGGGTGGAGTAGACTTAGACCTTTCCAAGTGGGAAGTAGCTTGTGGCTTTTGATTTTGAACACATGATTAATGTCAATTTTCAGTTTGTTTGTGAGACAGTCAGGGCTGGGGGAGGGGTGTTGGTTTGGCTGTTGGGGAATCTGATTGTTATCTAGAATGTTAATTTACAGGGATTGTATTAGTAAGAGACTCTATTGTAGAATTACTGGTGTCTGTTTTGTTGAACTGTGTCTTATTATGGATAATAAAAATAATGTAAAAAAGAAAAGTATAAAACACACAGCTAAGAACAAGGGTTGGTTCAACCAATCAACTGGCAGCAATTTCCAGCTAACTCTGATCTTCAAAAGCTTGTCTAAAAAGCCAGGCTTTCAGGTTTACCGTAAAGATTTTAAGGGACAGTTCACTACGAAGGGAAAGAGGCAAAGAGTTCCAAATATGGTGGAGAGAGGAATAAGAAGGCACCGTGTCTGGTTGTTTCTAGCTGGGAACGTTTTGGACTTGATAGTACGAGATGATGATTGTTCAAAGAACGGAGGACTCTTGCTGATGAGTAGAGAAGATGTGAGAAATAGTCTGGAGAACCCATTCTAAAAGCTTTGAATGTCAACAGGGCAATTTTGTAAGTAATTCGAAATTGTACGCGAAACCACTGATGTTTGATCAAGGGTGATGTGTTATCAAAATGACTAGCATGACAAAGTAATATGATAGCTGTGTTCTGCAAATTTGAAGTTTCTTAAGAGCAGAACACGGTAAACCCGAATAGATGATGTTGCAATAGTCAAAACGTGAGGTAAAGAATGCAAGAATAAGAGCGTGGAAATCATCGTGATTAAAAAAAGTGACGGATAGTTCGTAGCTGTTGAAAAGTGAAAAAAGCAGAACTTGGACAGGTGTGAGATGTACTATGAAAAAGAAAGAGAAGAGTCAAGAATTATCCCCAAATAGTGCAAGAGGGAGACCAGAGTGATTGCTGTTCCAAAAAGAAAAATGGGCACGGAGGGAGGATTCACAGAGCTTGAAAACCAACAAGCCACAGTTTTGTCTGCATTTAGGACTAATTGGTGCTCAAAAAGTCAATTAGCAACAGAATTTAGACAGGATTGAAGAGGAGAGATGGAAAAAGAGAATGCATCGGTTGGACAGAGTAATAAAATATCACCTGCGAGTCAAAGATACACATTTATGACTTTATGCATACATATATAAATCCGTGGGGAACAAGAAGAAGAAAGAGGGTAGGGGAAAGAGATAAAGGGAGGAGGGAGGGTGGGGAGAAAGGATTGCACAGAGGAGGTGCTTATTAATATGTTGTGAAAAAGTTCCTTTGAGTGTTGGGTTAAACTGATACATTACGGTGATATAGACTGATGATAAAATGGTTGTTAACATATAGATCTGACTAGGTACAAGTTTGAACAGTTTTACTATATAAAGGTTGTAGACCACATAGGTCACAACAAGAGGAATAATAATTAAAGGGTTGGCGGTGGTATGGAACATCATGTACTGGAGGCAGGAACTTTGACTATTTAAATGCTGTTGAGTCAATCTGGAGTATAGAATTTCCTGTACAATCCTTAACAAAACAAGGCGTATAGGATATAGGGTCAACCCTAATATTAAAGACAGGGGATGGGGATATAAAATGAAAAGTTGATGGCAATCTGTTGGAAGTTAACAAATAACCTTCTGATGAACACTTATATTGTTAAAGTTATGTATACATGGACAATGGCATGTAATTTATTGCACTGTCATCAATAAAAACGTTTAACAATATAAAAAATATATATCATCTGCGTAGAAGCAGATATTCTAAATGATTGAATATGAGCAGCCAATGGGCTGAGATATAGGTTGAAAAGAAGTGGCGAAAGGATTGTCTCTTGAGGGACTCCACAGTGGATATCCCTCTTGAGAGAGGCGACCCTCAGGGGGAGGAATGCTGGCTTCGGCCTAACCCCTGGTAAGCCTTTCCTCAGCTGAGAGGTGCCCAGCTCTACCACCGGCTGCCTTTCAGGTGCTGTGGAGGACTTGCAGCTCATCTGCATATCCTTACAGCCTTCTCCGGGGTGACACCCAGGTCCACTCCGATCCACTCAGGGCCTCCGCTCTAGGTGCCATGCGCACTCGTCCATCCCTACACCCCTTCCCGTGCACTCCGCTCCATGGATAAATCCTTCTTATCTGTTCCCTTCTCCACTACTGCCAACTCCAGACTTCGCGCCTTCTGTCTCGCTGCACCCTACGCCTGGAATAAACTTCCTTGGCCACCTTTAAATCTAGACTGAAAGCCCACCTCTTTAACATTGCTTTTGACTCGTAACCACTTGTAACCACTCGCCTCCACCTACCCTCCTCTCTTCCTTCCCGTTCACATTAATTGATTTGATTTGCTTACTTTATTTATTTTTTGTCTATTAGATTGTAAGCTCTTTGAGCAGGGACTGTCTTTCTTCTATGTTTGTGCAGCGCTGCGTATGCTTTGTAGCGCTATAGAAATGCTAAATAGTAGTAGTAGTAGTAGTAGAGAGAGGTTGAGATGGAGGTAACAACCTGAAAGGAGAAGTTGGATAAAAAGGAAGGAAACCAAGAGAGGCAGGAGAAGGGTTGTGATGTGGTAATGGTATATGATGAGTGGAATGTCACTTTGGCTTGTCCCCTGTTGGTACTCCAAATTCTTCTGTTGAAAGACACCACTGGTCTACCTGTTCCCTTCTTGACTGGCAGATCATCTGGCTCCAGCAGGTCCTGAGGAGAACCACTGCTCCAAGCAACCCTCCTTCACACAACACATGGATGGGTTAAAAATCAATGCCATGTTAAAAATCATGGACATGTTTCACCCTCCACTAGGGCTACATCAGAGGCAAATAAAACTATCAATAAATCATAACAAACATGCAAATAAAATTATAATCATTATATGTACAATAAAAGGCACCATAAAATCAGAATTAACAGTCTAATAAGTAAATAAATGCATCAAAGAATGTAATAACGGTCATCAATTAAATCAAATACACGAAAAAAAACATGAAAATGACATGTAAGCTGCATTGAGCCTGCCATGAGTGGGAAAGTGCGGGGTACAAATGTAACAACAACAACATACGTCAGTCATTCGAAGAAATATAAATACATAGATATATATGTAAAAAAGTAAATAAATAAACATAAGGCACTGTTACGATTCCAAAAAGGTGTTTAAAAATAGATACCTAAACTAATGGCTGAAAGGGGATTCACAACCAAGGTAAAGACTAAAGGTAACAAGGTATGTGCAAGCCATATATACATATGCCCATCAAATGTAAAGTCTCACTTAAATTTATTCTTCAGGCCATAAAAACAGTCCATGCACATCTGTCACACGAAGAAAGGACAAGTAGGAAAACGACTCAACACGGCCACATTTCAGCAAGAGTGCCTGTGTCAGGAGTCAATTGTTCTAAATAAAAACACATGTGAACAGCGCATAAATAAAAATAATGAACAAATCATATACGTACAATAAATATTACAGATATCTGTATATATAGAACATTTCCACAATATGAAACTTTCCAATAAAACCATGAAGATCCACAGGACAGAGAATTAAGCAAAATTTTAAAATACACATGTACAAAGTAATATTGAGTAGCAATTCAAAACAAATGATTACATTGGCTGAATCTATTTAAGCTAAACAATAAGAATGAAAATGATTTAATATGTGTTATTCTATTTAGATATCCATAACAATTGAAAACCCTAACAAAGGGGGATAATATAGAAATGTCTTAAAAATTATTGGAGAAAATTAAAGATTATTTTTGTAAAGGTGGAGATGAGACATGCTTAGCCTCAGTACATACATCTCAATGTTTACAATGCGCCAAACAGTAAAGCCCATGGGGGCTCATTTTCAAAGCACTTAGACACACAAAGTACCATAGTAATCTATGGCACAAATAACCCCCACCCCCCGCTCTATCCTAACTAACTAGAAAAAAGTTAAAAGATGCAACGTGAAGTCAACGTGTGAAAAAAATTGAATGCCGTTGCTATTGAAAGTGAAGTCCCAAACATATCCTAAGCCTAAAAGTCTTTAAAATGCCACTGCCTTCAAAAGTGTGATCCAGTCCCAATCAGATTCTAAGGGGGTCTTTTGCTAAGCTGTGGTAGCATTTTTAGCTCGCTGTACAAATCAGCTGGCAGTAAATGTCAAGACACCCATTATATGCCTGGAACAATCTTCCTTTACCCATACGCCATGCCCCCTCCCTACCCATCTTCAAATCTCTGCTTAAAACTCACCTCTTCAATGCTGCCTTCGGAGCCTAACCGCTCGAGAAATATATAATGCCCCAATCTATCCACCCTATCAGATTAATTGTTCACTCGTCCTCTAGATTGTTCACTTGTCCTTAGATTGTTCACTTGTCTTCTAGATTGTAAGCTCTTTGAGCAGGGACTGTCCTTCTATGTTTAAATTGTACAGCGCTGCGTAACCCTAGTAGCGCTTTAGAAATGTTAGTTAGTAGTAGTAGTAGTATATTCCTATGAGAATCTCAGTATTCACCACCAGCTGAGATGGCACAAAATGTGCAACACCCCTGAGCCAACCTACCTGAGCAGCTACAGACTGCACAGGATGTCCAATCATCTGATGGAGATTGAGAAATATTTACAAGTGGAGGCTAAACAGGATACTTAAAAGGTGATATCACTAGTTCTAGTTCTGAGTCTCCATCTGCTGGTAGAAGGCAAACCCACACATCTAGACTTGTCTGGAGTAGAGAGCTGCACGGGAACAGGGATAACAGGAATCCCACAGTTATCCCCTCCAGATCCACGGGGATAGACCCAGTTCCTGCAGGGTTCCCGCGGAAGCGCAGGTGAGCCGAACTTTGTCTTCCCTCCCCCAAGCCTCAGGGTGCCCTCCCCAAATGTACCTTAATACACTATGCTGGTCTAGTGGCCCCTTCGGGGCAGGAAAGATCCCCACTCTTTCCTGCCTGCTGCCACGGATCCTCTCGCTGCCACTGAAGTCTTACAAGACCACCACTTGAAGTCTTGGTGGCCATTTTCAAGTGTTTGCAGCAGGAACGGGCTAGATTTCTGTCCCTGTGCAATTCCCTAGTTTGAAGGGATGCTATGGTACTTCTTTTTAGCAACCATCAGGGCTCAACTTGGGTGAGGCACATGAGAGGTAATAGGGCAGTCAAAAAAGCACACTGTTCACTGCAGGCTGACCACAGCTCAGGAGCCCTTAACATGTGGTTAGTTCACGCCAAAAGGCTATCGCAAAATGCGTTAAAGTGTTTTGTGGTATTTTTGCCTGTTGGCATGCGGTAACCTGCACATTACCTTTTTTTTTTAAAACACTTTTAGCAGAGGTGTGTCATGAGTGAGGAGGGGGCGTTCCCATGTTACACTAACTGGATCATGAAGGAGAACTTAGCAACTCCTATAAGAGGCTAAACTGCCCCCGTGTTCATCTTTAACTGCACACTGACAATGCGCGATCTCCAATCCTTCTTGTCCATGGTCCTTTCCACAGACAAAATGGCTGCCATGATCTCCAGCAGCCAATCTCACTGTAAAGAGGACATGGGTAGGAGCAACTGGGATTTCTCCTGCCCCAACAACCCACTAGACTACCAGGGAATGATGGTAGGTCCCAGGGGGAGGGGGGGCTCTTTCATGTACAGGGAGGGAGAGCTAAGGGAGCCAGCCAAAAATGCACTGGCATTTTCATCCAAGACAAGGCAGAACATAAATTTCAGGCTGATTTTGGCGCTGAAGCTGAAATTCCTATAAAACAGATTGTGTGTTTTGAACTGCTCAGGTTCAAGTTCCAACCTAAATCCTATCGAAATGTTGTGGCAAAACCTGAAATGAGCTGCTCATGCAAAGAAGCCCTCAAATGCCATGAAATTGAAGCATTTCCTGATGGAATAATGAGTCAAAATTCCTCAAGGGCAATGTAAGATCGATCAATAGTTACAGCAAACATTCCGTTGACATTGTTGCTGTTCATGGAGACGTCACCAGATATTGAACGAAGGGTTCACATACTTTTTCACACAAGAATACTTACTGAAACATATTGTTAAATAATCAGAAAATATTCTTTTTATCTTAGTTATTTATTCAGGATCCAGCCATGTTCCGAGTATAAAAATGTGCTAAAATACAGACCACCATAGAGGGCTCACAAACCTTTTCTCGTGACTGTATAATTAAAATTTGTTTCCCTCTATGTGCATCACTTTGCACTGTCCACATTTACACCCCCCCCCCCCCCCCCCCACCTACTAAGCCATGCTGCAATGCAGACACAGGCCATTCAAAGTAAATGGTCTGTATCGGCAGCCACTAGAGCACCTTAGTAAACAGGGGGTTAATTGACGATTTCTCTATTTCAGTCTGGCAAGATCCCAATGTAGTTCACCTTAGTCTCCTGCTTTAACTACTTGGAATAGTTTTGTGTCATCTGCAGATTTGATCACTTCATTCGTTTCTCTCTTCTCCAGATTCTTAACAAGACAACTGCCCTAAACGATCTAGTTCCCCCTCTCCACCGTCTCTTATGACATTACTCTTTCATTTCCTGAGAAGTTTCATGAGGAAAATTTTAGTTCTGCTTCCATATGCTTATAAGTTTCCAAAATCTTATCAGGTTGTAATCTTTCTCTTTTTCTGAAAAAAACAGAGGGCCTGATATTAAAAAGAAAAAACACTACAAAACGTTGAGCTCTTACATTTAGGTAGCTAAGGGGGGTCTTTTCTGCAGTAGGGCCCATAGGAATAAAATGGTTCCTCCGACAGATAACACGCACTAATCTTAAAGACACCCTTTTGTCCTTTATTTTAAGCCATAGCATAGGTGCCTAGTTTTTAGTTTCAAATTCACCTAAATTCAGGAGTGTAAAAGTTATGCTTTTAAATTTAGGGCTGCCTGACATCAGCTTATATTATAGTGGCCTAGTGCTGAAAAATCAGTGCTAAGTTCTTAACTTATCCCTCTCCCCCCCCCCCCCCCTCCTTAAATCCACCCACTTCTTAGGAGCTCAGTGAAACTAGCAGCATAAATTTAAGCACAGCCCTAGTTAAGTGTCTACATTGTTTTGAATATCACTCTCAGAGATTTTGATGTAAAATGGGTCCTAACCCACGAAGAGGTCACTCTGGATTCTAATATCCCACCCATATCAGAGCTGAGAAAAGAAACGGAAGTCAGGGCAGCAGAAGCCCATCAAAGTCACAACTCTGGGTTCTGCTGCATCAAACTGTTTAGCACTGGGAAACTTCTGTTACCTTTATTATGAGATATTTTAAAATTGCAGCTGTTCAAATACAACAGAAAGGCAAAACTTTAAATAGAAATTAGTGCTTACAGCTAAGTGACCATTCAAGATCAAATGTCAAGGGCACCAGCAAAGGCTAACCCTGCTCAGGCATCACCAAATTATTTTTTGTTAAATACCAAATTCAATAAAATTAAAAATAAAACCTCCTTTTCTCCAGCCCTCCAAAGGGCCAGAGGACCAGACTGTAGCAAAGTAATCCCCAGAGATGCAGATACAGGGCAGTATGTCCAGGCTGCAGAGACTCAATTCTCGCCATCTTCCTAAAGCTGCAACACCTCCCTCAACTTCTGCTTCTCCTGCTCCTGTTTCTTTATGGCCTCCATCACTGCCAGCTCCTTTGCTTCCTTCTTTTGGTTTCGAGCTTCAAATTCCAACCTGCAGGTCACAATTGTACAGCAGCAATATAAAATAAGGGGGTAGACCGACCGTGGTTCCACAACAGATGGCTTAATAGGCAATAAAATTGACTCTAGGTTTAAAAAAGGTTTGGACAAGTTCCTGGAGGAACAGTACACAGTCTGCTATTAAGACATACATGGGGAAGCAACTGCTTGCCCTAGGATTGGTAGCATGGAATGGTGCTACTAACTGGGTTTCTGTCAGGTACTTGTGACCTGGATTGGCCACTGTTGGAAGCAGGATACTGGGCTAGACGGACCACTGGTCTAACCCAGTATGGCTATTCTTAAGTTTGATGCAATTCTGCACTTTGGCACCACATACGCCTGCTTCAGGAGTCAAACAAATTATCTGTGCAAGAGATAAGATACAAACTATAAAATGACATAAAAATACACCAAAAGATATTGGCAGTGCTGGACAGACACCATGACTCCATAGTATTTTTACTGGAGACACATTTAACCTCCCTGAACATAACAAGCTGGTCAAGTGGTGGTTGGGGGCTTGAATGAATCTCCTGCTGTGGGGAAAGAAAAGCAGGGGTGATTTATCCTGTTACGTAAGGGGTTAGATGCCACCACCATTGTGTGATAGCTGGAGACTGAAGATACGTTATACGTCATTTAACTGTGGACAGAACTACGACAAACAATTCTATAACCAACTTCTCCACTCCCTTTAGGATTTTGAGGGTCTAGTCCTGGGGGGAGATTTCAATGGGGTGTTTGGCCCCACCTTAGATAAGTCGGTGGCTCCTGCTCAGATTCAGGTTGATAAGACTAAGGGAGTCCCCAGGCTTTGTGATTTGCTGGACCTTTTGTTTGACTGGCAAGACTACACTCATCACTCTAGAGTCCATGATACCCAAGCCCGAATTGACTATATTCTACCTTCACATGACCTCTGGCCCCACGTTTTGGCAGAAATAGGACCATAGAAACTATCCAATCATGCTATGGTGCGGATAGAATTGAGCTTGCCCCAGACTGTTCCATGGCGGTTTCCATTAGAACTTGATATGGATCCCCAATTCAATATCCATTTAAAACAAAAATGTCTTAAACCGTGCTTTTCTGTGTAGCAAGTTATGGTTCATATCCCATATTGTGTCATATTACTATCACAGTACTTCATAGTCAACATATTTTTGCTTTTTCCAAGACTTTTTCTAAAACTATTTGCTTCTAGTTCAGTGAATTTTACCCTTGTCTGAAATAGATGCGTTATCATTGGATGCTCTAGCCCTTACCTTTACATTTTATCATCTGTGGCTTATTTATAATTTTGTTTTCAATTTTTATTATCACTTTTATCATACTTTTATGTAATTTTATAGTTTGTATGTTATCTCTTGCAGAGATAATTTTTTTGACTCCTGAAGGAGGAATATGTAGTGCCAAAACAAAGGAATGTGTCAAATTGGTTTTATTGCCTATCTTCAATAAGTCACAATTGTATTCAAAGAAGGGCTAAGTAAGCATAACCTCCTATCTCATGCTCAGACTCTTCCTTCGTTCTACATGAAAAACAAATCCACAGTCAGACACCATTAACAGCACTAAGAGATCCACACAACCAACCTGTTCTTAATTATCCTCTGCACAATATCATCTGTGGTCAGACTGTTACCACTGTCCACACTGCGGAAGATCCCACGTCTCTTAGGCTCCTGGAAACATAAAAGAAACCTTATATTACAGACCTCATGCACAACCAGAAAAATGGTTTCCTTACACACTTCCTCCCTCAATTTTTGTTTCTGAGAAAGTGCAAAGCAGTAGCAGTTTGGAACTTACCAGGTAGGGATCAGAACCATCTTTGTCTGCAGGGACCTCGGTCTTCCCATGACACACCCACTCTACCTGCAAGATGGCAAATTTGTACTTTATTCTGTACTCAGCATTGCCCTTCTCACCTCGTCTCACCCTGTCCTGTCCAATGTTCTTTATGCTTAATTTCTGGGACTCACCTTGAAATGGTCCAGCAGATCTGCTGTCACAGCATAAGGGGCGCCAATCACAACCTCAGACACATACTGCAAGCAGAAACACACTCTGGTAATTTTCTGAAAAGCTACAGGCTTGGGGACAACCATTAGTTCAACCTTCCACTTCAGATGCAAGTTCAAAAATGTTTCAAGGCTGTGACCCAGAATAAAATTATTAAAACCACTACTGACAAAAAAGTGTAAGAGTGAAATGTCTAAAGCAGGTTACAATGGTCAATCCTTATCTCTAAAGTAGATTACAATGGTCAATCCTTATCTGTAAAGCAGGTTACAATGGTCAATCCTTATCTCTAAAGCTGGTTACAATGGTCAATCCTACTAGCCCCTGTGCAACAACCATTTTTGATCCTGGTGAACTGGGTTCGATTCCCACTGCAGCTCCTTGTGACTCTGGGCAAGTCACTTAACCCTCCATTGCCCCTGGTACAAAATAAGTACCTGTATATAATATGTAAACCACGTTGACTGTAACCACAGAAAGGCAGTAGATCAAGTCCCATTCCCCTTTCAAGGGCCTCAGTATGAGATGGAAATTCACTACCAGACCCATTACGTCTCCCTGTTTTTTAGATCACAGCAGAAACCGCCAAGGAGAAAACGGTGAATGCAAGTCCAACTAGCTAAATTCTGAAGTGCATTTGCAAGGGTAACTGCGAAAGATGGGATCAATATTCATGGCAGAAATACTGAATGAGAGAAAACAGAGAGAAGCCAGAAGTGACACTTACCCGGCAGGCCAGCACACTCAGTGTCCTCTCATGCACATTCATGATGGGATAGTTCTTCCCTTTGTAACGATTCACCTCCTGCAGACACAATTGATAATAACCTCAAGACAGAAGACCAAAAACGATGAGAGAAATTTATTCCAACAAAATCCCTTTCAGTGGAGGACAGCCATTCCCCTCATCTCCCAGTCACTCGTCTCACCATGGTATCTCTTGGGCGCTGTGTTGTCACTTAGCCTAATGGGTCTCTTCCCTTAGGACTCCTGCTGTCCCTCTGGGACTCTGCTATCCCAATTTCCTCCTTCCCCTAACACAGTGGTTACTAAACCTAGTCCTGTCAGATTTTTGGGATATCCACAATGAATATTTGTAAGAGAGATTTGCATGCACTGCCTCGATTGCATGCAAATTTCTCTCATGAATATTCATTGTGGGTATACCGAAAACTTGACAAGATGGAGAAATTAGGTCTTACCTACAAATGTTCTTTCCTTTAGTCCCACCAGACCAGTCCAGAACGGGGGTGTTCCCATTGACCAGCAAATGGAGACAGAGAATAAAAGAAGTCCTGTGTGCTTCGCCCAATAAGGGCATCATGCAGCCTTACATGTTTACTGGTCCATATTCAGATGGCGGTGATCAGCATTTTTTTTTTTAATGCTGACTGTCACTGGCTAAAATTAGTCCCATCAATGTTGGGCCATGTCTAGGCACTGGCACTTAATATCTGGCTCTCACCAGACAATCTCACCACCAGAACCTAGGCAGGTCCTGGTTGAATACTGTCCAGGACTCGCATAACTGCAGTCAACAGTTTTTTCCTCCTGTTCCCCTTCTGCCCCCCAGTCATAGTAGCACCCCTCCTCAAGCCTACCTGATCAAGTGATGATTGGGACAGGGTGGCTCCAATTAATAAAGGCAGTCACAACCTCTAGTGGCAGTCTTGTGGTACTACCTCTACGGGTCAGCTTCTAGCGGTGGGACCACAAGGCTACTGCAGAGGTCATGGCAGCCATTTTTAACTGGAGCTGTGAGAGGCAGGAGTGAATAAGGTTCACTCCTGCCTGACCACCACTAAAAAAGGTCTTTTCAGATAGGTCCTGGTGGGGACTGCTATTACATGAGGGGAGGGCCAGGAGGAGGAAGTGACAACTATACTTGGGGAGGGATGGAAGGCGAAGCAGCTTCAGGCTGCAGCCTAGTTGTTATGCAGGTGCCGGCTGATATTCAGCGCCTGCATAACTACTGGCCTCTCCCCAACCCTGCCTCTGGAATGCCCCTCTCTGGACCACTTGAAAAGTGGCCAGTCAATATTCAGTGGCACTGCCCAGTTCACTGCTACTGAATACTGGCACCCAGCATATAAACTGCAATTTAAGCAGGCTGTTTAAATCACTCTGAATATTGACCAGATAGTATTTCAAATGACACAGTAATGGACCATCTGTTTTCAATTTCACTTGAGTTGTTGTACTAATAATACTCATATCATCATTAAAAACATTGAAAAGGCTTTCAGCTTGGGAAAAAATGGTTGAGGGGAGATATGATAGAGATCTATAAAATCCAGCATGGAAGAGGGATTGTGTGGCCCTTGGTTTCTCTTTCAGTAAAATAATTGGGCAAGGACTTGGGGGGGGGGGGGGGAGATGTAAAAACTTTAAAGAAATGAAAATCATTGTTTTGTTTGTGTTACAGTGACTGTTTCACTGGTTTAATTTACGATGGAGACTTTTGAAACAATATTTGTTGCTATTCTTGTTGAGTGTTGCAATAAAGGATTTAAAAAAAAAAAAAAAAGAAAATCCTGAATGGAGTGGAAGAGGTAAACCTGAATCCATTGTTTACGCTTTCAAAAAGAACAAAAACTAGAAGTACATTTAAAACAAATAGAAGAAGTGAAGAAAATATTTTTCACTCAACATTGTTGGAGCAAGTGGTAAAAGCAGTTAATGTAGCTTGGTTTGGACAAATTCATGGAGGAAACGTGCATAGACTGTTAAAACAGACCTGAAGAAAGCCACCGCTTAAACCTGAGGTTAAGTAGCATGGAACACTGCTACATTTTGGACCTGAACTGGCCACTATTGGAAACAGAGTACAGGGTTAGGTGGACACTTGATCGAATCCAGAAGGACAACTCTTACGTTCTTAAGTTAAACAGAGAAAAAAAGAATGAACATTAAACCTGAACAGAACTTGTTGATTAAAGAGTGAAAAAAGCAATATTAAAGTATATTAAAGTGGTTTAATAACTGGAAATATATTAGGGAGGGCCTCTGGACTGGTCTGGTGGACTAAAGGAAAGAAAATTAGCACATAAGACCTAATTTTTCTTTTCTTAGTGTCCTCACCAGGCCAGTCCAGTACCTATGGGATATATCAAAACAGTTCCCAAGAAAGGTGGGGCTCTAAAATTTCTGCCTGAAAAATTCAGTCACAAATGCAATATACAGTAATGCTTCTACCTGGAGTCTGAAGCTTTGTGAATGTAAAAAGTAATGACTATATCACCAGTTTGCAGCTATGAATCAGAAGTATCGTTCGCAACTCTGCCCATAAAGCTGAAATAGCTCTGGTAGAAATTTTTCAAACCTTAGGAGGTTGCTTCCTTTTGAAATTAAATATTAATGCCAATGAATATTACTTCAGCTACTGAGTAATAAGTTTTAGAAATTGGTTCACCTTACCTGAAACCTGCAAAGAGAAAAATCAATCTGTCCAACCTTGGAAATCGGTAGATCACTTCATTGTACTTCTAACATACACAATGGTCAAGCAACAAAAGTAAAGATTTGATCTACCTAAAATGAGGACACTCCCTCTGAAAGAAAGTACAGAATTATTTAAATCAACACACCTGCTTCCGTGAACCGGAGAAAAGATCTGTCCATGTTAATACCTGTGCTGAAAATTCTCAAAGATTAGATAGAAATCGAGAATAACTACATAAAGGGTGAGATTCTTCCAAGACACTCCTTAAAGGAGGTCAAAGGACAGAAGTCCCACTGCCTTAAGTGGCAGAATCAAACTCCATTCAGGACAGAACAAACGTACAGGAGGATGCACAGCATTCAAGCTTAGAGACGATGCACTCTATTTGGATGAAAAAGAAAGAGGAAGAACTCGGAATCCTCAGAGTATCAATCCTGCCCCAGATCAAATTAAATTTGCTATATGTCCTTTTTGTTTGTTTGTTTTGGGAGTTTAAAACCTCAAGTGAAGTACCCTCTGCTCAACTGAGTTCTCCAATTAGGTCAGGAGCTGCTTCAGTAACCAGTCCAAGTTCTGCATGGTCTGCCCGTCACCAACTGCTGGAGGCAGAGAAATACTGAGCATTTAAGACTGCATGGTGCAGGACTTTTTTCCCCCCTCTATCTGTTGGTCTATCTGTGGCATAACCCACAGGTTCTAGGTTGGTCTGGTGAGAATGGTAGGGAATCTTTCTTTTAGGGGCGCTGTTATTTCTCCCCCACCCCCCCCTCCAAACACATTGTGCCATTTGGTCCTTCTATCTCTGTCCATTCATGCTCCCCTACATGCCCAGACACCAGGTGTTTGAGTTCCAGTGGGCTGTACTATAACCTGATCAAAGTGGAGTCCAACGATGATGTAGGGTTTTTCTGCCAGTCTATGCACCTTCTCCAAGAAATCCACATGCCCAATATCTGCAGCTTTGGTTAAGGATCTCAGTTACCGTGTACTAATTTCTAAACCAGCAATAGGTTAACTCATTATTCTTGCCTCAAAACCTGACTTACTATTCTTCTTCACTCAACTCTTACCTCATATTAATAAGTGTCCAAAGCAACAGATATATAATGAATAAAAATCTGTACTGACTCAATCTTGTGCAGATCACAATTTGAGATGGAGCATTCATGCAGAGCTGCTGTGTCTAGCAGGTGGGATGTGATGCAGAGGGCAGGCACTGCTGGAGGTATGGCATACAGTGGGCACGTTAGGTGAGAGGGAGAGGTCTGAACTACAGTTGGCAGAAGAGAGGGATGTAGTGGTATTAGTAGGGGCAGCTTGAGGTGGTGCCTGAGTGGAGGAGGTGTTAGGGGCAACTATTGGTAGAGAAGAACAAGATCATAGTGGCAGGCCAGTCAGAACTGCAAAGCTAGAAGAAATTTGCAGCACCCAGGGGCTTCCATAATAAATAGAAGGGTGTAGCACTGGGACCCTCACATTCTTCTTCCTCAGTCTCTACAATAATATTCCATGCCCAGTCAACCTGAGCCTAATGATACGGAACAGGTCAAATGCTCCAGCCACGTATATGATTGTATCCCCTGGCTCCGGCTCCTTTCCAGAGGCAAACTGGATGATCTTCTGAGATGTCTGCAAGAACTGAGACACACCTGTCCAGGGGCTGTGGCCTTTTGGACCCTAACAAATGAAAAGAAAATCAGGAGTGAGGAGAAAGACCACCAAAGGTCAAGCACAAGACTATGTTAACTAAAAGTCACAGGACAACACTGTCTGTCCACAAAGAAGCAGGACACCTAAGAACTAAGATGTAAACACCAGGTGGTGTGAAACCATGTTTCCTAGTCATTACACAGCTCTGTACTTCCCCCTCACTCTCCATGGGAAGCTTACCCAAAGCAGAACATCACCTACTCCCCACCCCCACAAAAAACCCCAAAACAAGCTAACATCCTCCTCTATGGGAGGAGTGGAGCAAATTACAAGTGATTAAGCAAAATCCTGAGTTTATTTTGTAGAAAGAGCTATGGGCATCTACTCACCTTGCCAAAGTTATCTGTGTGCTGCTGGTAATCTGAATTTTCATCCTGAAGAGAAAGACTCAGGTTAGAGGAATAGCTAGAAAGCTAGTAATAATATCCCCAAACCATGAAAGTACCTGCCACTCTACTGTGCAGGTCAGGGGGAGGAATGAGGTACCTGCCCCCTGCATCACATACCAGGACAGAAGCAAGAAAGAAAACTCATTCCTTTGGCTGCTGCAAAGCTCAGTAAAAGGTCTTTACCTAAGATGAACATAAACATTCACAAAACTTTCTCTCTTGCTTTCTGCGACAGAATTTGAACTCCATTTTCTGCCTCCCCCACCAAATTGGTTGGAGTTATGTGCATATTTATTTTCTAGGATAAAGTAGTGTGCCTGATGTGTTTCTTATTCCTCTTGAATATCCTATACAATAATTTGCACCTCCAACGTTCCATCGCTGTCTGGCTTCGTAACATCTCATGACGTCAGCCAGCCTCCAGCGTTCCACTCCCCCTCACTGCCGAGCCCTCACGTCAAAACGTAATGACGTCAGAGGGCGGAACAGTGAGAGGGAAGGGAACGCTGGAGGCGAGCTGACGTCAGGATGTTACCAACGGAAGGGAAGCCAGTCAGGCCAGCCAAAAAACGATGAGGTACAAAGGAAGATAGAATCGCGGGACATCGAGGGCAGAGCAGAGCAGAATCGATGGACGTGGATGGGATGGGATGGGAGGAGAGGACAGGATAGGACAGGAGAGAAGAGAAGAGAATTGTGGGACACGGATGGGAGGGCAGGGAAGAGGAGAATCGCTGGCCATGGAGGGGAGGGCAGGGGAGAGACAAAAAAATCGCTTACAAGAGAGCCTTCCTAGGGCCCGTTTCTTTGTTGAGGAAACGGGCTGGGTTCCACTAGTATAGAAATAAACGGTTAATGTATAATCACAAAATATAAAGGGATACCTTTTTACAGGATTACTACTACTACTTAACGTACTTAACGTACTTCTGACTAACTTTCAAGAGCTAAATCCCTTTTGCTACTACCCTGACCTGAAGAAGAGGTAGTCAAATTTGTATTATGTTAGTCCAGTAAAAAAGGAATCACCTTATATTTCTTTTACTGCTGTTTTAATTTTCTCCAGGTAGGAGCCGCTCCTGAATACCGGCCTCGATACTGGTAATAAATCATTAACTGAGATTTCCAAATGTCTATCAAGATATGATCCCTCTATGGTTTCGCAGTTATAGCATGTCACGCTGTACTCCACACCCCCATGGTTTACTGTTCTGTCATCCAACAGCCTTACACTAGTTTATAATGTGACCCTAAAATATGTTTAACTTCTAAGGATTTTACTGCTAAAGTCCATATTGCAAAGATATATGAGCAAAGCATTGTGTGTAATGTAGTCTCACATGTAAAGGAGTCACCCCTGCCTGTCTGTATAAGAACTGTTACTATTGGTCTACCCTGCTGCAAAGACCTCTTCTCTTTCTCAACCAAGCCTGGCTCCTTGGTCTACCTGCTATCATTTCCTGGTCATTCTTACTATCTGTCCCGGGAGGTCAGCCAGGTATGACCTTTCCCTCCAATCAAGGCTGCCCTCTGGGACCACCCCTGCTACCTGATGGCAGGCTCTGTCCCTATTGGTTCCTTTACCTCCTCCTCCCTGGGCCTGTAAGCCCCTTCTTGGCCTCTCTTCCTCCATGATCCCCAGAAGCTTAGCCAGTGGTGGGAGGTAGGGCTGGTGCTTGGGAGGTGGGGATAGTGCTGGCCAGACTTATACGGTCTGTGCCAGAGCCGGTGGTGGGAGGCGAGGCTGGAGGTTGGGAGATGGGGATAGTGCTGGGCAGACTTATACAGTCTGTGCCAGAGCCGGTGGTGGGAGGTGGGGCGGGGATAGTGCTGGCCAGACTTATACGGTCTGTGCCAGGGCTGGTGGTTGGGAGGCAGGGATAGTGCTGGGCAGACTTATACGGTCTGTGCCCTGAAAAACACAGGTACAAATCAAGGTAAGGTATACACAAAAAATGGCACATGTGAGTTTATCTTGTTGGGCAGACTGGATGGACCGTGCAGGTCTTTTTCTGCCGTCATCTACTATGTTTACTATGAGGCATTCTGCATCTTGCTTTAGACAGCACTTTTCCTGCTAAACTCCCTGTAATGAACTCGTTTTTTACCTCGTTAATACTCTCTAATAAGGTATTGCATATTCTAGCCACCCAGCTCTGAACCACCTGGCATCTGTTTAACTATTTTCTCACCTCTACAATAAAGGGAAAGGGAAATGGGACTTGATATACTGCCTTTCTGAGGTTTTTGCAACTACATTCAAAGCGGTTTACATATATTCAGGTACTTATTTTGTACCAGGGACAATGGAGGGTTAAGTGACTTGCCCAGAGTCACAAGGAGCTGCAGTGGGAATTTAACCCAGTTCCCCAGGATCAAAGTCCACTGCACTAACCACTAGGCTACTCCTCCACTCATTCCACCAATAAGAGCCAACCTCATCAGTGATGTCACAATGGCTTAAAGTCCATTGCACTAACCACTAGGCTACTCCTCCACTCATTCCACCAATAAGAGCCAACCTCATCAGTGATGTCACAATGGCTTGATTGCCCAATACTTGGCTCACTTCTGATATTGTGAAGTCATAAGGGAAAGGGGGAAAGGGAAATGGGACTTGATATGCCGCCTTTCTGAGATATTTTGTAACTACATTCAAAGCGGTTTACATATATAAAGGTACATATTTTGTACCCGGGGCAATGGAGGGTTAAGTGACTTGCCCAGAGTCACAAGGAGTTGCAGTGGGAATCAAACTCAGTTCCCCAGGATCAAAGTCCACTGCACTAACTACTAGGCTACTCCTCTACTCCACATTGCCTTTCTTCAGATTTCTACCTCCAACCACTGATTCAGCTCTCAGAATTACGGAGTCTCTGTTGCCCTGGGGTAGGGTTACCATATGGCTTCAGATAAAGGAGGACGGATCGAGCCAGCCAGGTTTTACTTCCATTGCTTTCAAGCAATGGAAGTAAAACCCGGCTGGCTCAATCTGTCCTCCTTTTTCTGGAGCCATATGGTAACCCTACCCTGGGGCAACACTTCTGAACATCTGACTGTGAGTAAACTATCTATATTTATTCAATAAAGGAAATTTCAGAAAATAAAGAGGCTTCAGGTGTGTGCTGGTGTGCCAATGTTATACTCCAGGATATTAAGGCTTTAGAGACATTAAGTGTTAAGAGGCCTGACAATTACAATCCAACACAGTGGAGGAGTGGCCTAGTGGTTAGTAGAGCACCGGTCTTGCAATCCAGAGGTGGCCGGTTCAAATCCCACTGCTGCTCCTTGTGATCTTGGGCAAACCCTATATTGCCTCATGTACAAACTTAGATTGTGAGCCCTCCTGGGACAGAGAAATATCCAGAGTACCTGAATGTAACTCACCTAGAGCTACTACTGAAAAAGGTGTGAGCAAAATCTAAATAAATAAATAAAAATCTAATAAGATAAATTTGACCTCACCCTAAAAGGACACACACAGTTTACATGGTTCAAATGATTCCTTTCAGTGCCACACTTCTATAGCTGAGAAATCTGCTGGGACACAATCTTAGCTAGAGCAATGTAGAAAGGAGCAATAGACCTGCAACCAAGCATACCAGCCACTGCTTTTTAAATAAAAGTTAACTGTGCACCTTGTTATACTGCTCAAGGCTAGTCTGTCTGCCCCATGAGCTCATGGCTCTGCTTCTCAAGAATGCCTGAGGCATTTACATGAGATCTCCATGCATGTAAACCCTGTTCATAGAAACATATTATGATCCTACAACAATCTCTGAACTCATGGAAAACCCTATAAAACCAGAAAAGACCAACAAGTGCTTCAAACATGGGCATGGTGTGGCTACTCACAATGTTGCTGTGGTGTGCTTTGGTCATGAGAAGCATTCTGCCCACCAGGTCTGTAGTGGAGACGCCTTGGGTGCGCTTACACTCCCTGCAAGAAAAACACACTGGGCTCATGCATTCCTGTGATTAAAAGGGTCTAGTTACAGGATTCCTCATCTTTAGAGACATCAATCCTAAACAAAATACTGTGATAGGAAGAAAACTGAAAAACCATTAAAGAAAAGAGCCTCATATTAGTCATAAGTACATAGGTACATAAATATTGCCATATTGGGACAGACCGAAGGCCCAACAAGGCCAGCATCCTGTTTCCAACAGTGGCCAATCCAGGTCACAAGTGCCTGGCAAGATCCCAAAACAGTACAACACATTCTATGCTGCTTATTCTATAAATAAGCAGTGGACTTTCCCAACGTCCGTGTTAATGGTCTATGGACTTTTCCTTTAGGAAGCCATCCAAACCTTTTTTAAACCCCGATAAGCTAACTGCTTTTACTACACTCTCTGGCAAAGAATTCCAGAGTTTAATTACACGTTGAGTGAAGAAATATTTTTTTCCGATTCGTTTTAAATGTACTACTTTGTAGCTTCATTGCGTGCCTCCTAGTATTTTTGGAAAGAGTAAACAAGTGATTCATGTCTACCCATTACGCTCCACTCATTATTTTATAGACCTCTACCATATCTCCCTCAGCCATCTTTTCTCCAAGCTGAAGAGGCCTAACCACTTTAGCCTTTCCTCATAGGGAAGTCGTCCCATCCCCTTTATCATTTTCGTCGCCCTTCTCTGTACCTTTTCTAATTCCACTATATCTTTTTTTGAGATGCGGCGACCAGAATTGAACACAATATTCGAGGTGTGGTCACAACATGGAGTGATACAAAGGCATTATAATGTCCACATTTTTGTTTTATATTCCTTTCCTAATAATACCTAACGTTCTGTTTGCTTTCTTAGCCGCCGCCACACACTGAGTAGAGGGTTTCAACGTATCATCAACGATGACGCCTACATGCCTTTCCTGGTCGGTGACGTGGAACCTTGCATTACATAGCTATAATTTGGGTTCCTCTTTCCCACATGCATCACTTTGCAGTTGCTCACATTAAACGTCATCTGCCGTTTGGATGCCCGGTCTCCCAGTCTCGTAAGGTCCTCTTGTAATTTGTCACAATCCTCTTGCAATTTAACAACTTTGTGTTGTCAGCAAATTTAATTACACTAGTTACTCCCATCTCTAGATCATTTATAAATATGTTAAAAAGCAGCGGTCCCAGCACAGACCCCACTATTTACCTTTCTCCATTGAGAATACTGACCATTTAACCCTACTCTCTGTTTTCTATCTTTTAACCAGTTTTTTTAATCCACAATAGAACACTACCTCCTATCCCATGACTCTCCAATTTCCTCTGGAGTCTTTCCTGTGGTACTTTGTCAAATGCCTTTTGAAAATCCAGATACACAATATCGACTGGCTCACCTTTATCCACATGTTTGTTCATCCCTTGAAAGAAATGTAATAGATTGGTGAGGCAAATCCATGTTGGCTTTGACTCATTAATCCATGCTTTTGAATATGCTCTGTAATTTTGTTCTTTATAATAGTCTCTACCATTTTGCCTGGCACCAACATCAGGCTCACTGGTCTATAATTTCCCGGATCTCCTCTGGAACCTTTTTTAAAAATTGGCGCTACATTGGCCACCCTCCAATCTTCCAGTACCATGCTTGATTTTAAAGATAAATTACAAATTACAAACAATAGTTCCACAAGTTCATTTTTCAATTCTATCAGTACTCTGGGATGAATACCATCCGGTCCAGGAGATTTGCTACTCTTCAGTTTGTCAAATTGCACCATTACATCCCCCAGGTTTATAGAGATTTCATTCCGTATATTGTATATACTATTTCTTTCCTCCTCTTTTATTTTATTAACTTGTAGTGGCAACCTGATAATTGTGGTTTACCACCTACACAGCTGCATCTCCTGTGGGTCTAGCATCTCTCCCCTTCTCTTACTCTCTCCCTCCCTCCAAGTTCTCACCATCTCCCCCTTCTGCCCAGCACTCTGCCATCTTCCTCCTCTCTACCCAGTTCCCTCTCCCATATTCTGGTATCTCTCCTGTCCCCCTACCCCACTCCAGGTTCAGCACCTCTCCCCCTCCCTCCAGCTCCCCTCCATGGGTCCAGCACATCATCTTCCACCTCCATCCCTAGTCCAGGATCTCCCTCTTTTTCCCTCAGCCTCCCATGAGTCCAGTACCACTCTTGCTTCCTCCTTCAAACCCCACCTCGGGTCCTGCACCACTCCCTATTCCTTCAAACATCCCCTCCAGCTCCAGCACCACTTCCTCTCCATTCTTCAAATCCTCCACCACCGGGTCCAGCACCATTCCCTCTCCCTTCTTCAAACTCTCCATCACCGAGTCCAGCACCATTCCCTCTCCTTTCTTAAGACCGTCCCCAACCTCCCCCCCCCACCAGGGTCCAGCATCACTCCCTAAGATGGTTGACGTCTAACTAAAAAAGGAAGACCGTTCCATACTTCTATGGCTTTATAAGAAAAACGTTGATTCCAATAATCATTTATACCTTATTCTCTTGAAGAATGGAAATGTGAAGGTCAAATTTGACTAGTTTGAATCAATACAAATATTAAAAAGTATAGGTGACAAGGGGGAACCCTGAAGGACTCCACACGGTGGGCATCAATAGAAAAAGTTCCGTCTTTTTTCACTGCATAGGAACGATTAAAACCAGTCAAACACTGTGCTTCCAATACCACATTTAGACAATTTGTGCAAAAGTATTTCATGATCAACCATGTTGAACGCAGCCGATAAAATCAAACACTAGTAACAAAGCCCGACTTCCTTTGCTTAAAATGTTCTTCACTGAAGTAATCAATGAGAGAAGCAAGGTCTCCATACTAAGCACACTTCTGAATCCATGTTGAAATTTTTCCAAAACTGCAAGATTATCCAATTGGCCAACACCAATGATTCAGCTATTTTCACAAACAATAGAATACTAGCAATAGGCCAATATGAAGGTGGTTCAGATAATACGAGGGTTGCAGATTTTAGAATCTAGGAAGTATAGAAACTTTAATAAAACAAAAAGTCCTTTTCCTACCCCACATCTTACTGGCTAGCTGCCACCTTCTTCCCTTACTTCCACTGCTCTATCATAGCCCCCCACCCCCAATGTGACTGCTTCCCTCTCTAACCTTCTCTAGATCTCTTCCTTTAGTACTCTCCTCCTGTCTCCTGCCAAACTGCTCTCCCCCCCTCTAACACAATGCTCACTCACCTCCTTCTCTCTCACTCTTGTGACTGCTCTGCATATACCACCACCCCTCACCTGTATCTTCCGGCCTTCTTCACCTCTTCATATGTGTCTCTGCCATCAATGGTTAATGTGATATCATCTGCAAAAAAGAAATGTTAGAACTCTATGAAAAATGAGATTTACTGCTCAGTTAAAGGTGAGGTTGAACCCAGACAAAAATAACCATATAATTTTCTTCAGAAAACTCAGAGACATTTTTCCCCCTCCCTCATTGGTTCTGTGATTTGTCACTGGGAAACACCTCTCCTCTGCAGCCAGTACCACAGCTAAGATCGGGAAGTTCTTTGTGGCATACTGGAGTTAAAAAAAAAACATTTGGAGAAGTTCCTGGAGGAAATGTCTATACTCTGCTATTAAAACAGACTTGGGGGAAAGCATGAATCTTGCTACTACTACTGAAAAGGGTGTGAGCAAAATCCAAATAAATATTTGGGATTCTGTCAGGTAATTGTGACCTGAATTGGCCACTATTAGAAGCAGGATACTGGGCTAGAGGGACCACAGGTCTAACCCAGTATAGCTATTCTTGTGTTCAATTAAGACAGATAAAACAACAAAGTAATATAGAAACAGATGAGTCCAAGAAAGACAAAATTAAAAAAATAATGACAACAGGCAGGAAGGAACAGTGCTCATACCGTACAGTAAATAGGAAGAGCTAAGAAAGTGAGAACAAGGAATCTAAGGCTGGACTAAAAGCAGTGAAATCCCACTCACTTCCATGCACGCAGAAGTCACAGTTATATTTGTCCAGGGTTTCCAGCGTCGTCACGTATGGAGCACCGGCCACGATTTCATCCACCCATTTGATGGCTCGCACCATTTTGTACCTCTCTTCCTGGGTGAAAACTGGGGGGCCCTTGTGCTTAGCAATCTCCTCTAGTTCAAAAGACACAACAAAGTTTAAAGATTAGAGACAGCATAGCAGGCTATGGAGAGAACGCACTGGGAGAATGGTCCCACTCTCCGTCTCTCCCCACTCCCTCTGCTTTATTTTACTTTAACAGAAGTTTCTTTCCTCTCTTCATTCTCTGAGAATAGGGACTCTCTTGCCGCCTGTTGTGCCCCTGAAGGGGAGTTTCATTTTTCTGAGGTATGCTTTCAGCTGTATTCTCCTCAGGTTGGTTTTTTTTTTTGTTTGTTTTGTTACATTTGTACCCCTCGCTTTCCCACTCATGGCAGGCTCAATGCGGCTTACATGGGGCGATGGAGGGTTAAGTGACTTGCCCAGAGTCACAAGGAGCTGCCTGTGCCGGGAATCGAACTCAGTTCCTTAGTTCCCCAGGACCAAAGTCCACCACCCTAACCACTAGGCCACTCCTCCACTGTTGCTACTATTTGAGATTCTACATGGAATGTTGCTATTCCACTAGAAGTCGGCCCTTGCAGATCACCTATGTGGCCGCGCAGGCTTCTGCTTCTGTGAGTCTGACGTCCTGCACGTACGTGCAGGACGTCAGACTCACAGAAACAGAAGCCTGCGCAGCCTTCTACATGGAATGTTGCTACTGTTGGAGATTCTACATGGAATGTTGCTATTCCACTAGCAACATTCCATGTAGAAGGCTGCGCAGGCTTCTATTTCTGTGAGTCTGACGTCCTGCACATACGTGCAGGACGTCAGACTCACAGAAGCAGAAGCCTGCGCGGCCACATTGGTGATCTGCAAGGGCCGACTTCTAGTGGAATAGCAACATTCCATGTAGAATCTCCAACAGTAGCAACATTCCATGTAGAATCTCCAATAGTAGCAACATTCCATGTAGAATCTCCAACAGTAGCAACATTCCATGTAGAATCTCCAATAGTAGCAACATTCCATGTAGAATCTCCAATAGTATCTATTTTATTTTTGTTACATTTGTACCCTGCGCTTTCCCACTCATGGCAGGCTCAATGCGGCTTACATGGGGCAATGGAGGGTTAAGTGACTTGCCCAGAGTCACAAGGAGCTGCCTGTGCCTGAAGTGGGAATCAAACTCAGTTCCTCAGGACCAAAGTCCACCACCCTAACCACTAGGCCACTCCTCCACACAATAAAAGTATTCCTTTTTGTAAGTCATATGAATCTATGTGCAGGATGTAAATATTTAAGCACATAAGCCTGTGGGGTAGGACAGCCTCTGGGGAATCCTCAGTATCCAAGGCGCTCTGAATGAGGGAGAGAGAAAAGGGGGATCTTACCAAAAGGAGAGGGTTCTAGGAAATCTAGACTGCCCCCAATTTGATTGACTGCACTTTTTTGTCCTTTAGATTGAAAGCTCCTTTGTTAGATTGTACAGCGCTGCGTAACCCTGGTAGCGCTTTAGAAATGTTAAATAGTAGTAGTAGGACATACATTTTAGTTTTCACAAATTGCTGGTTAGGCAAGAGGCCCCCCCTCCGCCGGCTTCTCTTTCCTGATATACTTAAGCACAGCTTACAGTGGGGGAAATAAGTATTTGATCCCTTGCTGATTTTGTAAGTTTGCCCACTGACAAAGACATGAGCAGCCCATAATTGAAGGGTAGGTTATTGGTAACAGTGAGAGATAGCACATCACAAATTAAATCCGGAAAATCACATTGTGGAAAGTATATGAATTTATTTGCATTCTGCAGAGGGAAATAAGTATTTAATCCCTCTGGCAAACAAGACCTAATACTTGGTGGCAAAACCCTTGTTGGCAAGCACAGCGGTCAGACATCTTCTGTAGTTGATGATGAGGTTTGCACACATGTCAGGAGGAATTTTGGTCCACTCCTCTTTGCAGATCATCTCTAAATCATTAAGAGTTCTGGGCTGTCGCTTGGCAACTCGCAGCTTCAGCTCCCTCCATAAGTTTTCAATGGGATTAAGGTCTGGTGACTGGCTAGGCCACTCCATGACCCTAATGTGCTTCTTCCTGAGCCACTCCTTTGTTGCCTTGGCTGTATGTTTTGGGTCATTGTCGTGCTGGAAGACCCAGCCACGACCCATTTTTAAGGCCCTGGCGGAGGGAAGGAGGTTGTCACTCAGAATTGTACGGTACATGGCCCCATCCATTCTCCCATTGATGCGGTGAAGTAGTCCTGTGCCCTTAGCAGAGAAACACCCCCAAAACATAACATTTCCACCTCCATGCTTGACAGTGGGGACGGTGTTCTTTGGGTCATAGGCAGCATTTCTCTTCCTCCAAACACGGCGAGTTGAGTTCATGCCAAAGAGCTCAATTTTTGTCTCATCTGACCACAGCACCTTCTCCCAATCACTCTCGGCATCATCCAGGTGTTCACTGGCAAACTTCAGACGGGCCGTCACATGTGCCTTCCGGAGCAGGGGGACCTTGCGGGCACTGCAGGATTGCAATCCGTTATGTCGTAATGTGTTACCAATGGTTTTCGTGGTGACAGTGGTCCCAGCTGCCTTGAGATCATTGACAAGTTCCCCCTTTGTAGTTGTAGGCTGATTTCTAACCTTCCTCATGATCAAGGATACCCCACGAGGTGAGATTTTGCGTGGAGCCCCAGATCTTTGTCGATTGACAGTCATTTTGTACTTCTTCCATTTTCTTACTATGGCACCAACAGTTGTCTCCTTCTCGCCCAGCGTCTTACTGATGGTTTTGTAGCCCATTCCAGCCTTGTGCAGGTGTATGATCTTGTCCCTGACATCCTTAGACAGCTCCTTGCTCTTGGCCATTTTGTAGAGGTTAGAGTCTGACTGATTCACTGAGTCTGTGGACAGGTGTCTTTCATACAGGTGACCATTGCCGACAGCTGTCTGTCATGCAGGTAACGAGTTGATTTGGAGCATCTACCTGGTCTGTAGGGGCCAGATCTCTTACTGGTTGGTGGGGGATCAAATACTTATTTCCCTCTGCAGAATGCAAATAAATTCATATACTTTCCACAATGTGATTTTCCGGATTTAATTTGTGATGTGCTATCTCTCACTGTTACCAATAACCTACCCTTCAATTATGGGCTGCTCATGTCTTTGTCAGTGGGCAAACTTACAAAATCAGCAAGGGATCAAATACTTATTTCCCCCACTGTATAGGTCAAGTGATCGTACCAAACCGCTCTTAAACTTGGACAAATATAGTGTTTTAATCCTTCAAATTATAACTGAGAATCTCAGAAAAAAGGGCGCCACATAAATCAAAGAAGACCTAGTCAGCACTGTGTTCTTACCGTCTCCAATGCGAAGAATAGTACGATCAAATCTTTGCTGCCTCAATTTAAGGGCCAATAAATGCCCAGGCTTATTATGATTAAAATACTGAAGTTGCTGTTGTTGACACCGGATAAATTGCAATTGGTCCGAGTAAATATTGTCTAATTTTAACCGGAGAGCTTGGATCTGCCTCAGAGTAGATCGAATGAGAGGACTTATGGAGATCCTCCAAGTGGGACAACTGTGAAATGCAGTCAGCAACTTCCTTTCGCCTGGCCCGTGCCCTTGCCTGTTTTAGAAAGAACCCCCTCGTTACAGCCTTTAAAGCATCCCAATCCCCAGAGAAGGACCCGAGTTCAAATTAGTATCAAGATATTCCCTCAAGAGTGTTCTATAGTTGGTTAAGATCTTATCCTCCTTCAGCAAAGAGGTGTTCAAAGTCCACCTACTGTTCTTATCTTCCTCACAAAAGGATGAAAGCTGAACCCAGGTCAGAGCGTGGTCCGAAATGGTAATGGGGCCAATACCTGAGAGACCACCCCCCTGAATCAATGAGATTTCAAATAACAAATGATCAATACGGGAGTATGAATCATGAGCATAGGAATAGAAAGAATAATCCCTTCCCTTTGGATGATGTAGACACCACGCATCGCACACAGCTAGAGATCGAGCCAGACCAACCAACGCTTTAGAATTTTTAACATCTATTCCCGACACTGCACCAGACCTATCCAAGGCTGGGTCAAAAGATGCATTAAAGTCGCCTCCTAACACCAGTTTACCATAGGGATCAGATTGGACCATCCTGCCAAAAAATTCCCCCTGAGATTCGTTGGGTGCATAAACAGCGACAGGGTAAAAGCTAAATTATTCAATAATACGTGTAGAAGCAAAAATCTACCAGCAGGGTCACGCTTGGTTTTCAACACCTGAACCTGCAAGGAAGAATGAAGCAAGATTGCAACCCCCCCCCCCCCCACCCTATTTCTATTTTCTGGATCATCACAGTGCTGTAATGGAGCAAAAGAATTCTGTAAGGGCAACAATTGTGAGGGTGGATGCTTCGTGTCACCTGTCATAGTCTACCTGAGCCTACTGTGATCCATCTATTATTAGATCTTTTTATTGTTTGAGGCAGTTTTTGAGAAATTGGGATGATCGTGTGCAGTGATAGAAGCTGTTTTAATTGCATCCAATTCCTGCTTAAGTTTGCTGAGCTCCTGTTTTAAACTAGCAAGCTGAAGACAGATAGGACAAGCCTTTAGCTTCCAGATGTTGTGCCTTGGAACTAAAGCACCACAATAATTACACAGAATAAAAGTAATTTTGATTGGTTAGAATGGGTATGAACAGGTGTACAATGAAAGGGTTGCCTGTGTATGATTCAGGAATAATGTTAATGACTTTGTGGAATTCATTGCTGTTACACCTAAGGTTGGAAAAATCCCACTCCACTTTTAAAATCGGAGCTAAAAACTTTCTTGTTTAGAGATGCTTTTTTCCCACAACCTAACCTGACTTACAAACCTGCCTTTCAGGCTTCGGGCTCCTTTGTCTCGCCCCCTGACGGGTGGGACATCAACCACAAGCAGTACGTTTATAGTGGATGTATTATTTATTATATTCTTTTTATTTTATCCTATTACTTTTCTATTGTTATTTGTAGTTTTTTTTTATAATCGTATTTTATTGTAAACTGCTCAGACAGTGACTGAACTATCAAGATTGAATAAAACTTGAAACTATGTAAGAAAAGGGGACTTTCAGCCAAATTGAGGGAGAGAATTTTTCAGACAGCAAGGTAAGATGTTTTTTTACTCATGTAAACAGCTCTGAAAGTTGTTCTCTGTGTTTGCTGGTAAGGATAGTTGTTGAGAAGAGGACGGGGTATGAACCATTTTAATACTGATCCTGCAGGTAATGGAGCCCTGACAGATGCCAACCGTATTACTCACTCTAAGGTCCTCAACTTCCACACAGTGACAGATAAATTGTCTAGGCTGCTTTATTCATCACCTCTAATCCACATAATCCTTCCCCCACCCATACCCAGCCAGCGAATCCAGAAGGACAAAGATCAACACAGCTCACTAGAGGGAATGCAAAGGCCACATCTTACCATCTGTATGAACACCAGCGATGAGGTAATCACCCATGGCACGAGCCTGCCGCAGCTGATTTGAATGCCCATAATGCACCATGTCATAGCTAGAAGAAAAGGTAAAGAATAAATTCATGAAAGAATGTACCACCAGAAACAAAACAGTGGTGAATTGGCATCAAAAGGAAGTTCTGTAACAAGCCATGAAGACCATGTACTGGCACCCTTCTCCATTCCCTGCTGTTATGGCCCCTAAACTGCAGCCTTGATCTTGTCTTCGGTAAAGAGAGGCAGAGAGCCCAGCCTGTATTTACAAGATACCCTCAAGGTAAAGGACTAGAAAAAGGCTGCGTTTCAGTGTGAAGAATTTCCAAGTACAGTCACATGACTACAAGAAATCCGTCGGCCAAGGGAGAGGAGGGTAGAAATACAGAAACACAAAATGAAACCCAGGTAAGGCCATCGTAATAGCCAAAGTGCACCATAAGTACATATAAGTATATAAGTACATAAGCACCACCATACCAGGAAAAGACCAAGGGTCCATCAAGCCCAGCATCCTGTCTCCGACAGTGGCCAATCCAGGCTTCAAGAACCAAGCAACCGCCCCTCCCCCCCCCCCCCCAAAAAAAATTATTCTTAATAATGTTCAATGGACTTTTCTCTCAGGAAATACCATGTCTACTTGATGTCAAAATTGACAGCACTTAAAAGAAACACTCTTAAATGTTTCTACCAAATTTAGGATAGTTATATCACCTGGCAGGAGACAACAGTGCTGACCCCGAACGGGCAATCAATCTCAGTAACATTCAGTGGCGTAGCCACAGGTGGGCCTGGGTGGGCCAGGGCCCACCCATTTAGGGCTCAGGCCCACCCAACAGTAGCACATGTTTAGTGGTGGCTGGTGGGGATCCCAAGCTCAGCCAGCTGAAGACTTCCCCCTGATGGTAACGAAAACGCTACTCTCCATGATACTGGCACCTGAGCATGCTCATTTTTCAGTGCATACCTGCTGCAGACTGCTAAGGTGGAAAGAAGCATTTTCCCGCCAGCTGAGATATTCTTTTGGTGGTGGTTGGGGGGGGGTGGGGGTGGGGAGAACACTTGGTGCCCACCCACTTCTTGCCCAGGCCCACCCAAAATCTGTTGTCTGGCTACACCCCTGGTAACATTACATTGATTACGTGCTTTTCTGGGCCACTCAACCCCTATTGGGGATGGTCCATAACAGAATTTCAGTTTTTGCTATTGTATTAGTATTGTATTGTATTGTATTGAAGCTTCTGCTACTAACCTACAAATGTACTCGATCTGCAGCCCCTCCTTACCTCTCAACCCTCATCTCCCCTTACGTTCCTACCCATAACCTCCGCTCTCAAGACAAATCCCTCCTTTCAGTACCCTTCTCCACCACCGCCAACTCCAGGCTCCGCCCTTTCTGCCTCGCCTCACCCCACGCATTGAACAAACTCCCCAAGCCCACACGCCAGGCCCCCTCCCTGCCCATCTTCAAATCTCTGCTTAAAGCCCACCTCTTCAATGTCGCTTTCGGCAACTAACCTCTACACCTCTATCCAGGAAATCTAGACTGCCCCCACTTGACATTTCGTTCTTTAGATTGTAAGCTCCTTTGAGCAGGGACCGTCCTTCTTTGTTTATTTTGTACAGCGCTGCGTAACCCTAGTAGCGCTCTAGAAATGTTAAGTAGTAGTATTAGACACATGAAGAATCACAGTATGTTATTTGCTTGTGTATTGGCATCTTTATATGATTTTGTTCATAAGTTGGGTTTTGTAACTGATATTATATTTCAATAAAAAGATTTTAAAAAAGAAAAAAAGAAACACAAAATTAGAGCAGAAAAAGACCATCTGGCTCATCCTGTCTGTTCATCCATACCAACTGATCCGCTCTGCAATCCCTCCTTCTCCCTCAGAAGAAGGGATTGTAGAGCTGGAGGACTGGCATCATAGACCCCTTCTCCAATCCGCCATCACCCTTTCTACCTGTCTGGTCACCTTAAATCATCAGATACAAGTGAGCTCTAGCCCTAGATTTTGTTCCTCTTTCATGCACAGAACTTTACCTCTTACACTATACTGCACTCTTGGGGTTCTGCAGCTTTAATCCACGATCCTACACTTTTTTTGGTGTTACCTTCTAGATTGTTCCTCAGGCTTCATCAGATCCCCTCCCCATGTTATCCACCTTCCAGGGTGTCTATGCTCTTGCAGATTTTGGTATTATCTGCAAATAGGCAGACATTTCCCAGCAGCATTTTAGCATTGTCACTTACAAAAATGAATCAAAGAACTGGACCCAGGGACTGAGCACTGCTGACCACCACTGGTAACACCCTTTCCTCAGCTCAGTGAACCCGCAGAGTGCAGGCTGCTGAGAGAGATGAACATGTCAAAAGGAAAAATGCCAAGAAGCACAACCAATGCTCCCATGGCCTAAAGGACAATGCAGGAAAGCAGAAATATGGTTGTGTGCGAGACCGAGTTGAAAGGTTCTCACTAACTGTGGTTACTTCATATAGAAGCTGCAAATGACAATACACTGAAAAACAAATTTGCTAGCTCAAATCAAGAAACTTGATTCAATTTTTAAGCCCTTTTCAGTCAGAGGAAAAATGAGAACCCTGAGAACCTTCCTTGGGAAGGAGTGAACACAGGACACGACAAGATCTCTTTTTTTCAGATCTCTGAACATGCATAATAAGATAGAATCCCAGGAAAACATGGTTGGGATTAAACACCCGAGTTTAAATTTTCCAAAGATTAAATTCTCGTCTCCTTGGGAATCTGAGAAGGAGGGGAAGCAGTTGAAGACTAGGGAGAAGTCTTGAGAATCTGGATCCTGTCACATGTGACCACAGTTTTGATGAGTCAGATCTTTCAGAGTCCCGTCCCCCCCCCCCAGGATGATCTCTTCCCCAGTCACCTTATGCTCTGACTCTGATGGTGGCTGGGGAGAAGCGGAGGTGGTGAACGGCCAAACTTTATCTGGATAGGCATCCAGCCATACCTAACAGCATCAGAAGAGCCATTCAAAAAGTGTTTAAGTACAATGTGGACAGCCAAAATCTCAGTTAGCCCAGGCAAGAGTTGCAAAGAGTATAAGAAATGAGTAACAATCTACCAGGGGAAAACCTCATCAAAAGGAGTCAGACCAGCAAATAAGGACTATCGATGACCTAAGAACAAACAGAACGAGCTACCTTCAGCAACTACAAGGAGATCAAATCATGACACAGAACAGGTGACGGAACACTAATCAGCTGCAGCACAGGACAGGCTTCTATGGACAAGATGGTTCACAGCCATCGCAGAACAGAAAAATGCAGATTCCTTAGCACAGTATTCAGTTACACATCCCACTGCTGGACAAGGCCTGCTGATGTCAGAAGGCCTTTAAACGGAAAGGCACAAGAAGATGGCATGGCTCATCCCCCGTAAACTGTGTAAACCCTACAGAATTGCTATAAAAGAAATGCAGATATGACGACCATTACAGAGACATTTCCATTCCAAATGAAAAAAAGCTTGGTGCAAGTACATCAGCAATGTGGCAAAGAAGAAAAGTACAATAGTGTGTACGATGCGTGGAGAAAAAACAATCCTCAAGCACTAACAAAGAGACCAAGAAAATGTGGCAGAAAGATTCAGAAATTGTCCCAGGTGTACTAGGTGCTACCAGCTTGTTTACAAAGAAACTCTACGCACACCTTGCCTGTATAAATTAGCCCTCATGAAATCTAAGGTCTGTGGCACGATGCCAGTGCCGAGACTAGTGCTAGCAGTGAACTTTAGAGACTGAAATTATTCAGTATAACCTGGCTCATGAGTTGGGTTCACTCCTGACAACACTAAGCCATTGCCTCTAACAAAACAGAATGTTGCTATCAGTGCATGGTATCTCCTACAAGTTAACAGGGAGCACTTCCCTCCTCCTGTTTAGAAGGTATAAGTACATAAGTATTGCCATACTGAGGCAGACCGAAGGCCCATCAAGCCAAGCATCCTGTTTCCAACAGTGGCCAATCCAGGTCACAAATACCTGGCAAGATCCCAAAACAGTACGTTTTATGCTGCTTATCCAAGCAAGTATGAAATACATTTCCAGGTGCTGAACTGCATAGCAATGTCTGAACTTTGATGCAGGGCTTAGTTGTTGTTCTTATTAAGGCAGAGGTTCAGGTCTATCGAAGAGAATGACACGGGGACAAAGCTTGTCCCCGTCCCCACGGGTTCTGTGCCCGTCCCCACCCCGTCCTCATGGGTTCTGTCTGTCCCCATCCCATCCTCGCAGGTTCTGTCTCTGTCCCCGCCCCATCCCCACAGACCGACTCCATCCCCACCCCGTCACCATGGGCTCTGTCCTCATCTGCAGAAGCCTCAAACAATTATGATTTTATCTTTAAATCTTTTTATTAAACTATAAAAAGGAATAATATGCTGTGCAACTGTTGTGTATAAATTACAAATAGAAAACAATAATAACAGCGAGCAGCTATAATAACCCTCTCCACCACCACCCTCTACCCTTCCAACCCCAACAATAGCTGATTTCTACTACACCAAGGAATCCTAATTCACACTGTTAAAATGTCCAAGGGTACAAAATACAACCCATTCTGTATGCCCTAGAGGGGAGAAATATGCCCTATGAAGCACTGTTATGATTTAATCTGTGGATGAATAAGAAATCATCAACAATCTCAGGATTCAGTCTAGCTCTCCTGTGTCTTCCACAGTCCTTCCTGCAATAGAAGATGTCTTCTTAGAAGATATGCTGGTAGCAGGATGAACAGGATCCCCATGCAAATTTTGATTGCTTGCTTGTTTTTTTAAAAAACCAAAATATCTTTGTCTGCATCACTGAAACATAAATTAACAGTCCAGTTCATGAACAGGCTTCAAAGCAGAAAATGACACAAGGACAAAGTTCCTGTGGGCTCTGTCCCCATCCCCACCCCGTTCCCTTGGGATCTGTCCCCGTCCCCATGTCATTTTCTAGTCTATCACAAGGGGGTAAAATAAGGGTTTGGATATGAACAACCTGCAAAGTAGAGAAGCAGCTACTTTTGAATTAGCAAAAGCATTTGCTCCTATAATTCAGCATTACAATCTGTGACTGGGGCCAGAAAGTTGAGATTATATCCCAAAATCTCTGATCTGGAACCTTCAAAAGGATGAAGATTCAGAAGCAGACTAATGGGCTCATTTTCGAAAGAGAAGGACGTCCATCTTTCAACATAAATTGTCTCCCAGGGACGTCCAAATCGGTATAATCGAAACCCGATTTTGGCCATCTCCAACTGCAGTCCATCGCAAGGACGGCCAAAGTTCAAGGGGGCGTGTCGGAGGCGTAGCGAAGTCGGGACTTGGGCGTGCCTAACACTTGGAGGTTTTTGACCCATAATCAAAAAAACCAAGGACGTCCCTGACGAACACTTGGATGTTTTCACCCAGACATGTTTTTATTACGAATAAGGCACAAAAAGGTACCCGAAATGACCAGATGACCACCAGAGGGAATTGGAGATGACCTCCCATTGCTAACCCCCTCCCACCCTCAAAAAACATCTTTAAAAATATGTTGTGCCAGCCTCAGATGTCATACTTAGGTCCATGACAGCGCATGCAGGTCATTGGAGCAGTTTTAGTGGGTGCAGTGCACTTCAGACAGGCGGACCCAGGCCCATACCCCCCTACCTGTTACACTTGTGGTGGTAAATGTGAGTCCTCCAAAACCCACCACAAACCCACTGTACCCACATCTAGGTGCCCCCCTTCACCCGTAAGGGCTATGGTAGTGGTGTACAGTTGGGGGTAGTGGGGTTTGGGGGGCTCAGCACACAAGGTAAGGGAGCTAAGTACCTGGGAGCAATTTATGAAGTCCACTGCAGTGCTCCTAGGGTGTTCGGTTGGTGTCCTGGCATATCAGGGGGACCAGTGCACTACAAATGGCTTGCATTTGGCCGTTTTTGACACGGATGTCTTTGGTTTCAAAAATTGCCGAAAGTCAGAAACGTATCTAGGGACATCCTTTGGAATCCTTTGGGTTCCAGGGCTCTGTCCTCTCCTGGTTCTCCTCTTATCTCTCCCATCGTACCTTCAGAGTACACTCTCATGGCTCATCCTCCTCCCCTATCCCGCTCTCTGTTGGAGTTCCCCAGGGTTCTGTCCTTGGGCCCCTTCTTTTTTCAATCTACACCTCTTCCTTAGGCTCCCTAATCTCTTCTCATGGTTTCCACTATCATCTTTATGCTGACGACACCCAGCTTCATCTCTCCACACCAGAAATCACTGCGGAAACCCAGGCCAAAGTACTGGCCTGCTTATCCAACATTGCTGCCTGGATGTCCAACCGTCACCTGAAACTAAACATGGCCAAGACGGAACTTATTGTGTTCCCACCCAAACCCACTTCTCCTCTCCCTTCACTCTCTATCTCAATTGATAACACCCTCATCGTCCCTGTCTCATCTGCCCGCAACCTTGGTGTCATCTTCGACTCCTCCCTCTCCTTCTCTGCGCATATCCAGCAGATAGCCAAGACCTGTCACTTCTTCCTCTATAACATTAGCAAAATTCGCCCCCTCCTCTCCGAGCACACCACTCGAACTCTCATCCACTCTCTCATTACCTCTCGCCTTGACTACTGCAACCTACTCCTCACCGGCCTCCCACTTAGCCATCTATCCCCCCTTCAGTCCATCCAGAACTCAGCCGCACGTCTTATCTTCCGCCTCAACCGATATACTCATATCACCCCTCTCCTCAAGTCACTTCACTGGCTTCCGATCAGATACCACATACAGTTCAAGCTTCTCCTACTCACCTACAAATGCACTCGATCTGCAGCCCCTCCTTACCTCTCTACTCTCATCTCCCTTTATGTCCCCACCCATAACCTCCGCTCTCTAGACAAATCCCTCCTTTTAGTACCCTTCTCCACCACCGCCAACTCTAGGCTTCGCCCTTTCTGCCTCGCTTCATCCCATGCTTGGAACAAACTCCCTGAGCCCATACGCCGGGCCTCCTCCCTACCCATCTTCAAATCATTGCTCAAAGCCCACCTCTTCAATGTCGCCTTCGGCACCTAATCACTACACTTCTTCTCAGGAAATCTAAACTACCCCAACTTGACATTTCGTCCTTTAGATTGTAAGCTCTTCTGAGCAGGGACTGTCCTTATTTGTCAATTTGTACAGCGCTGCGTAACCCTAGTAGCGCTCTAGAAATGTTAAGTAGTAGTAGTAGTTGTAGTAGTACATCCAAATCTAGGGACAGCCAAATTTAAGAATTTGGACGTCTCTGTCGGTATTTTCGAAACGAAAGATGGACGTCCATCTTTTTTCAAAAATACGGGTTTCCCCGCCCCTGGATTTTGCCATTTTGCAAGGATGTCCAAATTGCAACTTGGACGTCCCTTTTGAAAATGCCCCTCCACACCTCCTATATAACCTGACTCTTTTACAAAGCAATCTCTGCATATCATCTACTGTGCACCCCAAGAAGTCCAAAGGGTTGGAGAGGCCAGTCAAATACATCATACTACAGCCCTGCCTGAGTCTCAGCCCATACAGGCAAGAGAAGGGGTCATGAGTTACTTAAGGTGTTCTGTCCCCATATTCATGGAGGCAGGGTACATTGTTGCGTATTATTTTAATTTAATTGCATTGTTTGTGTATAGATAGCACTGTATATTAGGACTGCTTTTCCTATAGTTTGCAGTTCCTGTGATTGACTCCTCGTGAGCTTTTCCTACTGGCTGTTAGCTCTGAGATAGGGCAAGCCCTCCCTCTCTGTGTGAGAGAGCCCAATCTGGCTGTTCTAGTGGCTGATCCCTCCTTAATCTACTGTAATTCCATCAAGATTTTTCACTTTCCCCATGTAATTCCCCATTTATTTTCTCCGCGTTCTCCCCCTTATTTTCCTTGAGTGTTACAGCTTTTCCTCTCAGCTGGGCTGAGGTTCTGGCCATCTCCTTGCCTCTGAAGTGGCTAGATACAGACTCTATGAGCAACTGAATTGTAAATTGGATTTTCTTTTGTTTATTCTGAATACCCTCAATACTTGATTGCTTAATTTACTCTGTCACTTGTGAACTTTAATGCAATAGCACTCTGTATTTCTCATTCCGATAATGGCGATCGCCACTATGGCATAATGTAAGCCACATTGAACCTGCAAATAAGTGGGAAAATGTGGGATACAAATGCAACAAATAAATAAAATAAATAAATACTACAATAAAGAAGATTTGCTTAAGAATTGAGAGTCTACTGATGAAGTTTCTGCTTGGGGATGGTTTATGCTGGCAGTTTAAGCTACACTATACCTTGCCTAGAACAGTACATAAGGCATGAATGGATGCCACTCATTGGCAACTGCACCTCAAAGTCATTAGAGCAGTATCCGAAGAAAGGTGGTGTCACTAGCAGCCACTATGTTTTTGCTCCTCTTTCCTTCTGGCCTGCTGCAGTATTCAGCCTCCAGAGCAAAATCACAGCGCCCGGAGGCGCAATAATCAGTGAGCAGTCAACATGTGCTAGGAGTTTTAGAGACTGGGGAAAGTTCATACTCCAGCCCGGGGGATAAGAGGGTTGAGTGTGGTTCCTGGTGTCTGCGAGTATTTTTAAACACCCACATTAATGTAGAAGCAATGATTCCATTGGCGATAGTCAATTTTGCTGCCCTAACTGGTAAATAGACAGCTAATGAACTGTTCACATATTTGTATAGTATTCTGGTTGTCTGTTTAGTGTCCACCAAATAAGTTAATCCTGCCCTTGCATCACTACCAAGGGAAAAGCTGATGCCAAACAGAATAAACAAAGCAAGCAGTTAAATACAAAGGTTGCTTCTTATCAGCAGTACTGCTGTAATTCGCAGTTCTGCAATCTGATAAAGGTTTCAAAATGAAAACCTTTAAAATAACTTGCCTCTACACTAGTGAGCCTCCGAGTAAAGCTTGATCACTGTCCTACCTACAAATATTAGCGTCCCAGGGCAGATGAAGGGTGGTGGAGGACAAGTGTCCTAAAGGGAATTAAGGTAAGGAATGTTCTTTGGAGAGAAAAAAACCCCAAGAACAACAGGAGCTGTCCAAGCTCCTATACTTCTGACTCTGAGGTCTCAGCCATGGGCACCAAGAGCTTAAACCTGGCCTGGAGAGAGGGGAGGGGGAACGGATGGGGGGGGGGGGGACAGAGGGGGGAGGGGGAGCTCTCCTGTGGGGTGGGTACTCTGGTGGGAGGAGGGGGCAGCGGGGGTGTAAGGGGCAGCGGGGGTGTAAGGGGCAGTGACCCCCCCCCCTCCTGACTCTGAGGTCTGAGCCATGGGCACCAAGAGCTTAAACCTGGCCTGGAGAGAGGGGAGGGGGAACGGATGGGGGGGGGGGTGACAGAGGGGGGAGGGGGAGCTCTCCTGTGGAGTGGGTACTCTGGTGGGAGGAGGGGGCAGCGGGGGTGTAAGGGGCAGCGGGGGTGTAAGGGGCAGTGACCCCCCCCCCTCCTGACTCTGAGGTCTGAGCCATGGGCACCAAGAGCTTAAACCTGGCCTGGAGAGAGGGGAGGGGGAATGGGAGGGGTGACAGAGGGGGGAGAGGAGCTCTGCGTTGGACTGGGAGCTCTGGGGGGGGGAGGGGGAGGGGGCAGTGACACCCCCCCTCCCAAGCTCATATACTTCTGACTCTGAGGTCTGAGCCATGGGCACCAAGAGCTTAAACCTGGCCTGGAGAGAGGGGAGGGGGAACGGATGGGGGGGGGGTGACAGAGGGCGGAGGGGGAGCTCTCCTGTGGAGTGGGTACTCTGGTGGGAGGAGGGGGCAGCGGGGGTGTAAGGGGCAGCGGGGGTGTAAGGGGCAGTGACCCCCCCCCCTCCTGACTCTGAGGTCTGAGCCATGGGCACCAAGAGCTTAAACCTGGCCTGGGGAGGGGGAACGGATGAGGGGTGACAGAGGGGGGGAGCTCGCCTATGGAGTGGAAACTCGTGGGGGGGCAGTGACCCCCCCCCCCTTAAGCAGAGCCCTTCGTCTCTCCCTGTCACTTACCAGCCATCGCACCAGACCCGTACCGGGGCTTTGCGTGGCTCCGGGCTTCCCGCCTCCGCCTTGTGCCCGTTTCTGATCATCGCGGCTGTCAGTGACAGGACAGCAACATCCCGGACCCAGCGCGGTGTAGCCCCGCCCCGGAAGTAACGCCAGGGGAGGGTCTACTACTGCGGCACACGACGTGCACCGGAAGTGCAGCTCATCGCGCGGCAGCCGCAGCCATAAACTATTGACGAATGAGGCAGCCGCAGCCACTAGCCCCACCCCCTCCGCCCCAGCCACTAGCCCCACCCCCTCCGCCCCAGCCACTAGCCCCACCCCCACCCCTCCCCTCCCCTCCCCCTATTCAAAGGCACTTTTCAACTGCAACATGTGGATCAAGTGTGCTCAACCCCAAATGTTCTGAGCATGGAAGGTCAGGTCACCTTTAGTCAAGGTTTCTGGGCAAAGGTAACTTCCATTGTTGGAGATTATTTGGGGGTTGCAGCCTTTCTAGTGGAAGGATGCAGTCAGGATTTTCAGGTGTCCTATCTCAGTATCTTGTGGCTTGGCTGTAATAATGGATCTTTTTGGATGTGAAGGGTGGAAGCTGGAGTTGTGGAGCAGCACTTTAGAAAACCAGAACACTGTACCAGTAATTTCATAGTAAGAATCTTAAAAGGGAACTTTAAAACAATACAGGAATGGAAGACCTTTCAAGTCAGAATGATTAAATATTTTGACACCCACCAGACAGGACTTAAAGCTCTGGGTTTTCTAGCCCATTATAAACCATAAATTTGTACAGCTTTGTCACCCTCCTCTCTCCATGCATATCTCCCTGTCCCTCATCCACCCCACTCTTCCTGTCTCTCACCTATCCACCCCCATCCTGTTAGACTGTCACTGGAATGCTTATTTCCGATCTGACAAAGAAGGGCAACCTTCGAAAGCTAATCAAGAAATGTGTTATGTCCAATAAAAAAGGTATCATCTTATTTTCTTTTATTTCTATTGATTACCTCTCTACTAAAATAAAGGTAATAACCAGTGCTTTTTTTGTGCAGTCCAACTCACCTGCCCGCTCCCTTCCATTCGTGCACCTGGCCATGCTCCCTGCATTGCAAAACTTTTGTTTAGCCGAAGTCGCGGCAAACCGGCAGTGAAAGCAGCAGCAGGCAGGCTCGCCTCCTCGTCATTCACGTCCCTTCTCTCTCAGCGCATCCCGCCCTCCTCTGATGTAATTTCTTTTCCGTGACGGCGGGACATGCTGAAAGGGAGGCAAACGAGGTGAGTCTGCCTGCTGCTGCTTTCACTGCCAGTTCGTCACAACTTTGGGTAAACAAAAGTTTTGCAACGCAGGGAGCACAGCCGGGTGCACGAACGGAAGGGAGCGGAAAGGTGGGACTGGGGTTTGAATGATCTCGGGGGCGGGTGGAGGCTGGGGCGAATCAGTGGACATGGAAGGGAGGGGTGGATTGGGGGCAAAAGTGAATCGCTGGACATAGAGGGGAGAGAGGAGAGGAGAATCATTCTGGACATGGATTGGATGGGAGGGCAGGGGAGAGAGAATTGCTGGACATGCCTGGCATGGGCTTCCTGAGCCGTTACGTCTAGCTCCATCCCTGGCCACCTTCAAATCCGGGCTAAAGGCCTACCTGTTTGATGCTGCTTTTGACTCCTAACTTGTCACTTGCTTGTAACCTTTATCTTGTCTTCCTCTCTTCAATAGTCCCTTTCCCTGTTTCCTTCTGTCTTTCCTACCCTTATTGGTCCTGTCTGTCTGTCCTGATTTAGATTGTAAGCTCTATCTTTTCTTCATGTTCAATTGTGAAGCGCTGCGTACGACTGGTAGCACTATAGAAATGATTTATAGTAGTAGTAGGGGAACACAGGGAAGTGAGAATTGCTGGACATGGATAGGAGGGAAGGGGAGAGAGGAGAATCGCTGGACATGGAGGGGAGGGCAGAGGAGTGAGGAAACATGCTGGACATGGATGGGGGAGGGCAGGGGAGAGAGGAGAATCGCTGGACATGGAGGAGAGGACAGGGGAGAGAGGAGACATGCTGGACAGGGAGGGGAGGGCAGGGAAGAGAGAATTGCTGGACATGGAGGGGAGGGCAGGGGAGAATCGCTGGACATGGTGAGAGGGGAGGGCAGGGGAGAGAGGAGACATACTGGACATGGATGGGAGGGGAGGTCAGCGAAGAGAGATTCGCTGGACATGGATGGAAGGGGAGGGCAGGGAACAGAAGAGAATTGTTGGACATGGATGAGAGGGGAGGGAAGGGGAGAGAGGAGAATCGCTGGATGGATGGCAGGGGAGGACAGGGGATAGAGGAGACATGCTGGACATGGATGGAGGGGAGGGAAGACAGGAAGGAGATGCCAATGGAGGGGAGGGAGGAGAAATGCTGGAAATGGATGGAGGGGAGGAAAGAAAAAAGAAGAAGATGCACATGGATGGAAATGAGGGAACGGGAAGAGAGGAGAAAAACTGCACATGGATGGAGAAAATAGGCAAACGCTGGATCAACGTTATACCTCCTCCAGTCAATTCCACGGAGGAGGACACAGCTTTTACTTTTGGATGTAGGGCAAGAAAGGAGGAAAGTAAAGACATAAATGGAAAGGAAGCCCTGGAAATGGAGTTAAGAGAACAGATAGAGAGCAGCAGAATCAGAGACTCGGACCAATATGAATAGAAAAATAAAGTCACCAAACAAAGGTAGAAAAAAATCATTTTATTTTCATTTCAGTGTTTGGAATAGGTCCAATTTGAGAATTTACATCTGTTCTCTTATTTTGCACTGGGTATACTGGAGCTGTAACAGCTTACAGAAATGATTTATAATGAAAAAAAATCATGTTATTTTTTTTCTCCTATACTAGTATAATATTTTCAATGTCTATATGTGCCATGGCTGGTATAAGGGGTGTGGCTAATGTGGGCATGGCTCTCATAGGGGCAGAGCCATATGTGGTGACCCTGTCCATAATGAGTACCAGCACCTTTTTTTCTACAAAAGAAAGCACTGGTATTAACACAATATTGCTTTGAGAAGGTTGGGGAAACTCTGTTCTCTCCAGGAGGTTAGTGAACAAATAATGCAGTTAGGCTCAATTTAAATAGTAAACTCACCCACTCGTTTGTTTTCTGGATGTTAATATGTCAGTGAAAGAGGTGGAGAGTAGGGAGGGGGGTGTGACAGTGTCCTTTAAGACTGACTCTCCACCCATAATGTTTCGAGAGTGATCTGCCTTTTAAGCCACATTCATCTACTAAATTATTATAAAATTCTAATACATGAAAAACACATTATAAGATCAACAAAGAAGATTGATGTAAACAGCGCTCTGTACATTTTCTGCATTGAATCATATCCACCACATGCCTAGAAAAAAAACTTTTCTTTTGAATATCATTCCCACATGAATAGTTGCACAGTCCACACATATCCACCTCTTGGTGAAGACAAGGACTGTGTTTGAATTTAAGAAAGCACGGGGCAGTTGATCCAGTTGTCCACCCCCAGACTGGTCAGTTTGTTTATAAAAGTTCTTATGGGAAAGCATGTCAAAGGCTTTACTGGAATTCAAATATATCACATACAATGCATGCCCTTTATGTACTTCTCTGGTCACCCACCCAAAGAAGTCAAATCAAATTTGTTTGGTGCAAACTGTCTCTGGTAAAACCATGCTGTTTTGGGGTCTTGCAACCCAGTGTTGTAAATAAATATTAAGCTAATCAAAAAAAAAAAAAGTCATCCCCTACAATTTGTCTGATAACCTTTTATTTCCACCTACTTGTTTCCTGAATGGCCCCAGATCTTTGATGGGCTTGACAATTACAAACAATGGAATGAAGTGGGTCATGGCCTGACCTACTGGTTGCTCTACTTAGCATCAGAAGTTGGGAGCATAGGGCTCAGGGACAGAGGTTGATTCACCCCTCCCCCCCCCCCCCCCAATCTAAATGATGTGCCACTGTCCATGCCTAGAAAGACTAGTTACAGACCATTTAAAGCCAGGATCAATTTATGTCCAATACGAGCTTTGGTTTTGTTGTGTTGCAGAGTTGAGGCATTTAAGTTGTATCGTTCGGGTATGCCTTTTTGAACATGTGAGTTTTTAGTAGTTTCCGGAAGTTTAGGTGGTCATATGTTTTCACAGCGTTTGGTACTGCGTTCCATAGTTGTGTGCTTATATAGGAGAAGCTGGATGTTCCCATAATAAGTGCCCATATGGGAACATTGGGCACTAATGGGTTAATTCACCACCCTTTCTGTAAAGTAGTATTTCTTCAGATTACTCCTGAGTCTGTCCCTTTTTACCTTCATCCTGTGCCCCCTCATTCCAGAGCATCTTTTTTTTTTTTTAATCTTTATAAATTTTTGTGCTTACGTCTAATAACATAAACATGAAATATCAGAAATCAAAATAAGGTAATTCAATATGCTTATAACCAAATCGGTTTAAGGTATAGAAAAAAAGAGTTTACATTTGTCCCCAATATATAGATCAAGATACTAGGAAATATAAAGACTATATAGTCAAGCAAAAAGTTTACAACGGGAGGGGCTATCTAGGTGCCTACAGCCAACGTTAACAGTGCTGTAATTAGGGAGGCAAAACAGTAGGTGACTTCACATTTTCTTTAGATGAGATGAATTCTAATAATTTCATTGGGGAAAATATATAGTTATTCATTTCAAAAGTTACTAAACATTTACAGGGAAACTTTAGCAGGAAAGTAGCACCCAAATTAACCACTCTAGATTTATAAGACAAAAATTCTTTCCTTCTTTTCTGTGTACTTCTTGCCATATCTGGAAAAATTTGAATCTTTTGCCCCATAAACATTTCATTCAAATGGCGAAAATAAAGTCTCAAAATGTTATTTCTATCAAGTTCAAGGGCAAAAGAGACTATCATTGTAGTCCTCTCTGTTACAAGCTCCAGAGAGTTTTCAAGGAACTCAGTCAGGTTTAAATTTGGAGTTGCCAGTGGTTGTTCGTTAGGTTGTTTCAATATGCCTCCAGAGCATCTTTTCAGTTGAAAGAGACTCACCTCTTCTGCATTTATTCCACAGAGTTATTTAAACATCTCTATCGTATCTCCCTTCTTCCAGAGTATACATATTGAGATCTTTAAAGTCTGTCCCCCATATGCTTTATGATGAATGTGACAAAAACTGTGGGGTTTCAAGCCTGCGAACGGTAATAAATAATTTCATGTGTATTTCTCCTTATCGACCAGCAGATGGTGGTTGTTTACAGTTTTGAAGCTGTTGCAGAGAAGATTAACTTTCTTTTTCAATATAGCCTATGAAAAGGGAACTTGCAGTACCATTGACCAGATACTTTGGTTGGTTGGTGCTGTGGGCGCTGATTGGTCCTGGATTTCAAATCTGGCCAGGAGGTACTGAATTTTTCTTTAGTCTCAGTATGAAAGAACAGAGGACAAACATCTCTATCCTGAGACCCTGTTCAAACTTGGGAACAGCTATTGTCTGTAACTCCCCAGGTTCTACCCAGGTAGTAAGAAGTGGTCGTTTTAATGTTGATTTTGTTTCGGTTATCTGTTATTGCTTTCAAACATTCACTGTTTTACTGTAACAATAAACCTGTTAGTCAGTCCAGGACAACAGAGCCAATAAACTAAGAATCCCAGTGTTTTGTGTGTTAGGTCTGTAGGTGCTTTTCAGGAACCGTGTGGCCCCAGTAACCTAGAAATCACTGGGGAATAACTTGAGTGGGAGACTCGCCCAGAGGCAAATGGGAGGAGGGTGCAGTGTAGAGCACATGTCCAGGTGCAGGCAGGCCTGAGCAGTGCTGGGGACAGACCCTCCAGGTGGATGCAGGGTAAACCCCAGGTGGGTCTAGGCGTTTCGTGACAATGAAGACTAATTACCATTTTAGTTGCTGCCCTCTGGACCATCCTATTTATATCTTTTTGAAGTGTGGTCTCCAGAGACTTATACAGAAGTATCACCTCCTTTTTCCTACTGGCCATTCCTTAGCGTCCCTCCGGACCGGACCAGGATTGGACTGATGGGTTGTGCACGCCAACCAGCAGGTGGAGACTGAGAAAATACTGGTCCGGTCCGGTCCGGAGGGACTAAAGGAAAGCAAATTAGCAGGTAAGATCTAATTTCTCCTTCCTCTCCCTATGCAGCCAAGCATCCTTCTGGCTTTTGAGGTTGCCATTTCTACCTGTTTACCATTTAAGATCACCACATACGATGAGACCACAGTCCTGTTCCTCCTTCCATGCACAGAATTCACTCTAAATTGTACCACACCCTTGGGTTCGTGTAGCTCAAAACTCATGACCCTGCAATGTTTTCTTCTTTTTTTTTTTTTTAACATCAAGTCTTAGCTGCCAAATTCTAGCCCATTTTTTTAAGCTTCACAAGATTCCTCCTCATGCTATCTATACCATCAGGGTTGCCTACCCTATTGCAGATTTTGGTATCATCCACAAAGAGATAGACAATATCGCTTCCAACAATGTTAAAAAATAAAAAGAACTGGTCCAAGAACCAAATCTTGCAGCACACCACTGGTAACATCCCTTTCCTCAGAGTGAGTTCCATTTACTACTACCTTCTGTTGCCTTCCACTCAAAACGATTCCTAACCCAGACGCTTTATGTTCCATACTGAGGGCAAAATATTAAATCCAAATAACTGAGAAAATAGTCAATCAATTATTAATCTACAAAAGCTCATAGTACTTAACACCAACAAAATGCTATTATTCATTTAAAACAATTTTTAATTTGAAAAACCTTGGAATTGACAGTACATATTCTAACCACAGAAGTAAATATCTTTCGTAAACATTGACAAATTGATCTCAAAAAAGCCGAGGTTAATATATTGTCAAACTAACAGTACTTACATAGGTATCATAGGAGTCTCTCAGCGATGTCATGATAGTCTTTGATACAGAAGTAGTTTTCTAATTCTAAAACCCAAGGGAATTCCCTCAATGTTCACACTTGTGTTCAAATTCTTTACTGTGATCAACTGCATAATATTCTCATATCATACAATGCCACAAATTAGTAGAATAGCTTGTATCCATGCCAGAATATATGTAAAAAAAAATCTAATTCACAGCCCAACACTACTGTGTTTCGCTATCAGGAGCAGGAAATCGAAATACTTCATAACAGAAATTTATGGCAAACATAGTGGATCTATCATCAAGGTCTCCAACTGCATCACATTCAGTTTATTTATAAGCTATGTGGAACATGTCAAAGGCTTTGCTAAAATCTAAATATACCACATCTAGCATTCTCCCTCATACTCACTGTTCTTTCCTCCAAATAGATTCCATTTACCACCACCCTCTGTTGCCTGTCAGTCACCTAGTTTCTAATCCGGTTCAGCCCACTCAGTTTATTGATGAGCCTCCTGTGAGGAACCGTGTCAAAGGCTTTGCTGAAATCCAAGTTGTCTACATCTAGTGCAGTTCTTTGGTCACCCAGTCAAAGAAATCAATCAGATTTGTTTGGCTTGATTTTTCTTAGGTAAAACCATGCTGACTTGGATCTTGTAACCTGCTGGATTCCAGAAGTTCACTATCCTATCCTTCAGCAGACACTCCATTACCTTTTCAACCACCAGAGTGAGGTTTACCGACCAGTAATTTCTTTCTCCATTACCACAATGGCTTTTCTCCAGCCCTGCAGAACCGAACCTCTCCCATCTTCAAAGGTTTAAACAAATCTTTAAGAAGACCCTTTCAGCTCCCTCAGTATTCTGGGATGTATCCCATCCACCCCAACATGGCTTTGTCCACTTTCAGTTTTTCAAGTTATTCATGAACCCTTTTTTCTGTAAATGGTGCAATATCTACTCCATTCTCCTATGTACCTTTGTCAGGCAACTGTGGTCCTTCTGCAGGATTTTCTTCCATGAACACATTAGTATTTTGCTCAGCATGTCCGATTTTTCCACATCACTTTCCACTTAGTGGTTCTCAGCATCTTTCAGTCCATTTCTAGCTGGCCTTTCTCCTTTCCCCAACATATCTGAAAAAAGTCTCATCTTTAGCCATTTTTTTTCTTCTGCTTGTGCTTTCACCGGCCATATTTTATCTTCACCACTTTGAGCTTTATCCAGTATTCCTGTGTTTTGCATTTTATGGACTCCTACCTCTTGTCCATTTTTTCAGCCACTCATTTGAAGAACTGTATCGGTTTCATTTTTCTCTTAGAGCTTTCAGCGTAGACCATTGTCTTTCCACTTTTATGTCCTCCAACTGCTCAGCTTGTTCTTCAGGAACTCCCCCATTTTATTAAAGTCAGGATGTTTGAAATCCAGGACTTGAGACTAGGGTAGAACTGAGCTGTAGCTCTCAGGGGCTCAGCCTTGGGATGTACGGTTGCTGGTTTCCACATCTAGGTCTGCAACCCTAGTGTGATGGATTGTTATTTCCACTGTCTTTTTCTGGTATTTTTATGGAAATACGCAAAGTGCTGAGAAGGATTCCCAAGGAGTGGTACATCAAAAACTGATTAAACTTGAACATACTTTAGGATTACCCGATGCAGAAGTACTTATCAGCTTGTCTGAAAACCACTTCTGCCATGCTTTAATCTACCAAGTTCAGATTTTGTGTAAACTTCCTAAACTTTACCATACTCACATTCAAAAGAACACAATCAGTAAAAAGTGCTATAAACCTCATAAAGAGGCTTAGTTTTCACTACCTTCTTTACTAATATTAGTAAAGAAAGTTAAATTTAAAACTCTATGTCTGATCTTCAAGGCCCTGAAAGGAAATGGCCCCGAGTATCTGAAGAATAAGATGATCCTCCACACACTGCCAAGGACACTAAGGTCCTCCCAAGGACTTTCACTAACTACACCCTGTCCAAAAGACATTACACGATGTGATACCCGCAAGCGAGCCTTCTCCGGAGTAGCCCCCACACTCTGGAATGCACTGCCTGAAAGGCTCCACTTAACACAAGACTCTCTCTACTTCAGGTAGCAGATGAAAGCTTGACTCTTCAACCAAGCCTTTAATGGAAGAAGTAACTAACTTGTAAGTCTCACTCACACACACAAGGATTGACTCAGGCTGCACATACTGCAGTGGGACATGTTTATCCACTCCTACCCTAGCTGAGATAATATTTAACCATCTCTCTGACCTCACGTGCAACTTTCTTCAAATCAATCACCTTACTTTCTAACTCTTCCTACTTTCTTACCCATCTATATGTTACAACTTTGCTTTACCCTTCACTACCAATTATAATGTTCTATTACGTATTGTGTTGTCATTGTAAGTAGTATACTATGCCATACTTTGTATTTGAATATTTTTACTGCTGTAATTGCCTATTGCTCATGTTTGATCTATTCTTACTGTACTCTGCCTTGAGTGAATTCCTTCAAAAAGGCGGTAAATAAATCCTAATACATAAATAAAATAAATAATAATTAACCCACACATCAGACTTCATAGCTTTTTTTTTTAATAAAAGTTGTCAGTAACAGCTGTAAGTATAAAGTGATCACAAACTACGTCCACATTCCAAAAAATAAATCTATATAGAAGACTTAAGTGATGCTATATATTTATGCTTTGCACATTTAAGCTTGAGAAACGTCAGTCGGTAATCCCACACAACATTCTTGCACTCTGAAAAATGGAAATGTGAACATTTAAAGCCAAGTACAGCTTTTCCAGATTCACAAAACACAAACACACACACACAAAAAAGTTTGAGGGGTTTATGAAAATACAGAACAAACCAAAGATAAGAACACCATTACCTATTTTAATTGCTTATGAAAATTTCCCTTATTGTACAAGCTAATACATTTTAGTTATCCAGCATAACCCTTCACAAAACCAACCAATTCTGGATCTACTGCTTGCGTTTTCAGATGCCCTGTTGTTATGGCCCGGCCCGTGTCCTGGACACTAGTTCCATCCCTTGCACAGCCTTTCCTTTAAGAGAACTTAATGGTCCATCTGCACAGGAAGTTTGAAACGTGGCAGACCTCAGCTCAAGCAGAAAAACTCAAAACAAGCATCATTTACCATTGCTTTTATGTTTCCAAATCTACAAACCCTACTAGTATAAATATATTTTTTTAAACTTGCCAATGTTAAGAACCACACAATGCAAAAACAGAGGATTAGGTCCTTCCATTTCCTGGGCTGGACAGGATGCTGTGAAGCTAGGTTCAGTCATTGATCAATAGCAAGTGGCGAGGCTTCGGAGCCATGTTAGGGTCAGTACTGGAAAATTACAATTCATAACCAAGAACCATCCCTGTGACAGGTGATATAAAAATAGGGAGGGGGGGGGGTGGAAAACGCCCTTGGCAGTTGCTACTGATGGCTTCATGGGAGTGTAGCTCAAGTGAATCGATCCTGTCAAGATGTTAACCACCCCTTTCCTCTCTCATGACCCAACACCAAGAGCAGTTTACAATTACATGGCAGCCAAATGGCTCTCCTAGGACCTCATTTGTGATCTACTGAATGTCTCATGTAACTATTTATATATGTTTAGAAAACTGATGCATATTCCTGTGATGAATGCCACTGAAATATTTCCTCTCAAATGAGCTATAAAATGCCACTGTAGCTCTAAGAAACAAACTGTCTTGTGCCATATTTTTTGTACCTGTAGGACCAGTTCACAGTGGACAGTACAGTGAAGGAAATCTCTAAGTGGGAGGACCATATCCAACTCCACCTTGAGGGGAACAAGTTGAGCCAGCTGTGGCTTTTCCCCACCATGTGCAGAAACAGGTAGCTTTGATTTCTTAATGAAAGGCCCCCAAGAAAAAATAAGAACAGGTGCCTGTAATACGGCAGGGTAAAATTCTACAAAGCTATCTATAATGCACCGAAGAGGTCACTAAGGTCTGCTTCTTTTAGATTACTTCCATGGAAGCTGGATTAAGACACCTCTTCACTGGACTGACAGTATTTCTCCATAGGTGTGCAGAAGTTACACCTACCTCAGTGTATTTAGCTCAATGGAAAGTATTACCATAGTCAGCTGGAGCAACAGGACTACAACACCTAATCCCAACCATAAAAAAATGAAGACAAAACCCCTTCAGAACTATAGAGGAAGGAAGGAGGAGCATTCAGAGGCCCTGACACTGAAACTCTATAACAGGAAACTACTGCCTCTAGTGCCTATCTTTATAAAGAAGAAAACAGAGGCGCCAAAACCGGTAACTATAAATCCCACCTCTCATCCCACATCTCATTTAGTCCCTAAATTCTTGGGCTCTTTTTGCTGTGATCTCAATCCAAGAAACTCCACCCCCAGATGAATTAATAGCTTGGGACAAAGCTTGTGTTAACAGATTTTAAAAGCAAGCTAAAACCCTGCCTCACTTCCTGGAAGAGACCAGACTCACTCAAGTACATCAGTACAAGATAAGGTGCTTAAGCAGTCAAGTTAAAACAGAAGAATATCCACACTGGGTCAGACCAGTACCCTGCTTCCAGCAGTGGCCAGTTCAGGTCACAAGTACCTGGCAGAAACCTAAACAATACAAAAATTCCATGCTACCAAGTTGTCTGTTTCAATGGTATGAGTGGTCTACTGGTTAGAGCAGGAGCTGAAAGCCAGGGAAGCAGCCTTCCAATCCTGTTTCTCTCACCGATGCTCCTCCAGACCTTGGGGAAGTCACTTCACCCTCACAAACCTGTAGTAATGTATCAGTTAATACAAGTTCCATTATTCTCATGGTGGCCTATTTAAGCATGAACTCACATGGACACAAGATCCTTAGACTCAGGGCAAGGAACACCCACTGTTCCTAAACATAACTCAGATTTGGAAAAAGAGAGGAGGACTGAACCTTTGGTTCTTTTTGGATGTTAACAGATCTTAGTAATCAGTTTTGGGAAGAGAAAAGGGGGTCAGAGAATAGGAGTAGGGGTAAGTGATCATAGAACAGGATGGGGAAAGGGAAGGAGGAATGAATCCCACCTTTTTGCTTACAATCCACACCCTCCCCTTGCACTCTCACATCTTCTGACATTCTCTTCGTACCTTCCCATCCCTAATACTCCCCCCTTTGTCCTTCAATGATTCCCTCACTCTGTTCTTGTTCCCCCCCCCCACCCCCTGTCTCTCCATCATTCTCCCCTCATCCACTGGTACTATCACTTCATTCACTCGTCCCATATCTCCTGAACACCATCATTCCTCCCAGGCGGTTAAGTACTCAAGAATGAATGAAGCACAGCACCTGGGACCACATTCTCTTTCTGTGCTGCTGAGTAAGTGTGTCCTGCTTTGAATCATATGGTAAAGTGTGGCTCTTGTCCCAAACAGCTGGGAAGGATGCAGCCCGAAGCACTGTAATGACGCTGTCCTCCAAGCCTCAGGGGAGCACATGAGAGAGTGGGGACGGGATGGGATGGAGAAAGAAAGTGACCTGCTTCCCCGGAAGCTTCTGTTTAAGTCTGGCCTTGACAGTTCTACAATAATTCCACAGCACTTTACTGCAGCCTCACAGGAGCCCAGGCTGTAAAAATTACGTCCTTTCCAGTTCAAAAGAATGGAAGTGTGTAACGAGGTGAGGAGTAAGTTCGCCAATCCATTCCTTGTAATACAACACTGGTGTGTTCTCTGTTGTGTTATGCAGAATGAAGAGAATTAGCCAATAAAATGTCCATTTCAAAGTTACACTGGGTTTGTTTGTTTTTTACTGCCTCCTAGGTGTCGATTTGTTCCCGTGAATTATTATATTTTAGAATACAAAGGTGTGCAGACATTTCTTGTGAGTTTGTTTGGCTGTATAAACTGCATATTACCAGCACAGCAGCCATCAATTTACCGAAAAGTCTATGTGATAGAATTTAGAAAAGCAGAAGCCGCTTTCAAACCCTTTAAATACAAATGTCTCAAATAAAATACAGATGAGAACCACCGGGCTGGCATTTATTGTTTGAGCTGCGGCTGTACCTGGTGCTTGAAGGCACTGCTACCTTCTTCCGAGTCTTGGTGGCAGCAGAGCCGTGTTCCCAACCCCTGCAAAAGCTTATTCTGTTCCCATCCATTACAAGCACTTTTTTCTCTTAGTGCTCTTTCTGCAGCCTTTACCGAACCAGCCAGCACTGGGCGGAACCGCACCGATCTGACGTGTCTCCAGGCCCCTGTGTTCCTCTTTCAGGTGACCTCCATTTTCTGATCTGTCCATTTCCTCTGCAGTTCTTACAGCTCTGCGACTGAGACTGGCTTCCTCACCAGGCTGCAGAGGAACTGCCAAAGAGAAAATGGGATCTTGGGATCTAGGGAAGGAAAAGCAGAAAATAAGATTTCCAGCAAGCTCAGTATTAGCTCCTAAGCCCAGAGCTTCTGCCTAAGATCCTAGTCAATTCTTCTAGTCCCGTCTCTTATTTTCTTTCACAGATTCATTTAGTCAGTCTTTTAATAGCTTTGCCACGAAGGCAGTGGTTCTCAACTGGTGTCACCAAAAACGTTTTGCTTTTCTTAACAACTATGTGCCAGGAAGTCAGGTACTTGAAATCTCCACAACTGACCCTTCTTCTGTCACCAGTGTCAGATAAATGTTGCATCTCACCCCCTCTTCCATCCTGGCAATCCCCACCATTACATCTGTATTTCCCTTACATCATTGTTAGCAACAATTAAATGATATATAGAGGCATATTTTCAAAGCACTTTGGGAGGCTAAGTTCCATAGGTTTCTATGGAACTTTGGGAGGCTAAGTGCTTTGAAAATGAGCTTGATAATGTTTTTTCCTTTGATCAGTTGGAAATTGTAGTGTTTAGTGTGTCATGCATGTGAATTTTGTTCGTCAGGTTGAGAACCACTGCACTAAGGTGATGTACAAAGTAAAACAGATAAAACTAGATGCAAAAAGGCTGTACCAAACAAAAAGAATCAGCTCAGAGAGCTGTGGAAGTGGCATTTCCAAACCAGGAAATGGTAACTAGCAACACAACACAAGCTCCTGTGATAACAGGTCACAAGACCAAAACATAAAGCACCAGAGATGAGAACGAGACGGAGCGTACCAGTGGGTGGAGTGCAAAAGTGCAAGTGAAATGCCGGACACTTTCATGTGACCAGTAACATCGCTTCTCCCAACAGCACAGTTTCACCTCCACTGTACTGTGGTGGGCATTTCTAGTCCAGTCTCTCCCTCCACCCCCCATGCTGCCAACCTCAGGCCACTCTGAATGGAGAGCTACCAGTGTCATAACCTTCCCTCATACACGGACACCACTGCCAGAATATCACCTGTTGTAAGCAGGAATCTGTAGCCCTAGTTCTCCTATTAGTAGCCTCAACACATCATCACATCTGCCATGAATCTTCAGTTCAGCCAAGTCATCTTTTGGAGTCCACTGAAACAGAAAAAAAGAAAGCAGCATTTGTTTAAAACATACTTCGCTTCCATTTGGTTCTCTGCAGATGTGAACCTTCTAAAACAAACATCATCATTCAGGTTTGGAAAGGTTCCATCCTCCAACAGCCTCATGGACCCATTTACAGCTGTTTCTCCTTTCCTCCAGGGTAAACATGTTGAGGTCAGAAGTCGTTCCATGTACATCTTGCTACAGACATATCTTCCTTATTTCTTACATAGTAATATGTTAAATTAGAACAAACCTCTTACTCTGTTCATAATTATACCTTTTGCAATATAATGTAAGCCACATTGAGCCTGCAAATAGGTGGGAAAATGTGGGGTACAAATGTAGCAAATAAATAAATAAAAACATTAACCGCCTACCATTTTCGTCACTTTTCTCTGAACCATTTCAAGTCTTTTTACATCTTTAGCAAGATAAGGCCTCCAAAACTAAACACAATACTCCAAGTGAGGCCTCCCCAATGGCTTGTACAGGGGCATCAACACCTCCTTTCTTCTGCTAGTTATACCCCTCTCTACGCAGCCTAGCATCCTTCTGGGCCACGGCCACCACTCTGTCACACTGTTTCGTCACCTTGAGATCTTCAGATACCATCACCCCAAGGCCCCTCTCCTGAGCCAAGCTTACCAATCTCAACCCTCCTATTCGGTGCATCTCTTTTGTAATTATGTACCCCAAGTGTAGCAATTTGAATACCAAAGCAAAAAAGTTTTTTTTCTGGGATTCATACTGCATCTTGAATACTTTAATGGTTTTGGAAACCATGGAAGCTGGATTTGATTGAGCATTTTGTGGCTGTGTTCCTCTATGATTTCAAGATGTTCAAGAATTTTGTCATCAAGGATAACACAAGCTTTATTTTTTGAATGAGGAGAGGGTATCAGTTCTAGTGCTCGACTATTTACAGTTTGTATTATTGGATGCAGACTGTATTTCAACACTGGACATATTGGGGACATTATTCCTGCTTTGGATATATGGTTTATATGTAAGTGGGGGCTCGTAGTGGGTATTGTATTTTATAATAAATATTTGCATGACACCAGTTTGCTTCTTATAACAGTATTCCTCTTTTGTTTTTGATTTATTTGAACACTGTATTTATATATTGTATATTTTACATGATTTAATTTTTTATTTAGTTTCCTGTGATAATCTTGGTGATTATTATGTACACAGGTTTTGTACGCATATTTTTAGTTTTCCCTTGTATTTTTATAATTACATTTTAACTGCCAGATCCTTGACCTTTCTTCTAACATTTGGAGATCCCTTTTCATGGCTTCTGCTACCCTCCAGGGTATCCACTCTGTCGGCTATCTTTGTGTCATCCGCAAAAAGGCAAACGTTTCCTTCTAACTCTTCAGCGATGTCTTGCACAAATATATTAAAACTTCAGCATCTTTTACAACTATGGTTGCAGGAAACCCCTTTAGAAAGGGCTATGAATGGAGCTAGTGGAAGAGGACGTATCTCCAGGTTGTACAGAGCCTTGTTGCAGCAAAAGATTAAACCTATTAAATGTGTTACCAAGTGGGAAATGCTTTTTGGGTCAGAGCTTTGACTCTAAAACCTGGGAAAAATGTTTTAGAACTATTATGAGTATCCATAGAAAGCAGATGCTCTATCAATGGTACCTTACTCCAGCACGCTTGAGTCACATGTGACGAATACAATGTGGACAGCAGGGAACTTTTATTCATATTTGGTGGTCTTGTCCACGTGTATGCACGTTTTGGGATATGGTTTTTGGTCTTCTAACCGTTGGTAAAGATGATGGGCTTTGGCTTGTTCAATAATACTTTCTGTATTTTCCAGGAAGGTTTTTGAAACTATTAATATTACCACGGCCAGTAGGCTTCTCTTGACGGCAGCCTGGAAACAGACGGAGGAACCAACTCAATCCCAAATCACTGCCAAAGTTGACTTTGTATATCGTATGCCAAGCTCAAGGCACTGCGCCAGAATCAACTGATGAACTTTAAATGCACCTGGGACCCCTATTGTTCAATGAGTATAGCCCCATTAGGGGTTGATTGAGGGGGGGGGGGGGGGGGTTAGAGAGTTTAGTTGTTTCAGTATGCTGGGATTGTATGCTTTGTACCGAAGAGTTAAGGTAAAACATTTAAGCTTTATGTCTTTGTATTTCCTTATCAGTTTAACAATTTTTAAATTAAAAAAAAAATATATATAATACCAGCAACTCAGTCTCCTCCTAGTTTACTGGGGGCCTAAAACTCCCCCATCCCAGTTCATTCATTTAGAAATATAGAGATCAGTACACTCTCAGCTGCTCTTACCTGTAAATTAACAATGTATAATTTTGGTCGACGACTACGTGGTTTGTTCATACACCACAGACAATGGTATTTCTTCAGTACCTACAGGGATAGAAAGAAACCGATGGCATAGTGCTGGTATTTCTAGCTATGGGGTGGAGAAACAATGAACGTACAGGCTTTAGCTCTGCTGATTCATACAGTGTGCCCTAAATATTGCTACACTTGCCTTTAAGCTGGAGCCTAAGCACAGGATCATATCTGCTTTGTCTGCTCCCTCCACTGCTGCTGCCCAGTTCAGAGGCTGGGCCAGGATGCCTCTCTCCCCAAAGTGCACTATACTGTCTTGAAGATCCCCTGCACAGTGGGAACATTTTCTGCCCGTAAGGTGCCTGTGCAGCCCTGTGTGTTCTGTGACATCAAACAGGCGGATGTACTCCCGGTTTGGAGAGCACGAAGTGCAAACCTGTGTAAGAAGCCAAAGACAGAGGACACGTGAATAGAATGTCTTCCGGTTGCTCTGTGAGGAACCGTGAATGCTCTACTCACCTCAATATACATATTCCCATGCAACTCCGAGATGGCTGCTCGTGATAATCCACTGCGGAGATGCAACCCATCACAGTTCTGTGACACCACATGCTGTACCTACAGGTAGAGAGGAGAGTGAGCAGGGATGAGAAAAGAAATCAAGAAAATGAAAGTAACAAAGGGAGAAGAGCACATGCAGAGAAGAGAGGAGGCCAAGTGTACAAACAGTGCCTCTTACTAGCTTGTGTGTATGTAACTGGGCAATCGCCATGTGGGTGAGAGTGGGCTCCGCATCACTCAGGTCTGAAGTACTGCGGGAGAGAAGCAAATTAACATTTACTGCCAAGCACGTGCAGGCAACCTATCCCCCTTTCCCCCAGAAGGCATTTGGTGACATGTTTTTATTCTTTATGAAATCTAACAGCCCTTCAAATGGGCTTGTGGGCTGTTGCAGACTGAGAACCAGGCACACGCTAACTGGCAAATATTCACTTTCACACTTGTTGGCATAATTATTTCAGTGAACAGAAGACCAACAGCTGAACAAAAGATCCCGCTAAGGCCATGAGAACAGACATTAGATATTTTTTGTCCTGTATTTTATTTTTTTTTTAACTTTGAATTTTTATTGAAATGACATCTCAAACATAACAACGCGCCATTGGCTCCAGCACATGACAATGCAACAATTTAATTTTTATTTTAACATTATGCTTATAACCCTTTTATCCCCCCTATTCCCCCCACCCTTCCCCCCTCACCCTCCCCCCCACTAACCCCTCAACTGATTCCCCCAACAGCCTAAACCCCCTCAATATCTGTTAGATGATTTGTCCTGTATTTTCATGAGAATTGTTCACCTCTTCAATGGGGTTTAAAATGTTTTAGGGAGATCCCTATGGAAGAATTGACCCATTTCATTTCAGACTCCATTTTCCTGCCTTATGAGTTAGCATGACTGAAAGGGTCAAGTCACCGTCTATCAGAAATCAAAAGATGTTTCCGAATAAATGAAAGGTGAACCCAAATAACAGCAAGGTCCTTTGGATTGGAAATTGCAGGGTACCCATGTTTATCCCAAAGCGGTGTTTGCTATTTTATGTCCATACTTGAGGAATTATTTTTGATTCAGTGACTAGAAATGAAAACACAAGTAGCAAATGTTGTCTAACAAAGCTTCATAAGCTTTCATTAGTTAAACAGCGACAACCTTTCCTTTGAACCTCAGGATGGGGAAAGGGAAGGAGGATCGAATCCCACCTTTTTGCTTACTCACAATCCACACCTCCCCTTGCACTCTCACATCTTCTTACATTCTCTTCGTACCTTCCCTTCCCTAATATTCCCCCCTTTGTCCTTCAATGATTCCCTCACTCTGTTCTTGTGCATACCTCCCTTACCTTGTGTGCTGAGTCCCCCCAAATCCCCCCCAAAACCCACTACCCACAACTGTACGACACTACCTTAGCCCTAAGGGGTGAAGGGGAGCACCTACATGTGGGTACAGTGGGTTTGGGGGGGGGGGGTTGGAGGGCTCACATTTACCACCACAAGTGTAACAGGTAGGGGGGGATGGGCCTGGGTCCACCTGCCTGAAGTGCACTACACCCACTAAAAACTGCTCTAGGGACCTGCATACTGCTGTCATGGAGTTGGGTATGACATTTCAGGTTGGCATAGAGGCTGGCAAAAAAATGATTTTTAATTTTTTTTGGGGTGGTGGGAGGGGGGTTGGTGACCACTGGGGAGTAAGGGGAGGTCATCCCCGATTCCCTCCGGTGGTCATCTGCTCAGTTGGGCACTTTTTTGAGGCTTGGTCCTAAAAATAAATAGACCAAGTGAAGCAGGCAAAGTGCTCGTCAGAGCCGGCCTTCTTTTTTCCATTATCGGCCGAAGCTGGCCATCTCATAACCACGCCCATGTCCCGCCTTACATACCCTACCGAAACAGCCCCTTGAGTGGAGAAATCTTTTAATATGATGGAAGCCCATGGCAGTGCTTGGTGGGATATGATGTCACTAGCGTCTAAATAGCAGCAGTGCCATTTTGGGATTTAGTAAAGCTCCGATTGAAGCGTTTGGGATTGGGGGCGAGTCCCTCAGCATTCTGTGGGAAAGTTCATGACAGTATATTTATTTTAAGTAATTTAACTATGTATTTTTCATCGTCCTTTCATATCTGAAGACAGAGCTATATATATTTTGAAGACACTAAATTGGAAGACGCCAGGGCTAAATGACGACAGCAACTGAGGAAGCAGTACCCTGTGAAACGGAGGTGCTCCGTAGAGTATGAGCTATGTCTTTCTTTAGCCGAAGTTTAAATGCAGCAGTCTTCATTCAAATACGAGAGCAGAAGTCTCCATTTAAGCTATGTAAGTTTAGCATTTGTCTTTGAAAGAAAAAGAAATTGCGATTTTCGTACTTGCTTTTGAAAGAAAGAGAAACAGTGAAAGAATGAAAAAAAAATGTTATCTAGCAAATTGAATTAAAATCATAGAAAAAAGGGTTTGTTGACTGGTGATGTGTACAAAGTAGCTATGCAAAAAAAGTAGCACTTTTTTATTTTACTGACGTATTTTCTCCACCTTTAGTAAATATACATAGTTAGGTACTACTAGTTAACAGACATATTTTATTTTGAGTATTAGTACTCTGTAGTCTGCAAGCCATTTGTTGGGGTTTTCATTGTTGCCGTAACTGATCTGCTTAGAGTATTTTCGTTTCTGGAAAATGCAGAATCCAAAATAAATTCATCACAAACCAATGTGTCTCTGATCAAAGCACAACATTATACAGAAGCAATATTTCTTTCATCCAAATATCTGCTCAAAGAAATACAAGAACACCTCTGTTGTATAATACAATACCATGTACACAGTATACTTTTCCACTTCGTCTTACCGAGTAGATTTTCCTTTATGAAGCAGGGTCCACACGCCATTCGGGCCCCTGTAATCTGGGATGGAAGCCGCCTGCATCCGTAAAAGCACAAAAACTTAGGTAGCATAAAAAGGGTTCAAGTTGATCATATCTATAAAGACTGACACTAGGATAAGTAGGTGAGCTTCAAACAAATAAGCAACACTAGGTCCTATTAAACCTCAGGTGTATGAGCTGCACCGGATCCTCTTACAGGTCTACTCACTTGTCCTTTAGATTGTAAGCTCTTTGAGCAGGGCCTGTCCTTTTATGTTAACATAGTAACATAGTAGATGACGGCAGAAAAAGACCTGCATGGTCCATCCAGTCTGCCCAAGACAAACTCATATGTGTATACCTTACCTTGAATTGAATTTGTACCTGTCCTTTTCAGGGAACAGACCATATAAGTCTGCCCAGCAGTATTTCCCGCCTCCCAACCACCAGTCCCACCTCCCAGCACCGGCTCTGGCACAGACTGTATAAGTCTGCCCTCCCCTATCCTCGCTTCCCAACCACCACCCCCTCTTTCCCCCACCTGCTCCGCCACCAATTTCAGCTAAGCTTCTGAGGATCCATTCCTTCTGCACAGGATTCCTCTATGCATATCCCACGCATGTTTGAACTCCGTTAAATTGTACAGCGCTGCGTAACCCTAGTAGCGCTTTAGAAATGTTAAGTAGTAGTAGTAGTACATCCTGCTGTTTTCTCACTTGGATCAGGCTGAAGTGTCACCAAGAGACTGCTAAGATGTGAATGTGTATTCAGAGGCAGTCTGACAGTCGCATGCATTCTGAAAAAGGGGTCTCACCGTGCTGATGCCTGCTCCTGTGTACACCACCAAGTGTTTGGCACTCTGGACTGCAAATGCCAATTCCCGCACTTTTCTCCGCAGCTCCTCTGGCTCATCAAACACCTACAGTTCATATCAAGTGCTGTTAAACTTCCTCTGCCAAATGTAGGAGGGGATTCTCATTTAATTACACATGTGATTAGTGATAGTATCCATCACTAAATAAAAAATCACTCAATGTGCTTTTAATCTTTTAAAGACAGCACTAACAGCTTGATCCGAAGACATATGAGAAAGCCTGGTTGGTGGATTAAATGAGACATATGAGAAATAACCAGAGAACTAGCACAGTTACTTCTGCTTCACAAGAAGTGCAGCATATGCAACCACAGCCTTCCAAGTCTAGGGGATCTGTTACAAATTATCATCAGAGACCATTTTTTAAAGTCATTTCTTCAGATACAACTGTGGAAACTTATTTTTCTGTCCATCTTTTACAGGAGTAAGAGTATACATTTTTATCCACATACTACAGTACTACAGGAAGTATGAGCAGTCTTAGCTCAGGGGTAGACACCACCATGCATAGTTTTGTATTTTCAAAATTAGGTGCACATCTGAGAAAGGAAGTTCTACCCATGGAACTTTGCTTTGATCATTGCTACAGACCTACAGGGAAATGTAACCAAGGACTTGCCCTAGTGCAGACAGTTAAACCATGTAATATGTTTAGGAATAATAAGTAAAGACCTGATGTAATCTAGTCATACATATCTCACTGACCTATGTAATAACAGCATGCACAGGGGGGTGGTAAGTCTTGAAGGAATCTGCCTTTTATAGTGATTGGAAATGTACAGGACTCATGCAATAGAATGAGTTATAATTTTCCACTTGTAAAGCAAACTTTTTTTCCAATCAACTGGAAGATTTAGAAAGTTCTCGGACTTCAGTTCAAATCAATTCTGGGACTCACCTCTTCTTGCCTTCTCTTTAAGCTTTCACATCTCTTACTACGCCATTCTAGTTCTTTCACCAGATCTTCGCTCTCACTAAGCATTAGGCATTCCTCATGACTTCGCTCTTCCACTGCTTTCTTAAGAATCCAAGAAATCTACAATCACTCCCAGGAGGAGAAAGAGAATTACAGTTAGCCTTGCCTGAAAGAAAATCAGGGCACTATCAATTCTAACCTTTCTTCTGATTGCCTAGCCGCTGGGGTAGGGGGACAACAAGGAGTAAAACTAGATATTATATAGTTGCAACACTGAAAAAGGACAACAAAAATTCCTGATTTTAATATACAAACGGCAGCTTAAATCATTAAACCAGCACATTAATTAGAAGTTAACTAGGTACAATTAAATCCTCTGAGAATTCTTTTTCCTCCCAGTCACGCACTAACTGAGAAAAATACAGATGGATGGCAAGTTGTTCAGTGCACAAAAAAATGGGGGGGGGGGGGGGGGGAGGAGAATCATTGTAATATGTAATCTTAAGGTGAATAAACAGCTAAGGGTGAAAGAGCCAAAGCCAGGAGGCTACTGAGTGTACAGTGAGAGAAATGCTAACAACAGAACATAAGTCATGGGGCCTCTATCTCTGGTGAGACTTGAATCAGCGTACTGCTTGCATTTCTGGTGATTGCCTATTTAAAAGGATATAAACTGGATGAAGCCTGCACAGACGGCAGCTGTCAAATGGTCAGAGGTATTTTCAGCGAACGTATAGGAATAGACTTCAAAATCTAAATATGTACATTCTGGAAGAAAGGTGGGAGAAATAATAAAGACATTTAAACACCACTTTGGCATAAATGCACAAGAGGTGGGTCTCTTTCAACTGAAAAGAAGGTTTAGAATGAGGGAGCACAGGATAAGGTGAAAGAGGATAAGTAGTACTTCTTTACGGAAAAGTTGTTGGATGTGTGGAACAGCCTCCCAGCAGAACTGAGAGGCAATAACTGTATCTGAATTCAAGAAAGCATGGAACAAGTTCAAAAGATGTCTGAAGGGAAAGGCAGATTGGACAGGTTGTCATATGGTCTGCATCTACCACCGATTTCTATGTTTAAGTTGGTGGTCTGGAATCCATCATCATTCACTGTTACATAGCTCTAATAATTTATCCTGTTTTAAAAGCACACAGATCTAGAATCCCAGTGCTGAAAACAAACTAACGTGATTAATCACCACTATAGAAAAAAAATAATTTGCTCCTCATTTTTCATCAGTTGACACTGGACAACTTAAGAACGAGCCTCTACTGCACTAGTTCACCCAGCTTAGAATCTCTGGCTATTGGACAACTATCGATAAAAATGCCTTCACGGCATTATGTAAGCCATATTGAGCCTACAAATATGTGGGAAAATGTGGGACACAAATGTAACAAATAAATAAAATACATTTTGTAAGCAGGGCTGTGAAGTTGGTAGACCAAACCTTCAACTTTGAGGCTTAAAATGTTTTCTTCTGGATGTAAAATACTGGTAAATATATTAGTACCAACAAAGTGACGAATTTCTCAGATACACTAACATATGTTCATTTCATTTTTAGCAATTTTTTTTATTAAGTTTTAATAACAGGGGCCGGAAATACAAATTACAAGAAATAATCAGGTAATCACACCAAAGAATATCAGTGGAGAGGTAAAAGAGGGAGGAAAAGGAGGGAGGTAGGACTAACTCCGAATCCACAGCCCTTCTTGTGTCTGGGGAATTTGGGGCGGGGCCAGACTCACTGACAGCTCCATAACGTCACTACCGTTCAATTCTCTGATGACTCCCTGACTCCCTCCCTGCCAGGAGGTCGATACCTTCTTACGCCAGCTTCGATGCTGCTCCCGCCGCAGGATCCGATCCCTCTCCACCGCCTTCCTCTCCGAGCGACTCACCCGTCCAGCAGCCATTAGCACCGGCAACAAGAAATGACTTCCGACTTCCGCCTACTCGCAACAATCATTGGCTACAGCACGCCAAAACGGAAGTGACGTCATACTTTTGATTGGCGAACCCCAAGGAGGTGTGATTGAGGCATGCCGTCAAAACGTTGAAGCCACTTAGGGTAATCTATGATTCCTCTTCCCCGCGCAGCCGTCATCTAGTACAATCAACGTAAGGCTGCTGCATCCACGTTGTTCATCTTTATTGTTGGTAGCAGCATTTATTATTTCGTCTCACCTTTTCAAACGTGCCACAGCACACGGATCTGCACAGAGGAAGTATAATAACTGAATAACTTTTCATACACACTGGGAACTGAGGGACCACTGGGAGTTTGGCCTCCACTAACCTAGAAATCACTGGGGATAATTTGAGAGCAGAAGACTTGCCCAGATGTGGTTGTGACCCAGTTGGTGGGAGGAGGGTGCGTGTAGAGCACAGGCGGCAGGTGGACCTGAGCTGTGCTGGGGATAGACCCTGGTAACCCCAGGTGGGTGGCTAGGTGTTTTATGACAGTGGTGGTCTGTCCAAGGCAAAGACAGGAAAGGGGACTTGATATACCACCTGTGTTTTTTGCAACTACATTCAAAGTGGTTTACATAGTTTATACAGGTACTTATTTGTACCTGGGGCAATGGAGGGTTGAGTGACTTGCCCAGAGTCAGACGGAGCTGCAGTGGGAATTGAACCCAGTTCCTCAGGATCAAAGTCCGCTGCACTAACCTCTAGGCTACTCCTCCACTCTATCTACACTAAGACAAGAGAAGAATATTTAGATGAAAAGACCAAATCTAAAGTACAGCCAGCAGAACGAGTTGAACCAGAGCCGAGTACTGGGCAAATGAGAGAAAATCTAATGTCTGCAATGCAGCAAGATCGTGTACGCACTGGATATAGAGATCAGAGGTATGACATGCTATAATGTTCTGTAAATCCCCTAGGATATTTTAAGTCACTGAGGGTGGTTGGTAAATTAATAAGAATTCCACAATCAATGGAGACATTGACATAAAGGACAGTATTTCAATAATAGAATGCTATTATTCCTTGAGTCTGAATATATGACTGCTAGACCTCCTCCTTTTTGCCTGACAGGATTACTAAACAGGTATTTAAAACCTGGCGGTGTAGCCTGAATTTAAAAGGAAAGGTCAGCATCAGAGAGCCAAGTCTCTGTCAGGCATACTAACCTGCTTATTTTCGAAAGAGAAAAACGCCTATAGTGCGACCTAAATCGGGAGATAGACGTTTATCTCGCAAAGGCGCCCAAAGCGGTATAATCGAAAGCCGATTTTGGGCGTTTCCAACTGCACTCCGTCGTGGAAACGAATAAAGTTGACGGGGGCATGTCGGAGGCATGGTGGAGGCAGAACTGGGGCGTGGTTATCAGCCGAGGAGGGATGGGCGTCTTTAGCTGATAATCAGAAAAAAGAAGGCGTTTTTACCGCGATTTTGGGTCACTTTTTTTGGACCCTTTTTTTTCACGAACAAGTCCCAAAAAAGTGCTCCAACTGCCCAGATGACCACTGGAGGGAATTGGGGATGACCTCCACGGACTCCCCCAGTGGTCACTAACCCCCTCCCACCAAAAAAACCCCACTTTACAAACTTTTTTTTCCAGCCTCTATGCCAGGCTCAAATGCTGTACCCACCTCCATGACAGCAGAATGTGTTCGATCCTGTCACAGCCTTTCCCTGGGTCAGATGTGGCTCTCGGGTGCAGTACAGGGTCACATCAGCATTGCATTGTGGTGGGTGTAGGGTATTGGGCTCCGTGATTTCATTAGCTTGTGTTACAGTCTCACGATGTTGGTAGTTGGTAGGCTCTTCTCCCATGGTGCTTTTCCCCCTGCCTACTGGGTCAGAGTGTGCCCTGTTGTGTTTCCTGTTGTAGTACATGCGGTAGTGGCCATTTTTGTAAGCCAGTTTTAGTTCCCTTTCCTGTGTTAGCCACGTTACAGAACTTAGTTCTTCCCTTGAATGTGGCTGAAAGAGGGCATTGTACAGCATTCTGCCAGCTCTGACTTACTGCTCATCTCAGTACCAGGGAGACTCGTTGTCAGTGGGGCACAACCTCTGATCTGTAGTTAACTGTGAGTAAACGCGGTTATTCCAATAAAGGACGTTTTTGGAGAGATTAGTCTTCAGGTGTCAACTGGTGTGCCAATGTTATATAGCAGCAACCAGTCCTAGAGGCCTGCGTGTATGCAGGTCCCTGGAGCACTTTTAGTGGGTACCGCAGTGCACTTCAGCCAGGTGGACCCAGGCCCATCCCCCCCTCACCTGTAACACTTGTGCTGGTAAATGGGAGGTCTCCAAAACCCACTGTACCCACATGTAGGTGCCCCCTTCACCCCTAAGAGCTATGGTAGTGTTGTACATTTGTGGGTAGTGGGTTTTGGGGGAGGGGGTTGGGAGCTCAGCACCCGTGGTAAGGGAGCTATGCATGTGGGAGCGTTGTCTGAAGTCCACTGCACTGACCTAGGGTGCCCAGTTGGTGTCCTGGCATATCAGGGGGGCGAGTGTACTATGAATCGTGGCCCTTCCCACAACCAAATGGCTCGGATGAGGACGTTTTTGAGCTGGGCGTTTTTAGTTTCCATTATCGCTAAAAAAAACAAACACCCAGCTCAAAAACGTCCATTTTTTCGAAAATACAGTTCAGCCCGCCCCTTCATGGACCCGTTCTCGGAGATAAACGCCCATGGAGATAGGCGTTTCCATTCGATTATGCCCCTCCACGTCTAACTTCTGCTCCAATAGCCAAGTCTTGATTAGATGAAAGTCTGCCCGAGATGATAGTTACACAGTGTGAGCTACAGGGTTAGCAACATGGACAGGTAAAATGGGAGATAGAAATCTTACCTGGAGACAGCTTCTGGGTCATGGTCCAATAGATTTATTCCAATAGATCACCCTATCCCCGATCCTCTTCAACCTCATGATGATTCCTCTGGCCAAATCCCTATCCAAATATGGCCTCAACCCCTTCATATACGCTGATGACGTCACAATATTCATCCTTTTCCAATCAAACCATACAGAAATCTCGGAGAAAATAATCACTGCCATGACCATCCTAGCATCCTGGGCCAACGCTTTCAAGATGAAAATGAACAAAGAAAAAACTCAATGCCTAAACTTTTCATCACAACATGCTTCTCCGCCCCCAACCACCCTGACCACCCCCGACGTTACAATCCCAATATCTGACAATCTAAAAATCCTAGGAGTAACATTAGACAACCACCTAACTTTGGATACTCATGCAAAAGCCACGACGAAGAAGATGTTCAACATGATGTGGGTACTGAAAAGAGTAAAACCATTCCTCCCACAGAAAACTTTCCGCACTCTAGTACAATCCACAGTACTCACCCATGCCGACTACTGCAACAGCATCTTCATCGGTTGCAAAGCCCAAATCATGAAAAAACTTCAAACTGCCCAAAACACAGCAGCCAGACTCATTTTTGGCAAATCATGATTTGAAAGTGCAACACCACTTCACTGGCTCCCTATCAAGGAACGCATAAACTTCAAAGCCAACACAATGATCCACAAGATCCTCCATGGTGAATCTCCAAGCTTTATGTTGATCGATCTCCCAGCCAGGCACTGGTCCAAATCTTCTCGAACATATCTCAATCTTCATCTTCCCAATTGCAAAGGCCTCAAATACAAAACCCACTACACATCCAACTTCTCCGTTATAGGCAGCCAACTCTGGAATGCCATACCTCGACACATCCGATCAACCAATGAACACCTACCCTTCCGAAAGCTGCTGAAAACTTACCTCTTCAAACAAGCTTACCCAAACAACCCAACTTAATTCTCTACCAGCACTATCCATACTCCTACCCTCTCCCCCAAGTCTCTACCTATTGTCCTACTCTATATACCAGGGTTACCTCTGTGATACTTTGTACCACACTTTATGTTACCTCTGTGATACTTTGTACTATACTTTGGGTCATCTCTGTGATACTTTGTAAGACGCACTGAAACTGCTATTGAGCGGGAAAGAGCGGGGTATAAATGCTATAAATAAAATAAATAAATAAATAAAGTGGGTAGTAAAAATAAAAGCAAACTGCCAGAAGATGGAGGAATAAAATATTAGCATTTTGATTAAAAAAAAACAGGATGCACAGTCAAAATGCACTAAAGGCAAGCTCCCGGTCGTTGTGTGCGCTCCTCAGACGCAAAATTGTATTAGCTTTAATCTGTGTATCTTGTGATGTCACCTCCGGCAGGAGTAATAGGCAGTGTTTCAATCGCTGGGCTCGCAACGTCATCAGAGGAGATTTTGAAATTATTAATAGGATGATTTGGACAAAGGTCTGACCCTGGCCTTCCTGAGAGTTCAGTTAGCAACTGTGGCGTGCTATGAAGACAAGACAGGGACTTCCCTTGGCAGTTCATCTGGATGTCTCTCATTTTTGAAGGGGATAAAGTATTTAAGACTCCCTCAGAGGCTGTTGGTGCCACTATGGGATTTGAATCTGTCAGTTTTGGTACAGGCATCTTTTGAGCTGCTAACACAGGCGTCCCCTCAAAAATGTCATGCTGAAGACTATTTCTTCTGGCTATTTGCTCAGCTATGAGGATTTCAGAGGTGCAGACCCTTTCTGCATCCAGTCTCTTCTTTTTTTTTTTTTGCCTAAAGTAGTGTATTCTCTCCATGTTAATCACTACCAGTGGTGTAGGGAGCCAGGCCTCATAGAGGAGGCAAGGTGTGCATCACTTGGATGTTAGGAGGGCCTTGCATTGATATCTGAAGAGAACTGATGAATTTCATTGCTTGGAAAGTCTGTGTTGTATGGAGGAGCCTCTGAGGAAACAGTAGTCCAGTAGGCCATTGCGGTAGAGTGTATCATTTAAGGGCATGCAGTGCCCTTAGTTCTGAAAGCACATTCCACTAGGGCAGAAGCTGTTGCCTGATTATATATGGCAGCCCCAACTGGTCATTGTTGCATTCCTTTGTGCAATGCTATAGGTCAGCCCCACCAAGGCATTACTTTGGTAGATCCCACGTTTGGAGTAGAGTGAAGGGACAATGAGGAAAGTGAAATTAGGTCTTACCTGCTAATTTTCTTTCTTTACATCCCTCTAGACCAGTCAGAACCCTTCCAAGCTGGGGGAAGGAGTGGAGGAGTAGCCTAATGGTTAGTGGAGTGAGCTGTTTCCCCTGCAGCTTCTTGTGACTCCACTAAGTCACTTAACCCTCTGTTGCCTCTGGTACAAAATTGTGAGCCCACTAGGGAAAGAGAAAGTACCAGCCTATAATAAACTTGAAACCACTCTGATTATATCACAGAAATGCGGTATATCAAACCTGACCCTTTAGGCCCACTGACTGCTCAAGATGTCAGTGGGGCTGCTCCAAGCAGTGCGTGTGGCCAGCATCCTGCTCCCCCTCATCCCACCCCCCCCTTGCCATTCTCCTCCCACACTTCTATTTACACTGCTCCATCTCCTTCCCCAATATCAGTCCTCTCTCCAGACCATCTCCCCACCCTACAGCTTTCTGCCTGTCATCTTCTTTCTCTAATTTCATTCCTCCATCCTATACCCTCCGCTATCCCCAACTATTCCCTGCCCCAGATTATCCTCCTCCAGCATTCCACCTACTCATTTGGTTCCATTTCCTCCCTGCATCCCCTGATCTAAACCATTTCCTCATACCATCCTCCTTTCCCCCACCATTCCTGTTCTTACTATATAATCTACCACTCTCAATTTATCACTTTGTTCCCCAGTTCCCTACCCTTTCCAATTTCTTCTATCTTACACTATCTCTGCCCTTATCTCTTTCCCTCCCCAATACTATCCTTCTCCCCACTCCTGTACTACACTATAACTTTTCTCTCCTTTTCCCACCACACCATCCCCTGCTAGTCATTTTCTATGATCCAGCAAGAAAGGCAGTATAGATTCACCCATTCAACAGTCTCAGAACAGTCAGAAAACAACACTTCAATCACCAAATCCCAAGAAAAACTCAAAGAAGATTTTTACAAGATATTTATTTCTCATATACAAAATAAAGTACATCTTATATCAACATACATTTATATACATCAATAAATTAATATCTCCAGCTGGCAACACTGTCAAATTCCAAACAGTCAGAAACAGACAATTCTCTACAGAATGAAAAGTATAATAATTTAGCAATAAATATGATTATTAATTGGATTTTGTTTTTATTAGAACAGCATACTGTGATATGCAATTTTATTACACCCTCTAGGACACACGGACCAAACATTTAGTAAACACCGCTTAGACTCGTATTACTGCACAATATTTACAAATTATTAGAAGTTTAATAAAATAAATTTTCCATGTCAGAATTGGCTATTTACTTTTTACTCAAAGATACTTCAGTGTTCAGAAGACAGCGCTGCAGTCACACTCAGTATCTGGCACATACAGCCCACCAAAAAAAGGCCCCAGCAGCACCCCAGGAGGGAGCCTACTGTCCAGCAAACACATATGCAGGGGAGTATCCCTTTACCCACCGCAACAGCCTGATGGAGGGAACCATCCACTCATTCAAACAGCTTCCTATGCCCATACATGATGCAGAGGGAAACTCACCCATCCAACCATCCACTCTGACATCTGTCCCCACCTCATTCACACAAGTCCAGAAGCATCAAGAATCCCATCAAAGATCATTAATCCATGGAGGCAATATCCATTCACCTATCCAGGGATGACCCCTTCCCCACATATACAGAGGAGTACCAACCCAGTCCCACCTTCACTCACACACACGTACAGGGGAATATCAACCTAGACCAGTAATTCCCAAACTGGGTTTCGAAGAACCCTAGGGTTCCTCAAATTCTCTTCAGGATTCCTCAAGAAACTAGATTGGGTGAACATATATTTTCATAAATTGAGGGATCCTCGATGTATGAAAACATATTTTAGGGATTCCACCATAGTAAAAAAAAAATTTGGGAATTACTGACCTAGACTCAGCCCCCACTCAGATACAAGGACTATCAACCCCCCCCCCCCCCCCAACCCATACAGAAGAATACCAACCCAACCCGATTCCTACACCCTATTCACACATATACAGGGGAATATCAACTCTAATCCCACCTCACCTCCACCCACATACAGAGCAATATCAACCCAGTCCTAGTAAGAAAGATCAAACATTTGTGAAGACAGAGAGTTTGAACATTCATTAAGATTGTAAGAAGGTTTCAGTAGAGAGTATTTACAGGGGATCATCCATCCAGAGAACTCTTCACTCAGCCTCTAGACCAGGGATGTCTAACCTCGGCCTTCACCAGGTCAGGTTTTCAGGATTCCCCTAATGAATATGCATGAGATCTATTTGCATACAATGGAGGCAGCGTGTGCAAACAGATCTCACGAATATTCACTGGGGAAACCCTGAGAACTCGACTGGATTGTGGCCCTCAAGGACTGAGGTTAGACAACCATGCTCTAGACATACAAAGGGGAATATTCAGTCACTTTAATTGCTGCTGCTGTTCCCCAACCACACATTGAGGGGAATGTCCAGCCATCACAAAATCCACAGCACCTCTCACTCCTAGTCACAATGGCAAGTCTGCGTCCACCAACACAGAAAAGTGCCATTTCCTGCCCTTCCCTGCTCAGAAAGGTTCTTTGTGCTTTTGTTAGAACATGCATGTTAGATTCCGTGTGTTCGTAAACATGCTGGACAGTGTGCTTCCCTGTGTGTACGTATGCTGGATGGAGTGTTATGTGCATCCTGGCTTAAGTCTTATACTTTAAAATTCTCTAGGAAAACCAACTGCAAGTCCATGGCTGCAATGAAGTAAACCATGGTTAGCTCAGCCAGAAGATCTCTGGGTCCCTGATTCTAAGTGCTTCCACACACGTACTGACCACGGGTACCTACTTAGCAGGCTGAGTGCAAGTGCTGGCGCAGGTGCTGTCATAAGCTTATGTTGGGCTTTGTGCTGCCATCAGGATACAGTGATTTCTTCATATAAATACTTGTAAAACCACTTACTAATCCACAGAGCGCGTATCATTTGAATGTTTTGTAACGCTGAGTTTGCAGAAATGCATTTCTAAACATTTTGAAAATTTATTAAGTGAAAATTCATTTTAGAATAATGACTCACTTTTAAGCTTACATTCCTCTCGCTGCTCTGCCACACTAATTCATACCCACGTCATCAGAAGCAGCAAGAAACTACAATGCACAGAAGCACAAAACCACACGTATCAAACAGTATGTGCTAAAGAAAAAACAGGACTATAAACACACTGTACTAACAAATATTCTTGGTATGGAAACCAGTAGGAAGAGGAGGAGAAGTCGGGCTATTGTGGAGGGGGAGTGCAGGCAGCGAAACCACCTTTGTAAAGGCCAGTCCAGTAGCAACAGCACAAACAGCCGCAGACTGCCCTCTGCTCACATACTCCAGGGTCCCTCAGCACCCTCCCAAAAAGAGCATTGCAAAATTCTACTTCAATGCACTAAAGAGTGAAAAGGAGGGAGAAAACTCACCTTTCATGGCAGTAAAACCAGCCAGATAAATACAACTGCAAAAGCAGAAACATCCCAGATTCACTCAGACAAAGTGCTAAGAGTCTTGGGGTTAGAAGGTGCACTCCAGAGATTCAGTATGAATGAAGAGGGGACCATACAGATCTCTCAACGTAGCTTCTGGGTATGAAACATTTTGAAAATAAACCGTGTGTTTCTTCTAGCCTCCCAACAGAATGCAGAAGCCGTGGTATGGAGTTTCTGTGTAATGTAAGTTCAGAGAAGCCTTGTGTGTCTTGACCAGGCCTCATCACACAGATAATAATTAGCTTGTTGAAAATGATTCATCTATGCTTCTAAAGGCATTTTAACGGTTAATAACAACAAATGAATACTAAAAACATATAATATGCCCTGCTGAGCCAGACCAAGGCCATTGAGTCCAGCATCCTGTCTCTGTCAGCAGTGAGTCTAGGTTACAAGTACCCAACAGATTTGAAAAGTACATTTACTTCCAACAGCTCACTTCCAGGGATGAGCAATGGCTTTCCCAAGTCTACCTGGCTAATAATTTTTTTTATGGACTTTTCCTTCAGGAATTTGTGCAATCCTCTTAAATCCTGCTATGCTGGTCCCCTAGTCCACCTCCTCCAGCAACGTATTCCACTGCTTAATTATGCACTCTATGAAAAAAAAAATACTGTTTCCGTGATTCAATCTGGTAATCATACGTTTCATGGAGTGTCCTCTTGTTAAGCAACTGTTCCCTATTTAACCATTCTACCCCAATAATAATTTGTGATCATCTCTGGGAAAAGGTGACTAAAGCGGCAGATCCAAAGTATTGAGAACGGACGATTTATTACGTTAGTCTGCAAAAGTTGCATGTTTGAACTTCTGTCATAAAAGAAGGGGTTTGGACTGTTATATTAGAAATTGTTTGCATTAACAGAATTCATTAAAAGCTCATTTTTTTGCTTCCAATGATCAGCTTTTCCCAGAGATCGTCCCATATTATACATTTTTATGATATCTCCTCTCAGTCGTCTTTTCTCCAAGCTCTGTCTTCATAAGGGAAATTTTCCAGCTCTTCTCTTTTCCAGTTGTTCAATATCTTTTCGAGGTGACCAGACCTGCACACAGTACTCAGAGACTGATACAGACCATAATGATATTTCCAGTTTTGTTCTTTAACCCTTTTTGGATCATCCTTATTTGCCTTTTTGGCAGCCAGGGCAGGCAGGGCTGAAAATGTCAACATATTATTCACAATGCCTGGAAGAGTTTCTTTCTTTACATTTGGAAATTTTCAAACCAGAAGTTTAAAGGAGCCCATCCATCCCCTTCAAGTCTTCCTCACCAGTGCTGGAAGCATCTGAAAGTGGCTGGTGAAGCTATGAAGGTCAGTGCTGTGTAAGCACACAGGAAGGATAGTCCATATAGGGTATGGCATGCACCCAACACTCGATGTACTCAAACAAAGCTGGTACCATAGACCAGTGACACTGTCCCACAAAGCAATGAGACAGCCCTTAAGTACTTTAAGAAAGCTGCTGACATGGGCAATCCTGTTGGACAGAGTGGACTGGGCATGGCTTATCTGTATGGAAGAGGTGTCCCAGTTAACCATGACCTGGCACTCAAGCATTTCCAGAAGGCTGCAGAGCGGTGTACAACAGAACAAATCTGTGAGGCACATTTCCTCTTACATAAGCAGAGACAAACTGTGAAAAGACCTCGACTCACCTCTTCCAGAAAGCCTACCCAGCAGACCCGAACTAATTCATGAACAATGCATCACATCTTTCGATCTAAGAAATGAACAATACCCCTTCCACATAATCCTATTCCTTCAAACTGTACAAATTTTACCACTCCAATTATAATTAAGTGAACTTCTACCCTTATCCTACTCTGCATTGCTCACTAGAAGCTGTAGTCCCATCCCCGGAGACTTATCAGCCTCATTGGGATTACTTTTCTCTATATGCTACTATATATTCGTCCCAGAGTTGTATTCTCTTTTCCGGAACCTTATCAGCTTCCTTGCACCTACTGTTACTCTATTTTCCATTCTGTATATATTCCCGGAGTTGGTACTCTCCTCTCCAGAAACTGTAAGCAACATTGAACCTACTGCTATGTGGGAAAATGTGGGATACAAATGTAATAAATAAACAAAAACCCAGAAAGTCACATTCAGGCTCTTCAAGACCAGCTAAATCCACTAGCATATCAAAAGTTTCCAATATGGAGGAAAGAGTCTGCCTTCTGCAAGGAAGAACCTCCTGTTGATAAGGTACAGGCAGCTTGGAAGACAGACAAAGATCACATGAGCACAGGCCATAGTTCAGGGCCTCCAGGAAGGAACCTGGAGACCACAAAACATGTGAAGAAGTTTGACATCCAGAATCAAAGGAGTCTATAATGGTCTCAGACCACAAGAAGCTTCAAAGTACTATCTAAACACACATCAATGAAGATTCACAGATTGATCCATCTCTTAAGAGACAGTTTGTAACTGGAAAGAGAGCTTGCTACCAAGAGCTGGGGGAACACAGTCACATGAGGACGTTACACAACAAGGGAACCAGATTTCACAAGGAACCTATAAAACAAAACACTGCTCTCTTTGGGATGATGGAAAAATTATTTTTCTTTAGTCATAGAAGATGAATCCAGAAGCTGAAGGGTTATGCCCATCTACAAGCAGGTGGAGATAGAGGACACAACTGAACCCATGGGGCTCCAAGATGACCGCTGCTACAAGAGTGGAGGAGTGGCCTAGTGGTTAGAGTGGTGGACTTTGGTCCTGGGGAACTGGGTTTGATTCCCACTGCAGGCACAGGCAGCTCCTTGTGACTCTGGGCAAGTCACTTAACCCTCCATTGCCCCAGGTACAAATAAGTACCTAAGCCGCATTGAGCCTGCCATGAGTGGGAAAGCGTGGGGTACAAAAAAAAAAGAGCCGATGAGGACTAAGCAAGTAACGCACGGGAATCAGAAGCGCCCACCATTACTCCAAAACCATGCAGGGAGAAGAACAGTGCAAAAACCCTCTGATGCTAAAAATAGCTCTCTCCCACGGGAGCTGAAACTACTACTGCAGCCACGAGGAAGGGACGTGAAAGAGTCGTGGTACTCAGAGAGCCCACACGAATTAAAGAATTAAAGAATTAAAGCAGTACTTACCATGGGCTGGAAAGAATAATGCTGACAGTTTCTCTGTGAAGGGAAAAGCTGAGCAGTGCTGGAATTTGGTATATCTCAACCCCCTCTAAAAAAAAAAAAACCTTTAAAACTAAAAAAGTACTTTTATACCACAACAACCTTAGCAGTTCCGTGCGGTTTACAACCAGTAAGAAGCCAGGCATACTTGGCTAATGTTTAGCCGCCCTCAGCAGGTATTCTCATTGAGAATTTAATAGCCGAGTTTTGGAGTTTTTTTGCTAATGACAAACCTGCAGCAGGAGGGGGAAGGGACCCAGTACCATCAAGTGTACCCCAAAAGGCACCAGCTTTATCACCCTTGGGCTCAACTGAACCAAAAACAGGAGCCAAAATCCTCAGAAGAGACCAGAAACAACAGGGACCATCCACCATCTGCTGGAGTTAGAGGAATACTAACTGACCAGAATACATACCGTCGAGTTCAGTTGTGTCCTCTATCTCCACCTGCTGGTAGATGGTCATAACCTATCAGTTTCTGGATCCATCTGCTCTGACAACAAGGAAGCAAGCTTTATGGCAAACCCTAGTAGTACTTTATTTGTACCCCAAAATCATCCACACTGAGAACTCAGTTCTATGTGGCTTATATTAGACTGAGCAGAAATACAGATATAGGTCAAGGAATCTGTAGTCATTTCATGACTGAAGACAAGTAAAGATTTTAGTTTGGAGTAATGGTTCGTGGAACCACAGTTTTAAGTTCTGCACATTTTGGAGTTGTGTTGTCTCTTTTCTATACTCTTTGGGACTGTTTGCCTTGGAATGTTTGGTTGCTGTCTGTTTTGTTCTGAGTGATTGCTTTTCTATTTTACTATGGCGTTTTTTTTCCTCTTTCTAATATGTTTTATTTATTTTGTAAACTGTCTTGGTTTGTTACAACGGTATATCAAGTGTAATAAACAATAAGCAAAGGTTTTTAATTACTGCCCAAGTGCATTTAACGAGATAACCCGTGATAGGCAATTCTCAGATAGGGAGGAGACCTAGTAAAGGGTAAATGGCTCCTTGGAGTTATACATAGAATCCATAGGTGAGTTTTACAAAGCTATCGTGGGAGGGAAGAGGTACACAGGATCAGGTGTCTTATTGCACAGATTTAAGTCACATTTCTTGTCAGGAATTTCTTGTGTAAAAATGTTTTCATTTTTTGTGAAAGCTTTCGTAGGGGGTGTCATGTCATATGTCTCTGGCTTGAATATTCCACCATTTTGCCGCGCTATATGGAAATCTAGCGATGTGATAATGAGGTGGTCTGTCCTTGAGTGGCATCATATACCTTGGTGCAGTGTCAGACAACCTGCTATATGAAAGTACAGATTTTGAAAACCACTCTGGCTCTTACGGGTAGCCAGTGCAGGGATTGTAGCAGCGGTGTAGCTTGTTCATATCTGGATGCGCCGCAGATCAGATATGCAGAGGTATTTTGCACTGTGTGTAGTTCTTTTGAGGATATATTCCCTGCATCCCGCACAGATCACGTTGCAGTAGTCTATCTGGGACAGCACAAAACTTTGGACCAGAATGCGAAAGGTGCTTTCTGAGAAGTGGGTTCTTAGTCTTCCCAGTTGCCATAGTGATCTGAAAACTTTTGACGTTAAGGTAGACACTTGCAGTTCTAATGTTAGGTGCTGGTCGAATATAATTCCCAGCACTTTGATGTTTGTGTCTGTAGATTTGCAAGACTGAAATTGTACTTTAGGGGGGAGATTCATTCCTGTCATAGTATGTGCAAAATTAACCCATTTGGAGACAGTGCCTCCAACATAAACAAAATCACTAATTAAACCAAATCAAAACATGATCCTTGAGCTATAAGACAAAACAAACAAACAAACAAACAAAAAAAGAGTACAGAGAGAATTGCAGAAAAAGCAGCTTGCAAATTTCAAACCACAATACATCGATTTTTGTAGCATCTAGAATTCAGTCAAGAGCAACCTTAGTACTCACCAAAGACCAATGTATTATGATGCTGTAAGCTTAGCATGGTTCTCAGTTAACACACCTTTTTTTGTGAGTTAAACTTTAGTCATGATTTAATAAAGGTGTGTTAAATGTGCACTAGAATTAAGGAGATGTATTTAAGCCCTGAAAACCCACATTTCAAGCTTTAAAAGCCCGAGTCAGAGGTAAAACTAGCTGACATTTACCAGGCCAGCGTGCTCCCTACAATGCTGGTTGTGGGGATCCTGGACTCAACTGGACCACTGCTTCCAGGAACCCCAAGTTTGTGGAGCACTCTGGGACAAAACCCTGGATTAACAGCAGCCTTAAAAATGTACCTTCATTTTACTGTTAACCCAGGAGTTAAATTTCCAAGCCTGCAAAAAAAACAGGCTAAGCACTAGGGTGCCCAAATCAGGGATCCCTCCCTCCCGCAAGTCAGAGGGAATCTACCCTCGATCCCCCATCTATCTGTATTAGTGAGAAGATGAATGGGACAGGGAATGAGTGAGGGTTGGTGGAAGGTGTTAGTGGATGGGGAGGGCATCCCCGAGCAGACCAGAAGGCTGAAGGTAAACAGTTACCATATTTAGGTTACTTTTTGCTATAAAAAGGAGCATTAAACTGCTTACTGCATTGTGAGTTAACTTTAAGGCAGGTGTTAAAGAAATGTGCAGTAAAGGTTTAGCAGACTTTCACTCTTGGGTATTACCTACATTTCCCTCAGGTCAACAGGAAAGAGAAGCTCATCTCTGGAAACGACAGAAAGATCAAACTTATTTTTTAGTATTTCCCAACCCCCCTGCCTCCCCCACACAGAAACACATTCTTACTGGGAGTCTGATGCACCAGTGCATTATGGGATATCTACCACAGTAATCCAGTACGCTTTGCACATTAAACTGGACATGCTATCAGAAACCCATTGGAAGCACAAGGGGTATACAAGCAGGTGCTCCCAAGAAAGAGGAGAGAATGGGGGCTGGGGGGGGGGGGGGGCACTTGAGAGTTGCTGGACCTCTTCTTCTGATAATGTGGTACTGATTTTAAAACTAAAGCTTTCAGTCTTCCCCAGAAACTGCGTCACTAGTACCTGGGAGACATGATCAAAACATAAAGTTAGGAGCCCCAAACTGTAAGGGACGAAGAATACATATTCCTCTGAATCAGGCCCTGCCTGCAAGTGACTGATCAGAATAGGCAGAGAAAGGCTTTCAAATGTTCCTTCTTTCCTTTCCACCACCCTGTGCAGGCTGAAAACTGGCCTCATCAGTGGAGACTCTTCTGAAAACACCTCACAGTGGGGCTCATTCACTGTACTAAATCCATAGAGGGAAAAGTGCCCCCCCCCCCCCCCCAACCCATTTACCACACTGGTGCACACCTAGAGCTCAATGCAAGGCTCAACCATGCTCAACAATCTTTTGGTAGAACTGGAAAACAGATGGCAAATAGTACTTTTTTTAAGTTTCAAGTTTTCTAAAAACAGTAATGCCACAATAACGCTGAATCTCTCAGTGACCTTTCCCTCCTGTGCTCTGCCTGTAAGGGTTACTCTCACCCAGATACTGGAGTGGTTTTCTCATGTTTTCATGTTGCAGATTTTGCTGGGGGAGTACGTATTATGGTTCATGTTATATTTATAGACCTTTAATTCAATAAAAAAAGATTTTGAAATAAATAAGAGTTACTCAGAACACTTTTGCTGCTTCTGGCTTTCATTGGGTGGAAGGTTATGGAGGAAATTCAGCTCTGCTGCGGTCGTGGTGATCTCCTCTTTCTGCTGTAATTCAATACATTTCAAAATGAACGTCTTTATAAAAGGAGGTAAATGATCACGCTAATACAGATCACAAAACAAATACCATAATGACCTGATTATAAGAGATGGGTTTTCTTTACTGCCTTGAAATAAGGAAGAGAGAGATTTTGGTCTTCTTTAGGCAAAATCCTTCCACTCCCAACAGGTGACTCAAGACCTTCCGGAGACTGTAGGACTGCTAGGAAGTACCAACCTCATTCTTGCTTTGCTGAGGAATTAAGCTTATTTTTCTTCTTTACTACTGAAGGAAGATGTAGAAGCAGAAGAATTCCGAATTCACTCTTCTCTCAGACTTTCCCATTGTGAGATCTGGCATATCCAACTGCTTATATTAAGCAATGCCCACGACAGCCAAACTAGAAGCAGTAAGCAAAAGATCAGTGGGCTTGTTGTAGTGGTGTCTCGGCTTGATCTTTTCAGAAAGTGCAGTCCTTTGCCCTGACTTAAGTGGAGCTTTTGTGCTTTGGGGAACGCAAGAATCACATTGTTCATAAAGGTGACGTACAGACAAGCCTGGCCAACCCTGCAAATTCCCCCCCTCCCCCTCTACTATGATCTGGCATCTGTTTTGGATTTCACTATTGTGATTACGCTTGTAGTGGCAACTTTGGCAGGAATGATAGGTCCCATACTTGAGGTGATAGGTCCCCGCACAGGGGCCACAGGACTGCGGGCCACAGTTCTGGCAAAGTTCTGGAGAGCTTCGTATTTAGAGCGCAGGGTATCGAGTTCCACTTTCATGCTGGCATTCTCAGAAGCCAGTTTCTCTACCTCCTGCTGCAGCTCAGCCTTCTGTTTCTCTAGCTCCTCCTTCTGCGTTACCCGTTTCACTCGACAGCTGGCTGCATAACCACGGTTCTTCAAAGTGCGCCGGCGCTGTTTCAATTGGATGATTTCCTCTTTGGACAGTCCCCGCAAATGCTGGTTCAGTTCCCGTACAGACATGGTGACCAGCTCCTCATCTGTCAGGCTGGTACCATTCTCCCCCGGCTCCCGCTTCACCTACATGATAAGAGAAGAGAGTACAGAACAATACAGCAAGTTCTCCGTTTCAGCATAACCGTTAATCTCTTCCTCCCTTATAAAGCAATATGCTATGTTTTCTGTTCAGATTCAGCCCTTCTCATACACATCCTGCACACAAGTATCCTCTCAGCACCATCTGGGTATTTGGGAGGTGCAGATCGGCATCTTGCAGCCTCTGATCTACCAGTTGGCTGCAGACTGAATGAAACGAATCTCATTGAATTCTTTGACTGGGTGACGGGAGAATTAAATCAAGGACGTGCTATGGACGTCATCTACTTAGATTTCAGCAAGGCTTTTGACACGGTTCCCCACAGGAGGCTCTTGAATAAACTAGAAGGGCTGAAGATAGGACCCGAAGTGGTGAACTGGATTAGGAACTGGTTGACGGGCAGACGCCAGAGGGTGGTAGTGAATGGAGTTCGCTCGGAGGAGGGAAAGGTGAGTAGTGGAGTGCCTCAGGGATCGGTGCTGGGGCCCATTCTGTTCAATATATTTGTGAGTGACATTGCCGAAGGGTTACAAGGTAAAGTTTGCCTTTTTGCGGATGACACCAAGATTTCCAACAGAGTGGACACCCCGGAGGGAGTGGAAAACATGAAAAAAGATCTGAAGAAGCTGGAAAAATGGTCTAACGTTGGCAATTAAAATTCAATGCGAAGAAATGCAAAGTGATGCACTTAGGGAGTAGAAATCCAAGGGAGGCGTATGTGTTAGGTGGGGAGAGCCTGATAGTCACGGACGGGGAGAGGGATCTTGGGGTGATAGTATCTGAGGACCTAAAGGCTATGAAACAGTGCGACAAGGCGGTGGCCGTAGCGAGAAGGTTGCTAGGCTGTATAGAGAGAGGTGTGACCAGCAGAAAAAAGGAGGTTTTAATGCCCCTGTATAAGACGTTGGTGAGGCCCCACCTGGAGTATTGTGTTCAGTTTTGGAGGCCATACCTTGCGAAGGATGTTAAAAAAATGGAAGCGGTACAAAGAAAAGCTACGAGGATGGTATGGGAGTTGCGTTCCAAGACGTATGAAGAGAGACTTGCTGACCTGAACATGTATACTCTGGAGGAAAGGAGGAACAGGGGTGATATGATACAGACGTTCAAATATTTGAAAGGTATTAATCCGCAAACAAATCTTTTCCGGAGAGGGGAAGGCGGTAGAACGAGAGGACATGAAATGAGATTGAAGGGGGGCAGACTCAGGAAAGATGTCAGGAAGTATTTCTTCACGGAGAGGGTGGTGAACGCTTGGAATGCCCTCCCGCGGGAGGTGGTGGAGATGAAAACGGTAATGGAATTCAAGCATGCGTGGGACAGGCATAAAGGAATCCTGTGCAGAAGGAATGGATCCACAGAAGCTTAGCTGAAATTGGGTGGCGGGGGGAAGAGGGGTTGGTGGTTGAGAGGCTAGGATGGGGGAGGGCAGACTTATACGGGGTCTGTGCCGGAGCCGGTGATGGGAGGCGGGACTGGTGGTTGGGAGGCGGGAAATACTGCTGCACAGACTTATATGGTCTGTGCCCTGAAAAAGACAGGTACAAATCAATGTAAGGTATACACATGAGTTTATCGTGGGCAGACTAGATGGACCGTGCAGGTCTTTTTCTGCCGTCATCTACTATGTTACTATGTTACTATGTAATCTTGGAGACTTCTCTCTTCTCTGACAGAAAGAGGGCTCACACGAGACAGGTATGTGGGTAATTTTGTGGGTTTTTGTATATGGCATCCTACCTAAGGTGTCTAAGTTGCAAAAGAAAACAGATTGAAGCTGTAAAATGCAATAAATTATCAGGAAAGACAAGTTAGACAGTTTCAGTTTGGTCCTACAAAGTCTTGGACATGAGAGGGAAGTTTCTGGCAGAAAACAGTAGCTATAAGGAAAGAGCTCGGAAGTGAGACTCCACTGGGGGGGGGGGGGGGGGGGGGGGGACAGAGATTATGAGTGAAGAGCACAATAAGTCATGAATGCATTTGTATCTGATAGCCTAAAATATAATCTTATCACACCAATCCATATTTATTATGTAACTAGTAAACAAGGCCTGTTTCTGTTTGAAAGGAAACGGGCGCTAGCAAGGTTTTCCTCTGAGTGTGTATGTTTGAGAGAGTGTATGTGAGAGTGACTGTGTGAGAGAGGCTTCTGTTCCTGCTGCTGTGCATTCCCCGTGTTGTGCTGATTCGCTGCTCCCTGTATCGTGGCTCCGCCCCTCTCCCTTCTACTGGCCAATCTGGTGTGGGTTGTGTGACATCACTATTATCTACTCCAACATGATCCACGGTTCCAGGCAGCCTCAGAATGTTGGAGGTGAGAATTATTATATAGGATGAGTACAGATACCTCATTAACTAAAAAATGGCCAAAATCTTCATTGGTTCAACCAATTTTTTTACTTATTTTCTACTCGTTTTATTCAGCTAAATTGTTTGTGTAACTTATATTTCATCTTTCGCTCACATTCCAGTAGTCATTAACATTTCCACATTAGGAGTCACTGACCGCGAAAGGGATCTAAGTGTCATCGTTGATGAAATGTTGAAACCCTCTGCTCAGTGTGCGGCGGCAGCTAAGAAAGCAAATAGAATGTTAGGTATTATTAGGAAAGGAATGGAAAACAAAAACGAGGACGTTATAATGCCTTTGTATCGCTCCATGGTGCGACCGTACCTCGAATATTGTGCGCAATTCTGGTTACTGCATCTCAAAAAAGATATAGTGGAATTAGAAAAGGTGCAGAGAAGGGCAATGAAAATGATAAAGGGGGTGGGACGACTTCCCTATGAGGAAAGGCTAAAGCGGCTAGGGCTCTTCAGCTTGGAGAAAAGGTGGCTGAGGGGAGATATGATAGAGGTCTATAAAATAATGAGTGGAGAGGAACTGGTAGACTTGAATCATTTGTTTACTCTTTCCAAAAATACTAGGACTAGGGGGCATGCGATGAAGCTACAAAGTAGTACATTTAAAAGAAATCAGAGAAAATATTTCTTCACTCAACATGCGATTAAACTCTGGAATTCTTTGCCACAGAATGTAGTAAAAACAGTTAGTTTAGCAGGGCTTAAAAAAAAGGTTTGGACAGCTTCCTTAAAGTCCACAAGCCATTATTAAGATGGACTTGGGGAAAATCCACTGTATACAGGTTCTTTTCAACATAAGGTTTCAATTTTGGTTCACGTGGACTAACACGGCTACCACACTCTTCTACTTAATTTTGGTTCAAAATTTCCTCAAACATGAAGTATCTTCAGTTCTAACCCCAAGTACTGGTGGGTTGTGTCCATCTACCAGCAGGTGGAGATAGAGATTACAAAGCTGAAGGCAGTGATACCAGACGGCCAGCCCCTCCTTCACCTCAGTACATGTCTCATCACCAAGCAGAATCAGACAAGAAACCAGGAAGCCTTCCTCACCAACCATACAAAACAGAAACTCGTCAGTCTGACTTAAGAGAAACCACGACTGTGATGGAGTCCTCTTCAGTGGGTTCTGTTCTCTTTCCTCTTCTCCCTTTTTTTTTTTTTTTTGGAAACTAAAGACCAGGACAAGAACAGATAGGTAAAACAAGCACGGCTGACAAATGGCGGGATCCTGGATTCATCTGCTGCTACTAAAGGAAAGAAAATTATCAGCAGGTAAGGCATAATTTTACCTTCCTTAGCATATACAGATGAATCCAAGAACTGGTGGGATGTACCAAAGCAATCCCTAAGTAGGGTGGGAAGTCGCTGCTCCCCCAGACAGAACCGCTGCTGCAAAGGCAGAATCTGAATAGTGAAAGCACACCCGTTCCGCCCAGAAGTAGACAGCAAACTCGTGAAATGAGCCTGGAATGCCACCGACGGGACGCAACCTTTCCAAAATATCCGAGAAAAAAATCAGATCAGAGGCTGCCATCCCACAGCAAGAACCAGTGACAACGACAAAGAGAAGATCTGAACGCTGAAAAATATGCAACATCTGCAAATATCGGAGAGCCCTCTAAACATCCAGAAGTGCCGTGTACTCCGCGTGAAAATCCCCCTCCCGAAAGGAGGGAAGAAAGAAAGGCTGAAAAAGAAAAGCCAAACCACAGCTGGAAAAGAAAGGAGGAACCGAAAGCAAGGTCACTCCAGACTCAGCAAATTGCAGAAAAAACAGCTCAGCATGGCTATGCTAAAAATTCAGAAACTCTGCATACCGAAGAATTGGCGACCAAGAACACTGCTTGTAAGTTCCAAAGCGAAGCATTCTGCAAAGGAACAAAAGGAATCTGAAGCAATGCTCGGTAGACAAGGAGCCACAAAGCTAGACTCGGAGAATACGAACGAGGTTTCAGGGAGAAGAAGGTTGCAGCAGCGGAGGAGCAAAGCACTCTGCAAGAAATGCACCACCTCCGAGTGCAAGGCCAGACCAGGCCCTTCTGCAACCCATCCTGCAGAAAGAACTCAAACGCTGAGGAACAGACGCCTGCAATGAAGACCAAGTGTGGGCCGCAACCAGCCTCAAAAAATCCTCAACACCAGAGGTTACGCGGTTGCAGTGGACCGTGGACCACATACAAGATCGCAACAGAACAGTAACCGTAGCGTCCAAAGAACTCTGTTCCTCAGAGTCAGCCTCTCAAAAAACCAGGCCGTAAGGCCAAAGCAAGAGGGATCATCCACTCAGGAGCAGACCCAGAAGGAAGAGCCCAGAGTCAAGTGGATCCAAAACGAAGGCACCACCAGCAGCCTCACCATATCCGCATACCAAGGGCACCATGGTTAATCCGGAGCTACCAAAATGACTCGATCCCGGTGGAGAGCGATCCGAAAAGAACTTGGCCGCAGAGAGGCCACGGAGGAAACACTATCGAAGAACGAAGCAATAGAACAACCAGCCCTGCCGAATCACCCTCTCTCCGATGACAAAAGAATAAAGGCACCTGGGCGTCCAGCCGGGATGCCATCAGATCTACCTACGGAGATCTCTACCTAAAGCCATGTTGGAGAAGCACTGGTGCGGAATAACCATTCTGCCGAGACCAGAAGACGGCAGAAAAGAGAACTCACCATAGGAAAAGCCCGCAAAGTGGGCCACGTTGAAACGGAACACAAGGTCCTCTGCCCCACTCCATGGGGGCGACATGCCCTGATGGCCACAGTCTGACTTCGAGACCCACTCTGTCAAGGAAGCAGCCACTGCCTCATCTTCTCCGACGGCACAAGCACCGTCTAGCCCACAACGTATCCTAAAGTGCTAGAAGACGAACAGCACCAAAAGCAGGTCCAGGCGGGGGAGACGGCACAAGCACCACCTGGCCTGCAATGTGTCCTGAAAAGCTAAAAGACGAAAAGAGAAAGGCAGGGACTCACCGAACAGCAGGTGTCTCTGGAGGAGAAGCAGAGTCCCACAGAAGCAGCAGCCTGCTGCCTAACCGACACACAGACAAAGCACAGCACTAAGACAGGGAAACCCTGTACTGCCTGGTCCTGTGAGAAATCTTCTGTTTACTTTTTTTGTTTCTTTATTTAACACCAAATGAAGGCAAAGGAGCTCTCTTGGTTTTGCTTTTGGGTTTTTTTTTTACTGGTGAGGAAGGCTAGAGCTCTAAAGACCGGAAGGCAAGAGGGGAAAGGATGAAGCAGGGACCCAGAAGACTGAGTATGCCCCCAAAGTTGGCACCACCAGCCAGACACCCCTAAACTCAACTGGCCCACAGGATCCAGGAGTATCCCAACAGACAATCCAGGAGCTGCTGAAGCGCCGTCCACCTCCTGCTGGAGATAGAGATGTACTGAAGTGAAGGAGGAGCTGGCCGTCTGGTATCACTGCCTTCAGCTTTGTAATCTCTATCGCCACCTGCTGGTAGATGGATACAACCCACCAGTTTTTGGATTCATCTGCTGCATACGCTAAGGAAGATCAGCTTCTCATTCATGGTTAACATTTAAGTAAGCAGAAAACTAACTGTGGAAATCTTAACCACTGCTTAAGGAAACATTTACTTTTATATTTCCCATCAGCAAATGGGATACGTTTTAAAACCCTTTAGTGTCCAATGTTCCCGTAATAAGCCATATGGGAACAGATTGATGGGAACATTGGACACTAAGCGTTAATATTTGTGAACTAGGGTTACCATTCCAGATGGCTAAATCATGGAATGTCTTACCACCTTACCTTCGCCAGATAACAAAATGATTTTATGTTCAGGAAACATTTAAAGATTTTTTTTATTTGAGAAATTCTTGAGATATTTCCATTAGTAATGAGATTTTGTGGTTATGGAACTCTATGTATTAGCCAGAAAAGTATGGCTTGTTGGAAAGTTGTGTGTCTCCCAGAAACATCTGGCTTCTTATAAAATGTACTCTGTATAGAACCATGCAGGATTTATTGGCATTTAAGAAGATGTATTAGTATTTACAGGTCCCCGGTGCTCTTACTGGTAATTCCTGTGTTGACTATTGACAGTATCTGTAGTTGGGGATTTGGAGGCTACATGGGAAAGACCCATATTACCACACTACCTGTAAACAGACAATTGAGGCCTTTTTTAACACCAGGCGGTTCAAATGCCAGGGAGAAAAGGTGCGTCTTAAGAAGGACTTTAAATGAAAGAAGAGAGGGGATAAACCGGAGAGGGACAGGGGGGAGAAGATAAGAGAATTCCAAAGCCTCAAGCCTAAGTAGCTAAAAGCAATGTCGCGAGAGATCGTCAGGTGAAGAGCGGTAGAGGAGGGGACACATAAAAGTCGGGGAGGGGTATAAGGGATCAGGAGATGTTGCAAAAAGGCGGGGGCGGAAGGAAAGTGCCCTTTGAAAACTAGAATAAGGAGTTTAAAGCGGATACGAGAAGAGAACAGGCAACCAGTGTTGAAGGAAGAGCAACATGATCAAAACGATGCGTCTGATGAATAATTTTAACTGCTGTCAACTGGATAAATTGGAGACGCTTTAAGGAGTTGCAAGGGCAGATCGGCACAAAGGAAATTGCTGTAATCAAGAAAGAAGGGTACAGATAGACTGAGAGGACAAGAAGGAGCCAATGATGCTCCCCTAACAATGGACTTGAGGGACCCATCCTCATTTTCATTCTCTTACCTGAGCACACAGTTATGGAATGCATTACCACGCAGCTTAAAAACTACTTATGAACTAACTAACTTTCGCAAATCCCTGAAGACCCATCTATTCAACAAGGCATACCAATAGTAGAGGAGTGGCCTAGTGGTTAGGGTGGTGGACTCTGGTCCTGGGGAACTGAGTTTGATTCCCACTTCAGGCACAGGCAGCTCCTTGTGACTCTGGGAAGTCACTTAACCCTCCATTGCCCCATGTAAGCCGCATTGAGCCTGCCATGAGTGGGAAAGCGCAGGGGACAAATGTAACAAAAATAAATAAATAAGAGCAGCAACTATAAATGTAATACATCACAACCTTACCTACTATCAAGAATGTTTTTGCTTATATCTGCTTGTTTGAATTTCGATTTCGTTATCTTCTATAGCACCCCCACCTATCATCAGCACTGTTCTCTACTTATACTTACTTGTTTAAATTTTATTTATTTATTTATTTTATTTTTGTTACATTTGTACCCCGCACTTTCCCACTCATGGCAGGCTCAATGCGGCTTACATGGGGCAATGGAGGGTTAAGTGACTTGCCCAGAGTCACAAGGAGCTGCCTGTGCCTGAAGTGGGAATCAAACTCAGTTCCTCAGTTCCCCAGGACCAAAGTCCACCACCCTAACCACTAGGCCACTCCTCCACTGTTGCTACTATTTGAGATTCTACATGGAATGTTGCTAGTGGAATAGCAACATTCCATGTAGAATCTCCAATAGTAGCAACATTCCATGTAGAATCTAGTGTAATAGCAACATTCCATGTAGAATGTCCAATAGTAGCAACATTCCATGTAGAATGTCCAATAGTTGCAACATTCCATGCAGAATCTCCAATAGTATCTATTTTATTTTTGTTACATTTGTACCCTGCGCTTTCCCACTCATGGCAGGCTCAATGCGGCTTACATGGGGCAATAGAGGGTTAAGTGACTTCCCAGAGTCACAAGGAGCTGTCTGTGCCTGAAGTGGGAATCAAACTCAGTTCCTCAGTTCCCCAGGACCAAAGTCCACCACCCTAACCACTAGGCCACTCCTCCACGGTTGCTACTATTTGAGATTCTACATGGAATGTTGCTATTCCACTAGCAACATTCCATGTAGAAGTCGGCCCTTGCAGATCACCAATGTGGCCGCGCAGGCTTCTGCTTCTGTGAGTGCAGGACGTCAGACTCACAGAAACAGAAGCCTGCGCAGCCTTCTACATGGAATGTTGCTAGTGGAATAGCAACATAAGTACATAAGTACATAAGTACATAAGTAGTGCCATACTGGGAAAGACCAAAGGTCCATCTAGCCCAGCATCCTGTCACCGACAGTGGCCAATCCAGGTCAAGGGCACCTGGCACGCTCCCCAAACGTAAAAACATTCCAGACAAGTTATACCTAAAAATGAGGAATTTTTCCAGTCCATTTAATAGCGGTCTATGGACTTGTCCTTTAGGAATCTATCTAACCCCTTTTTAAACTCCGTCAAGCTAACCGCCCGTACCACGTTCTCCGGCAATGAATTCCAGAGTCTAATTACACGTTGGGTGAAGAAAAATTTTCTCGGATTCGTTTTAAATTTACCACACTGTAGCTTCAACTCATGCCCTCTAGTCCTAGTATTTTTGGATAGCGTGAACAGTCGCTTCACATCCACCCGATCCATTCCACTCATTATTTTATACACTTCTATCATATCTCCCCTCAGCCGTCTCTTCTCCAAGCTGAAAAGCCCTAGCCTTCTCAGCCTCTCTTCATAGGAAAGTCGTCCCATCCCCACTATCATCCCCATCTCCAATAGTAGCAACATTCCATGTAGAATCTCCAATAGTATCTATTTTATTTTTGTTACATTTGTACCCTGCGCTTTCCCACTCATGGCAGGCTCAATGCGGCTTACATGGGGCAATGGAGGGTTAAGTGACTTGCCCAGAGTCACAAGGAGCTGCCTGTGCCTGAAGTGGGAATCAAACTCAGTTCCTCAGGACCAGAGTCCACCACCCTAACCACTAGGCCACTCCTCCACTGTTGCTACTATTTGAGATTCTACATGGAATGTTGCTATTCCACTAGCAACATTCCATGTAGAATCTCCAACAGTAGCAACATTCCATGTAGAATCTCCAATAGTAGCAACATTCCATGTAGAATCTCCAACAGTAGCAACATTCCATGTAGAATCTCCAATAGTATCTATTTTATTTTTGTTACATTTGTACCCTGCGCTTTCCCACTCATGGCAGGCTCAATGCGGCTTACATGGGGCAATGGAGGGTTAAGTGACTTGCCCAGAGTCACAAGGAGCTGCCTGTGCCTGAAGTGGGAATCGAACTCAGTTCCTCAGTTCCCCAGGACCAAAGTCCACCACCCTAACCACTAGGCCACTCCTCCACTCCACTTTCGATTATGCTATTCTTTATGTAACACTAACTGTTATCTCCTAATCTACTATCTACCAATAACGACACATTGTAAGCCACATTGAGCCTGCAGAGAGGTGGGAAAATGTGGGATACAAATGCAATAAATAAATAAAATTACTCTCCTGCCAAACCGACATACATCCCATTACAGTAATCTAATACTGTCACTTTCTTCCCCAATATAAGGCACAATCTCCCTACTATCCAGTTGTCATTGGCTGATACCTGTCCTCCTCCTGACCATCTATAATGAACAATTTAAACACTGGTGCAATGCAGTTTAGGACAGCGTGAAAGGAGGGTGATCTACTTTTATTCTGTTTTTGTACTTTTATATTCCACCTTGATGAAATCAAAAACTACTTAGTGATACTAGATCAATGGTTGGTATTATTGCTTTTGTATTCTCATTGAAAGGTTGTTATAATTTTATCTTTGCCAATAAAAATGACTTAAACATATTCCACCTTGATGAGCCTCTCTCAGAAAGGCAGCTCAAATTAATAAATCCTTATTTTCCTGCTGAGAGTAAGAAGTTAAGATGTTCTCCTCAATAACAGTCAGAGAAAAGGTATCACCAAGATGGTAAAGTGCCTTCACCATGTCCAAATGCACTTCCTTTCTCTACGGTTCCTCCATTTACACACAATTTCTCTTTGGCTTTTCCAGGACAATCTCTAATGCAACTTCTCCCGTTGATATAAAGAGATCCTTACCCCACGTCTGATTTAGAAAAAATCCGATTACAGCTTCTCGAACGACTGTTCACATGTGTTTCTAGAAATACAACCCCCTCATCTCCCTCCCAACGTAACCAGGAATGGGGGAGCAGGCTACAGCGGAGTATAAGAATGGAGGCAGCAGCACAAATGTCAGATTCGAGTGGACAGAAGACGACAACAGGTTGAGGGACCAACCCATTATGAGTTGAGATTGTGAGAAGGGAAAAATCCATGGCGAGGTGTAAAATCATAGGGAAAGCTGGCCTACTGCAGGATGTAATATGTGAACAGCAGAAGTGTGAGGTGAAGTGGGATATTGTGTGAAATTCATGTGGACACCAGCCCAGGGCAGGGTTAAAGTTATTTCTTTATTTTTTGTGTGTGTGGTGGGGGGGTCGGTTTTTTTTTAATTTATGTCTAGTTTTGGGGGGATTTTACCCTCCTTTGGTTAATGAGCCTTACTATGAGTTTATTACTGAATACACCGCTTTGCTGTGTCTTGATGAAAGGTGGTTTAACAAATTTAAAAAAAAAAAACATAAACACAAGGTATGGGATTCTGGAGAATCAACTCATGGTGAAGTGAAATATGGAGTTAGGAGCAACTTATTGGGGGGGGGGGAGTAAGAAGGGGAGAAGAGGATGGTATGAGATTCAGGTGGAAAGACGCTCATGGTGGGGTGCAGTGGGGGAGGCGGGCGTAAAGCATCTGTACGAGTCGAAGACAAGAACACAGAACACAGTCTAAAACTTACCTTCAGGGCTTTGTTTCCTTTGTTGGGGGCCGTCATACCACGAGGGCCTCGTCTGTTACCCACCTCTGGGGGAAAAAGATAAAAATCAACTCAAAGCATCCAAGATGGAAGGAGGTATCAGAAACACATGAACTGCCGGTCACAGATATGCCAGTTTCCTGCTCTCTTCTCCCCGGTCTGCCCTCTTCCTTTCCCCCCCATGGTCCCCTGACCCGACTGACCTCTTTTCCCTCAAAAGTGCTGCAAAATCCCGCTTGGCTCCATTTCTGTACAAGCCCCTGGACTGTGTCCCTGCTAGTTGCTGAAGATACTCAAAGAGTACTCCGAGAGCCAGCCGTCTCTGCCCTGGAGACCAGACCTTTATGAGCAGATAATTACTTAACCACCTCATACAGGGAACACACAGTACAACAGTCAAACATTGATCAATATATTTCATCTTTATGTTTAAACAGTTTTTATTAGCATTTAGCATATTAATCACACAGTACATTCTGCTGGGCTAAATCATCAACGAATTATGCTATATAAGCCAATACAATTCTGAACAGTAACTCCAAACTTTTAATTTCCGCCCCCCCCCCCCCTTTCCCCTCAGCTTCCCCCTCCTACCCCACCTCCCAAATATATTTCATCTTTAAGGTGTTTTCAAATAGAATTGTCTTTCCTTCTAGATCTGACATGGAAAGCTACACAAGCAAGGATTAAAAAAAAAAAAAAAAAGACATCCATATGCTTGAAATGTCCAAATACTGATTTTGCAAAGGCAGAAAAGGGGTATCCAGTACTGCAGTATGTCCAAATAGCAAGGTGGTGTGTTGTGGGCGTGTTTTGGGCAGGACTAGGGAGGGCCCAAAATCAGGACATCCAATAGCGATTACTGAAGGGGAGGAAACACCCAAGACTTTAAAAAACACATCCTAAATTAGACCTGTTTCAGTCAACGTCCAGGGAACAGAAAGGTGCTCTGATTGAGCAACTGACCACTGGAAGGATTAAGGCATGACACCTCCTTAATCCCCCTCCCTCTTCCCTGAAAGGGGATACCAGACTCTAGAGAACAGCTTCAAGTATTAAAGGCATTCTTAGCAAAGGAGAAAGCAAGTCTGAGGAGTCGTCTGGTGGTTTGTGCAATGGATTGTAAACCAAGGGACCCGGGTTCAAATCCCACTTTAAGTCTTTTTTTATTGTGAGCCCTCCAGAAACAGAAAAATACCTACTGTACCTAAATATATGAGACACCTGAAGGGGTGTACATTGTAGGTATTTTTCTGTTTCTGGAGGGCTCACAATTACAAAATAAATTTAAAAAAAAAAAAAGAGGTTTCTGATCAGGCAAACAGAGGTGAAGGCTTAGGCTTCTGTGACGACCTTTCCTTTCTACTTTCAAATCCCAAGCAATCATTACCAAATATTACAAGGATTTCAGAACTTTCAACAATTAGTGGAGCTGAGATTAAATGATAGCAAAACGGTACCTCTAACTCTTAGGATGGATTGATGAGAACCCTTAACAGGTAAACGTTAATCTTTCAAGAAGTACAAAGATGAGGGGACACTCCACGAAGTTACACAGTAATACTTTTAAAAGAAATAAGAGAAAAATACTTTTACTCAATGCTTAGTTAAACTTAGGAACTTATCGCCAGAGCAAGGAGTAAAAAGTAGATGGGTTTAAAAAAAAAGTTTGGACAAATTCCTGAATAGAAGGTCCATAACCCATGGGGAAAACCATTGCCTATCTCTGAGGTTAAGTAGCACAAAATTTTGCTAATTTGGGGGATTCTGTCAGGTACTTGTGCCCTGAACTGGCCACTGTTGGAAGCAGGATACTGGGGTAGATGCAGTGGCGTAGCTAGGGTAGTTGACACCCGGGGCCGGTCATTTTTTAACACTCCCCCCCCAAATCCAGTACTAAGCATACCAAGAATACAAAACACTCAGGACCTATAGAGCAATTCTACTATACCATAAGCAGCAATTTCTACGAGTCACACAAGGAAAAGGAAAGCATCTTAAACACTACAGTGAGCACTAGAACATCAATTCACCTATTGTAAAACGAAAACAGACAGATTAGTACAGATCGCCGATCCTGCACAGTCAATGCCAACCGAAAGCCATGTCTTTTTCACAAACACAGATACACCCTAATCCACTATAGAATAAGCAATAACCTTTCTATTTAGACAAAAATTAAACTGAACCCCCAAGATGCCAGACTCTGTATACAATGCAACACCACAGAAACAGAAAATGTCCCCTAGTACTATGCAAAACATAAAGACAGCAGATGTAAATTTGAAAAAACTAACAAGTACCAATCACCACTTTACAAATTAACAAATAGAAATAAAACAAATACAGAAAATAAAATAATACCATTTTATTGGACTAATACATTTAGCTTCCAGAGGCCAAAATCTCCTTCCTCAGGTCAATACAGTATAGTGCTGTTACAGTATCCTATCCTGACCTGAGGAAGGGGGTTTTGTTCTTTGAAAGTTAAGTCAAAATGTATTAAAATTAGTCCAATAAAAAGATTACCTTATTTACATGTTCTATTTATAAACATTTATTAAACACGGCTACAATACTATATCCTAAAGCAAAATAATAAAAATATATATTTACAGTTTGTTGTCTCTGGTTTCTGCTTTCCTCATCTTCTTTTCACTGTCTTCCTTCCATCCAGCATCTGTCTTCGCTCTCTCTCTGCCATCCAGTGTCTGCCCTCTCTAATGTCCCTTCCATCCACATCTGCCCTCTATTTCTGCCCCTTCCATCCACCATCTGCCCCAGTCTGCCATCTCTCTCTCTCCCCCTTCCATCAACATCTGCCCTCTCTCTCTCTTCCTTCCATCCACATCTGCCCTCTATCTCTGCCCCTTCCATCCACCATTTGCCCCAGTCTGCCCTCTTTCTCTCTCCCCCTTCCACCCACCATCTGCCCTTTCTCTCTGCCCCTTCAATCCGTCTGTCTGCCCTCCCTCTCCCATCCATCCAGGGTCTGCCCTCCCTTACACTCCCCCCTTCCATCCAGGGTCTGTCCCCTCTCTCTCTGCCCCCTCTTTTCAGCCCCCAGTTCCAGCCCCCTTATTCCACCTGCCCCTAGTTCCAGCCCCAGCCCACATCTCCCACCTGCCCCCCTTTTCAGCCCCACTATCCCACCAGTCCCAGCCCTTTTCTCCCATCAGTCCCAAGCTTCAGCCCCCAGCCACTTCTCCCTGTCCCCTTTTCAGCCCCTAGTTTCAACCCCAGCCCTTTTCTCTCACCAGTCCCGATTTTCAGCCCCAGCCAGTTCTCCCTGTCCCCACAGTTTCAGCCCCTGCCCCTTTTCAGCCCCCAGTTCCAGTACTAGCCCCCTTATCCCAACTACCCTCCTTTTCAGCTCCTAGTTCCAGCCCCCTTCATCCACCACATGCCTTTTGCATCCCCCCTTTCAGCCCCAGACCCGTTCTCCCACCTGCCCCAGACATGGACCCATTTTCCCTCCTGCCCCCTTGTCAGACCCCAGTTCCAGCTTCAGACCCCTTGTCCCATCTGAGCACTCCCCTCCCCAGTCCCCTTCTCCCCTCTGAGTACCCATCTGAGCTCCCCCACCCTCCCAATCCCTTCTCCCCTCTGAGCACCCATCTGAGCTCCCCCACCCCTCCCCAATCCCCTTCTCCCCTCTGAGCACCCATCTGAGCTCCCCCACCCCTCCTCCCCTCTGAGCACCCATCTGAGCTCCCCCACCCCTCCCCAATCCCTTTCTCCCCTCTGAGCTCCCCCACCCCTCCCCAATCCCCTTTGAGCACCCCCACCCCTCCCCAATCCCCTTCTCCCCTCTGAGCTCCCCCACCCCTCCCCAATCCCCTTTGAGCACCCCCACCCCTCCCCAATCCCCTTCTCCCCTCTGAGCTCCCCCACCCCTCCCCAATCTGAGTCCCCCCTCCCACCCGACCCGACCTGACCTGACACACCTACCAGGCACCTCCATTCGCCTGCTCCCACCCTGTCCTCTCTTAAAAAAAAAAAAATCAAAGCGCCGGAGTGGCAGGCAGCGTCTCCCGTCTGCCGTTACTAAAAATCTCTTCAACGTCGTCGTTGGGCCTTCCCACATTCAGACCCGCCCACCTCTAAGGTAACTTCCTATTACCGCGAGGGCGGGCAGGACTGAATGTGGGAAGGCCCGATGACGACGTTGAAGAGATTTTTAGTAGCAGGGCAGACGGAAGACGCTGCCTGCCACTCCGGCGCTTCGATTTTTTTTTTTTTTAAGAGAGGACAGAGTGGGAGCAGTGGGAACGGAGCACCCCCCCACCCGCTGACACCCGGGGCGGACCGCCCCCACCGCCCCGCTCTTGCTACGCCACTGGGTAGATGGACCCTTGGTTTGACCCAGTAAGGCAACTCTTATGTTCTTAAGGGTACCTGGTCAAAATAGCCCAAACAAAAAAGCCCCTGATAGTTCCTCGATACAGCCTCTTTGTAGTAGTTAGCTTTGGCTTTGTGACAAAAATTAATGCAAGGCTGAGCCCCCTTTTTATGGAAATGCAGACAACCAATGGCACTTTCAGTTTCTGGAGCAGGAAGGGGTCATTAAGCTTTCAGTCCTGTTTAACAAAAAGGAAGGTTATCTCCATTTCAACAATGTTTGGCATTGCGATTGCTATTGGCTTCTCATACTTTAACTTACTTGCAGCTTCGACATTATATTAAGAAAGTGATACAGGATTCTCTTGCAAACCATTCTGCTGCTGGAGTATAACCACATTAGCAGAGATTAAAGATATACTGCTCAGTATATCCTAACCACTGCTCACTTGCCCTGTACCTCAGTAAATTTAAAACAAATCTGAGAAAATATTTCTTCACTCAAGGTGTAATTAAACTCTGGAATTTGTTGCCAGGTAATATAATAAAAGCAGTTAGCTTGGTGGGGTTTAAAAAAGGTTTGGATAGCTTCCTAAAAGAAAAGTTGTAAGCCATTATTAAAATGACTTGGGGAAAATCCACTGCTTATTTCTAGAATAAGCAGCATAAAATGTACTGTACTGTTTTGGGATCTTGCCAGGTTCTTGTGACCTGGATTGGCCTCTGTTGGAAACAGGATGCTGGGCTTGATGGACCTTCGGTCTGTCCCAGTATGGCAATACTTATGTACTTATGCATGAACTGGGCTCTACCTTAACCGGATGGAACCAGGCTGCTGGCGCTAACTTTGAAAAAGGAGATAGAGCAGCTTTTAAACTAAAATGGGGGAGAAAAGCCAACAGTCACCCAGGAGCGCATGGTAGTGTGTGGAGTATCCTTGAAAGATACTATTGAAACAGGATCTTTAGGGAATCCCAATAGAGATTTCATTTTTATTTATTTGTTGCATTTATACCCCACATTTCTCACCTATTTGCAGGCTCAATGTGTCTTATACAGTACCGTAAAGCGTTTGCCAAATTCGGTAGAGAACAGATATAAGGTTATGTTGTGTTCGAATAAGGTAGGTATATTCCAAGCGCCAATTGGGGTCGAAAGGAGGGAGGTTGTGTATTGTCCAGTACGGTCTTTGGTTTAGTTGTGTGGCCGTATGTGGGGATTTACGTTGGGTCTGTAGTGTAGGCCGTTTTGAAGAGGTTGGTTTTTAGTGATTTTCTGAAGTTTAGGTGGTCGTGGATTGTTTTCACAGCTTTTGGGAGTGCGTTCCATATTTGTGCGCTTATATAGGAGAAACTTGATGCATAGGTTGTTTTGTATTTGAGTCCTTTGCAAGTTGGGTAGTGAAGGTTTAGGTATGTACGAGATGATCTGGATCTGCTTCTGGTTGGTAGGTCTATAAGGTCTGTCATGTATCCTGGGACTACACCGTAGATAATTTTGTGGACAAGGGTGCAGTCTTGAAGGTGATCCTTTCTTTCATTGGAAGCCAGTGTAGCTTTTCTCGGAGGGATTTGGCACTTTTGAAACGTGTTTTACCAAATATCAGCCTGGCTGCTGTGTTTTGGGCGGTCTGGAGTTTTTTTGTGAGTTGTTCTTTACATCCCACGTAGATCCCGTTGCAATAATCTGGATGGCTTAGAACCATTGCTTGTATTAGGTTTCAAAATATTTCCCTCGGGAAGAAAGGTTTTATGCGTTTGAGTTTCCACATTGAGTAGAACATTTTCTTTGTTATGAAGTTTATATGGCTCTCAAGAGTGAGGTTGCAGTCGAGTGTGACGCCCAGTATTTTGAGGCTGTCTGAGATAGAGAGGGTGTGTTCTGGGGTGGTTATGGTTGTGGGTTTGTTCTTGTTGTGTTTAGATGAGAGGATGAGGCAATGTGTTACAGTTTCAATTGGAATCCATGGTGCCCAGACCTGCTTTGATTTCATTGGTTATTTCTGACAAGTCATGTCTGAAGGAAATTTAGATTGTAACATTGTCTGAACGGATTGAGGCCTTGACTGGATAATGACTTTGCCAGTGGGATCATCAATATGTTGAAGAGTGTTGGTGACAGTGGTGATCCTTGAGGTACTCCTCAGACTGCTTTCCACGGTGATGATATGTTTGTATTTGATTTAACTTGGTATGTTCTGGTGGTTAGAAAACCCTTGATCCAATTGAGTATATTACCATCAATCCCGAAGTGGGCAAGGAGTCTTATTAGTATACTGTGGTTTACCATGTCGAATGCGCTCGACATGTCGAATTGGAGGAGAAGTATGCTTTTACCTGTAGCTATTTCCTGCTTGAATTTGGCCAGGAGAGTGACTAGGACAGTTTCAGTACTATAGTGGGAACGGAATCCTGATTGTGAGTCGTGTAGTATTGAGAATTTGTCCATGTAGTCGGTAAGCTGTTTGGTGACCAAGCTCTCCATCAATTTGACTACTAGTGGGATAGATGCAACTGGGCGGTAGTTGGTGAGATCATTTGTTTTTCTTGGTGTCTTTTGGTAATGGGGTGAGAAGGATGTTACCATATTCCTCGGGGAAGTGACCTTGTTGTAGCATGAAGTTTAGGTGGGATGTGAGGTCTGCTATGAAGCGGTCAGGAGAAAATTTTTAGATAACTGGGGCAGGTATCCAGTTTACAGTGGGTGTTGGCGAACCTATGAATTGCTTGTGTGACTAATTCAATGGTGAGGGGAGTAAATGTTGTCCAGGTACAGTCAGCTGGGCATCCATCAGGAGTTAGGTCCAGACCATCAATGAAGTTTTCAATGTCGGTGTTGTGCTGAGGAAGTGTACTGCGTAACTTTGTTATTTTTTTCATTAAAATAATTAGCAAGTTTGTCTGCGGATGGGATGTCTGTTTTGGTTGTGGTGATTGGAGTGGTGTCTAATAGCTTATTTACGAGCTGAAACAGTTTCTTCATTTCTTTATAATCCGGTCCTATTTTGGTTTTGTAATAGTACCTTTTGGCCTGTCTTATTGCATATTTGTATTTTCTGTGTATTTGTTTCCATGCGTTGAGTGTATGTTCATCTTTCCTCTTTTTCCATGTTCATTCAAGTTTGCTGGATTGTGTTTTGAGTCTTTTTAAGTCATCGTTGAACCATGGTATCGAGTTTTGTCTTCTGGATAATTTTGTTTTTAAGGGTGCTATTTCATTTAATATGCTTCTACATTTATCATCCCATTGAGTAAGGTAATGTATGGCTTCCGGTTGTGCTGTCCATTCACTGTCGTATATCTGTTGCCAGAATATTTTTGTGTCTATTTGCCCTCTCGTGCTGTATGATGTTTGTACTTGTATGCAATTTAATCCCTTCTTCTGACAGTTTAGTGATAAGTTCAGTTTGTAGTGGTCGGTCCAAGGTGTTTCTGACCATTTGATATCTGCTATTAATAGGTTGAGGTCTGTGGACAGTTTGTGTGATAAGAGGTCTAGTGTGTGTCCTTTGGTGTGAGTAGCTTGCATGTGAGGCCATTTGAGATCCCAGGAGTGTAGGAAGTCCTTACATTCACTTGCGTTGGTAGAGTTGGGGTCTTCTAGGTGGAGATTAATGTCACCTAGGATTAGTGTGTTGGAGTTGTTTACACAGGTAGTTGAAATGAAGTCTGCGAAGATTGGTTGGCTGTCATTCCAATTACCGGGCAGTCTGTAAAATAGGACGCAGTTCAGATGATCGACCAAGGATTTGTTATAGATTCTAATCGAGGCAATTTCAAGTTCGGGTGTTAAGGATTCGGCAGTGATTTCGGTAGTGAATTGGTCTTGATAGATTAGAGCTATGCCTCTTCCTCTCTTTTCCGTTCTGGTCCAATGATTAATTTTATATCCTGGAGGGCATAGGTCAAGGATTATGGGGTCCTTTTGATTGTGGATCCATGTTTCGTTGATGAAGATTAAGTCGAGGTTTTCTGACGAGATCCAGTCTGATATTATTGTTGTTTTGTTGACTACGGACCTAGCATTGATGTACCATATTTTGGTATGGGTCTGCTAAATTTGATGATGTGTGGATTTTTGTTAGTTGTCGTTATTTGGATAGTGTTTATTTTTTTTGTGATCTTTCTTTCCGTAATGTTGGTATTGTCCGTATTTGGGTGTTCTTCCTTTAGTTTGGTGGTTATCAGTTTGGTGGGGTGTAGAGTGTCTGATCAGTCTTTGGTGAGATTGTATGATGGGTATGATATTATTATCAGCAAGTGGGATGGATAGTGTTAGGTGAATCAGTGAGAGGGAGTAGATTGCTAGGAATATTTTGATAGTAATCATTTTAGTGTCAGTTTGGTGAAAGAAAGCCAGGAGTATCAAATGGGAGAAAAGAATAAGAAGTCTTAAAAAATAAGATGGGAGAGTTAGAATATATAGCACTAAATAGCTACTAAACGGACTTGGAAAAATCCAAAATTCCAGGAATAACATGTATAGAATGTTTGTACGTTTGGGAAGCTTGCCAGGTGCCCTTGGCCTGGATTGGCCGCTGTCGTGGACAGGATGCTGGGCTCGATGGACCCTTGGTCTTTTCCCAGTATGGCATTACTTATGTACTTATGTACTTATGATATAATAGGCATCTCAGAGACCTGGTGGAAGGAGGACAATCAGTGCTAGAGGGGATCAAAGTGGAAGGGGGACTGCACTATTTGTTAAAGCGAGAACTGAGTCACTGTTTTATTGTTAGCATTGATAAAGAAGGCTAAAAGAGAATTTGAAGAGAAACTTGCTGCAGAAAGAAACACTCACAGTAACAACTTTTCAGTGATATCAGAAGCAGAAAGCCTGCAAGGGAATCTGTGGGATTGTTAGATCAAGAAGGAGCAAAGGGGCACTGGACTGGATGGCATGCATTCAAGGGTACTGAAAGAGCTCAAATATGAGATTGCTTATCTGCTGTTAGTAATCTGTAATCTATCGTTAAAGCCATCTGTAGTACCTGAAGATTGGAGGGTGGCCAATGTGACGCCGATTTTTTAAAAGGGTTTCAGGTGTAATCCAGGAAATTACAGACCAGTAAGCCTGACTTTAGTCCCTGGGTAAAATAGTGGAAACTATTACAAAGAACAAAATTACAGAACACATACATAAACATGGTTTAATGGGACAGAGTTAGAATGGTTTCAGCCAAGTGAAGTCTAGTCTCACCAATCTGCTTCACTTCTCTGAAGAAGCGAACAAACTTATGGATAAAGATGAGCCGGTTGATGTAGTGAATCTAGATTTTCAGAAAGCTTTTCACAAAGACTCCTGAGAAAATTAAAAAGTCATGGGATAGGAGGCAATACTCTTTTGTGGATTAGGAATTGGTTATTGGACAGAAAGCAGAGGGTAGGGTTAAATAGCTATTTCTCTCAATGGAAGAGAGTGAATAGTGAAGTGCCATAGAGATTAGTACTGGGACCAGTGCTATTTAACATATTTATAAATGATCTGGAAAACGGAATGAGTGAGGTGATTAAATGCAGATGACACAAAATTATTCAAGGTTGTTAAAACATGTGGACTGTGAAAAATTGCAGGAAGAGCTTAGGAAATTGAAAGACTGGGCATCCAAATGTTAGATGAAATTTAATGTGGACAAATGAAAGGTGATGCACTTTGGAAAGAATAATCTGAATGATAAGATGCTAGGGTCCATCTTGGGGGTCAGAACTCAAGAAAAAGATCTAGGTGTCATTGTAGATAATACTCTGATATCTTCTGTTCAGTGTGTGGCAGCGGCCAAAAAAGGAAATAGGATGCTAGGAATTATTAAGAAATGGATGGTGAATAAGACCAAAAATACAATAATGCCTCTGTATTGCTCCATGGTGCAACCTCACCTTCAGTATTGCGTTCAGTTCTGGTCGCCGTATCTCAAAAAAGATATAGCGGAATTAGAAAAGGTTCAAAGAACAGCGATTAAAATGATAAAGGGGATGGAACTCGTCTCATATGAGGAAAGGCTAAAGAGGTTAGGGCTCTTCAGCTTGGAAAAGAGACGGATGTGGAGAGATATGATTTAGGTCTATAAAATCCTCAGTACATTTGAACATTTGAAATTAAATACTTCTCATATGCTGATGACATTATACTCCTATTCCCATGGCAGGACCAAAATGCAGTACATGCCCTGATGAAGGTGGTCTATATGGATTCACACTTTACTACGGCCACACAAATAAATAAGAGTTTTGAATGTACTCCAACCTGACTGCCCGGCCTCCTTCAGGTAAAATAAACACAGGTCTATACAGATGCTAACAGTGTCCACCACTGCAGCAAATAAACTGCTTTATAAATTACTAAAAGAAGGAGAGTCAGACACAGAAGGCTGTTATTAATATGAGAAATAAGCATTTTATTAAAACTTACCAATTAAGGATACATTGGCATATGAATATTTCAGATAATAGTGGCTGCCTCTCCCAAAGACATACACCTTTCTAAACAAAGGGTAGCCCTTCCCAGCTACGTATGGGAGATGGGGAGGAAGGGGGGAGGGACCCGGGGACACCCGAGTTTAACACCCCCAGAGGCTGTAAAAGAAAGAAAGGAAAAGAAATCCCTACCTGACCAGCGTCTAACAGAGAATTCCTAGGCACAGAAGAAGAGGTAGCATTATTAACCTCTAAAAGAGAAAGAGAGAGACTAATGGGCTCACTTCCTACCTGCTGGGAGACTGAGAAAATACTGAGGCTAGGGTCACATGACCAGGGCTCCTATTGGCTCTCTAGAGTCAGAGTTTTTTCTCAGTCTCCACCTGCTGGTAGGCGAGCACAACCCATCAGTCCAATCCTGGTCCGGTCCAGAGGGACGCTAAGGAATTAAGGATACATTGGCATATGAATATTTCAGATAGGTCGTACAGCAAATCAGACAGTCCACAAGCTTTTCTCATATGAGAGTGGTAAACTGGCCGCAAAGTGCGAATCCACAGTATTACTTCTCTAACTTCTAATGGTTACAGCTGTCAGTTATATACACTTATCATCACATGTTTTTTGGTCATACTTATTTCTGTTCTCATTCTTCTTCTGTAATTATACTTACTAATTTACTCAGTATCAAATTTACTTTGTATCAGCATTAGTGAATTTCACTTAATCTTATATTTACAGTAATTTCAAAAGGTCATTCGCACTTGCAACATAAATGTCTCTGTAACCACTGGTTGTGTTTACTTCTTACCACCTGTTGTACTACCTCAAAATTCCCCTAAATCATCAGAGTCTATAAACCATTTTCTAATTAAATCATATTTCGGTTCCTTAGCCATATTTACTTCCTTGTTAGCCAATGTTACAAGGTCCTCAAGAGACCATGTGTCACATCAGCATTTAAGTGCATGTACAGTCGCTATCTCTCTATATAAAAGGCAACCCCAACGTTCTGAAGCCTCCACGGAAGTTGAGGCGCCCGAGATATCCGGTGTGCCCTGGAGTGTCTGCACCGCCCTCGCGTCAAAACGTCATGACGTCGAGGGCGGAGCTATAACACTCGAGGCCCGAAACCGAAACGCCACAGGCACGGCCACGGAGGCGCAGCAAACAAACAAAAAAAAAAAAACCCTACCCACACACAGCGACGCGAACACCGAACAAGGCAAGTAGCTCGGAGGGAGGGGGCCCCTTGCTAGCACCCGTTTCATTGCCCTCAGAAACGGGCATTTATTCCTAGTCACTTTATAGATTGTACTTTTAACCTTTTGAGGCCTAGCTCAACACACAATCATGCAGGCTATTATTCAGCCTGTGCTATGGTCCTATGGTCATGTCCCATAGGTTCCATATTAACAGTTCCTATTCCCATGGCAGGACCAAAATGCAGTACATGCCCTGATGAAGGTGGTCTATATGGATTCACACTTTACTATGGCCACACAAATAAATGTGGAAACTCAAAAGAGTAAAACCTTTCTTCCCGAGATACAGTGGGGGAAATAAGTATTTGATCCCTTGCTGATTTTGTAAGTTTGCCCACTGACAAAGACATGAGCAGCCCATAATTGAAGGGTAGGTTATTGGTAACAGTGAGAGATAGCACATCACAAATTAAATCCGGAAAATCACATTGTGGAAAGTATATGAATTTATTTGCATTCTGCAGAGGGAAATAAGTATTTAATCCCTCTGGCAAACAAGACCTAATACTTGGTGGCAAAACCCTTGTTGGCAAGCACAGCGGTCAGACGTCTTCTGTAGTTGATGATGAGGTTTGCACACATGTCAGGAGGAATTTTGGTCCACTCCTCTTTGCAGATCATCTCTAAATCATTAAGAGTTCTGGGCTGTCGCTTGGCAACTCGCATCTTCAGCTCCCTCCATAAGTTTTCAATGGGATTAAGGTCTGGTGACTGGCTAGGCCACTCCATGACCCTAATGTGCTACTTCCTGAGCCACTCCTTTGTTGCCTTGGCTGTATGTTTTGGGTCATTGTCGTGCTGGAAGACCCAGCCACGACCCATTTTTAAGGCCCTGGCGGAGGGAAGGAGGTTGTCACTCAGAATTGTACGGTACATGGCCCCATCCATTCTCCCATTGATGCGGTGAAGTAGTCCTGTGCCCTTAGCAGAGAAACACCCCCAAAACATAACATTTCCACCTCCATGCTTGACAATGGGGACGGTGTTCTTTGGGTCATAGGCAGCATTTCTCTTCCTCCAAACACGGCGAGTTGAGTTCATGCCAAAGAGCTCAATTTTTGTCTCATCTGACCACAGCACCTTCTCCCAATCACTCTCGGCATCATCCAGGTGTTCACTGGCAAACTTCAGACGGGCCGTCACATGTGCCTTCCGGAGCAGGGGGACCTTGCGGGCACTGCAGGATTGCAATCCGTTATGTCGTAATGTGTTACCAATGGTTTTCGTGGTGACAGTGGTCCCAGCTGCCTTGAGATCATTGACAAGTTCCCCCCTTGTAGTTGTAGGCTGATTTCTAACCTTCCTCATGATCAAGGATACCCCACGAGGTGAGATTTTGCGTGGAGCCCCAGATCTTTGTCGATTGACAGTCATTTTGTACTTCTTCCATTTTCTTACTATGGCACCAACAGTTGTCTCCTTCTCGCCCAGCGTCTTACTGATGGTTTTGTAGCCCATTCCAGCCTTGTGCAGGTATATGATCTTGTCCCTGACATCCTTAGACAGCTCCTTGCTCTTGGCCATTTTGTAGAGGTTAGAGTCTGACTGATTCACTGAGTCTGTGGACAGGTGTCTTTCATACAGGTGACCATTGCCGACAGCTGTCTGTCATGCAGGTAACGAGTTGATTTGGAGCATCTACCTGGTCTGTAGGGGCCAGATCTCTTACTGGTTGGTGGGGGATCAAATACTTATTTCCCTCTGCAGAATGCAAATAAATTCATATACTTTCCACAATGTGATTTTCCGGATTTAATTTGTGATGTGCTATCTCTCACTGTTACCAATAACCTACCCTTCAATTATGGGCTGCTCATGTCTTTGTCAGTGGGCAAACTTACAAAATCAGCAAGGGATCAAATACTTATTTCCCCCACTGTATATCTTCCGTACCCTGGTACAGTCAATGGTAATAAGTCATCTGGACTACTGTAACGCATTGTATGCTGGCTGCAAAGAACAGACCATCAAAAAACTCCAAACAGCCCAGAATACCGCCGCCAGACTCATATCTGGAAAAACTAAATATGAAACTGCTAAACCCCTTAGAGAGAAACTTCACTGGCTCCCACTCAAGGAACGCATTGCGTTCAAGGTCTGCACGATTATACACAAAATCATTCACGCAGACGCCCCAATCTACATGCTAAACCTTGTGGACTTGCCTCCCAGAAATGCCAAAAGGTCATCCCGCAAATTTCTCAATTTGCACTTCCCTAGCTGTAAAGGACTGAAATACAAGCTGATATATGCCACCACCTTTTCCTACATGAGCACGCAGTTGTGGAATGTATTACCTACAGCCCTGAAAGCGATTGATGAAATAACTAATTTCCGCAAATCTTTGAAGGCACATCTCTTCAATAAGGCCTACAAAGAGAACCCATAACCTTACACAACTACCTCACCAATCCACCCAATCATTAAAGTCCACCTTCTATCCTGCCTAACACCTTCCCTCTCTCTTCCCTTACTCAATCTTTGTACATCACCAGTTGTATCTGATATCATGGAATGATTACGTCATAACCAAACTCTGTAAGCCACATTGAGCCTGCAAATAGGTGGGAAAATGTGGGATACAATGTGGGAGTGGAGGAGTGGCCTAGTGGTTAGGGTGGTGGACTTTGGTCCTGGGGAACTGAGTTCGATTCCCGGCCCAGGCAGCTCCTTGTGACTCTGGGCAAGTCACTTAACCCTCCATTGCCTGCCGCACTGAGCCTGCCATGAGTGGGAAAAAGTGCGGGGTACAAATAAAAAAAATAAGTAAATAAACAAATAAAAATAAATAATAAATAAATAAATAAGAGTTTGTAAATGCTTCTTCAAACTAAAACTTCTCAGACATGTTAAATATTTACTGGAAGCGAAACATAGTATCATTGTAGATGACGGCAGATAAAGACCTATGCAGTCCAATATGTGCAGGCACTGGTACTATCTACACTGGACTACTACAACACAGCATATCGAGGCCTCAGGACAAAGTAATCAGAAAACTTCAGATTGTACAAAATACAGCAGCCAAAATAATCGGAAATCGAAGGTCTGATCATACCAATCCTTTCCCAAGAAACTTAATTGGCTTCCCTGCAAAGCAAGAATCAAATTCAAGCAAAGGTCTCTATGGCCTATCACCAGGATACATACAAAAATCTGTACACGTCTACCAGCCTGAGAGGTCTCTTAAGGTCATAAACCTTTTTATACAAGGCAAAGGCACAGAGCTATGGAACCACCTACCGTTAGAAACAAGACTATCATCTGACCACATGAGCGTCTAACGTCAACTAAAAACCTGACTTTTCCATAAATATTATGGAAGAACACATTAGGACTTTATCAACCAGTAAGTCTGGTGGTTGGGAGGCGGGGATAGTGCTGGCCAGACTTATACGGTCTGTGTCGGGGCTGGTGGTTGGGAAGCGGGGATAATGCTGGGCAGACTTATACAGTCTGTGCCAGAGCCGGTGGTGGGAGGCAGGGATAGTGCTGGGCAGACTTATACGGTCTGTGCCAGAGCCGGTGGTGGGAGGCGGGGCTGGTGGTTGGGAGGGGGGATAGTGCTGGGCTGACTTATACGGTCTGTGCCAGAGCTGGTGGTGGGAGGTGGGGCTGGTGGTTTGGAGGCGGGGATAGTGCTAGGCAGACTTATACGGTCTGTGCCAGAGCCGGTGGTGGGAGGTGGGGCTGGTGGTTGGGAGGGGGGATAGTGCTGGGCAGACTTATACGGTCTGTGCCAGAGCCGGTGGTGGGAGGCAGGGATAGTGCTGGGCAGACTTATACGGTCTGTGCCAGAGCCGGTGGTGGGAGGCGGGGCTGGTGGTTGGGAGGCGGGGATAGTGTTGGGCAGACTTATACGGTCTGTGCCCTGAGGAGGACAGCTACAAATCAAGGTAGGGTATACACAAAAAGTAGCACATATGAGTCTACCTTGTTGGGCAGACTGGATGGACTGTGCAGGTCTTTTTCTGCCATCATCTACTATGTTACTATGTAAGTCCAACCTCATTGTACACGATTTACAGTCCTTATATATCAGAACATTCCATCTCACCTGTACACAATCACACGTTCATGAATGATGGAGTTGGTGACTTATAATGAATTTAATCTGTTCGTTTAGAATGCAACCAGTTAATGTATGCTGTCCTCTGCCTTGAACTTTACAGTTAAGCAGAATACAGATGCCCAAATTAAACAAGTAGAAGTGAAATAATTTTTTTACTTTTTCAAAAAGTACAAAGACCAGGGGACACTCAATGAACTTACACAGAAATACTTTTAAAAGAAATAGGAGAAAATATTTTTTCACTCAAAGAATAGTTAAGCTCTGGAACTCGTTGCCAGAGGAGGTGGTAACAGTGGTTAGCATATCTTGGTTTAAAAAAGGTTTGGACAAGTTTCTGGAGGAAACGTCCATAATCTGTTATTGAGCCAGACTCGGGGAAGCCACTGCTTGCCCTGGGATTGGTTGCATGGAATGTTGGTATTATTTGAGATTCTATATGGAATATTGCTACACTATGAAATTCTGCATGGAATCTTGTTATCCTTTAGAATTCTAGAATCTTGCTGCTCTTTGGGGTTCTACATGGAATGTTGCTACACTTTGGAATTAACATAGTAACACAGTAGATGACGGCAGAAAAAGACCTGCACAGTCCATCCAGTCTGCCCAAGAAGATAAATTCATATGTGCTACTTTTTTATTTGTACTGTCCTCTTCAGGGCACAGACTGTATAAGTCTGCCCAGCACTAGCCCCGCCTCCCAACCACCAGCTCTGCCACCCATTGTAGGCTAAGCTCCTGAGGATCCCTTCCTTCTGCACAGGATTCCTTTATGTTTATCCCACGCATGTTTGAATTCCGTTACCGTTTTCATCTGCACCACCGAATTCTGCATGGAATCCTATTATCCTTTAGAATTGTAGAACCTGGCTACTCTCTGGGGTTCTACATGGAACGTTGGTACTCTTTGGGATTCTAGAATCTTGCTACTCTCTGGGGTTCTACATGGAACGTTGGTACTCTCTGGGATTCTAGAATCTTGCTACTCTCTGGGGTTCTACATGGAACGTTGGTACTCTCTGGGATTCTAGAATCTTGCTACTCTCTGGGGTTCTACATGGAACGTTGGTACTCTTTGGGATTCTAGAATCTTGCTACTCTCTGGGGTTCTACATGGAACGTTGGTACTCTTTGGGATTCTAGAATCTTGTTTCTCTCTGGGGTTCTACATGGAACGTTGGTACTATTTGGGTTCCTGCCAGGTACTTGTGACCTGGTTTGGCCACTGTTGGAAACAGGATACTGGGTTAGGTGGACCATTGGACTGACCCAGTATGGCTACTCGTATGGATATAAATAAAGGTGGGGGGACTGGACGTGATGGGAGCAGAGACCGAGGATATGATGGGATGGAGGGGGGAGGGGGCCGCTCCACCTGTAGTCTCACACATCAGACCGGAGACCCCACCGTCCCCTCCCTCCCCGTCATCTACCATCTCTTCGGTCCAGCCTGTCTCCACTTCCGCTTCTCCCCCCCCCCCCCCCCCCCACTAAGTCCCCAACTTCTTCCTCATCCTACCTTCAAACTCAGGCCTTAGGTCTTCCGCCACCGGCCTCACCGATTTCCTTCACGGCGCCCCGCCCCGCCCCCTCTGACGCAACTGCTCAACCACCACCGCGTCCCGACTCCCGACCAGCCCCAAACAGGAAATTGCGTCACAGGTTGTCGGGAGTCGGGACACGAGCGGTGAAGAAAGACTGTGGAGGGTGTTGATGAGGGTGGTGTAAAAGACGGTGCAAGGTGAAGTGGGGGGGGGGGGGTGGAAGTTTGATGAATGACGGGGGGTGTGAGAATGAGAGGGAGGGGCTGAGGGGGTGTGAGAATGAGGGGGAGGTGCAGGGCTGGGGAGTGTGAGAATGAGAGGGAGGGGCTGGGGGGATGTGAGAATGAGGGGGAGGTGCTGGACGAGCTGGGGGTGTGAGAATGAAGGGGAGGGGCTGAGGGGGTGTGAGAATGAAGGAAGGGCTGGACTGGGGCTAGGGGGTGTGAGAATGAGGGGGAGGTGCAGGGCTGGGGAGTGTGAGAATGAGAGGGAGGGGCTGGGGGGGTGTGAGAATGAAGGGGAGGGGCTGGGAGATGTGAGCAATGAAGAGAGGTTGGGCTGGGGGTGAGAATGAGGGAGTAGTGTTGGGCTTGGGGGGGTGAGAATGAGGAAATGGGGCTGGGTTGGGGGGGGGTGAGAATGAAGGAGAGGTGCTGCACTGGGGCTCTGGAATCTGAGAATGAGGGGGAGATGCTGGACCAGGGTTGGGGGTTTAAGAATGCAGGGGAGACGGGCTGGGGAGGGTGAGAATGAGGAGGAGGGACTGGACTGTTGCTGGAGGGTTTGAGAATGAGGGAGAGGTGCTGGACTGGGGCTGGGTGTTTGGTCATGAGAGGGAGGGGGGGTCGCTTGTGAGCTGTTGATTGTCTGCTTCTTCCACTTTGCCTTGCAGTTCTCTAGGAGAGGTTATACCTTAAGCCTGCTTCAACCTCATTGAGTCTCTATGTTGGGGTTGTCCAGGAACTGCCTGAAGGAAGGGCACAGCCGGACCTGTCCTTGGAAATCTTTAAGACGAGAGCTCCCGTCCTGTGCTACAGTTTGCCATAAGCCATATGTGTATCTAGTAAAGAAAGGTGATCAGGTGGAGCCTGTGAAGCGTCTCCTACATTCCTGCATTTCACTCAACGTACATGTGGACTTGCACATGCTCTGCCTTGGAATATATAAATGTCTGATCTTTGTATATCCTGTAGCTTTAATTTACTGTTGTTGCAATTTTGAAAAAGGATTTTCCCTTTTAACCACTTTGTTTTCTGTGTAGGAGTCATGTTCGTCTGTGAAAATGGCTTTTATAACATTGTGTAGCTGTATATGTATGTGTAAGTTCCTGTACCAGAGGTCTGCATTTGGGTGGAACTCTTATATACCTCTGTATTTTACTTTATAAAGTAGGTAGGTGCCCGCATTAGAGTTCATGCACATAGCTGCACTTTCCTTGAATCAGGTGTAATTTTGTGCACAGCTGGGGATTATTTTAGGACCCTCTTGAATAAAGGCAGTTAAGTGTGTAACTTGTCTGTATAAAACAGAAGTGTAGGCTGATTTTTTTTTATTAGCCTATTGAGCCTGCAAATAGGTGGGAAAATGTGGGATACAAATGCAACAAATAAATAAATTACTTCTCACTTGTTTGGCAATACATGTTGGACCAATAAAAGTTATCTGAATCTGTAAAGGATGTTCCTCCCTTCTTGATGAGAGCTGCCCCAGTCTAGAGGGTGATATGCTTCGGTGAACTAGGCAAAGTTCCTGAAATGGAACAGTTGTGCGTTTATTTAATAAAACTAGGTGAAATGTTGCTGAGCCTTAAGTAATTGAACACAGAGATGCATTTAAGGAAACCTGACATTTTTGTTTTGTAAAAGAGTATACCTTATCGTCCTGTTAGACCAATCCGTACCAGGCTGGGTTTTCAGGTTTTCCGCAATGAATATGCATAAGATCTATTTCCACACAATGGAGGCAGTGCATGGAAATAGATCTCATGCATATTTACTGGGGAAATCCTGAAAACAGACTGGATTGCGGCTCTCGAGCACCGAGGTTAGACAACTCTACATTTGACCAATCCACACCAATGTCCCTTAGATAGAGGTAGAGAATCTGAGGCCTGGTGCTTATTGGAATCTTTTAGTATTTCTCTACCTCCAGCAGATGTAAAGTTGTGTTGATGCTGTAGGTGGGTGAGTAAGCCTGCTCCCTGGGAGGTAGTCTACAGCCTATGTCCCTGACCAGGGAGTGAACGGAGCTCTATGGGTCCCTCATTTTTGAATGCAAACCCTGCAGTCTGTCATCAAAGCAGTTAAGGCAAATCTCTCAGAGGCTTGCCTGCATATTCCCATTCTGGAATCGAATAAGCTTTTCCTGTGGTTTCATGTGTTGAGCAGCCACTTTCAATTCAGAGCAATGCCCTTTGGGCCAGCCACAGTGCTTCGGACTTTCTCCAAGGTTATGGTGGTGGTGGCCTCCCTTTGCAGACAATAGGTTTGGGTTCACCCCTATCTGGACAACTGGCTCATCCAAGCAAGTTCAGACCAGGAGTACAAGGAGGTGACCACATTGATCATTCCACTACTGAAACGTCTTGGATGGATGGCGAATTATACCAGGACCCAGCTGAACCTTTCCAAGGTGATGGAGTATTGGAGGTTCACATGACACATGCAAAGGCATGGTCTTCCTCGCAGAAAGGATCTAAAAGTTTCAGGCCCAGGACATCCATTTCTGTACATAACCATCTGCCAGAGCACAGGATTACCCTCATCTTCTGGGGGTCGATGGCAGGTACCATAGAAGTGGTGCCTAGAGCCAGGGAGCATATGAGACTGTTACTCTCCAGGTGGGCTCCCTATTCCTGAGGTTTCAAAGTGACTGCCACTCTCCCTAACCTTACTGGAGGTGTTGGCTTGGTGGAACAATTCAGCTCATTTGGCTTGGGGGGGGGGGGTTCTGTTGGACCCTCCCCCCCCCCCCCCCCACTGGGTAGTGGTCACAACACATGCCAGCCTGGTGGGCTGGGGAGCATACTGCGAGGGCAAATGGTCTTTAAGGGAGGTACTTTGCCTATTGTTATCATCATGACTAAAAAGTGAGGACGTTATAATGCCTTTGTATTGCTCCATGGTGCGACCACTCCTCGACTATTATGTTCAATTCTGGTCACTGCATCTCAAAAAAAGATATAGTGGAATTAGAGAAGGGCAACGAAAATGATAAAGGGGATGGGATGACTTCCCTATGATGAAAGGTGGCTGAGGGGAGATATGATAGAGGTCTATAAAATACTGAGTGGAGTGGAACGGGTAGACTTGAATCGCTTGTTTACTCTGCAAAAATACTAAGACTAGGGGTGTGCCTAGTAAATTAAAAATGAATCAGAGAAAATATTTCTTCACTCAACCTGCAATTAAACTGGAATTCGTTGCCCAGAGAATGTAGTAAAAGCAGTTAGCTTATCGGGGTTTAAAAAAAGGTTTGGCTGGCTACCTAAAGGAAAAGTCCATAGACCATTATTAAATGGACTTGGGGAAAATCCACTATTTCTGGGATAAGCAGTATAAAATGTTTTGTACTTTTTTGGGATCTTGCCAGGTATTTGTGACCTTGGATTGGCCACTGTTGGAAACAGGATGCTGGGCTTGATGGACCTTTGGTCTTTCCCAGTATGGCAATACTTATGAACTTATGGATTCCTTTCTGATTGTAGAATGATATTTATTAGTAAATCTAATAAACAGAGTTTTTCAGATGTACAATGATTAGAGGATCTGGAGCAGAATTAAATAACATTTTGCTCTTGCCAGTGGCTGTGAGTATGCTCCACCCCCCCTTATGCATTTAAAATTAACAATTTTGTTGGTTCAGTTATATGGTGGGCTACACAACATTATTAGGAGGGGAAACATAAAATTTGTTGTAGTATAGGAGAGCTTTGGGGTCCTTAAGCTGAAATAAGGTTTGCCCTTTTTTGTGATCTATTTTATAAAACAATATATGCACCTTTGTTCCTTTCAAAAATAGTCTTCTGGAAAGCTCTTGTCCTGATGCTAGAATAACGTTCACATATATGATAGTAGAAATTAGCCATGTTCTCTGCCCCTGGAAACACGTGTGTCACATGAAAGTAGGTCCTGTGCTTTCTGAGGCACCTACGTTCACGTGGGTTTTATTAGTGCCCTGCTAAAATGTGTAATAAGCCCTAGTACAATTACCCGCATAATGCACTGATTTACTAGGAAGGAAGCTTTCTAACTCAGTTCTCTCACTAGTAAGAAAAGCAAGGCGCTGTGCCCCCCGGTTGCACGTTCCCGCCGCTCAGATGCACCCCGCTGGGAAGGGCGGGAAAAAGGGGGTTTAAAACCCCTGGGCAGAGCCCGGACGTCCTCTTCTGGCCATTTAGTCCAAAAACAGACTGTCCTTTACTTTCAGACTTTTGTCTGCTAGTGACTTTTAGTATTTTGGTGTGAATGTCCTTGGAGTGTTTTCATTCATTAGATTAAAAACTTTTTGAGGATCTCATAGTGGTTTGTGTAACAGAGGGATGTGTTTGGTTGGGTGTGCATGGGGAGAAGAAGGCATACAGGACTTGCTGTCATACTTCATGTTTGGGAGTCCCCCTCCCTTGGACAAAGAATTTGATAGCTCCAGGGAGCATCTAGTACAAAGGCTGGACACCCATTCAGAAGCCACATTCCCAGCTGCATTTCTTCATTCCTACAATTCCATAGATACTTCCTCTTCTGATATGTTGCAGTTGTCTTGGCAGCAGAGATTTCAAGGGAGAGCAATTGGGGATAATTTATATGACATGCATTCCTCTTTTAATATGTCAAAAGGCAGCTATTTCCTAAAGCAGTGGTTCCCAAACCTGGTCCTGGAGACACCCCGACAGTCAGGATACCCACAATGAATATTCATGAGAGAGATTTGCATGCAAGTCTATCTCATGAATATTCATTGTGGATATACTGAACATAAGAACATAAATGTTGCCATACTGGGACAGACCGAAGGTCCACCAAGGCCAGCATTGTGTTTCCAACAGTGGCCAATCCAGGTTACAAGAACCTGGCAAGATCCCTAAACAGTACAATATATTTTATGCTGCTTATCCTAGAAAAACTGTCAAAAGGTTAGGCGTTCTACTTGTTATGTACTCAAAACACAGCAAACATATGCAAAAATAGAAAGTAGAAAAGTGAATGTCACCCAGTACTATACAGATTGAATCTTGGGGATGTCTCATATATTATCATTTGGCTGTGTGTGTGACAAAGTGCTCTTGTCTATCAGCCATAACAGTCTTTAATCATTGACAACCCCCTCCATCCAAATTTTGTGAAAATATATATTGGTGTAAAAAGTACTTAGGGCACACACTTATAAAACAGTAGGAAGGTATCTATTTAGACCACCACTGTTTAACTATCACAATCACTTATCTTGTGCGTCTTTGTGTATATATTGAGGAGCATCCAGGAACCTTCGTTATCCCGACAGGACCTGTTTCGCTGGATTGCTTTGTCAAGGGATAATCGGTTTCAATTTCCTGGTATGCCTTGTGCATCAAGATTCAATTTACATAGACATCACATGAACAATACAGCCAGTAGGGCCCCCACCCCGGTGGGACAGCACTTCACAGAACCAGGACACTGTACCAGTGACTTCACAGTGAGAATCCTGAAAGGTAACTTTAAAACCATACAAGAACGTAAGACCTTTGAAGTCAGAATGATTGAATATTTTAACACCCCAACAGAAAGGACTTAACAAGGATCTGGGGTTCCTAGCCCATTATAAACCATAAAGCTGTATTTCTCTGTTGATCACCCCACCCCTCAATTATCCACACCCATCCTGTTAGAATATCAATGATATGCTTTGATGTCCCCATGCATACCTCCTACCCACCCCCATCCTCCCACCCTGTCAGACTGTCATAGTAATGCTTGAATGTTTTCACTTATATACACTGTCAGCTAGCACATTTGCTTATTTCCGATCTGACGAAGAAGGGCAACCTTCGAAAGCTAAACAAGAAATGTATTAAGTTATGTCCAGTAAAAAAGGTATCATCTTATCCATGTTTTATTTTGTTTGATTTCTATTGATAACCTTAAGAGTGGACTAACACGGCTACCACACTCCCCTTCTCCATTAAAACCCTTTAGTGTCCAATGTTCCCGTAATAAGCCATATGGGAACAGATTGGTGGGAACTTTGGACACTAAAGGGTTAACAGTACTGACCATTTAGCTGAAAGCTGACTGGCTGCGGTGCCTCCAAGACCAGGTTTGTGAACCACTGTCCTAAAGACAACATAGTTGCTTAAAATAAGCTCATACAACAATCCACTCCCCACCCCCCCCCCAGTACAGCATAAATTCTCTTCCTCAAATGTAGACCTACTCCAAAGAAGTTAATGTATGTGTGTAAGGAAGCAGTTCTCTATTTATTCACTTAATTTTCTAGTTCAACCACAGCTATACAGAGCACTTGCTTCATCTTACAAGGATAAAGATCACAATATATACCTTTTATAAAGGTTTTTCCAAAAGGAATGTGTCAGTTTTTGCAACGAGCATTGTTGATAACGAAAAAAAGTATCTTGGTTCTGTGGTGTCTAGTAATTGACTGATGCTACATCACGAGATCATTGATCAAACTGCTGCATAATTAAATACTTGCAATATCGTACTTGGACTCTAGGCAGGGGAAACAATTTAAAATGGTTTGAGAATCTTTTTGGTCTATGCTAATACCATTGGCATGAAGTAGAGTTTTGAATATTTAAGATCCTTTATGTTGCAGGAACCCATCATATTGTTCTCTTGATTTGGGGGTTGGGAAGATGAGAGTTTTGACTTGATGTTGGAACTGTATAAGTTTCTGGATTGGTTATAATTTAAATAGAAATGAGTTTAAACATAAAGGCTTTTCCACTGAAAGGCCTTTGATAAAATTGTATGGCTGAATACATGCTGACAGATTGTGGGTAGGAATTCCCCAAGGGTATAATTTGGATGGACTGGAGGTAGAATTGCATGGAGTAGGTAGACACTTGCAGCGTTTTCAGAGCATTTCAATTTGTGCGCTGTTGGAGTTCATTCTGAGTCACATCGGAGTCTATGTTGTCTTTATAAAATAGGAATAAAATAAGTATCTTCTTGTACTTTCAACATAACATAAACACATAGAAATGAGGCATATAATGACCATGTGATCTCTCCAGTCAATCCATCCATGCCATCTACTATCCCTTCCTTTCTCATAGAGATCCTCTCGTCCCGAGCTCTCTTGAATTCAGATACTGTTTTCATCTCCACCACCTCCACTGGGAGGCTGTTCCATGAATTCACCACCCTTTCTGTGAAGAAGTATTTCCTCAGATTACTTCTGAGTTTATCCCCTTTCATTTTCATGCCCCTTTGTTCCAGAGCTTCCTTTCAATTGAAAGAGACTCACCTTCTGTGCACTTACGCCTCAAAAGTATTGAAATGTCTCGATCATATTTCCTCTCTTCCACCTTTCTTGACTAGCTTACTTGTGGGCTGGGCTATCTGGGTGGCTGCACTGGCCTGAATGGCTTACTTGCTGACTGGGTAGCTGTCTGGCTTGTTTGCTTGCTGCCCGTTACTGCCCTGGTGGTCTAGAAGCCTCTTTGGGGCAGGAGAGAAGCCCACTCTTTCCCACCTACTGTTGCTGCTCTGCCCAATACAGCTGCTTCTTTAAAATGGCTGCTGAGACTTCAAGCGGCAGCCTCGTGAGACTTCCACTTCGAGTCTAAGCGGACGCTTTGAAGAGGTGGTCCATATCAGGCAGAGCAGTGGCAGTGGGCAGGAAACTCCACTCAGAACTGTGACATGGAGCTGTCTGTAGGGGTAGAGGCTGGGATGTTACCCCCATTCCTCACTCAGAAGCTGTCCATGTGTTGGAAACTTCAAGCATGAACTTCTGTTTTACAGACTGAAAGGTCCAAATTATGAATGGGGGGAAAACAAGGGACATGATGGCTGTATGGAAGAATAGGATCGTCCATCTTATAAAATCGCCACACGGATGTCTGTGCAGAGCAGTGGGTTGAGAATCAGAGAATCCTGGTTGAAACCCCACTTCTGCAGTCTGTAATTTGTTGTTGTTTTTTTTTTGTTTTGTTTTAATTGTGAGCCCTCCTTTCTATTGCACAAACCACTAGGCTGCCCCTCTGTTCTGTTCTGCCTGCTCTTTTGTTAAGAATGTCCACCATAGTACCTGAAGCTGTCATAGATCCTGGTAATCCTTGCCAGATTTACATTTGGTGGGGGGGGGGAGGGGAGTAACCACTTGGGGATTAGGGAGGGGTCATGCCTTAATCCCTCCTGTGGACAGCTGCTCACTCAGAGCCCCTCTTTGTAACCTGTACATGACAAGTACCAGGCGTCCATCATTTTAGACTCGGGCGTCCGTTCCCCTTCTGTGACTGGAGTAGAACATCCATATTGTCGGTCTTCCCTAGACCCACCCAAAGCATACCCAGACCACACTATCTTGCCATATGAACGTACTGCAGTGTTAGACATCCATATCCCGCCTTTGTCAAATTGGGATTTGGACGTCCTTGCAATATGGATGTCTAAATGCCAGTTTCTAGAGGTCCTAAACAAGAATAAGGGTTCTAAAATAAGCACCTTATTATCCATAGCACCAAACCAGAATAGGTAGACGTTCAGCCACTTTGGGGGTAATGTTTATCATTTTTACTTTCACTGCATTTAATCACATGTATTCACCACAAAGACCAAAGTGTGTGACAATGTAACACAAACAATATAATAATAACAATCCCATCATTTCTACCATCCCACTCAGAGCTTCCCAAATGGGATCACAGCTTGGGTGGGCTCTCCATAGGTACATTATCATTCTGCACTGCTGGGGGGGGGGGGGGGGTCACCTAGATTTATTTGGCCACTGTGATGGGGTCACGGCCACAAAAAGATTGACAAGCACTGGTCACATAGTAACACAGTAACATAGTAGATGATGGCAGAAAAAGACCTGCACGGTCCATCCAGTCTGCCCAACAAGATAAACTCATATGTGCTACTTTTTGTGTATACCCTACCTTGATTTGTACCTGTCCTCCTCAGGGCACAGACCGTATAAGTCTGCCCAGCACTATCCCCTCCTCCCAACCACCAGCCCCGCCTCCCACCACCGGCTCTGGCACAGACCGTATAAGTCTGCCCAGCACTATCCCCCAGTCACTACCATATAAATGTTCCCAAATGCATAACCACACATAGACTATATGGAGACACACTTCAGCTTTTTTTGGAGCAGGTGTCAATTTGTGTGAGACCATTTCAGCACTAATAAGGATCAGGGGCACAGGCAGGGGTGGGCCTGGGTGGGCCATGGCCCCACCACTCTGAAGGAAGGCCCACCTAGTCTACAGCAGTAGCACAAGCCAACGAGAGGAGGACACTGTGTTAACCTCAGGCTACACCTCTGGTAGGGATACTGGCACACGAGCCTCTGTGTTGCCTTCATGAAACTGGCACTTTTTGGGGCATTTCACATGAGCCTCCAGTTAGGAAAGATTTTCTATGTGTAATGCATGTGTTGCACCAGGAAAATGGTTCTTATAAAACTGTGCCCGAATATATTCACTGACAAGCTAACACGTATATGTTCCTGAAGGTATAGTATGTTATAAAACACGCAGGTACATGCACACAGTTTGTGTGTGAGGACTTGCACATAACTCAGGCTGGTTTTCGCAGTTTGTTTGTTATAGGTACAGAGACACCGGATAAGGTTTCGTGAAATTACCTCCTCCGTTCAGGCGCTCAGTACGATCCTGGGTGTCCAGATTCCATTAAAAAATAGCAGCGGAACCCGGTACTGGCACTCCTCATGTTTTGGCATCCAGACTTACGTCAGCCGTACAGCCTGGTGCATGTGCGATGCCTACATGTGACCCTCTTGCAAATACCTGCTATGTACATTAATCAGGTATTGGCAAACCAGCGCTTCACAGCACTTCACAGGTAATGTGTGCACAGAGCCACATAAGAGCTAAGCAGTTACGCACATAAACACAAGCGACTGCGCTACACACTTCCCCTCTTAGGGGCCATTTTACTAATACGTGTAAGCATCTATGCGCACCCAACACACGCCAAAATGGAGTTACCGCCCGGCTGCCGCATGGCTCTTGCGGTAATTTCATTTTTGGCGCGCGTCATATACACGCATCTGGAAAATACTTTGTACTTTCGGCTGCACGTATCGGACGCGTGCCAAGTGGCATTTGGTGTGCGTAGGTCCTTATCGCCCAGTTACTGCGTGAGTCTTTACTGCTAGGTCAATGGCTCAGACCCAAAATGGATGTGCAGCAATTTTCATTTTGCCACACGTCCATTTTTGGCAAAAAAAATTTTTAAAGCCATTTTTTTTTGTAGGTGCAATGAAAAATGTTTCTGTGCACACCCAAAACATGCGCCTACACTACCGCAGGCCATTTTTCAGCGCACCTTAGTAAAAGGACCCCTTAATGTATAAGCTTTGACACAGTGACTAGGTCCCTCCACAACCGCTTCTGCCTCTTGCTGCAAAGTCGCTGTTACTTTTTGAAGGTCACACTCAAAGGTGGGGGGGGGGGGGCTGTAGAGCAGGATGGCAGGCGATTAATTTCTCACCCCACCTTCACCACACTGCAATTCCACTGCATTTCACTGCTTGTGAAATGTGCCGGGAGCAAAGCACATTTCACAAGCATCTTCAGCAAAAGCCCGCCCTGCTGTGTGACGTACCAGTGTGATCACAATTGCCTTCCTCTCTGGCCCCAGTCTCTCTTGAATTGTCTCTTTAAGGTTGAGTGACAAAGTGGAGACGCTGGGAGTAGACCAAGTCCACAATGTAAAGAAGCAGGTTGAGGTGAGTGAAAATGGTTATCACCAGCTGGCTGTCCCAGGCGCATCTCCCCCAGCTGCACTGTTGTGGGCGTCGCATTGAGCCGTATTTATTGTCAAAACAGAACACGGGCCAGATCACAGCAGCGCTCAGGTACATCAGCACTGCCAGCACTGTGTAGCTAACTACAAAGCGCTCAAATGGGCAGTGGAAGGCTGTCCTCTTCCCTGTCACATTCAGGACGATAATCGCCACAGTGACCACGAAGCAGAAACTGTACACAGCCACACACCACTGGGTGGCCACGTAACGCTTATATTGACTCTCACTGACCAGGGCCCCAAAGATGATGCAAGCCACAAAAGCCTGGACAATTTTCAAGAGGCCAGAGACGGTGGCCATATAACTGCTGGCCTGGCCAGGCCTAGCCCGGTTCAGGAATACTTCCACTACGTAAACAATGAATAATAAGCTGGCGAAGACGCTGGCTGCAATGCGGAAGTCTCTAACTTCACAGCCGATGGGGTAGCAACTGAGCTGAACAAAATAGAGAGCGTAGATAACCACCGCCGTAATGGACAGAAGTGTGGCCAGCATGGCGAAAGCAGCAGTGAAATTACCCCAGGAGAGGACATGCAGGCAGCTGTGCATACGTGTGAGTTCACATGTGATGATGAACACTGTAACAGCAAAACAGAAGCACCATACGACAACACAGAAAGTTCCAGCAGCTGCACTGAACCCTGCTCGATGAGCCACCAGACTGAATGTGCTGCATCCAAATACTGCCTGTAACAATCGGGCCACACCAATGGGAGACGCCACGGCTCCCACATTCAGAGCATGTCCATCCACATTCTCCATGTCGCTCCTACGTGAGGTGATGGTGGGCCCTGATTCCTTGTCAGGCCTCTTTTGTCCCAGTTTAATCTCCCTGTGATTGTGGCTCTGCTCAGGCTGTTGGCAGCAGACACGGGGTGGTGCTTAGACCCCTAGGAAGCTAATGGGATCTCTGCAAGCCTGTGGCTTTGCTTCTCTCTTCTAATTTTGTTCTCTGGCCTGTGCCCAGTTCTGCAGCTGCAGCTCATGGGTATAAATAGCAGGGCTGTATTAATAGTACTGGAATGGAATGAATAAACTTTGACCCCCATGAGACTGTCATATACTGGTGTAGCTTTACACCCAGACTCCCCCTTTTAAGATTTAATTTCAGCCCTAGTTCTCTCTTTCAATTAACGCATGAGGGGATCTGTCTAGAAAGCTGTAGCCAGTGTATCCAGTCAACAGGTAGCATTCATTGCCCAAAAGTGTCTATGAGAGAAGATAAAGGATTATTATCTCACTACTTCCACCCACTGATCCTCCAGACCTCTTTGCTTATCCCATATTCTTTTTGCTTCCACCACTTCTGTTGGAGGCTATTGCATGGATCCATCACTCTTTCCATGAAGAAATATATCTTTTTTAAATCATTTTGATTGTTCAGAACTGCTTAATACACATTAACATATAAAAGATGTAACACATGTCCCATTAAGTTGACAAGCAAACAAGAATCTAAATTGAAGCATCCCAACTTTTAATTGTTCTACATTGTCCGATTAGGAGTTCAACACCCTGCTAAGTGCTACATGTGTCAGGGAACTCTAAAAAGGCTCCCTTTTGATGAAGTCTCTGTCCTTTTATAGAGTCCAAATCAGTCACTCCTTCTCACTTTTGTGACATCAAAGCTATCATTTGAGATCCCCATTGTACAAGCATCGGTGGATCTGCCATCAACCAACTGAATAATATACATTTTTTTTGCCATGAGAGTACCTTTGAGTAAAGGGAATACCACATTATATTGATCACACAGAAGACCAGGGGGCAAAAATGGTGATTTTTGGACATTACCAAAACATATGACTCAGGGTCGCGTTAGGTCAGGTAACCTTAGAGCAGACATCATGCTGTCATATGGGAGTCCTCCACCTACAGTCCTGCCAGTGGGTGGTGCTGTTTCGCTATCACACTTTCAATAATGAGGGACAGGCAGGCTCTGCTGGACTCCAGAGAACCTGCCTGTCCCCAGTGGCGTACTAAGGGGGGGGAGGTGGGTGCGGTCCGCCCTGGGCATCAGTCGGCAACGCTCGTTCGCTGCTCCCTCTGCCCCGGAACGGGTTACTTCCTGTTCCGGGCCAGAGGGAACAGGGAACGAGCGAAGCCGACAGGCGCGTGGCACCCCCCAGCAGGTAAAAATGCACCCGGGGGGGTGTCGTTTCGCCGGGGGGAGGTGTCCTTCATTTCGCTGGGGGTGGGGGGGGTGCATCATGATCCACCCCGGGTGTCAGCCACCCTAGGAACACCACTGACTGTCCCTAATGATTAAAAACACAATATTGAAACACTGCCCCCCACTGGCAGCAATGCAGTTGGAGGAACTCCCGCTCAGTGCCCTGAACGCCCTATGAGCAGACATGTACCTTCTCATCCTCATTTCATATTGCATTTCTTATAGCTGAACATTTTCAGTAACATGATAAGTACCTAATAAACAAGGCTTAACAACATCCACCTGAATTTCCACTTGCAGTTCACCTACTACAAATGTATGCTAAAGAGTCAAAATCTGGCACTTTACAGATATTTACGATGATATTTCAAAAGGTAGAGGGAGCTATGCATCAAGACATAAAGCAAAAGTAAGAGCAGGGAAGGTCATTTTCATGAGGAAACGTAATGACTCAATTGCATATAACGGAATGCATCTTGTTGCCTTAGGTCATTATCCTTACAAAGCGAAGGAAAGCTTTTCATGCAACCTTCGCTGCTAAGATATGCACAACATCTTTTTAAGAGAAGTAAGATCAGGACAAAGTCCGGACTTGGCGATCGCCTATTCTTTTTTTAACAGTGACCATGACATTACAAAAGTACAATATATAAATATCTCTATCTCATCCCCCACCTATCCTTATTCTAAATTACATTTCAAAGTAATTCAAGTACATTGATATTAATATAGGCATAAAAAATGTGCACACAGAAAAAAAAAACACCTAACACCTGTGTAACAATACATGACAAGTGTTCCACAGAAAGAAAGAAAAAACACCTAACACCAATAGAAAAATGGATGTGTAACAATACAAGCAGTTCTTTGAGTTAGTCATGAGTTTATGATGTCGCATGGTTTATTTATTAGATTCTTTATCTTGTTTTATATTGTGTTGTATTCTGCTGTCATTGTCAATGTGCAGATTATGCAGAATAAAACTATTGATTAAATAAATACACAAACATACTTCTAAAATAAGTCCACAAAAAAATGGAAAGAGACTTGAAGCAAGGAATGAATAGACAAAAATGAATGCAGCTAATTCTCTTATATAATATTCCGTGAAGCTTATCCTGGCCTACAATGGCAACAGCAGCACCAGCCTTTCTACAAACAGAATCAATACAGAATCTCATCTGTGAAAGTTCAAAGAAAACATACTTAACAGAAGAAATAACAAAAAAATACATCTACAGGGAAAGCACACCGAAAAGCAGCACTTAAGGCCATAGTAATCTGTTGCCTAGCCAAGAACTTCATCTGGGGAGCACCATTTTTCCGGTGTATAAGTAAGATATCTGCCTTCCTGACCTTGAGGCTAACAGGCTGGTGTTGAATGTAGATAAGACCAAGGCTTGTTGGATCTCTGGTCCTCACTGGTTCTACTTCTGTTTTGACCAGGTTTTTCTGGTTCTGAATTCCTTTAAATATCTAGGGGTTTCTATTGACCATCAGCTTTCTTTTCTACCTCAAATACTGAGGTAGTTTGGAAAGGTTCTTGTATACTCCACCAACTCCGTTCCATTAGGGATTATTTAGATGAGACGGCCTTACAAACTTTCCTTCGTACCCTTTTGTTATCCAGGCAAGTCTATGGCAGTGGCCTATGCTGTCCTTTGTCAATATGCTCTGAAGTGTCTTCAACCACTCCAGAACGCAGCTCTGTGCCTATTGGGAGAAGTGTATAAGGATGACCATGCGACACTATTGTTTATGTATTTTCACTGGTTGCCAATTTGCTATAGAATTCCATTTAAGATTCTTGCGCATAAGACTTCTTGCTTGTAACCTTGATTTCATTTTGTGATCCCAGGAGGATTCTTCACGCTAGTAGAGACTGTAATTTTTTTTTTTTTTTTTACAATCTTGCCTCTACTCTTTGGAATCAACTCCCAGAGTTTATTCATGGTGAGGTCTCTTTTAAAACATTTAAGATTATTTTAAAAAATTATTCTTTTCCAGTAGGCCTGCCTCGGCATGTTTCCTGATTGACTGTATTTGTGCTTGGAAGCAGGTTATTGATTGTGCTTTCCTATTTTTTTTTTAATTATTTTATTTATAACTATTTTATACATATAGTCAAGTATTCAACTTGTTTGAAAAGTGGTACATTTCACTTCACATATACATTTATAAGTAACCTTTAAAAAAAAAAAGAAAGAAGAAAAAAAAAACAATTGAAATCCCCACTCAAGTCCACTAAATGGGATTCAAGGTGATAGAAAGTGGAAATATGCAACGGAAACAACTTTATAAGAACATTCACTTGAGAGGTTTACAGGTTACACTATCCGGTGTTATAAAATAATATATTTCTAAAGGGAAGATGACATTTTCAAATTTCCTTATTTTGTCTAGACACTAGAAAAGCTGTTAGCCGAGCCGGTTCAAAAAATACATATTTAAGGGATTGGTATTTTACCACACATTTACAAGGAAATCTAAGAAAGAAAATTGCACCCAGCTGCAACACTGCCGGTTTCATCAAAAGAAATTGCCTTCGCCTCTTTTGTGTCTCACACGAGACATCAGGAAATATCTGAACTTTTTGGCCTAGGAACACTTTGTCCTTATTTCTAAAATACAATTTCATTAGCCATAACTTATCCGGTGGCAAAGCCACCGTCACCATCAGTGTTGTTGGTACAACAGGATCATTGTCCGAAGATTCAAGTATAGCTGAAATATTAAGGTCTTGTTTCTGATTTTCTTGATTTAATATTGGTAAGTAATAAATCCGAGAAAAAGGTGGAATCATCTCTTCTTTCAGTTCAAGTATTTCCAATAAATACTTCTTTAACATTTCCCTTGGAGGTTTGGACAATTGTCTTGGGAAATTTAAAAAGCGAAGATTATTACTCCTAACTGAGTTTTCCAATGATTCCGTTTTTTTTCTAAGGGAAGTCAAATCTTTAATCATAATCTCTTGTTGAGTTTGGAGCTTTTTAACTTCCAAATTCATATTATTGTCCATTTGCTCTAATTTTCCAACTTTAATATCCAAATTTTTGTTTTTTGCTCAAGGGCTACAATGTCCTGATTCAGTTTATTTATTTGCGGAACAAAAGTTTTTCCTAGGCTGACTATCAAAGTCCACAGCGAATCTAACGTTACTTCAGCTGGTTTTATAATATCAAAAGTAAATTGTGTGGGTGGTACCTCTTTCTCCAAAGGATTCTCCAGTGTCAAGCTTCCAGCTACTTCCACCGTCGATGGAATAGGTGTTTGTGTCTGGGTCCTCTGCTCACTTACAACCGGATTTATTTCCTCCCGGCTCTGTACACTTGCACCACTTCGGGAAAGCAAGTCCAGAGACGCCTCGGTTGGTGTGCTGTACCCCGCTGGTTGCGGGGGTGGTTCCCTTAAGTCGGGGCTGAGCGTCAGCTCGAGCCCAGGAGAAGCTTCCGGGCCTCCACATGCACCGGCGCTACTCAGCGGGCTGCCATCCGACATTTGAAACGCCGAAGTAGTTGGAATTGACGCTGCCTGAAAAAGCGTTCGAATATCTTGAGAGGTAAAAACTTGCCGTTGCGGAGCTTTGGAGGCAGGACGGCCCCGTCTTTTCGGCATGTTGAATAGTTGATAATTCAGAGAGGCGTCAAGTGTAACCTGCTAGCGTCTCAAAGGCGCGGCCATCTTGAATCCGGTGTCGTGCTTTCCTATTTTATTCTGTTTTTATTTCTTTTATATTTTATACATTATAAACCACCTAGTTCTTGAATACTTAGTTACATCTATATCTGTATATTTGGATTTTCAGATCATTTTTGGGCACACTTCCTTGATAAAGCTTTGGGAAAAATGGGATCCCGTCGGGAGTATAAGTGTGCTTGAAGTTTTGATCATATAAACTATGTTGGATGCACTATGAAAGTACTTTTTATTCTTAAGAAAATTTACTAAAAAGGAAGATGTTATTTATATTTAAATCTTTTTTATTGAACCAAAGTGCAGCTTTGAACAGGTACATTACTATGCAAGGTACATTTACAGAGAATCTGTAGTTCAACTAAAATAAGATACATGTATATATTTGTACAATTTTTCCCCCCTCCTCTACCCACTCCCCCCCCCACCCTCTCCCCCTTTGCTGCCAGTTACAGAGAAGGGAACCTCCCCATTCAGACTAGGCTGTTCACATGTTTAGCAGGTGGCTACGGGTCCTAGAGGGTAAAGTGTCCAAAAAAGGGCCCCATCTGGTAATAAAATGATTTTGTATGAAAGGAGGTTTTTTGGTCAATGATGATTGTAAGTCTTGGTGGTGACTAAGTTTATGTGTGAAAGCACTGAAGCACTGATGATATGAAATGATTTTCACACAAGGTTGTGGAGTGTGAGTTTTGAAGAGACTCTATTCAAAGACTGTGAGCAATTAATTTTCCTGAACTCCCCAGGTACTACTAAGGTAATGAATAACAGGCAGATGATCAAAAGCTCTGCACTGTTCCAAACAGTGCTCTAAAATAGCGCTGGAACAGCGCGGGGCTTTACCGCACAGATGATCAGAGATAATGCATGCAAATTTAAGCAGCGCAATTATCTCTGATCATGGGGTAGAAGTGCAGCACAATCCTCCCGCACTTGTTTGACAGGTCTGGGCTGTCAAAATCCCAAACCTGTCAAACACAGGGGCTAGAGGTCCATGGGACCACCAGGCCCTGACTACCCCTGCCCCGAGTAATGGGCGCCGGAAATCTGGCGGACCTCCGGTCCCTCCCCCCCCCAGGTTCAGGGAGGCCTGGAGATCCAATGGGTCTCCAGCCCCCCCCCCAAACCCCCAGAAAAAGACTCCCTGGTGGTCCAGTGGCCGCTGGTCAACCCCCTCCCTCCCAGCAAGCGACAGGGGTGGGTGGACCTCCAGCCCACCCCAACTACCCAACTCCCAGAGTTGTCTGCCGCCGAATCTCTGGTAAAAATAACCCCGAACCCCCTCCCAGCCCCCCTACCTTAGTTGGAGGAGGGATGCAGCCTGCCTCCCTCCCTCCTCTTCCTTCGATGCCACAAAATGGCAGTGCCCAGCCCTGCCCAGGGCATCCTGGGATGTGCTGGGCAGGGCTACACACCGTATAAGGGAGAGGAGTGAGGCAGGCTGCGTCCCTCCTCCAACTAAGGTAGGGGGGCCGGGAGGGGGGTTCAGGGTTATTTTTTACCAGGGATTCGGCGGCAGAGAACTCTGGGAGTTGGGGTGGGCTGGAGGTTCGCCCACCACTGTCACTCGCTGGGAGGGAGGGGGTTGACCGGCGGCCACTGGACCACTAGGGAGTCTTTTTCTGGGGGTTTGGGGGGCCTGGAGACCCACCAGATCTCCAGCCCTCCCTGAACCTGGGGGGATGGGGTCATCGGGGGGAGGGACCGGAGGTCCGTCGAACCTCCAGTCCCCTGTTGTTGGGGGGGTGCTTTGTGTTGTTGGGGGGAATGGGGGCCTGCCAGCATGCAAATGCATGCTGGACAGGGCTCACCATTCCTCCCCAATGATCTGCAAACCCTAACACCAGTTCGGAGCTGGAGTAGGGTTTGTCGCGGCCAGCGACCCAATCTTTGGCGCGCTGGTCGCTGATCATTGAGGATGAATGCGTTAAGCCCCGTTTAGCATGCATTTGCATGCTACTTGCAGTAAGAGCCCTCGAGCGCATTGTTTCACACGCTCAAGGGCTCTAATCATGGGGCGGTAGCAAACGCCGGTGCTAGTATGGTGCTAACAGCCTTTAACGCCAGCATTTGCTTTTGATCATGAGGGTATAAGAGTTTAGTTAGTTTAATATTGATTCCTGTTTAATTTACCTGTTATTGTGTGCTATTTATCCGTTCACTGTTCTAACTTGTTATGATAATAAATCAATTCATTTATTAGCTCCATTTGTCCTGGACTAAGAATCCTGGTGGTTTGTGTTTTGGGTCTGTGGGTGCTTTCTAGGAACTGTGGGGCCCCTGGAAGTGTGGCCCTAGTGTCCTTCGAAACCACTGGAGAATTAAGTTGTGGGTGGGAGACTCACCCAGAGGCAAGCATAACCCAGCAGATGTGAGGAAGGGTATGCCAGATTAGAGCACATGCACAGGTGGTAGTGGGCCTGAGCAGTGCTTGGATAGACCCTCTAGGTAGCCGCAGGGTTAGCCCCAGGTGGGTATTAGGTGTTCCGTGACACCTACGCTTCTGTTTTGTATTATAGGCTGCATCTTATGTACTTCTGTTTTTGTATGAGAACAGTAAGTGAACAGAGCTTCCTAACAACATTGTCTGGTGTAAGTTGGTATTCCACCTCTAAGTTATCCTCCAATATGGAAGGATACCCCACAAGTGCAAGTGTTATTGTGAGTGTAAGGGAGGGCCATTGGGCCCAAGTCCCCCCTCCATTAATTTATTTATTTATTACATTTATATCCTAAATTTTCCCCGAAACCAAGCTTCAGTTCAATGTGAGTTACAGTTTACATTAAAAATACAGAGTTTGAATTTCAATAATAGTGAAGTAGTATGATAAACTGGCTGAGAGTAACAGATTAGCAAGTAAACTACAACTACAGCTACAACTTGGCAAGCCAGCCAGGAGACATAGGGGGCGCTATTACGTCCCAACCTGGAGCCAGGAGATCACACTAGAATTTCCTGATGGCACCTCATTAAATCATGGAGACAGTGGAATCTCATGCCGTTGAGCCCCTACGTCTTGCCCCATCCTTGGCCACCTTTAAATCTAGACTGAAAACCCACCTCTTTAACATTGCTTTTGACTCGTAACCACTTGTAACCACTCGCCTCCACCTACCCTCCTCTCTTCCTTCCCGTTCACATTAATTGATTTGATTTGCTTACTTTATTTATTTTTTGTCTATTAGATTGTAAGCTCTTTGAGCAGGGACTGTCTTTCTTCTATGTTTGTACAGCGCTGCGTATGCCTTGTAGCGCTATAGAAATGCTAAATAGTAGTAGTAGTCGTAGTAGGATGAAGAGTCATCCCAGTCTTCTGGATCAAATGAGTTATCCTGGTTGTCCTGACCAGAAGTGTTATCCCAGGAAGAAAATGTGGAAGAGTGGTAACACAATTTTTTAAAATTATTACTGGAACTGGTAGTTATTGTGTTTAAGTGCATAAAAGGCAGCCCCTTTAAATTTGCAGTGGCCCTAATACAACAGTCATCTCATACACTGTCGCGCAACTTAAGAACGATGCATGAGCAAGCTTCCTTCCGCAGATTATTGAAGACCCATCTTTTTGAAAAAATTTACGGAAAGAACCAAAACACACAAAGTCCATACTTACTGTTCATTAATGCATCATACATCCACTTCTGAACTCTCATTCCCGTAATATCACATCACCCATACCTTTACTCACAGAAAGATATATACCATATGTCTTCATGCCTTATTATCGCCCTCTAAGCTCCCATTGTCTCCTTCCAACGTTTCAATGTTTGTGTTCCATTGTTACATTCCTTAACGACACCTCGATTGTCTCGCATAACTCTGCACAATGTAATCCATAACCAATCTGTAACAAATTGTATTTCCATCATTTAACTCATATTGTAAGCCACACTGAACCCGCAAAAAGGTGGGAAAATGTGGGATACAAATGCAATAAATAAATAAATATGTTTCTCTATTTAACAGCAAACTTCACTTTAAGTTTATCTTTGTCTAAATTGCCGTCAGTATGTAATTTGGTGAAAGCACACGATACGTGTGCCAGAACTGATACCTGACACCCTTTTTTACTGTTTTAACATATCTCCTTTTCCTATAATTCAAATCTAAGCTTCCACCCCTTCATAAGGTAGTAAACCTTTCCAAGCATAGCTTTGAGGCATGGTCTTTATGCTGGTACCTCTCACCAAATACCCATAAATCTATGTTTTTCTACCTATCTCTCTAAGTCTCTCTTCTTCATAAAATAGAGTACTTCCAACACACACAGCCTGCCCGGCTACACCCTGTGCCAATGTTGAGTAGTGTATTTTGGTTATTGTCTAAACACACTGAATACTCGGTTTATTTTTGTCCAACCGAAGTTTTCTGTTTAGGGAAAATGGTGGCTTCCTAATATGAAAACTCTGTTACAGCAATATGTTAACTCATGTTGTGCTTTATGTACTGAATTTTTTCCTAGGTTTGGATTTCCTGTTGAAAAACAAATTAAGGAACACTTTACAGCTACTGCTCTCAGCTGGTTGCCAGCATCACCCTTTGCTTTGTGTTAGGAACCTGTCTCGTTCTCACTCAGCTTTGACCCCCCCCCCCCATTTGTGACTGGAAGAAAATTGTACCCCCCCCCCCCCCCCCCCCCCCCATCCTTGCAGCTACTGCTTGTGACTTCCTCTGATGATCTTGCTTTATATTTTTCTGCCGTGGTACAGATTCCTTCAGATACTAATCCTCCACCTGTGCAGTACCAACCTGCTGATCTGGTCTATCTGAAGCTGAACAAATGCCCCAGTGGTGGTTACCAGGGACCCTTCCAAGTCATTATCTCTGCTCCTTTTGCTGTCTTGATCGACAGTGACCCCTTCAGTCAGACCATGTATTAATCAGCATTTCCAAAGTATCAAAAAAAGCCCTCTAAAGGATCAGCTCTATCCTGCAAAAACTATTATCACAGGAAAATGCTTCAACCACAGTGTAGCTACTGTAAATAGTTCACAATTCTTCCATTTTCTATTCTGCATAAAAAGGGAACAGTAATTTGCACAAAAATCTATTGATGATGAGAATCCTGCTTTTAATATGGCATCTTACAGCCAAGAGCCTGTTCCCATTTCATCCTTTCTTTTTCTTTTTTCCTCTTCTCTACTTTCCTATTTTTGCATGCATAAGAGCCAGCGCTGTGGGTACTTGAGCACCCCCAATATTGAGCAAACTCTTTGACTAGGTCCAGGGAGGGGTAATTTCCATTGCATTTAGCACCCCCCATCATTTTTAAAAGTTGGTGCCTATGTTTGCATGGTAGTGCCATCGTATTCCTGGTTCTTGTTAGCCGCTTCTCCCCTCTCTTTTTTGGATTGTAAGCCGCCTAGATAGTTTTTGTGTTGGACAAGGTAGAAAATTTTCAATAAACTTGATCCACCTACCCCCTCACTCCTCCCATCCCCTTTCTTATCCATTCTAGAGATGAGAAAACTCTTGCAAAATGGGAGGACAAAGCTCCTTTAATCCCAACCTTTTTCCCTCCTCTAGCCAGGTTTCTGTTATGAAAACCTTAGCTGCAGACTGTTGTTGAGCTAGGTCATGAACCACAAATCTTATGATGGTTACAAAATGTGCATTAAAATATAAACAATCAAGAGATAAATACTTCAATGGCAGGGCATCTGATATTGGTACAGCTCTTTAATAGAATCATCTGTTTTACGAACGCCCCTTTCCAGAAGGTCATCCCTTTATTATCAAAATGGATTATCAATGTCATCGCAACACATCAAGAGATGAACCAAAGACAAGAGGCTGCCTGTGTCTTCTTTGTCCAACAGATCCATTTACCTAAATACCACCACTGTCATTCGCATGATCACATAATTAGCATAAATTAACTTCAAACAAAATACAAGCAACCCATCTATAAACATTGATGGAGCAGTTCCAGAAATCCCCAGCTTCGCTCAAAGGAAAAAGATCCTTGACATGACCTTTCAGGGAAGGCCTGTCCTTACCTAAAGGTGATGTCTGTACCGGATCACATCACCCACTAAAGAAGTGGTTCTCAACCAAGTCCTCAGGCTCCACCCATCTAGTTAGGGTTTCAGGATACCCATAACGAATATGCATGAGATAGATTTGTAAGCACTGCCTCTTTGGTATGTAAATCTATAAATATGCATATTCATTCTGGATATCCTGACAATCTAACTGAAAGGGTGTGCCCCACTGACGGGGTTGAGAACCCCTGTACTAAAGGGTGAGATCTGTAATGTACAATGTTATCTTGTGCCAAACTCAACAGCACTAACATCTATGTAGAATCTAAATTCTTACGGATGTGCATGTCATTTAGAATGTTATAAAACACTAGTGATAACCTTGCTAATAAGGTCATGATCCCTCATTATATCTTAAATTCTTAGGGATGTGTATTCGCCTTTTGGAACGTTACAGAACACTAGTGATAAATCTACTGTATAATAAGGTTACAATCCCTCGTTATATTATGTACTAATGACATCCATGCAGAATGCAAACTCTTCGGAATGTGGGTGCCATTTGGAATGTTACTAGCGATGACCCTATTGCATAATAAGGTTACACTCCTTTGTTAAATCAATGTTAATGCAATAGTGGAATGCCGCTTTCAATGGTGAGATTATTACAGAAGGGGGGGGGTGAGTTCTGGGTTTAGGTGGCTTCTGGACCCTCTTTCGTTAGGCCACAGTCACATGAAGCTACTGCTGTACAGCTATAGCCGACAGCAGTCACGAGAGAGAAGCAGCAACTTTGCTGTTGACAGTCTGAGTTATGAAACCCTTTATAAACCATGTACTATTTACATTCTTTGAACAGTCATTCCCTCCCCAGTTATAAATATGATTTATATAATACAATAAATAGAATTATAATGGCAGTATAGCAGGAGACTGGCTTTCCAGTATTAGAAACCCCCATAGCCAACAGGACTATCTTTCTTTCATGCGTCTTTGCTCATGAGTCACGTCCGAATGGCCAGTTTAGAGGACAAGGTCAAAACTTCTTTCCAATGAAGACATTGTGTTTTAGAGAAACTATTGCTCCAGTAAGATCATGTGACCTTTATTTGCTTTCTCAGCAGCCAGAATCATATCCAGGGATTTTCCAGCACAAACTGAATCTTGTTAACGACACCTATCAATAATGTTTATTGGAGTATGTAATAATGCTTCCCTGTATCTCTCAGGTCCTGTGTTGTCAGTGATGGAAGGGCTAAGCAGAGAGGTGGGGGCCCAAGTCGCAGAGGTAATATGTTTGAGAACAGGACCATGAGCTTGGTGACTTGTCTTGGTCCTTTTAGCTACCACTGTTTAGCATTCCCAGAAGTTTGGTGGGCTCCAGGCCCTGCTGCTGTGCCATCTTTTGCACATCAAAACCCATGTGCATCAGAAACTGGATCACATTCATCTCCTGTCCACTCAGTTGATCACGGATTGTTGGACATGAGGGGTTGCAATGAGGCCAAGGACAACTGTCTATTAGGTGGAGTGGGCAGCCCTTGAGGGGAGATTTCCCATTCTTGCTGCTCTCATGGAGGCTTCTGTCCCAGCAGTGCAGAGCACGAGGTAATGAGGTCCCTTTCACCTGAATATCCATCCAGTGACTGCAAAAAAATCAAACAAGATGAGCCTGTGCACATGAAATGAAGACCTCATTACTACAAGAGCAGATATAGACAGAGACAATCGACAAACTCAGGGAGTTCTGCACACTGTCAACTCTGGAAAAGAAAAGATAGGCAATGGGCAAAAGAGCAAAGACTGCAAGACCAGAGACAATGAGGATAGTAAGGGAGGAGGTACAAGCATGATAGAAAAGAGGGTTGGATGAAACAGAGGGACTGGTCTGCTGTTCCAGTTAACCTTATCCTTTCATTCATCAACGGTAAGCATCTGCAAATTGGGTTTTGAGTTCAGCTTTGACAACCGATAAAGTGGATTGAAGTCTCAGTGATCGAGGAAGGGAATTCCAGAGACTTGGTCCCTGTACTGACAAGACACACGAGAGAGAACACAACACCACACACTAATACATGATGTGAGGGTATGGGAGACACTGAGCATGCTGGATAAACATCCAAAAATACTCACCTGCGTGTAATAATTTCATGTGACAAACAGGCCGGAGCAAAGCTAGCTCTGCAAAAGAACATACAAAGCACATGTCACCTGGCTGTTCACAAGACTGTACACTGTGTCAGACACAGAATCCTGCAGCTCATTTCTCTTATGCCAGGTGATGCTTTTATTATGTTTATTTTTATTTATGTTACATTTGTCCCCTGCGCTTTCCCACTCATGGCAGGCTCAATGCGGCTTACATGGGGCAATGGAGGGTTAAGCGACTTGCCCAGAGTCACAAGGAGCTGCCTGTGCCTGAAGTGGGAATCCAACTCAGTTCCTCAGGACCAAAGTCCACCACCCTAACCACTAGGCCACTCCTCCACTGTTGCTACTATTTGAGATTCCACTAGCAACATTCCATGTAGAAGTCGGCCCTTGCAGATCACCAATGTGGCCGCGCAGGCTTCTACATGGAATGTTGCTAGTGGAATAGCAACATTCCATGTAGAATCTCCAATAGTAGCAACATTCCATGTAGAATGTCCAATAGTATCTATTTTATTTTTGTTACATTTGTACCCTGCGCTTTCCCACTCATGGCAGGCTCAATGCGGCTTACATGGGGCAATGGAGGGTTAAGTGACTTGCCCAGAGTCACAAGGAGCTGCCTGTGCCTGAAGTGGGAATCAAACTCAGTTCCTCAGTTCCTCAGAACCAAAGTCCACCACCCTAACCACTAGGCCACTCCTCCACTGTTGCTACTATTTGAGATTCTAAATGGAATGTTGCTATTCCACTAGAAGTCGGCCCTTGCAGATCACTAATGTGGCCGCGCAGGCTTCTGCTTCTGTGAGTCTGACGTCCTGCACGTACGTGCGTGCAGGACGTCAGACTCACAGAAGCAGAAGCCTGCGCAGCCTTCTACATGGAATGTTGCTAGTGGAATAGCAACATTCCATGTAGAATTTCCAATAGTAGCAACATTCCATGTAGAATCTCCAATAGTATCTATTTTATTTTTGTTACATTTGTCCCCTGCGCTTTCCCACTCATGGCAGGCTCAATGCGGCTTACATGGGGCAATGGAGGGTTAAGCGACTTGCCCAGAGTCACAAGGAGCTGCCTGTGCCTGAAGTGGGAATCGAACTCAGTTTCTCAGTTCTCCAGGACCAAAGTCCACCACCCTAACCTGCTTGTAACCTGCTTTGGTTCACGATAGGCAGGTAAAATAAACATATGCCCCAAATGGTATCTAAGTAAACCGGGTGTCTGAGGCAACAGGAGAAAGCAGGTTTTCTGGCCAAGGCACTGAAGCAGAAGGAACATGCAAACTTTTGCAGATCTGTAAAGAAACTTTGATAAGGATTCAAAGAACCTGTCCATTCTGTGCTGCCATACTGCAGAGGGACCCCAAGCTCAGGTGCTCCTGAGGTCCGATAGGAAGCTGCACCATGAATCCACCACCATCTGCATGAAGAACTCTCTGCTGATGGAGCTCAGTCAACCTGCTTTTTAGCCTGTGCTGCCTCTTCTTCTAGATCCTTCCTTTCTATGAGAACAGAGTATGGCAGGTGTAGTATTTTTACCTATTAGATATCTGAATTCTCTTCTGCCCCCCCCCCCCCCCCCATCCCTCTCTCCTACTTAAGTTTCATTTCATGTCACAGAGCTTATGGTAGACTCCATTGGGTCTCATCAGCGATTCAGATACACACATTGTCACCTTTTTAGACGCCTTTCCCTCAGGGACAGAACTAATGGGAAAAGAGAGAAAGTAGCGCTGAAGAGCCAGCAGGAGTCTCCAGAGAGAAGGAGCAGCTTTAAAGAGGCCACAGGAGTCCCCATATCCCTCCAGCAGAAGAAGCAGAGCTGTGCAGTGCAGGGTAGGGGGCTAGACTGAGGGAAGAGTGCAGGGTAGGGGGCTAGAGAGAGGTGGAGCTTGAGGGAATGGGTGGGGCAGAAAAGGGAAGGGTAAGATTAGGAACATAGGTCGCAACTGTCTCCATACTTATGCACTTTTCTGGCCTTGTTTAAGATTACATGACATACATCATTGCACAGTTCCAGTCACAACTCTTTCCATATTACATTAGTATGATTGCATAATTTGGATATGGTATCTCATGAGACATTTGAGGCTCTGCAGGGCACTTTGCACAATGTGCCCTCTTTGTATCTATCTACCATTATGTTTTGTGGTCTTCCTTCTACTCCAGTCCCAAGCACTGCTTTACAGATCTCTACCTTTACCTGCTCCTTGCCTTCACCCTCTGGGACCTCAGGTTGCCAAGTATTTGACAGAAAAACCCAACACTTTCCCCGTTCCTTTTCCCTACTCATGCCCTTCTCCATGCCTTGCCACACCTACCGTGTCTAATGTGCAGCATACTGACAGAAACTATAACTGTGCTGCTCTCCCTGCAGATAATTTATCTTGGGAAAACTCTGCACAGGCAGGTGGCCGTTATAAACTAACCAATTTATTGAGGCATGACTGGAGCTAGAAGGGAGTATGGGGATAAGGAAGCTGCTGGACCAGGGGAGGGCAGGGGAGGAAGCTGCTGGACCAGAGTGCAGACATGCCAAGGGTGGTTCATTCCAAAGAGTGAATCCAAAGGCTGAGTGAGGTTTTTCTTGTGGTGCATTTGGGGTATAAATTTGGCTCAGTGGTGAAGGGACTGAGGCCTGAGGAAGGGCTTCTGGCTACTTTTATTAACGAATAATGCTTTCAAGTATACCTAAAACCGGATTTCTGTACCATAAATGACATGTTAAATATTGAAAACAATTCTTTCAAGCATTGAACACTAAACCACATACAAATCTATGGAAACAATTCAACTGTATTTAAAGACCCCTCAAGAGGCAGCATCTCATAATTTAAACCTGATCAAACATACAAGTCTGCTATAAAAAGACAACCACCTCAGCTCACATTAGATCCCACAAAATGTTCTGAAACCGTCTGATGTTATGACAAACTAAAATGATATTAAATTCAACACACAATCCCTCCGCTATGCACAAACACACTGAGAACCATACACCATACCATAACTGCAATAACTCCCAGGACTCAGAGCAGAACAAACGGAACTGCAACACAGAATACTGCACCTTGGTCATATGCATAAAACACAGGCAGATCATCAACAAATATGAAACAAGGGACGACAGATCGATAGAGATAAGAAGACAAAAAACTGAACTGGAAACCTCATGAAGTCAGACTCGGCCTTTACAGCAATACTAGAGAAATACAAACTGAAATGTAAGGCATCAGAGATGCACATTTCTAAAAACTGATATATTCCAATTAATACATTCTTAATAAAATATTTTTCTACCTTTGTTGTCTGAGCATTGTATTTTTTCCATTTTTATTTGGTACAAGTGTCTCTTTTCTGCTTTTGTCTGATTTTTCCCCCTCTTTCCAGGGTCTCTTGTCCATTTGACATTTCCTCTATGTCCACCATCCATCTTCCCTCTGTTGCCATCTGTCCTGTCCAGCATCTCCCCTCTGTGTCCCTGTCCCTTATCCTCCGTTTGGTATTCCTACCATCCCCTTTTCCAGCATTACTCCTCTGTATGCTATCATTATATTCCTCCCATGCCCAGCATCTCATCAGTGTCTGTATCACTCCCCTCTCTCTTTCCTTCCTCCTGCACATCCCTCCCTGGGACCAGCATCTGTCCCTCTCTTCCCTTCCCCCACTCGGGTCTCTCCCTCTGGCAGATGCAGCAGCTCTCCCTCTCCCTTCCTCCCCCTCCAGCAGTTCCAGCATATCTCCCTCCCCCCCCTAGTGGATCCAACATCTCTCCCTCCTGGAAAAGCCAGCGTCTCTCTCGCTCCTGCTTCTCATCTTAAAATTGTGCCTTGATATCCAGCAGAGGGAGTGGTAGTGATTAAAGCAGGCAGCCTCTGGTTGGCTCTGGGGCTTTCCCTCTGCTAAATTCCACAAGCGTAGAAACAGAAAGTTACATCATAGGAGATGGGATGCGGCCGAGGGAAGGTCCTGGAGCTGGCGAGAGGCTGCCTGCTTTAATCACTACCACTCCCTCTGCTGGATATCAAGACACATTTTGAGATACAAGGAGAGAGGGATGCTGGATCCGCTGGAGGGGTAGTGGTGGGAGAAAGAGGAAGAGATGCTGGATCTATCAGTAAAAAAAATAAAATAAAAATTGGATCTTCTATTGCCAGTTTTAAATGGTCTGCCAGAAGCCAGCTTGGCCACTGAAAAACCAGCCGGTTGCCAACTGGACTGGAACCTCTTCACAAAAGTGGTGATAGGGAAGAAGCTGGAAACTACAGGCCGGTAAGCCTCACTTCGGTTATTGGAAAAGTAATGGAAGCCATGCTGAAGGAAAGGATAGTGAATTTTCTGGAAGCCAATAAGTTGCAAGATCCGAGACAACATGGTTTTACCAAAGGGAAATCGTGCCAAACGAATCTCATTGAGTGACAGGAGAACTGAATCAGGGATGAGCTATGGACGTAATCTACTTAGATTTCAGCAAAGCTTTTGACACGGTTCCCCACAGGAGGCTCTTAAATAAACTGGAGGGGCTGAAGATAGGACCTGAGGTGGTGAACTGGATTAGGAACTGGTTGACGGACAGACGCCAGAGGATGGTGGTGAATGGAATTCGCTCGGAGGAAAGAAAGGTGAGTAGTGGAGTGCCTCAGGGATCGGTGCTGGGGCCAATTCTGTTCAATATATTTGTGAGTGACATTGCCGAAGGGTTAGAAGGTAAAGTTTGCCTATTTGCGGATGATACTAAGATCTGTAACAGAGTGGACACCTTGGAGGGAGTGGAAAACATGAAAAAGGATCTGAGGAAGCTAGAAGAATGGTCTAAGGTTTGGCAATTAAAATTCAATGCGAAGAAATGCAAAGTGATGCACTTAGGGAATAGAAATCCACGGGAGACGTATGTGTTAGGCGGGGAGAGTCTGATAGGTACGGGCGGAGAGAGGGATCTTGGGGTGATAGTATCTGAGGATTTGAAAGCGACGAAACAGTGTGACAAGGCGGTGGCTGTAGCTAGAAGGTTGTTAGGCTGTATAGAGAGAGGTGTGACCAGCAGAAGAAAGGGGGTGTTGATGCCCCTGTATAAGTTGTTGGTGAGGCCCCACCTGGAGTAGTGTGTTCAGTTTTGGAGGCCGTATCTTGTTAAGGATGTAAAAAGAATTGAAGCGGTGCAAAGAAAAGCTACGAGAATGGTATGGGATTTGCGTTACAAGACGTATGAGGAGAGACTTGCTGAACTAAACATGTATACTCTGGAGGAAAGGAGAAACAGGGGTGATATGATACAGACGTTCAAATATTTGAAAGGTATTAATCCGCAAACGAACCTTTTCCGGAGATGGGAAGGTGGTAGAACAAGAGGACATGAAATGAGATTGAAGGAGGGCAGACTCAAGAAAAATGTCAGGAAGTATTTTTTCACGGAGATAGTAGTGGATGCTTGGAATGCCCTCCCGCGGGAGGTGGTGGAAATGAAAACGGTAACGGAATTCAAACATGCGTGGGATAAGCATAAAGGAATCCAGTGCCGAAGGAATGGATCTTCAGGAGCTTAGTCAAGATCGGGAGGCGGGGCTGGTGGTTGGGAGGCGGGGATAGTGCTGGGCAGACTTATACAGTCTGTGCCAGAGCCAGTGGTGGGCAGCGGGACTGGTGGTTGGGAGGCAGGGATAATGCTGGACAGACTTATACGGTCTGTGCCAGAGCCGGTGGTTGGGAGGCAGGGATAGTGCTGGGCAGACTTATACGGTCTGTGCCAGAGCCAGTGGTGGGCAGCGGGACTGGTGGTTGGGAGGTGAGGATAGTGCTGGGCAGACTTATACAGTCTGTGCCCTGAAGAGCACAGGTACAAATCAATGTAGGGTATACACAAAAAGCAGCAAATATGAGTTATCTTGTTGGGCAGACTGGATGGACCGTGCAGGTCTTTTTCTGCCGTCATCTACTATGTTACTATGTTACCTCTTGGATGCACAGGCTATTTCACATGGAGCAATTGTCCAGGTCCCTCCTATTTTCTCTGCCTTAGTTTTGTTCCTCCAGTTTCATAGGTCCTCTAGCTCCTTCCAAAAGAGTCTGCTTGCTCCACCTCTTCTACCAAGTGGTATTGCGCAGCACAATCAGCATACTTTTTACGTTCTGTACACGCGATGCAAAGCCTCTTTAATTCCGTCATAAGCTTTGCCAGCATCTCATGCATATCTGCTCTGGTGATCACTGTCTTGCATAAGGTTAGATTGCTCCATTTCGTGCCATACGTAAGGTGCATATCATTGACATCTCACCTGGAGGAAAATAGCTTTTCAGGTCACCGGCTTCCTTCCGGGAAGGCATCTTTCGATTCAGCTGTGTTTGATGAGCACATTTCACTTGTGGATGCTTTGTATTCTCAGATACACTGACATCTTTCAAAGACGTCACTTTCTGTCACACAGTTTATTTGTAAACTGCTTTGCTGTTTGACTACTAAAGACATTACAGTAAACACAAAAGAGAAACTAAATGTTTAGCCTTTCTTGAAGCCCCCTTGTCAGCTTGTGTAGTGCTACAACCCTCTCCTGGAACAGTTCCTGGCCACTTGGCTTTTCAAGATTATCACAATGAATATTAATGAAGTAAATTTACATACAGTGAAGTAATGGCTTCTACATTTTTGCTTGACTATGTTTTAAAACAAAAGTTTGCCTCTTTACAAGACTCTGGTGAGGGCCCAGAATATTGTGTACAATTCTGGAGACCCTGCCTTGAAAAAGATACAAACAGAATGGAGTCGGTCCAGAGGGCGGCTACTAAAATGGTCAGTGCTCTTCGTCATAAAGCATATGGGGACAGACTTTAAGATATCAATATGTATACTTTGGAAGAAAGGCGGGAGAGGGGAGACATTTAAATACCTCTGTGGTATAAATATACATGAGGTGAGTGTCTCTCAATTGAAATGAAGCTCTGGAACAAGGGGGCATTTGACGAAGCTGAAAGGGATAGACTCAGAAGTACCCTGAGGAAATATTTCTTCATGGAAATGGTGGTGAAATGGTGGAAGAGACTCCCAGTGGAGATGGTGGTGATGAGGACTATTTGAATTCTAGAAAGCATGGGACAAGCACTGAGGATCTCTGAGGGAGAGGAAGGGATTGTAGAGATTAGTAGTTGAAATGGATGGACCGACTGGATAGGTCGTATGGTCTTTATCTGTGTCATTTTCTTTGTTTCTATGTACAGAGGATCTCTGAGGGAGAGGAAGGGATTGTAGAGATTAGTAGTTGAAATGTAAGGACAGACTGGATACTTCGTATGGTCTTTATCTGTGACATTTTCTCTGTTTCTATGTACAGAGGATCTCTAAGGGACAGGAAGGAATTGTAGAGATTAGTTGGTGTGGATGACAGACTGGATAGGTCGTATGGTCTTTATCTGTGACATTTTCTCTGTTTCTATGTACAGAGGATCTCTGAGGGAGAGGCAGGGATTATAGAGATTAGTGGTTGGTGTGGATGGACCGACTGGATAGGCCGTATGGTCTTTATCTGTGTCATTTTCTTTGTTTCTATGTACAGGGGATCGCTGATGGAGAGGAAGGGATCAAGGGAATTAGTAGTTGGTATGGATGGGTAGACTGGATAGAATGTATGAATTTTACCTGCCATCATTTTCTTTCTTTCTTTGTACAGAGGATCTCTGAGGGAGAGGAAAGGATTGTAGAGATTAGTAGTTGAAATGGATGGACCGACTGGATAGGTCGTATGGTCTTTATCTGTGACATTTTCTTTGTTTCTATGTACAGAGGATCTCTGAGGGAGAGGAAGGGATTGTAGAGATTAGTAGTTGAAATGGATGGACAGACTGGATAGGTCGTATGGTCTTTATCTGTGACATTTTCTTTGTTTCTATGTACAGAGGATCTCTGAGGGAGAGGAAGGGATTGTAGAGATTAGTAGTTGAAATGGATGGACAGACTGGATAGGTCGTATGGTCTTTATCTGTGTCGTTTTCTTTGTTTCTATGTACAAAGGATCTCTGAGGGAGAGGAAAGGATTGTAGAGATTAGTAGTTGAAATGGATGGACTGACTGGATAGGTCGTATGGTCTTTATCTGTGACATTTTCTTTGTTTCTATGTACAGAGGATCTCTGAGGGAGAGGAAGGGATTGTAGAGATTAGTAGTTGAAATGGATGGACAGACTGGATAGGTCATATGGTCTTTATCTGTGACATTTTCTCTGTTTCTATATACACGGGGAATCTCTGAGGGAGAGGAAGGGATTGTAGAGATTAGTAGTTGGTGTTGATGGGCAGACTGGGTAAGCAGTATGGTCTTTATCTGCCATCATTTCTGTGTTTCTATGTAAATAGCTCTTTAGCCTGACTTTTGAAGCTTTACCTCTAACTTGCAAGTAATTATGCTCTTTCCTGTTTCCTTTACTCTGATCTGCTTTTCTTTTTATGAATAGCAACCTTTTAGCTCTTATAAAACTGTTTCATTTCACCATATAAGCACAGTGACAGTCCTTTAGTCTTTTACCTTTTCTAATGCATCTGGTCTAAGCTTCCAAGACAGTCTCTTGTTAAAAAAATTTGCATATGGACACTGTTTAACCTTTGCAACTTCTCTTTTCAGATTTATTTTTTCCTCAGTTGGTCATATTTTCCTTTTTAAATTAAATGTATTGCCAAATATGCATTTTTGTAATGTCATGGCCACTGTTAAAGAAAAGAAAACCACACAAAAAAAACCCAAATACAGTTTCAGCCAAGTTAAAATATTGATGTATTTGTTCCCACTTTCCTGCCTGGCCCCAGTCCAAGGGTCATAGTCGGTTGTGTTAGTGAAATAACTGACTGCCGGTCTATAATCCTTAGAAGTGCAAATGTTGTCCTGCAAGGAAGCTGCCCATCACTTAAGGTTATTAATGTTAAATAAACATAAGTTTTACAACTACAAGCGTTTTCTTGTTTTCTCCTTGAAATCAGTCTATAACATGGTGCTACAGCTTTTCAACAGGTTAACTGAAGTATCCTTTTTCTCGTACTGCATGGCTTTGCCATTTAAGTTGTTTATTCACTGAAGGATAATTACATTGGCATGTTTAATACAGAGTTAGTGAGGTGATACAGATTTATAGCATTTAAAAGTATATGGAGAATATAATATGCCCTTATGTTCATACAGCTATATATATCCATAAGCATACAGACTTCTAAAGCTCTCCTCCTCCCACCCTACCCCAAATATCACCTCATGCTATTAACAGCAGACTGTTCCTGGGAACAATTTTTTTTTTTAATTAAAGAACAGACTTTGGCATATCTGAAATAACTATCCCTCTCGCCTCTCCTGCTGAGTTTTGCAATTATTTCATATGGCTATAGGTGAAGAAAGACTAAGGAGGCTAGGGCTTTTCAGCTTGGAGAAGAGACGGCTGAGGGGAGACATGATAGAGGTATATAAAATAACGAGTGGAGTGGAACAGATGGATGTGAAGCATCTGTTCACGCTTTCCAAAAATACTAGGACTAGGGGGCATGCGATGAAACTACAGTGAATTAAATTTAAAACAAATTGGAGAAACGTTTTCTTCACCCAACACATAATTAAACTCTGGAATTCGTTGCTGGAGAACGTGGTGAAGGCGGTTAGCTTGACAGAGTTTAAAAAGGGGTTGGACGGTTTCCTAAAGGACAAGTCCATAAACCACTACTAAATGGACTTGGGAAAAATCCACAATTCCAGGAACAACATGTATAGCATGTTTGTACATTTGGGATGCTTGCCAGGTGCCCTTGGCCTGGATTGGCCACTGTCGTGGACAGGATGCTGGGCTCGATGGACCCTTGGTCTTTTCCCAGTGTGGCATTACTTATGTACTTATGAAGGGCCTACACCATTTTGATAGCTCTCTCTGGACTGCCCGTGGGTCTACATCCTTTCAAAGATGCAGTCTCCAAAATGAGAGACAATATTACAGCTCAGATCTCCGAGGACTGGAAACAGGCGGATTAAATTCCTGAGGAGATCCATTAGCTGATCTGTGTGTTTCTGGAATCCAGAGGATTACAGACCAGTTTTACATCTGATTAAATGGCTAGAGAGTTAGGATTGGATTGGGAGAATGCTAGACACGATGAGGCCGTCATTCAATCTGCGGGAAGCAGCCCGCCTACGTGCCGTGATCTGCGCTGACCCTGGATATTCAACATCAGGCTGTTTCTGGTGACCAGAGCAAACAGGAGGAACCTCTATGAAAGTGGCACAGTCCACTGGTTTTCTTTGTTTTATTTCTTTGGTTGATTGTATACGCTGAGTTTTATTTTATTTATTTACTACATTTGTATCCCACATTTTCCCACCTATTTGTAGGCTCAATGTGGCTTACAAAGTACCGGAGAGGTGTTTGTTATATGTTTTATTCTTTATATTTATTACATACTATACACATGTATATTTTCTGTTATTTAGAGTTTGAATGTGACCCCTGAGGCAGGCGGTTTGTTCCTCCGAAACAAGGACAATGTTGGGTCCCTAACCTGCTACTGAGAATAAAGTGTGTTCACGCAACATTTCCTGTGGTGGATCGTCCTTTGGTCAGCCTCTAATTTTTCCTGTCTGACCAGCATTGAATATCCAGGATTTTGTTTTTTGACCGGCTCAAACTTATCTGGCTAAGTGAATATTAATTGTTAGCAATTGGTGTAAGGCCATGTGTTTGATAAAGCTTGTGGAGGTCCAGATGCAGCTGCTTTTGCAAACTTTCTAGTACAGAAATTGGAAATGTTGGATAAGTTGTTAGTAGACAGTACTGCCCCTGTGTTGAGTAGGTCTGGCCCGAGTTTTAGTTGGTTAATTAACAGATGGTGGAGGGTTATTGTGTCTTTGTTAACTGCAACAAAATCTACACCGGTCCCACGGTCGAGAGGTCGAGAGGCTGAGCAGCAGAAATGCTGAAAGAAAAGTTTGATCCGTGGGTGCGGTTCACACACCCCAGCGGTCTTTAGTTAAGTGCGCCTACATTATTTGTTTAAGCATTATAAAGTTAAGCAAATGCTTATTGAGCAGTGTTTAAGCATTATATAGTAAAGTATTGCTCATTCAGAGTGGTTAGTACAATTAGAGAGCCAATATGGCAGAGTGGGAGTGTATATCAGGAGATCATACCAGGAAACCATACCCATGTATATGGCTGCCTGCAAATAGATGTTCTAAGTTCACTGGTGATAAGCTAATTATATATAGACACGTATTCTAAAAAATCTCATAGTTAATCAGCTTTTGTATCCTTACGACAAATACGTCTTGAGGATCATCTATTATTACCTACAATTGAGCGTGGGACCAGTGTAGTATACACACATGTATACATTCCTCTGCTGTAGATACAAACGGCAGTGAATAACAAAATATATATTTTGTAAATTGAGTGTAGTGAGGAGTGTGGATGAGGTTGATTGGGGGTGTGAGAGGACAGATTTTAAAAGCTTATAGTTTAACCACTTTTTTTGAGGTTTAGGGTTATCATGATAAAACTTGATTAGCACCGGTAGTGCTTGGTGATATTATATACAAAATTGGAGAGGTCCTATGATCGAGAAACTTGTCCACTCTTAGGACCTCTCCTTCATCACAAAAAAAATGAAATTGAAGACCCAAGAAACCAGATTGTGAGCAGTGGAAAATTAAGAAGAGAAACAAAAATGCATTTTCTCCTGTGCAAAATAAAAGTATAAGAAATCCACATTTTTAAAACTGACACCTCATTTTTCTAAATAGTGAAAATCAAAACTTTTTCTATACCTTTGTTGTCTGACCATTTTGTTTTTCCGCTTGGGTTGGTCCTGGTCTCTTCTTACTATATTCTCTTGTTGGTTTTCTCCAGAGTCGTTTTCTTAATTTCTCTTTTCTGCTTGTCACTTCTTCTTCTCTAATCTTATATCTACCTCTGACTGATCCTTCTCTCATTTTTTCTTAATTTCTCTTATCTGGTTTTTTTTTTTTTTTTTTTAACTACAGGTAAATTTTATTCCTCCTTCTCCCCCCCCCCCCCCTTAAGTCTCCATCATTCACCTATTTACCAGCTTTTTACTTGTTGCACTTTTCTCCCCTACTTCTCCCCTTCCTACCTGTATCATATTCCTCCCCGTCTCCTATTTCTAATATTTCAGCCACTTTCAAGTTGCCCATTTCCACTTTCTGTATTTATTGCCTCCCCAGCTTATCTTCTCTGCCTCTCACCCCTTACCAACCTCCAGCTCCTTCTCTCATCCCCTCCCTAGCTCTAATCCCCAAATCCAGGCTCCCATTTCCCCTTTAACCTTCCTTATTTCCACCCTCTCACCTCCTTCAAAAGATGTCCCCTTCCTTTGTCCCTTACCCTCTTCACAACTCTCCGTCTCTTCTTCCCCCATCTTCCTTTGCCCCTCCCTCTTCTCCCATACTTTCTTCTTCATCCACCTATCTCCTGCTCTGCTTATTTACTCTATCTTTTCTCCACCTTAACCTCACTACCCATCCCTCTGCCTCTCCATATACCCTTTCTTCTCCCCATACCCCACATAGTATCTGCCCTTCTCTTCCATCTCCCAGCTCCTGCATCAGCCCCCAGTCACACTCTACACCCTTCTCCTACCCCCATCACCAACCCCAGTCAAATAGCTCTGAGCTCTCTTTCTCTCTGCCCCAGCTCTAGCATCTGCTTCCAACGTAAATCCCCATTTCCCACCCCAGCCACCTTCTCCTAGCACCTAAATCAGGGTAAATGTCAAGCCCCTGCCCCCTCTTTTCAGCCCCCAGTTCCAGCCCCAGCCCCATTATCCCACCTCTCCCCAGTTGCAGTCCCAGCCGCCTTATTCCACCTGCCCCCCCTTGTTCAGCCCCATTACCCACCTGTCTCCCCTTGTTCAGTCCCAACTCCCTTCTCCCATCTGAACTCCCCTTTTCATCCCCAGTTCCAGCCCTAGCCCCCTTTTCAGCTGTTAGTTCCAGCCCCCAGTCCTCACCTACCCGCCCTCAGCTTCTGCGACAGCCCCCTTCTCATTCTTGCCGCCCTGCATTTTTAAATCTTTTACCTAGAATTGGCAGTGTTTGTGAAGGAAGCAGGCATCAGGCCTTCCCTCACCTTGATGTAATTTCCTGTTTCCACAAGGGCTAGTGCAGGGGTTTTCAGGCTGGTCTGATTTTCTGTCTATTCAAAATGACTCTGTACTTTCTCAGTTGTATATCACTCTCTCCTGTATATCCATTCTGGAGATCCTGGTGATCCTCAAGGACTGGGCTGAGAAACTTGGAAATAGAGAGTTGCACAGGGACAGAAATCTTACTCATCCCCACCCGTCCCTGCTGGAATGTCACCCATCCCCGCTGGAATGTTACCCATCCCCTCAAAAATGTAACCCCCCCCCCCCCCCCGCAAGAATTTAACCCATCTCCATAAGAATTTAATGGTACATAAAAGAAAATTCCAGTCAGCTCCCTCAGTCTCTCTCTCTGGATTTGAGCCACAGCACTGTAGGCAAGGAAGGAATGGAAGCTGAAACTTAGAACACTCTGGTGTGCACATGTAAGATTTGTCTCTGATTTCTGGCACTGTGTGCTGAGAGGTCACCACATGCACACGCCAGTAGGTCAGGTGGCTTCCGATGCTCATGCTTTTGTTAGAGCTAAGGTCTGCGCATCAGCCCGGGAGCAAAGAGGATTAATTGTAACATAGTAAGTGACAGCAAATAAAGACCTGAACGGTCCATCCAGTCTGCCCAATAGTCACACTCATTGTCAATTCATGATTAAATCAACAAGTGTGATATTATATACTTATGGTCTTTCTTTCATGTTTCTGAAACAAAGACCACACTGGCCCTATCCTTATGTTCCAACTGCTGGAGTTGCCATTGAAGCCCACTCAAGTCTATTCGTCTTCTCATTTGTGGGATACAGACCGTAGAAATCTGTGCAGCACTGTCTTTATGTTCCAGCCACTGAAGTTGCTGTCTAAGCCCTTTCTATCCCATCCTAAACCAGACTGCCATATATTAGACACAGACCATACAAGTCTGCCCGGTATCGGCCTTAGTTAATCACAGCCAGAGTCACCATCTAAGCGTCACTTGACACATCCAGCCATTTAAGGTTAGGATTTTTATAACTTCCATTTTCTAATTAGAGATCCTCTGTGTTCATCCCAAGCCTTTTTGAATTCCATCATCATTTGTGTCTCTACCACCTCCTTAACTGAAGACTTTCCACATTTGTGCTGTTAAAGCAAGGAGGAAGAGGAGGAGGAGGAGAAAGCACTCAAAGAACTTGGTACTCGGTAGATGAGAGGCTGGTGCAGTGCAGCTTACACTTCCACGGACGGGAACCCCGCAAAACTGCTTCAGTCCCCGCGGGAACCCTGCAGGAACCCTGCAGAACTGCTTCCGTCCCTGTGGAAATCCTGCGGGTTCCGCGGGATTCCCACAAATTCCATTCCCGTGCAGTTCTCTACTTGGAAACCAGGAGACAAATCTCACTTCCAGCAACACTCATGTGAACTTAATCAAGTCACTATCTCCTGCTGCTTCCTCAGATACCAATCTGCAGCCATACTATCCTATTCTATAGACACTTCTATACCGCTTATAACCGTAACTTCAAGAAGATATCTTATTAGGACATGAATTACAATTTCAGAATTATCAAGAAGTTTACAATAAATCAAAATAAATGTGATTTTAAATCTTTACGAAAGGAGGTATAGTTTGCTATAGTCCGTAGAGAAACTGGGATTGAATTCCAGAACTCAGGACCTTGGAAAGAGAAGGAATGTTCCCAGACTAACTTCAGGTTTTTTTTACTATTGGCAGGGCTTTTTTTGAGGAGGTACTGAGTACCGGCACCTTTTCCACTGTCTTCTAAAATTGACCCATGGACCCCAAGTTTTAATGAAAGAGCTCAGGCTCTAGACACCAATTCTGCTTTGTAATAGATTCTGTGACTGGTTGCAGGGGGCCTGGCTATTGTGGGGTGGGTCCCTCAGTGATCACCCCACCCCTGAAGGGTGGCCTAGCATTTAAGTACCGGCACCTTTTTTGCTAGGAAAAATGCACTGACTATTGGTTTATTTAATGTTAGATGTTTTTTTTAACTCCTTAACTGTCCTCTGGTACCCAGGAGGTGGTAATAGCTGACCCACCATTGACGAGGTTTCCTCATAAATACTTTTATGAACTAAGCATGCAATTTTAAATTTAATACATGCCTCCATTCTTAACCAATGTAGTTCCTGTATTAAAGGGTTAACTTTGCTATTTTTTCCCAAGCTATATATTAAGCGAGCGGCCAAATTTTGTAATAGCTGCAATCGGTTCAACTGCTGTTTAACGATATTATAGTATAATAAATTGCAGTAATCGAAAAGAGGGATCAATATCGCCTGGGCAAGTGCCCTAAAACTAGATGAACTCAATGACGACCTTATAAGGCGTAATTTATGCAAATTAAAGTATTTTCTAACTAAGGCATTGATCTGATTTTTATGTTAGGTTAGAGTCTAACATTTTACCAGAGTGGAGGAGTGGCCTAGTGGTTATAGCACTGGTCTTGAAATCCAGAGGTGGCCAGTTCAAATCCCACTGCTGCTCCTTGTGATCTTGGGCAAGTCACTTAACCCTCCATTGCCTCAAGTACAAACTTAGATTGTGAGCCCTCCTGGGACAGAGAAATATCCAAAGTACCTGAATGTAACTCACCTTGAGCTACTACTGAAAAAGGTGTGAGCAAAATGGAAATAAATACAGATTCTAGAATTCTAAAGAATAACAAGATTCCATGTAGAACCCCAAAGAGTAACAAGATTCTTTGGGGTGGAGGAGTGGCCTAGTGGTTAGAGCACCAGTCTTGCAATCCAGAGGTGGCCAGTTCAAATCCCACTGCTGCTCCTTGTGATCTTGGGCAAGTCACTTAACCCTCCATTGTCTCAGGTACAAACTTAGATTGTGAGCCCTCCTGGGACAGAGAAATATCCAGAGTATCTGAATGTAACTCACCTTGAGCTACTACTGAAAAAGGTCTGATAAAAAATCTAAATAAATAAGTAATACTTGATTTGATCTTTAAGAGGTTCCTGAGGAAAAGTTTATTCATTCAGAACTGATCTTCTGATGGTCGCCAAACCACAAGACTTTAGTCTTTTGGGTATTAAGTTTAAAAAAACTACTGCCCATCCTTCAATCATTTTTATCAATAGAAGATTTGTATCTAGGATTTTTTTGTACTGCGCAAAGAACAAAAATATCCACATAAGATACTGAAAAAATATCTTTAGATCATAAGTATCTTCCCAAATGGCTCATATAGACATTAAACAGCTGAGGTGATAAAGATGACCCCTGAGGAACCCCCCAGTATGATTTCCATCCTGTAGACATCGTAATATTTTTTATAACAGTTTACTGTCTGGAACTTAAAAATGAAGACCAGCATTTTAGTACCGTGTAGCTCATGATTTATAGCATCAAAAGTTGCTGCTATGTTGAACTACAGCAATACTACCTCTGTGCCTGTTGACAAAAAGTTTTTTCTCTCTCTTGTTAAGACCACAAGCATTTTTTCTGTGCTTAGCTTGAAAACCATGTTGAGAAAGGTGCAAAAACCTAGATTCTTCCAGATATGGGGAAAATGGAGAATTTACAACTAACTCTACTGGAATGCTGGTGACAGGTCTATATTTTTCATCTTGTGTACGATCTCCATCTATATTTTTTGGTAAAGGAGTTAGAATGATAGATGCAATTTCCCTAGGATAAGCCTCCTTCTGACAATATATTAGTGACAAGAGCCAATTCAGGAGCCACTGGAATCCTTTGGAAAGGTGGCACAGAAAAGTTCTGTTGATCACTACCACCACCACCTTCCTTTTTCCCCCAAATTTTACAAATAGCGCCTCAAGATGTGCTAATGAGCCAATCAGCGTCAATAATTGGGTGCCGATGAGCAGTAAATTGGTGCCAATTTGGATTTGTACAATCTTGCTACATATTATTCTATAACAAATCCCATAGGGCGCATCCCAAAAGAGGGGAGATGCATGGGCAGGTCAGGGGCATTTCTACAGTGTTATGGAATACTAGGGATGTGGCCCAAATTGAGCACCAGGAATTACTCCTGGTTTCAGCAGGCGTAAGTCCTGTTCTATAGTGGATGCTCATCTGAGTTGCCGAATTTTGAGCGACATTTACTGCATCTAATTCCGTATTGGCACTGGACGCTCATCTTTCAAAGCCCCTTATAGAATAACATTGAGCGTCAATATTTGGGTGACATTTACTGAATGTAGCCCTTTGTGACCTGGGTTATTATCTACACACCCACCGTGAGAACAGGTTTTAGTTAAAAAAAAAAAAGTGCAAATTTGGGGAGCAAAGCCAAGAAGTACAAAGTAATAAGGTTAGGAACAAATCCTCCAATATTTAACCGACTCTTGTCTGCTTAAATAGCACGTAACCGGCTATCGGCGAATATTCAGTCTGTCTTTGGCCTAAATAGTGGCTTAACTGGTTAAATTTAAACCAGCCAAAAATAAAACGGATGTTCAAAGCCTGGCACTGAATATCTGGTCTCACTGCTGACCGCGGGAGTTGGCTGGGCTGCAACTCGTGTCTGAATATCGGCCCCAAAACGTTTGCCTTTTGTACTAAACATGGTCCTTTAATTGATGGTTCTGCTCTTTTTGCATATAGAAAATGGCCTCTCTCCGTAGTTATACCTTCACTATCCTCTTCCTCCTATAAGAGTGGAAGAGGAGCAGGCTGGGAACCAGGGGTGACCAATTCAAACCCCACTGTGGTTCTTTTTGGACCTGGTCAAGTCATGTAACCCTCCACTGCCTCAGGTACAACTTAAGGGTCCTTTTAGTAAGGTGTGCTAATGGACTTTGCAGGCACCTAATAAGAGGCACATCCTATTCCTATGGGCATCTGAATTAATGCACCTTAGTAAAAGGACCCCCTTCGATTATAAACTCTCTGGGGATAACCTGTACCTGAATATAACTCGCCTTGGGGAAACAAAAAGTACAAGTTCAAAATTAAATCGGCATAGTCCTTTTCTGCAGTCTCTACTCCAGCTACAGATGTGGCCTCCAGAATTCAATCTGGCTGATGGTCTGAGTGATTTATCATCAAGATGATTAAATCAACTTACGCCACGTGTTTCAGTGTACTCCTCAGCTCGTGACCCAGGTTTTGAATGTAGAGCCATTGTCCCTCCTGCACTGGCTGTCCTGTTAAATGGACATTGTCCACAGTCAACTGGGCTTCATCAAACAGCCACTGCACCACAAAGACAGGACCTAGGGAGAAACCGGACAGGAAGATCTTGAGTACGGAGGGCTTAGAGCTAAAAGAAAGTTATCTGCTGCATCTTGCTCCTTCCCTCTTTCACTTACATCGAAGAGTTGGGTAAATTTTATACCCAAAGAAGCAATTCCACTCCTCTCCCTGCTCAAATTGCTGTTTGCAGCGTTCAGGGACAAGTCCATTCCAGTACCTGGAAGATGAGCAAAGATAACGTTATGACCTCTGCATTACTTATGGACTGGGTAGCACAAGGCACTTGCTGTACCTGGAGAGCTGTACCTGATGCCTTTGCGAATAGCTTCTGTCGGGGCACATGTGATAGTATCTATGCAGTCCGTCCTTCGATACTGTTTGTTATCAAGGAACCAGCCCGAGTCAGACAAGCCACGGACCTGAATTGCAGGAAATCCCATGTCTTCCAACTGCTCAGCCACTCGATCCACGTTCAGCAGCACACCCGTGCCTCCAGCGCTGCCAGGAGAAAGTCAGATACATCAGCACATGAAAGACTGACCCAGTGTTTGTGACATGAGGAACCTGTTCACTTTGCATACCCTAGAAATCTGAGAACAAGGGAAGCCTGAATCCTTATACCCTGCTAAATCATAACCCAGACTTTCCTCTGGGTCAAACAGGCGCTACTAGGTCAGTCCTTAAGAGGATGGCTACTGCCTGGGATGTAAGGAGCTTAACTGAAACGTTATTTAATGATGCAAAATCCAGATGAGATCAATTCAGTAGAAGCTCATTTCCACTTAAGCTCCACTAATGGGGGAGGGGGGAGGTCTGAATTAGACACATTGTTGAATAGTAATGATGCGATGGATCCTAAACATGTAGGGGGCTCTTTTAATAAGATGCGTAGGTGCCTACGCACACCCAACACGCGTCAATTTTGAGTTACTGCCCGGCTACCACATGGTCCTTGCGGTAATTTCATTTTTTATGCGCGTCCGCTATGCGTGCCGGAAAATATTTTTATTTTCTGGCATGTGGGTGGTAATCGGCATTTTACACATGTAGACCATTACCACCCGGTTACCAAGTGAGACCTTACTGCTAGGTCAATGGCTGGCGGTAATGTCTCAGATCCAAAATGGATGCTCAGCAATTTTCATTTTGCTGCATGTCCATTTTTGGCAAAAATTTTAAAAAGGCATTCTTTACAGGTGCGCTGAAAAATGATTCTGCGCGCACCCAGAACACGCATCTACACTACCGCAATCCATTTTTTTGTAAACGGGCCCCTTATTGTGGTAAGCACTGACTCCAGTATTAGAAATACTTTTTATGAAGTTTTAGCCACGATGTTTTCTTGGTACTGGGGGTTATTAATTTACCTTTAGAATCACTTAACCCTCCCCATTGCCCCAGGTACAAATAAGTACCTATATACAATATGTAAGCCACATTGAGCCTGCCATGAGTGGGAAAGTGCGGGGTACAAATGTAACAAAAATAAATAAATCTCAGGGAGATAGCAGAGGTCAGGATTTTATGGACGTTTTAGAAACCCGGGGTCTTACATTTTATAATGCATCACAATCGCATGTAAAGGGTAATCAACTTGATTTTTTAGCCTTTATGGGTAATAATTCTAATATGATAACTATAAGTGATCCCAGTTGGACACCAAAGGTTTGATCTGATCACTTTTTATTAGAATTTATATTAAACTGGAAAAATACTAATAATGTGAAACACATAAGTAGACCTAAAAACATTAAGACTAGAGGAAACAAATTTTCCAAGCAATTTTGGAATTTAATCACTCCAAGTTTGGAAGACGGTTTACCTAACGTTTGCTGAATGGAATAATTTGGTAGAAACAACATTAGATCAAATTGCACCTGTATGTGAAACATTTCGTTTGCCAAGGGTTAATGCGGAGTTACTAGAGTTGAAACAGTTCTGCTGATGCTTAGAACAAAAATGGGTGAAGACCCAAGAACCTATGGATAGGTCCAAGTGGAGAAGAGTAGTTCATAATTATAAAATCAAGAGTAGGCAGCCCAGATGTGAATACAATGATCTCTCTATATAAAAGGCAACACCAACGTTCTATGAAGCCTCCAGCCGGAAGTGTGAAGGGGGCGAGATATCTGGTTTCCCTATGAGTGTCTGCCCCGCCCTCTCTATAACACAGTCAGTGAAGGAAAACAGCAGAGCATGAAATCAAATCGCTGGCTCTGTAACAGTGAAGGACTCCGAGGGGGAGGGGAGAGATGCAAGAGGGCAGGGACACACACACTGCCACATGCACACAGAAGAAAACATTGCTAGCCCTCGTTTCATTTGCATCAGAAACGGGGCTTTTTTACTAGTTTGTTTATATTATCAGCAAATTCTAATACTAAACAACTATTTAAAATACTTCATTCTTTATGTAAACAGAGGAGTGTGGTAGCCATGTTAGTCCACTCTTAAGGTTATCAATAGAAATCAAACAAAATAAAACATGGAAAAGAAAATAAGATGATACCTTTTTTATTGGACATAACTTAATACATTTCTTGATTAGCTTTCAAAGGTTGCCCTTCTTCGTCAGATCGGAAATAAGCAAATGTGCTAGCTGACAGTGTATATAAGTGAAAACATTCAAGCATTACTATGACAGTCTGACAGGGTGGGAGGAGGGGGGTGGGTAGGAAGTATGCATGGGGACATCAAAGCATACATATCATTGATATTCTAACAGGATGGGTGTGGATCAATGATATGCTTTGATGTCCCCATGCATACCTCCGACCCACCCCCATCCTCCCACCCTGTCAGACTGTCATAGTAATGCTTGAATGTTTTCACTTATATACACTGTCAGCTAGCACATTTGCTTATTTCCGATCTGAGGAAGAAGGGCAACCTTCGAAAGCTAATCAAGAAATGTATTAAGTTATGTCCAATAAAAAAGGTATCATCTTATTTTCTTTTCCATGTTTTATTTTGTTTGATTTCTATTGATAACTTTATGTAAACAGAAATTATCTTTAGTATTACAACCTACGCCATCTTTAATTCTCTCTGCACAGGATCTGGCAAATGATTTATTTTCAGGAGAAAGTTTTATTACTAATGCAGCAGACACCTCTTTCTTCTCAGCCTTTGGCTTCAGTTCATTTAGAAACTTTTGAGGGAATTAGCTATTCCAGCCGATTGCTTTTGGACAGATTTTTCTTTGCCAAGTACGGAAGCTTTTATTTCATTATATAACAAGTTGTCCAAATCATGTTGTTAAATGGATATATTTATCCACAGTGTATATTGTCAACTTCTCCTTCAGTGTTTAAGGTGTGGCTTTATACAGTAATAACAGACTACTTAAAAGAGGGATTATATCCTAAAATTATGGGAGATATACTCAAACCTATTCTTCAAAATTCTTCTTTGGATCCCGTGTTACCAAGCAGTTACAGACCCATTGCTAATATTTTAATGTTTGCAAAAATTATGGAGGGCCTGGGAGCGAAGCAGTTAAAAAATTATTTGCTTTTACCTACACAATCTGGATTTAGATGAGGTTAGCACAGAAGCATTGCTGAATTCATTATTGGCACAGGCTAGAGCTCTGCTATCTCAAATGATATCAAGTTATTGTATTGCAGTTTGACTTGGCATCTGCATTTGATTTAGTGAATCATGATGTTTTGGGAGACCCGGGAATTACAGGAAATGTGATTCAGTGGTTTAAGGGTTTCTTGGAAAATAGAATTTATTGGGTTTCCAAAGAACAAATGATGTCACAATCACGGAGGTTTACAGTGGGGGTTCCACAGGGTTCTCCCCATCCCCATTTTTAAAAATGTTTTCATTACAACATTGGATACATTTTTTTTATTTTTCAAAAAAATAAAATCTATTTGTATGCAGATGACATAATTCTATTTCCATTAAAAAAAAAAAAAAAAGCGATTGAAGATAGTTTCTGATTGGATACTATGGAACTATGGACCTTAAGTTATAAGCTTAAATTGAATGTAGCTAAGACCAACATTTTATGCTTAACTCCCCCAACTAAGAGTTTATCAACTTCAATTTTGAATATTTGATGTTCAAACTTTTCTCTGGAAACTTCGTTAAGGATATTGGGAATTTATTTAGATTCCAATTTGACTATGGAATATCAGAAGGTTAAGGTTAAGAAGGTGTTTTTTAGGCTGAGACAGCTCCAACATATTAAATGTCTAATGAATACATCAAATTTTCAGGAGATAGTTCAGGCATTGGTGCTGTCTCAACTAGATTATTGTAATGTACTTTACATTGGGTGTTCTCATTTATGTTGGAGATGTTTAAAGATTTTGTGACCGACATAATTTTGATCATGTCACTCTTTTGTTGCGATCTTTGCATTGGCTTCCTATTGAGGCATGATGCAAATTTAAGCTCTGTATCTTTATCCACAAACTGTTTTATGGATTTATTCCTGATTATGTAATTTTACTTTAGGAATACCAATCTACTTATTAAGATTGAAAGGATTGTTGTTTATTACAATTTCCATCTGTAACAAATCTTATCATAGTTCCAATCAATATTGGAATTCTCTTCCTTTGGAAAATGTCCTCTTATTTTTTGATTTTGTAAATTGTTGAAATCTCATTTATTTTCTACATATTTGATCTCGTTTTTGTCCAATTTATTAATATGGTATGGGTTGGGTTAATAAGATATTTATATGATTGATATACTTTTCCTAGTGATGGCCTAGTTTTTTTACTAAAAAAAATATTTGAAGGAAGAAATTCCCAATTAACAATATAACATCAAAATATGGAGGATTCTCTTATAGATAGCAAGAAATCTAGAGGGGTTTAATTATAGAAGGAGGAAAAAGCCTCAAGAAGCTCCCATCTATACGTTGTACACTGCAGGAGCAAGACTTCTTCATCACTGGCAAAAAAACCTCCTCTCTTTTAAACTGAAAGCAGCCGGCTCAATAAGAATAATAAGAAGGAGTTGAGGAGTGGCCTAGTGGTTAGGGTGGTGGACTTTGGTCCTGGGGAACTGAGGAACTGAGTTCAATTCCCACTTCAGGCACAGGCAGCTCCTTGTGACTCTGGGCAAGTCACTTAACCCTCCATTGCCCCATGTAAGCCGCATTGAGCCTGCCATGAGTGGGAAAGCGCAGGGTACAAATGTAACAAAAAATAAAAAATAAATACTATCAAAACAGAGAAACAAACAAAAAAAAAATTAGCTCTGGCTGCACAGTCTCTTCTCTTCTTCCAAACGAGCAAACTACTATCGACCGTGAACAACAGTGGCCATCGTTTCGCAAGGCTGTGTCAGGATCACGGGCCAGGAAAATTTCAAACCATTGGTCTCTGCAGCCACCATCGGCAACCCCCCCTCCCAATACTGACCACCTGGATCCCTTGCTTTGAGACATTCAGAGGAATCTGACATACAAGGCCTTAAGTTAGGCCCTGATACTCAAAAAAGCAGCCTTCGCAGATGACCTGTTGGTTCCTGTGGTAGGTCTCCCTGCATCACAGCCTTTACAGATGACCTGTTGGTTCATGTGGTAGGTCTCCCTGCATCACAGCCTTTGCAGATGACCTGTTGGTTCATGTGGTAGGTCTCCCTGCATCACAGCCTTTGCAGATGACCTGTTGGTTCATGTGGTAGGTCTCCCTGCATCACAGCCTTTGCAGATGACCTGTTGGTTCATGTGGTAGGTCTCCCTGCATCACAGCCTTTGCAGATGACCTGTTGGTTCATGTGGTAGGTCTCCCTGCATCACAGCCTGCATCACAGCCTTTGCAGATGACCTGTTGGTTCATGTGGTAGGTCTCCCTGCATCACTTGCTGCACTATTAATGAATGTATGGCTGAGTATGGGGATTCTTGGGTTTCAAATTACATTCGGAAAAAATCAGAGGCCATACAGAGGGATCGGGCTGATGGGACCCTTTCCATTAAAATGGGCGGGTAATTCTTTCTATTACCTTGGGGTGTTGTTGTTCATGGCTACACAAAGTATGTACCGTATGAATGTAGACAGGTTGTTGCAGGATACTAAACTTCACTTACCTTTACCATTAATGGGTAGGATTAATAAAATGGTGATTGTCCCTTGCTGGCTGTATGTTTTGCACGTGTTACCATTACGTCTCTTGAGGAAAGATTTGCAGTTGCTAAGTAGAATGTGCAGGACGTTTTTTTGGGGATGGGAAGAAATCAAAACTATGTATGGCGTATCTTCATGATACTTGGTCGCAGGGGGGTTAGGTACACCCTGTCTTAGATGATATAATCAGGCTTGTTTACTAAGACATCTTCAGGATTGGATATTTCCTTCTGAGCAATTTACCACAGTATCTTGGGAACGGGCACAGTTTGCTCCATGGCATTTCAACTTCCTTTTGCAGGCTAGGGCTAAGAGTTTGCCACAGATTAGCCACAGTAGTAAACTGTTGCAGCCCTTGAGAAGTATTTGGCGGGAGCTTTTGCAATTTTAGAACAAGAATCCTACTGATTTGTTCCCATGCAGGGGTAATGCCGATTTTTTGCCAAGCATGGACTCTTTAGGAGATAGTCAAACTTGAATATCACCTTGTTCGAACATCTCTCCAATTAAGATTGTTCTAATTCCAAAAAAAGAATAGAGACGACAAAGACTTTAACACAAAAATAGGAGTGGCCTAGTGGTTAGGGTGGTGGACTTTGGTCCTGAGGAACTGAGTTCGATTCCCGGCACAGGCAGCTCCTTGTGACTCTGGGCAAGTCACTTAACCCTCCATTGCCCCATGTAAGCCGCACTGAGCCTGCCATGAGTGGGAAAGTGCGGGGTACAAATGTAACAAAAAAAAAGTAACACAAAAGGATCATTTTACTTATATGCAGCTATACCACTACTACGCAAGCTTAGATCAAGATGCTTTGAAAATAGGATTAGGTGAAAGGTTCAGAGAGTTTTGCAGGGGGATGCTTTTGGATGGGTCTCTGGTTTCTCTTCTTCCTCCACGGGAGTATGGTTCTCTTCAGGAGACTTGAAGTAAAGACCTTGGGTATGCTCTGGAGGGCATGGATTTCTCTAAACTGATCAAGGCAATCCCAAAGCAGGTCTTCAATACCGAACTCCAGGAGAGTCAAAACCGCGTACTTCATCAAATATATATATCACAGTACTAGGCCTCTAAAGCAAATGTTCCAAATGTCAGCTGGGGGATAACACTTTTTTTTTTTTAATGCCTTCTGAAGATGCAGTAACAATCCAAGCGTTTTGGAGGACACTTCATAGATATTTGGGGACTATTTTTGTTAGTGTATAGTCTTTCCTTGGAAAGGAGTCTTATTGGCTAAGTGGGAAGCTAATGGGATTTCTGATACAGCTTCTCACTTTTGTCTTAGTAAAGCCTATGCGTTGTGGAAGAAATGTATGCTCAGCCATTGGTTGAAAGACGAGCCTCCCTCCTACATGCCTTAATGTCATAGCAGTACTCAATATCTTCGGCACCAACATTTTTTCTTAAAGGAGGGGGTAAAGTATATATCAGTAGAAACACCCAGCTCCCATCATCTCCTTTTCAAAAACCTCTAATAAAATAGTACTATTGGATCTGTCAGATGCTAATGCTACCACCACATTGGCAATTCACTTAAGCCAAACATTGATCAGGGTGGGCATGTAATCGTCATCGATCCGGTAGTACATATTTATATTTTTTTGTGCTTTTTTTTCATTACAGTTCATTTATATTATTGTGACCAATTTCATGAATAGATATGTATAAAAAGTACTTAGCTTAATATAATTTTCATTAAGAGTTTTCCAATGATACACTCCATGATCATTAAGGAGACATATCCATTACGTCTTGAAGTCAAATTAGATACTCTTAACACTGTTTCAACACAATCTTATACTGGAAATGAGAATGAAAAATAAAGACTGACAGAGTGGCGTGTCTGTGCTTTCAGAAGCGGAGCTGTCTGAGCCGTCACCCGGTTCTAGCCCCCTTCCACCCTGTACCCCGTCAGAAACTCAATATACGTACCTGCTGCCTGCCAGCAGTAGAACCTTGGCTGTGTCCAGGCCTTTCCCCAGCAACTCTTTCACCACCTCTTGGATAATAAGCAGTCCCATAAAGGCATAGTCATCTGGAAAGGACAGGGAGAAAGATATCCTCATAGCAGAATCCCATTCATCAAGATGGCAAGGATTCAAAGTATGCAGTCCATTTGTTCCCCTCCCCACCATTTGGGAAAAAAATAAGCAGAGCCCAGAAAGCTCCAGTGTCTACCAGCACTCACTTTTATCAGACATTGGTGATGCTCCACTCCACACGTCACTAGAGCAGTAGGGGATAAACCTGCAGACATATGGGAACAGACAGCAGATGTAATATTAAGTATGTCCACAAGGGAGCAGCACCAGTTCTGGCTTTACCCTTATCCATTTCTTATTTCCATATATTTTTTTTTACATTTCCTTAGTTTTGAAGGTTCAGATCCAACATAGAAAATCCCCAGGGCAACAAGCTGTCCCCTGCATTGCCCCCTGTAACCTCTGCTCATCCTTACACCATATTTGCGTTCCACCAGTGAGGGTTCTCTTCTGGCTGAGAAGACAGGATTCCAGTGCCTGCAAATGACAAACGTAGAGCGTATCAGGAGAGCCACCAAAGGCTGATTTTTTAAAAAGGGGTAGGTAGATAGAACTGAACAGCTGGATCTCAGGGCAAAAAAAAGGACATATAGACTCAGCAGAACAGGGTTTGAGAAGCAGGTTCTAAACTAGGAACCAAATCCTGATTCTCCCATCGATGATCCTCGTTATTTTGGGAAGTCACTTCACCCTCCATGACCTCACACACAACTCAGCTTGTAAGCCCAGATGGGCAGGGAAACAACTTGGATTTGGAAAAGGACAAAAATCCAAATTCAGAGTGATTCTGTTGCTAATAAAGTGTCTTGTTATTTATACCCAACACAATTTCTCTGCATCATAAGAAATGTTGAATTTTAAAACTTCAGGACAAAAAGCTCCCCAGCTGTTGCTTCCAGCAGATTCATCTCAGATAAAAATGCTAGGGTGAACCCTCCAAGTCAGACTCTTTGTCTGGAAATTCAAGAGTACAGAGCAGAATGGACAGGTGAAATATTTCTGGTTCTTTTAACATTATCAGCAAGCAGGTTATTTCCATATATATATATATATCTAGCTGGGTAAAGCAGCCTGTCTGCCACTTGTGCCTCTGCCTGATTAGAAGTATAGGTAAGCTGCTATAGTTTTGTGTCTCGTTGGGTAAGGAAGAAGTACACATCTGGCTTTCTTCAGATAGGAGAGTGAAATTGCATGCCAGGCGGACACAAATTGTTTCGCTGTTTCGGAAAAACACCGTGGGATATGAAGAGGAAGGTATCGCCAGCAGCTCATGGCATCAGAAACTAACCCTGGCTCCAAATGTGTTTAGTTGTAAATATAAAATTAATGTTTTTGCTTATTTTTTAATTTGTGATGTAGAAAACTCTTCTTAAACTAGTCAAAAACACAAGCACCTTGGAATAATAAGGTGAAATTTATTGTTGGGCAGACTGGATGGGCCCTACAGGTCTTTATCTGCCATCATCTACTGCGTTACTAATTAATGATTGCAGGAGGTCTGAGCCATGTGAAGCAGGAGGACGTTTCTTACCAATTCTGCTGCTTGGCCATTCTTTGGAGCTCATCAGTCTCCTCATGGTTTCATAGCGAGCGTCACAATTCTCCTTGTTGATACAGTACCAGCCTCCTGTGGATTAAAAATTAAGGTCAATACAGCAATCCCCTGCGTATCCCAGGAGCGAGGAGAACAGTCTATAAGGCAGTAGCTTCCAGCTGTGTAGTGAGGGAGGGACAGGCTCCTTTGGGTTTAATGATCGTTTTCTGGTTTTATAATTGTGATGTGCTCTGTGTGCAATATACAACCTCTTATGTGTGTAAATCTTGTTAATTGAATAATATAAACAGCAAATTGCAGCACCTACAATAAATGAAAAACACTGTATTGAGTAATCTACCATGGAAATACCAATCAAAAGCCCAGACCCGAAAAACCTACCCTTCCCTTCACCTCTATAAAGCCTAGAATCAACAAGGCAGAACAGCATAGATCCTCATTAAAAGACTGACACAGAAGCATGAAAATGATTGGATAAGCAGCTTAAGAAACAGCCCCTCTGGGTTCTATCTCCCATGACCATCAGAAAATCAAGTAACCAATAAAAAAAAATAAACTAGACCAAAGAAGAAAAAAAAAATCTACCCTAGTCTTTATTCCCCCCCCCCCCCCGTCAATAAAGAGAGAGAGTTGAGCACCAAACTACAAGCTCTGAGAGAAAAAAATGTATATAGGGTTCCAAGATTAATAAGAATTGGGGGGGGGGGGGTATGTTTAAAAGAAAGATGAGCTTAGTTTCATTCCATTAACATCAAATTATGCAATCTATTTGGCCAGTACCAATATGCTGGGGAAACCAGCCTTCCATAAAAATTGATGTTCTCTCCTACTCTGCAAATGTAAAGATCTCAAATCTATCCAAGAGAAATCCCATAGCCGAAAATGAAATTGATGTGCCTAGTGTTTCAAATAATGAATGAACGATCTCTACAAAGTTCATACCCCCAGGCATTCCCAGAAAGCGTGTAACAATTAATAAATTGAGTGCATTCCTGGCAGAGTAGAATATCCAATCCCCCCCATTTAAAACATTTGTGCCTGGGTAATAAAAGCACAATTCAATATCCAAAATTGGCATTTACTACTACACTCAGTATTCAGAAAACCAATTTAGGGAGATCAATAGAGGTAGGTACAAGATTTGAGGCCAAGCATCAACGAGCTGTCAAGTCATCCACATTGTTCAGGAGCAGTGAGTCTAAAAGAATCTTATGATGTTCAAACACAGAAAGACTTATCACTGCGGACCTTCACCACAAATGTCCAAATTTTGTGTCCATGTTTATTGCTCAAGGCATTTACCATCAAGGTAGATTTATAATGCCACAATTGTTAGTAAGCAGAAAATCTCCTGACCGAACCAAAGATCCACCCCCCCCCCCCTAAAGACGCCAAAGACATCATCTTCCTGTAATACATGCTGTAAACATGATATTCCTTGTCTTGCCCAATCTCAGAAAATCCCATTATCTCTACCTGAAGGAAACAAGGTATTGCCTTGGATAGGCAAAAGGTCTGAAATCCTGGAAGCTATGCCCTGAAACCTAGTCAAATGTTGTCAGAATGTTCTTAAAGGTTGCAACAGGACACTATTGGAAAGATATTTCAGAATCATCAGCAAGAAAATGAAATGCCAAGGATCAAAATAATCCGTCTTGATCTGCCTCAGAGTATAATCCTGTGTCTCAACAACCAACTCCTAAAATGGCGACATAATATTCAATCAAATCAGGTAGTCCCACATCTCCTTTGTACCAGGGACCCATCAACATTCTCAGAGGGTCTTTGTTTTTTTGCCACCTCAACAAAATGTAGGTAATAAGCTATACAAAACTTTCAAATCTTTAATTTGAGAGATCACCTTTGCACAACATAAAAGCCATCTTGGAAATGATATCATTCGAATTAAACGTATCCTGTCGTGTAGATCAAGATGGAGACGCATCCAACCGGCCAGTGTCTCAGAGGTGGAATCAAGCCAATGAGAACTGTTTAAACTGATACAAATCAGATGTCTGTACTGTTAATTGTTTTCCCAAATATTTAAAGGCTCATGTTACCCATAGAACCTGTGTGTGAAGTGTGGGCTTGTCTGCAAAATGACACAAGTAAACTGATATGACAGTGAGATCTCAAACAAGCAATGAAATACTGAAATGCGCAGTTTGCTTATATCTGCATTAAGACTGAGGCGGTTTGCATGAATTTTAGACCTGGTTAGGGGTCCTAAAGAATGAGACAAGGGAGCCTTAGACTAAGGAACTAAAGGAAAACAGACAGACAGCTTTAGGAAACACAACATCAGCAACCAGAATCAGACCCTGGATAAGTAGGTTCAGTTCTGGCAGCAGAACTCTTCCAGCTTTCACACACACGAAGACTCACCTTCCAGGAACACCAGCCACCTTTTACTACCTTTGGATTCTTTGAGGTAGTATCTGAAAGAGAGGGACAGTAGTTCCAGTGAATGGTAACGTTCATAAAGTCATTTGGTTAACCACAGTGCCTCTCTTTTACCCTCTCATAATATAAAAAATAAAATCTCTCAGTTCAGCTAAAAATAACCTGATCAAAGGCTTCCCATGAGTAGAACAGCTTTAATCTGTCTCCAAAATACATTCTTTGCCTAAACCCGGCATTCCTTGGGTGACTTAGACAAGAAGAGACCTTGCACCTGCTTGTCTCGCTGCTCATAGCCACACAGGGGCAGCAGAGAGCAGCTAATTCCCCCTGTAGATTTCAGGCAGTGTCCCCTTTCAACTTTGAATGCCCCCTCCACCCAAAGCCATATCCGCAGCACTATTCCTGCCACTGTATCTGCAACCTGCTTTGCTGGGCCTCCATGTGCACCCGGGTGGCACTGGCCTGCTCAGTGGCGTAGCCACAGGTGGGCCTAGGTGGGCCTGGGTGGGCCAGGGCCCACCCACTTTGGATTTAGGCCCATCCAAAATTGTGACAGTCTTGCTGTGGCTGGTGGGGATCTCCAAGCCTTGCCAGCTGAAGATTTTCTTTCCTTGGGCAGCCAGCACTCTTCCAAATGTCAGCCAGCAGCTCTTTTCTTGAGCTGATGCTGAGACCAGCCCTTCTGCACATGCTCAGTTTTCGCACATGCAAAAGCACTGAGCGTGCATGGCCTGCCGGCAACAGCATCAGTTTGAGGCAAGTGCTGCCGGCTGCTCGAGGAGGAAGAGGAAATCTTCAGCTGGCAGGGTTTGGGAATCCCCGCCAGTTTAAGTATTTGGGGTTTGTGGGCAGGGAGGGGTGGAGAGAGGACCAAACCAGATGGGGGCTGAATTCCATGCCCACCCACCTTGGGCTCAGGCCCACCCAAAATTGGCCATCTGGCTACGCCCCTGGGCCTGCTCATGCCACACTGGCCCCAGATGGCATTAGGCTGAATCACAGATTTAGCCCAATGTTTGTTGATACAGTAGTTTCCTGTTGCTGTTTAGGGCTTCTACCTTTAATCAGAATTGATCTCTATTGGGCTTCATTTGCAACTACCCCGCTCTGTGTCACTTAAGGGCCGATGCATTAAAGTCCCCAGAATGGACCACCCACTATTTCCTCCCTGGTAACAATTACTGAGGTGGAAATAGCAGGCAATGCAAATCAAGCTGCACAGACTTCTACCTTGCAGCTCAGTAGGGAAGGCTGCCAGGGCGTGTGCAGAACAGTCCATGCCTGGGCTAGCCCTGTGTCACTGAGCTGTGTAAAACATTTGACAGCTTCCAGTGCCCCCCCCCCCCCCCGCACCTTCTGACCTCTGCAGCATCCCCCACAAAAAACTCCCTGGTGGTCCCGGTGGATCCCCCCCAAACCCCCTCTCGACCCCCTGAAGCAAGAAAGACCCTGGTGGTCTAATGACCCACAGCCCCCTTATATAGCGCTCATTTAAATACATTTGCATAGGATTCTCGTTGATCGCTGCCACGAACATTAAAAGCCCCTTTGTACACTGCCCGCTTTATACCGTCCTTGCTATACTGGCTGGAGCCAGTGAAAAACAGATGGTGCTGGCCCAGTTAACTTTTGTGGATCGGACCCTTAGTCCAGTCATTTCAGGACCGGATCTGCCCACTGCCTCTGTGGGTGATCCCAGCTGGGAGATGAACTCAGTAACCTGCGTGACCAGTATGACCGCCTAGAATTCTGGATTCATTTTCTTTAATAACTACAATATGTTATTTGTGTCTTTTGGACTTTTTTTTTTAATATCAAAAGAATCTAAAATGTCTTCTCATTTACAGCTACAAATACAGTTTTGCAAAAGTGCATCACTCAAATGTGTCAGTAACCTACAAACGTGACACGATGGAGCCTGGCTACATCCAATTTCAGGATGAGACAAGCTAAAAAAAAAAACCCTTTCCCCTTATGACGTATTCCCAGCCCAGACGTCTGTTAAGCCAATATTATCTGTTTGTAATGGTGAAAATAATTCACTATTGTGAGTGATCAGATGAATTGTATTTAGAGAATGTTCTCAGCAACTTTCTGTCTAATCTCCCTCCTTCCTCCCCAGCAGCCTTTCCCCCCTTTCTGATACAATATGAAAACCCTGGTGTTCATTTTTGCGTATCTTATGAATTGCATTCCAGAGGGGGAATCACTTTTTAGTATCAGACTACAGGTGATTAAAGCCAGTCAGCTTTCTGGATATTTACAATGAATATGCATGAGAGCAGTTTGTATAGGATTGAAATTCAAATATGCAAATTTATCTGATGCAAATTATTGCAGCTGTCCTGAAAAGATGACTGGGTTGGGGGGGGGGGGAGGGCTAAGAAACAGAGCTCTAGTGCCTCACCGTCTTCCTCTCGCTGTCACCAGAAGGTTTTTTTTTTGTGATTTACTTATCTTGTGTGACTTCTGTTCTGACCAGGAGGAGAGGTGATGGTATTTATAGTCCGTTCAAAGCGGATTACAAACAAAGGGAAAAAAAAACCAGGTCTCAATACTAGAAAGAAAATCAATAAAACTCAGAAAAGAGGTTAAGTTTTTAGCTTTTTTAGCAAAAAGACAAATAAGTGGGCGTAGTTTTAATCCCTAAGGGAAATTAATTCCATGTCTGGACTGCCTGATATTTAAAAGAGAATTGTAAAGAGTTTCTGTATTTCAGAAGGAGAACTAAGAAGGCGAGTACCACCCACTCGAGAAAACAAAGGTGAAACAAAAGCTAAAGAAATGGGTTAAGTTAAAACTTTTATTGGACTGTCGCTACATTTGCTGTTTCTGTTAACGAACCTTTGTTTTCCTATGCATTGAAGTGGACTAACACGGAGACCACATGCTTCACTAGGATGTTATAAATATTGCCCCCCCCCCCCCGTTTACTACGCCACGCGTGGCAATGCTGACACACTCCATTCACAGTGAATTAGCGCAGCTTAGTAAACAGCCAATCTGCAAGATGGATCAAAATCAATGTGCCCAAGGCAATCAGTGATTTCAAAGCCACCAACTGCTGCTGGGACCACATGAACATCCAGATTAACCGCCCGGGTGGTGGACTTTGGTCCTGAGGAACTGAGTTCAATTCCCACTTCAGGCACAGGCAGCTCCTTGTGACTCTGGGCAAGTCACTTAACCCTCCATTGCCCCATGTAAGCCGCATTGAGCCTGCCATGAGTGGGAAAGTGCGGGGTACAAATGTAACAAATAAATAAAGAAGCAGAAACCGGAGTGCGGTAAAGGCAGTCCTTCTGCTCACTTAGCTACATGAGCGCTGGCATTGAACATGGCTGCAGACTCCTCCCTGACGCCGTCCATGGATGCCCTGGCGCTAACCACATAGTGACACGGCAGCAAGGGGAGATATTCAGTGGTACTGTGCAGTTAACTACTGCTAAGTATCCACTTTCAAACCAAATTGCATCTCTCTTTCTTCTATATACAGGACAAATGTGTGTACTTTCAAGGAGCTGAAGGTTTCACAGGTTCCCCTCTCCTCATTTCAGTGTCATACCCCTCATACCCCTGCTCGCTGGCCTCCCTCCCAAAGGATTAGGGCATTCAAGAGCAATTTTGTTTCATTTATGCAAGAGCAGAACAAAGTGGTGGAAAATCCTGTTGCCTTCTGTCCAAGGAGAAACAAAGTGTTTGAAAGCATCTCCCACACTCAGGGGTCCTTTTTACTGTGCGGAGGAGTGGCCTAATGGTTAGTGCAGTGAACTTTGATCCAGGGAAACTGGGTTCAGTTCCCACTGCAGCTCCTTGTGACTCTGGACAAGTCACTTAACCCTCCATTGCCCCAGGTACAGATAAGTACCTGTATATACTATGTAAAATCACTTTGAATGTAGTTGCAAAAACCACGGAAAGGCAGTATATCATTTCCCTTTCCCTATTTGAGATTGTACATGGAATGTTGCTACTATTTGAGATCCTGTTGCTACTATTTGAGATCCTGTTACTACTATTTAAGATTCTGCATTGAATGTTGCTAGTGGAGGAGTAGCCTAGTGGTTAGAGTAGTGGACTTTGAGCCTGAGGATACTGGGTTCAATTCCCATGGCAGCTCCTTGTGACCGTGGGCAAGTCACTTAACCCTCCATTGCCCCACCTACAAAATGTTTGAGCCCTCAAGGGACAGAGTAAGTACCTGCATATAATATGTAGAGAGCTGCATATATCTAGTAGTACTTTAGAAATGATTAGCAGTAAGCCGGTTAAAATCCACTACCATGGGGGGTGGAGAGTAGGCAAGTCCAGTGCTAACTGGTTAGTGCAGCCACAGTGCCATGCACTAACTGATTAATGCATTAACCCTTTCTGTCAAGTAATTAAGAGGCAGATGCACTAAAGCTTAATGAGCCTTTAATGACCCTCCAACGAGGAAAATTTGATCCATTGCATCCATCAAAGGGCTTTTACCGAGGAAGCTAGCAGCTAACGAAAACGGAATGGAGATGAGCAATTAGTGTAAAAACCCCATTGAAACGAGATACACTAACCTTTTCCGATTGCCTTTACCCAGGAAAAAGGCAGGAAATCTAATGAGAGGTCTGGACCTCTCGTTAGGACAGCTCTGTGCCAGGAAAAATTGTAAAGTGAAACTTTGAGACAATCCCAGCGCATTAGCAGAGCTAAAAGCGTTGTGATTGGTCCAAAGGACGTCAGAAAACACATCAAATAAAAAAAATAAAAAAAGGATCGGGAGGGGGCAAGGGCGCTCATCAGGAGCATCCTGTATGGACGGCCTTGCCCCCCCCTCCCCCCGCTGCTCCCCACTTTCCGCCGCTTCCCCCCCCACGAAAAAGCAAAATTCTAGCAGCCCCGGTCCCCCTCCCTTCCTGTTCTTCTGCTTTGCAAAAGCTAACTCCGCCTCCCGTCATTCTTCCACCCCGTGCCCCGCCCCTGCTGCCCCCCCTGAGGTCGACTACGCCGCTCCCCCCTCCACCGAGACCCCCCTCCCTATTACCGACCCGAGCAGCGCCTCTCACCTCTTTCTGAAGCGCTGCACGGGCAGGAAGATCTATTGTATTGGTCGCAGAGTCTCCATGCGTCTCTTCTTCCCTGGCCTAGGCCTGCCTCCTTCTGACGTAGGTTACTTACATCAGAAGGAGGCGGGGCCTAGGCCAGGGAAGAAGAGACATCATGGAGACTCTGCGACCAACACAACAGATCTTCCTGCCCGTGCAGCGCTTCAGAAAGAGGTGAGAGGCGCTGCTCGGGTCGGTAATAGGGAGGGGGGTCTCGGTGGTGGTGGGGGAGCGGTGTAGTCGACCTCAGGGGGGGCAGCGGGGGCGGGGCTAGCATTTGCAAAGCAGAAGAACAGGAAGGGAGGGGGACCGGGGCTGCTAGAATTTTGCTTTTTCGTGGGGGGGGGGGGGGAAGCGGCGGAAAGTGGGGAGCAGCGGGGGGGGGGGGGCAAGGCCATCCATACAGGACGCTCCGGACGAGCGCCCTTGCCCCCTCCTGATCCTTTGTTTTTGTATTTTGCTGACCGGGTAGCCACGTGTATGTGTTGTGGCTTTTTTTTTTGTTTGTTTTTACGTTTGCAGCATGCGCAGAGCAGCCAGCAAAACGCTTGGCTGCTCTGCGCATGATTTAGGGGCCGATTACCGATGTGTATTGTGATTCTTTGATACATTGTACTTTTCAATACCGATCTGAGCATGTGTTACTTTTTTTTTTGGTGCATTCTTCGTTTTTTTAAAATCGTTAGGGACTTTAACGATTTTGATTTTTTTACGTTTGGTTGCTGCATCTGCCTCTATGTGTCAATGAAGGCTCCCGTGCTAATGGCCATAAACTGATTGGGAAATTAGAACATTAGAACATAAGTATTGCCACACTGGGACAGACCAAAGGTCCATCAAGCCCAGCATCCTGTTTCCAACAGTGGAAATCCAGGTGGCAAGATCCCAAAACAGTACAATACATTTTATGCTGCTTATCTTAGAAATAAGCAGTGGATTTTCCCCAAGTTCATTTTAATAATGACTTATGGACTTTTCTTTTAGGAAGCTATCTGAACCTTCTTTAAACCCCGCTAACTGCTTTTACTACATTCTCTGGCAATGAATTCTAGAGTTTAATTACACGTTGAATGTATAAATATTTTCTCTGATTCTTTTTAAAATGTACTACTTTGTAGCTTGCCCCCTAGTCCTAGTATTTTTGGAAAGAGTAAACAAGCAATACGCGTATACCACTTTCCACTCCACTCATGGAGGAAATAGAAAATGCGGGCATTTTATTGCTGTGTTAAAAGTGGCCTCAGCACAAGGGAAATCCACACTCTAGTCATATTGCAGGCCACCTTCTAGTGCAGCTTAGTAAAAGGACCCCAATGTCTGGAAAGTTAACAAAGAAATAAAACCAGAGCAGGAGGTAAGAGCATGACCAGAGGGAATAAGTGAGGAGCCAAGTTCTCCATCTGCTCATTTCTTCCCATGCTTAGTGCTATGCATGACCCGTCTGACCTTACCCAGCTGGACTGCCATCATTGCAGACGACAGAGTTGTTCCGTAGGAGGTGTAGTCGCATGTCCCGCTCCAGTGCCTGAGCTGAGCATGGGTACAGACTCTGGGCAAGGCTTTTGATCTGTGCCATAAAACTGTCCATGTTGCCCTCCACGGCAGTAAAGTCTAAGGGGAAGCTCTCCACAGGCTGTCCAGCCACCTCGCTTCGCTCCGGATCCCCAGCCATAGGCTGAGATTGCTGCCCTCGCCTCCTCCAACTCTTCCGGCCCTCCCCAGGCAACAAGTTCAGGAAAAGCAGCAGCAGAACCAGCCTCATTCTGCAGTCCACGGCAGGGCCGAGCCTGGGACCTGCATAAAAGTGAAAAAGGACGGATTTGTTTTCTTGGTATTATTATTAATATTTTTTATGAGAGCTTTAAGTCAGGTTCCAACCAATTTTCAATACTCAACTGGGTCAAGTGCCAGAGTATTAGTATCTTACAGTACCATGAATAAAACATTTTGGGACACATGTGCATTAGTGAACATTTGGTAAAGGTGGGGGGGTGGGGGGGTGGGCAGTGTCCTCCTTTCTTACTGGAGTGGAGGAGGAGCACTGCAATGGGCTGAAAACCTGGGTTTGATTCCTACTACAGCTCCATTTGATCTTGGGCAAGTCAATAGTCACTTAACCCTCCATTGCCCCAAGTACAAAACTTAGATTGAGCGCCCACTAGGGACAGAGAAAGCACCTGCAGAAAGTCAGTATATCAAATCCATGACCCAGTATTTTTTTTTTTTACTCTTCTTTCTGTTTTGTCAACTTTTTAACATATTTTGATTTATTTATACATTCTCATATCTCCTCTTCTGTGACTTGGAGGCAAACCCTCTTCACCCAGACCTGAACTGCCAGCAACAGAAATGTTAAGTAGTAGTAGTAGTAGTAGCAGCAAGACTTGGACAGCAGTCAGTTAATTATACTTTCAACCCTAACCCTTTCCTCTCCTTCAGACCCTCTTGCTTTCTGTCTGCACTCAGGAGGGGGCACCCGCAGGTACTGAATTATGGACTCTGTTTTTATTTATTTGTTGCATTTGTATCCCACATTTTCCCACCTCTTTGCAGGCTCTATGTGGCTTACAATACATCATGATTAGTGGAAGAATGCTAGAAAATAGACATTTAGTATTACATTTCCGCTACACAGAGTCTCAAGAAAAGACCATCCTCAGCTCACAATTCAGTTGTCAGCCTCCAACTTAACCACTTCTTCAAAATACTAATCCCTGAAACCAAAGTTTTAGTATCTTTAATAGTCCTAGAAAGTTAGAGCTGCACATTTTACCACTTGGCTGAATATGACTAATGAGCCTTAACATAACAAATAATACCAGAAGCAACATGAAAATCAGAGCTCAAGTGTTTATTTCAGTAGGATTTAGCACAGTACAGCCCAGGATTATTTGTATTCAACTTTAAATCGCTATTCAAAGGGGCCGAATGCAATATGACTATGAGGCTTATTTTCAAAGCACTTAGCCTCCCAAAGTTCCATAGAAACATATGGAACTTAGCCTCCCAAAGTGCTTTGAAAATATGCCTCTATATGATACAGCCTTATAAAAAATACAGCTTTGTAACTGTGTCAATTTTATTGAGGATAATAAAAATATATTACATTGCTGGTGAGGCTGAAAGAGGAACAGAAATCCCTTATTTCTTGGAGAAATCTTTCCTGCTAATCCATGACCAAACCATCTTTTACCAAGGCATCATCTCAGGTCTGCTGATTAGCAATGCCACCCCCCCCCCCCCATCCCCATCCCCACCAATAATTTCTTCCTGTAAAAGTGGAGTAGCCTGAGGTCTAGGGAAACCGGGGTTTAAATCCCAACTCACCTTTAAGTACCAGAGAGCCAAAGAGGCATCAGCTAAATCCAAATCTCCTTTGGTGAGGTCACATCTTGCATTAGTCCAACAAGAAGAAATCAAACACGAACAATAGTGCAACGAACTGGAACGAAAAAAACCCAACAAACTACTAACACACAAAAGTCACTTTTTCACAACGATTGGGAGCTCACACAACACACATTGCCTTGCCCCCTCCCCTCCCTTCCCCAAGCATCCACAGAGGGGCACCCGGGTAGGATTCGTGGTCTCTCTCTCTCACCATTTCCCACACTGAGTAGGGGGTGGGGGCTCCTAATGATGATTCATTGGGGGGGGGGGGGAGTAGGTAGCAGAAGCATAATTTGGGAGCCCATGTAAGAAGTCCTCTCGCAGGGGCCATAGATTTTCTGCAACCCTTGGACGTGTCTTTGGTTCCCGACTTGATCCCATTGTGGGGGGGGGGGGGGGGTCAGAGATACTCAGCTCCCCTCCCAGGAGCCCTCTTACCGTCCGGCTCTCTTCTGAGACCTTTACATCCGTCTTTGAGACTTGATCCAGAGCGACTGCAGGACGGGATCCAACAGCTCCATTCATGAAAAAGCGGAAACTTTACTAGAGGCACAGAAGACCCCGCCCCCAGTGCTCCCCCCAGTGAAACGCCCCCGGGAGCCGCGCCTGATCTCCCCCCCCCCCCCCCAGGTGATCACAGACTCCTCCCCGGTGCTGCCCCTGTGCCAAGCCGCAGGATGCTAGTTTGCCCGGGTGGAGCCCCCCCTCCTTCTCCCCCCCCCCCCCCCCGGCACCGGATGACTTCGGCTCCTACTGGAGAAATCCCATCGGGTTTCTGGGTCCCACCCCCTGAGTCAGGGCGCCGTCGCTGGGGGGTCCTGGAGGAATGCAGGAGACCCTCCACCCCCAGCACAAGGCAAGGAAGGTACTTCATTAACCCTTTCGGGAGGAGTTGTCTATTTGCAATCATTCACTGCTTCTCCTTTAGCAGATTAAAGTCTGGCCATGTGTTCTGCTTCCCTGAGCAAGTCACCTTCTCAGTAAAAGCCTGGGGGGGGGGGGGGGGGGGGAGGAGAGAAGACAGAAGGACCAGAGGATGGAGGGATGGGGTGGGAAGAGCCCGTCAGAGAAGACAGGAGGACCTGGGATCTTTTATTGCTGTGCATCCAACAGATTCTTTGTGTCACCTTTGACCATCCAAATTTGCCTCTTCCTAGTTGGGAAGATGTGATCATGGTGATATAGTTCTTGTGCCCCGCAAACTCCCACTGAATTAATGGTTCAAATCGGTTTACAACAAGTTAAAACAAACGGAAAATACAACCTAAAATAAGGTTAATAAAACAAATGGTTGGGTGGGCTTTGTTTGCGGCCCACTGGGCCACCAGGGCTTTTTTGGGGGGATGTGGGGGTGCTAGGGGGGCTGGAATCCAGAGGAGTGGCTTAGCAGCTAGAGCACCAGTCTTGCAGTCTAGAGGTGGCTGGTTCAAATCCCACTGCTGCTCCTTGTGATCTTGAGTGAGTCACTTAACCCCCCCATTGCCTTAGGTACAAACTTAGATTGGGAGCCCTCCTGGGACAGAGAAATATCCAGAGTACCTGAATGTAACTCACCTTGAGCTACCACTGAAAAAGGTGTGAGCAAAATCTAAATACATAAATGAAAATACAAGCTTAAGACAAAAAAAAACTCTTAAATAAGTCAAGATTTTTAGGAAATTTAAAATAACCAGATGAATTTGGAAGAGTCATAGGAAGCAAAAGCCAAAATTGAGGAGCATAATAAGAAAAAGAAGTTCCCACTATGTTCATATTTTACACTCTTCAAAGTCCTGCTGCATGACACATATTTTCACTGGCGTCATTATAAAAGTCACTCTTTCTGCATACAGTTACTCACCTACAAATGCATTCTTTCTGCAGCTCCTCACTACCTCCCCTCTCCTATCTCCTGGGAAGGTAAATCACTCTTCCTTGTGCCCTTTTCCTCCACTGCCAACTCCAGATTCCATTCTTTCCACCTTAAGAACATAAGAATTGCTCTATTGGGTCATTCCAAAGTGGCTGGTCCAGGTCACACCTACCTGGCAGAATCCAAAAACTAGATGTTTTCCTTGCTACTAACCCCCAGGTCTACCTTGCTGCCTTGTATGCCTGAATAAACTCCTGAGTCTTATATCATGTTACTTCTCTGGCCTTTATTCAAATCCAACTGCATATATAAAAGAACTTGCTGTATCAACCCACTCTAAATACTTTTCATCAAAATTGAATTCTTTACTAGGAAAAAGGACCTCCAACAACATATATGGCCTAGTGGTTAGGGTGCTGGACTTTGGTCCTGCGGAACTGAGTTTGATTCCCGGCACAGGCAGCTCCTTGTGACTCTGGGCAAGTCACTTAACCCTCCATTGCCTGCTGCATTGAGCCTGCCATGAGTGGGAAAGTGCAGGGTACAAATGTAATAAAAAATATTTGTTTTTTTTTGCTTTTTCTTCATTCTTCTTTATATTACAAGTTTTTTTTCTTTTTTCAAATGCTTTCATTTCACATTAGTTGCCCCTTAATTGCAACCTAAGCCCTACGATGCCACTTATCTTGGAGAAGGTCCTTTATGTTTAAGAAAACAACTTTGCGTAAAGGAACGCATTAAAGTTGCACTCTGAAAGGAAAAGGACCTTCTCCAAGATAAGTGGCAACTAATGTGACAATATGTAAAATGAAAGCATTTGAAAACAAAATATTCATATAAAGAAAAAGCAAAAAAAAAAAAAAAATGTTGTTAAGAAGAATAAAAGATGATTAAATAGGTTTTTTGGACCAATGGTTGAATGTTGCTCATGATATAAAAACAAGCCACACAGCAGTTGGGGCAATCATATCATGTAGCTTCATCTGAGGTCCTTTTTCCTATTATAGAATTAAATTTTGATTAAAATAATTTAGAGTGGGTTGATACAGCAAATTCTTTTTATATATGCAGTTGACACTACCAGAATCTGAAGAACTTGGATTATTGCCATTTTGGGGTGTTTTTAGTCAAATCCAGCCTAAGTGTCCACCTTTTTGAGGCTGCTTTTACATCTTAACCCTTTATTCTCCTGTTCATGCCCAAATAATATCTCATATAAAATGGACCTCCCAGATTGTCTTATTTGCCCTGTTTGTATGGTATGGACTGTAAGCTGTAGAGGTCAGGAGTTGCCTCGTTGTGGATCTGGATAGTAACATAGTAAATGACGGCAGATAAAGACCTGTTCGGTCCATCCAGTCTGCCCAACAAGATAAATGATAGAAATTATAAACAGCAGTAACCGTACTTTTCCTGCTCCTCTCCTGGGACTTTCATTACTAACATTTCTCCCCAGGTTACCCTTCCCCCAGTTCATAGGTAGCTGGGTTTTCACGATTGTCACAATATATATATATACATATGAGAAATCTGACACACACTGAGACCCACTGCACGCAGATGATGGATCCTTCACATTGTGCCAATCCTGAAAAATCCAGTACTGAAACACTGTCCTTGTTCACCTCTTCTGAAAGGATTTGCAGGAACCTAGTGGTTAAAGCAGAGGGAAGCCAGGATTCAAATCCCGCTCCTTGTGACTTTCAGAAAGTCCTTTTCACCCTCCATTGCCTCAGATATAAATTTACTGGGAGCCCTCTGTACCCAAACTTGCAAATTCCCTTGAGCTCAGCCTTGAAAAGGTGAATAATATTTAAATCCAAATGGCTACAGCCCAGTAGCAGAAGTCCTATTACAGCCTATTAGTACATTGATTTAGTCCTCCTTTTACTTAAAACATTCAGTCATACAAAACTTCCTTGGGTTGTTTGGAAGGGAAGAGCTATGAAAGAGGGTGGGGAGAACAGAGGCAAGCAGTGGAGGAAGATGTGGATTCTACCACTAGGTATGGGAGGCGTCTAGGATACAGATTGAGTGAGTTCAAAGATCCCTTGTGGGTTAGGCTGGGGTCTCATTCACAAAAACCCACAGGGGCAGAAAATGGGGGCCATGTGTAAAACGCACAGTCATTCACTGGTAGGGCTGACCCTGCTAAGGATCCTTGCATAGCAATTACATACTAACAGAGTATTTCACCTCAGTCCCAAGTGCTAAACACAGACAAACCCTCATCAAACGCAGAATAAGGGAACACAGATAAAACCTGAACTGGAAACTTCAAGAAGCCAAAACTGCAGAAACAGAAATTAATTTCCCATCGCACTGTGGAAAGAAAGCCAAATGACAGCCAGCGTGGTTAAAAGGTGAGGTGAAGGAGGCTATTAGAGCTAAAAGAACATCTTAAAAAAAAATGTTAAAAGGATCTGATTGAAGAAAATAGCATAAGCTCTGGAAAGTGAGATGCAAAGTGTTGATAAAGACGGCTAAAAGAAAATTTGAAAAGAAGCAAAAGCTCATAGCAAAAACTTTTTCAGGTACATTAGAAGCAAAAAAAAAAAAAAAAACTGTAAGGAAGTCAGTAGGACGATTAGATCCTGAAGGAAGAAAAGGGGTGGTCAAGGAGGAAAAGGCCATAGTGCAGAGATTCAATTAATTCTTTGCTTCAGTCTTTAATGAGGATGATGTGCTAGAAATAGTATTTAAGGCAGGGGAGTAGCCAGACAGCAGATTTTGGGTGGGCCTAGTCAAGAAGTGGGTGGGCACCAAGTGTTCTCCCCCCCCCCCCCCCCCCCCGATGAGGCCAGTATCAGCAGCTTAGGAAGCTTAGACTGCTGAAGTGGAAAACAGTGTTTTTAGCACCATCAGGGGGAGGTCTTTAGCTGGCGAGGCTTGGGGTCCCCACTAGCTAGCACTAAATATGTGCTGCTGTTGGGTGGGCCTGAGCCCTAAGTGGATGGGCCCCGGCCCACCCAAGCCCACCTGTGGCTACGCCACTGATTTAAGGGTGATGAAATGGAAGAACTGAAAGAAATCTCAGTGAACCTGGAAGATGTAATAAGCTAAATCAAGAAGTTAAAGAGCAGCTCAAAAATGAAATTGCAGGTCAACTATTGGAAATCTGTAACCTATCATTCAAATCTCACCAATTTGCTACATTTTTTTGAAATACTGAATAAACATGGATAAAAGGGAGCCTCATTTTTAAAGCCCATAGACTTACAAAGTTACATAGGTTATTATGGAACTGAAATTTCTATATATGGCGCCTCAAAATCAGCGCTATAAAACCACACAGTTAGCGTGATTCTATAAAGTATGCCTAAAGCTAGGTATAGTTGAGAGAATATTGCTCAAATGCCATTCTTGCGCCTAAAATGTAGGCACATCCATTTAAGCCCCCTAAAACCAGGCCTAAGTACCTGCGCCTAAGTTCAGTGCAGATCAGGTATATTCTATAATAGTGCATATAGTGTTTTTGAAATACGACCTGCCTGTTCCACACCCATGGCCATGACCCTTTTTACATAGGTTCATATAGCAATAAATTATATCCCCATGTAATTCTGATGTATTTAAGTAATTTTAAAGTGGAGGAAAAAACTCAAATGTTAAGGGAACACTCCGTCGTTGATAGAACCAACATAAGGCAGGTCCCTTAAATCATCACAGGCAAAAACCTCCATCTTTTCTTACAAAAGTATGGCTATTCTGCTCTGATACTCTTGAATGGATGATAACTGTGTAAATTTTACTAAACGGTTTAAAATGCACTTATCTTTTAGCTTTGCAGTCACTTAGACACCCTCCACAGCCCGACTTCGGCCCAAATTTCGAATTCTGCCTCAGGGTCCGTGGTGTCTGACTGACAAGATAATATGCACGTTATCTGCAGTGGTGTGCTGGAGCAGGGTCTCACAGGCTCGCAAGAGCCTGTTGTTAAGTTTTTAAGAATTTTGGGAGCCAGTTGTTAAAGTAGGGCCCTCCATGGCTACTTTAACAACTGGCTCCCAAAATGTGGGCTTGGGCCCCCTGCTGAATTCTCTTTTACTTTGCTGGTGGGGATGCTGAGCCCTGCCAGCCAAGTAAATAGACTGCTGCTGCTCCCCGCTTCTTGTTTCCAGCTTTGAGCATCAGGCTGGGACTTCTCCAGCATGTGTGAGAAGTTTCAGCATGCTGCTCAGAGCAAGACGTTGGGAATGGTGGCAGTCTATTTATTGGCCGCCAACAAAGGTATGCCTAGTGTACCCGCACAAAGAGAGGGAGGAGAGAGAGGCAAGTGTTGCTCCCCCGGCCACCCCTGGCCCTTCCAACTGCAGAGCTGGCTACGTCCGTCTGGAGAAAGAGCCTGTTGCTAAAAGTTTACCAGCAGACCCCTGGTTATCTGTCCAACCTATTACAGGTATCTATCTACCTTCTGTTGACACTTTTTTAGTCAAAAAGGAAATGTTCTGCTAAACACGAGCACAAAAAAAGCACCAATGACCCCCAGAACTGGGACAGCAATTCTTTAAAACAAGACCCGACTCAGGCCGTGTTTCGGCAACTACACCTGCGTCAGGGGTCTGAAATGGGCATTTGACAAACTTCTATTCAATAAATGGTTCAACAAGACACTGTTAAAGCCTCAGAACTGCAGCTTTTCAATCTACATTCGGGAATTCCGCACAGTCCACATCTGGGAATCAGCTGTTCTTTTGACATTGCCGGTCGGTCGTGGGCAAGCAGAGGAGTCAAACTTAAATGGGGGTTGGTCCTTGAAACAGCATTAGTGAAACATCTGCCATGTTGGACTGTCTGCCCCTGAGACAACAAATTTGACAAAGCTAAGTTTACATTTTCAAACATTTAAAGTTTATACGAAAATAGTACTAAAAACAGCATTAGAAGAAGCCCTTGTATAAAAATATAAAGAGACCAATGATGAATGGAGTGCATGATTCTTGAAGCTGTAGCAAACTTTACCTTTCAGCTTTGAGTGGCACTACTGAGGTTTGTTTATTATCTAATGTTGAGTTTGAAATATAAAATGGATTTGGACTCTGGTATATAGATATCTATAATGTCAATACTAGAGTTGAGACTATTATTGCCATATTGTAGATCATTTAAAGAAAGTTGCACATGAGGTCAGAGAGATGGTTAAATATTATTTCAGTTAGGGTAGGAGTGGATAAATATGTCCTGCTGCAGTATATGCGGGCCTTGCCATTCCTTGTGTATGTGAGTGAGACTAACAAGTTAGTTACTTCTTCCATTAAAGGCCTGTTGAACAGCCAAGCTTTCACCTGCTTCCTGAAGAACAGATAGTCTTGTGTTAAGTGGAGCCTTTCAGGGAGTGCATTCCAGAGTGTGGGGGTTACTCTGGAGAAGGCTGCTTGAAGGTATCACATTGTGTAATGGTTGTTGGAGAGGGTGTGGTTAGTGATAGTCTTTGAGAGGACTGTAGTGTCCTTGGAAGTGTGTAGAGGATCATCCTATTCTTCAGGTACTCAGGGCCATTTCCTTTAAGGACCTTGAAGATCAGAGTTTTAAATTTAGACCTGTATTGTACTGGTATCCAGTGAAGGTTTTGCAAAAATGGTGTGATGTGGTCAGGTTGCTTGCAACCTTCTATTAGTCTTGCTGCAGCATCCTGAATCAATTGGAGCTGTTGTAGGCCCTTTGTAGTTAGACAATTTTTTTATTACATTATTTATTTATGTAGATTTTGTTCACACCTTTTTCAGTAGTAGCTCAAGGTGAGTTACATTCAGGTACACTGGATATTTTTCTGTCCCAGGAGGACTCACAATCTAAGTTTGTACGTGAAGCAATGGAGGGTTAAGTGACTTGCACAAGATCACAAGGAGCAGCAGTGGGATTTGAACTGGCCACCTCTGCATTGCAAGACTGGTGCTCTAACCATTAGGCCACTCCTCCACTCCACTGTTGCAGAGTGCATCACAATAATCCAGTCTTGATGTTATCATGGCATGCACAACTGGGATAAGATTTACCTTCTCAAAGTAAGAAGCGAGGCAGTGTAGCTGTCGCAAATAGTAGAAGCAGCTCTTTTAGGTTGCTTGGATTTGGGGAATCAGAGTAAGTATTCAATCTAACTGTATTCCAAGGTTCCTGACTTGTGATTTGAGGGAGAGTTCATACTTCCCAAAAGGGATTTTGATGTCAGTTATGTATTCACTTGTGTTAGGGGCCCAAAGAAACTCGGTTTTACTTGGGTTCAGGCAAAGTTTGTTGTGTTTAGCCCAGGGGCGTAGCCAGACACCCAAGTTTGGGTGGGCCTGGACCCAAGGTGGGTGGGCAGCACTCCGCCTTGTCCTACAAGTGATTTGGTTTCTCCTTCTCTCACCTGCATGCCATATGGTCTTTCAAACATCCCCTCTCCCCCGTATACCTTTTAAATAACAGATTTTCACCAGCAGCAAAAAGATGTTGGGAGTTTTTGGCTGGAGGGGCTTGGGGTCCCTGCCAGCCACATTATAGGTGTGCTGTTACTTGGTGGGCCTGAACCTAAAGTGGGTGGGCCTGGGTCCACCCCAGCCCACCCTTGCCTACGCCACTGGTTTAGCCTATTCTTGAATTGATGTTAGACAAGTAATCAGTTTATTCAAGGCTGTAGATAAGTCAGCTTCAGTGGGTATGAGTAACTGCACATCATCCGCATAGATGTAGAACTGAGTGTCCATTGACCGAATCAGTTCAGCTGATGGCCTAAGGTAGATATTGAACAGAATAGGTGACAGTATCAATCTTTGTGTTACCCCGCAGGTCAGTGCCCATGGCGGCGATGAGTTGCAGCCGAACATTATGGATTGTTGCCTGTCTGATAGATAGGATCTGAACCAGGCAAGTACTGTTCCACTGATACCTGTTTCTGCCAGTTGTGCTAGCATAATATCATGATCCACACTGTCAAAAGCTGCTGAGAAATCTAGCAGTACTAACATCGAGCGAATCCCCTATCTCGGTTTCTATGAAGATCATCTAGTAGGGATACGAGGACCATTTCTGTTCCATAACCAGGTCTGAATCTAGATTGACATGGATCTAGCCAGTTTCTCTCTCCCAGCCAATCATTAAGGTGAACACAGACTGTTTGTTCTATGAGTTTCCCTAGAAATGGGATGTTGGATACTGGCTGGTAACTTTCAAGTTTGTCCTGGTCAAGGTTGTTTTTCTTTAGCAAAGGGTGAACCACTGCCCTTTTTAATGCTGTTGGTAGTTGCCCATTAGAAAAAGAGGTGTTCACAATTTTTGTGGCATCTTCTATGAGGCCCATACTTGCCTGCTGCACTATCTTTGATGGGCAGGGGTTGAGGGAGCAGGTAGTTGATCGAAGGTCTCTTAGTATTTTGTCAAGGCTCTCCTCTGTCATTGTGTTAAAAGTGTCTCATCTGTCCCTGTCAGGAGTTTGTGCACTCCTGGTTAACTGGTTGGGGACTGGGTGGGATTGCCTGTAAATCCTGGCGGACACTTTTAATTTTGTTGTCAAAGTATGCAGCAAAATCATTGCGATTAAGTTTAGACTGGGCAGGCTGGTTCTGTTGTGGGGGTTGCAGTAGGCTGTTTACTATACTGAACAACTGCTTGGTTGAAATGGCAGCCTGTGCAATGCATTGAGAGAAATACTGTTTGTTTGTTTGTTGCTGTTAAGGCTTGGTGGTACTTTGTCAAGTGCTTCCTACAGTTTAGCCTGTCTTCATCCAGGCGAGATTTACATCATCTCCTTTCCAGTTTCTGTCCTTCACGTTTAAGGATTCGAATTTCTGGAGAAAACCAAGGTCAGTGTTTGCGAGTGGGACATAAGACCGTTTTTAGTGGTGCCGTTCTCTCTAAGGTCTTGGCTAAGTGTGTATTCCAAATGTCAACCTGTTCTGACACTGTAGTTGTGTTTTAATCCGTATGTGAACAATCCAAGGCCTCTAGAAAATTCTCAATGTTCAGCTTTTTTTTGTCTCTGATCTCCTTCCAAACTCTGGGAGGTGTCATTTGTTTCAGGTGGTCACTTAGGCTGAATTTAATTAGAAAATGGTCTGACCATGATAGGGGTGTTATTTCAATACTGTTGTCCCAGAATTCTGGGATATCCACCCTTTTTGCAGAATACCATGTCTAGGATGTGACCCTTTTCAGTGAGTTGGAGAATTGATCACCTGTGTAAATCCTAGTGCTGTCATCCTGTCCAGAAAGGCAGCTGTGGTGGTATCTGGGATTTTGATGTGTAGACTGAAATCTCCCATGATCACCAGTCTAGGGTAATTCAAGGTCACTTGAGTAATCAGGTCTAGGAGTATATCAGTATATCTGGAATAGAATCAATCAAGTATAAAACAATATGTTATCTTGACCTGGAATAATCGTATATATATATTTCAAGCATCTAAAGGTGAATTGCAGTGAAATTTACACTGCAAATCAAAGGTTCAATACCAACATTTTTAAGATAGATTAATTCAGTTTAAAGTCATGACATTATATTTACTGCATTTTCCCCCAAATTATATAAAACATGCTAAAAATTGCATGCAAGTTATTCCCCGGTGATTTCTAGGTTACTAGGATCAGACTTTCAGGAGACCCACAGTTCCTCAAAAACACCTACAGACCCAACACACAAACACAAGGATTCTTAGTCAATCCAGAACAAACAGTGCCAATAAACAAACTTTATTGTCATAAAAAAGTCGAGCAGTGACCTGAGGAAAAAGGTGAAAATCAGCAAGCAATAACAGGTAACTGAAATGAGGATCAACATTAAACTGTCTAAACAGTTGTTACTACATGGGTAGCACCTGGGGAGTTTCAGGAAATTAACTGCTCAGAAGTTTGGAACAGGGTCTCAGGGCAGAGATATTCACCCTTTGCCAGGGCCTCCGAGAAACTGGGCCGGGTCTGGGGCAAGGCCGCCCCGGGGTCCTGCCTCCGCCGCCCCCCCCAGGTCATCGTCGTCGTTACTGATGCCCCCCTCCGTCCACCACTGGGCCGGACCTATATGTAGATATAAATATAATGAAATCGAACTGAATATCACTAAAACAGCTACAATAATTGTTGAAGTTGTTTAGTGATATTCAGTTTTGATTTAATGATATATCTACATATGGGATGCTTTCAAATAAATTAAAAAGCTGTCAAATAACTAAAAAAAATATTTTGTCCTCCACCTTTTAAGGCACTGCCTATCCAACTGGAACAGTTTTTGACTTTTTACAGATGGACCACACATATGGGCAGTCCCTAATTTCTAATAATCTTTTACTGTACAGTAGAATACAGAAATACATGGCCAAATTTCAGGGTGGATTTCCTGTTTTCTGATCAGTTCATCTTAATTGTTGTAATCTGCCTTGGGAAGCCTGGTGTTATAAAGATTGGAAGTAAAATTACACTCTCATTGTGGCACATGGAATCACATGTTTACCTCATCTCTTTTGTACAAATGGATTATTCTGTTTTGAGCATGCTTCAGGGGGCAAGTGGTTTTCATAAGTCAAAATAATAAAAATAAATATGTTCTTTCATGCAGATCTCTCATTTGTTTAAACATAACTAAATGGCCTATAAGCCCCTAATGCAGTTAATTTCTTAAAGTATATTTTGTCGTGATGACTTATACTGTGCCAAAACTGGAAGTACAGTGAGAGAATAATAGAATTCAGTAAGATCTAAAATTTATTAACATTATACATTATAATTGTGTTCACATTTGGGTAATAACTGAGAAAATGCTGTTGAAAACTGACTTGAAGGAGGAATAAATATATATCACAGAACTGGAAAATGTTGGCACATTTACACTGACTCTGGACTTCAGCATGAAGATAGCTCTGCCTTCATTATTGAATATCTCTCTTTTAGTAATGAACAATATTAAGTGCATTTTATAATATAACACTGCATTCCGCAAAACAAAAGGAGCAACCATCTTTCTCTTTTGTTCTAGGCACGGGGAAAAAAAAGATTTGAAATGCACCAGGTTTTAACCTAATTCATGCTTAATGTAGGATATAAATGTCATAATAAATAGAAACTAAAATGTTGAGCATCTGATTCTCATAACATGTCTGTTTTAGTGGTCCTTTACCAGGAGAAAGAAAAAATCTCTACACGAACATAGCAGGTGCTAGGGTGCCCTTATAACCAGCCCCTCCAAATGACACCTTATTACATTGTATAACAAATGAAAAGTTATTCTGTTATTATACTTCCTCTGTGTACGTCCGTAAGCTGCACAAACTGACATGTTTGAAAGCATAAGTGAGATGAAATAAAAATGCCACAAGGTGGATGCAGCAGCTCAAAGGGTTGTTTGCTTTGTTTTGAGTGGACGCAGAAGGAGGACGGCTGCGTGAAGAAGGGGAAACAGAGACCACCCTAAGTGGCTTCAACGGATGACGTCATGCCGCCGCCGTCCTGTTCGTCGACGTAGCGCAATAAAGTTGGTTGAGACGTTGACGTCAGTGTAATGGCGGCCGCTGTGGTAACAGTGTTGGCTCCTAACGGGCGGCGGCAGACGGTGAAGGTGTCTCCACGGACCCCCCTGCTACAGGTAGTTGAGGCCGGGGAGGTGGTTGTGGTCGGGCCGGGTGGGGCTTTGGGCTCACTCTTGGTCTCTGTTTCCGTAGGTGCTGGAGGACGTGTGTCGGAGACAGGAACTGCGCTGCCAGGACTTTGGTCTCAGGTGAGAGCTTAGGGGTAGAGGGGAGGGGAGTTGTCAGGAGACATATGATGAGGTGGGGGAGGAGAGAGTAGGAGGTATGGGGGGGGGTTGGGTGACATGGGGTGGAGAGTCATGGTGGGTGGGTGGGAACTATGTGGGGAGACAAGGTGAGAGCTTAGGGGTAAAGGGGAGGGGAGTTGTCAGGAGACATATGAGGTGGGGGGAGGAGAGAGTAGGAGGTATGGGGGGGTTGGGTGACATGGGGTGGAGAGTCATGGTGGGTGGGTGGGAACTATGTGGGGAGACAAGGGGAGGGGAGTTGTCAGGAGACATATGAGGTGGGGGGAGGAGAGAGTAGGAGGTATGGGGGGGGTTGGGTGACATGGGGTGGAGAGTCATGGTGGGTGGGTGGGAACTATGTGGGGAGACAAGGGGAGGGGAGTTGTCAGGAGACATATGATGAGGTGGGGGGAGGAGAGAGTAGGAGGTATGGGGGGGGTTGGGTGACATGGGGTGGAGAGTCATGGTGGGTGGGTGGGAACTATGTGGGGAGACAAGGTGAGAGCTTAGGGGTAAAGGGGAGGGGAGTTGTCAGGAGACATATGATGAGGTGGGGGAGGAGAGAGTAGGAGGTATGGGGGGGGTTGGGTGACATGGGGTGGAGAGTCATGGTGGGTGGGTGGGAACTATGTGGGGAGACAAGGTGAGAGCTTAGGGGTAAAGGGGAGGGGAGTTGTCAGGAGACATATGAGGTGGGGGAGGAGAGAGTAGGAGGTATGGGGGGGGTTGGGTGACATGGGGTGGAGAGTCATGGTGGGTGGGTGGGAACTATGTGGGGAGACAAGGGGAGGGGAGTTGTCAGGAGACATATGAGGTGGGGGGAGGAGAGAGTAGGAGGTATGGGGGGGGTTGGGTGACATGGGGTGGAGAGTCATGGTGGGTGGGTGGGAACTATGTGGGGAGACAAGGGGAGGGGAGTTGTCAGGAGACATATGATGAGGTGGGGGGAGGAGAGAGTAGGAGGTATGGGGGGGGTTGGGTGACATGGGGTGGAGAGTCATGGTGGGTGGGTGGGAACTATGTGGGGAGACAAGGTGAGAGCTTAGGGGTAAAGGGGAGGGGAGTTGTCAGGAGACATATGATGAGGTGGGGGAGGAGAGAGTAGGAGGTATGGGGGGGGTTGGGTGACATGGGGTGGAGAGTCATGGTGGGTGGGTGGGAACTATGTGGGGAGACAAGGTGAGAGCTTAGGGGTAAAGGGGAGGGGAGTTGTCAGGAGACATATGAGGTGGGGGGAGGAGAGAGTAGGAGGTATGGGGGGGGTTGGGTGACATGGGGTGGAGAGTCATGGTGGGTGGGTGGGAACTATGTGGGGAGACAAGGGGAGGGGAGTTGTCAGGAGACATATGAGGTGGGGGGGAGGAGAGAGTAGGAGGTATGGGGGGGGTTGGGTGACATGGGGTGGAGAGTCATGGTGGGTGGGTGGGTGGGAACTATGTGGGGAGACAAGGTGAGAGCTTAGGGGTAAAGGGGAGGGGAGTTGTCAGGAGACATATGATGAGGTGGGGGGAGGAGAGAGTAGGAGGTATGGGGGGGGTTGGGTGACATGGGGTGGAGAGTCATGGTGGGTGGGTGGGAACTATGTGGGGAGACAAGGTGAGAGCTTAGGGGTAAAGGGGAGGGGAGTTGTCAGGAGACATATGAGGTGGGGGGAGGAGAGAGTTGGAGGTATGGGGGGGTTGGGTGACATGGGGTGGAGAGTCATGGTGGGTGGGTGGGAACTATGTGGGGAGACAAGGTGAGAGCTTAGGGGTAAAGGGGAGGGGAGTTGTCAGGAGACATATGATGAGGTGGGGGAGGAGAGAGTAGGAGGTATGGGGGGGGGGTTGGGTGACATGGGGTGGAGAGTCATGGTGGGTGGGTGGGAACTATGTGGGGAGACAAGGTGAGAGCTTAGGGGTAAAGGGGAGGGGAGTTGTCAGGAGACATATGAGGTGGGGGGAGGAGAGAGTAGGAGGTATGGGGGGGGTTGGGTGACATGGGGTGGAGAGTCATGGTGGGTGGGTGGGAACTATGTGGGGAGACAAGGGGAGGGGAGTTGTCAGGAGACATATGAGGTGGGGGGAGGAGAGAGTAGGAGGTATGGGGGGGGGTTGGGTGACATGGGGTGGAGAGTCATGGTGGGTGGGTGGGTGGGAACTATGTGGGGAGACAAGGTGAGAGCTTAGGGGTAAAGGGGAGGGGAGTTGTCAGGAGACATATGATGAGGTGGGGGGGAGGAGAGAGTAGGAGGTATGGGGGGGGTTGGGTGACATGGGGTGGAGAGTCATGGTGGGTGGGAACTATTTGGGGAGACAAGGTGAGAGCTTAGGGGAGGGGAGCTGTCAGGAGACATATGATGAGGTGGGGGGAGGAGAGTGTAGGAGGTATGGGGGGTTTTAGGTGACGTGGTGGAGAGTCATGGTGGGTGGGAACTATGTGGGGAGATGAGTGCTTAGGGGTAAAGGGAATGGAGGGGAGGGGAGGGGGGAGTTGTCAGGAGATGTGAAGTGGTGGGAGGGATGAGAACTGGGGAAGGGGAGTGGGGGGAGGAGAGAGTAGGAGGTATGGGGAGTCTTGGGTGAGATGAGGTTGAGAGTCATGGTGGGTTGGGAACTAAGTGGGGAGACGAGGTGAGAGTGTAGGGGTAAAGGGTAGGGAATGGAGGGGGGAAGTTGTCAGGAGACATATGATGAGGTGGGGGGAGGAGAGAGTAGGAGGTATTGGGGGGGGGGGGTTTGGGTGACATGGGGTGGAGAGTCATGGTGGGTGGGTGGGAACTATGTGGGGAGACGAGATGAGAACTTAGGGGTGTAGGGAATGGAGGGGAGGGGGGAGTTGTCAGGAGATATGATGGGGTGGGAAGTGGTGGGAGGGATGAGAACTGGGGAAGTGGGGGGGGGGAGGAGAGAGTAGGAGGTATGGGGAGTCTTGGGTGAGATGAGGTTGAGAGTCATGGTGGGTTGGGAACTAAGTGGGGAGACGAGGTGAGAGTGTAGGGGTAAAGGGTAGGGAATGGAGGGGGGAAGTTGTCAGGAGATATGATGAGGTGGGGGTGGGGGGAGGAGAGAGTAGGAGGTATGGGGGGTTTTGGGTGAGATGGGGTGGAGAGCCATGGTGGTGGGGTGGGTGGGAACTAAGTGAGGGGAGACGAGTGGAGAGGTCGGGGTGGGGGGGGGTGGGACGGGGTTGAGAGTCGTGGTGAGGGGTGCCCTGTTAGACCTGCTACCAGATACACTTGTAATGTCTGATTAACTTGCTGTTGTGGGCATAATCTTGAGCTTGGTGCATTGCAGGAGTTTCTCCATCACCTCCCTCACTGCAACTGCAGCAGTTTAGGTAATTTGCCTCCTCCTCTTTCTGCTTGTTTTCTGGGTTTCTTTCTGTCTTAAAAACATGGCTGCAGATGAAGGCCAAAAGGCCCATCTAGTCTGCCCATCCTCAGTAACCACTTACTCTTCCTTTCCTACCTATGGGATCCCACATGTCTGTCTTGGTCCCTTCAGGCATAGGGAAAGGGGAAATGGGACTTGATATACTGCCTTTCTGAGTTTTTCTTTTTGCAACTATATTCAAATTTAAGTACTTATTTTGTACCAGTTGAGCATCTTTGGTTGTAATGGCTAGACAGGCCTCTCTCTTCCTCCACTCCCTCTCCTCCCGGTTCCTTGGTTGTTCATATGGTGTTGGGCAGAATAATGGGGTGGTCATGGTCACTGTGGTGCTTCCCATTCCTCTGCTTGTGATTCTTCTCATTTGTGGGAGAAGCACATTATGTGCACAGGGCTAGAGCCTCTCTCCTCCATCCTTTAGACTTCTGACTCTTCATATCTTCTTAAACCTAGCTCTCAATAGTTTTTTTACTTTGGTGTCCATTGCAAGAAAGAGATGATGTTGGAGGTCTATTTTCTGTTTGGTTTTCCTTCTTATCCAGTCTGTAGAGTCCAGGGATAAGTATTGTTTGAATTTCTTTGGTTCAATTGCTGGTGAGAGGCTTTCTTATACAAAAGCATGTTTTGCATATGGTTTTCTGAACTCTTCCTCACTCTTTCTTGTTTCCGGCGTATTTACAGGGCACTTGATGAAAGACTTCTCTTATTTGTACAGGCTGTTTTTTTTTTTGTTTAATTGTAATGGCCTTTGGCTAAAGGGAGTAAAGCTTATATAAGCACCATATCAATCAGGATTGAAGAAAACTCATGATGTAAAGAGGAAGGAAGCTCCAGTCTGGCAATCTTTGTGCTGCCATGGAGTAGAATGGTCCCCTGAAAGGAGAGCATCACTGTGGAGAGGCAGGAAGTGATCCTGTAGCCAGGACCTGCCCTCCAGAGGATGCATTATCCTCTCACTGAGGATGGTATCTAGATAATATTTTAGACAGTGCTGGGGAGGAGCTGGCTGACTTGGTACATGTGGGTGCCAATGACATAGGAAAATGTGAGAGGGAGCTTCTGGAAGTCAAGTTTAGGCTCTTAGAAAGCTCAAATCCAGAGCTTCCAGGGTACCATTTTTCAAATTGCTGCCCATTTCATGCGCAGGATCCAAGAGACAGGCAGAGCTCCGGAATCTCAATGCATGGATGAGGCGATGGTGGGAGGAGAGTTTTTTTTTTCTTTAGGTTTGTTAGGAACTGGACAGTGTTCTGGGCAAAGGGGAGCCTATTCTGGAAAGATGGGCTCCACCTTAACCAGGCTGCTGGCATCAATGTTTAAAAAGAAGATGGTGCAGCTTTTTACGACTACTTATCATTTCTATAGCACTACAAGGCATATGCAGCGCTGTACATCATACGTAAAAAGACAGTCCCTGCTCAAAGAGCTCACAATCTAAGTAGGACAGACAGAACAACTAAGAGGTAAGGGAATTAGAGGGGCTAAAAGGGGTACAGGGCAAGTGAGTAGTGGTTAGGAGTAAAAAGCAGTGTTAGAGGTGGGCTTTTTAACTAGAAACTGGGGGAAGGCCAACAGTCACTCAAAAGTGCATAGTTTGGAACAAGGTATCTTTTTAAAAGATATGACCAAAACAGGGAAGGTAAGGCATCCTTTAAGTGTGTTAAATATTTAAATATCGATATGCAGCACCTGCTGAACCCAAGAGGGATCCAAGATGGCCGACTGAATCGGTTGTGAGATTCCTCGCTCTGTTTCAATTCTGCAATGCCGAAGCGTCGAGGGAAAGCGGCGGCCATAGCTCCCCCGGACCGGCGTACCTCAACGATAAGTGGCCCTATTGATACCTTTTTACGGGGACTCCAGGTTCCTGAAGGGTTGGTGGGCGGCGGATTGGCGGCGCCCGGGGCAGCTGGAGAGCCCGGGACGCTGCCCCTGCTAGACGTGACACTCAGCCCCGACCGGCGAACTCCGCCCCCGCAGCCCCTGAGCGTTCCCCCTCCATTGATGGCGTCTTCCCCGCAGCTTCTGGAAAGTGCTACGAGGGAATCGACGGGAGCTGGAACTTCGACTCTGGAGAGTGGAAGAATACAAGGTGGGATTTCCCCTTTGCCCGCCCAGGAGTCTTCATCTCAGCTTTGTGGGAGGAACAAAGGCAACTGTGAACTCGGGAGCAGAAGGAACTCAATCCAACGATACACGAGTTCAAGGTACTTTGAATTTTCTTGAAGAGAAACCTGCTGACATTACCTTAGAAAGCCTTTGGGCTTTAATTGCAAATTTGGGGAAAGTCTTCTGCCCACAAATACAGCAAATTGAAACTCGGGTTAAAGAATTAGAAGACGCTGTTGTGGCTGCAGAGTCAGAAAGGAAGGACGTGATTTCTAAGACTAAATCTTTATCTGAGAAACTCCAGAAAGCTCAAGACTTGCAAATACTCACTATTAAAGATGTAACAAATATGAGAAGAAAGATTGAAAACTTGGAGAATGCTCAGAAATCTAACAACTTAAGATTTTAAAAATTTCCGAGAACTATAACAACTACTCCAAGAGAAATGCTAAATAGATATTTAAAAGAAATATTAGGACTCTCAGATAATACTTTACCTCCTATTGTACAATCTTACTACTTACCGACTAAAATGGTGGATACCTCTTTACAACAACCTGAGCAACTTCATGATGTCTCTGCACTGTTAGAAACCCCAACAGAGGACCTAGTAACTGCTTCAACCCTGTTAGTTACTTTAGCTCTATCTTTGGATAAAGCTTTAATAATGAAAAAATTTTTCAGAAGCAGAGACAATGACTTCCTGGGTTTCAAAGTACGAATATTCCCGGATGTGTCTAAAGATACCCAAAAAAGACGCAGACAATTTCTCTTGTTAAAATCGGAGGTTCTCCGTATGGGAGCCACTTTTCACCTACGATATCCTTGCAAGTGTATTGTAAATTATCAGTCAGCTAAATGTTTTTTTTTTATTCCTTGCAGCTTTCCGAATTTATAGTAGCCAGAAGTTCTCAACGGTAAAGCTTTGAATGTATATGAGAACCATAGAAAACCGATTTATAATTTCTTGTAAAAATTCTTGTTAATTCTCCTTAATTGTTAATCTTGGATCCCATTTGTGGACTGGAAGTACTAACTCAATTAATATTATGTTTAAATTTCTTCATTAGTAATTTCTGAGGAATGTACTTTTTCTTTTTCAAATATGGTGTTTATGATATTTTTTGTGTTTAAATATATTTATTAATTTCAAATATTTAAATATTGTTTAAATGTCTCAAGGGCATTAATGTGCAGGAAGTGAGCCTTTTTCAACTGAAGGGAAAACTCTTGAATGAGGGGGCATATGATGAAGTTGAGGGAATAGGCTTAGGAGTAATCTAAAAGTATTTCGCAGAAAGGATGGTGGAAGCGTGGAATGGCCTCCCAGTGGAGGTTGTGGAGTCAAGGACGGTGTCAGAATTTAAAAAAAGGCATGGATTAAACACGTGGGATCGATTAGGAAAAGGAAGAGTTAGGAGTTACAGATGATGGGCCATTTGGCCTTTATCTGCCAACATGTTTCTATCCTGAAAGCGAGGTTGCAATAGAGACCATTGTAGACCAGGTGCCAAGCAGGCAGATCCTCACTGACAGAAGTCATGGTCCTTATGACCCAGACAAGGAGGAGTGGACTCATTTTGCCCTTTTATTTGCTGATGTTTGGGGGGGGGGGGGGGGGGGGGGGGGGAGGTTAGTTGGCTCTGCAACATTGCAGAGTCACAGTGTGGCTCTGGTTTCTTATTTATTTAATTGCTTTTGTATCCCACATTTTCCCACCTATTTGTGGGCTCAGTGTGGCTTACAATACATTGTAAATGATGGAAGTACAGTTTGTTACATTACGATTATGGGTTACATTGTGAATAGTTAAGGAAGACAGAGTCAGATCAATCACCTTTGGGGCGTAGAAATGAAAGGATATGACGTTGGGGAATTACTACGCTGATCGAATAATAGCAAGTGAGCGATGGGGTAGACATTTTTTATCTGTGGGTAGATTGTTGAATGGGAGAGAGTACGGGGAAGTGGAGTACATGGGGTAATATCTTGAGGCGTTGTTATGGTGTATATGGGATTTATATGTTTTGATCCTTGCGGTATGTTTTGTCAAAGAGAGGTCTTCAATCGTTTGCGGAAGTCTGTCAACTCATAGACCGTTCTCAGGCCGCGTGGCAGTGCGTTCGAGTTGCGTGCTCTTGTAGGAGAAGGTTGATGCATGTAGTGCTTTATACTTTATGCCTTTGCACTTAGGGAAGTTATTGGTTGGAGTTCTCTTCTAGTGGGGTTTGGGGAATTAGTGAGGGGGGTTGAAAGGGGGTAGTGTGTGGTTTGGGGTTATTTTTCTGTATTTCAGCTTGTTTCCCAGGATCTTGAATTCCACTTATTTTCTTTCAATAAAAATGATTGATATAAATAAGGAGCAGGCCGATTTTTAAGATTGCAGATTATCACTGTCTACCGCTGAGCAAGTTGTAAATAGAAACAACAAACATTGTTTGAAATGTCTGTATTCAGATGCCAGAAACCAAAGAAATAAGGTGGAAAAGTTAGAATATATTGCACGAAGTGAAAATATGGATATAATAGGCATATCTGAGACCAGGTTGAGGGAAGATAACCAAGGGGACACTGTCATACAAATGATATCACAATGATAGGGTGGATCGAATTGGTGGAGGGGTAGCTTTATTTGTTATCCAGCCCATTCACGCCATCTAGTCTCCCTATTCCTCCCCTAGAGATCCTATGTATTTGAAAACAGTATCTAAATTCAAGAGGGCTTAGGACATCACTTCCGTAATTCACCACCCTTTCCGTAAAGAAGTATTTCCTAGGGTTACTTCTGAGTCTATCCCCTTTCAGCTTCATCCTATGCCCCTTTGTTACTACTACTACTACTACTTAACATTTCTAGAGCGCTACACAGTTTAACAAAGAAGGACAGTCCCTGCTCGAAGGAGCTTACAATCTAAAGGACGAAAGGTCAAGTTGGGGCAGTCAAGATTTCCTGAATAGAGGTGTAGTGGTTAGGTGCCGAAGGCAACATTGAAGAGGTGGGCTTTGAGCAAGGCTTTGAAGATGGGCAGGGAGGGGGCCTGGCGTATGGGCTCAGGGAGTTTATTCCAAGCATGGGGTGAGGCGAGGCAGAAAGGGCGGAGCCTGGAGTTGGCGGTGGTGGTTCCAAAGTTTCCTTTCAATTTAAAAAGACTCACCTCCTGTGCATTTATGCCACGTAGGTATTTAAATGTCTCTATATCATCGTCCCTCTCCTGCCTTCAAAAGTATACATATTGAGATTTTTGTCTGTCCCCAAACACTTTGACTAAGACCACTCACCACTTTAGTAGCTGCCCTCTGGACTGACTGCATCCTGCTTGTATCTTTTTGAAGGTGCGGTCTCCAGAATTGTATAGAATGTTCTAAATGAGGTCTTGCGAGAGTTTTATACAAGGGCATCATCACCTCCTTTTTCCTATTGGGCCATTCCTCTCCCTATGCACCCAAGCATCCTTCTAGCTTTCACCGTAGCATTTTCTATCACATAATGATCACATCCAAGTGCTGTTCCTCTTTTGTGCACAAACGTTCTTCACCCCCAAACTGTACTGTGCCTCATTTTTTTTTGCAGTCCATAGAAATAGAATAAAATAAAACATAGAAAAGAAAATGATACCTTTTTTATTGGGCTAACTTAATACATTTTTTGATTAGCTTTCGAAGGTAGCCCCCATTCGTCAGATCAGAAGTAAGCACATTTTGATAAGTAACAGCAATTATAAGTGAAACATCAAAGTATTTCAGTGACAGTCTGAAAGGATGAGGGAGGGGTGGGCTAGGTGAGAAACAGAGAGGGCTGAGAAGATGAGGGACAGGGAGATATGCATGGCGATCAGAGGGTGACAAAGCAGTAAAGTTTCATGGTTTATAATGGGCTAGGAAACCCAGATCTTTAAGCCCTGTCTGTTGGGTGTCCAAATATTTAATCATTTTGACTTCAAAGGTCTTGCATTCCTGTATTGTTTTAAAGTTTCCTTTCGGTATTCTCACCATAAAATCATTGGTACAGTGTTCTGGCTTTGTAAAGTGCTGTCCCACAGAGGTATCATCCTGGTTGACATCGGCATTTTTCATATGATGTCTATGTAAATTAAATGTCTTGTTTCTCCAATATAGCACCCTTCGTCACATTTTTTACACTGGATGACATATAATACATTGGAAGATGAGCATGTGAAGGATTCCTTTTATGTTGAATGTTTTTCCTTTGTGAATGACCGTGGGGTCTTGTGAAATGTTTTGACATAGTTTTATTTATTTATTTGTTAAATTTGTATCCCACATTTTCCCACCTTTTTGCAGGCTCTATGTAGCTTACATAATACCGTTAATGGCGTTAGCCGATTCCGGTCTGAAACAAATACAAGGTATGAACAATACAAGATGATATTGTGGTAGAATGAGGTACATGTATGGTAGGTACAAATGGGAGGAGCTTAGAGAGGGAGAGGAAGAGTCAGGTCTTTGGTTAAATTGTGTCGCAGGTATCTAGGTATTTTTATGTTGGGTGGGTGGGGTATGCTTTTCTGAACAGGTCTGTCTTTAGTGCTTTCTGGAAATTTAGATAGTCGAACGTGGTTTTTACTGCTTTTGGTAATGCATTCCATTGTTGTGCACTTAAGTAGGAAAAGCTAGTTGCATAGGTGGATTTGTATTTGAGTCCTTTGCTGCTTGGGTAGTGGAGGTTTAGGTATAATCGTGCAGATTTTGTGGTGTTTCTGGTTGGCAGGTCGATGAGGTCTGTCATGTATCCTGGTGCCTCGCTGTAAATAAATTTATGAACAGTCGTGCAGATTTTGAGCTTATATGTCTAGCTCCATCTCTACCCGTTTTTAAATCTATGCTAAAACCCCACCTTTTCACTGCTGCTTTTAGCTCCTAGCCACTACTCAGTTGCCCTCCCCTTGTCCCTGCCTTCCTTCTCACCCAGTATTTCCCTCACCCGTAACTGTCTTGTTTGTCTGTATTATTTAGATTGTAAGCTCTTTTGAGCAGGGACTATCTCTTTGTATCAGGTGTTCAGCGCTGCGTGCGTCTGGTAGCACTATACAAATGCTAATAATAATTTTGAAAGTGATATGTTCTTTGGTAGTCAATGCAGTTTTTTTCGAAGTGGCTTGGCGCTGTCAAAACGCGTTTTTTCCAAATATAAGCCTGGCTGCTGTATTTTGGGCGGTCTGATGTTTCTTTATGATTTGATCCTTGCATCCCGCATAGATTCCATTACAGTAGTCTGCGTGGCTTAGTACCCATTGACTGTATCGGGTTACGGAATATTTCCCTCAGGAAGATTGGTTTCACGCGTTTTGAGTTTCCACATAGAGGAAAACATTTTCTTTATGATGGAATTCGCTTGGGTCTCTAGTGAGAGGTAACGGCAGATTGTTACTTCGAGAATTTTCAGGCTGTCTGAGATAGGGAGGGTGTATCCTGGGGTGTTAATATTTGTGGGTTTGTATGTATTGTTTTGGGATGAGATGATGAGACTGTGTTTTTCTGTATTGAGTTTTAGTTGGAATGCATTTGCCCATGAGTTTTTTTTTTAATTTTTTTATTTTTTTTGTTACATTTGTACCCCGCGCTTTCCCACTCATGGCAGGCTCAATGCGGCAGGCAACGGAGGGTTAAGTGACTTGCCCAAAGTCACAAGGAGCTGCCTGTGCCGGGAATTGAACTCAGTTCCTCAGTTCCCCAGGACCAAAGTCCACCACCCTAACCACTAGGCCACTGGATATATTGCAAGGATATGTGCCATTCTAATAACAGTATTTTTTGAAATAATTCAGAAAATACATATGAGGTTTACTTCCCTTGAGGATAACTTGTGCTCATGTTCAAACTCGGCATACTATCCATTCATCCCGGACAATTCTCACAGCTTCAAAACATAGTCCCCTTTGACTCTGGCCGAGTTTCGTGTTGCATCTTCAGAAAGGGAATCTAGAAACAAACATAAAAATTACCAACATACCTCTCACACAAGCAGGAACATACACTTTAACCCTGAGCTCCTACATAACCACACAAAATTCTACCATACTTACTAAACAAAGTATAGAATTCAGTTTCAGACACAAATCCCGGGCAGATCCACACCAATGCTCCTCCCTCCAACAGCGCGGAGCATGTGACATCACTGCCCACGTCAGAATCCCATCCCACATTCCTTATTGGTCAAAATCTAGACTCCCACACAACCACAAAGCTGGCCCTCCCGCCTCCAATCAACCCTAAATGCCTGCTTAAAGTAGCTGCTCAACGTATTGCAATACCTAGACCCAAACCCCCTTTGCAATCTCACAGCCTCTCAACCTCCCTGTTCAAGCCATGAGGTTGCACCGTGTCCCAGTGTTTAATTTCTACTAGGATTGAAGCCCAGGATGTGGTTTGTAAAAGCTGCTGTAATTCTCTCCTGTTACCCTTTTGAGGTTTCAATATTGTGTTTTTTTTTTTTCCCCATAGTTCCTGCTTCTGTCTTCATTTGCTTGTGTTTTTTTTTTTTATATAGGTTTCAAAGGACGGTGTTGGATCTGTCTGTGCAGTGGAGGTTTGCCAATCTGCCAAACAATGCCAAGCTGGAGATGATAGCTGCCCCCTGCTGGCGAGGTGGGACAGAAGGCTCGGTATGTCACCCCCCCCCCCCCCCCCCATTACCTTTGTTGGATTAAGAGCTTCAAGTATTGTGGAGATCTGAGTAAAGGAAAATTTTCTGCTTCTGTTGGGAAAACTAACCAGTGGTATGGATAGTTGGAGGGAGGGCCAAGTGCAGGAAGAGACCCTGTCAAATAATGCGGTCAGTGGGGAACTCTTAGTTGATGTGCTCATGCAAGAGTGTTCCTTACAGCTTTTTCAGTCACCGTAGGGGTACGGGTGTCTCCATATGGTATGGTGGTGCCCTCTGGGTGGTTGCACATTTAGCCTCTCCTTTCCTCGATTCATGATGGGTGGGGGAATGGGGTCCATAATTTTAGAGATTGAAGGTTACTAATTTTGATAAATGTTTTGTGTGTATCTGCTCCTTCGTTATAAGGATTATAGAGGTGCCAGTGAAATGTGAGGTGTTCTCTTTTCTCTCCCCCCCCCCCCCCCCCCCCCAGCAAATGAAAACTGTGTGGATAGGAATGGAAATGAAGTAACAGTAAATCAAATGATCAATAATTTGTTAATATTTAAAAGGTAAGAATGTACTGCAGGAGCAATGGGGAGGGGGGAGCATGGGGACAGGTACGTGCACACTGCAGATGACAGTTTTATCCGTCATGTGACTGGAGTTAGCTTCTGTCTCGGGAGAGTTCACTGTGTAGCACTCTTTCATCTGCAGGAATGCCACTGAAGGCCAGCTACTAGATTAACACTATATTGGGTCTACTGTGACTTATTTCTGTAGCACTACTAGGCGTACGCAGCACAGGATATGAAACACGAATGAGACGTCCCCTGCTTGACAGAGCTTAGTCTAAGACAAACGGGTCAAATAAGTAGGGAATTACTTATTGTTGGAATGATTAAAACAGACGTGTGTTTGTCTGCAGTGCTGTAGAAATTAGTTATAGAAGATCAAAAAGGCAAGAAATGAACATGGTTTTTGCTGTAGACAAAATGCTGAGATTGAAGACTTATTGCAGTTCCACAGCTTGGCACATACCTTCACAAATTTAGGGGTGATCTGTAGATTTAGGAAGTCCCAAAGCCCTTTAAAAAAAAAAACATAGTAACATAGTAGATGACGGCAGAAAAAGACCTGCACGGTCCATCCAGTCTGCCCAACAAGATAACTCATATTTGCTGCTTTTTGTGTATACCCTACTTTGATTTGTACCTGTCCTTTTCAGGGCACAGACCGTATAAGTCTGCCCCACCTCCCAACCACCGGCTCTGGCACAGACCGTGTAAGTCTGCCCAGCACTATCCTCACCTCCCCAGCCCTGCCTCCCAACCCTGGCTCTGGCACAGACCGTACAAGTCTGTCCAGCACTATCCCCGCCTCCCAACCACCAGTCCCGCTTCCCACCACCGGCTCTGGCACAGACCGTATAAGTCTGTCCCGCCTCCCGATCTTGACTAAGCTCCTGAGGATCCATTCCTTCAGCACAGGATTCCTTTATGCTTATCCCACGCATGTTTGAATTCAGTTACCGTTTTCATTTCCACCACCTCCCGCGGGAGGGCATTCCAAGCATCCACTACTCTCTCCGTGAAAAAATACTTCCTGACATTTTTCTTGAGTCTGCCCCCCTTCAATCTCATTTCATGTCCTCTCGTTCTACCACCTTCCCATCTCCGGAAAAGGTTCGTTTGCGGATTAATACCTTTCAAATATTTGAACGTCTGTATCATATCACCCCTGTTTCTCCTTTCCTCCAGAGTATACATGTTTAGTTCAGCAAGTCTCTCCTCATACGTAAAGGAGAGGATTCTTCTGTATTTCCCCTGTCTAAATGGATGAGAGAGGCGATATAAAGCTTTTTCACATCACTGTGCTGCTATGTCACACAGAATGGTTTCTGGTCTTTAAACCAAATGTAATATCAGATGGAGAGAACCTGAATAAATGTGTAACAGTTTTTAAATTACTTCATTTATTTAAGGTACAAAAGTTATCCAGTCCCTATATCACATATATGAAAAAGTAACTGCCCCCTGATCTTAACTGGTTGTATCCCCTTTAGCAGCAATAATGTCAACTAAACGCTTCCTGTAATTTGATACTGGTTTTTCACATTTCTGTTGAGGAATCTTAGCCCACACTTCTTTACATAACTGCTTTAATTCACACATTTGTAGGTTTTCATGCATGAACTGCTCGTTTTTCAGATCCTGCCACAGCATCTCTATTGTATTTAAGTCAGGACTTTGACTGCAACGATCCTGATCGTTAATTTTGTTTCTCCTTGGCCATTTAGACATTGCTTTTGCATCTTGGATCATTGTCTTGCTGCAAAACCATTACTCTTTGGCTTTAGCTCACGTATGGATGACCAGTCAGTCATTCTGTTTAAGAATTTTCTGGTACAGTGCAGAATTAATAGTTCCTTTAGTAATGGCAAGTTTTACAGGTCTTGAGGCATCAAAGCATCCCCACACCATCACACTACCACCACCACCGTGTTTGCTATTATGATCTTTCTGTGGAATGCTGTGTTTGCTTTATGCCAGACGTAACAGGACCTGTGTTCTCCAAGAGTTCTGCTTTTGACTCATCTGTCCATAGACTTACCCCAAAAGGCTTGGGCATCCTCCAGATGTATGTCTGTTGCAAATTTGAGATGAGCATTGATGGCATTCTTAGATAACTGTGATTTCTACCTTACTACTCTCCCATGAATCCCATTTTTGCTCAGTCTTTCTTATTGTAGCCATGAACATTGATCTTCGCTGACTAGAGAGGCTGCGATTCTAAGGATGTTCTTCTGGGATGATATGACTTCTTGGATGAGTTGTCGCTGTACCACTGTTCCAGTCTTCTCTGATTTGGAGATAATGACTCATTGTGGTTCAGTGGAATCCCAGACCTCTTCAAATAGTTTTGTAACCCTTTCCAGAATGATAGTTCAACTTTTGTCATCTCTTCTGGCATTTCTTTTGATGTTGGCATAACATTTTTGTAAAAACGTTGTGGGTGGCTACTTCTCAGCGTAAAGTTAGATATAGGTATATGTAAAATTTAAATTGATAGATTCAGCTGACTGAAACAGCCAGGCTTGATTTCAGCCAGCCCTGCAAACCTGGCTGTTTCAGTCAGCTCAATCTTATCAATTTTAAATTTGGGTAACTTAGAGGGCAGTTGATTTTTCATGTGGGTGTTGGAGAAATTTGTTCCTTAAATAGTTATAATTCAACTGGTGTATCTACTTGGGTCCCCTTTGTCAAATGGAACACTCATTGGTTGAATAGTGAATACTATCCAAAAAACCACAGGAGGCAGCTGGGGTTGGGAGGAAATGTGAGCAAGTGAATAATCAAATCCTGTGGGGATGGAATGGAACTTAACGGGTGGGTATGGGTTAGAATATATGTGCTGCAAAGATTTGACATGTTTGCATTGTTTGCACAGGCATATTTAGTGTTTTTAATTTCATGTTCCTGTGTTTTGATGATAGTTATTTGATTATTGTTCTGTTTGTATATGTTTTTACTGGATTATTGTTTGGGGTTTTTTCTACTACTACTATTTAGCATTTCTATAGCGCTACAAGGCGTACGCAGCGCTGCACAAACATAGAAGAAAGACAGTCCCTGCTCAAAGAGCTTACAATCTAATAGACAAAAATAAAGTAATCACATCAATTAATGTGTACAGGAAGGAGGAGAGGAGGGTAGGTGGAGGTGAGTGGTTACAAGTCAAAAGCAATGTTAAAGAGGTGGGCTTTCAGTCTAGATTTAAAGATGGCCAAGGATGGGGCAAGACGTAGGGGCTCAGGAAGTTTATTCCAGGCGTAGGGTGCAGCGAGACAGAAGGCGCAAAGTCTGGAGTTGGCAGTAGTGGAGAAGGGAACAGATAAGGATTTATCCATGGAGCAGAGTGCTCATTTAATAGGCGGGCTATAAATATTTCAAATTCCATTGGGGATGGGTGAAACTTCTCTTCTTGTGCAGCTTGTGTGTGTGTAGCAGGATAAGGAAGGAGAAGTCTAGTCTTGCCTTTAAATTTTCTTTCCTTGAGTCCTGTTAGACTACTCCAGAACCCTCTTGGAATGTCGGAGGTTGTGCTGATCTTGTTTCCTCTGATTCTCTTTATTTGGCTCCCCTGTTTCTTAGAGGTGGGGGAGTGTTATGTTGTTTTATTCATTTCGAAGTTTTCCCAAAGCTTAAAGCCGTTCCATTGCCTTGGCTGCAGCACTCCTTTAATATAAATGTCACAAAAATTGTGATACTCTGTTTTTTGGAACGAATTTGAAATATCTTTATTAAATTGCCAATATAGCATATAATATAATGCAAATTGATACAAGGCTATGAACTTCTTTTGCTTTGGAATTTAAATAAAAAGCTAATATCGTGTTTAACCTGTTTTAATTTCTTTGCTACCTTATACGTGGTATGAATGTTACGATATGATTCTATTCTGTAGTATAATGGAGTTCCTGTCCTACCTCTTTAATTTTGTATTTTGTTGTGAATTGTTTACTGCTTTTGACTTTTGTCTGCGTAAATGACGTGGTATATAGCAGATTTCCAATAACCCTCCCCCCCCCCCCTTAAAAAAAGAAACAAAAACAAACCCTAAAACAAATTGACCTGCAAAAGAAAAACAAATTGTGGTCCTCTGATTCCATCTGCTGGCAAAGTGGCATAAACCCACACTTTTTGCACTTGTCTAGTAGAGTTTTGGGAAAAGAAATTTAACAGATGCAACTAAACTTCTCTGTAAAACATCACAAGGTCCTAAGGAAGAAAGGCCCTTTTTTTAATAGGGGGAAAGGAAGAAAAAAAAAAAAAGGTCAAGTCCACCACAGTGCTCGAAGATTGATACTGGTAAAATGCCTCTGTAGTTCAAAATGAGCAATATTTTTAAAGTAGTTTTGAAATTTTAAATATAAAAACATTCTAAAAAGATATACTTAAAAGCACATCTAGCATGGCCATTTTTTAAATTCAATGCTGTAGTTAATTAGCTCATCACGCACAACCTAGTATGTAGAAACATTTGTCAACTTATTTTCAAAAACGTTTACATTCTTTTGAGACAAACATTAATATTGTAGTGGCTGTAAAACCTACCAAATTACGTAGTATGTTCATGGAAGTCATGTGCGTAGATATATCCTAGTTCAAAAGAAATGTAAGGCTTTTTAAAAAGAATTTGGTGTCTGAGCAGAGGATTTTGCTAAGATGGAACACCATAAAGCAGCTATAGTTGCTGGGATGGATCCTCTTTGTCAAGAACAGCAGGAGGAGAAACATGGGTTCTAAAATGTATTATACACAAAGTAGTGGGAGTAACTAAATCAATATTATACTCTGTATCTTATTCTATAATGTGTATGTCGTAACATTTTGTAAGCCACATTGAGCCTGCAAATAGGTGGAAAAATGTGGGATACAAGTGCAGCAAATAGGTAAATTAAGCCTCCACTATCCGGTTGAGAAGAAATATATATTCAGATATGATCATATTCTATTAAAGGAGGAAAAAATCCTCAAAGTGCATAGGTGTGTTATAATCCCTATTGGCACTCAAGCAATCCCGTCGACCAGTTCCTCGGTCTTAAGGGGATTTAATATTTATCATTGGCAAAAAACCTCCTTAATAGGCATGCAGTACCAAGCAAGTTTTTGTAGGGCGTCTTTTATCTCTTTTTCGATCAGCCCTCTTCAAAAATCACATACTGCATACACCTAATAACATATATTGATCAAGCAAAGTAAACTTAGCTTGTGTTGCTTTATCAACTGAAATCCACGATTCCCACATCCAGATCTCCCTTGACCAACGATGGCCAGCGTTTCGCTGTGCTGTTTAACACAGTATAGCTGCTTCAGGGTCCTAACAGGGAACAGATCTACGAAAGCTACTCTAACATAGAGAACTGGTTCAGTTGATAAAACACAAGTTAAGTTTACTTTGCTTGATCAATATATCTTAGGTGTATGCAGTACGTGATTTTTGAAGAGGCCTGATCGAAGAAGAGAGATAAAAGACTCCCTACAAACTTGCTTGGTACTGCATGCCTACTAAGGAGGTTTTTTGCCAATGATAAATATTAAATCCCCTTAAGACTGAGGAACTGGTCAACGGGATTGCTCGAGTGCTGATAAGTATTATAACACCTATGCACATTGAGTCTTTTTTCCTCCTTTTAATAGAATATCATATATGAATATATATTCTCAACTGGATAGTGGAGGCTTAATAGAGTTTTCTAAAATTTATTGCCAGGGACAAAATATGCTTGCTGGGGTTTGGGGCTGGTTGGAGTCCATACCCCTCGCTTACTTCACCTTTGTGCAGTCCTTTTCTCCTTCCCCCCCCCCCCCCTTTTTTTTTTTTACATGTTCTCCTTACCTTCAAGGCCTTCAGGGATGCTTCGGCTGCTCCCTGGCTCCTGTGAGGCTGAAAATTCTTCCGCTGCTTTCCCTGAAATGCTTCTGCTTCCTTTTTTTTTTTTTTTTCCATGGGTTATCTGGCCACCCCAAGATGAACATGCAAGTGCCTTTTCAAAATGCTGGTGATGAGATTCAAGGGATGCTTAACCTGGAACTGATGACTTTTTTTGGCTTTTCGGCAGTTTGGCACACGCTTGTTTACAAATGTAAGAGTTATGTTACCTTCCAAACTACACAGTTTTGACTGGCTGGCTCTTGGATGTCAAGGATATGACTTTCACACTGACTGACTCGTATAGCCCAGGGAAGCAGGGAGCATGATTAGGCTGGTCAGTGGGGGGTCATATCTCTGGGTCTTGGAACTATGGTGGTGTATCTGGCTATTGGAACCCAGTGGCATTTGGTTCCCTCCCCCATTTTTTTTTTAATAGTGTTACATTTACCAAATAGGCTTATACTGAAGCAGCTGTGAGAGAGTCTGGAGAACTATCTCCTCCTTTTTGTTAGCGTCTTGCTACTGCCAAAAAGGTGAAATCTCCAGAAACCAGACCTCAATCCTGGGATTGATTTAAATGGATTGGTAAGGAGATGCCTGCAGCCTCTCGCAGTGATGAATGGGTTTTAATGTTGTGTGGTTCCTGAGGGAAGGAACTTCTCCTGCACATTTTGCATTTTCCATATTTTTGCATCTAGAAATATAATTCCATTTTCCTTTTGCTTCTTTCCTCCAGTTTTTTCCCCCACTAAACCTAATAATAGATTTGTGTAGTGTGTGTGTGTGTGGGGGGGGGGGGGGGGGGGGGGGGGGAAGTACTTTTGTTTCTGATGCTGCAATGTATGAATCTTAAAGTTGAATGCATGTTTTGTGTTTCTTTTCCTGAGATAACGGTAGGACTTCCAGCTAGTGGATCCTCATGGTTGTGATGGTTTCGATCTGCTTTTATAGGTGGCTATTGCATTTCTGTTGGAAGATGGGTCACGATTACAAGATGACTTTCATTGTGAGCAGACACTCTGGGAACTTCTCTGTCATTTTCCACAGACCAGGTAATCTGACTCTAAATCAGAACCATTTCTTCTGAGGAGATTTAGGCCTTATGCAATCCATGGATCTTGGTGTTCTGAATTAGTTGCAGTTCCACCTTGCATAACTTATGTGCCTCCACTGTGGTATAGCTGATATCTAATCAGTCAGTTTCTTTTTGAAGTCCGTTAAAGATTAGTACCTGTAGACTGTCAAACTTACTTTAGTGCTAAAGAGAGTTGGAAGATCCTTCAAGATTCAGTTTGATATATCACAGATTCTCAAAAGGAATAAGTGGTTCATAGGCTTAAAAGTTTTATAAGGGGGAAAAGAAAAATGTACAAAACCAATAAGGTACAGGATACATAAGGATAAGTATCTCTGAGATACTTTGTCATCCCTGTGATACTTTGTAACCACACATTGTGTTATCTCTATGACACTTTGTACCCATACATTGTATTATCTGTGAGATACTTTGTAACCATACATTGATTGAGGCATATTTTCAAAGCACTTAGCCTTCCAAAGTTCCATAGGTTTCAATGGAACTTTAGAAGGCTAAGTGCTTTGAAAATATGCATGATTGTAAGCTGCACTGAACCTGCTATCGAGCAGGAAAGAGCGGGGTATAAATGCTATAAATAAGTAATGGGGAGAGGAAAGGTTACAATTTAAAACAAGGGTGTGAAACTCTGTAAGGGAGGAGTTATGAACCTGAGCTACAGTTAGGACAGTTGATTTTACACTAAGTTGTGCTATTTAGCACAGGCTCTCAATGGGGAAAATCCACTGCTTATTTCTGGGATAAGCAGCATAAAATGTATTGAACTTTTGGGGTCTTGCCAGGTATTTGTGACCTGGACGGGACACTGGGCTTGATGGACTTTTGGTCTGTCCCAGTGTGGCAATACTTATGCATAAAATGGGAGCCTTTGCTAAAATAATAAGCTGTTTGAAGAGTAACCCACTTTGATAACTCCCCCTCTGAATGCCCAGCTTTCGGTACAGAGGAACTTCACCTTGTGCTGAGATGGTGTTGCATTGTTTTACAGATCTGTATGTTTAGGGACTTTACCTCTGGGACATGGCCATCCCCTTTGTGAACAAACTGATTTATTAACACGAGTTCCTTTCCTTGTGTGTACACCAGACTCGGTTATTTTAATGTAGACTATACTCTGCACAGTCAGTTAAGACAATTTAGCAAGTACTAATAAACTAACTACATTTTCATTTTCAGTTGATTACAACTTTATTCTTCTTTGCTGATGTATAATTGCTGCATATGTCAGCTTCCATGCATTGCAGATGTGTGACAGACTTTATTTTTAAAAAATGTAGACCCGTAATTTTCCTGGACTTATCCAGGGATACTCAAAAAAAGGAGGAAAGCTTTTCTGCAGCTTAAATCCAGACTGTTAAATATCGGTGGAACTTTAAGTATCCCTGTCGATGTGTAGTTGCCTTTAACTCTCAAAATTATATTTTCTTTGAGCCTGAGAAACTTTGAGTTTGTCTCTAGTAAGGAAATAGTGAGTTAAACCCTGAATATTATGCTATGTATCGGCTGTATTCATAGAAGTTGCCTTCTACTTTTGTTTACTTTGATATTTCATAAATATTTGCTTAGATCTTGGATAACCATATTGTGGTCTTAAAAATTGGTTTTTTTTTTCCTTTTTGTAATGTTTTATTCATAATGAATTGTTTTTCCATATTCCTGAATTTATGTATATACATAGTAACATAGTAGATGACGGCAGAAAAGACCTGCACGGTCCATCCAGTCTGCCCAACAAGATAAACTCATATGTGCTACTTTTTGTGTATACCTTACCTTGATTTGTACCTGTCCTTTTCAGGGCACAGACCGTATAAGTCTGCCCAGCACTATCCCCGTCTCCCAAAAAAAAAAAATGTAGACCTGTTTAAAGCTAAGCAGTTTAGAATTTTAAGCAAACATAACCATACTTGTATTCTTGTTAGAGGATGAGCTGCATCACTAACACATTCTAGGGCTTGGGGTACCTCTGTGCCCCATTAATTGGTGTCTCGTGTGTGTGTGTGTGTGTGTGTGGGGGGGGGGGGGGGGTGTAGAATGGCTTCTTCCGTCTGAAACTGGAAGGCTGAAAGAGGTGAGAGTTCTCTGTTATCAGATTCCCTAGGTCATGTTACCTCAGCTATATTTGTATTTTGCAGAATGACTGTGAATCAATCATGTGAATCAACTCCAAGCTGTTTGTACATGAGAGATGAGGTAAGGGGAGCCTCTGTGTGTGTGGGGGGGGTTGATAGTACATGGGCATGGAGTCAAGTGGCAAGTGGGCTAGTAGACGGAGGCTTAGTTGACTTGACTCGTACGTGAGCCTTGAAGGTAAATCTCACATGCTCATGTCTGTGTATAGTGCTTGACAAAATCCAGCGATTGTCTTAAAGCCAAGCAACACGGGTGAAGCATAAACTGTATGTGAAAAGGAAAGGTTAATAGTCCCCAGGCTCTATAGAGCACAACCCACATTTTGTGGACGTAGCTCTGTTCCATCTGCAATTAGAAAGGAGGAACCAGCTCTGAACGAAGCTCTTCTTAATGTCACAAGAATTACAACAGCTGTTGCCTTTTCATAAATCTTGACTCTTGTGTTCTGATTTATAATCTTTGAACTGAGAGCAGTGAGCTGTATTCAGTATTTCCGTCATCTGTGAAATAGGGAAATGTCCATGTTTTACTATAGATGTACCTTCAGGTTTTGGGAACAGGATGCTGAGACAGATGGGCATTTAGTTCTTGTATCAAATATAAATTAGAAGTAGAGTAAATGAAATCACTCTAGCACTGGTAATTGTCATAATGTGAAAGATAAAACCAAATGCCAAAAAGTCGCACAAGTACCACCAGATCCAAGATAATGAATAAACGTTGTACGTACATTCTTCAGCTCCTTGAGCTCTTGTATAGAGGAGAATTTCGATATGATGTCGTAAGTCCGACTTGGACGTTTTACATAAAACCCAAAACCCACTACACCTAATTGTACAACACTACAGTAACCCTTATGGGTGAAGAGGGCACTTATTTGTGGGCACAATGGGTTTCTGGTGAGTTTTGGAGGGCTCACAGTTTCCATCACAGGTGTAACAGGTAGGAGGGGGGGGGGGGGGGTATGGACCTTAGTCCATTTTCCATAATGCACTGCACCCACTACTAGACTATACTCCAGGGACCTGCTTACTTCTCTAATGGACTGGCAAGTAATGTTTTTAATCACATTTGTGGGGAGTTTGAGGGGGTCAAGTGACTACTGGGTGAGTAAGGGGAGGTCATCCCTAATTCAACCCTATCAACCCACTCATTACTTTACCTCACCCATTTCTATTCTTCTATCACCTTCTCCCACTACTCCAACCAGAGTTACACCTAATCACACTGACCACCCTTCAACATCTTCTGTCCTTCTGTGACTGTTCTCTTGTGCTTGACTGCTTAAATATTTTAAATTTAAATGCTTTACTTTTTGTCTATTAGATTGTAAGCTCTTTGAGCAGGGACTGTCTTTCTTCTGTGTTTGTACAGCGCTGCGTACACTTTGTAGCGCTCTAGAAAATGTTAAATAGTAATTCCCTCCAGTGGTCATTTGGATTCAATTAGGACACTTTTTGTGCCTTATTCTAAAAACAGGTCTAGCTCAAAACGTCTTAGCTTTAGTCTTGGACGGTTTGGTTTTATTCCATTATGGCTGAAAAATATCCGTGTTAGGAACACCCAAATCCCATCCTTAATATGCCCCCCTGAGACTTGGACGCACTGCAAACTAACAGCACAGAAAAATATGTAATAGGTTTTGAAAATAGCGATTTGGCTGTTTTTGTGGCCTTGCTCCCAGGTTTCCGGTTCATGGACTGGACCTGGTAGAGTGCCGAGCTCATCAGTGCAGTCGTCTGTCATCACCCCTGGGCAGCCAACTTGTTGCAGCCTTCAGGGGTGCAACTTTTATTTTACTTGATTTGATGTATCTTTACCTGATCTTTATCATTTTGTTTGTTCCTTGCCCCCCTACCCTTATCTCGATAACTGATATAATTTTGCCTTCATATGTCTCCCTAATGCACCTTGTCTACTTGTCCACCTTATCCCCCTAATTAAAAACTATTATCTTGTAAAATTCATCAATATTTGTTATAATTGACCTTGAACTTGGAACCTCTGGGCTCCCTACAGCTCCAGACTACCCATCTTTATTTTTCTGAGGACAAGCATAAGTACATAAGAATAGCCATACTGGGTCAGACGGAGGTCCATCTAGTCATAAGTACATAAGTATTGCCATACTGGGAAAGACCAAAGGTCCATCAAGCCCAGCATCCTGTTTCCTACAGTGGCCAATCCAGGTCACAAATACCTGGCAAGATCCCAAAAAAGTACAAAACATTCAATACTGCTTATCCCAGAAATAGTGGATTTTCCCCAAGTCCAGTATACTGCTTCCAGCAGTGGCCAATCCAGATCATATATACATACAGCTGACAAACCCAATTTGTAGCAACATTCCCCATGTCCCTCTCAATAACTGACTATGAACCTATCCAAACCTTTTTCAAGCCCAGATACACTGACCACGGTTACCACATCCTCTGGCAATCAGTTCAAGAGCTTGACTAGTTTTTGAGTGAAAAAATGTCTTCCTATTTTAGTATTTCCATATAATTTCATTGAGTGTCCCCTGGTCTTTGTACTTCTTGAAAGCGTGAGAAATCAATTCACTCTTACCCATTCTACAACACTCAGGATTTTGTAGACCTCGATCTCCATTATATTCTCACAGCTGAGACATCTGACAGAGCCCAGTGCAGACACTAACTAGTGATATTAACAGAACTTTCTAGCATGTGCTGGTGCCTTCTTGCCCGATGCATGAGTGTAGGTTCTTCAGTCTTAGATTTCCACAGAGCAGCAGTGTTGCGAAAGGTAGATTTGATAAGATACTGAAAGGGGAAGGGAGGGGGAGGGGGGATGAAATAAGCATGATGGGGTTGACTGGAAGGAACCTGTTATGGCAGTTATTGGTTAGTAATTTTGCTGTATTAGAACTGTTTTCCTTACTGTCGAGTGTATACATGAAAATAACATGGTTTAAAAAAAAAAAAAGATTTCCACAGAGCAGGGAGGACACATCATCGTGTTCTCTCGGTGCATATTTTCTCTCTCATTCGCAGTGCCTTCACATGCAGGTATTTTTCTCCTCTCCCCCCCCCCCCCCCCCCCCCCCCATATTTTCCATTTTTTTCCTTATTTTAGTTTTTCCATTTAATTTTCATAGGGTTTTATTTTGGCACTTAAGACTTCCTTTCATTTTGTAAGTTGCTAGGTCATTTAAACCAGAGCATCAACCTCAATTTGAATGTTGCTCCTTTTTACTGCTCACAGCTGAGGAGCTTCATTTGGACACAATTCTTTTCTCGATGTCCCAGAAGACCCCCAGAGGATTCAAAAGTTGCTCCCAATGTAATCGGGTGACTTCCATGACAGACCTGCAATCTTGGGCCTAACCATGAGCCTAACTCTCTTGTTCTCTCTGTTTGAAAATGCAGCTGAAGACAGAGGGCGTGGCAGGTGCGACGGGAGAGACTTTTTGGCTCTTCGAAGACCAGTGCATTGACCTTAATGGCTGCCAAGACTTCAACATCCACTAGGAGTGCATCGGCATCGAGAAGGTGCAGGATGTTATGGTGTTAGGGCCGCTTGACAACGGTGACCATAATATGATCAGATCTGATATCTGCTTCAATGTCGCCTTCGGCACCTAACCATTTTACCTCTATTCAAGAAATTTAGACTGCCCCAATTTGATTGACCGCACATTTTTTTTCCATTAGATTGTAAGCTCCTTTGAGCAGGGACTGTCCTTCTTTGTTAAACTGTACAGCGCTCTGTAACCCTAGTAGTGCTTTAGAAGTGTTTAGTAGTAGTAACACACAGGAAATCCAATATGTTAGTATTTAACTTTCAAAAAATAGACTATGATAAAATTACTACTACTACTATTTAGCATTTCTATAGCGCTACAAGGCATACGCAGTGCTGCACAAACATAAAATGAGGAGAACGGTGAAAAAAAAAAAAAGAAAACTTAGAAGAGCAGCTGCGAAGGTCAAAAATTTACATCAGGTGTGGATGCTGTTCAAAAATACCATCCGGAAGCCCAGGCCAAATATATTCCATGTATTAAAAAAGGAGGAAGGAAGACCAGACGACAGCCAGCATGGTTAAAAAGTGAGGTAAAGGAAGCTATTAGAACTAAAAGAGAATCCTTCAGGAAATGGAAGAAGGATCCAACTGAAAATAAGGAATGGCAAGTCAAATTCAAAGTACTGATAAGGAAGGCAAAGAGGGACTTTGAAAAAAAGATTGCATTGGAGGCAAAATCACACTATTTTTATTTTTAGGTATATTAAAAGCAAGAAGCCAGCAAAAGAATCAGTTGGACCGCTAGATGACAGAGGGGTAAAAGGGGCAATCGAGGAAGACAGTCACAGCGGAGAGATTAAATTCTTCGCTTCGGTCTTCACTGAGGAAGATTTGGGAGCGCTACCGGTGCCAGAAATGGTATTCAAAGCTGATGAGTCGGAGAAACTGAGTGAAATCTCTATAAACAGTACTAATTACTCTCCTAGCCAAATTCAAGCAGGAAATAGCAACAGGCAAAAGCATACTTCTCCAATTCGACATATCTAGTGCATTCGACATGGTAAAAATACTACTAAGACTCCTAGATTACTTCGGGATTGGCAGAAATATACTAAATTGGATCAAGGGTTTCCTAACCACTAGAACATATCAAGTGAAATCAAGCTCAAACATATATCACCGTGGAAACAGACTGGGGAGTACATCAAGGATCACCACTATCACCGATCCTTTTCAACCTAATGATGACCCCACTAGCCAAGTCCTTAGCCAACCATGGCCTTAACCCTTACATCAATGCAGACGATGTCACAATATACATTCCTTAAAAACATGATCTGGCAGAAATCACCAACGAAATCAAGCTCGGCTTGAACATCATGGACTCATGGGCAAATGCATTCCAACTAAAGCTCAACATAGATAAAACACACTGTCTCATCTCATCCCAAACCAATACGAACAAACACACAAACACAAACACCCCAGGTTACACCCTTCCCATCTCAGACAGCATGAAAATTCTCGGCGTTACAATCGACCGTAATCTCTCACTAGCGAACCAAGTGAAATCTACAACAAAGAAAACATTCCATTCAATGTGGAAACTCAAATGCATGAAACCATTCTTCCAGGGAAACATTTCGCAGCCTGATACAATCAATGGTACTAAGCCATGTAGACTACTGCAATGGAATTTATGCGGGATGCAAAGAACAAATCATAGAGACTTCAAACCGCTCAAAACACAGCAGCCAGGCTCATATTTGGAAAAATGTAATTTCAAAACACCAAACCCCTCCGAGGAAAAACTGCACTGGCTCCCAATCAAAGAACGTATTGCTTTCAAAATCTGCACCCTGGTTCATAAAATCTACGGCGAAGCCGTTGGACACATGACAGACCTCATAGACCTACCAGCCGGAAACACAATAAGATCAACATGAACATACCTAAATTTCCACTACCCATGCTGCAAAGGACTCAAATACAAATCAACTTGTGCATATAGCTTTTCCTACATAAGCACACAACTATGGAATGCATTACCAAAAGCTGTGAAAACAATGTATGACCACCTAAAATTCTGGAAATCATTAACTAGCCTGTTCAAAAAGGCATACCCTACCAACCCAACTTAGATGCCTGAACCCTGCAACACAACGAAACCAAAGCTCGTAATAAAATAACTCTTCCTCTCTACGATTCCATAGTGTATGTTACACAATGAACCTTATTTTTTTATTTGATTTATTTGTTGCATTTGTATCCCACATTTTCCCACCTATTTGCAGGCTCAATGTGGCTTACATAGTACCGTGATGGCGAATGCCAATTCCGGTATCAGAAATACAGAGTGGTAATTGCGTTAAAGTTCATGAGTAACATAGTGTCGTAGGTAGTTGAGGAGGAAGAATTGAGTGTCCTGTTCTGGTACAAGTTTCGTTGTGTTGTAGGGTTTGGTTGTTTAGGTTGGATCGTTGTGGTAAGCCTTCTTGAACAGATTGGTCTTTAATGATTTCCGAAAGATTGTTAGGTAATGCATTGTTTTCGTGATGTTTGGTACTGCATTCCATATTTGTGTGCTTATATAGGAGAAGCTGGATTCATATGTTTTATATTTTAGTCCTTTGCAGCTTGGGTAGTGGAGATTTAGGAATGTGTGTGCTGACCTGTTTGTGTTTCTGGTTGGTAATTGCTACTATGCTTCGCTCTTGTCGGTGTTCTACCTCTTTGAGTTATGTTCGGACCTGGAGGATTTTTGAGGCATGGTGTGAGGAGCTCAGGATAGCTCCCTTTCGCACGTCCGTCTTGCACATTTTGGGTTTTCTGCAGCATGGTTTTGACAAAGGCCTTGTTTTGGCTTCTCTTAAAGTGCAGATTGCAGCTCTGTCGTGCTTTCAAGGTCATGTTCAAGGAAGATCGCTGGCTAGCCACCTGGATGTGTTCTGTTTTTTAAAGAGATTAACCTCCTGCATCCTCCGTCTCGCTGTTCTTTTCCCTGCTGGGATCTTAATTTGGTACTCTTGGTTCTTACCAAGCCTCTCTTTGAGCCTTTATCTTCTTGTACTTTGAAGGACTTAACCCTGAAGGCATTGTTTTTAGTGGCTATTGCCTCAGCTAGGAGAGTTTTGGAGTTGCAGGCTCTTTCGTGTAGGTCTCCATTTTTGGAATTCAGCTTGAATCGAGTGGTTTTAAGACCAGTTACTTCTTTTCTGCCCAAGGTATTGACTCGTTTTCATTAATCTCAACTGGTAGTGTTGCCTGTTACAGGTTCTTTCTCCGGGTTTGAGGAGCAGCGTTTCTTGAAGTGTTTGGATGTCAAAAGAATTCTGAAGCATTATGTCAAGTCTGCGGAGGAGATTTCTGTCCAATCGTTTGTTTGTTCTCATCGGAGGTTCACGCAAAGGGCTTATGGCTTCTAAGCCCACTATGTCTCGTTGGCTTAAGGAAATTATTGCATCAGCTTACCCTTTCTGGGAAAGCTGTTCCGGAAGGAGTTAAGGTTCACTCTACCAGAGGTCGGGCTACTTCTTGGGCAGAGCGTTGTCTGGTGCCTCTGGAGGACATTTTTTATGGCAGCGACTTGGTGGTCTTTGCATTCCTTTTCTAAGCAATATCGATTGGACCTCCTGAGTCATCAGCAAGTTGTTTTCGGGGCATACATTTTGACAGCGGGGCTTAGGGTCCCTCCCATAATCTTACTGCTTTGTTACTTCCCATCAGTCACATTCTGGGCCGGTCCGGAGGGACGCTAAGGAAGGAGAAATTAGACCTTACCTGCTAATTTGCTTTCCTTTAGTCCCTCCGGACCGGCCCAGATCCCTCCCTTTAGGTATTCTGTGTCTTCAAGAGTTAAGTGATATTGTTTTCATGGGAGCTGTGTTGCTGGTTTCTGGTTTCATTGTTTAAAGAAAAAAGAGCACAAATTCTATGGTTCAGTATGTAACCTTTTGTGCATGATATGCAGGGGCATGTCATTGGTCACATTATTGTTGGTGGCACACACCTTGCGTTGACAATGTGCCAGTGGTTGCTCAGGCTTTCGTATGCACAGACCATTTACTTATTGTTTTACTTCCTTCTGCTTTGGTACTTTGTTACTGGATCTTCCTCTTGTTGCCAAGGGCTCTTATTGGCTCTCTAGAGTTTAGTTTTTTTTTTTTTTTTTTCTCAATCTCCACCTGCTGGAAGGCGTGCACAACTCATCAGTCAACATTCTGGGCCGGTCCGGAGGGACTAAAGGAAAGCAAGTTAGCAGGTAAGGTCTAATTTGTCCATTTGGCTCCCGGAACCTCCCTTCCACATGTACCAAGATGACCGGCTCCTCCCCAGCACTATCTAAGATCCTTTCTCACACTGTTTACAGTGGTCAGCAGTTCTAGTTACTCATACTTTATGCAAAGTTCCTGCTAAAAGATCTGATTGTAACCTCAGACGTAAGTAAATGTAAGTGATAAATTGCTATTCCAGTGAGATTCCTGTTAGGGGCAGAGGCTGTTTCTCATTCTCCTCATATGTGCAATCACATGGCTGTCAGGTTAGCCCTGTATAAACATCACATTCTGATGTTTATAGTTTACCCATATAAGTGGATTGTTGTTTGGTCCAGTCAGTATGGAAACGGTGATCTTTTAAATTCTCTTCTTCTCCCACATGGCAGTGGTACCCTGCTTTCCTCTTATGCGTTCAGACCAGGAATCTCTCAGAACTCTTCCATCTTCTCTCCCATAACGTTTTTCAAGATAGAACCTACTAATGAATAAATTGAGCTGGTACGGCTGGTTCTAACAGCTTATCCAATTTCATAATTCTGCTACGGACTGCAGACTGATCTTTATCTCTGCAAAAAAATGATTTGTTCTTAGAATTGTATGCTCTGGTTGACATGTCCAGAGATAGTTTTTATTCTGTGCTCCATTGTCCATCCTTCATAAATGCTGATTGTTTCAGCTGCGCTTTCTTCAACTTCAGTGTAGTATTTTATTGGAAAACATTTTGTCAGTGTGAAATCTGCTTTGTGTGGTCAGCTGATGTTTTTGCAGTGCCCTCAATCTCTGCATTTATCAGCGTGATAAGGCTTCAGTGGATGCTTCTATCCTCTAATTCTGGCTATAGCCAGTTACACTAGCCTGTGATGATTGGCCTTGGTAGGGAAGAGAGAACTTTTTTTTTTTTTTTTTCTATTTCCAAGTTATTCAGTGATTTGGAATGGGGCACTTAGGTGTGGAGGGAGCAGGGGCAAAGTAGGAAGTCCCTTATAAGAAATGCATGCAGTTTGTGAGTGTAGGGCCCTCCTTCCTCGAACCTAAGAACAAATGGAACTATAGTTCTACCGTTGTTTGTGTGGAATTGGGCCCTTGATGGGGTACTAGACTTTTCCTACTGTTCAGGATGGTGTGCGATTCAGTGGGGAGCAGGCAGAGTTGTCACTTTTTAAAAAGAGTTGAATTGGTTGAATCCAGGGGCTCTAGTATGTTCTACTTCTACCTGTTCTTTTTGTAGGTCAAGGGGGAAGCTGAACTGCGGAAGGCAACCCTGAAATCCTTGGGACTGACTGGAGGAAATGCAGTTCTCAGGTCAGGAGACAGCATGTGAAGTCATGTAGCAGTGTCTTTTAAATTACCCTTTTTGCAGTTCTGTACATTTTTTGAAGGCAAGCACTCTAGTTCCTCCAATTACTTAGAAATCATGCTTTCCTTTAAGTTAATGTCTCAAAATGTATTTCAGTTAAATCAGTTTGGGTTCTGTGCTCCTTGGCTTAGTGAAGTAATTGTTAAGCTACTTCTAGTTTCAGAATTTTTCCCCTTGAATTTTTAAAATCTTTTTGTCTGGCTTCTAGGTTTGTAATGAAGACTGCCAATCCAAATGAACCAAAGGTCATGGCACATGTTTCTGAAGAGCCCTTTGGGATAGTTAGGGAATCCAGCCCAGGTCCTGGAGAATTCTCAGAAACAGCTGGGGAGCAGGATGCCAAATTGCTGTGTTGCTCTCATGCGGATGATGGAAGAACCTTAATGCCCCAGACACAACACATCCCTTTGAAGTCTGGACAGATCTGTAGACGTGATGATGATGATGATTCACTTGCTCTTTCATTCAAAGAAGAGGCAAGAGAGTTGGCGAGTGAAGTTGGCCAACTGCCACCCCAGGAGGCTGCAGAAGCGGCAAGTTCTAAATCATCTTTTGTCCCTTTCTTTGGGGTTGGGCAGCGCCTTGGTGGTGCCTCTGTGAATACTGAGTGTGATGTGCCACCTTCAGTGAACCTTCCAACCTCTGTTTCTAGCCCTGGTGGTCCTTCGAAGCCAAAAAAGACAAAAGGCAGCCTGGAAGAGCAGGATGGACTGCAGGTGAGAATAGGAACAGAAAAGTGTTCTGGCATCTGGTTGGGGGGTTGGGGGGGGGGAGAGAGGGAGGGGAAGAAGAGTGTGATTATTCCTGAGGGAAGGCTAGTGATTGGGGAGGAGATGGTTCATTTTCTGTTTGGGGAGGGGCATAGTTGTAATTTGCCTGTTTTTTTTGTTTTGAGGGGCAAAGGTAAAGCCATTGGCAGTGGAAAATGGAGCCTATAATGTATGGAGGGGGGGGGGGGGGGGGGGGGGCACTGTCCCAAACTACTCCTGTCGGGAGAGAGGTGCATTTTTGGGTACTGGGGATGTTGGTCTTGCTCTGTGGTTGAAGGGTGCAGTGTTGAACTGTGGGGAAGGCGATGAGATGTGTAAGTCATATTTTGCCTAGAGAGTGTGCTGCTAGCTCACAGTATCTCTGAAAATACTACTCTATGTTACGCTACTGGAGGGTGAACTCGAGACACAAGGCTTTTTCTCTTGTGTGCCACCATGGAGCTGTTTCCATTGCGTTACTTTTAATTAATTTATGGATATTGAATTGTTTATAGCTTATCAGAAATAACTCGGCTCGTGTGTTCAGTTTCATTCTTAAAACTCTCTTTCCTGGTAAGTTTGTGGGGTCCATTTGGAGATCTGTATTTGCTGCTTTAACAGATGTGGTTTAGTTTTACTTCTACCTTTACACAAGGCGGACTACAGAAGATACATAATTTAAACAGACAATCCAGCACAAATACACAACACAATCTCAAATACAGCAGAGGGTACGAAGAAGGTACTGGGACTGATCAGGGTGCATTTGTTGTATACAAGTTCCTTTGAGCTTCACAATGTTTTTACGTTTGTCCAATTACAGAACTGAAAATAACATTGTGACTATCTTTGTTTTTCTGTCATACTAAGCTCAGTTCCTGTTCTGCATTATACAGCAGTTTCATAAATGTAAAATTGTTTACTTATATTTCAATTTTTTCTGACATTTTTTGGGTGCCCAATTAGGGTTGTTTTGGATATTTTTTTTAGTGGGGAGGGTGTAGAATCCTAGCGGCCCTTTTACTAAGCTGTGGTTAAAAACGGTCCTGCACTAGCGGCGGGGACGTGCGCTGAGGCCCTTTTTACTGGATTGGCTGCTGTCGGGGACAGGATGCAGGGCTCAATGGACCTTTGGTCTTTTCCCAGTATGTCATTACTTATGTACTGCAGCAGGTAAAAGGTCTGAAAAAAGACATGGCCATGGTAACCCCCTGTGGAAATATTTTTTTTTTATTTTCGCTAGCACTGGAAAGGCAGTGCGCTGGGGGAGGGGAACTACCACTAGTGTCTGCTTTGGGCCAAAGGTAGCTCCACGTTGGCGCATAGTAAGCATGTGGTGGGTGGTCTTACCGCCGCTTAGTAAAAGGATCCCTTAGTGATTTGGTGCTGAGAATGGAGGAGGGTATATACAGGGAAAATGGATCTTGGGTAGAGAGGGTGATCAGAGTTGGGAGCATTGTGAAACACAGAGGGGAAGAAGGGGGGGATACCAGAGGACGGGGAACAATTGTCTCCTTGTAGCGACTCACTCCCCCTTCTTACACTGCAGCCCATGTGCTATCTTTCTTGTCTTCTTTTGATCACGTCATATAGCCCCTCTTCTCCACAAAAACTTGTGGTTGGCAGTATATTTAAAATCCCTCTGTTAAATTTACCAACCAACTGGGTCCAAAATGACATAAGATAAGAATAAGAAATTTAGAAAATAAGCTCTGAGTAGAGCTTATTTTCTAAGTTTTTCTTATTATAGCTAGTTCTATGCAGAATTGTTAATTTTTTTGATAAGAATAGCCATACTGAGTCAGACCAATGGTCCATCTAGCCCAGTATCCTGCTTCCTGCATTGGTCAATCCAGGTCACAAGTACCTGACAGAAACCCAGTTAGTAGCAACGTTCTGTGCTACTGATCTCTGTGCAATAACACTCTGGACTTTTCCTATAGGAACTTGTCCAAACCTCTGTTTAAACCCAGATACACTAACCACTGTTACTACATCCTCTGGCAACGAGTTCCAGAGTTTGACTATTCTGTGAGTGAAACAATTCCTTCCATTTGTTTTTCATGTTTAAACAATTTTACTGAGAAAATCAAGGAAACACTTAACAGCATATCTGTATTTTTTCCTTATACAAAAAAAAGTAAACTTCCTGTCCTGAAACATTCCATCCCTCCCTTTCCCCTTACCCCACTCAATCCTAGACTGCTCAAAAGGCCTCGGGTCTTATGACCCTTCGAACTCAAAACAAGGAAACAATCGAAAAGCTCCCCCCCCCCCACACTTTGTGCCCTTAAGGGTACAAAGGGGGGAGCTTTTGACTAGTTTCCCTGTGCTTTTGGTGGTGTGTCTAAGGGCAAAAGTGTGCTTATTTGCAAGCTGAGCTTAGTAGCACGTAAATGTGTATTGTAATATTGGGTACCTCCAAAGTTTTGGCACTGGAGAAACCAACTACGTCTGTTAGTGACCTGGGAGGCCAGAGATGCTAAAGAACTCCCCAAGAAACTGAAGTGATTCCTATCTTCAGTCTCTGCACCCAAAAAGTCATAGTTTGATTGTTAATACCTTATAACACATGTTTTTGTTTGTGGTTTTTTTTTTTTTTTAATGGACTATACCATGTCTGTGGTATTAAAGGGAACAACCACTCAACACTCAATACCACAGATATGGTATAGTCCATTTGGTTATGATTTCTGAACATATGATGCAGCATCCTTAAAGAAGAGACTTCTAAATACCCAGTTTGGTATGCTGTTGCTAATCTCAACTTGGATTATGTCTAAAACATGTAACAATCTACTTGCTCCCATGATATAATTAAATTCCATTATTCTGTCTCTCTATTTTCAAATGCAAGGCACATTGAACCAGAGTTTGCTTGGGATTATGTGGGATATAAATGTTAAAAAAAAAAATCCTTTATCCTCCACCTTTTTAAGGTCATTTTTGTTTGCTGTGGCTGTGCTTGGAGGGGATATAACCGCTCAGTTGGGCCCTTTCTGGCACCTTTTGTAAGTGGAGCAGGGAAGGAGTATAGGGGAGGGAATGTTTGTGAAAGGGGGGGAGGGAGGGAGGGAAGATGGGGTGGAATGTATCTGCTATTTTTGTTTATAAATGAACTTTCAGAATATATTCCTTTTTAATACAGTAATATTTAAATATAAAATCAACTGTTTTGAGGCTTCTGTGGACAGGGACAGAGTTCACGGGGATGAGATGAGGACAAACTTTGCCCCCACTCATTCTCTAGTGTCACAGGTTGTAATCTACTTGAGCCTACTGTGACCCCTCTGTTCCTTTGTTGCTTTATTCTGTTACGGTGCTGATGGTAAATTGGCTGAGAATTGGGTAATCCTGGATGCTTCCTTAATTATAGCCAATTCCTCCTTGAGGTTGTTGATCTCTTCTTTTGTAACTGATATTTGGAGACAGATGGGACAAGCTGTAAGGTTACAGATGGTTTGCTTTAGGATTAAAGCACAACATGTATTGCATTGAATGAAGGTCATGTTGATGGGATTGAGTTTCCTTAAAAAAGGGAAAGTGGACGTTGCTTTCTTACAAGAGACCCATATGAGCACGGAAGAACATAGGAAACTGCAAAGGGATTGGGTGAGGGAAGTAGCTAATTCTTCCTGTAACTCTAAACAGACAGAAGTGGCCACGTTGGCCCATTTAGGGGTAGCTTTCGACACGCACAAAGTAATTCGACTCTCAAGTCCGATATGATCTTCATGCAGTATTTACACCCCAGATATTTATTCACATCAGTTTATTTCAGAGCTCATAATGAAGCTAACCACCCTTCCAAAATACATGCTGCTAATGGCAGGAGATTTTAATATCACCAGCTCCCCTGAACTTGATTGCAAACACCCTAGAATAACTAGGAAGGATAATAAGTGAACTTCATAATGCAAGAACTAAACATTATGGATGTCTGGCAGATGTCACCATGGGGAGGCCGATTTCACTTTCCGCTCCAAGTCCACAATGTTTTTTTTTTTTCTCATATTGACTATATACAGTGGGGGAAATAAGTATTTGATCCCTTGCTGATTTTGTAAGTTTGCCCACTGACAAAGACATGAGCAGCCCATAATTGAAGGGTAGGTTATTGGTAACAGTGAGAGATAGCACATCACAAATTAAATCCGGAACATCACATTGTGGAAAGTATATGAATTTATTTGCATTCTGCAGAGGGAAATAAGTATTTAATCCCTCTGGCAAACAAGACCTAATACTTGGTGGCAAAACCCTTGTTGGCAAGCACAGCGGTCAGACGTCTTCTGTAGTTGATGATGAGGTTTGCACACATGTCAGGAGGAATTTTGGTCCACTCCTCTTTGCAGATCATCTCTAAATCATTAAGAGTTCTGGGCTGTCGCTTGGCAACTCGCAGCTTCAGCTCCCTCCATAAGTTTTCAATGGGATTAAGGTCTGGTGACTGGCTAGGCCACTCCATGACCCTAATGTGCTTCTTCCTGAGCCACTCCTTTGTTGCCTTGGCTGTATGTTTTGGGTCATTGTCGTGCTGGAAGACCCAGCCACGACCCATTTTTAAGGCCCTGGCGGAGGGAAGGAGGTTGTCACTCAGAATTGTACGGTACATGGCCCCATCCATTCTCCCATTGATGCGGTGAAGTAGTCCTGTGCCCTTAGCAGAGAAACACCCCCAAAACATAACATTTCCACCTCCATGCTTGACAGTGGGGACGGTGTTCTTTGGGTCATAGGCAGCATTTCTCTTCCTCCAAACACGGCGAGTTGAGTTCATGCCAAAGAGCTCAATTTTTGTCTCATCTGACCACAGCACCTTCTCCCAATCACTCTCGGCATCATCCAGGTGTTCACTGGCAAACTTCAGACGGGCCGTCACATGTGCCTTCCGGAGCAGGGGGACCTTGCGGGCACTGCAGGATTGCAATCCGTTATGTCGTAATGTGTTACCAATGGTTTTCGTGGTGACAGTGGTCCCAGCTGCCTTGAGATCATTGACAAGTTCCCCCCTTGTAGTTGTAGGCTGATTTCTAACCTTCCTCATGATCAAGGATACCCCACGAGGTGAGATTTTGCGTGGAGCCCCAGATCTTTGTCGATTGACAGTCATTTTGTACTTCTTCCATTTTCTTACTATGGCACCAACAGTTGTCTCCTTCTCGCCCAGCGTCTTACTGATGGTTTTGTAGCCCATTCCAGCCTTGTGCAGGTGTATGATCTTGTCCCTGACATCCTTAGACAGCTCCTTGCTCTTGGCCATTTTGTAGAGGTTAGAGTCTGACTGATTCACTGAGTCTGTGGACAGGTGTCTTTCATACAGGTGACCATTGCCGACAGCTGTCTGTCATGCAGGTAACGAGTTGATTTGGAGCATCTACCTGGTCTGTAGGGGCCAGATCTCTTACTGGTTGGTGGGGGATCAAATACTTATTTCCCTCTGCAGAATGCAAATAAATTCATATACTTTCCACAATGTGATTTTCCGGATTTAATTTGTGATGTGCTATCTCTCACTGTTACCAATAACCTACCCTTCAATTATGGGCTGCTCATGTCTTTGTCAGTGGGCAAACTTACAAAATCAGCAAGGGATCAAATACTTATTTCCCCCACTGTATATTAGCACCTGAGTGGTCTGTTGATCGTATCATACACACTGACATTCTCGATGTGGGGTTCGCTGACCATTTGATGGTGACCATGTGCATGAGATGGCAGAATGAACAGGACCACATGTGGAAACTGAATCCAACACTATGCTTAGATGAAACCTTTACCTTAAATCATATCTAGATTTCTGGCTGGAGTACATACTACATAACACCAGTGGAGAAGTATCGGACACTATTTACTGGGAAGCAGCCAAATCATTTCTGAGAGGAAAGATTGTTACTTATGCAGTTCTCAAGTGTAGGAAGCAAGAGACCGAGCTGGTGGACCTTACTAGGCATATCTATAGGTGATTCCACATCTCTGCCTTGGACCCACATTGTAGGGAGAAATTTCTAGAAATAAGGAAAAAGATGCCATTTTAACACAACAAGCATTATCTCGTATTAATGTTTATAAGTATAAATTCCATTGTTGTTGGAGCAAGGCTGGTAGATTGCTGGCCAGCTTGGTACTCCCTGCCGGGAAGCTATCTATGGTCACCTGCATTAAGGGAGATGGGCAAGGAAGCTATACCAAGGAATTTGAAATTATGGCACAATTTGTCCATGTTCTATCAGGAGTTATACAGAAAGGCCCCTATGATACTGTGAAGTGGGATAATTTGACCATCTCCAAATGTTGAATGCTCCTACTGCATTTAAGGAAATCCAGAAAGCCATTGGCAAACTTAAACTGGCCAAAGCACCAGGCTCGGATGGCATGGCGGCTGGAGTTTTTAATAAAACTCAACCATATCTACCCTGCCTTAGCAGTTTATGTGTAGGGAGTTTCAGCAGGGGGGAGCTTGTTACTTCCTGAACAAAGCCCTGTACATGTTGTCATTCCTCACAACAGAAGAGGATGAATAGTGGAGTGACACAGAAATCTTCTGTAGTGGGACCGATGCTATTCAACATATTTATAAATGATCTGGAAATCGGAATGACAGGTGAGGTGATTAAATTTTCAGATGACACACAACTCTATTCAAGGTTGTTATCGCTTTTGGACTGTGAAAAATTGCAGGAAGACTGGACATCCAAATGGCAGATGAAATTTAATGTAGACAAATGCAAAATGATGCACATTTGAAAGAATAATCCAAATCATAGTTACCTGATGCTAGGGTCCACCTTGGGAGTCAGCACCCAAGAAAGACTTAGGTGGTGGTGTAGATATTATTCTGAAATCTTTTGCCCAGCGTGTAGCAGCGGCCATTAAAACAAACAGGATGCTAGGAATTATTAGGAAGGGGATGGTAAATGAGACCAAAAATACTATAATACCTCACCTTGAGTATTGCATTCAGTTTTGGTTGCTGTATCTCAAAGATATAACAATCTCTCTGACCTCGTGTGCAACTTTCTTTAGTAACCTGTTCTTTCTCTCTTAGCTATATGTTCAATTAAAATGTGAACACAATATGTAATAGAACATTATAAGTAGTATACTATGTCATACTTTGTATTTGACTATTTTTACTGCCTATTGCTCATGCTTGATCTATTCTTACTGTACACCGCCTTGAGTGAATTTCCTTCAAAAAGGCGGTAAATGCTAATATAGCGGAATTAGAAAAGGTTCAAAGAGTGATCAAATTATAAAAGGGTGGAACCACATCTCATATGAGGAAAGGCTAAAGAGGTTAGGGCTCTTGAGCTTGGAAAAGAGACGGATCAGGGGAAATATGATTGAGGTCTACAAAATCCTGAGTGATGTAGAACAAGAAGTGAATCTTTTACTCTTTCAAAAAGTACGGAGACTAGGGGACACTCAGTGAAGTTACATGGCAATACTTTCAAAATAGGAGGAAATATTTTTTCACACAATGAATAGTTAAGCTCTGGAACTCTTTTTCGGAGGATGTAGTATCAGCAGTTAGTATCTTGGCTTAAAGGTTTGGACGATTTCCTGGAGGAAAAGTCCATAGTTTGCTATTAAGACTGACATTGAGACATGTTCCATATATGATAGTCCTGCCCTCATGCCCAGACATTCTGGACCAGGGTTTTGAAGCTTGTTTTCAATGTAACGAAAGTTAATTATGAACTGAAATGGACTATTTTCTTCACTTTAAACCTGGAGGGGTGACGAAGCCTATTCATCACTTTGCCTCCTCACAAGTGTTCGTAGCCAGCAAGTTAGTTCTGGCGGCAGCATGGAGGAGCCCCTGCCTCCCTGGTCTTCGAGTGGTTTTACATAAGTTGGATTATATTCATCTGATGTCTAAATTGACAACTATTCGTACAGGACATCTATCAAGATATCATAAAACTTGGGACCCATATGTTCGGTGGACTTCAAATCTGGACCCTTGATCATTCAATAATAAGGGGGGGGAAGAGGTTTGGGATATATTAGGGAAGGATGCTGAAGAATTGTGCTTGTATTGAGACCCTATCTGTTACAAGGTTGATTTATGGCTGTTTTTCTTTTTTATATATATATGATAACCTGTGTCTCTGTTGCTATTGTTGTTTTCCAATTAAAGAAAAATAAACATGAAAAAAAGACTGACATTGAGAAGCTACTGCTTGCCCTGTGATTAATATCATGGAGTGTTGCTACTTATTATTATTATTATTTGTATAATAGCGCTACCAGACTGAAATGTATTGTGACCTGGCTTGGCTGATGTTGGAAATGGGATACTGGGCTAGATAGACCATTGGTCTGACACAGTATGCTATTACGTTCTAACTGATTAACCATTTTGGCTTTCTCAGGCTTCTATATCAGCTTTGGTAAATCAGAAGCCATGCCCGTAACAAAACCACGTCATTCTCTGACCATTTCAAATTGGGAGCTAAACTACCTATCTGGGGTGTTTCTCAGTTTGGATTGGGCAGTGATTTAACAATGCGGCTTCACCGACGAACTGGTTAAAAAAAAAAAAAATTTGTTTGTGGTGGAACGGATTACTCCCCCTCCCTATTTGGAAGGGTAGCTTTGGTGAAAATAGTGTTACTTCCCAAGATTTTATACCCTCTGCAAATGTTACCGATCTGGGTTTGCAGACATTGCATGACAGTTGGATCTTTCATTTGGAAAGGTAAGATCCAGGATCAGCTTCTGGAAGCTGACCTAGAGTAGGTAATGTGGAGGGATAGTGTTACCAGATTTACGTCTCTATAATGTCGCCATGCTTATGCGTTGGATCCATGAACTTCACATAGGGAGATTGCGATATTCACCATTAGAGCAACTTGCCAATTCGACCAAGCCTTGCTTCATTGGGAAGAAATGGGAGTGGCCTTATCTATGTTTAGATTCCATGATAAGAGGGGGGGAATAGGTGGTAACTGGGCATTTCATCCTATTCGCAATAACCCAGTGTTTCTCCTGGGGGTGGGGGGGGGGGGGGGCTGCGGAAATAGGAGGAATATGGAACAGTTTGGGAGGGGTATCTATATGAGCACCTGTGAGGAGCTAGGCAATAGGAATTTCCCTATTTATGAAGAGCTGAAAAAGGGACGGAATACGTCCAAACTGCAATTTTTCCTGTACCTTCAATTTGGGCATTATTATCAACAAAAAGCAGATACTCCTATGGGAGGGAGGGGACAGTTGGTGAAGATAAGTTTTCTTTGCCTCCCAATGCTTTGAACTCTATCTCGGTGTCGTACAGGGTGAGAAGAGAGGAGCGAGCAACTGTGTGTATGTATGTATATATAACTGACCTTTTAACCCTATTCTTATCTCTTAACCTTTATTTAACCCACAATAGGACACTACCTCCTATACTATGACTTTTTTAATTTCCTCAGGAGTCGTTCATGAGGTACTTTAGTCTTCTGAAAATCTACTGGCACACCCTTATCCGCATGTTTCTTCACCCCTTCAAAGAAAAGCAGCAGATTTCCTTTGACTGAATCTATCATGGTTTTGTCCCAATAATCCATGCCTATGTGTATTATTCAGAAATTGTTCTTTAATAGTTTTCACCATTTTGCCTGGCATTGACTTCAAACTCACTAGCCTATAATTTCCCAGGTCATCTGGGGAATCCTTTTTAAACGTTGGCGTTACCCTTCTCCAACTCTACTCCCTTCCTTCCATTTTGTTGTGCTGTATGCCTGGAATTAACTTCTACTTGGTACAATATGCTTGGTCTCTGCACCTATTTAAATCCAGGCTAAAAGTCCATTTTTTGAGGCTGCTTTTAATTCTTAACCTCTTATTCATCTGTACAGTACTCATATTTTTAATCATTCCCATAATTGAATCTCCCTTATTTGTCCCGTTTGTCTTGAATAGATTGTAAGCTCTGAAGTGGGATGGTCTTGTATGCGTTTGTGTATAGTACGGTATACACAGTAATGCTATAGAAATTAGTACTATTTATTAGGATTTACCGCCTTTTTGAAGGAATTCACTCAAGGCGGTGTACAGTAAGAATAGATCAAACATGAGCAGGAGGCAATTAGCAGTAAAAATATTCGAACAATAATACAAAGTGTGGCATGGTATACTACTTGCAATGACAACACAATATGTACTAGAACATTATAATTGGTAGTGAAGGGTAAGGCAAAGTTGTAACACACAGATGAGTAAGAAAGTAGGAAGAATTAGAAAGTAAGGGGATTTATATGAAGAAAGTTGCACGTGAGGTCAGAGAGATGGTTAAATATTATCTCAGCTAGGGTAAGAGTGGATAAACATGTCCCGCTGCAGTATGTGCAGCCCGAGTCAATCGTGTGTGTGTGAGTGAGACTAACAAGTTACTTCTTCCATTAAAGGCTTGGTTGAAGAGCCAAGCTTTCACCTGCTTCCTGAAGTAGAGGTTGTCTTGCGCTAAGCGGAGCCTTTCAGGCAATGCATTCCAGAGTGTGGGGGCTACTCCAGAGAAGGCTCGCTTGTGGGTATTGCATTGTGTAATGTCTTTTGGAGAGGGTGTAGTTAGTGAAAGTCCTTGGGAGGACCTTAGTGTCCTTGACAGTGTGTGGAGGATCATCCTATTCTTCAGATACTCGGGGCCATTTCCTTTCAGGGCCTAGGGTTATAATTGCGACAAACAAATTTTCTTCTCCTCCCTTTTTTTTTTCTGTATTTGCCATTTGTTTTTACTGTGCTCCTTTCCTTACTCTTCTCCTTCCGCCATACACTTGATATGGGACTCGTCCCAGCAGTGACTTTTTACAGTGCTTTAATTTGTAGCTCTTTTGCCTAGGCCTGATGACAGATGTCCAAGCCCTGAAGATGAACTAAGATATTTTTTTCTTCCCTGCTTAATAGTGTGAATTAAATGCAGAAAATTTTGAAGGAAACGTGATTGACTGCTCCCTTCATTGTATTCATTGTACTGCTTGTTTTTCTGAATAGTTGACTGAGCGAGAGCCAGTGGTGTGCCACCTGGACTTAGAGGAGCCTTGTCATAAAGAACTATTAGGACACTGGCCAGAAGACCTACCTGATGAATTCTTTGAGGTCACAGTGGATGATGTGAGAAAACGTTTTGCACAGTTGAAGAGTGAAAGGTGAATTTTGCCTTCATTAATCCCCTTTCTGAATTTTGCTTTTCACATTGAAACCTGCCTTTTTGTGCAGCTTACCCTGTAGCCACCTTCCTGTACTATCTTTGCTAATTCTATTTGCTCATGCATTTGTGCATGTTCAGCTATAGTCATATGTGTCCATCTAAATATTTCTTATAGATGCAGATTTTCCAGATGCGAGTTGGAGTGATCTGGGGAAAGGTCTTGGGTAGATACTTCAATGTATTGCTTTTTCCAGAAGTGCTGCTAGAACACTATAAAGAGGAAGGCAAACTTATTGTTATGAAGAACTTCAAGATGTAGTTGAGATTAGTGCAGAGAAGAGCTTGCGTGTGTGTGTGTGTATATATATATATTTATATTTTCCCCCCAAAGGCACCATTTTAGACTAGTGCAGGCTGCATGGGCACTACCATTTCTGGCAACTATATTAGCAGTTGCAGCAGCTTTAAAATATCTAGGATCAGTGATCTCTGCATCAAATTCCTTCACCTGATTTATTGGCTCACCACAGACAAGCAGACCCAATGTCTGTCATGAATTTCCTTTTCTTTGCATTGATCTGTAACCTCAGGTTTCCTGCTCTTTCTGTGATTTATATCTAGCATCTCGTGAGCACTGGACTCTGATTCTTCCATGAAAATATTATTGGGGTATCCTGTATCGGTAAATGCCAGGCTGTCTGCACTATGTTCCATGCCAACAAGCCCAGCATTATTATATAAGTATTGCCATACTGGGACAGACCAAATGTCCATCAAGCCCAGCATCCTGTTTTCAACAGTGGCCAAGTCACAAGTACCTGGCAAGATCCCAACATAAGAACATAAGAGTAGCCATACTGAGTCAGACCAGTGGTCTATCTAGCCCAGTATCCTGTTTTCCAAGCAGTGGCCAAGCCAGGTCATAAGTACCTGGCAGAAATTCAAATTGTGGCAACATTCCATACTACAAATCCCAGGGCAATGAGTTCCAGATCTTAACTATTCGTTGAGTGAAAAAATATTTTGTTCTATTTATTTTCCATGTAACTTCCTCGAGTGTCCCCTAGTCTTTGTACTTTTGGAACAAGTAAAAAATCGATTTTCTTCTACTCATTCTACATCTACATCACTCAGGATTTTGTAGACCTCAATCATATCTCTCCTCATCCGTCTCTTTTACAGGCTGAAAAGCCCTAACCTCTTTAGCTTTTCTGCATACGAGAGGTGTTCTAGCCCCTTTATCATTTTGGGCGCTCTTCTTTGAACCTTTTCTAATTCTGCTATATCTTTTTTTTTTTTTTTTTTTTGGAGATACGGCGACCAGAACTGAATGCAATAGTCAAGGTGCAGATGTACCATGGAGAGGTACAAAGGCATTATAGTATTTTCGGTCTTATTCACCATACCTTTTCTAATAATTCCTAGCATCCTGTTATGATTTGGATTGTTCTTTCCAATGTGCATCACCTTGCATTTATCCACATTAAATTTAATCTGCCATTTGGATGCCCACTCTTCTAATTTCCTAAAGTCTTCCTGCAGTATTTCAGCCTTCTTGTGTTTTAACAACCTTGAATAGTTTTGTATCTGCAAATTTGATCACCTTACATAAGTATAGTACATAAGTACATAAGTAGTGCCATACTGGGAAAGACCAAAGGTCCATCTAGCCCAGCATCCTGTCACCGACAGTGGCCAATCCAGGTCAAGGGCACCTGGCACGCTCCCCAAACGTAAAAACATTCCAGACAAGTTATACCTAAAAATGCGGAATTTTTCCATTTAATAGCGGTCTATGGACTTGTCCTTTAGGAATCTATCTAACCCCTTTTTAAACTCCGTCAAGCTAACCGCCCGTACCACGTTCTCCGGCAACGAATTCCAGAGTCTAATTACACGTTGGGTGAAGAAACATTTTCTCCGATTCGTTTTAAATTTACCACACTGTAGCTTCAACTCATGCCCTCTAGTCCTAGTATTTTTGGATAGCGTGAACAGTCGCTTCACATCCACCCGATCCATTCCACTCATTATTTTATACACTTCTATCATATCTCCCCTCAGCCGTCTCTTCTCCAAGCTGAAAAGCCCTAGCCTTCTCAGCCTCTCTTCATAGGAAAGTCGTCCCATCCCCACTATCATTTTCGTCGCCCTTCGCTGTACCTTTTCCAATTCTACTATATCTTTTTTGAGATACGGAGACCAGTACTGAACACAATACTCCAGGTGCGGTCGCACCATGGAGCGATACAACGGCATTATAACATCCGCACACCTGGACTCCATACCCTTCCTAATAACACCCAACATTCTATTCGCTTTCCTAGCCGCAGCAGCACACTGAGCAGAAGGTTTCAGCGTATCATCGACGACGACACCCAGATCCCTTTCTTGATCCGTAACTCCTAACGCGGAACCTTGCAAGACGTAGCTATAATTCGGGTTCCTCTTACCCACATGCATCACTTTGCACTTGTCAACATTGAACTTCATCTGCCACTTGCACGCCCATTCTCCCAGTCTCGCAAGGTCCTCCTGTAATCGTTCACATTCCTCCTGCGACTTGACGACCCTGAATAATTTTGTGTCATCGGCGAATTTAATTACCTCACTAGTTATTCCCATCTCTAGGTCATTTATAAATACATTAAAAAGCAACGGACCCAGCACAGACCCCTGCGGGACCCCACTAACTACCCTCCTCCACTGAGAATACTGGCCACGCAATCCTACTCTCTGCTTCCTATCTTTCAACCAGTTCTTAATCCATAATAATACCCTACCTCCGATTCCATGACTCTGCAATTTCTTCAGGAGTCTTTCGTGCGGCACTTTGTCAAACGCCTTCTGAAAATCCAGATATACAATATCAACCGGCTCCCCATTGTCCACATGTTTGCTTACCCCCTCAAAAAAATGCATTAGATTGGTGAGGCAAGACTTCCCTTCACTAAATCCGTGCTGACTTTGTCTCATCAGTCCATGTTTTTGTATATGCTCTGCAATTTTATTCTTAATAATAGCCTCCACCATCTTGCCCGGCACCGACGTCAGACTCACCGGTCTATAATTTCCCGGATCTCCTCTGGAACCCTTCTTAAAAATCGGAGTAACATTGGCTACCCTCCAGTCTTCAGGTACTACACTCGATTTTAGGGACAGATTGCATATTTCTAACAGTAGCTCCGCAAGTTCATTTTTTAGTTCTATTAATACTCTGGGATGAATACCATCAGGTCCCGGTGATTTACTACTCTTCAGCTTGCTGAACTGACCCATTACATCCTCCAAGGTTACAGAGAATTTGTTTAGTTTCTCCGACTCCCCCGCTTCAAATATTCTTTCCGGCACCGGTGTCCCCCCAAATCCTCCTCGGTGAAGACCGAAGCAAAGAATTCATTTAATTTCTCCGCTACGGCTTTGTCCTCCTTGATCGCCCCTTTAACACCATTTTCGTCCAGCGGCCCAACCGACTCTTTGGCCGGTTTCCTGCTTTTAATGTATCTAAAAATTTTTTTACTATATTTTTGCTTCCAACGCTAATTTCTTCTCAAAGTCCTTTTTTGCCCTCCTTATCTCCGCTTTGCATTTGGCTTGGCATTCCTTATGATCTATCCTGTTACTTTCAGTTGGTTCTCTTCTCCACTTTCTGAAGGATTGTTTTTTGGCTCTAATGATTTCCTTTATCTTACTGTTTAGCCACGCCGGCTGACGTTTAGTCTTTTTTCCCTTTTTTCTAATACGTGGAATATATTTGTCCTGAACCTCCAGGATGGTGTTTTTAAACAGCATCCACGCCTGATGCAAGTTTTTTACTCTGCGAGCTGCTCCTTTCAGTCTTTTTTTCACCATTTTTCTCATTTTGTCGTAATCACCTTTTCTATAGTTAAACGCTAGCGTACTTGATTTCCTAGTTTCACTTCCTTCAATGCCAATATCAAAACCGATCATATTATGATCACTGTTATCAAGCGGCCCTCGTATCGTTACCCCCTGCACTAGATCATGAGCACCACTAAGGACTAAGTCTAGTATTTTTCCTTCTCTTGTCGGCTCCTGAACTAGCTGTTCCATGAAGCTGTCCTTGATTTCATCAAGAAATGCTATGTCCTTTGTTTTGCGTGTACAGATGTTACATTAACCCAGTCTATATGCGGGTAATTGAAATCCCCCATTATTATTGTGTTGCCCAGTTTGTTTGCGTCCCTGATTTCCTTTAACATTTCCGCATCCGTCTGTTCGTCCTGGCCAGGCGGACGGTAGTACACTCCTATCACTATCCTTTTCCCCTTTGCACATGGAATTTCAATCCACAGTGATTCCAAGGAGTGTTTTGTTTCCTGCAGAATTTTCAATCTATTTGATTCAAGGCTCTCGTTAATATACAATGCTACCCCTCCACCAATCCGTTTCACCCTATCACTACGATATAATTTGTACCCCGGTATGACAGTGTCCCACTGGTTATCCTCCTTCCACCAGGTCTCAGAGATGCCTATTATATCTAATTTTTCATTTAGTGCAATATATTCCAACTCCCCCATCTTATTTCTTAGGCTCCTGGCATTCGCATATAGACATTTCAAACTATGTTTGTTGTTCCTAAGTACATCATGCTTAGTACTTGACAGTATTAATTGGCAATCTTTTGTCTGATTTTTATTGTTATTTAAAGATACCCGATCTACTACAATCTCTTTTGCAACCTCACTATCAGGATACTCTATCTTCCCTGTTATGGTGATATCTTTGAAAGATACCTTATCCCGAACCATGCTCTTTTGAGCGACTGTCGTTCTGATTTCCATATCATTTATAAATGTTGAATAGCACCAGTCCCAGTACAGATCCCTGCAGCACTCCTCTGTTCACCCTTCTCCATTGAGAGAAATGACCATTTAACCCAACCCTCTGTTTTCTGTGCAATAACCAATTTCTAATCCACACCAGATCCTTGCCTCCTATCCCATGACTCAGATTTTCTCAGGAGTCTCTCATGAGGAACTTTATCAAAAGCTTTCTGCAAATCTAAATACACTACATTAACTGGCTCACCTTTTATCCACGTTTATTCACGCCTTCAAAGAAATTAAATTTGTGAGGCAAGACTTCCCTCGGTTGAACCCATGCTGACTCTGTCCCATTAAACACGTTTGTCTATATGTTCTGTAATTTTATTCTTTATAATAGTTTCCACTATTTTGCCTGGCACCGACATCAGGCTTACCGGTCTATAATTTCCCAGCACCCCTAGAACCCTTTTAAAATATGGGTGTCGCATTGACCACCCTCCAGTCTTCAGGTACTATGGACGATTTTACTGACAGGTTACATATTACTAACAGCAGGTCAGTAATTTCATGTTTCAGTTCAAGTTCTTTGAGCACCCTTGGATGTATGCCATCCTGTTCATGTGATTTACTACTCTTTTTAATTTGTCATTTTGACTCTGTATATCTTTCAGGTTCACCGAGACTTTTCAGTTCCTCCACATCATCACCATTGAATATTATTTCTGGTACAGGCAGATCTCTTACATCTTCCGTAAAGACGGAAGCAAAGAATTCATTCAGTATCTCTTCTCATCCTCCCTGAGCACCCCTTTTGCTCTTTCTAAGGATCCCACAGGCTTTGTTTTTTATGTACCTGAAAAAGTTGTTGTGAGGTTTCTCTTCATATTCTCTTTTAGCCTTTATTATTGCTTTGCATCTGACTTGCCAGTGCTTATGTTGCTTCTTCTTTTCTTCATTTGGGTCCTTTTTCCATTCATTGAACGGCAATCTTTTGGCTGTAATGGCCTCTTTTACTTCAACTTTTAACCATGCTGGCTGACGTTTTCTCTTCTTTCCACCTTTGCAAATATGTGGAATGCATCTGGACTGGGCTTCCAAGATGGTATTTTTGAATAATGTCCTAGCCTTTGCAGCCAATCCTTTTAGTTTTCTTTTTAACCATTTCCCTCATTTTATTCTAGTTGCCCTTTTGAAAATTAAATGCTGATACAGTAGATTTCCTTTGCAGGTTCATCCCAGATAGTAGCTCAAACTTGATCATGTTATGATTGTTGTTTTCCAGGGGACCCAACACTGCCACCTCTCCCAAAAAAGTACAATACATTTTATGCTGCTTATCTTAGAAATAAGTAGTGGATTTTCCTCAAGTCCATTTTTAATAATGGTCTATGGAATTTTCCTTTAGGAAGTAATCCAAACCTTTTTTTAAACCCTGCTAAGCTAACTGCTTTTACTACATTCTCTCTCTGGTAACGAATTCCAGTAATTACATGCTGAGTGAGGAAAAATTTTCTCTTATTTTTAAATTTACTACTTTATAGCTTCATTGTGTGCCCCCTAGGCCTAGTGTTTTTGGAAAGAGTAAACAAGCGATTCACGTCTACCTGTTCTGTTTGTACGTTTGGGAAGCTTGCCAGGTGCCCTCGGCTTGGATTGGCCGCTGTCGTGGACAGGATGCTGGGCTCGATGGACCCTTGGTCTTTTCCCAGTGTGGCATTACTTATGTATTTATGTACTTATCTACTCCACTCATTATTTTATAGACCTCTGTCGTATCTCCCCAAAGAGGTCTTTCTCCAAGCTGAAGAGCCCTAGCTGCTTTAGTCTTTCCTCTGTAACCGTGCTACCATTTCTTCAAGAAGGGGATGGGACGACTTCCCTATGAGGAAAGGCTAAAGCGGGTAGGGCTCTTCAGTTTGGAGAAAAGGTGGCTGAGGGGAGATATGATAGAGGTCTATAAAATAATGAGTGGAGTTGAACGGGTAGATGTGAAGCATCTGTTTATGCTTTCCAAAAATACTAGGACTAGGGGGCATGCGATGAAGCTACAATGTAATAAATTTAAAACTAATCTGAGAAAATATTTTTCTTCACTCGTGTAATTAAACTCTGGAATTTGTTGCCAGAGAATGTGGTAAAGGCGGTTAGCTTAGCGGAGTTTTAAAAAGGTTTGGACGGCTTCCTAAAGGAAAAGTCCATAGACCATTATTAAATGGACATGGAGAAAATCCACTATTTCTGGGCTAAGCAGTATAAAATGTTTAGTACTTTTTTGGGATCTTGCCAGGTATTTGTGACCTGGATTGGCCACTGTTGAAAACAGGATGCTGGGCTTGATGGACCTTTGGTCTTTCCCAGTATTTATTTATTAGGATTTATTTACCACCTTTTTGAAGGAAATTCACTCAAGCTGGTGTACAGTAAGAATAGATCAAACATGAGCAATAGCAGTATGGCAATACTTATGTACTTTGTCAAACACTTTTTGAAAATCCAGATACACAGTATCGACTGGCTCACCTTTATCCTTTAGTAACTCTGCCCTTTTTGCCTTGCCTCACCCTATGCTTGGAATAAACTCCCTGAGCCCATACGCCAAGCCCCCTCCCTACCCATCTTCAAATCCTTTCTCAAAGCCCACCTCTTCAATGTTGCTTTCGGCACCTAACCATTGTACGTCTATCCAGGAAATCTAGACTGCCTCAATCTTGATTGACTGCACTTTTTGTCCTTTAGGTTGTAAGCTCCTTTGAGCAGGGACTGTCCTTCTTTGTTAATTGTACAGCGCTGCGCAACCCTGGTAGCACTTTAGAAATGTTAAATAGTAGTAGTAGTATCCACATGTTTGTTCACCCCTTGAAAGAAATGTAACAGATTGGTAAGGCAAAATTTCCCTTCACTAAATCCAGATTGGCTTTGTCTCATTAATCTATGCTTTTGAATATGCTCTGTAATTTTGTTCTTTATAATAGTCTGTACCATTTTGCCTGGCACCGACGTCAGGCTCACTGGTTTACAATTTCCTGGATCACCTCTGGAACCTGTTTTTAAAGATCGGCGTTACATTGGCCACCCTCCAATCTTCTGGTACCATGCTTGATTATTAAAAATAAATTACATATTACTAACACAAGTTCAGTTTTCAATTCTATCAGTACTCTGGGATGAATACCATCCGGTCCAGGAGATCTGCTCCTCTTCAGTTTGTCAAATTGCACAATTACAAGGTTTATAGAAATTTCATTCAGTTTCTCTGACCGTCAGCTTTGAAAACCATTTCTGGCACCAGTATCTCTCCAAATATTTCTCAGTGAAGCCTGAAGGAAAGCATTCATTTAACTTCTCCGCTATGGCTTTGTCTTCCCCGAGTGCCCCTTTTTACCCCTCAGTCATCTAGTGATCCAACCGATTTTTTTTTTTTTTGCCAGCTTCTTGCTTTTAATATACCTAAAAAAAAATTTTTAGTATGTGTGTTTGCCTCAAACACAAAAGTCTCTTTGCCATCCTTTTAAGCTCTTTGCATTTGACTTGCCATCCCTTGTGCTGTTTGATATTATTTTCAGTTGGATCCTTCTTTTGTTTTCTGAAGGATTTTCTTTTAGCTCTAATAGCTTCCTTCACCTGTCGTTTGGCCTTGCTTCCTCCTTTAATACTTGGAATATATCAGGTCTGAGTTTCCCCGAGGAGTTGTATTCTACTCTATAGCTGAGAAGATGGGAAGCAGCATTTATGTGATGTAGCAACTCAAAACGTTTAGTACACATCAATCTGGAGACGTTTTCCCACATTGACTTTGTCAGTGTCCCCATACTGTGAGGATTTGTATCCTGCAGTCCAGAACCTCTGCTATAGGTACTTAACTTGATTTTCTGAGTATAGTGCACTATAAAAGGGTTAACTCAGGTCATTATAACCCTTTTATATAACTAGTTTATTTGCATGTGACATTTTTATCCCAATTATGCCTGGTTATTTTTTTTTCCTGCATCAAAGCCATGCTTAATTGATCAGTAATGTCTTAACACAGTTTTTAGTAAATATCCCTTTTAGAGCCTCTGAACATTTGCACTAAGGGCTCAATGACCAAGTCAAACAGCATGGGGCAACTTTGTGTCCTATTGCTCAAGATGGAAAATGCCGGGAATTGTATCCATTTATAACCACACTGGCTGTGGAACTGGAATTTAGATAAACCCATCTGTAAACTGATATTGCCTGCTGCACTAAATCAAAAGGCACCTCCGCATATAGTGAGATTACCCATGTAAGGATGTTACAGAAAAAGCTAATTAGCTGAAGACTGACTGACTTTTTTTTAATAAACTCGACCTGATCTACCAAAAACAGTATACTGTAGATATAATTCTCTTTCCAGGCAGAATTGAGGGGCATGTGCTTGAACTAGCTTTGTTTAGCTCGGTGGTTCCCAAACCTGGTCCTGTTCAGGGGCGTAGCTAGACCTCGGCAGTGGGGGGGGGGGGGGGAGGGGGCATTGTTAGCTGCCGCCACCGTATCAGGTACCTTGTTTGCTGGCGGGGGTCCCCAATCCCTGGCAGCTGAAGAGTCTTCGTTGTGTGATCATCTGTTTCTGACGCCTTACGTCCTGCACAGGGCGACATGCAAGGTGCAGGACGTAAGGCATCAAACAGATGATCACACAACAAAGGTGCCGGAGTTGACCGGCGCTGAAGAAGACTCTTTGGCTGGCGGGGTTTGGGGCCCATGCCCCCATGGCCCCACATAGCTACGCCCCTGCTGTGTATATCCACAATAAACATTCATGAGAGAGATTGCATGCACGGCCTCCACTGCATGCAAATCTCTCTAAAGAATATTACATAAGTACATAAGTAGTGCCATACTGGGAAAGACCAAAGGTCCATCTAGCCCAGCATCCTGTCACCGACAGTGGCCAATCCAGGTCAAGGGCACCTGGCACGCTCCCCAAACGTAAAAACATTCCAGACAAGTTATACCTAAAAATGCGGAATTTTTCCAAGTCCATTTAATAGCGGTCTATGGACTTGTCCTTTAGGAATCTATCTAACCCCTTTTTAAACTCCGTCAAGCTAACCGCCCGTACCACGTTCTCCGGCAACGAATTCCAGAGTCTAATTACACGTTGGGTGACGAAAAATTTTCTCCGATTAGTTTTAAATTTACCACACTGTAGCTTCAACTCATGCCCTCTAGTCCTAGTATTTTTGGATAGCGTGAACAGTCGCTTCACATCCACCCGATCCATTCCACTCATTATTTTATACACTTCTATCATATCTCCCCTCAGCCGTCTCTTCTCCAAGCTGAAAAGCCCTAGCCTTCTCAGCCTCTCTTCATAGGAAAGTCGTCCCATCCCGACTATCATTTTCGTCGCCCTTCGCTGTACCTTTTCCAATTCTACTATATCTTTTTTGAGATACGGAGACCAGTACTGAACACAATACTCCAGGTGCGGTCGCACCATGGAGCGATACAACGGCATTATAACATCCGCACACCTGGACTCCATACCCTTCCTAATAACACCCAACATTCTATTCGCTTTCCTAGCCGCAGCAGCACACTGAGCAGAAGGTTTCAGCGTATCATCGACGACGACACCCAGATCCCTTTCTTGATCCGTAACTCCTAACGTGGAACCTTGCAAGACGTAGCTATAATTCGGGTTCCTCTTACCCACATGCATCACTTTGCACTTGTCAACATTGAACTTCATCTGCCACTTGCACGCCCATTCTCCCAGTCTCGCAAGGTCCTCCTGTAATCGTTCACATTCCTCCTGCGACTTGACGACCCTGAATAATTTTGTGTCATCGGCGAATTTAATTACCTCACTAGTTATTCCCATCTCTAGGTCATTTATAAATACATTAAAAAGCAACGGACCCAGCACAGACCCCTGCGGGACCCCACTAACTACCCTCCTCCACTGAGAATACTGGCCACGCAATCCTACTCTCTGCTTCCTATCTTTCAACCAGTTCTTCCATATCATCAAGCTGATCAATCCATAGACTGGTGGGTTGTGTCCATCTACCAGCAGGTGGAGATAGAGAGCAAACTTTTGCCTCCCTATATGTGGTCATGTGCTGCCGGAAACTCCTCTGTATGTTCTCTATCTCAGCAGGTGGTGGTCACACACAGCAGCAGCTCTGGCTAGGCCTCCAAGCCTAATCCTTAGGTTTTGTTGAGGCCTGGGGTTGAGGGCTCTTTTGAGCAAGTGCAAACCTGGTGGTGCCAGGTCCCTCCTTTTCTCCCCCCTCCCGCTGGCTCCGTTTAAAAAAAAAAAAAAAAAAAAAAAAAAAAAAATTTTAAACGTCTTTAAAGGCGTTTAATTTGACGTTTCTTTAAACGTTCATTGCAGCTACTCACTGGGACACCAGTTCGTTACAGCTCGGAGCGGCAAGCAGGTAATTTTACCTTTTTATAGCGGGCAGGGGGTTCCCCGATTCTTCTCCTCGTGGCATATGGCGTCGGAGGGCGAGGGCGCAAAGGGTCGCTCCCCGGATCGTTGGAGCGCTTCTAGAGGGGATGCGGGGGTTTTACAACCTGATTCGCCCTTGATGGGTGACAGTTTAGTGACCGATGAATGTCCCGGTCGTTCCTCCGGCGTGGCGGTTTTTTCCCGCCATAAACGCCCATCCCCCGCTCCTCGCCTCCGCCATCTTGGCCGGCCACGCGGCTCGGACGGCTTCTTCGTGGGCCGCCCTTGAGGTTGGAGACATTAATGCCATGAACGCCCTTAATTTGGGCGACGGCACAAAGCGGCTAAAGTTAAGCGCCGTTCTTCCCGCGCGGCTCCTTTGCGGAGTTTCGCGCCGGACGCCATTTTGGATGCGCAGCTTGTCTCTCCCCCGCTATTGCGAGCGCCGGTTGAGAGTTCGTCTAGGGCTGTTGCCCAGGCTGCGGAAGTGCACAATCTGGGGGGTTTCTCCCCCGAGTTTGTTTTGCTGCTGCATCAGGCTTTCCTCATGCAAAACGCTGCCCCTGCTCCCTCTTCTGATAAAGAGGTTGAGGTTCCCAGAGGTAAACGCCCTCGGGTTGATTTTCAGGCCTTGGAGGACTTTGTCTGCTCCGATGTAGATGAGGGCAGCGTGTCTGAGGTCTCCCAACGGTCCTTTGCGGATTCCTTGGAGGAGATAGATCCCCGCTCGGATGGAGCGGATGACCCCTCTGCAGCGCGGCTTTTTAGCCCAGAGGATTTGCCCAACCTGTTGTTACAGGCCATGGACACTTTGAAGATTTCCTCTCCGGAGGACGTCTCTCCCTCAGCCCCTGTTGGCTCTGCCATTATGCTGGGGACGAAGCGCCCGCCTAGATCCTTCCACGTGCATGATGCCATGCACACCTTAATTGCGGCTCAATGGGATATCCCGGAAACGAGCCTTAAAGTGGCTAGGGCTATGTCCCGCCTCTATCCTTTGGCTGTGAGTGAACGTGAGGCCTATCTGTGGCCTACCGTGGATTCTTTAATCACTGCGGTGACTAAGAAAACGGCGTTGCCGGTGGAAGGTGGCACGGCCCTAAAGGACGCCCAAGACAGAAGATTGGAGGCAGCCTTAAGGTCGTCCTTTGAGGCAGCTGCTTTAAGTTTGCAGGCCTCAGTTTGCGGCTCCTATGTGGCCAGGGCGTGCCTGACTATGGTGCAGCGGGCTTCCCCCTCGGATCTTTCCTTGAGGGCTGATTGGCCGGCCCTGGAATCGGGCTTAGCCTATTTGGCAGCCTTGCTGTATGATGTCTTGAGAGCCTCAGCTAAAGGCATGGCTCAGACAGTCTCTGCGCGGCGGTGGCTTTGGCTGAAACATTGGTCTGCTGACCACGCCTCTAAATCCCGCCTGGCTAGATTGCCTTTTAAAGGCAAGCTGCTCTTTGGGGTCGAGCTGGACAAAATCGTGACCGATCAAAAAACGGCACGTCTAAGGGCAAGAAATTACCAGAGGTCAGGGCTCGGGCTAGTACTCGTCCCGGTACCTCCAGAGGACGGTTGCTGGAAGCCCGTCGGTACCGCCCGGGCAAGTCGGGTTCCTCTGCCCCCTCTTCCTTCAAGAGGAATTCTCTCCCAAGCAGCATTCCTTTCGCAGAGACCGCCGTCCCGGAGGTGCTCCCTCCGGTCCTCCCCCAGGGTCTCGTACCCAATGACGGGGCCTTGGTCCACGCCCCAGTGCAGATTGGAGGACGGCTGTCCTCGTTTCTGGGCGAGTGGACCACTATAACTTCAGACGCGTGGGTGCTGGAAGTCATCAGAGACGGCTACAAGCTAGAGTTCTGCCAACCCTTAAGAGACGGGTTTGTACTCTCTCCCTGCAAGTCTCCGGTCAAGCTGTGGCAGTGCAGCAGACCTTGGACAACCTGATCCGCCTGGGTGCGGTCGTTCCGGTGCCAAAAAATCAGATTGGCAAGGGACGTTACTCCATTTTCTTTGTGGTTCCAAAGAAAGGAGGTTCTGTCCGGCCTATCCTCGACCTCAAAGGGGTCAATCGGGCCTGGAAAGTGAGGCACTTTCGCATGGAGACTCTCCGCTCTGTTATAGCGGCAGTGAAGGCAGGAGAGTTCTTGGCTTCCTTGGACATCAAGGAAGCGTACCTGCATATTCCCATCTGGCCTCCTCTCCAACGCTTTCTGCGTTTTACAGTCCTGAGACGACACTTCCAGTTCAGAGCCCTCCCTTTCGGGTTGGCTACTGCTCCGCGGACCTTTTCCAAAGTAATGGGGGTCATAGTGGCCTTCCTGCTAAAGGAAGGAGTACAAGTCCATCCTTATCTGGACGACTGGTTGATCCGAGCCCCCTCTTATGCAGAGTGCGGCAAAGCTATGGACCGGGTAGTTGCTCTTGTGAGCTCCCTGGGATGGATCATCAACTGGAAGAAGAGCCAGCTGCGCCCGACTCAGTCCCTGGAGTATCTGGGAGTTCGATTCGACACCCAAGTGGGCAGAGTGTTCCTGCCAGACATTCGGATTGTCAAGCTTCAGGCTCAGGTGGACTAGTTCCTAGTAGCCTCTCCTATTCGGGCTTGGGACTACGTGCAGCTGTTGGGCTCTATGACGGCCACGATGGAAGTAGTGCCCTGGGCCAGGGCTCATATGAGACCACTACAGCTATCTCTGCTGCTGCGCTGGACTCCGATGTCGGAGGATTATGCTGTGCGCCTTCCCGTGGACCCAGCAGTGCGCAAGGCGCTGAGCTGGTGGACGCAGACAGACAAGTTGTCTGCAGGATTGCCTCTGGTGACCCCGGAGTGGATTGTCGTCACGACAGACGCCTCTTTGATGGGCTGGGGAGCCCACTGCTTGGGAAGGACAGCGCAGGGGCTCTAGTCTCCTGCAGAGGCAAGTGGTCTATCAACCTCCTGGAACTCAGAGCCATTCGGTTGGTGTTATTGGAGTTCATCCCGGTACTGGTGTTGTAGCCTGTACGGGTCCTGTCGGACAATGCCACGGCTGTGGCCTATATCAACCGCCAGGGAGGTACCAAGAGCGCCCCTCTAGCCAAGGAGGCTATGAGTCTTTGCCAGTGGGCGGAAGCGAACCTGGAGCAGCTTTCAGCGGCCCACATTGCCGGAGTCATGAATGTCAAGGCGGACTTTCTCAGTCGCCATACCTTGGAGCCCGGAGAGTGGCAACGATCTGCTCAGGCGTTCTTGGACATCACGAAGCGCTGGGGCCAGCCGAGCCTAGATCTGATGGCGTCATCGGCCAATTGCCAAGTGCCGCGCTTTTTCAACAGAGGACGGGACCCTCGATCCCTGGGAGTAGATGCTCTTCTCCAACAGTGGCCGACACAAGAGCTCCTCTATGTGTTCCCGCCCTGGCCCATGTTGGGCAGGGTGCTAGACCGGGTGGCAAAGCATCCCGGCAGGGTAATCCTGGTGGGTCCGGATTGGCCCAGACGTCCCTGGTATGCGGACTTGATCAGGCTCTCAGTCGACGATCCTCTGCGGCTGTCAGTGGAGCAGGGCCTGTTACATCAGGGTCCCATGGTGATGGAGGATCCCTCTCCCTTTGGTCTTACGGCCTGGCTATTGAGCGGCAGCGTCTGAGGAAGAAGGGCTTCTCAGACAAGGTCATCGCCACTATGCTGAGAGCGAGGAAGCGCTCTACTTCTACTGCTTACGCCAGGGTTTGGCGTATCTTTGCAGCATGGTGTGAAGCAGGCTCACTTTCTCCCTTCACTGCTCCAATTTCTTCAGTGTTGGCGTTCCTGCAAGAAGGTCTGGAGAAAGGCCTGTCGCTCAGTTCCCCTAAAGTCCAGGTAGCGGCTCTGGCTTGCTTCAGGGACCGCCTGAAGGGTGCTTCCCTGGCTTCGCAGCCAGATGTGGTGCGCTTTCTCAAGGGAGTTAATCACCTGCGCCCTCCTCTGCACTCAGTGGTGCCTGCGTGGAATCTCAACCTGGTGCTAAGAGCATTGCAGAAGCCGCCTTTTGAACCCTTGTCGAGGGCATCTCTGAAAGACCTGACGTTGAAAGCAGTCTTTTTGGTGGCTATCACTTCAGCCAGAAGAGTTTCCGAGCTCCAGGCGCTCTCATGTCGAGAGCCTTTTCTGCAGTTCACTGAGGCAGGAGTGACTATTCGCACAGTGCCTTCCTTCCTGCCCAAGATTGTTTCTCGCTTCCATGTGAATCAGCAGCTCTGTCTCCCTTCCTTTCGTAGGGAGGACTACCCAGAGGAGTACTCTGCTCTTAAATATCTGGATGTGAGACGAGTCATCATCAGATACTTGGAAGTGACCAATGATTTCCGGAAATCGGATCATCTGTTTGTCCTGTTTGCAGGTCCTCGTAAGGGTCTGCAGGCTGCTAAGCCTACAGTGGCAAGATGGGTCAAGGAAGCCATTGCAGCGGCTTATGTGGCCGCGGGGAAGGTGCCGCCTATCCAGCTGAAGGCTCACTCCACGAGAGCTCAGGCAGCCTCGTTGGCAGAGGCCGGATCCGTCTCCTTGGAAGAGATATGCAAGGCGGCAACGGGGGCTTCGGCTCATACATTCTCCAAGCATTACCGTTTGACTGTGGCTGCACGGGCGGAGGCCCGGTTTGGAGCTTCAGTGTTGAGGTCAGGGATTTCTATGTCCCGCCCTGGGTGAGTACTGCTTCGGTACATCCCACCAGTCTATGGATTGATCAGCTTGATGATATGGAAGGTAAAATTATGTATAATCATACCTGATAATTTTCTTTCCATTAATCATAGCTGATCAATCCATAGCCCCTCCCAGATATCTGTACTGTTTATATTCTGGTTGAATTTTAGGTTCAAGTTTAGCCTTCAGTTACTTCAGGAGGACTTCGTGTTCAAGTTTTTCTTTCACTTGGATTCTTCAAGAGTTGAGACGAGTTTGTGTTACAGTGAGCTGCTGCATTCCTCTCCCCTCCGTTTTACGGGGCTGGATTGAGACATAAATTCTGCCGGCACTCCCTCCCGCTTCGTGCGGCTGTAGGGCAGCTTTGTACCCCTCCCGCTTCGGCGGTGTTAGGGTCAGTCAGCTCCTCCCGCGGTTGCGGTTGCAGGATAAGCCAGATCCCCCCGCATCGGCGGGTGTGGTGTCCCTCCCCCGCTCCGCGGGGATGAGCTGGACGGATTCCCCTCCCCCACTTGTGTGGGGATGAGCTGGGTTAATTCCCCTCCCCCGTTTCGGCGGTGGTGAGCTGGGCAGAGTGTCCCTTCGTGGGTGTAATTCTCTAAGTGCTGAGTCCTGCGGATGGAGCTTTGATATCGACATACTGAGGAGTTTCCGGCAGCACATGACCACATATAGGGAGGCAAAAGTTTGCTCTCTATCTCCACCTGCTGGTAGATGGACACAACCCACCAGTCTATGGATTGATCAGCTATGATTAATGGAAAGAAAATTATCAGGTATGATTATACATAATTTTACCTTAATCCATAATAATACCCTACCTCCGATTCCATGACTCTGCAATTTCTTCAGGAGTCTTTCGTGCGGCACTTTGTCAAACGCCTTCTGAAAATCCAGATATACAATATCAACCGGCTCCCCATTGTCCACATGTTTGCTTACCCCCTCAAAAAAATGCATTAGATTGGTGAGGCAAGACTTCCCTTCACTAAATCCGTGCTGACTTTGTCTCATCAGTCCATGTTTTTGTATATGCTCTGCAATTTTATTCTTAATAATAGCCTCCACCATATTCATTGTGGATACCTTGAAAACTTGACTGACTAGGGTGCATCCAGGATCAGGTTTGGGAACCACTGGTATAGCTCTTCTCTCCTTTTTCTTTTTCTTTTTTTTTTTTTTTTTAATGCAAGGCTATGATATGTGGATATGTTGTGAATTCTCAGTTCATTACATAGTGCTGTTGGCACTGGGAGCAGAATTTCAGTTTACTACTTGTACTATTTGGTTTGGAAGCTATTGAACCTATGCTTTCACTGAGGACAAGCGGGAATAATATTCTCACATGTGGGTGACGCCATCCACAAAGCCTATTGCAGGCGCTACCATATATTTTTTCTGATTGTTATGTTTAACCCAAACACTTTTTTGTTTTACATTTTTTTTTCTTCCATTTTTCAGCCTTAGGCCCTCTGAGGCCTTTTTTTCAGCATCCAGCCATTTTTTTTCTTCCATTTTTCGGCCTTAGGCTCTCTCTGAGGCCTTTTCTTGGCCAAGGAGCATCCAGCCATTTTCAGTTAGAAATTTACTCAAGCTCCCTGAAATATTGAGCTTTTTTGACATTGTGTTGGCCATTTTTCCCTCCATGTCAAAGAGGGTGCCGAGTGGCTTTAAAAAGTTTACTTTCTGCAGTAGGACTATTTTAGGCACACTCCCATAACCGGTGTATTCAGTGCTTTAGTCCGTAGCACCAGGACATACAGTGCAACCTCCTGTCTGCACGTTTAAGCGAGGACACTTAAAGCTCACAGAGTCCAGTGTGAAAAACCTTTTGGTTCTACAGTGATGTTCAACATGGCAAGGGTTTCGCCACTGGATGTAGAACCTGCATCAACGTTGGCATCGGGTGCACTGATGCTACATTGGGAATGCCTGGCGTCAGACTCGGTACTGCGACTGCGTAAGTACTCTAAATCCTCTTCGTTGCATGCATCGAAGGACCTGTAGCATAAAAAAACCCCCCAAAAAAAACCTAAGCATCACCACAGTGCCGAGACCTCCCCTGCATCAATATCTTTGATGTACAGGAAATGTCCATGCCGCAGCGACCACTCTCCTTTTCAACTTATTACTTCTCAGCAAGAGCCTTCAAGGTTCTCGAGGTTTCCCACGCCTAGATAGGCTATAACACAAACTGTACTGACTGGAAAACTGGTGTGGAGGTAGACACCTAGACACACATTCTCCTACAGTTGAGGGTAGACAATATATCGCATCTCTCCACTCAGATTTCCAGTTCCAACTAAATTTCTGCTCGTCAGATGCTCCGTCTACTTGGCCACGTGGCTTCCAGCAGTCCATGTAATACCATTGACTGGACTGCACTTCCGAATATCTCTGTGGACTCTCTCCTCACAGTAGTCTCAAGCCACCGGGCCACTCTCAGCCTGTATTCAGATTACTCTACAACTGCATCACTCTCTACAGTGGTGGATGGTTCCACAGACTCTCACCCAGGGACTTCCATTTCAGCCCCCTCCACATCACAAAGTTCTCATCATGGATGCCTCCATGGTAGGTTAGGATGCTCATCTCAATGGCCTTCATACACAGGATTCTTGGTCCTTGCGGGACAAATGGCATCATATCAATCTCCTGGAATTATGAGCAGTTTCTTTTCATCCCTGGATATTTAGATTCTTGAAAGGTTTATATCACCTCCAGTAGCGTGAGATCTTAATGTCATCATCACAGCTCACCGGAAACCACCATTTGAAACACTGCTTTCCTGTTCTTTGAAATTCTTTACTTGGAAGGTACAATTCTTAATAGCACTTAACTTTGCCAGACGAGTAAGCAAACTTCAAGCTCTTGTGGCAGACCCACCTTACACCAGATTCTACCACAACAGAGTTGTTCTCCGAACTCACCCCAAATTTCTCCCTAGAGTGGTATCTGAGTTCCATATCAATCAATCCACTGTACTTCTGTCATCTTCCCTAAGCCACACCCTCTGATCCTGGAGAAGCAGCATTGCAGACTGCAAGCGTTCTCTAGCACAGTGTTTCCCAAGTCCAGTCCTGGCGTACCCCTAGCTAGTCTGGTTTTCAGGACATCCATGATGAATATGCATGAACCTGATTTGCATACACTTCCTCCCATTATATGCAAGTCTTTTATGCATGTTCAGGATATCCTGAAAACCTGACTTGTAAAGGGTACTCCAGGACCGGACTTGGGAAACACCAGTATAACATATCATCTGGAGTGTGGTAAACCTTGTAGAAAATCCTCCCAGCTCTTTGTATCTTTTGACCCTAACAGTACATTTATTGATGGGAACTCCCAAAATATCTTGATTTGGCTGGCTGACTGAGGCATATTTTCAAAGCACTTAGCCTTCCAAAGTTCCATAGATGGCTTCAGTAGCCCAGTTCCGCTCTGCCTCCATTGAAGAAATTTGCAAGGTGGCAACATGATCTTCTGTCCACACCTTCATTGCTGACTACTGTCTGGAGCAGCATTCCAGTCGGGAGAGCTGTCTTGGACAAGCAGTCCTGCAAAATCTTTTTGCTACTTGAATATCAACGCCTCTCTTTTGCCCAGAGAAAGCAAAGTTACTTACCTGTAGCAGGTGTTCTCCAAGGACAGCAGGCATATATTCTTGCATCCCTCCCACCTCCCCTTGGAGTTGTCTTAGCTCGAGTGTCGGGCGGGAAGGTACTTGCGCGTAGTGGGGGCACTGCCTTAAAGATTTTTAAAGTGATGGTGCACTATGGCAGTGTCCGCACCGGGCTTCATGGATGACATCACCCACATGTGAGAATATATGCTTGCTGTCCTCAGAACATCAGCTACAGGTTAGTAACTTTGCTTTTCCTTGTGGGCAGGCTCTTTATGGCACCATGAACCTTACCCAGCTGATTGGAGATTCTAACCCAGCCCTCTCTTCCTCTTCAGCATTAGCAACTGAACTTTCTCCAAGAAGAATTTTTCCTTGAAGACCTTTCCTGTAGGGCCACACCTAGCTAGGCAGGTTTGTTGGATACCTACAATGACTATATATGATATATAAATTTGCATACAATGGAGGTGGTACATACAAATTTATCTCATGTATATTCTGAAACCTGTGTCCCAAGGGCTGGCTTGAGAAACCCCCACTTTAGGCGCTCTAACTTTTTCATAAAATTTGTACTCTTCTGTAATGTTTTTGGTAATGCTCTTTCTCTTCTGTATCATTTTTTCTAATATTGTCCTGTCACCACCTATGTAGAACCTCTGGACAATCAAAGCACCTCTTGTTTTTATGTTTAAACTTTTTTATTGACGATATGCATAATACAATTCAACTTGGAGTATTTATATAGCATGGAGCAGTATACAAATCGACATTCCAACAACATATTCAACATCGTCAATCACTTTTTCCATTTTCTCCTCCCCTGCCCCCTCCCCTCCTTACAACTTTTTATATTTCAGCGATTGTTAAAATTAAAGCGTAACAGTACAAAAGAACATTCATAACTGTTAGGTGTACAATTGTAAAACAACCAGTATTCTACTGTGGTGCAGAGTGATCAACTAACCTCCCCAAGTAAATATAGAGTTCCATACCTAATTGCACCTCTTGTTTTTAAGCTCCAACCTAGAAGTGATCAGAACCCTGTGGACTTTTCTGGGATCTAGTATGTTTATACACCCCTGTCAACCATCCAGTTCTGGAATTTAGGGGGGGGCGGGGGGTTGTTCATAGCTGGACTCTGGTGTATGCAGAAGATGGCTGCCCTATATAGGACTCATTTAAAAATCACTGACTCTAGTGTGGAAGAATACTGATGAAACAAGTTTACTAACATCAGAATTGGAGAAGTGTTTTACGTGAGTTTCTGATAGTATGTGTCTCTCATGTTTGTGGCTGTGGACATAAAATGCAATTTGCAGAACAAGCAGCCATGGCTCTTGACTATCTGGCAGTGGCCCAAGGGAGTGGTGGGTGTCATCTGTCTGGAGCTTTTGGACTACAGCCACAGTATTTAGAATTTGAGGAAACAGTGATGCCTCTTTTAGGCAGTTCAACAGTGTGAATAATATTCTGGTAACTTCTAATTTTTAATCCACAGTAGAATACTACCTCCTATCCGATGACCTTTCTATTTCTTCTGGAGTTTTTCAAGTGGTACTTTTTTTTTTTTTCAATAATTTTTATTGATAAACAACAGAATAAACATTACTTCCTTAATTCAAAGTGGACATTTGAATATTTCCTTTTTGATATACAATTCTTATATTTCTCTCACTTTAAACATTCTCTTTTGTCCATCATCTATAAATCTGTAAATAAACATTGACAAACTTTAATTTTAATTTTAATTTTCCATTTCTCCCCCCCCCCCCACCCCCACCCCCCCCCCCACCCTCCCATCAAGCGCCTATTACTAACTCACTTGGGTCATTGCTCTGATATGTGTCCAAAGTTCATCTTGCCTGTTATAAATTCCCAAACGTTTATCAGTTAATTTCTCCATCTCCTCAATTAGGGAAAGTTTTAGAATCCAGTCCTGCTCTGTTGGTGCCACTTGCTGTTTCCACAGCCGAGCAATAACACTCTTTGCAGCTGTCAAGCTCATCCTCTTCAGACGTCTTTGCCATTTGACTCCTCGTCTGTTCCCCAGGCCCAGCAGGCACCATTGAGGCTCACACAAAAAGTTCTTGCCTGTATGGGCAGTTATCTTTGCAGTTATAGATTGCCAATACATTTGTAATTTCCCGCAGGACCACCAGATATGCAAAAAAGTTCCCACATCCGTTAAACATCTCCAACAATACTGGGAAGCCCCTGGAAACATCATATGTAGTCTATATGGGGTAAAATACCATCTCGAGAGTACCTTGAAGGCATTTTCTTTCAATAACACGCATGTTGATGCCTTGTTGACCTCCAGGATAATGGCCTTCCATTCATGAACTGTCAATTCCTTTTCCAAATCTCTTTCCCATCTAGTCATATACAAACATTTTTCAAAACTCCCTCCCCTTATAAATTTATACAACCGGGATATGACTCCCTTCATTGTTCCCAGTGAGCCCCACATATTTTCTAGTACTTCATAGTCCTCCGGATCATTTCTTAACCATCCTTGTGTGTAGATGTAATGTTGGACCTGTAAGTAGAAGAATCTGTCCCTATCCAAAACCCCATAGTCTTCCTTGAGTTCTGTGAACAATCTCATTTTCCCATCCTCCAATACATCTCGAAACCTCAATATGCCCCTCTCAGCCCACCTCTTTGCTACCGGATTTCCCAACCCCACTCTAAAAGTGGGTTCCCCCCGAATATAAGCGTATGTAGATGTTTTCCTAGTTTTCCAGAAGCGTGTCCTAAGGGAACCCCATAGTGTCAACAAGTGCCCAACAAACGGATTGGTAGTAAGCCTGCCAATAGTAGGGTAGGCTGAAGATGCCCATATTACTGACTGCAGATTATGTTGCTGCACCATCTCCTGGTCCATGTGTGCCACCACTGACCATTTCTCCTGACCCCACATGGATAGAAGTTTCAATTGTGCCGCCCAGTAATACCATTCAAGGTTTGGAACCCCTCTCCCACCTAACTCTGTCGCTCGCCAGAGCAGCTTCCTACTAAGCCTGGGAGCCTTGCCCCCCCAAACAAACTTCACTATAGCTTGCTGTAGGGATCTCAGCTCCTTTCCAGGGATTGCTACCGGTAATGTTTGAAACAAAAACAAAAGTCTGGGCAATACATTCATCCTAACCGATGCTATCCTTCCCCACCATGACAGCCACTTTCCCGTCCAGCCCTCCATGTCTTTACGTATTTGCCGGAATAACGGTATATAATTTAGCTGATATAACTGAGAAATCTGAGCAGGTATTTGGACTCCTAAATATTTAATATTATCCCTCCTTAATTTAAAAGGAAAGTTTCGAGAAATCTCCTCCATCCTAGGTTGTGCTATAGACACCCCAATCATTTCAGACTTATCATGGTTTATCTTAAAGCCCGAAAGCCTACCAAACTCCTCCAGCTCTGCCATCAATATGGGAAGATGCAGTCCCGGGTTGTTTACAAAAAATAATACATCATCAGCAAATAATGCCAATTTATGTTCAAAGCCACCTATCATTATTCCTGGAATGTCAACCGATTCACGCACCCTCTGAGCTAAGGGCTCAATCGAGAGTGCGAACAGCAACGGTGACAGCGGACACCCCTGTCTGGTACCCCGTTCAATCTGGAAAACAGATGTATATCCCCCATTTACTTTAATTCTTGCCACAGGTTTCTCGTATAATCGTTTTATCCATCCTATCAACCCCTGGCCAAACCCCAGATGTTCCAGAACTTCCCATAAATAAGGCCAGTCCACCCTGTCAAACGCTTTATCGGCGTCCGTACTCAAAAGGGCCACTGGAATCCCCCTCTGTTGGGCTGCCCACATAACATGTAAGGTGCGTCTAATATTATCCGCCACCTGCCGCCCCATGACAAACCCAGATTGATCAGTATGAATCAGAGAAGGCAGGACCTTTCCTAACCTATCAGCTACTACTTTAGATAAGATCTTAACATCTAGATTTATTAATGAGATGGGGCGATAGGAGGCACACACCGCCGGATCTTTTCCTGGTTTCAAAAGCAAGGAGATCCCCGCTTCATGCATACTCCCCGGCAATGATTGGCCAGCCAAGCATGCATTCCCAACCCTCAGCAACAGGGGCCCCACCTCCCCCACAAATGTCTTATAAAACCTAGCAGAATACCCATCCAGGCCGGGCGCCTTTCCTCCTTGGAGACCCTTAATCACCCTTTGGATCTCTTCAAGACGAAATGGGGCCTCTAAATGTTTACGTTCCAAACTTGATAACCTTGGGAGATGCAGCTTTCCTAAACCCCTCCTGATTTCTTCCCCCCCTACCCCCCTCTCACTGCTGTATAACTTCTGATAGAATTTTTCAAACTGATCCCTTATTTCTCCATCTCTATAGTACATCTTATCGCCCGCCCCTTTTATTTTTGTTATTGTGTGGCTCCTTTGTCTATGCCTCAAAAGATGAGCCAACATCCGTCCAGATTTATTTCCGAATTCATAAAACTTCTGTTGGAGTTTCGTATGTAAAAACTCCACGTGTTCTACCTGCAATTTCTCTAGTCCTGCTCTACACTGTCTTAATTCTTTCAGGACTATCCCAGAACGTCCCTCCTGGTGACAACATTCTAGTTTCGCTAATCGTGCCCGTAGGTCCAACTCCCTCTTTTCCCGTTGCCTCTTTTTCCGTGCTCCCCATTTAATGAAGTGACCCCTCACCCCAGCCTTTAGGGCATCCCACAATGTGCCATCCAAAACCTCGCCAGTGTCATTCACCAACATATAATTCTGAATGACCTGGCGAATGTCATCCCGCACCCTACTATCCCCAAGAATCGATTCATTTAATCTCCAAAAGAGTTGGCGCCTTTCCTCTGTCAAACCCTTGAGCTCAAGCTCTACGGGGGCATGGTCAGAAGTAGAGATGGACCCTATATGTGAATCAACCACCTGATCCCACAACTGGCGGCTACACCATACCATATCAATTCTTGTGTAAGTATTCTGAGAATGAGAAAAGAAGGTATAGGACCGCTGGCTTGGGTGTCTCAGCCTCCATACATCCACTAAATCTAAATCAGAGACAAGTGATTTTAACTGTGTACAGTGTGCTGAGGACTTATCAATCAGCCCCTTTGAATGATCCATTGATGTCATGCTGGTATTAAAGTCCCCACCCAGGATCATCCCCCCTTTCTGGAACTGGAAGAGCTCCTTACCTATCCGAGTAAAAAATTCTCCTTGTCCCGAGTTGGGGGCATATATATTTACTATGGTCACCTCCTTACCATACAGCTGACCCCTAATCGCCAGGCACCTTCCCAAAGTATCCCTATATACTTCTTCTATAACTAGTGGGATGTGTCTACGGATGTAAATCACTAATCCTCCCACCTTGCCCCCTCTAGCATCACAGTGTGAGATACAGTCACTATACCCCCTATGTTTAAGTAGGTGTACATCCCTCTTTTGAATGTGTGTTTCCTGCAATAATATAATATCCCATTTAAGTTTCTGCAATTCCCTATGTATCAAATTTCTCTTCTGTGGAGAGTTCATACCATTAACATTCCATGACCCAATGTGTAGACCCTTGATCCCCTTCCCTCCCCCCCCTCTCCCCCCCTGCTGGGCTGAGCCAGTAGCCGCCAGCCAATAGTAATGAGGAAATCACTCCCCGCCGGAGCTCATCACCCTCTTCCCCACAACAACATTTCCCAGACCCCTCCCCCCATATTTCACAAATTGTTTGTTTAACTCCCAGAACCTTTTCAAACAATAAATAGACATCCTATAACAACTCCAGTACAATCCCCACAACTGCAGACCCTATTTTCTTTAACAATACCCCATGAAACCCATGAGGTAGCTGAAATCCTGTATATCTCTTGCGTCCATTCAGGGTACTTTAATCTCTGTTGATAGCTGTGAAGTATCCTCTCTTCGTGGGCGCACTCTGTGCCAAGATGACTCTTTTTTTATCTTTGCTGACATACTTGATCTCCCCTCCGAAGCTGCCGGAGGCAGGTTTGTATATCCCAGCTCTGTGAGAACCTTCCAAGCCTCTCCCAGCGTAACCACTCGTCTGGTGATACCTTCCGCTGTAAACTGGAGGCCAAATGGGAAGATCCATCTATATCTGAAATTAGACTGCTGGAGATATGTAGTCAAGTCTTTAAATTCTCTACGCCTCTGAAGAGTTCCCAGCGCTAAGTCTTGAAACACCAAAATTTTGTTATTATCCCAGAGTAACTCACCCTGGGATCTGGCTTTCTTCCATATCTTGTCTTTGATAGTATAGTCTTTGAAGCATACAACAATGTCCCTAGGTTGCTGGTCTCTCCTGGGCCCCAGACTTCGATGTACCCGATCAAATCTTATTTCAGATTCCTCCATATTGGTCAGCCCCTCATTATTTATGTCCAATATTCTGGCACAAATTTCACGAATCACCTGTGCACAGTCTTTGTTCTGGTCTGTTTCTGGGACCCCTTTAAATCTCAAATTATTCCTTCTGGAGCGATTTTCCAGATCCTCCACCTCTAATTGCAATTTTGCTTTTTCAGCTTGCACGATCGTGAGAGCAGTGCGCAGGTCCTCCATTTCTCCCTCCACGTGCTCCAGCCCTTCTTCCACCTGCTCCACCCTTCCTCCAATCTCTCTCACCTCTTTTTGGATGTCTGTGACCGCCTCCCGGATAGTTTTCCGGACCGCCGACATTTCAGCCTTTAAGGCTTTAAACCACCTCGCTACCTCCTGTTTAGTCAGCTCGGTATCACTTTCCAGATGATCCGCTGGGTCCTCCGTTTCGGAGCCAGAATCCGCGGCGGCCATTTTGTTTTTAACTTTCTGCTGGGAGCGGCTCGTGTTCGCCGCCTCGTTGTTCTGTGTCGCGGCGAACTTGAATTTTTCCAGCCGTTTTCGTGTCGCCATTACTTCTCTGTATCTTTCGCCTCAAAACCGCCGATCTCGGGGGTTAGGGAACCAGGAAATAGCGCAAGTTTCTTCGCTGCCCCGACGGAGCTCTGGATTCAGGCTTCCATCCCCGACGGTGACGTCACTTCCTCCCCTCAAGTGGTACTTTTTCAAAATGCCTTTTGAAAATCTAGATACACAGTATCAATTGGCTCACCTTAATCCACATCTTTGTTCATCCCTTTAATGAGGCAATATCGTTGAGGTAAGAGTTCCCTTGACTAAATCCATGCTTATGTATGTGCTCTGTAATTTCATTCTTTACATAGTCTCTACCATTTTGTCCGGCACTGACGTCTGGCTCACCAGTCTATAACTTCCCAGATCACTTCTGGAATCCTTTTTAAAAATTGGCTTTACATGGTCCACCCTCCAATCTTCTGGTACTATGCTTGATTTTAAAGATAAATTACATATTACTAATAAAAGTTCATCAAGTTCATTTTTGAATTCTGTACATACTTTGGGATGTATACTATCTGGTCCAGGCGATTTGCTACTGTTTAGTTTTTCAGATTTTCCCATTACATCTTCCAAGTTTACAGAGATTTGATTCAGTTTTCTCTGACTTGTTAGCATTGAATACCATTTCTGGCACTTGTATCTCTCCCATATCTTCCTCAATGAAGACTGAAGCAAAGAATTCATTTAATATCTGTTATGGCCTTGTCTTCCCTTAGAGCACCTTTTACCTATCGGACAGCCAACAGTTCAACTGATTCCTTTGATGGAATCTTGCTTTTAATATATCTTAAAGTTTTTACTATATGTTTTTGTCTCCAACGCAATCTTCTTTTCGAAGTCTTTCTTTGCCATCCTTATCAGCTCTTTGCATTTGACTTTCCATTCCTTATTCTGATCCTATTATTTTCAGTTGAATCCTTCTTGCATATTCTGAAGGATTTTTTTCTTTTTAGCTGTAATGGCTTCCTTCACTTCACTTTTTTTAACCATGACGGCTGTCGTTTGATCTTTCTTCCTCCTTTTTTTTTTTTTTTTTTTTAAATTCTTTATATTTCTTATTAACAATTCCAAGAACACATCTTGTACAGAAATAGGAAGACTATATTCACAATCTTATAATATAAAAATAAATATCTTCTAATGAAAACAGGTTATAATCATCTTATGTTAGTCCACTGAATTGGGAGAAAAACAAGGCACAATACAAAGCAAAAATACATGTTCTAAATTCTCAATCAGAGACTTAGAAGGGAGGTTTACAGGATTATATTACAATTGAGGTGTAGTTGTTATAACCGTTTCTGGGCATAGAGATGGAGTGATTACTTTCTTAGAATCCAAGAAAGTTTCCAAATGTTTCTTCCTCCTTTTTTAATACATGGAATATATTTGGCCTGGGCTTCCAGGATGGTATTTTTGAACAGCATCCACATCTAATGTATATTTTTGACCTTTGCAGCTGCTCCTCAATTTTTTTTTTTCACCATTCTTCTCATTTTATCATGGTCTCTTTTTTTATTTTTATTTTTTTAAGTTAAATGCTAACATATTGGATTTCCTGTATGTACTCCAGAGCTTATATCAAACCTGATCATCTTGCAATCTAGAGGTGGCCGGTTCAAATCCCACTGCTGCTACTTGTGATCCAAATAAAGAGGCATAGCAAAGGCATGGACGTCCTTCTCACAGAAACATCTACATTTTGGGCATTCTCAACTGCTGTCGCAGGGAAGGATGTCCTCAACTGCCGTCGCTTCCCCTCCTTAGGAAGGAAATCGTGTGCAAATGAGCTAACAGTGAACAGCTCATTTGCATGCAATTTCCTTCATGCATGCCCGTTCGTTTCTGGATCGGTAAGGGAAGGGCTTTTTCCATTCAGTTAGTGGGACCAGTGCACTACGAATGCTGGCTCCCCCCCCCCATTACCAAATCTTGGATTTGGTCGTTTCTAAGATGGGCATCTTCGCTTTCCATTATCGCCGTAAACCGGGGACGACCATCTCTAAGGTCGACCTAAATTTCATTTGGGCGTCCTCGAACGTATTATTGAAACGAAAGATGGATGTCCATCTTGTTTCGATAATACAGCTTACCCCGCCCCTTTACGGGGCCATCCTTAGAGATGGGCGCCCCTGTTCGATTATCCCCCTCAGTCAACATGGATTTAGTGAAAGGAAATCTTGCCTTACCAATCTACTACATTTCTTTGAAGGGGTGAACAAACGTGGATAAAGGTGAGCCAGTCGATATTGTGTATCTGGATTTTCAGAAGGTGTTTGACAAAGTACCTCATGAAAGACTCCATAGGAAATTGGAGAGTCATGGGATAGGAGGGTAGTGTTCTATTGTGGATTAAAAACTGGTTAAAAGAAAACAGAGTAGGGTTAAGTGGTCAGTATTGTCAATGGAGAAGGGTAGTTAGTGGGGTTCCTCAGGGGTCTGTGATGGGACCGCTGCTTTTTAACATATTTATAAATGACCTAGAGATGGGAGTAACTAGTGAGGTAATTTAAATTTGCTGATGACACAAAGTTATTCAAAGTCGTTAAATCGCGGGAGGATTGTGAAAAATTACAAGAGGACCCTACAAGACTGGGAGACTGGGCGTCTAAATGGCAGATGACGTTTAATGTGAGCAAGTGCAAAGTGATGCATGTGGGAAAGAGGAACCCGAATTATAGCTAAGTCATGCACGGTTCCCCGCTAGGAGTCAGACAAAGAAAGGGATCTAGGTGTCATCGTTGATGGTAGTTGAAACCTTCTGCTCAGTGTGCTGCTGCGGCTACGAAAGCAAATAGAATCACTGAGGGATCTGTCCTTGGACCCCTTCTTTTCTCAATCTACACCTCTTCCTTGGGCTCGCTGATCTCATCTCATGGTTTCCAATATCATCTTTATGCTGACGACACCCAGCTTTATCTCTCCACACCTGACATCACTGCAGAAACCCAGGCCAAAGTATCAGCCTGCTTATCCAACATTGCTGCCTGGATGTCCAACCGCCACCTGAAACTGAACATGGCCAAGACGAGCTTATTGTCTTTCCACCCAAACCCACTTCTCCTCTCCCTCCACTCTCAATTTCAGTCGATAACACCCTCATCCTCCCTGTCTCATCTGCCCGCAACCTCAGTCATCTTCGACTCCTCCCTCTCCTTCTCTGCGCATATCCAGCAGACAGCCAAGACCTGTCGCTTCTTTCTCTATAACATCAGCAAAATTCGCCCTTTCCTCTCTGAGCACACCACCCGTACTCTCATCCACTCTCTCATTACCTCTCGCCTTGACTACTGCAACCTACTCCTCACTGGCCTCCCACTTAACCATCTATCCTCCCTTCAAACCGTTCAGAACTCTGCTGCGCGTCTTATCTTCCGCCTAGACCGATATGCTCATATCACCCCTCTCCTCAAGTCACTTCACTGGCTTGCGATCAGGTACCGCATTCAATTCAAGCTTCTCTTATTAACCTACAAATGCACTCAATCTGCAGCCCCTCATTACCTCTCTACCCTCATCTCCCCTTACGCTCCTACCCGTAACCTCCGCTCACAGGACAAATCTCTCCTCTCAGTACCCTTCTCCACCACCGCCAACTCCAGGCTCTGCCCTTTCTGCCTCGCCTCACCCTATGCTTGGAATAAACTCCCTGAGCCCATATGCCAAGCCCCTTCTCTGCCCATCTTCAAATCCTTGCTCAAAGCCCACCTCTTCAATGTCTCTTTCGGCACCTAACCATTATTCATCTATTCAGGAAATCTAGACTGCCCCAATTTGAATGACTGCACTTTTTTGTCCTTTAGATTGTCAGCTCCTTCGAGCAGGGACTGTCCTCTGTGTTAAATTGTACAGCGCTGCGTAACCCTGGTAGCACTTTATAAATGTTAAGTAGTAGTAGAATGTTAGGTATTAGCAAAGGAATGAAAAACAAAAATGAGAACGTTATAATGCCTTTGTATCACTCCATGGTGCGACTGCATTTCGAATATTGTGTTCAATTCTGGTCGCCGCATCTCAAAAAAGATATAGTGGAATTAGTAAAGGTGCAGAGAATGCAAATAAGATTTAGGTCTTCTTACCACCATCCCAATAATCATGCATATCCCAATAAAAGATTGGAATGATAAAAGACCAGGCCACGTAACGTATGAGAAAAGCAACTTATTAACTTACCAATAGAGCATACAGAATAAATTTTCTCATAGGAGTACAGTTCTGCTTATACAAAAGCATTGGCTGAGACGGTCTCAAACATTTAGTAATCATGCTGCTACTTATATACTGTTTCTACACAAAGCCTTTTCATAAAAGACTTTGCTTCGTTCTTTCACTCATCTTTCTCTTATGTTGTACAGCCCAAAACTCCCTGCTACATTTCTATTCTCATGTTCTGTTTCCTGTTCACATACCGTTCTAGCTACAGTCATGTCTGTTAGTTTGGTCAGCCTTCACCTTGAAAAACATCCCTTGATCTGTAACCATGCTACTATTTCTTCAAGAAGGGGATGGGATGACTTTCCTATGAGGAAAGGCTAAAGCGGCTAGGGCTCTTCAGCTTGGAGAAAAGGTGGCTGAGGGGAGATATGTCTATAAAAATGAGTGGAGTTGAACGGGTAGATGTGAAGCGTCTGTTCACGCTTTCCAAAAATACTAGGACTAGGGGGCATGCGATGAAGCTACAATATAGTAAATTTAAAACGAATCAGAGAAAATGTTTCTTCACTCAACGTGTAATTAAACTCTGGAGTTTGTTGCCAGAAAATGTGGTAAAAGCGGTTAGCTTAGCGGAGTTTAAAAAAGGTTTGAACGGCTTCCTAAAGGAAAAGTCCATAGACCATTATTAAATGGACTTAGGGAAAATCCACTATTTCTGGGATAAGCAGTATAAATGTTTTGTACTTCTTTGGGATCTTGCCAGGTATTTGTAACCTGGACTGGCCACTGTTGGAAACAGGATGCTGGGCTTCATGGACCTTTGGTCTTTCCCAGTATGGCAATACTTAGTACTTATAAAATTTAATGTTTTGCTTTGTTTTTGGTGGTGTTTTTAGATACTTTGGGGTCCTTTTACTGTGGTAGAAACTGAATTTGGTGTGCATTTCCGTGGGTTCTTCATGCTAAAGGCCATTTGTACTGTGGCCTGAGTTTTCTGTTTTCCCTATTAATATTAATATCTGTATGTTGACATTAGCAGGCGGCCATTAAAAAAAAAAATTGAGTGCATGAGCACTTATGACACCTATTGTGGAGGTGTAAGGATTTGTGCTAATGTAGCTATGCTAAATGATTAACGCAGACACGGTCACTCTCTGCCCCATAGACACACCCCCTTTGTGGTGTTAAATTTTTTTTTAGCATGTGGATTGTGTGCGCAGATCAGGGACTTACCACAGGATGCTTGATCACATCCCACATAAGCCCTTGTAAACTGCAATAAGGGAAAGGGAAATTGGACTTCATATACCGCCTTTCTGAGGTTTTTGTAACTACATTCAAAGCGGTTTACATGTATTCAGGTACTTATTCACACACTAGCACTTAGCAGCTTAGTAAAAGGACCCCTTTGTTCTTGAATATTTTTTAGGGTCTGATGTGTAAACCAGTCACTGCTGTGCTGATCTTTAACACAATGCGTTCCCTTTTTTACACAATCGAACATCAATCTGACTCTTGAAAGTAAAGATTCTTGGTTTCTGGCATTTTGTTATTAATGCTGTGATACATTCCACTTTTAAAGAGAATAAGATGGCTGAAATCTGATTTCTGCCCTTGCCTTCACACTTAAGGAAGCGACTGGAAGAATCCCCGTTTATGACCAGATCTTTGAGAGAATCTCGGATGAAGGAGAAGCTGGAACAGTATCCTAAGGTAACATTTATCTTCACACTCCACATATCACCAGCTGTGTACATACTTGTATAAGTGCTGAACCCTCCAACACACCATTCGCTACCTGTTCTTCCCTACCCTTAGTGTACAAGTGGCTGCCTAATTTTCTTCCTCCCCTGCAGGACACTTGAGATTGCTACATCTGGCCCTTTGCACACTAGATATACAGAACTGCTCTTAAAATGCGCCTTGAGCGATGGCTAGTGCATAGGTTTTCAGATCCCATTGCTCGGGAGAACTTTTGGTTGACATTGCCATCTACAGCTCATAGTCGTATATTGAATATTTAGCAGTTTTGTGGGCCTTTGGTAACTGTATTACATCTGTTTGTGCCTATGGTGTGAGTCTTTGGGGATTGGATTAAGTAATTGTTACATAAAGTCCAGCTTCCTGAAATATGACAGTACCTGTTGTATGTGATTTTGGTTTGTTGGAACTCAATGAAGATGTCTATAGATGCCATCTTTGCTCAACCTCCAGGATTTACAAACACACAAACGTTTTTTTCTATTACGTAGCTTCCCAGTATTCCAGAATCTGTGGGATAGTTGTTTCCATCAACCAGCAGGTGGAGTCTCCTTTGAAAAGCAACTTCAGAAGAGAGTTGGGGAGCAATTTGCTTTTAGTATTAATTTTTGTGGAAAGCATTTAAGTTTTAGGATGTTCTGGTTAGTTTTACTTTTGTTATCCTGTATGGGTCGAGGATTGATAAGGGATGGGGGGACGATGGGTTTTGTCGATCCTGAGCCTTTAGCGATTTTTGCACCTCAAACCTCTTCCAGGTGTCAGAAACAACAGTCGTTGTATTCTCGGCAGGTTTGTAATTTCATCTATTTAGACCTATCGCTCCAAATTCCAGAGGTTAAAGTTAGTAATAGAAAGTTCCAACCTGCTAAATTGTATTCTAACAGAGGTAGATGTCAAGCAGATTAGATTTTGTTTTTATATAAATGCCATATGTAACAAATCTTTAATTCTTAGTGATTTGATAGGCGATTCACAAGCAAAGTTGGTATTTATAACTTTAGACCTGGGTTCCTGATTTGAACTCCCCACTTATTTTAAATAGTTGTTCACAAGGTTATAAAGGTTATTGTCCTAGACCAGATAGGAAGGGAGGTGGACTGGCTTTAATTTGGGATCTTGCCAGGTATTTGTGACCTGGATTGGCCACTGTTGGGAACAGGATGCTGGGCTTGATGGACCTTTGGTCTTTCCCAGTATGGCAATACTTATGTACTTATGTAATTTATAGGGATTTTTTAAGGGTGATACTGATAAAAAAAAATTTCTATTCCATGTGATTGTACAGCTCTCGGCGGATCACAGCATAACATACATAATATAAATTTAAAAAGACATACACACACGTGCAGTAAAAGATTCTTGACTAAAACAAATCTGTCACTAAAACAATAAAGAACGTAAAGTCCCAGCTTTAAACCACTGTAAAAGCTTGGGCAAAAAGGAAAGCCTTCAAATGTTTACGGAACTGAAGAAGTGAAGTCATACCTCTTAAAGGGCAACAAATTCCTCTTCCATGCACCTCAATATACACAAAAAAACTGATTGAACCTGATAGTTCAAACATGCAGAATTCAGAGTATAGGCACTTGAGCAAAAATTGTTTTGAATCTCCATTTAGAAGATCTGGCTGATCAGATGGTGAGTTTTTTAATTAATTAAAAAAAAAAACTTTGTTGATCTTAGTTTAGGTCCTGTTAGTTTGGTCATACTTTAGATCTAGTGGCTTATTCCAGTAACACATATAGGGAACCTTAGTTGATCTTGAGTGAGCTCCAGTTGCTTGGTCCAATAATTTTCTTATGAATTTATTTTTGAAAATCCCCACATTATTAAAATGGGTACAAACCTCTTTTCAGTTCAAAGTTGTAAAATTAGGCGGTCGTTTCAGTTATCACTGTTAACACATCATAACCTTTTGTAACAAGTTTTCTGTTTGCTACGTCAACCTGAGATCAGCACATTAGACTGTATACCAGGAGACTGTGTGAAAAGGAAGACCAGAGTCCATCCTGGTATACCTTCTAATTCACCAAGTGTCCCACAGTTTTCGCCAACATTGATCGGTACAATAATTAAACATGATAAACAGGCATTGCTCTTTGCTAAGACTTACCCCCCAACTTACCATGTTGATTGATGCATCCCTTGTCCCTTACCCTGCCTAGTTCACGCTGTTAGTTTCTCCCCCCCCACCCCCTATTTGCTTCTTTTATGCTTGCCTAAGCTTTTAACTTTGTACTCTTATTTAATTCTCTGTAAGCCACATTGCGCCTGCATGAGTGGGAAAATGTGGGATATAAGTAACCCATAAATAAATAAATTGTGGAGTATAATACCACTTTTAACTTGACGGCGCAAAGTGGATTACATTATTAGACAAAAATCCCATCTGGATCAAATACACAAATCAATAAATTCATTCATTCTTAAAATCTTCAACATATACCATTCAAAATAGTTACTATAAAACAGAATGCTGTAGGGAAAATAGATGGCATTTCTAAAGCCTTTCAAAAGGATCTGTAAGGTGTAATCAAGCGAATGTTTACAGGTAAATTTATTCTAGTTCCCTGTATTGTTTTAAAATTACCTTTCAGTATTCTTACTGTGAAATCACTGGTGCAGTGTTCTGGTCTTGTAAAGTGTTGGCCCACATTTTGACACCCAACAAACAGGACTTAATAAGGATCTGGGTTTTCTAACCCATTATAAACCATAAAGCTGTATTTCTCTGTTTATTACCCTCCATCCTGTTAGAATATCAATGAAATGCTTTGATGTCCCCATGCATACCCCCACTCTGTCAGACTGTCAAAGTAATGCTTTGATGTTTCTCTTATATATATATATATATACTATCTGCTACCACATTTTGCTTATTTCCGATCTGAGGAAGAAGGACAACCTTCGAAAGCTAATCAAGAAATGTATTAAGTTATGTCCAATAAAAAAAGGTATCTTATTTTCTTTTCCTTGTTTTATTTTGTTTGATTTCTATTGATAACCTTCTAGCTCCCTGAAATGTAAATCAGTGCTCCCTTACAGTCTTCAGCCACGTATGCTTTACAGATGGAATTATGAAGTAAGTGTTTGGAAGCAAAAGTAAATCCCCTACCATTTCTGAATTTGTGCCATATATACTCTGTATGGCCACTTTAAATTGAATACAGAATTCTTAACCAGTGTAAATTTAAAAGAAGACTGAGCTCACCCAGTTTAAAAAGTAATCTGGCTGATGTGTTCTGCAATAACTGAAGCCTCCTCAGTTGTTGTTTACTTTGCTGCAATATAAGGAATTGCAATAATCCAACAATGGCGTAAGAATCGCCTGAGCTATAGTTCAAAATCCACCAGGACTTGAGCTCTCATTGCTCTCAATTTCCGTAAGTGAAAAAAATGTCCAGAATTAAACCTAGTACTCTTAACTTGATGTCTTAAATTTTAGAGAAGTATCTGATGAAAGAACTATTGGTTTTGAAGAGACGTTTTGTTGGTCTCCAAACCAGACTGACATTGTTTTTTGCATGTTACGTTTAAGAAAATTAGCTGAAACCAAATCCTCCACTATTCTTATAAAATATTTTAATAGTAAAAAAAAGTACCTTCCAAAGAATTTTGTACAGGACATAAGACAAAAATATCAGGATATAATGAGAATGTATTTAGATACTGAAGATATCCCCCAAGGTGATTTATATAAACATTAAAAGTCGAGGTGACAGCGGAGATTTCCGGGGAACTTCATACTTTGGCCTCCATCCTGCTGATACCGAACCATTTCATAGCTACCCCCCCCCCCCAATTCCCATTCCACTCAGCCTAATGATCAAAGGCATCAAAAGCCACCAAAACTTCAAACCTTTTTTTTGCCTGCCTGTAGCTAAATGTCATTTTATCTCAGTTGTAAGCGTTGGCTCTGTACTATGCTGTGAATGAAATCCATGCTGAGAAGAAAGCAAATGTATGGATTCTTCCAGATGTAATGAAAATTGGTGATTAACCACAGATTCTAAGACTTTCGCTATCCTGCTTGAGTGAGATCTCCTTCCGTATTTTTGGGAATGGGGGCAAGAACAATAGAAGCAGTTTCATTTGGATAAATACCCTCTAGCAACACATTTATAAATACAGTAAGCCAACCTAAGATCTGAATAGGGATAAGAGTTTAAAAAAAAAAAAAGGAAAGACATATCTAAAGGGTGTCTTTTTTTTGCTACCCTTCTTAAAATGTTTTCAATTACAGTACAGGAAACAGGAGTAAAATTGTTCCAAGATCTTATCTTCTGATATACCAATTGTCAAATCAATGTATCAGTCAGTATTGGATCAGTGTCAGTACTGTTTGATAAAAAATGTCTTCTGAATGTTATTAACCTTTATTCTGAAAATAATTTGCAAGCCTATATGCAGAAGGTTGTATTAATTTAGAAATATTCTTCTACCTCCACAAGTTAATTCATAAGTTCCTGGCAAGATCCCTAAACAGTACAATAGATTTTATGCTGCTTATCGTAGAATAAAAAAATACAAAAAAATGGCTACACTTAATCTCAAAAAGACTTTGTATAACTACACAATATAGGTCAGATTAAGATCTATTGCAGTAGAAAACTAGTAGGCTGCAGAGATTATCTCATAGTTTCTCAACGTCCATATATACCATTTGTTGGTCTGGTTCTAGGGACTATGTATGTTTCTAATCATTGATAGCCTCCAGCCAACCAGTAGTACAAAAAGTACTCATGTACATATACAAACTTAAATCAAAATATGTACTACTGGTCAAACGAATATTTCAAAAATTCAACATTATTGCAAAAAACGCAAGTAATGCACTAAAGGTACTTAGCTTGCGGGCTCCAGGTTCTATCTTATTGTTTTCTGAAGCTGGAGTTTCCCGAATTCCATCATAGCTTGGTAAAGTTTAACTGGCAACTCCGATACCGTAGTGCGCCCGACAGGACCCTGTTTCGCGGTCTCTGGCTTTGTCAAGGGCATAAATCAAGTATTATCAGCTGAAATCGAATAAAGCAGTGGATTTTCTCCAAGTCCATCTTAATGGCTTATGGACTTTTAGGAAGCTATCCAAACCTTTTTTAAACCCTGCTAAGCTAGCTGCTTTACCACATTCTCTGGTAAAGAATTCCAGAACATAATTACACGTTGAGTGAAAAGTACTTTCTTCAATTTCTTTTAAATTTGCTACTTTGTAGCTTCATTGTGTGCCCCCTAGTCCTAATATTTTTGGAAAGAGTAAACTAGCAATTCACATCTACCCATTCCACTCATTATTTTATAGACTTCTGTCATATCTCCCCTTTAGCCATCTTTTCTCCAAGCGGAACAGCCCTAGCCGCTTTAGCCTTTCCTCATAGGAAAGTCGTCTCATCCCCTTTATCGTTTTAGTCGCCCTTCTCTGTACCGTTTCTAATTCTAACCTAGTAGCTAGTGCAATGGACTTTGATCCTTGGGAACTGAGTTCAATTCCCACTGCAGGTCCTTGTGACTCTGGGCAAGTCACTTAACCCTCCATTGCCCCTGGTACAAAAATAAGTACCTGAATATATGTAAACCGCTTTGAATGTAGTTGCAAAACCCTCAAAGGTGGTATATCAAGTCCCATTTCCCTTTCCCTTTCCACTATATCATTTTTGAGAAGCAGTGACCAGAATTGCACACAGTATTTGAGGTGCGGTCGCACCACGGAACAATACAAAGGCATTATAACATCCTCATTTTTGTTTTCCATTCTTTTCCTAATAATACTTAAGTCTATTTGCTTTTTTAGCTGCCACCGCACACTGAAGGTTTCAACGTATCTTCCTGGTCAGCGACTTCTAATGTGGAACCTTGCATGACGTAACTATAGTTTGGGTTCCTCTTTCCCACATGCATCATTTTGCACTTGATCACATTAGTCAACACCACAAAGTTATTTAAAGTTGTTAAATTGCAAGAGGAAAAAAAAGCAGCGGTCCCAGCACACACCCCTGGGGGACCCCACTATCTACCTTTCTCCATTGAGAATACTGGCCATTTAACCCTACTCTCTGTTTTCTATCTTTTAACCAGTTCGTAGGATACTACCTCCTATCCCATGACTCTCCAATTTCCTCTGGAGTCTTTCATGAAGTACTTTGCCTTTTGAAAATCCAGATACACAATATCAACCAGCTGACCTTTATCTACATGTTTGTTCACCACTTCAAAGAAATGTAGTAGATTGGTGAAACAAGATTTCCCTTCACTAAATCCATGTTGGCTTTGTCTCATTAATCCTTTTGAATATACTCTGTAATTTTGTTCTTTATAATAGTCTCTACCCTTTTGCCCAGCACTGATAATCGGGCTCACAGGTCTATAGTTTCCCAGACCTATTACTAACAGTAGTTCTGCAAGTTTATTTTTCAACTCTATCTGTACTACGGGATAAATACCATCTGGTCCAGGCGAATTGCTACTCTTCAATTGCGCCATTACATCTTCCAGGTTTATAGAGATTTCATTCAGTTTCTCTGACTCAACAGCTTTGAATACTATTTCTGGCACTGGCATATCTTCCTCAGTGAAGACAGAAGCAAAGAATTCATTTAATCTCTCCACTATGACTTTGTCTTCTCTCAGTGCTCCTTTTACCCCTCGGTCATCTAGTGGTCCAACTGATTCTCTTGCAGGCTTCTTGCTTTTAATATACCTAAAAAACATTTTTATTATGTGTTTTTGTCTCCAGCATTGTCTCCTCAGCATTCAAAACCAACCCACAAAGTTCTCGAATCACTGCTTCGCAATTACTAAATATGTCAGGGATTCCATTAAATCGCAGATTATTGCGGCACGACCTGTTCTCCAGGTCCTCCACCTGCTCCCTGAGTTGTAGTTCCCGCGTATCCTCATTCACCTCTTTACGCAACTTCCCCATGTCCTGCTTAACAGTTTCCATTCCCTCCTCCATCTCCCCAACACACGTTCCCAAATCACGAATTTCATAAGCACATAAGTATTGCCATACTGGGAAAGCCATACTGGGAAAGACCAAAGGTCCATCGAGCCCAGCATCCTGTTTCCAACAGTGGCCAATCCAGGTCACAAATACCCGGCAAGATCCCAAAAATGTACAAAACATTTTATACTGCTTATCCCAGAAATAGTGGATTTTCCCCCAAGTCCATTTAATAACGGTCTATGGACTTTTCCTTTAGGAAGCCGTCCAAACCTTTTTTTAAATTCCGCTAAGCTAACCACCTTTACCACATTCTCTGGCAACAAATTACAGAGTTTAATTACACATTGAGTAGTGAAAAATTTTCTCAGATTCGTTTTAAATTTACTACATTGTAGCTTCATCGCATGCCCCCTAGTCCTAGTATTTTTGGAAAGCGTGAACAGACGCTTCACATCTACCCGTTCAACTCCACTCATCATTTTATAGACCTCTATCATATCTCCCCTCAGCCACCTTTCTCCAAGCTGAAGAGCCCTAGCCGCTTGAGCCTTTCCTCATAGGGAAGTCATCCCATCCCCTTTATCATTTTCATCCTAATTTCTTGCAGGGCAGTTTGTATATCCTTTCAGACCCCTGCCAGTTAGGCCTTCAGGTCTTGAAACCAAGCCACTATATCCATTTTTTGCGGTTTTGCCATTCTCGGGGCCCTCCTCAGTGTGCTGCTCCCCGACCACCTCCGGACTCACTGCCATCTTTGTTCCACTCCTTTCTGGCCCCGCGGCCGCCGTCGGCGTTTTCTTGCCTTGCTCTGCCGAAAAATGGAATCTCACCAGTCCCTTCTTTGGTGGCATTCCTCAGGGACCTGTCCACTTCGATTCACACTTCAGGATACCGCTCAATTCTATGGAATTAGCTCACACTAAACCATGCCCCGATGGAGCTCCACCTTTAAGCTGCCATCTCTGTCTCATCCACGAATTTAGAGTGCAGAGCTCTGCCTGTCTCTTGGGCCTGGAGCAGGGAACACTACTGAAAATGCTACCCTAGAGGTTCTGGATTTGAGCTTTCTACCTTAGAGCTTAAATTTGACTTCCAGAACCTCCATCCCACATTTTCCTGTCATTGGTATCCTCCTGCTCGGCACTATCTAAAATCCTATCTAGGTGATGCATGAGGTCCATTACCTTCACACCAGGCAGAAAAGTGACCAGGCGATCCTCATGTCCACCTGCCACCCAGCTATCTACATGCCTAATAATTGAATCACCAACTACAACAGCCATCCTAATCCTTCCCTCCTGGGCAGAAGCTCCTGGAGACACATCCTCGGTGTGAGATGATATTGCATTGCCTGGTGTGCTGGTCCTAGCTACATGATTACTTCCAGCTTCACCAGGGTTATGCTGTCCTTTTAGAAGACCTCCCTTTTCCAAGGCAGCGCAAGGGCTGCCAGATTGGAGGTGGGACTTCTAGAACGTTTCCGTAAGCCTCCTCCTATGTGCCTCTCTGTCTCCCTCAGCTCTTCCAAGTCTGGTACTCTAGCCTCAAGAGAACGGACTCATTCTCTGAGAGCTAGGAGCTCTTTGCATCGAGCACACACATATAGCCTCTCACCAACTGAGAGATAATCATTCATGTGATACTCAATGCAAAAGACTGGATAGCACCCTTCTTGCTGCTGGACTGCTGTCTGCATGTTAGTGTTATAGAATTGTTTAAAATTTCTTGAGGAACTAGGGATATCAGATGAATATAAAGAGCCTTAAGATTATATGGTATAATATGTAATCTATTTCATGTTTCTTTCTCAGAAACCAATTGTAATAAAAACTCTCCTTGTCCTAATTAGAATAATCTCTCTATATAAAAGGCAACCCAACGTTCTATGAAGCCTCCAGCCGGAAGTGTGAAGGGGGCGAGATATCCGGTTTCCCTATGAGTGTCTGCCCCGCCCTCTCTGTAACACAGTCAGTGAAGGAAAACAGCAGAGCACGAAATCAAATCCCTGGCTCTGTAACAGTGAAGGACTCAGAGGGGGGAGGGGAGAGAGGCCAGAGGGCAGGGACACACACACTCCCACATGCACACAAGAAAACATTGCTAGCCCCCCCCCGTTTCATTTGCATCAGAAACGGGGCTTTTTTACTAGTTGACTATAAATGAAAAGTTGTTAGGGATGGGTGGGAGCTGGGGAGGGTGGGGGTGGGAATGAGGACTGAGCTAGACCCTGCTGTGCTTCTGAGGTCTATCTGTTAATGCTGTGGCAGAAAATTCAACTTTTAAAACTATGGGGAAAATGCTATGGAGACTAGTTAATACAATTTACTACTTTATTTTTTAATTCTGTGTTTATCGACAACCTACAGTTTCCTCTTTTAAACCCAATCTTTAAGTTACCAAGCACAGAGCAAAATAATGTTACGAGAAATGTCCTCTTCTCTAAGAACTTCTCAGAAAGGAAGTTGAGTGGGACATTTCCTTTCTGTATAGTTTGGATTCTAAGGAGGCTGCTTCAAACAAACCTTTTGAAGCTAACCCAGTAATCAGATTGCCCTTAGAAACTTTTGCAAATATTACTCACACCTTAACACCTAATTCAGGTCAGTAGCAGTGCTACCTCACCAGCAGGCAAACTCAAATGCTTAAACAATTTTCCACTGCTTAAATTCTAAAGAAATATCGAGATCTGTTCCCATTTATTAGTTTAATACACAATGGAGATATCGCAGAGCAATAACGCCTTATAAAGATGAGTTATACTTCCTCTCATGGCCTTCTGAAGAAGTGTTTCTACCAACTCAAGTTCTCCTTTAGCCCTAAGGAGAATAAAAATCTTGCAGCTGCCAATAGTGAAACTTCATAGTATCAGAGAGCCCATATTCTTCTTGTAAATCAGAAAAGGGCAGCATTTCATCCTCCTCCCATATCTGACCCAAAGTGCAAAGCCTCTTTATAATTTATAATCGGTAGAAACCACAGAGCATGACGAATGGCCATTTGCAAATAGTAATGCCCATTTGGGAAAAATGTCTCTATCAATGTATACCACGGACAAAGAGGGGAAGCAATGCTAGATGGAACTGCTGTAAGCAATTTCAGAAGATCCCTCTTAGGGAGCCAAACCATTACTAAGTGGCTTATGGCTTAGCCATGCTCGTTCCAGACAGACCCAAGCTTTAGTTGAGCGAGAGCCATTCAGTGAAAATACGTAATTTAGTAGCTCAAAAATAGTTTAAAATTTTGAACTCCCATACCCCCTCTCTTTTTTTTTTTTTTTTTTTAAGCTTGATACAAAACTGATCTGTGGACCTTCGAAAAATGCTTTTTCCAGATATAAGCAAATGTTTTCCTTTGCAGTTTTATAAAAAGATATTTCAAGTATGGAAGCGCTATAAACAGGTACAATAGCTTGGGCAAAAGCATTATTTTTAATAGCATGGACCCATCCAATCCAAGAGAGATTAAGACCCTCCCAGTGGTCAAGTTCTGAAAAACGTTCCTTCATTTTAGAAGGGAAATTGGCATCATAGAGACCACCTAGGGTATGTGTAATAAGCGCCTCAAGACCTTCCTTTTTGGCAGAGCATATGCCATGAGCCCTACAGGAGCCACACCCTTTTAGCCCGCAGCTCACTCTGTGCTGACTTATCACCTACCCTCCCTTCCTTTTCCTCATCAGTTCTTTCTCTCTCCCACCTGTGACCTTGTCTACCATACTTTGTACTATTGATATTGTTTGCTTATTAACTACTGTACACATTGAGCCTGCCCATGGGCTGGAATATTGTAGGATATAAATGTCATAAATAATCCTCAAATACTGAATATGATGAACAGGCCAATGAAAGGGAAATTGTTGCGGCAAAGGGGCAATGCCAGACTGAGAAACTGAAATATTGAGTATTTCCAATTTCTGCATATTGACTTTAAAGCCTGAGACCTAGGCATAGGAGTGGAACAGAGCCAAGACGCACGAGGTCCAGTCAGGGTAAGCAAAATATTGTCCGCGAATAATTTCTTCTGCTGTTCAGAACCCTGAATGCACCCCCCCACGCACACACACGCAGTCCAGCATGTGCCTATTTGGACCGCACCAAAGGCTCTTACCACAATAGAAAAAAGCAGTGGTGACCATCCCTGCAGTGTGCCTCTATGAAACCCCAAAATAGGCATGCAAGTTTCATTGTTCACCTTAGCCTGATAAATGATGTGTAAGGTGTTTTTGGATATTATCGAACGTCTGTCTCCCCTGAACAAATCCTGCCTGATCTTCATGAATAATTTTAGGCAGAATCCCCTACAAATAAGTGACCATAATTTTTGTAAACAACTTACCTGTATTTAATAATGAGATTGGTCTATAAGACTCACAGAACAGAGGATCCTTGCCAGGCTTTGGGAGAACTGAGATTAAAGCTAACTTCCAGGAATACGGTAGCTCCTGGAGCTCCATCAACCTATTAAAAATACGAAGCAACACAGGTGCTAAAATCTTGCCAAAGCATTTATAAAATTGATTGGGGAACCCATTGGAACCTGGGACTTTTCCCAATGGAAGATCTTTGATATCTGTCCCAATCTCCTCCAGAGTAATTGGACTTGACAAAGCCACCATCTCAGCAGGCGAGAGATAAGGTAAAGGTGTCAAGTCCAAATCCGTAGGCATGATGTCAGGCTTGTAAAAGTGGGAATAAAAATTGCAAATTTTCTGTTTTCAGTTGGCAGTTTGCATTTTACTCAGCACAGTTTTAGATCGCAACATAGTACTGAGACACTGTTACTAACTTTGATAGCAGTGTTTGATGCTATTGATCGTCTCTAAAATTATTGTATAGACTTAGCGAATTGGGAGTAACCAGTGCTATATTGAGGAAAAATTTGTCTCTCCCACTATTCCGGAGTCCCGACCAAGATTTCTGAGATGTTTAGTTGCTGCAAAGTAATGGGCCAAACGACTGTCACCTTGAATGGTACTTCCTGTATATCTCTTGTCTTTAGGTGAGAGGTCTACACGTTTGCTCATCTGGTTAGTGTTACGTTATAAGGTGGTTGTGTGTGTTCTGAGTTTATCCTTACTGCTTGTCTGTCTAAATACTGAGGAGCTGAACTAGATGCCAGGAGAGAGATGTCTCAGCTCAGTTTTCAGTTCTCCACCTGCTGGTTGATGGACACAGCTATCCCACAGGTTCTGGAATAGTGGGAAGGACTAAAGGAAAGAATTAACAGGTAAGACCTAATTTCTCCTTACTGGCAGTCCAATGTATATTTGACAGCCTGGTTTACTAACACAATTTACTGTTGCCATTTAGTGCATTGATAGGCTTACTAAACCAAGGTTTCCCTTATTAGCCATGTAGGCTTGGGAAGGCCAATGCTTGTCAGGGTATGAACAATAAAGAATGGATCTAGTCCTTGTAGTTGACAAGCCTACCCCTCTCCTTTGAGTTCACTGCTATTGGCAAAGTCCTTCTTGCTCTACTGAATTCTTGCAATAACACTGCTTTCCATAGGTTGACTGTAGTACTGTAGTAGGCCTTGGCTGAGTTGCATCTCATTTGTGTGTGAGCAGGTGGTACTGAGAGTGCAATTTCCTGATCGCTACGTCCTCCAGGGATTCTTCCGTCCAAATGAAACTGGTAAGATATTATGAGGTGATAATATATATTGCAACCTGTTTTGCACAGTGAGATAGCCTCATGAACAGAGATACAAGACTGCAGTGTGCCTGGATGTATTCGTTTGTGGATATTTGTTGTAAGCTGATGCAAAGATATTTAGGTGCTATAGGCAAACCTTCTATTCTTGCTGTCCCCACCCCCACCCCCATTGCAGCTGTTTACCTCTTCCCTAACATTGTTAATTAAACTAAAGGATCCTGATCATCCCAACAGCACCCCCTCCCAGAAAAATCCTGTAAAAATGTATAATTGGGGGTAAGAAAACAAGAAGGCAACAGGTCTACAAGATCCACCACCCTGGAACAGGAGACGAGGTCTGCTCTTTTCTTCTGTTCCAAAATTCACAATTGGACATCATTTTTCTAAACATTGATGAGATTTAAATGAAATGAAAGTTTATTCACTATTCTCCTTAAGCAGGCATATATGTTCATCACGAGGTCAGTGTCCCAAAGCTCCTTCCTGGGTAAATGGGCTGTTTGAGAATTAAAAAAAGAAAAAGAAATGTACATCATCAATAGTAACTCACAACAATATTAAAGAAAATGTGGAAAAACCTATTTTTAAAAGGTGTAAAAAATATATAATTTATAGCCTTGATTTAACTATTAATTCATTCCCAAGCATATACCCTTCTTTCTTCCCTCTTATTTCTTGGTAACAAGCAAAAACGCCCGTTTCGGAACAAATGAAACTGGCCCTAGGAAGGCTGTCGTCTAAGCGTTTTCTCTTCTCTCTGCCCTCCCATCCCATCTCATCTATGTCCAGCGATTCTCCTCTCCCCTCCCCTTCCCTCCATACCTCAGCTTGTGTCGGTGGCAGGCTCGCATCACCTCCTTTCTTCCCTTGCCTTCTCTCTGTGTCCTGCCCTCCTCTGACCTCATTTCGTCTTTCCGCGAGGGCAGGACACAGAAGAATGCTGGAGGCGAGCTGACATAAGCTCGTTAGCATATGGTTACAAACCCAGCCATCCATCCAGGGAGGCAGATTGACCAATTATTATATAGAGATAGATGAATCATTCTGAATACATCTTAAATACAGGCTCATTCAAAGTAGTCTTGTATGTTGAAGCAGTTGCTGCTTCATCTGATGGTAAAATGGGGTGCCTTTCATCATTGCCCAATATATATTATATACAAAAACTCATGTTCAAAAATGTCAAAATGTACTTACCTTGCAAAAGAGAAAAGCTTCCTTCTGAGGAATGTAGTCCTGTAAATTCCATAGTGACCATAATCCAGTGATCTTCAACTTTTTTCCATGGACATTCAGCTGTATATAAATAAGATTTACCTTCAGAAATTAGTGGACACAGAAAACAATCCACATAGAGAAAGCCTATCCCTGCTACAGTGGACTTGCTGGGTGGATTTTAGGGACCACATAAAAGCAAGGAATTGCAGGGAATTTGCAATATAAATAATCATTTTCCTTAGTGAATATCTATCCTTGAAGTAATGTTGGTTCTATCTCAATCTCATTGTTGGAACCTTTGTCTGTGTGAATTGCTTTCTGGGATGAAGAGTTTTTTAAAAGCAGTTACATCATGTTTATAAGATCTACCTTCGGAAATTAGGAGTCGTAGAAAATGATCTACTTAGACAGGCCCATCTCTTCCATAGTGATAGGCTTGTTATTGGAACTTTTATCTATGTGGATTGGTTTCTGCAAGTTCTAGTTTCTGAAGGTAAATCGGATATGAGTTTCAAAAGAGCAGTTGAAATCTTGCATGTAATATCTAACATAATGTTTGAGAAGTTATAGCTGTGCGAAGTCTGTATACATTGAATGCTTAATATCTTAGTTTTCAGAATTTTGACAGTAAAACCAATATGTGATCAGAGAATTATGCAGACTGGATTGAACTATGTGAGAAGAACTGTCCATTGAGTAGTTAAGTGCACTTTTGTTATGCAAAATAGATATTTTTTGATAATTTTTTTTTTGGACAGGAGTTTGTGTGTGCAAAATATATACAGTGGAGCAGGGATGAAAGCCACCCTATTTTACCATCAGATGAAGCAGTGACTGCTTCAACATATAAGATTTTCAATGAGCCCAGTCTTCTATCTCAAAAATATTGAAAATGTATTCAGAATGATTCATCGATCACTAATAAATGAGAGGGAAGATAAATGCATAAATCAAGGCTATAAATATCAGGGTTTTTAAAAAAACTTGTTGATGAGTGAGTGACACTTTTATTTTTTCCTATTATTTGGAAATGACCCGTCACCCCTGTGGGGAATGTTTGCATTGAGGATTGATTCTGCTTTCATTGCAGCTGCTTTTTAATGTCAAGCTGTCGAGTTTGCCTAATAGCTACTCTGAAACAATTTAATTTTTCATCAGATATAACAAGATTTCCAACACAAAAAACATTTAAGAAGAAAACAAAGAACCCCCTCCTTACCCTCTCCCTCTGTACCCAAAATATACCCACCTCTTCCAGAAAAAAACAAAACAAAAGGTAAACCACTGGTAGCCTGGTTTCGTATGGCCCATGGCGGCAAAATGAAAATAAATTCAACAAATGAGGAGAGTGGAAAGCTAACCCTACCCCCTTCTCTTTAAAGTGCCCTGAACTGATCCTGCTACTGGGCAGCTGTGATATTAAGAGGCTTCCTCCACCTGGTTGGTTATAAGGAATTCAAAATGACTCCTCCCCATAGAAGACATTTGCTGAATATAGCCATCCCAAACCTGCAAAAAGTGCTTCTTACGTTTAGACAATCTTTGTACCTCCTGCACCTCCCAGACATGGAGTTGTGTTCAATTCCTCCATTTCCAGAATGTAGGAGGAACATCATCAACCCATGATTACAAAATGCATTTTTGTACCACATCTTGGGCATTGAGTTCTTCCTCTTATTATTCTCTCTGCATGTGCCTGTCTCATCCAATAAAAGTTGTTCCAGAGAGCCAATTGTCATGTATTGAAGGATAGAGGACGTACATTGAGAGGTCAAATGCCAAAATTGCCTGTTCTGCTGATAAACCCAAAAAGAACAAAACGGTGTTCTCCTCTCTTCAGACGTTTAAAACATAATGGGGACAAAACTCTAGTTTGCCTAATGGTTAAGCTGGGGAAGTTTCCAAACGTGGTAGAGTAAGCAAGCATTGCTATAAGACTGGGATATGCGGGGTGTGATCCTGATCTCTTACATTGCTGCTAATGCTTGTCTCAGCATTTGTAATATGCTGGAGAGGCTCCTGAGTCTTCTGGTTGTCTACTTGTCATATCAGGCTTGCTGTACAGCCTGCTTAGGGTGTTCTACAGTTCTTTGTAAACGTCTTCACATCCTTGTGCATGTTCCCTATTCTGCTGTGTTAAACAGTTTAAAATGAGTTAAAGTAGGAGTGTTTTTTTTACTGATATACACAATATTTTCAAGAGTGTGACTGTGCATGGAGTCGTATTTGGGGAAAATGACACGTTTGTTGGAATGAGGGGTTGCAGGGTCTGTGCATATGGCCCAACTTGAATGATAACCTGTCTGTGTATAAATGGTAAACTATTGGTGGCCAGCCTCTGTGGTCTCTGTATCCTTCAGATGTTCTTATTGCCTGATTTATTCACAGTTCACATGCTGAAAGAATTTGTAAGAAGTCATCTGGCTGATGCAGATCTACCATTTTATCTGTGTAAGTAGAACAAAACCTGCTCTGACAGTTGTCTTCCTGCCACTCTTCTTCTTGCAATTTTACTGCGATTCTGAGCCCGCACGCTTGCTGTAAGTAAAATGGGGCCAATGCAGAAAATCTTGGCGTAGTGCTGCATGCAGATGTCTGTGCGACTTCTAACATGAGCATAATACCGCAGCATGCAGAAGGTTAAATATATTCAAATTTTGTGTGTGTAAAACTTGGGGGTGGGGGGAGTGTGTGCTGGACACTTTTGCACAAAGTTTTCATGGTAAGCTCAGCTTCATTGTGCCCATGTCTAAAGAAAAATGGAAGTGGTAGTGCATGTTAGTGCCTGTTCTTTTGCACGTAAGTGAGCCTTGCAAAAACTTCTCATATCTAGGCACAGAAGAACAGGCACCAATATGTGCTTTTACTTTTGGTTTGTTTTTTTTTCTCTGATCTGTGCATATGATGGTTACCTTTCCATCTGCCTTTGAAACTGGCAGGCACTGCCTTCTGGTTGCAAAAGAGGACAAAATTGGCAGTTAAATCTCAAACTGGCATGAAATACTCTCTCTGGTCACATCTAAAAAAAAATGTTGGAGTTAGATGGGAATGAGTGGGAAGTGGTATAAATAGCAGTGGTCATGAGGCTGCAGTGAGGAATTATACTGGCCATTGTTAGGGATTGAAATGGTTGGACATTGTTCTGCGATATGTAAGGATATGCATTTGCTGCTTTATATTGAATAACTGGGATGAGATCCCTAAAACCAGATGTGCAGGAGATAAATTTAATTTCACAGTGGCAAACATGAAAGGTATATGGCAGAATTGGAGTGAGTAGATTTTGAGCTTGTGATGTTTCACATTCCTTTTAATGAGAGATGCTATGCAGATTTTTTAAATTATTTTTTACGTAAGACTGGTGTGTGCATAACTCTAGCTTGGTGCGGTCCTGATTAGGAAATACTACAAAATCTGGCAAAAGATCTCACATAGCCTATAGTAAATCTGCCATACTATAACAGCAGTGCCAAAATTCACAACACTAACCTTTCCTATGAAAACATAGCACTGCAAATATAACTAACTCTGTGCCCTGGAACACCAGTACACCTATTACTGGAGGAGCAGAACAAGTGACACTTTGGTCACGCGTTCAAAATAAAACAAGAAACCTTAAATAGGAAATGGAAATAATACAAAAATTGAACTGGGAACCACTGCAATCCTGGAAAAATAGAGAAATGCTTTTCTTTATATACTGAACAAAATACAAAGACACTACAGATGCATATATGTGAAAGCTAACATAGTCTAATTAGTTCAATACTTTAGTTGTCTGGGCATTTTATTTTTTTCCAATCACGTTGCTTCCAGTCTCACTCTGTCTTCAACTTGCTTTCAGAAGACATTCTAAGACTAAAATTACAGAACACATAGATAAACATGGTTTAATGGGACACAGTCAGCATAGATTCAAAGGGAAGTCTTGCCTCACCAGTTTGCTTCTTTTCTTTGACATTACGAATAAACATGTGGCTAAAGGTGAGCCGGTTGATGTAGTGTGTCTAGAAATTCAGAAAGCTTTTGATAAAGTTCCTCATGAAAGACTCCTGAGTAAATTAGAGTCATGGGATAGGACGCAAGGTTCTGGTGTGGATTAGGAATTGGTTATTGGACAGAAAACAGAGGGTAGGATTAAATGGTCATTTTTCTCAATGGAGGAGGGTGAATAGTGGAGTGCTGCAGGGATCAGTACTGCAACCAGTGCTGTTTAACATATTTATAAATGATATGGAAATCAGAACGCTGAGTGAGGTGATTAAATTTGCAGATGACACAAAACTATTCAAGGTTGTTAAAATACACGTGGACTGTGAAAAATTGCAGAAAGACCTTATGAAATTGGAAGACTGGGCATCCAAAGGGCAGATTAAATTTAATATAGACAAATGCAAAGTGATGCACATTGGGAAGAATAATCTGAATCATAGTTACCTGATGCTAGGTTCCACCTTGGGGTTCAGCACCCAAAAAAAAGATCTAGGTGTCGTCATAGACAATACACTGAAATCTGTTGTCCAGTGTGTGGTGGTGGCCAAAAAAGCAAACAGGAATTATTAGCCGACTCGCTGTGCCGTGTTTCTTGTGAGTACATGGCTTGCTTAGTGGGTCATTCTGGTCACCTGCTTTGTCACTACAGAAAGGCTCCACTGGGCTTAGTAAGCACTAGAGGAGATATTTTGTTGAGGTTGCCAAATCCCATCATTCTTTTCTGTGTCTACATGAGAGAGTCTGTAGAGGTAGGTGGTGTGTGTTATGACTCAAAATGAGGAGCTGATTCACTTAAAACAGCTTTGGGAAAATAAATGTGCAGCGTCTCCTCTTTTTTTTTTTTTTTTGTATTTTGTAAAGTTCAAGAGGAAACGTAGTTGTCTCGTCTTGTGGTATTACATTGCAAGCAGACATGTAGTTCAGTCTCACCTGCATATTTCTATTTCCCTTATTTAGTTAAGGTTTGTTCATATTTTGCTTGTAACAAAACTCTAAAACTTAATTGCACAACACACTGGACATAGAGGCAGATGCAGCAACCAAACGTAAAAAAATCAAAATCGTTAAAGTCCCTAACGATTTTTAAAAAACGAAGAATGCACCAAAAAAAAAAGTCACACATGCTCAGATCGGTATTCAAACGTACAATGTATCAAAGAATCACAATACACATCGGTAATTGGCCCCTAAATCATGCGCAGAGCAGCCAAGCGTTTTGCTGGCTGCTCTGCGCATGCTGCAAACGTAAAAACAAAAAAAAAAAGCCACAACACATACACGTGGCTACCCGGTCAGCAAAATCCAAAAACAAAGGATCGGGAGGGGGCAAGGGCGCTCATCAGGAGCGTCCTGTATGGACGGCCTTGCCGCTCCCCCCCCCCCCCCCGAAAAAGCAAAATGCTAGCTGGCTGCCCCGGTCCCCCTCCCTTCCTGTGTTCTGCAGAGCTAACTCCGCCTCCCGTCATTCTTTCGCACCGTGCCCCGCCCCCGCTGCCCCCCCCTGAGGTCGACTACGCCACTCCCCCCCTCCATCGAGACCCCCCTCCCTATTAACGACCCGAGCAGCGCCTCTCACCTCTTTCAGAAGCGCTGCACGGGCAGGAAGATCTATTGTGTTGGTTGTAGAGTCTCCATGACGTCTCTTCTTCCCTGGCCCAGGCCCCGCCTCCTTCTGACGTAGGTTACTTACGTCAGAAGGAGGCGGGGCCTAGGCCAGGGAAGAAGAGACGTCATGGAGACTCTACAACCAACACAATAGATCTTCCTGCCCGTGCAGCGCTTCTGAAAGAGGTGAGAGGCGCTGCTCGGGTCGTTAATAGGGAGGGGGGGTCTCGGTGGAGGGGGGGAGCGGCGTAGTCGACCTCAGGGGGGGCAGCGGGGGCGGGGCACGGGGCGAAAGAATGACGGGAGGCGGAGTTAGCTCTGCAGAACACAGGAACAGGAAGGGAGGGGGACCGGGGCAGCTAGCATTTTGCTTTTTCGGGGGGGGGGGGGGGGGAGCGGCGTTAAGTGGGGAGCAGCGGGGGGGGGGGGGCAAGGCCGTCCATACAGGACGCTCCTGATGAGCGCCCTTGCCCCCTCCCGATCCTTTTTTTATTTTTTTTATTTGATGTGTTTTCTGACGTCTTTGGACCAATCACAGCTCTTTTAGCTCTGCTAATGCGCTGGGATTGGCTCAAAGTTTGTTTATTTTTTCACTTAATGATTTTTCCTGGCACAGAGCTGTCCTAACGAGAGGTCCAGACCTCTCGTTAGATTTCCTGCCTTTTTCCTGCGTAAAGGCAATCGGAAAAGGTTAGTGCATGTCGTTTCAATGGGGTTTTCACACTAATTGCTCATCTCCATTCCGTTTTCGTTAGCTGCTGGCTTCCTCGGTAAAAGCCCTTTGATGCATGCAACGGATCAAATTTTCCTCGTTGGAGGGTCATTAAAGGCTCATTTAGCTTTAGTGCATCTGCCTCATAGTGCTGTTGGTGGTAATTTTTTGAGACAGTCCGTAATCAAAAAAACAAACAAACTCCAAAACCAAAACAAAAGAGCTGTATAAGGGCTGCTTTTCAGGCCGTTATATGTGCTCCATTGCTGAAAAACTGACTATGGTGTCGGTCAGAATGTCCTTATGGATCCCAATTGTGAAAATCAATTGATGTTCAAAGTAGTAAATTTCGCACTTAGCTATCAGCTGAGTCCAATACAGCTTCCTTAAGGTTTATGAATCGGGTCAGATGAGTCCTTGTTTTGAAACCTTCTTCAGGGACCTGTTTGCTCTGTCTAGCCGACAGCTGTTAAGTGTTGAGAAGGTGTAGCTAAAGATTTCTTCTCTAATTTTTTTTTTTCATTGGACAGTTTCTGTGATTGAAGTAGAACATAAATATTGACATATTGAGATAGACCAAAGGTCCATCAAGCCCAGCATCCTGTTTCCAACAGTGGCCAATCCAGGTTACAAATACCTTGCAAGATCCCAACACAGTGCAATACATTTTATGCTGCTTATCCTAGAAATTAGTAGATTTTCCCCCCAAGTCCATTTTAATAATGGCTTATGGGCATTTCTTTTAGGAAGCTATCCAAACCTTTTTTTTTTTTTTTTTTTTTTAAATCCCCGCTAAGCTAACTGCTTTTACTACATTCTCTGGCAACAAATTCGAGGTTAATTACACATTGAGTGAAGTATTTTCTCCGATTAGTTTTAAATTTACTACTTTGTAACTTCATTGCGTGCCCCCTAGTCCTAATATTTTTGGAAAGAGTAAACAAGCGATCCACGTCTACCCTTTCCACTCCGCTCGTTTTATAGACCTCTATCATATCTCCCCTCAGCCATCTTTTCTCCAAATGGAAGAGCCCTAGCCGCTTATAGCCTTCCCTTGTACAGAATTCATCCCATCCCCTTTATCGTTTTCGCACCCTTCTCTGTACCTTTTCTAATTCCAGTATATCTTTTTTGAGATGCAGTGACCATAATTGTACACAATATTTGAGGTGGCCGCATCATGGAGCGATACAAAGGCATTATAACATCCTCATTTTCATTTTCCATTCCTTTGACGGCAGAAAAAGACCTGCACGGTCCATCCAGTCTGCCCAACAAGATAAACTCATATGTGCTACTTTTTATGTATACCTTACCTTGATTTGTATCTGTCATTTTCAGGGCACAGACCGTAGAAGTCTGCCCAGCACTAGCCCCGCCTCCGCCACCCAATCTCGGCTAAGCTTCTGAGGATCCCTTCCTGCCGAACAGGATTCCTTTATGTTTATCCCACGCATGTTTGAAGTCTGTTACCGTTTTCATCCCCACCACCTGCTTTCTTAGCTGTCACCACACACTGAGCAGAGGGTTTCAATGTATCATCAATGACACCTAGATTCCTTTCTTGGTCGGTGACTCCTAGTGTGGAACCTTGCATTATGTAACTATAGTTTGGGATCCTCTTTTCCACATTCATCACTTTGCACTTGCTCACATTAAATGTCATCTGCTTTTGGATGCCCAGTCTCGTAAGGTCCTCTTGTAATTTTTCACATTCCTCTTGCGATTTAACAACTTTGAATAACTTTTTGTGTTATCAGCAAATTTAGTTAGCTCACTAGTTACTCCCATCTCTAGATCACTTTTATAAACATGTTTAAAAGCAGCAGTCCCAGCACAGACCCTTGTGGAACTTCATTATCTACCCTTCTCCATTGAGAATTCTGACCATTTAAGCCTACTCTCTGTTTTCTATCTTTTAACCAGTTTTTAATCCACAATAGTAAACAACCTCCTATCCCTTGACTCTCCAAATTCCTGTGGTGTCTTTCATGAGGTAATTTTTTCAAATGCCTTTTTTGAAAATCCAGATACACAATATTGACTTTTCACCTTTATCCATGTTTGTTCACCCCTTGAAAGAAATGTAATGGGTTGGTGAGCAAGATTTCCCATCACTAAATCCTTGTTGGCTTTGTCTCATTAACCCATGCTTTTGAATATGCTCTGTAACTTTGTTCTTTATAATAGTCTCTACCATTTGCCCGGCACCAATGTCAGGCTCACCAGTCTATAATTTCCTTGATCACCTCAACCTTTTTTTAACAATTGGCTTTACATCGGCCACCCTCCAATTTTCTGGTACCATACTTGATTTTTAAAGATAAAGTACATTTTATTAACAATAGTTCTACAAATTCATTTTTCAGTTCTGTCAGTATTCTGGGATGAATACCATCCAGTCCGGGCGATTTGCTACTCTTCAATTTGTCAAATTGTACTATTATAGAGATTGCATTCAATTTCTCTGACTCGTCAGCTTTGAATACTATTTCTGGCACCAGTATCTCTCCCAAATCTTCATCGGTGAAGACCAAAGCAAAGAATTCATTTAATCTCTTCACTATGGCTTTGTCTTCCAGAGTGCCCCTTTTACACCTCGGTCATTTAGTGGTCCAACTGATTCTTTTGCCGGCTTCTTGCTTTTAATATACCTAATAAATGTTTACTAATTTTTTGCCTCCAACGCAATCTTTTTTTTTTTTTTTTTTTTCCGAAGTCCCTCTTTGCCTTATCAGTGCTTTGCATTTGACTTGGGCATTTCTTATGTTTTTTTATTATTTTCAGTCATATCCTCCTTCCATATTCTGAAGAATTTTCTTTTAGCTCTAATAGCTTCCTTCACCTCACGTTTTAACCATGCTGGCTGCTGTTTGGTCTTCCTTCCTCCTTTTTTAATACATGGAATATAACTGCCCTGGGCTTCCAGGATGGTATATTTGAACAGCATTCACACCTGATGTAAATTTTTGACCTTTGTAGCTGCTCCTCTTAAGTTTTATTTTTTTCCATCGTTCTCATTTTATCATAGTCTCCTTTTTGAAAGTTAAATGCTAACGTATTTGATATCCTGTGTGTACTTACTCTGGAGCTGATATCAAATCTGATCATATCATCACTGTATCAAGCATCCCCAGCACCATTACCTCCTGCACCAGATCATGTGCTCCACTAAGGACTAGGTCTAAAATTTTTCCTCCCTTTGTTGGCTCCTGTTCCAGCTCCTTCATAAAGCAGTCCTTGATTTTGTCAAGGAATTTTACCTCCCTAGCATACCCTGATGTTACATTTACCCAGTCAATATCAAAATCGTTGAAATATCCCCTTATTATTTTGTTGCCCAGTTTGTTAGCCTCCTTAATTTCTTTTAACTCTTCTACATCTGTCCATCATGTCCTGGTGGATGGTAGTACATACCTATCACTATCCTTTTCCCCTTTAAACATGGAATTTCAATCTGTAGGAATTCCAAGATGTTTTGTTTCCTGCAGAATTTTCAATCTATTTGATTCAAGGCCCTCCTTAACATATAAAGCTACTCCTCCACCAATTCGATCCACCCTATAGAACATAATTTGTACCCTGGTGTGACAACGTTCCACTGGGTATCCTCCTTTCATAGTAACATAGTAGATGATGGCAGAAAAAGACCTGCACGGTCCATCCAGTCTGCCCAACAAGATAAAGTCATATGTGCTAGTTTTTTTATATATACCTTACCTTGATTTGTATCTGCCTTTTTCAGGGCACAGACCGTATGTCCGCCCAGCACTATCCCCGCCTCCCAACCACCAGCCCCGCCTCCCACCACCAGCTCTGGCACAGACCGTATAAGTCTATCCAGCACTATCCCCGCCTCCCAACCACCAGCTGTGGCACAGACCGTATAAGTCTATCCAGCACTATCCCCGCCTCCCAACCACCAGCCCTGGCAAAGACCGTATAAGTCTGCCCAGCACTAGCCCCGCCTCCCAACCGTCTCTGCCACCCATTCAAGGCTAAGCTCCTGAGGATCCCTTCCTTCTGAACGGGATTCCTTTGTTTATCCCACGCATGTTTGAATCCCGTTACTGTTTTGATCTGCACCACCTCCCGCGGGAGGGCATTTCAAGCATCCACCATCCTCTCCATGAAAAAATACTTCCTGACATTTTTCTTAAGTCTGCCCCCCTTCAATCTCATTTCATGCCCTCTCGTTCTACCGCCTTCCCATCTCCGGAAAAGGTTCGTTTGCGGATTAATACCTTTCAAATATTTGAACGTCTGTATCATATCACCCCTGTTTCTCCTTTCCTCCAGGGTATACATGTCCAGGTCAGCAAGTCTCTCCTCATACGTCTTGTAACGTAAATCCCATACCATCCTCATAGCTTTTCTTTGCACCGCTTCAATTCTTTTTACATCCTTAGCAAGATACGGCCTCCAAAACTGAACACAATACTCCAGGTGGGGCCTCACCAACGACTTGTACAGGGGCATCAACACCTCTTTTCTTCTGCTGGTCACGCCTCTCCCTATACAGCCTAGCAACCTTCTAGCTACAGCCACCGCCTTGTCACACTGTTTTGTCGCCTTCAGATCCTCAGATACTATCACCCCAAGATCCTTCTCCCCGTCCGTACCTAGCAGACTCTCCCCGCCTAACACATACGCCTCACATATAAGCATTTCAAACTGTTCCTTCCTATTTACATCTTTCACCAGGTCTCAGAGATGCCTATTCATTTAGTGCAAGATATTCTAACTCTCCTATCTTATTTCTTAGGCTTCTGGCATTCACATATAAGCATTTCAAACTGTTCCTTCCTATTTACATCTTGCTCAGCAGTTGACAATGTTAATTTGCAATCTTTTGTCTACTTTTTATTTAAAGACACCTGGTGGTCTATGGTCTCTATTGCAACCTCACTATTGGGATACCCTGTCTTTCCTGTTTTAGTGATATCTTTGGCAGATACCTTGTTCCGAACCATGCACTTTTGAATGACTGCCTTCCCCCAGGGCATTACTGTGTTTTTTCTGAGAGGTCTATAGCAGTCTTGCTTTTTTTTTTTTTTTGTTGATCTAGAGGGCAGTTCAGTGTTTGCAGTGTTGCCTTTGTTATTACACTCTGTGGCTAATTGCAGGGAAAGGGCTCCTGTGGGGGTGGGGCTCAAGGGAACCCTATGTCGCCATGCATTTGAGTACTAGCACTCTATTCCAGTGGGAAAAGCCCTGTGCAGAGTAGCTTTCATGAATTACTCTTGTTTTTTTTTTTTTTTTGCTTGCAGTCATCACTCCACCCAGGAGTATCCTACAGAATGAGAGTGAAACCCTTTTCCAGGTAAGGTCCACAGTACTTTCTCCCATGTTCCATGCTCATATTTGCATATCTTTGGAAATTTTCCTGAGACAGTTTAAGAACCAGTAGCTTACAGGATAAAGTACTGGAGAAGTGATGAGCTAAATTTCATATCCAATCTTTTTTTCCCATCAGGACACACGTTGAGGATACACTGCAATGCACCACTATTCTGCTAGATACCATAGAGTTCACTGTGGATTACAACTAAATACATCTAATAATTTTCTAGGAATTATAAATCAAACCATTTTACATACACCATAAGGAACAATATTTAAACCAAAAACTATTCTAAATTTCTTTTCAAAAAATTTGCAATAAAATTGAGTTCAGAAAAATTTTCCCCTGCAACGGATGGTGAGCAGGACTAGGACATGTCCCCATAAAGTCCGAGAGATGGAGAAGTGGTTGAACTAGGGGACATGAACTGAGGTTGCCGAACTGTAGACTTAGAAGTGACATAAGGAAGTACTTTTTCATGGAGAGAGTGGTGAGTGCCTGCAATACTTTCCTGGGGAAGGTGATGGAGGCAGAAACAGTGACAGAATTCAAAAATATACGGGATAAACACACAGGATCCCTATATGGAAAGAGGATAGAATTAATAGTGGGGCTTCAGCGGCAACTCCAGTACAGTTTATTTGAAATTTGACATACCTGCTTACAATATGTAATATAATTAAGAACAGAAAAGAAATACAGCTCTGCCTGTCTTGGGCAAACTGGATGGACCATGTGGGTCTTTATCTTTCATCTAAAGGGGGCTTTAAACTAAAATCAATGGGGATGGGTATAAAAGGCCACAAAGCCATAAGTAACCCCAAGGAAGGTAGGACATCTAATGCCTCTATAGAAGAGAATAAAAAGAGTAAAATCTGGAGAGCCTTGTATACAATATCCATATTATGGGAAACAAACTTCTAGATCTTGAGGCTACAATGATGAAAGTGGACTTGGATTTAGTGGCGGTCACGGAGACGTGGTTCACGGAGAACCATGACTGGGATATTGCTATACCTGGCTATAATCTATTCAGGAAGGACAGAGTAGGAAAAAAGGGTGCAAGTGTGACATATGCTGACAATGATATCCAAGTGACAGAACTGCAGGACATGTGGGGTATGGAAGAAGCGCTGTAGGTTAAACTGGAAAGAGGGAAAGGAAAATTTATCTATATTGGGGTGATATACAGACCACCCTCACAGTCGGAGGAAATGGACAGGGACTTGAAGACATCCACAAGATAGCTAGGAAAGGGGAAGTACTACTGATATGTGACTTCAATATGCTGGATGTTGATTGGGGTGTGTCCCGGCTGCGGGGTCATCTAGAAGCAAAGTGACCTTAGGTTCCTGACAGGAAGAATTGTTCCAGCAGTGGGTAATGGAACCGACGTGGGATGGAGCTGTTCTGGACCTGGTGCTTACAAATGGAGTACGTTTCTGACGTCAAGGTGGCAGACCATTTGGCATCTAGTGATCATCGTATGGTATGGTTCAACATTAAAACAGAAGAGAGGGCTCATTCGAGATTGAAGGTCCTGGATTTCAAAGGAACTAACTTTGCCGATATGGGGGAATTTCTCAATGAACAGTTAGCGGGATGGGAACAGCTGAAAGATGTAGAACAGCAATGAATAAGACAGAAAGGAGCTATATTAAAGGCAATTAACCTTTATGTTAGAAAATTACATAAAAGTAAGAGGAAAAGGCCTCTCTGGTACTCGAATGTAGTAGCTGAAAAGAAGGCTAGCCTTTGCATGTTATAAGACGACTCAAAGTTGAAGACAGGAGAGAATACCTAAATAAGCGAAGAGAAGCTGGAAAAGCTATCAGGAAAGTGAAGCGGTAAATGGAGGAAAAGATACGGTAAAATTGGGGGATAAGACCTTTTTCAGATATGTAAGTGACAAGAGGAAGTGCCATAATAGCATTGTGAGGCTCAAAGCTGAGGGAGAGAAATATGTGGAAGATGAGGATAAAGCTGAACTGCTTAACAATTATTTTAGCTCTGTGTTCACGAATGAAAGACCGGGGTTAGGGCTGCAGAAAACAAAGGCTAAAGGGGATGGATGTATGGTAGACCCAGACCCGTTTACGGAGGACTGTGTTCGTGAGGAGCTTGCCAAACTAAAAGTAGACAGTGATGGGGCCTGATGGGATACACCCAAGGGTGCTTAAGGAACTCTGAGAAGTTCTGTCTGCTCCGCTGACGGACCTCTTCATTGCTTCCTTAGAAACTGCAGTGGTCCCAGTGGACTGGAGAAGGGCGGATGTGGTTCCTTTGCACAAGTGTGGAAGTAAGGAGGAGGTTGTGAATTACAGACCTGTCAGTCTGACCTCGGTGGTAAGCTAATGGAAACACTTCTAAAGAGGAGGATTGTGAGGTTTCTTGAACTACATGGAATGCGGGACCCGAGGCAGCATGGCTTCACTAGTGGCAGGTTGTCAGACGAATCTGTCGTCTTGACTGGGTGACCAAACAGTTGGATGTGGGAGAGGCGATTGATGTGGTATACTTGGATTTCAGCAAAGCCTTTGACACGGTTCTGCACAGGCGACTGATAAATTGAGTGCCCTTGGTATGGGACCTAGAGTAACTGATTGGGTTAAAATTGGTTGAATGGTAGGGACAGAGGGTAGTGGTAAATGGAGCTTGCTCTGAAGAAAAGGATGTCGTCAGTGGAGTACCGCAGGGATCAGTCCTAGGGCCGGCTCTTTTTAACGTCTTTGTGAGCGATATTGCAGAAGGGCTGTTTGGTAAGGTTTGTCTCTTTGCGGATGATACTAAACTCTGCAACAGGATGGACACCTTGGAGGGTGTGAATGACATGAGGAAGGACCTAGCGAAGCTGGACCGATATTTGGCAACTAAGGTTTAATCTCAAAAACTCCAGAGTCATGCACTTGGTCGCAAAAATCCGAGGGAACAGTACAGTATAGGGGGTGAAGTGCTTCAGTGTACGAAGGAAGAGCGGGACTTGGGGTTGATTGTGTCTGATGACCTTAAAGCTTCCAAGCAGGTAGAAAAAGCGATGGTCAAAGCCAGAAGGTTGCTTGAGTGCATAAAGAGAGGCATGACAAGTAGGAAAAAGAATGTGATAGTGCCATTGTATAAGTCTCTAGTGAGGTCCCATTTGGAGTACTGTGTGCAGTTCTGGAGACCGCACCAATGGAAAGATATAAACAGGATGGAGTCGGTCCAGAGGGCGGCTACGACATTAGTAAGCAGTCTTGAATGCAAAAATTATAGGGACAGGCTTATGAACTTCAACATGTATACGCTGGGAGAGAGGAGACATGATAGAAACATTTAAATATCTCAAGGGCATTTATGTACAGGAAGAGAGCCTTTTTCAAATGAAGGAGAGCTCTAGAATGAGGGGGCATAAGACAAAGTTAAGAGGGAATAGGCTTAGAAGTAACCTAAGGCAGTACTATTTCACAGAAAGGGTGGTGGAGGCGTGGAATGGCCTCCCGGTGGAGGTGGTGGAGTCTAGGACTGTTCCAGAATTTAAAAAGGCATGGGATAAGCATGTGGGATCGCTTACGAACAGGAAGAATTAGGAGTTACAGAGGATGGGCAGACTGGATGATATGGCTTTTATCTGCCGTCATGTTTCTATGTTTCATTTACTATGTTACTATACAAAACAAGTTGAACAGTGTACGCATAGTGTGACAATGGCGCTTTTCCCTTTTCTTCATTTATAAACTCAGGAATGTCTCTGTCTGGGGCATTCAATTGAAACAGCCATGGTAACGTGTGTGCGTGGGTTGGAAGGGGCTAGTGGTTCTCTAAGGACAAGCAGGACTACAGTTATCACATTTGGGTTACATCACTAATGGAGCCCTGGTCAGACACTGGCCAGCATTCTAAACTTCCAGAAGCCTTTGGCAGCCCCGGCCGTGTATGCTTTGCTTTCCTGCCTGCAGCAGTTGTCTTTCCACGGAGTTGAGTACAGACTTTTTTCAGTGCTCTTCTTGGTGTGAGTAGCATGGGACCATTTCCCCTTTCCTTGGTTTTTGTCCCTTTTAATACTTTGTTTTTTTGGCCTAAGTTTCCTTAATTTCACGGTTTGGCCTTATTTCTTTTTTAACAAAAAAAAAAAAAAAAAAAAAAAAGATTGAGCCATTTGATTTTGCTTTGGCTATTTTTCCACTGATGTCACAAAAAAAAAAAACTCCCAGTGAGTTTAAGAACTGTTTGCAATGTGGCAAGGTCATGTCTGTGACCTAGCCCTTACAACTGGTGCTTGATATGCCTTGGCCCCAACTATAATGCCTCTAATTGTAAACTCTGTCCTTGTGCAGAAAAAGACCCTTACAAGTCGAGAGGTGCAGCACAAAGAAACATTTTAGTGCTTCTAAGTCCGGTCCATTACCATCAACATTGAAGGAATTGATAGCTCCTGAAGTTGCTTCGGACACTGGGTATGAGCTAGCATTGAGGAGGTCTCCACCTGCATTTACCATTGGGCATTGATAGTACCTGTCTGTGCCGAACATCCTTGAATCTGACACTGAGGCATGGAAGGATTCAACAATATCCTTAGCACCAAAGGATCCCGATGTTGGGCATTGAGTGGCGGTGAAGAAGCATCAACATTAGATCTCCTGAAAGCATGGTGCCAAGAGATCCAGGTCTCTGGCATCCAGCGATACCCAAGAAGCGTTGGTTCCAAGAGGACTGCTCCCCCTTTGTGGAGTTGGTGCCAATGCAACAGTCTCCTCGAAGCTAGGACCAGATGACTGATTCTGCCCCTTCAACTTTTAAGCTGTCACCACACCAGTCAAGCCTTTTCCTTTGCTAGCCCTTTAGGAGCAGTTCCAGACCGTGCTATAAGATGAACTGCAGTGCATCTTGACTCTGCATTGGTACTGCCCCAGCCAATCCTGGAGGCTTGTGCCTTACAAATTTGGCCATTGATTGACTTTATTCTACCCTTCAGTCATTGGAGCCAGTGCTGGTCGAGCCGGTGCTACTTTCCAGCCCCCTCTAGCGTCTTCTACTACTAATAATTTCTGTAGCGCTAGTAGCATTTCAGGTGGGATTGCTGTTTTAGACAAGCAGTCCTGCAAAATCTTTTTTTTAGCATTTGAATGTGAACTCCACCCTCCAGCCCCTTTTTTCTACCAGGCTTACTTTATTTTATTATAGCATTTCTATTCCACATTAGCCCAAGTGAAACTCGGGTTCAATGTGGCTTACAATATAAACATAAAAGAAAATAAATTACATTTGAAGAATATATCATAAAAATATAGGAAGTGATAGGGGCAAATTCAGTGGGGCATCAGGAAGAAGTGAAATATAAGGATCTAAATATTCAGCACTGAGTTCTAACATTGTTGAAGATTGAGCTAAAAAAGTAAGTTTTCAATAAATTATAATCCATAATCAGTAGTATATCTTATTTAGGAAGAGAATTCCAGATTTTGGTGCATTGATAAGAAAAGTTAGCTTTGTGGATTGTTTTATATTTCTGCAACTGGGGAAATGTAAAATGAGATATTCTGTGGATGACAAGGAAGCATTGCGTGGAGGTGAATCGATGAGTTCATTCATATAGGACGGTGACATACCAAATAAAATTTGATGGACCAATGCACATAGCTTGAACAAAATTCTGCCCTTTATAGGTAACCAGTGTAGATTATAAAGGAGTGGGTTAGCTGTAGCAAAGTGCGGTGATTTACAAATTATATGGGCAGTCATGTTTTGTACAGTTTGTAGTTTTTTAAGAAGGCCACATTTAGTTCACTCATAGATGGAATTACAATAGTCTATTTTTGTTAGAACAAGAGATTGGGTTAAGGTACGGATGGACTGTTCTTGTAAAAAATGATCGCAATCTCTTTAGTTTTCCAAAGTATATGGAAGAAACTAGAGACAATTTTCAAGTCTCTCTATGGATAAAAACTGATCAATTGTAACCCCTAAGATTTTCATTGAGGATACAAGAGGATAGGTTATATTATCAGTTGTAAAATCTTTGAGAATACTTGGATGATAAGGATTTGTTATTAATAAAAATTGTCTTCTCAGTATTAAGTTTCAGTTTAAAATTAGAAGCCCAAGATTCAGTTAATGTGATGTTAATGATATCATAAAGAGTTTTGGAAAATGGGATGTAAATAGTGATGTCTGTCATCAGCATAAATAAAAGTACAAAGACCATTGCTCTCAAGTAGATACCAAGAGGAATCATCATATGTTAAATAAGATGGGATATGAGGGAGAATCCTGCGGTACTCCACAACTAGAAAGCCAGGATGAAGAGAAGAGTGCATAATTGTTTAACTTGGTATGATCTAGATTTAAAAATCCTGAGAACCAAATCATGAGCAGCACCACAAATACCATAATGGTCAAGAGTATCTAAGAGAATATTGTGGTTGACAGTATCTAATGTGCTAGACATATTGAATTGGAGTACTATAATTTTATTACCAATACTGAGCTCCTGTCTAAAGCTGGCTAAGAGTGATAACAGTTTTGGTGCTGTAGGAAGGCCTAAATCCAGATTGCAATTTGTGCACAATGGATTGGAGTGGGACATATTCCATTAGTTGTTGTGAGACCAGTCCTTACATGACCTTGACAAATAATGGGATTAAGGCTACAGGTCTGTAATTGGAAACAGTGCTTTGGCTTGTTTGGGAATTTTTAGGGATAGGAGTCAGAATAATATTTTCACTTCTTAAAGGAAATAGACCCAGTGATAATATTAAAGATAGGAGTGTAGATAATCAAAAAAACAGAGTGGGGGCTGACCTAAGCAGATGGGACAAATGTCAAACACATTGCGATTTGGCATATTTGCATAATAACTGTCTGACTTGATCCACTGAAAAAGAATGAAACGCAGACCAAATTCTGTCAGCTTGCAAGCAAGAAGATGACTGATTATGTTGATTCAGGAAATGCTGAATCGAGGGGGAGCTATATAGTCGCTTTCGGCACCTAACCATTGTACCTCTATCCAGGAAATCTAGACTGCCTCAATCTTGATTGACTGCACTTTTTGTCCTTTAGATTGTAAGCTCCTTTGAGCAGGGACTGTCCTTCTTTGTTAATTGTACAGCGCTGCGCAACCCTGGTAGCACTTTAGAAATGTTAAATAGTAGTAGTAGTAGTAGTTTCAGTCTGATTTTAATTATTTTCTGTTTGCAATAGTTTGTCACTTGATCTGTGCTACCTTGGAGGAGGGAGGTCTCCTAGAAGCACTCCTTTTGCCAGGACCTGCCCACCAGGGGATGTACTATCCTCTCACACTGAGGGATATGTCTCCAAGTTCTGCCCAGGAGGGAAGGGTTAGGACAGCTGTTATAGTTGGTGATTTGATCATTAGGCATATAGATAGCTGGGTGGCTGGTGGACATGAGGATCGCCTGGGGACTTACCTGCCTGGTGCGAAGGTGGCGGACCTCATGCGTCACCTAGATAGGATTTTAGATAGTGCTGGGGAGGAACCGGTTGTCTTGGTACATGTATGACATAGGAAAATGTGGGAGAGAGGTTCTAGAAGCCAAATTTCGGCTCTTGGGTAGAAAGCTCAAATCCAGATCCTCTAGGGTACATTTTCTGAAGTGTTACCCATTCCACGCGTACTGTCCAAGAGACAGGCAGAGCTCTGGAGTCTCAATGCGTGGATGAGACAGTGCAGGGAGGAGGGTTTCAGATTTGTTAGGAAATGGGCAACATTCTGGGGAAGGGGGAGCCTATTCCAAAATGATGGGCTCCACCTTAACCAGGGTGGGACCAGACTGTTGGCATCAGTATTTAAAAAGTAGATAGAGAACTTTTAAACTAGAAACTGGGGAAAGGCTGACAGTCGCTCAAAAGCACATGATTCGAAATAAGGTATCTTTCAAAGATATCACCAAAACAGGGAAGATAGGGTATCCTGATAGTGAGGTTGCAAAACACTGTAGTAGATCAGATGTCCTTAAATAAAATTTAGACAAAAGATTGCAAATTAATACTGTTAAGTACTAAGCATGATGTAAATAGGAACAACAAGCATAGTTTGAAATGTCTATATGCGAATGCCAGAAGCCTAAGAAATAAGATGGGAGAGTTAGAATATATTGCACTAAATGAAAAATTAGATATAATAGGCATCTCTGAGACCTGGTGGAAGGAGGATAACCAGTGGGACACTGTCATACCGGGATACAAATTATATCGTAGTGATAGGGTGGATCGAATTGGTGGAGGGGTAGCATTGTATGTTAAGGAGGGCCTTGAATTAGATTGAAGATTCTGCAGGAAACAAAACAAATCTTGGAATCCCTATGGAAAAGGATAGTGATAGGAGTGTACTACCGTCCGCCTGGCCAGGATGAACAGACTGATGTAGGAATGTTTAAAGGAAATTAGTGATGTTAATTGGGCAACACAATAACAATGGGTGATTTTCATTACCCTGATATTGACTGGGTAAATGTAACATCAGGGCATGCTAGGGAGGTAAAATTCCTTGACAAAATCAAGGACTGCTTTATGGAGCAGCTGATACAGGAGCTGACAAGAGAAGGAAAAATTCTAAACCTAGTCCTTAGTGGAGCGGGAGGTAATGTTGCTGAGGCCGCTTGCTAACAGTGATCATAATGTGATTGGTTTTGATATTAGCTTTGGAGTAAGTACACACAGGCAATCCAATACGTTAGCATTTAACTTTCAAAAAGGAGACTATGATAAAATGAGAAGAACGGTGAAAAAAAAAAAAGAGGAGCGGCTGCGTCAGTCAAAAATTTACATCAGGCATGGATGCTGTTCAAAAATACCATCGTAGAAGCCCAGGTCAAATATATTCCGTGTATTAAAAAAGGAAGAAGGAAGACCAAACAACCAGCATAGTTAAAAATGAGGTGAAGGAAGTTATTAGAGCTAAAAGAAAATCCTTCAGAAAATAGAAGAATCCAACTGAAAATAGTAAAACAGCATAAGGAATGGCAAGTCAAATGCAAAGCGCTGATAAGGAAGAAAGAGGGACTTTGAAAAAAGATTGTGTTGGAGGCAAAGACACATTTTGTTTTTAGGTATATTGAAAGCAAGAAGCCAGCAAAAGAAACAGTTGGACCACACTAGATGCCTGAGGGGTAAAAGGGGCACTCGGAGAAGACAATGCTATAGTAGAGAGATTAAATGAATTATTTGCTTCATTCTACACCGAGGAGGATTTGGGAGAGACCAGTACCAAATATGGTATTCAAAGATGACAAGTCAGAGAAACTGAATGAAATCTCTATAAACCTGGAGGATGTAACGGGGCAGTTTGACAAATTGAAGAGTAGCAAATCTCGTGGACCGGATGGTATCCATCCCAGAGTACTGATAGAACTGAAAAATGAACTTGCGGAACTATTGTTAGTAATATGTAATTTATCTTTAAAATTGAGCTTGGTGCTGGAAGATTGGATGGTGGCCAATGTAACGCTGATTGAAAAAAAAAAAAAAAGGTTCCAGAGGAGATACGGGAAATTATAGACCGGTGAGCCTGACGTCGGTGCCGGACAAAATGGTAGAGAGTATTATAAAGAACAAAGTTACAGAGCATATTGAAAAGCATGGATTAATGAGACAAAGCCAACGTGGATTTAGTGAAGGGAAATCTTGCCTCACCAATCTACTACATTTCTTTGAAGGAGTGAAAAACGTGGATAAAGGTGAGCCAGTTGATTATTGTGTGGAGGAGTGGCCTAGTGGTTAGGGTGGTGGACTTTGGTCCTGGGGAACTGAGGAACTGAGTTTAATTCCCACCTCAGGCACAGGCAGCTCCTTGTGACTCTGGGCAAGTCACTTAACCCTCCATTGCCCCATGTAAGCCGCATTGAGCCTGCCATGAGTGGGAAAGTGCGGGGTACAAATGTAACAAAAAAAAAAATAGTGTATCTAGATTTTCAAAAGGCATTTGACAAAGTACGTCATGAAAGACTCCAGAGTAAATTGGAGAGTCATGGAATAGGCGGTAGTGTTCCATTGTGGATCTAGTCATTATCGTTGATACGTTGAAATCCCCTGCTTATTATGTGGCGGCGTCTAAGAAAGCAAATAGAATGTTAGCTATTAGGAAAGGAATGGAAAACAAAAATGAGGACATTATAATGCTTTTTTTATTGCTCCATGGTGTAACCGCACCTCGAATATTATGTGCAATTCTGGTCACTGCATCTCAAAGATATAGTGGAATTAGAAAAGGTACAGAGAAGGGCGACAAAAATGATAAATGGGATGGGACGACATCCCTAAGCAGCTAGGGCTGAGACAGCTGAGGGAAGATATGATAGAGGTCTATAAATTGAGTGGAACGGGTAGATGTGGATCACTTGTTTGTTCTTTCCAAAAATACTAGGACTAGGTGTTACGCAATGAAGCTACAAAGTAGTAAATTTAAAATGAATCTGAGAAAATATTTTTTTCACTCGGTGTGTAATTTAAACTCGGAATTCTTTGCCAGAGGATGTTGTGAAAGCAGTTAGTTTAGCGGGGTTTAAAATAGGTTGATAGCTTCCTAAAAGAAAAGTCTATAAGCCATTTTTTAAATGGACTTGTGGAGAATCCACTGCTAATTTCTAGGATAAGCAGCATAAAATGTATTGTTTTGACATCTTGCCAGATACTTGTAACCTGGATTGGCCACTGTTGGAAACAGGATGCTGGTCTTGGTGGACCTTCGGTGTGTCCCAGTTTGGCAATACTTATGTACTTATGAGTGTAGTTTGTAATTACATAAGTATTGCCATACTGGGACAGACCAAAGGTCCATCAAGCCCAGCATCCTGTTGCCAACAGTGGCCAATCCAGGTCACAAATACCTGGCAAGATCCCAAAAAAGTACAAAACATTTTTTTATGATTTATAATTTTTTAGGTTTTCATACTTATACAGATATTATAATACTGCAAAGTGTAATACAGCCATTAAGTAATAAGATTTACAGATCAGGAAATCAAAAGAAAATTTTCTTCTTTTAACATAACATGGCTTCCTTAGACCTCAATAAGGCGGGGGGGGGGGGGGGGGGGGTAGGAATCTAGTGAAGTTAACACAATATACATAAATCATTACAGCCTTAATTATGGTTCCGTCATTCCTTACTACTTTATTCTACTGTACAGATTGTTTACTGTCTAGGAAGGTCTGAAGCTGATTGGGCAAATACACATATTTTATCTGATTTAGTCTAATAATACATTTGCAAGGGTAAGCCAGGAGGAACGAAGCCCCCAATTCCAAAACTTTTGGTCTTAGAAATTTTTTTCGTCTTTCTTGGGTGGACTTAGTCACATCCGGGTAAAGCCAAATTTTCTGACCAGCAAACAAACGATCAGTTGATTTAAAGTAAAGACGCATTATTGCATTTTAGTCCTGCTGAAATACAAATGAGACAATCAACGTCCCTCTTTCAGTTACTTCTTCAATTGATTGTTCCAAAATGGCTGTGACATTTTGTAGATCTATTGACTTCTCTGAGTCTATTTTTTTCATTGTAGATGATATATAGTAAATTTTATTCAATGGTGGAAACTCTTCTTGGGGAAACTTCAAATTTTCTTTTAAATACCTGCAAAACATGTTATTCAGGGAAACTCCCACTAATCTAGGGAAATTCAATATACAGAGATTTAATCTCCTATTATAGTTCTCCACTTGCTCTATCCTCCTTTCTATATCCATATTATCCTTTATCACAGCCATTTTAAATTCTTCGGTTTGTTTGGACTCTCCCTGCAATACCTCGATTTTCAGGAAAAGTACAAAACATTTTATACTGCTTACCCAGAAATAGTGGATTTTCCCCAAGTCCATTTAATAATGGTCTATGGACTTTTCCTTTAGGAAGCCGTCCAAACCTTTTTTAAACTCCGCTAAGCTAACCACCTTTACCACATTCTCTGGCAACAAATTCCAGAGTTTAATTACACGTTGAGTGAGGCTATTATTAAAAACAAAATTACAGAGCACATCCGAGGACATGGATTACTGAGAGTAAGCCAGCACGGCTTTTGTGTGGGGAAATCTTGCCTGACCAATTTACTTCAATTCTTTGAAGGAGTAAACAAACATGTGGACAAAGGGGAGCCGGTTGATATTGTGTATTTGGATTTTCAAAAGGCGTTTGACAAGGTACCGCATGAAAGGCTACAGAGGAAATTGGAGGTTCATGGGATAGGAGGAAAAGTCCTATTGCAGATTAAAAACTGGTTGAAGGATAGGAAACAGAGAGTGGGGTTAAATGGGCAGTATTCACAATGGAGAAGGGTAGTTAGTGGGGTTCCTCAGGGGTCTGTGCTAGGACCGCAGCTTTTTAATATATTTATAAATGATTTAGAGATGGGAGTAACTAGAGAGGTAATTAAATTTGCTGGTTACACAAAGTTATTGAAAGTTGTTAACTCATGACAGGATTGTGGAAAATTACAGAAGGACCTTATGAGACTGGGAGACTGGGCGGCTAAATGGCAGATGACGTTTAATGTGAGCAAGTGCAAGGTGATGCATGTGGGGAAAAAAGAACCCGAATTATAGCTATGTCATGCAAGGTTCCACGTTAGGAGTTACGGACCAAGAAAGGGATCTGGGTGTTGTCGATAATACACCCAACGTGTAATTACTCTGGAATTTGTTGCCGGAGAACGTGGTGAAGGTGGTTAGCTTGACAGAGTTTAAAAAAGGGTTAGACTGTTTCCTAAAGGACAAGTCCATAAACCACTACTAAATGGACTTGGGAAAAATCCACAATTCCAGGAATAACATGTATAGAATGTTTGTACATTTGGGAAGCTTGCCAGGTGCCCTTGGCCTGGATTGGCTGCTGTCGTGGACAGGATGCTGGGCTCGATGGACCCTTGGTCTTTTCCCAGTGTGGCATTACTTATGTACTTATATGAAGAAATATTTTCTCAGATTCGTTTTAAATTTACTACATTGTAGCTTCATCGCATGCCCCCTAGTAGCCAGTTTACCAAGTTTTATAAAGAAAAAATAAAATAAAATTGGAGGGGTTACTTCTTTGTGATTATTCATTTTTTTTAGAACATTAGTTCCCAACCCTGCTCCTGGAGGCACCCCATCCAGTCAGGTTTTCAGGATATCCACCATGAATATTTGTGAGAGATTTGCATTCATTGGCTCCTTGGTATGCAGATCTCACTCATGAATATTTATTGTGGATATCCTGAAAACCTGACTGGCTGGGGTGCCTCCAGGACAAGTTTTGGGAAATACTGTCTTAGAACAATAGTTATTTCATTTAACCCTTCAACCAAAGTTTCTGTTCACTTCATCTATATCCCACAATATCCAAAAAGATCAGGATGCACAGTACAGAAACACTGTTGACTGATTACTGAGATTCAGATAATGTTTAACAAAGGATTTCAGGCAAAACATAGTTTGATTTCTCATCTGCTTTTCATTTAGTTGTCCAAAATTTACTGTTGTTGAAATAGTGAACTGGGCATTTCCAGTAAAATTCTGGCTTGGTTTACAAGCTTTTTATCATATAGAACTTGGTGTTAAATTTAGGAGCACCATATCTAATTCTTGGAATGTGATCTGTGGATTATCACAGGGCTGCTTCCTGTTGCTTGTTCTTTTCAACATTCTTGTGTCTTTTGGTTCCCAACTTTCCAGTTTGAATGTCCAATTATGTACTTATGCAAATAATTTAACATTACTAGTAACAGCAACAGAAGAAGAATGAGGCAAAATAAGGAACGAAGATTCCAAAAAGTCAATATAGGACCTTTATCTAGTCAACAAATCCAATGCATTAAGGACCTGACATAGGCTTGTTTTGGACGATTTCAGGCAGTAAAAATGATGCCTTTACCAGGCTGCTATAGCTCTATTCATAGCCTTGCTTTTGCCCCCCACCAAAACTTTTCTTTGCCAGACTTGATCAAAAAATATTTTCCTTCATATGGAGGGTCAGAAGATTGGTGATGTCAGGTGAGGCTCCCGAAAGGCATGGGGGTTCCCAATTTTAAAGCTGCCCATCCGAGAACTTTGAATTGAATAAATGGGTGCAAATGGAACCGAGACAGCTCGGATACGCTCTAATATGGGCAATTCCTTGGCTTTCAAGACGAAAGCTGCTGTTCGTAACTAAAAGATTGCCAAGGGGAATGAGCTATTCTGCTTTCCTGGAAAATGGTACAGGACAAAATCTTTTGATAGGCATTTTTTCCTACAAATGGCACTATGCAATGTACTGGGATTTTATAAAGGGTTAGAAGGGGCGTGGTGGGGGGGGGGGGGAGGGGAAGTGGCACAGAGCAGACCCTGAGAGGGGGAAGTGGCAGAGGATGAATATCAAATGAGATATTGATATGGATACCGCTCGTGAACCAGGGGCATGGGAGAGAAGCTTTCAAATTATACAGATGGTATAACTGCTGAGACTACTAAAAATGTATAAAACTAGCTGGTGGGATTGTGGTACCCAAGGGAATTTCTGCAATATCTGGTGGACTGTCCAACACATAATACAAGTTAACTACCCAAGCCATCAAGTTAGCTTTGGATGGAGCTTGGAAGGAAATCGGCATGCCCTCATTGAGTCTAATGTTAAGAACAATGAACTATATATGCCAGATGACTAAACTAGCGGCAATCTGTAATGGACAGTTGGTTGACTTCTGTCAGGTATGAGCTATGATACTTGGGCGTTCAGATACTTCTACTTTGCAGCATTTACAAGCTACAACTGGGCGGATAACCTGAGTTATGGGGACACTGGCTGTCAGCATACAACGCATCCTCTCAATAAGGTTGGAGGAGGGTATGTTTGGGGTGATGAGTTTGTTTTTTCAATGTATACTATTGTTTAAAATCAGAAATATAAACATTGATTTTGCTTTTAAAATCTTAAATGGTCTAGTACCATCATGTATAACCTCATTACTTTGCCTGATAGGAATAAGGTCTTATATTCAATCATTGCTTAACTTTATATTTACCTGAAATTAGAGATATTAAATCTAAAAAAAGAAAAAATTGACTTCTATATTTGGCTACCAGGCAGCATCTGTTTAGAACGCTCTTCCTGTTTCTTTGAGGAATTTAACTCCTTACCTATCATTTTGTCATAATCTGAAGACACTTCTTTACAGGAAAACTTTTTTCTTTTTTAAAGTGATTGACACTGGATTTTCTTCTCTGTATTACCATAGCAAATGGTTATTTAAGTCTCTTATCTGCCTTAAAAGAACAGAAAGTGTTGCCATACTGGGATAGACCGAAGGTCCATCAAGCCCAGCATCCTGTTTCCAATAGTGGCCAATCTAGGTTACAAGTACTTGGTAAGATCCCAAAATAGTACAATATATTTTATTCTGCTTATCCTACAAATAAGCAGTGGATTTTCCCCAAGTCCATCTTAATAATGGCTTATGGACTTTTCTTTTAGGAAGCTATCCGAACCTTTTTAAACACCGCTAAGCTAACTGCTTTTACTACATTCTCTGGCAAAGAATTAGTTTAATCACATTTTGAGTGAAGAAATATTTTCTCCAATTTTGTTTTAAATTTACTTTGTAGCTTCATTGCGTGCCACCTAGTCCTAGTATTTTTGGAAAGGGTTAACAAGCAATCCATGTCTACCCGTTTCACGCCACTCGTTTTATAGACCTTTATCGTACCTCCCCTTAGCTGTCTTTTCTCCAAGCTGAAGAGCCCTAGCCGCTTTAGCCTTTCCTGATAGGGAAGTTGGCCTATCCCCTTTATCATTTTTGTTGCCCTTCTCTATACCTTTTTTAATTCCACTGTCTTTTTTGAGATGCGGTGACCAGAATTGCACACAGTATTTGAGGTGCGGTCGCACCATGGATTGATACAAAGGCATAAAATCCTCATCTTTTTTTCCTTTCCTAATAATACCTAACAATCTATTTGCGTTCATAGCTGCCGCCGCCGCACCCTGAGCAGAGGATTTCAATGTATCATCAGTGGTGACACCTAGATCCCTTTCCTGGTTTGACTCCTAATGTGGAACCTTGCATTATGTAACTATAATTCAGGTTCTCTTTACTCATATGCATCACTTTGCACTTGCCTCACATTAAAAGTCATATGCCATTTGGGTGCCCAGTCTCGTAAGGTCCTTTTTTGTAATTTTTCATAATCCTTGGACTACTGTGGTAGAGAGCAAACTGTCACTGTATTAGTATTAGACATGTGTAATGAGAAAATTAATGGAAACCCTTCTAAAGCAGAGGATAGTGAGGTTTCTGGAATCCAATGGCTTGCAGGACCTGAGGCAGCATGGTTTTACTAAAAGTAGATCTTGTCAGATGAATCTGATTTCTTTGACTGGGTGACCAGACAGTTGGATTGAGGAATATCATTGGATGTGGTGTACTTAGATTTTAGCAAAGCCTCTGACATGTTCCGAATACGTGACTTGAAAGTAAACTGAGTGCCCTCAGTGTGGACTCTTAAGTAACTGGGTTGTCAACTAGTTTAGTGGAAAGCGACAAATTGTATAGGTAAATGCAGTTCATTCAGAGGAAAGGAATTTTACCAGTGATGTACCTGAGGGTTGAGATCAGGTCTTGGTCTCTAACATATTTTGTGAGTAATATTGCTGAAGAGCTGTCTGGTAAGGTTTACCTCTATGTAGATGATACCAAAATCTGCAATAGGGTAGACACCCTTGGTGCTGTAGCTAGCATGAAGAGTGGTCTAGAATTTGGCAGCTAAGATTTTAATGCTAAAGAATCCAGGGTTATACGTTTGGGCTGCAAAATCCCAAGGGAATGGTACAGTATAAGAGATGAAGCACTTCTGTGCTGAAGTGGGAGTGATCGTATCAGATCTTAAAGTGGTTGAACTGGTAGAAAAGACAATGGGTGCTTAGGGAGAGGAATGGCCAGCAGGAAAAAGGAGCTGATGGTGCCTTCTGTACCTCTCTGGTGAGGCCCCATTTAGAGTACTGTATACAGTTCTGGAGATCACACCTTCAAAAAGATATAAACAGGATGGAATCTGTCCAAAGGGCAGCTACTAAAATGGTTAGTGGTCTTCGTCATTAAGCGTATGGAGACAGGCAGATCTATTCATTTATTTATTTACGTCAGTTTATATACCGTATCTTATTGCTACTGCAAGACAGAACGGTTTACAATTTATAAAATAAAAGAAACAATACAATATGTACAGGTTGGACAAACATTAGAACTCCAATCGTTACAGGAAAGCACAGCAAACCACAAACTAGCTACATAATCTTGTATTTGCGGTGCTCTCCTGTATACTAAATCATGAGTTATACTGTTTTTCATCTTAAGTACATAATATAATCTACACAGACAAACAATACAGTTTTGATTTAATATATATTACAGATGCCCATTTATACCTTTCTTCCATTATTCTAAATTCTGTTCTACATAATTGATAAAATAGAAGGTTTTCAAAAGTTTCCGAAAATGAAAGTAAGATTTCTCAAGTCTGATCTCTTTTGGAAGGCCATTCCAAAGAGAGGGGGACAAATAGAAAAAAGCCAAATTCCGTGTAGATTCCCATCTAGCCCTAGCGAGAGGAGGAATCACTAACCTGTTGTCTGTCAGGGATCTAAGGGTTCGTGTGGCAGTGTAAGGAATAGTTAGATTTGACAGATAGTCAGGGTTTAGTGTATAAAAAGCCTTATGGGTCAAAACTAAGGCTTTAAACTTAACTCTTGCTTCAACCGAAAGCCAATGCAGTTGATGTAGTAAAGGTGTTACTCTGTCATCCCTCCGGGCCCTACAGATCATACGTGCTGCAGATATACTTTGGAAGAAAGGCAGGAGAGGAGAAATTATGATAGAGACATTTAAATACCTCAATGGCATAAATGCACAAAAGGTGAGTTACTTTTTTTAATTGGAAGGAAGGGGGTATAAGATGAAGGTGGGAGGTGTGTTTGTGGAAAGAGTGCACTTAAAGCTGAGCAGCTGGGGTTTGAAAGTCCTGCCCCACTAGAAAAGAGAGGGTATGAGCCTCAGTCTAGTCAACAGCTTTTTGTGTTTAGCTAAAAAAGAGATTAACACATTTTTCTGCCAGTTACAGCTGCTGGATGGAGTAGCTGTGTTATTGGTCGCCTCTGCAGTTGCAAAATTTGGGATTTTGTGTTAGCATATTTTACGTCCCTGATCATTGTGTTGAGATGCAGATGCTTAGGGCTGCCAATCATGTTATTGATCATCCTTTGAGGGAAAGATGGCATGTTTCCATCTGTTCATGTCTGAAGATTTGGTGACTCAAACTGACGAAACTGATAACACAGAATCTGTTGGTAGTGGCATGAGATGTCTGAAATGAGATGTATAACTAACTATTTAGTTTACAACCAAGGAAAGCACTTGTACAGAAATGAGACAAGATAAACCAACAACAACAAAAAATCAGCCCTAAGCACATAATGGGCCTATTGCTGTCTCAGCTAAGGTCAACCTTGTTAAAGTCGAAGGCCTTACAAAATTCAGGAACTGTGTAGAATTCCTTTGAAGGAAATAGAAGGCAGGGAATATATTCATGGCTCAGCTGAACTTGGAGATCTTTAGTTGTCTTTTATAGGAGATCTGAGTGGTGAAATCCCAGCTGAGAGCTTTTAGAGGAAATACATGATGTATGATTTCACAAACCACATTTATAGAGGAACCTGAGGACAAACAATTTCGCCAACAGTAACACCAGGCCACAGGAGCAAAAACAGTCTTTCTAGTAATACCTAGACTGAAAATGTTTAGACAGTGATATCTTTGAAAAACTGGTCTCTAGCCAAAGTGAATGCTAAAATCACCAGTAGTAACTCTGCGATCTCGGTCACAAAGCTCTGAGAGCAGAAGCATCTAGAACTGCTATTTCTAAAGCAGCTTCAGCATTCCCCAAGCAGTCCATCTTCTTATGAAACTTTCAACAAATATACAGAGTTGAAATTGTTGATACAATTAGCCTTTTATAACACATGTTCCTCATCAAGCACATACAGTACAACAAAAAATCCCACAACTCCCCTACCCTCTTACCCACCCTGTTCCCATAAACAGAGATGCATGCTGCTTCCCATAGATGGTCTTGTTACTTATAACCCTCTCTTCCCTAGGCCATATCCCTAATATAGACGACTACTACTACTTAACATTTCTAGAGCGCTACTAGGGTTACGCAGCGCTGTACAATTTAACAAAGAGAGACAGTCCCTGCTCAAAGAGCTTACAATCTAAAAGACAAGTGAACGGTCGGTCCGATAGGGGCAGTCAAATTGGGGCAGTCTGGATTCACTGAACGGTAAGGGTTAGGTGCCGAACGCAGCATTGAAGAGGTGGGCTTTAAGCAAAGACTTGAAGACGGGCAGGGAGGGGGCTTGGCGTAAGGGCTCGGGAAGGTTGTTCCAAGCATAGGGTGAGGCGAGGCAGAATATAGACACCACCCCTGCTTCACCTGTGAGCAGTAACTGCTATGAGGATTAAGAAAATAAGCGTTGTCATATTGGGACAGACCAAAGGTCCAAGCCCAGCGTCCTGTTTTTTTCAACAGTGGCCAATCCAGGTTACAAGTAGCTGGCAAGATCCCTAAACAGTGCAATACATTTTATGCTACTTATCTTGGAAATAAGCAGTGGATGCATTCCTTGGCCATGAATTCCAGAGTTTTAATCACATTTTGAGTGAAGAAATATTTTCTCAGATTTGTTTTAAATTTACTACTTTGTAACTTCATTGTGTGCCCTTGGAAAGAGTATAAACAAGCGATTCATGTCTACCAACTCCACTCATGGAAGATCTACCCAATCTGTTCACCACCAGTCTATGCACGGTTAGTGGAAGGGTTTGTATAAAAGGGCCATTTTTAAACCATAGAAGTCTGCTGAGCACTGGCCTTAGTTTCTAGTTACCGGAGTTGCTGTCTAAACATTACTCCTCCCCCATCATAGCACATCAACAACAACCAGTTCATTTGTTTTGATTCCAGCTTCTTTCTATTTAGGAATCCTCTGTGTTTCTCACTGTTTTTGTTTCTAGTGGGAGGGTTTTCTAGGCATGATCCAATCCTCTTCATGAAGTCTGGTAGTGATTCCTGGAGGTACTCCTAAGTCTACCACCCTGCAAACTCAGTTTGTCCTCTAGTTTTACCATTTTCCTTTCTCAGGAAAAGATTGTGTATATTAATTAGGGTTGCATGTTAATTGCAGTTAATGCTGTAATTAACATGTTAATCACAATTAAAACAATCATCTCTACCCCTGCCAGCAGCATGATCAGCATATCTCCCTGCACTTTCCTCCCTCACCTACAAAGTTGCTTAGACAGCAGCAGCAGTGCAGCTATGTCTATATGTTCCAACCCCCCCCCCCCCCCCCCCCCGGAGCATACAGGAAATTGTGTTGGGGGAGGGGCTTATAGACATGACTGTACTGCCCCTGCTGTCTAAACAACTTTGAAGGTACAGGGGAGTGGGTGAGGAAGTGCAGGGAGAGATGTTGTTGCACCATTGATATGGGTGGGGGTGAATGGGGAGGAGAGGGAGAGAGGTTGGAGGGGAGAGATGGGCACAAGGCAGTAACAAGATGCTGGTAGGCTGGATCCAGGGGCAAAAGGACGGAAGAGAGAAGGATAGATGTTGGACCCAGAGGGGAGGGAGGGAGAGAGATGGAAGATGCTGGTAGGCTACACCACAGTTAAACATTTAGTCAATATGCAGCCCTAACAGTAATACCTTTCAACTATTTAAAAATTTGTATCATTTGTCCCCATACCTCGTTTCCTCTTGGCTATATATATTCGGGTCATCAAGTCTCTTCTTGTACATCTTTCGGCACAGACCCCCATACCATTTTTCTAGTCTTCTCTGAACCATGTTGTCCTTTATAAGCTTAGTGAGATGCAACTTCCAAACAGAAACACAATTCACCAAGTGGGGCATTATCTTTACAGCCTTAGCATCCTTCTGGTTATTGGCACTGCCTTGTCACATAGTGTCTGAAGATCAAGGTGTGAAACAGTCACCCCAAGGTCTTTCTCCAGATCTGTGCGTATCAGCATTCCCCCCCCCCCTCCCCCCCAGCACATTACAGCTCTTTTGGATTTCTACTGCAAGTGCATCACTCTGTACTACTTTGGTCTAATGTTTGGCAGTTAAAATTTATAACAATTAGAAGAATTCATAAAGGGGGTCTTTTTTATTAAACTGCACTAGCATTTTTGGCTCGTGCTAAAAAATAAGAATGTGCTAAATGCTTGAGACACCCATATATTCCTCTGGACATCTCAAGCATTTAACATGCACTAATCATTAGTAAGATACCCCCTAGATGACTCCTGGGGTGCTCACCCTGTTTGAAATCTTTGCAAAAAGGCAAACTTTTTTTTTTTTTAAAGCTACCTTTTGGCAGTGCTGCACTCAAACATATAGAATAGAACTGGCCCCAGTTCCATCCTTGAGTCATTCCACTATTCGCCTTTTCTTCTGAGTGAATTCCAGTTACTACCACTTTCTCATCTGTCGGTCAACCTGTTCTCTTTGGGTCCTAACTTTAGCCTGCTGAGTTTATTAATTAGCCTTCTCTGAGGAACTATGTCAAAGGCCTCGTTGAAATCCAAGTAGACTATGAAGTGTGTGTCCTCAATCAATTCTCTGGTCACCCAGTGAAAGAAATTGGATTTGTTTGGCACAGTTTTTCTTTGGTAAAACTGTTGCTTTGGATTTTTATTTTAAAATGTCTATTCCGCCTACAGCTAAGTGGATCACAATAAAACATGTGCAACTTGATGGATTCCAGGAAGTTGACTGTCCTTTTGTTCAGCAGTGCCTCCTCCATTACTATTCCAGCCACTAAGTGAGGCTTACCAGCAGTGGTGTGCTGGAGCCGGCTCGCTCCGGCTCGCAAGATCCGGTTGTTAAATTTTGGCTGGACTTGCGAGCCGGTTGTTGGAAAGGGCGAGCCGGCTCTCCCTCCCTCCGGATCCGGTCCCTCACCGATCCTACCTTGACTATTGAATTCTTCGGGGCAGGCAGTGTTGCCTGCCCGCTGCTATCGCTGACTTTCCTCCGCCGCCTGTTTGCGCTTTAAAAATGGCCACCGAGACTTCCAGAGGCGGCCTCGCGAGACTTCTGTAAGTCTCGGCGACCATTTTGAAGCGCCATCGGGCGGCGGAGGAAAGTCAGCGATGGCAGCGGGCAGGCAACACTGCCTGCCCCGAAGAATTTGATGGCCAAGGTAGGGTCGGTGAGGGACCTGATCGGGAGGGAGGGAGGAAGCAGGAGAATTTGCAGAACAAGTCGGGAGGGGGTGGCAGGGGAGAGAAGGGAGCTGCTGGCCATGGGTGGATGGCGGACAGGGGAGAGAAGGGAGCTGCTGGCCATGGTGGATGGAGGGCAGGGGAGAGAAGGGTCGCTGGCCATGGGTGGATGGAGGGCAGGGGAGAGAAGGGAGCTGCTGGCCATGGGTGGATGGAGGGCAGGGGAGAGAAGGGAGCTGCTGGCCATGGGTGGATGGAGGGCAGGGGAGAGAAGGGTCGCTGGCCATGGGTGAATGGAGGGCAGGGGGAGAGGAGAGGAGAGAGAATAAATGCTGGACATAGATGGAGGGGAGGGAAGAGTGAGGAAGGAGATAAGATAAGGGAAAAGGAAGAAAGGAGAAAAACTGCACATGGATGAAGAAAATAGGCAGAAGCTGAGGACCAGAAATGAAGAAGAAAGGAGGAAAGTAAAAGAAATAAATGGAAAGGAAGCCCTGGAAACGGAGTTAGGAGGACAGATAGCAGCAGAATTGGATTCTGGGCCAGCATGATCAGAAAAACAGTCACCAGACAACAAAGGTAGAAAAAAATCATTTTATTTTCATTATAGTGTTTGGAATATGTTCACTTTGAGAATCAGGTGCTCAACATTAAAAGTTTATATTTATTTACTTATTTATGGCATTTTATCCCACATTAAACATGAATTAGATTGGAACCTGGGATCATTTCATTTTTTTTTTTCCTGGAGAGAGTAATGCATTCCCCCCCCCCCCCCCCCCCCACCCACTGGCTGTAGCCAGCTCTGCAATTTTGGGGGGCGCAGAGGTGGATGGGGGGGGGGGGGGCAGTGGTGGACCGGGGGGGGGGGGGCCCGAGGTGGACCGGGGAGAGAGCCTGTTGTTAAAAATTTACCAGCACACCACTGCTTACCAGCCTATATTTTCCACTTGTTCTGTCACTGTTTATGGAAAGAGGGACCACATCCTCTCTCCTCCAATCTCATGGAAACTCTCCCGTCTCCAAGGGTTTCTTAAATCTTTAAGAGGATGCATTAGAACCTCTCTGGCCTCCCTCAGTATCATCTAGTCCCATGGCACTGTGCAGTTTCCACCTAAATAAAACAGGGCAATAACCTTGCATCACACTACCAATTACAAAACCATGAGTCTAGTGCCTGATAGAGACGTGATCACTGAAATCGGCTTATTACCATTAAGCTCCTGACTGTATGGGCTTCCTTTCCTGGTCTGCCTGCTTTTGGCCAATTTTAAATCAAGATGGTCTTTAGAGTGCAAAGCTGTCTCTGGCTTAGTTTGTTTACTGTACTCAAATCTCCTTTACGTCAAAACAGTTTACAATGTAATAAAATCAAGCTGTTCTTTGGATCTACAGCTGGGAGTCCTGTGGGCACAGCAGCAACTGATAGAATAAGAAATAGTACCTGGCATTTATCATCAGTATCCAACAACTCTGTCTAATGTCCAGGTATTCGGTCACTCTACCATTATCCATCCAGTCTACTAAGGGGTTGATTCAGAAAGCTGCGTGTTATGGCTCTTTGCTAAAGCTCAGCATACATAAAAGGAAAAAAAAATGTTCCCCAAACGCAAATACACTGTGCACAAAAAACCAGTGCTCATGTAGGAGAGCACACTGGACACCTGCACATACAGGTTTGGTGCACAGGAAAGTTGCATCAGCTGGAATGCTGTTTTGTGCATCCACCACAGAAGTCAAATATAAAATGCTTCACAAAATGCAAGTCCAAAGCAAAGAGGACTAACTAGAACTAGAAAATGCAACATCAGTTTAAAAACTACAAACTGCACCAAGGATGTAATCCAGCTGTCAAATGGTTTCTATAGCATTGCTGTTAGTCTAACATGTTTCAACACTAAGTCTTCAAGGGCAAACATCAAACTCAAAATGGATGACTGGGTTACCTTGGGGGGGGGGGGGGCGGGGATCTGAAAAATGATCACATTTTTAAAAGACGATTTTCATGGAGTTGAAGGTTTACATTTCTTAAGGTTGGTTTAGTTCATTTTTCAACATTCATTTTCCTCTCCTTTCCTATTTGTGTGTTTTCCCCCCTTTTACGATGATGTTTTCCTTGTCTTGTGTGCGTCTTTCTTTCTTTTAGGTGTGCATTGGTAACCAGTCATCCATTTTGAGTTTGTTTGCCCCTGATGAAGACTTAATCCAACATGTTTCAATGCTAACGGCCATAATGTGGAAAACATCTGCCAATTGGTTTATACTGGTTAATTGAACACATTTGATGTCATTTGTAACTTTTAAATTGATTGTATTTTAATAAATTGTTGCAGATCCTAGTCTGTATATTTTGGACTTTGCTGTTCTGTGCATTCAGCTTTGTGGTACTGTATTTGCAGAACACCTTTTCAGCATGCATGCAGGTCTATGCATATGCAAATCAAAGTGCTGATACACGATATTGTCAACAGTTCATCATTTCTTTGTTCCAGTACACCTCATCCCTTAGCTCCTACTCAAGGAAGCCAGAAAAGGCTGTGGGTCCTAAAAAAAATCCTCCTTGCACTGACCACATATGAACAGATTTAACCCATGACTCCTCCTCAGGGTTTGCATTAGAGAACTCTGTTCTCAGCCTTCAGATCTGCACTTCTCTGCATCTGTGCTGAATGAGGCTGCACATCAATTAAAGATTCTAATCGCACGATTATTCGCATAAATCAGCCAACAGATGGTTTTATTTTTCAGTACACTGCTATAGTAATCCTGAGCATGAGAGGTTAACTCTCCACCCCACCATCACGAATCTGTCTTCCTCCCACCATCACCTTTCTCTCTCTACCTCCTCCCCACCACCACCATCCAGCATCATCTCTCTACTGGTTCACTCACTTTCTCACCAACTCCTTTGCTGGGTCTGCTGCTTCCTCAGGAAATGGAAGACAAACACTGGACCCTTCCCCTGTGCACACCGCTGTCTGTTCTTCTGGTCATGCCCTCCTCTAATGTAACTTCCTGTTTTCAAGGGGCTTGACTGACGGAACTTGGCAGTGGTCCAACGCCTGCCTTCTATTGGCTGTTGCTGCCACCATTGCTGTGCAGACCCAGGGAAGTAACAGGCCAGCAGAGGAGTTGGTCAGTGAGTGAGTGAGGCAGCCAGCAGGAGAGGGATGGTGCAGAGTTAGGGAGGCAGTCAAGCCAACCAGCCAATTAATAAGTGGGTGGGTGGCAAGGAGGGGGAAGGTCTCAGTTGAGGCTATTAATCATTCACATTTTTAACACAATTACAGTTTTCAAGTATTAATTGTACTGACATGTTAAAAGTGCAGCCCTTAGGGAGACGGTTAGATACGTTGGACATTAGGGCATCTATCAAAAATATCCTGAGCCTCACTAGCAGTGCTATCTATAGGGAGTGTTCCTTTTGGGTGTACTATAGGGCTTATTTCTCATAAGTTCAGCTTTTTCGGGCGGGTGGTATAGCGTCCCCAAAATGCTCTAAGTGTAAAACATTAGACAACACTTTCTTCCACGCATTTTGGGGTTGTGTGGTGATAAGGCGCTTTTGGTGCCAGATTACAGATTACTTATCATTAATTTTAGCCCATAAAGTGTCAGAGTCCCCACTTCAGCTAGTGTTGGATTGCCCGGGGGCTCTGCGCGGCCCGTAATGGCACAGGGATTGTTGATTCGTAAATTTTGTCTACTGGCGAGAAAGTGTATTTTGCAGACCTGGACCTCTGATACCCCACCGGCGTTTTGGCATTGGCGCAACATGGTGCATCAGTTGCTGACTTGGGAAGCAAGAGAAGCAAAAGATTCCTTTAAACGAAGAAAAGGCTTGTTGAAACTGTGGGGCCCATACCTGGCATCGCTGTTACCAAGAGGCAGGAGCCTGATTTTGAATAGGTTGAACGTTCAGTGAGTTGGTGGGGGGGAAGGGGGAAGAATAATTAGTTTCTAACAGGATATAGAAGGGACTCGTCACAGGGGGGTAAAGGGGGGGGGGTTAGGAAAGGGAGGGAGAACATAGTTTAATTTGAAAATAGGTTCTGTTGTTGTTTGGCACCAATATGTGTTTGATGTGCCGGTGATTAAAGTGTGATTCTGTTGAACTTTCAATAAAAAGCGTTGGAAACGCTAACAGTCCAGACAAGAGGCTGTGTTTCTTATAGCCTTCCATCTAAACCGTTTTTGTTAGCTGTATAGTTGAAGGATATGTGTGGTTATACTAAACTATGTCTTCTTTGTTCGCATACCTTGCGACAAGGCGGTGGCCGTAGCTAGAAGATTGCTAGGCTGTATAGAGAGAGGAGTGACCAGCAGAAGAAAGGAAGTTTTAATGCCCCTGTATAAGACGTTGGTGAGGCCCCACCTGGAGTATTGTGTTCAGTTTTGGAGGCCGTATCTTGCGAAGGATGTTAAAAAAAAATGGAAGTGGTGCAAAGAAAAGCTACGAGGATGGTATGGGATTTGCGTTCCAAGATGTATGAAGAGAGACTTGCTGACCTGAACATGTATACCCTGGAGGAAAGGAGGAAGAGGGGTGATATGATACAGACGTTCAAATATTTGAAAGGTATTAATCCGCAAACGAATCTTTTCCGGAGATGGGAAGGCGGTAGAACGAGAGGACATGAAATGAGATTGAAGGGGGGCAGACTCAGGAAAGATGTCAGGAAGTATTTTTTCACGGAGAGGGTGGTGGATGCTTGGAGTGCCCTCCCGCGGGAGGTAGTGGAGATGAAAACGGTAACGGAGTTCAAACATGCGTGGGATATGCATAAAGGAATCCTGTGCAGAAGGAATGGATCCTCAGAAGCTTAGCTGAAATTGGGTGGCGGAGCAGGTGGGGGGATGAGGGGTTGGTGGTTGGGAGGCTAGGATAGGGGAGGGCAGACTTATACCGTCTGTACCAGAGCCGGTGATGGGAGGCGGGACTGGTGGTTGGGAGGCGGGAAATACTGCTGGGCAGACTTATACGGTCTGTGCCCTGAAAAAGACAGGTACAAATTCAAGGTAAGGTATACACATATGAGTTTGTCTTGGGCAGACTGGATGGACCATGCAGGTCTTTTTCTGCCGTCATCTACTATGTTACTGTTACTTTAACAAATAGACCCAACCATTTACAGTTCTGAGGGAAGGGTGGGTTATGGGAATGGGCAGGGTGGGAAGAAAAGGGTTAAAATGTTGGTGATATGCTTGCTGTTTTGCTCTTACTCAGAGGATTTGGTCCTGTAAAATGTATCTGGAGCTTGGCGGTTTATTTTGATATATCAATAAAAAAAGGTTGAAATTAAAAGTGCAGCCCTAGCACAGAATAGCTAATAGTTCCATTTCCATGGATTTAAATGTTCTGTGCGCTAATGTTTATCTGAGGTTTCTTGCATTTTGCACTTAAAACCAAGCTAGCTTGCACTAACAATTTAGCATGCTTTGTCTTGTGACCTCTGCTAACTTAAGGGCAGATGCAATAAAGAGCCAGAGCAGTTCAGCTTACTGTTGGTGGGTTTTGGGCCAGAGGGCCTTCTCTTACAAGGGAAGGCTCTTCAGTGTAGCTGTCTTCCCCCCCCCCCCCCTTCTTTTCTTTGAAAGTGACCAGAGAGAGTACTTTAAACAAGTTAACACATTTAGTTCTAGCTCCAAGGAATCTCAGGCAGCAGAATAAGATACCATGGGAAATGCAAGTAACTAAAAGGCATTTCCAGTATCAAAACCCAACCATATCTTATGTAGGGGTGAAATTAATTAAACTTCTGTGCTATGGTTCTGCCCAATATGGCTTTTGGAAGAATCTAGAATCATAATCTTATGTAGAATGACAAGGAATCAAACTATAAGAGTTAGAGCACCTGGAATGTACAATATCCTGCCTGTGGAATCAAGAAATATGTCTGATCACTATACATTTAAAGTGTGAGTTGGACATGGTTATTCTATGAATACTTTAACATTTTATTGAACAGATTGTGTACTGGATGGAATAGTCCTAATTGTTGTTCTCTTGTTTTAGGCTGCCTTGAGCCTGGTGGGTTAAGCAGGATAAAAATGTTAAACTGAATGTAACTTGCCTTTGAACTACAGCTGAAAGGGGTGAGCCAAATCCAGATAAATTTAAGAAATTTTGCTGTGGACTGTTGAGTCTCTTGTTGGATTATAATTGTCCAGCTTTCTGGACAGCTTTGATATAGTCTACATTCTTCACAGTTTGGATTTAGGAATCTACCCTAATCTCGGAGGTAAAAAAAAACCCCAAAACAAACCTATTTTGGCAGGGTTTGATAGTTTATCATACACACAGAGTTGTCACTGATTAAATTGGGTAATCTAGGTCTATCTGGTATTGGTTGATAGAAAATATTAGAAAAAATGGAGACCAACTATTACCTTGTGGAGTTTCTCAAGGATTCCTGTACCTGTCCATTTTGTTTTAACATCTTTTTGAGTTCCCTTGATTCCATCACCTTAGAAGTGGGTGAAAGTCTCTTCTTATACAGATGACATTTTTGTATTCTAGCATGCGTCAATTTATAATTGACCTATTTTAAACCTGCCCTGGCTTGTCTATAGTGCACAATTTTGAATTCAACAGTTGCCTGATTGCTTTGGCCCAATTTTGAAAGCCTCCAGAGCCGTTCTTCATTTTAGGCTTGGGAATCCAGGCTGCAGTATATCTGTTGTCCGTAAACTTTGATCCACATGTTTTAAGGCTCTGGTGAAGTCAGAGCAACTGTGGGGCTACTTGTCTATCTCTACTACTACTACTTAACATTTCTAGAGTGCTACTAGGGTTATGCAGCGCTGTACAGAATTAACATAAATTGACATAAAGGACAGTCCCTGCTCCAAGGAGCTTACAATCTAAAGGGCGAAATGTCAAGTAGGGGCAGTCCAGGTTTCCTGAATAGAGGTATGGTGGTTAGGTGCCGAAGGCGACATTGAAGAGGTGGGTTTTGAGCAAGGCTTTTAAGATGGGCAGGGAGGGGGCCTGGCGTATGGGCTCAGGGTGATTATTCCAGGCATGGGGTGCGGTGAGGCAGAAAGGGCGGAGCCTGGAGTTGGCGGTGGTGGAGAAGGGTACAACATGGATTTTATTTCCTGATTTTAAAATTTTGCTTGTTAGTGATTTACACAGATGTTTAGAGCCTCTTTTTCCTGAGGGTAAACTATACATGCTAGGTTTGTTGAGGGGTGAGTTTAGACTGGTTTGGAGGAGGGATAGAATTTTCCTCTTTAAAAACCTGTCAAAAAGTGATGAATGTATTTATTTCCCACCTCTTTTTTACATTCACATTTGTGCTTGTTTTATTGCAGAGGGGGCTATTCTCATAGTTCTTTGTGACCAAAGATGTAACTGTTAGTGTTTACTTGTATTGACCTTGGTTTATTTTTTACCAGCTGTGTTGTGCTGTGCATTACTTTGATGAGAAACCATGTTAAAAACAAAAATAAACCTACCTTAAAAATAGATAATTGCATTACTAAGAAACTGGTCTCTTGCACATATTTTAAAACTAAATACTAATAAAACCAAAATTATTTGGTTGGTGGATCTCGTGAAACACTGCCTGATCCCATTCCACTGGGTCACGGTGAAGTTTTACCAGTGGAGCAATCAGCTAATGTGTCGGGGAGTAATCTGAGATTCTGCTTTATCAATGGAGCCTCAGCTTATTTGTATAAGTGGGTTTTTCAAACTCAAATAACTTAGGACAGTTCATATTTTCATGAAGATCATTTTGGTTTTACTAGTACAAAGCTTGATTTTATCTCAGATTATTGTAGGAGTGTATTCTGTTTCTATTAAGGTACAGAAGAGGCTACAACTTCTACAGAATATAGTCGCTTGGTTAATTTTTAAATAAAAAATGTTAAGGTTATTCCCCCGCTGTTAGAGCTCCATTGACTTCCATGCAGTCAAGATCCTTCATGGTTTAATGCCAGTTAATATCAATTACATGATACTTCATGAAAATCTTTTCAAATATTGGACTGCCATATATTAAACTTTCCTTGGAGTATGCTTTTCCCCATCCAAGCTGTTCTAATTTGGAACAGCTTACCCTTCTTACAAACAGCAGTCTTATGTTTCGAAAATAGAATGAATTTCAAATGGGTTTGTATTTCTCAAAACTAATGTATATTCTGATTTATCATCGGTGTTTCACTGATATTTCATTGGAACGACATTGAGATTAAATGGGCTATAAATGCTTGACATTAGTTTCCCAAAGGAAAGGCAACTTCAAGCTAGGCAGTAACATGTAAGGTCAGCACAACCACAAGAAAAACTTCTTTTACCACTAGGAACACCATTTGTGCCTAAAATATGCTCACTGAAGACAGATGTTGACTTTGCTAGTAAGTGGGTCATATATCTAAGGTATAGGAGGAATTTGCACCTGTTACCAGCTGTTGGATTGCTGTAGACGGCCTTGGGTGAGTTTCTTCAATAAGGTGGTAAATAAATCCTAATGTTCTGCAGTACAACCCAAAGGTGAAGAAGGCTAAACAATACAAGAAGACTATGAAGCACTGATGGAAGAAAGTGTCTGCTTGAACCTGGCCATTAATATGGGGAATAGGCAGGGTTGTTGTTCCCTTCCCAGCGGAAGCTTGACAGATTCTCATGGAAAAACGTATAATTTTAGGAGACCTATGAGATAAGAATGTTCTGTAATGATGTTGCTGAAGTTTCAAGGGTTCTCTTGCTACTATTGATTGATTAATGCTAGGTTTTTTTTTTTTGCATATTGAGCAGGCATCACTTTGCCCGGTTGCAGATACCTTTGTTGAGGTGGCGTGTAGACGTTTGCTAGCAGGAGGCCTGCACTAGATTTAGGGTGAGGTCTGGTGGGGAAGGGAGAGAGCAAGAGAGGAACAGACATGGTTCTAAGTCTCATCTTCAAAGCAACCTTAAGAAGACATTGTCTAAATATTTATAGATTGCTTTTTAATATGTGAAAAAAAATCTGGCAGATGGTGAGTTCCAGGAATGCTGTGATCTCTCCTTTTTCATCTTCCCCTCTGGCCCCTTGGGTGCACTCCTATGCCAGCAGTAAGAATCACTTTCTTAACCAGAAGCAGATCCTTTATCAGTGTTGATGACATTGTGTGAAGCAAAAGAGAAGTGTTCTCTGCTGCTCTGAATTTTGCTGAATGTTTTTAGGCTTTTATTTCCTCTCATCATCATCCTACCATATTTTCCTTTCCTGCTGCCAGGAAAAAATGTGCAGTAAATTTGTTTGCATGAGAAGTTGGTCATGGTTTCTGGGTGGATATTTCTTTACAGAGATCTTTCCCTTCAGTGTCTCCTGAATATTCATCAGCAGAAGTACTAAAACTGCCTGTGTCAGGCTAGGTTTCCTTTGCTCCTCACAGGCTCCCTCATGAATTTTCTTTGATCCTTGGGCCATTCCCCTTTAGGGCTTTGAAGTGAATGCCCAGAGCCTGATTGACAGGGCACCAGGGGAATAAACAGAAGAGGCAGGGCTTTGAACTAAGGATCTTTGAGCTCTGGAGATGCTGGGCTTCAGCATGTTAATTATTCACCATGATAATTGGGTGGGAGGGAAGCAAGAGAAGGAGGTTATTTAAAAAAATAAAAAAACTTCCAGCACTAAAAGCTACAAAAACCTCATTTTCTTAGTTGGAACTGGCATGAAAGAAATGCAGTGTGTGTTTATGTGGAAGGGGGGCTCTGTTCAGCTGTCCATCTCCCTAACCAGTGGGATTAATTCAGTGGAAACATCAAAGGGCTGGAGAGTTGTTTTCACTGAGCTTTCTGGACTGTGTCTGCTCCTTTAATGACTTGGTTGTTGTCTGCCGAGATGGCATGCAAGCTAGTGCAATGCTGAGAAGCCTCACAAATATTTCCTGCTGTTTCCTTTTGGCGGGTAGGTCCCAATCCATGTTTACACGTTTCTGGAGACTGGCTGTCGCCTGGTCTGTGTATTTACGTGTTCCCAGAGGCTGCTGCCTGATCTGTATGTGGTTGCGTGGTTCCAGTGTGTAGCTTTCATCATCGTAACCTCTAGTATTTATTATCTCTGTAAACTTTTCAGAATGAGTGCCCAAAACTGAACAGCACACTCAAAATGTGGTTTGGCATTATTTCTAAACTAAAGGAGCTCACCAACATGCTACTGCTGCCCAGTCACAATTTTATGGGGTTTGAACTAATTCCCAGTCTGTTGTTAACCATTTCTTTCCTGGTTACAATTAGCAGGTATTGCCCCATTCAGTCTTTTGTACCTGCCCCACACTGCATGAATTCTCATCCTCCTGTAGAGTGGATTTACAATAGAATTGCACTTTTACGTTTTCTTGCATGCTTATATCACTGTGAATCTCCCCTTTTCAGAGATCCCTGCTTAGACCTGGAGCATTTCTGCTTTGGTGACATTCCTCTTTCTCTTTCTGCCCCAGGCTAATCTCTTCCCTGCAGCTGTTGTCCATTTTGGGTCAGAGGTCAGGAGAGGTGAGTGACTTCCAGTAACTTCCCTTTTTCTTTTTCAGTCATTTATTTAATCTACATTCCATACCTTCTGTTTATATAAATAATTTAGGAAAAGGACAGGACATTCGTTTTCTCAGTAAATGACTTTTGAGGGGGGCAAGAGGCTGTTGTTACCACACCCTCTCCAAAAGACATTACACGATGTGATACCCTAAAGCAGTGATGGCGAACCTATGGCACGCGCGCAGTTGCCAGGGGCGTAGCCACGGGCGGACCCAGCCCCAGCCACTTTCCATCCAGGCCCACCCACCCAACATCCCCTCACATGTCCTCCCCCGCCGGTGCTGATTACCTCCGTCTAAGCGGCCGCGTCTTTGAAAGCCCTGCCTGTGTCTAGCCTTCCCTTCGTGAGTTCGTTCCCTTACAGTCCCGCCCTCATGGAAATGATGTCAGAAGGTGGGACTGACTGAGGGAACAAACTCACGAAGGGCAGGTCTTTCAAAGGCTGCTTCGGAGGTAATAAAAAAATTTACATGCAGGGCATGGATGGGAGGGCAGGGGAGAGAAGAGAATCACTGGGGATGGATGGAGGGGGGCAGGACAAGGGAGAGAAGAGAATTGCTGGGGATGGATAGATGGATGGGAGGGCAGGGAAGAGGAGAGTTGCTGGACACGGGTGGATGGAGGGGAGGGCAGGAGAGAGGAGAGTTGCTGGACATGGGTGGATGGAGGGGAGGGCAGGAGAGAGGAGGGTTGCTGGACATGGATGGATGGAGAGGAGGGCAATTGTTGGATGGATGGGGGGGAGGCGAGGGAAGACAGGAAGGAGATGCACATGGATGGAGGGGAAGGGAGTTATCAGCATGCATGCAACAGCAAAAATCATGTTAATTATTCAAAAGCATGCCAAATGATTTTAAAGTTCTGTTCAGGTTAAATTGCCCTGTTGGCACTTTGCGATAAATAATTAGATTTTGGGTTGCTGTTTGAGCACTCGGTCTCTGAAAGGTTCGCCATCACTGCCCTAAAGCAAGCCATCTGTGGAGTAGCCCCCACACTGGAATGCACTCCTTGAAAGACTTTCTTTACACAAGAAGCAGGTGAAAGCTTGGCTCTTCAACCAGGCCTTTAATGGAAGACATAATTAACTTGTTAGTCTCACACGAGGAGTGACATGGTCTGCATATACTGCAGCAGGACATATTTATCCACCCCTACCCTAGCTGAGATAATATGTAGTCATCTTTTTGACCTAATGTGCACCTTTCTTTAAATTAGTCACCTTATTTTCTAACTCCTCTTACCTATCTATGTTAACCCTCTCTCAGACCTCATGTGCAACTTTATTTGCTAACTCCTCTTATCTATATGTTCATCTTTGTTTATACCCTGCGCTGTCTGTTATGTTCTATTACTTACTAGCCGTTGAGCCCGTTAAAACGGGCTGGTATTGTCTTTTGCTTATGTTTGATTTATTCTTGCTGTACACCACCACCTTGAGTGAATTCCTTCAAAAAGGTGGTAAATAAATCCTAATAAATAAAGTGTAACAGTGGTGAGATGCTGGGCTGTGTTGGCCTTTTCTGGTTTATAGTATGGAATAGTTCTTTGTTTTTGTATTTTTCTTATGTTCTGAATGTTTTTAATGTCTAATTTGTAAAACCACCTTAAGGTTCAGAGAGGCAGTGTGTAATTTTTTTTTTTTTATAAATTTTTCAAATACAGATAACTATCTCAGAAAGAAGCTTCAAGATTTGGCAGTCTCCCCTACCCAAGCAGACATCTTGGTAGCCAGGTGAGTCTTTTCCTATCGGGACTGGGTTGAAATATAATTAGTGATATTTTAATATCTTTGGATTAGGTTATTTAAATTGTGTGTCTTATCAAGTGGATTCAGTGGAACCGAAAGCTAAGAAATTCAATAAAATATGGTGGTCAGGGGACTTCTCTTCAGTATCTCTGACTTAAATGACATACATTTGGATTGTTGATTTCAGGGAGCACAGAAAAAGTTGTTGGTGCATAACCTACACACCCCTCCTTCCTCTTGGAAGGAAAAATGTAAAAATAAAACCAGTATTTTTCTAATCTCTTCCGTGCTGTTCCTTTTCTCCACCTAGAAACGTGCCCCATGGATATGCAATATTGACAGCAGAGCTGCTCTTTCTCCAGTGGGGAGTGGCAGTGGTGTCAGGGCTATGAGCTTGCATCACTTTTCACTTTGCTCTGCTGGTATGATTGCTGATTAGGCTGGAGTGCTGGTCCCAAAGAGGAATGTTAGATGGGCAACTGTGTCATCACTCATGTGGGACCACAGGGAGGCTCTACAAAAGGCTGTTTTAGTTTTGCAGTTATAGCCCACCTTTTCAATCTTTGCTCAGTTTGTGAGTTGAGAGCGTGCAGGAGCATCTGGAAAACTGTGGCCGTGTGTCTCTAGCTAAGTGACTTTGGTGTATGCTGCCATACAGATCTTTTAAGTGCTACTTGTGGAAAGTGGCAAGAATTGTAAAGCAGTGGGTCACATTCTGGGACTAAAGGAATCCTGCCTGCTGGTTAATAGAGCCACCTAGTGGTTGATTTAAGGGGTTACTTCTAGAAAGCTTGTACTGTCTTCAGGCTTCATCTCATCAGTCATGACATAAAAGGGTAAAAGCTAGACTTGAAAGCAGTTGGGGAAATAAGCTAACAAATGTTTGGATGCAGGAAAGAGTTTACCTTTGTGGTGAGGATAAGATGAGCAGAATACAAATGTAATAATTGTTTGTTTAAAAGCACTGAATGAGGGTACGCTCAAAGCAGTTTATAATCTAATATAGAAAGAAAATAAAACTACTACTAAACATTTTTCTAGAGCGCTACTAGGGTTACGCAGCGCTGTACAGTTTAACAAAAAGGACAGTCCCTGCTCTTACAGTCTAATGGGCGAAATGTCAAGTGGGGACAGTCTAGATTTCCTGAATAGAGGTATGGTGGTTAGGTGCCGAAGGCGACATTGAAGAGGTGGGCGTTGAGCACTTTAATTTGTCCTACTAGGTCAATGCCACGATCACGGACTCCAGCTGCTGTGGAAAATGAAACTGAGCTAGAGGAGGTGGCTGCTGTGGACAGGCTGTCAGAGTATCTAGATCCAGCTGTACCTGGTGAAGTACCACAGCCAATCAGAAGTGATCCAGGGAAAGTGCCTAAATGGCTAAAATTGCCAGGTACATGCTGAACTGTAAATCTCTTTGGTAGATTGGGGTCCTTAGAATCATCTGCTAATGCTTCACTTGTACCAGCGTGACACAACCAGGTCTAGGAGCATGTAAGAAAAAGAATGAGCTTGTCTAGACATTCAAGGGATAATCATAGTAAATGATGGCAGATAGACTCGGCATGGCCTATCCAGAGTCAACCTGTTACAATAAATATTATACTTTTTTCAAATATACGTCTCCCCTCTTCTCCTTTTCTCTCTATCCAGTGTTCCCAACAAGGTGGCCAGGGTTGTACCTGTGACTCCATGCAGGTTTCTTTAGGGTTGTAATGGATACCTGGTACAGTCTGTCCCCTCTGTTTCTCTTCAACCTCACTACCTGTGCCTCTGATCCCATATCCATCCATCTACTCAGCACTATCTTTCCTACTGTCATCCCTTCTATCATATCCTCAGTCTTTTACTTTCTACTGCAACTGTTCCTGATGCCTTCAAACATGCTGTGGTTACACCACTCCTTAAAAAAAAAGTTCACTGGAGCCCACCTCTATCCTCCCTTCCTTATCCAAGCTATGTGGCTGCACTGTTCACTGCTGCTGTTCTGACTTTCATCTCAAGCTGCTCTTGATCCATTGCAATCTGGCTTTCACCCTCCACTTTCAACAGACACAGCTCTTGTTAAGGTCTCCAATGGCCTGTTTCTGGCTGCAGTGGACCTGAACTCCACTCTCCTGGTTCTCCGCCCATTGCGTTAACAATTAAGCTAATTCTCCACTCGCTGAACTTGGCTAACAGTGTGTCTCAAGTCCCATTGGCTTCTTCCAGAAGAGCTTCCACTAGGCCACATTTTTTTTTTAATGGAAGAGGTTTACTGTCTATTATGAGGACAAGGCCCTAGATGCATATTCCTGTCCTACACAAAAACTGCTGGAATATTTTTCTACATCTGTCCGTCAAGTCTCAAGACCATGTCTATTAGGGTTCACCTTGGTGCAACTGGTGGTTATTAGGTAGAAGGTAAACTTGTTTATGCTCAAGCTTTTTGTTTACTTGATGTGAAGCTTGCTTCTGTTGAAACCTCCCATGAGGCCTCCTGCAGTGTCATGGGACCTCCTTGTCATTTTAACCCAGGTGAGCTACTAGACACCTGCCACCTGACGTACCTCACCTGGAAGGTCCTATTTTTGGTGGTGGTGGTCACTTTAGCTTGCCGGATAAATGAGCTCCAGGCCCTAGTAGTTGATCCACCTTACATGAAATTTTACAATAAGTGCAGTCTTCCACATCCATCAAAAGGTAGTGTCGGAATTCCATCTTAGTCAATTTTTCTACTAGCATTTTCCCCCCCAAGACCTCATAGTAACATAGTAGATGATGGCAGAAAAAGACCTGCATGGTCCATCCAGTCTGCCCAACAAGATATACTCATATGTGTATACCTTACCTTGATTTGTACCCGCCTTTTTCAGGGCACAGACTGTACAAGTCTGCCCAGCAGTATTTCCCGCCTCCCATCACCGGCTCTGGCACAGACCTTATAAGTCTGCCCTCCACTATCCTCGCCTCCCAACCCCTCTTCCCCCACGTGCTCTGCCACCCAATTTCAGCTAAGCTTCTGAGGATCCATTCCTTTCCCATAAAGGTGAAAGGTGCACACACGGGACTGCAAGAGAAGCTTTGGCTTTCCATCTGGAACAAACTAAAGCCCATAGAAAGTCCACCAAGCCTTTTGTTTCATTTGATCCAAATAGAATTAGGGCTACCATCGGCAAATGCACTCTTTCAATTTGTCTTTTTTTGTATTGAGTTTTAGTTGAAATGCATTTGCCCATGAGTCCATGATGTTCAAGCTGAGCTTGATTTCGTTGGTAATTTCTGTCAGATCATGTTTGTAAGGAACATATATTGTGACATTGTCTGCGTGGATGAAAGGGATAAGGTCTTGGCTAGTGGGGTCTTCATTAGGTTGAAAAGGATCGGTGATAGTGGTGATCCTTGAGGTACTCCGCAGTCTGCTTTACACGGTGATATGTTTGAATTTGATTTCACTTGATATGTTCTAGTGGTTAGGAAACCCTTGATCCAACTAAGTATATTTCCACCAATCCCGAAGTAATCTAGGAGTCTTAGTAGTATATTATGCTTTACCTTGTCGAACGCACTAGACATGTTGAATTGGCGGAGAAGTATGCTTTTACCTGTTGCTATTTCCTGCTTGAATTTGGCTAGGAGAGTAATTAGTACTGTTTCAGTGCTATGGAGGGGGCAAAATCCTGATTGTGATTCATGTAATATTGAGAATTTGTTTATATAATTAGTAAGTTGTTTGGTTACCATACTTTCCAACAGTTTGACTACCAGTGGGATAGATGCTATTGGGCGGTAGTTAGTGATTTCGTTTTTTTTTTTTCTTGGTATCTTTTGGTATTGGGGTGAGTAGGATGTTGCCATTTTCCTTAGGGAAGAGACCTTGTTGAAACATGTAGTTTAAGTGGGATGTGAGGTCTGCTATGAAGCGGTCAGGGGCGGATTTTATTAGGTAGCTGGGGCAGGTATCCAATTTACAGTGAGTGTTGGAGAACCTATTAATCGCCTGGGTAACTGTTTCAGCGGTGAGGAGAGCGAAGTTTGACCAGGTTCGGTCCGCTGGGTATTCTCCAATGGTTGGGTCCAAACCATTGATGAAGTTTTCGATATCGGTGTTGTCCTGAGGTAGCGGGTTGCGTAGTTTTGCAATTTTTTCATTGAAGTATTGAGCAAGTTTGTCTGCATATGGGATGTCTGTATTGGTTGTGGTGACCAAGGTGATGTCTAGTAGTTCACGAGTTGGTATAGTTTCTTCATTTCTTTGTAATCTGGCCCTATTTTAGTTTTATAGTATGACCTTTTGGTCTGTCTTATTGCGTATTTGTATTTGTTTCCATGCGTTGAGTGTGTGTTCATCTTTTTATTTTTTTCCATGCTCATTCGAGTTTCCTGGATTGTGTTTTTAGTTTTTTCAGTTCGTCGTTGAACCATGGTATCGAGTTATGCCTACGTGAGGCTCGTGTTCCTAAGGGTGCTATTTTGTCTAGTATGCTTCTGCATCTTTTATCCAATTCTGAGAGGTAGTATATGGAGTCCGTTTGTGCTGTCCATTCATTATTGTATATCTGATGCCAGAATGGTTTTGAGCCTATTTGGCCTCTTGTGCTGTAGGTTGTGTGTTGTATACGGTATGAACCCTTCTTCCACCATTTTAGGGATAGGTTTAGTTTGTAGTGATCGGTCCATGGTGTTTCTTTCCATTTAATTTCTGTTATTAGGTTCTGGTCTGTGGACAGTTTGTGTGAGATGATGTCGAGTGTGTGCCCTTTGACATGGGTTGCGTGCATGTGTGGCCATTTGAGATCCCATAAGTGGAGCAATTCCTTGCATTCTCGTGCGTTGGTAGAGTTTGGGTCTTCTAGGTGAAGGTTAATGTCTCTTAATGCTGGTATATTGGATTTGGTTATACAAGTGTTTGAAATGAAGTCCATGAAGTTTGACTGGCCTTCTTTCCAATTACCTGGTGGTCACAGTTCAGGTGATCAAGCAGGGTTTTGTTGTGGATTCTGATTGAGGCACCCTTTTGAAAATTAAATGCTGCTACAGTAGTTTTCCTTTGTGGTTTCATTCCAGATAGTAGCTCAAACTTGATCATGTTATGATCAATGTTTCCCAGGGGATCTTGTACTATGCCCTGCACTCCACCAAGGACTAGATCTAAAATGTCTTCTCTTGTCAGTTCCTGAATCAGTTGCTCCAAGAAGCAGTGATTTTATTGTGGCAAGAAATTTTACCTTCCTAGCACTTCCTGATTTAGCATTTATCCAGTCAATATTGGGGTACTTGAAATCACCTATTATACTTTATACTGTTGCCCAATTTGTCAGTTTTCCTAATTTCTGTAAAACTTCCTTCATCTGTCAGCTCATTAGTTTTAGCTTTTTCTTGCCACATAGTGTTCAAATCATGCTGGTCTGTGTACTTGCTGTAGTTATTATCTTTTCATTTGTGAGTACTTAAGCACTGGCTTTTGATGTGCTTTGACAGAACAGAAAACAGGTCAGCTCAACTTACGTCCAGAGTTGTCTATCCCACCACAGAAGTTGCATAAACTGAGGTTTAAAATGTAGCTAGTTAAGGCATCTGTTATCTGTTAACTTCCCAAGTTCAATTTTACCCCCTGCTACTTTATAGTAACCAAAGTCTCTACTTGATTTGTCTAAAATTTCTTTTCTGAGGACAGGCAGGCCATGATCTCACGTACAGGTGCTGCTGTCTATGGAGCCCAGCACGGAGACACTCCTCCAGGTTAATTTCTAGAAAGCCTTTGGAAGTGTGCTGCGTATTGGCTCCCATTCCTGCCCACCATTGCTGCATGGGACCAGGGCAGCCTAATATAGGTGATAGAACTGAACTCTTAGGGGAACAGGGTGGGTATATGAGAATGTCCTGCTGTCCTCAGTGAACACTTGCTACAGGTGAGTAACTTAAAGGATGTTGAACTGTATCAGCTTTGGCTGTTAATTTTATAGGCAGTGTACTGTCTCTTCCCAGCATATCTGAATAATTCAGTGGAGTCTGTTAGCTACAACAGCACAAAGCTGTTTGCCTCCTCTTGATTTGTGTTTAATGGGTATTCATGCTGGGAGCAGGACTGAGTAGCTGACCTGGTAATTCTTGCTGATCCTTTCATGCAGCTGAGGATATAGGACTACACTTACGCCTCACTTTGCTTTTTCCAGCAGGAAAGAAGTGAATGCTGCTTACAACTGCCTGAAGGACTTCTGAAAGGTGTATGTCATAGCTTTGTCTACAGCTGTCTCCTACTTGCTTATATCAGCTCCAGCCGGCCTGTACTGTGTTGTGGTTTAATAAATTTTATCTCTGCTGGACATGACTGATTTATTTCATGGAAATATTTACCATTTCCTCCTTTCTGGAATCAGAAAATACCTTGGCTTACCTTTAATTACAAGATAGTCAACCTGTTCATAAATTAATCCTGGTGTTCCTCCCCTGTTTGTAACCTTACATCTTCCCTCATCTTGAAGCTATATGTAAGATCTCTGCTTGCTATACAAATCTACGTCTTCTGGGAAGGTGAGATCTTTGGGGTCAGCTCAACCCTTAGTTGGTAACTTCTGTCAAAATAAAATGCCCTAGTCATTCTGCATAAGTAATTGAAATCCTCAGCTCAGTGTGTTTTAGATTCAGAAAAAGCAAATAGATTGGTAGAAATTACTTGGAAAGACCTGGAGAAGAAAACACATGTGTGTATCCATACCACAACTTCAACTTGAATATCATGTACAATTCTTGCTATCCCTCCATAAAAAAGGATATAGCAGAACTATAGTAAGTGACAGGCTGACTAGGTTAGGGCACTTGGAGAAAAGAAGGGACATGGGTCAAGGATGATTTTTTTTATATTTCTACAGCTATACAATAAAATATTAATTATAAGCCACTTTAAATCATAAGCAGGGCTGTAAAGAATGAGCTACCCAAATCTGCTCCTGGAACCCCAAACCAGTCTGCTTTTCAAGATCTCCACAATGGATATGCATGGGAGAACATTTTCATGCACTGCCTACCATTCTCTGCAAATATCTCATGCATATTCATTTTGGATATCTTGAAAACCAGATTGGCTTGGGGTTCCCTGGAGACTGGGTTGAGAAACCATGATGTAAAAAAATGGGGCTGTATGCACTAAACGTACATGGAAACTAGAGCTATACTAAATAGCATATTTTAATATCTGACTGAATAGGAATAATGAACAATATTTGGCTTAATATGAATAATGGGCATTGAGCTTTAACGTAACAATAAATGAAGCAACATGAAATGTTTATTTTAGTAAGATTTAGCACAGTAGAGTCCCAGACTGTTCAGTTGAACATGAATACTGTACTTGGAGCACGATTGGGGGCTGATTTTGAATACAAATATTCAGTACAGCCCTAATAGAAACGGAGAAACATGTAGGCAGATAAAGACCATATGGCCGATCCATGCCAGCTACTCTCCCTTAGAGATCTGATGTACTTGTCTTCAGTAAAGATTTATACAAGCTGGACACTAATGGGAGCTATGGTTAAGCAGCCTTTTCTGCTAAGATCAAAGCTACCTTCGTGTAAGTCTAACTGGACAGTATGTGTTCTTTACACATCAGTCCCAGGCTTGTTAAAGCAAAAAGAGAAAAGTTGGGTAGGTACTGTAAGGGCTTTTGATTACGAGAAAAAGGTGGTAAGACTGCAAACACATCCAGTTGACCATTCAAGAAAAGAAGTTGAATGGAAAATAGGATGTTTGTCCAATGCTTTTGAAAGAGACTGAGGGGGTCTTTTACAAAGCGTCAGAAGCCCAACAGGGGCTTACCGACTGCTAAATTGGGACTATCGATGGCCCAGTGTGGCTGCTGGTGGCAGTTCTGCCCCAAGCTCATGCAATTTCTGGAGGAAAAAGAAAACCCTAGGAAATTTCTTATGCTGCAGTAACCAGGTTGTTATCGCTACCTCACTGGGTGGCAGTAAGGGCTGCCCACTGCATGGCCATATTTGTCTGGGGGCTTTTTACCTGCTGGGGTAAAAATGGCCCTGGTGTGAGGGAAAAACCACTAGCACAGGACCCTTTTAACTGTAGCTTGCTAAAAGGACCCCTTAATTGTACTTCAGGAGGATTATTGATGTAATTCCCTGAAGCAGCCTCCTGTGGGGTGAAACATGGTACTGCATTAGCAAAATTTGTTTTCATTTTGGACTCTGAGAGCATTTATTGAAATACTGCAGGGACTTCCTTTCCAAGGTAAGTACTTAAGGAATTATTGCCTGCCCCGTAAGCCATTTCTGAGGGTTGTCTTTTTCACCTGGAAATGGGTGCGTGCTTGGGACGGAACTACAACCGGCAGCCACACTGCCTGGCAGTAGTCCCAATTTAGCGTTTCCTACCTAAGCGCACAACTATAGAATGCATTGCCAAAAGCAGTAAAAACTACGCTCAACCACCTAAATTTTTGGAAAGCACTAAAGACAGACCTGTTCAGAAGAGCATACCCCAATGACCCAACATAAAAATACCGGTCACTTGCGACACAACATAACCAAAGACTGCAACAGACATTACCTGACTCTTCTTCCCCCTTTCCCTCTCTAAGTCCCCCCCCTCCCCCCCCCAACTGTTTCCTACCATACATATACTTCATTCCACAATATCACTTTGTATTCATTCACACTATGTATTTGTTCAAACCATAATCGGCTAACACTGTTAACGGTTATATGTAAGCCACATTGAGCCTGCAAAAGGAGGGGAAATGTGGGATACAAATGTAACAATAATAATAAAAATTACAAAACAACCTTATTTTTGTTTTGTTTCATGGTTAAAGTGACTTATTTTGGGAAGGTTTTTTCTGGGGGTGCTGATGTTTTTGGTTACCCAAAACAAATGAGGGTGCCAGTTTTATATTGAGCACTCGCATTTTCCTTGCACTTTTGTTATTTATTAACATAAATTTATTACTGTATAATTTGTAGTTTCAGTGTTAGTTTGTATGATTAATCATAGCCACCAGAGGGGTCACAATTGACTCTTGTAGGATTTTATAAAATTCCTCCTAGAGTCCATCTGGTCCTGGGGCCTTGAAGGATTACCCAGTGCACTTCATTTGGTGCAACAGTAGCATTCAAAAGCCTCAGCTGGGCAAGGGTTACACATGGCACAACTACATTTGCAAGATTGGCCTATCAGCCCTAGTGTACAACTGGCCGTTAAAAGTACTAAATATAGCTGCTGTCTTGGCAGACACCACAGGAAAGAAAGAATCAAATGCCTTCAAGTCCTAAAGGTGTCCTCTAATCAGTTGCTGTTGTACATCATTGACCCAACGGTCCATGATCTACAACATCTACTGCTTAAAGAACCAGTTCTGGTGCTTTCATTCCTGTGGTGTGTGCTTTGAATCCCCCCTCCCCCCTCCCCCCCCCCCCCTCCCCCCCCCCCCGTACTGTTGAGCTTTACAGCTTCATTTTATTTATTTATTTATTGTTTGCATTTGTATCCCACATTTTCCCTTCTCTTTGTGGGCTCAGTGTGGCTTACAATAAGATAAGAATAATGAAAATACATTTGTTACAACTTGGTTATGGGTTATATTGTACAAGTTATGCGAGATAATTGAATTATCATTAGGAAAATCACATTGAGACATTGGGAGGAGACAATGGGAAGCTTAAGGGCAGTGTTAAGACACAAAGGCATATGGTGTACATATTTCTGTGAGTAAATGTATGAGTAATGTGGAATTATGGGGGATGGGAGATCATAGGTGGATGTATGATGCATTGATGAACATTGAGTGTGGATGCTGTTTGTGTTTGTACTTTCCGTAAATTGATTCAAAATAGATGGGTCTTCAGTAATCTGTGGAAGGATGCTTCATGTGTCGTCCTGTGCTGTTTCTGCAAACCATCTGACTTCAGCTATCCCAAAGCCCTAAAATCTTCTTTGCCCCCCCCCCCCCCCCCCTTCCCTCTGCAAAGAAATCATATAATCTTTCTGCTGGAGGAGCAGTATTCTCCACCCATCCACCAAGTCCAGGGCGGCCCTTGCCCATAGCAATCCCCTCAGTGGGGCACATGTGAGACTTTCAGCTGGGGATCAAACATTTCATCAGTTACCCCCCCCCCCCCCCCCAAAAAAAAAAAAAAAAAAAAAAAAGGACCATCTCTGCTCTCCTGTATCTTACCAATGAGGTACTGGTAAAACGTCCTGGCCTATGTATTAGATGTGTAAATATTCCCCCAGGAGCAACTACTAGTAATTCTATGGTGATCAAAGCCAGATGTATCCTAACTCATCCTATATAACGGTTGGATTGCTGTGGCTGTCCCCTTTTGGATCAGAACTGCCACTCCTACGTTGTGCCCTGTGGTGGAGGCTTCCAGCACTTTTCCCACCCACCATTTCTAATTGAGGAGAGATGTCTCCTGAAGCACAGCCATAGTAGCTTGCTGCCTATTTAAAGCTTGAAGAATTTTTGCCACTAAATTGGAGATTCCTTTCACTCAAGTCAGGTAACAGCAACTATATAGTGAATAAGCATATCTGGGGAATGGATCCCAGCCCACTTTCCCCTGACCTTCCACCTAGGAAAAGGAGCCCCCCCCCCCCCCATTCCCAGCATCCTTCTGTGAAAGTAGAGCACCACCCAAAGCCCCAAGGGAGAGATTACATTTCCCTCCCTGCATGTCACCATATTTTAGGCAGTAACTTGACTGAAGTCAGGAAAAATCCAAAAATCTCTGTTTTCATACTTGCAACTCTTGTTGCATCACAATTGCCATAAACTCAGCATCCTAAATAGTGACGGAGCCTAACCACCATAGCTTGCGGTGATATGGAGGAGTCAAGCCTCAGCTAGAGATCACTGTGGACCCCTTCAGTCTCATAAGTCGGAGATTGTCCTGCTGTAGGGAAACAAGTCTTCAAACATTTCTGCACACAGGTAAGGGGGTGGACCCCCTTCAGAACCCTCTGGAGTATCCAAGATTTGCAAGTTGAACATGTGGCTTCTAGTCTCTTGGTCTGCTGCACAATGCTGAAGGTCTTCAAGCCTCTACTGCAGTCTGGAACACTCACTCTTTTTACCTGTCCAGGCCTCCTCCTGCTCAGTGAGACGTACCGCCATAATGTCCATTCTGGTGGAGGATTCAAATTTCTCTTCCTGCCTGGCTATCACTAAGTCTGCTAATTCCAGCTTTGCTGCATGAAACTGCTGAAGGAGTACTTAATAGCTTCTGCACCCAGGGTGGGTTTATTCAGCTGCAGCCTGGCAGAAGAATAGCCCTGTGGGGAATCCACACTGGTAGTTTGGCCTCCTCCCCCCCCCCCCTTCAGCATTTTGGTTGGTCTGGTGACACGTCTTTAATAGATGGCACTGACTGCAATTTAAGCATTTTCAGCATGATATCTGTGATAACACTCAACCAGAGAGTGCTTTCTCTCCACTGCAGGCTTCCCAGTCACTAACTGGCACTCCCTCTGCCCCTACTGTGCCAGCTATGGCACCAACCTGCCAGGCCTCACTACACCTCTGCTTAGCTTCCTCCCAGAGCTCCTATTCCTGGCTGCAGTGGGCCCAATCCTCTGCTACATATCTCCCAGCGCAACAACAGGACTCCAATTTTACACTGCCTGTAGCACACTGGGCACCAGAGCCAGCTGCTCCCCAGGTAAGCTACTGGATTTGGAGGGCTCTCCCACTTCAGTCATCACATGGGACTCGGGAGAGTCTAGTCAGAACAGAGCTCACGTAGAAGCAGCCAGAAGTAGCTTTGGTTTTGTTGAATTGTTGAGGCAAGCCAGAGGTTAATCACACCAGCAGCTCTGATGTATGGTTAGTTTTTTTTTTTCAGGTGGGGGGAGGGAGAGAAAGAAAACATGTTGCATAAGGAAATTGGCCTAAAGTAAGTACCATTAGCTATGATGTGCTTTGGAATGGAAAAGCCCAGTTCCTTTTCAAATCTGTTTATTATTGGACAGTGCATAAAAGTGTGAGACTGTCAGTTTCTGATCTGGTACTATACACCTGCCCAAGCCAAAGAGCCTAGCTTTAGAAACACACTCATCCTGCGTATTATGAACTAAGATTTTGCCACAGTACATTTAGCAAACAGGAAGGCTAAGGAACTACAGCTACAATGATGTAGATTCTGGCTCCAGCAAGAGCTTGGTAGCTAGGCTGTATGCTAAGAGCAGCAGCACGTGGAGTGGATTAGCAGCCCCAGATGAAGATACTCAGAAAAGCGATGACAGTTCTCTCTTTACATACTGCGAACCATCGCACAACCTAAAAATCAAGCAACTGTAACAAGGGAGGAAAAGGCAGAATTAGAGTCCCAATTGTATTAAGAGCTACATTTATGCTAAATTTCAATCCTGGCTGTGGCTTACACTCACCAGTTGTGGTAAGACTTTCTCCAGGTGTTCTAGGTCTACAGTGGGCAAATCCTCAGACTTGGCTTGCCGGGCAGCCCGAGCAACTGCCTCTGTACATATATGAGAGAGAGAGAGCTATTTTACAACTTCTGCCACAGGACTGAACAGGCTATTCTGTGCATGATAGTTAAAGGAGTTTCACAAATGATGAGTTTGGTAGAACATGGCCCTGGAAATCCCAGATGCATGACCTTTGAGTACAGTGAATGGCCGTGTCTCCTCCTGTCAGGTTCTCTGAACTGTAGGCTACATTGCTCTGCTACCCTCTATACCAGTGTTTTTGGCTTACTGGGCATGGAGGCATTTCTTTTTTCTGCTCCAGAAGTTTTTATGTACTATATTTTTTGGCTTTCAGCTTAAACCTCTATTAGTTACAGCACCTACAACCCATAAACTCCCTGTGGAGCTTACAGTGGAGTGGAGGAGTGGCCTAGTGGTTAGGGTGGTGGACTTTGGTCCTGGGGAACTGAGGAACTGAGTTCGATTCCTGGCACAGGCAGCTCCTTGTGACTCTTGGCAAGTCACTTAACCCTCCATTGCCTGCTGCATTGAGCCTGCCATGAGTAGGAAAGCGCGGGGTACAAATGTAACAAAAATAAATACAGTAAATCCTAAGCCTGCTTGGCCTCCCTCTTGAATGATAGCCAAAATTCATTCACGTGTTTCTGAAACATTCCTAGAGTAAAGTTCTGACACAAATTGTATCTAAAGTCCTGTACATAACAGTACACTGCACGTCTGAGCCACCGAAAGGGCACATGTTTACCAAACTCTGCCCATTATAGTCCCCCCCCCCCCCCCCCCCCCCCCCCCAAATCACATCTGGCTAGTTCTCCAGCAGCTGATTTGGCTTCCTCCCTGTAGTAGGCTATTGCAGGATCCGTGTTCTCCAGCGTTTCTGGTTACTTTGAGATTTGGGATTATATGTTCACAGCTCCTCATTTCCAGACATACTCCCATCACTTTTCATCCTCAGTTTCCTCTAGGGTTACTCCCAGATCCTTGCTGCATCTGGAAGTCTGGGTTTGGGAGAATTTGGGGCAACTTTTGAGGAAGAGGACTTCACAAATTTCAACATTTTGTCTCACGCTCATTCCGTGCCTCATCATCATCACTGTGCTTATCTGCAGCTAACACTGCTGTAGGACCCAGCTTTTTTGCTGGATTTGTATGAAGACTATGAGGCTCATTTTCAAAGCACTTAGCCTCCCAAAGTTCCATAGAAACCTATGGAACTTAGCCTCCCAAAGTGCTTTGAAAATATGCCTCTATGTATTCACTAAAGGCCTGGTCTCCACCTTGTGTAGATATTTGTCAGCAGAGGCCAGTTCCAGCTGCTCACTGACAACTGGGAGGTAGAGCTTGGGGAGGGGAGGTCAACTATGCTGCTGAGGACTGGGAGAAGATGTAGGCTGCAGTCTATCACTAAGGATATGAGTTTTCAGGAGAACTTGGTTGAGGTGCTGTATCGTTTCCTGCATCATTGTTACCCAGATTCCTCACCTTATTGTTGGAGGCTATGTGGCAAATTGGGCAATATGGGTCATATTTGGAGGCATTGTTAGAAGGCTCAATCTTATTGGCGGGCAGTATAATGCCATGTTCAAGTTATGTTGGGCTATATAATCCAATGGAACCCTGGAATTATTTTGCTTAATAAATCTGCTTCAGGGCTTACTATAGCAAAAGAATTTTCAAATCCAACAATATATATATTATGGCAGCCCGTATAACATTAGCTCAAGCTTGGAAAAACCCTAAACCTCCCTCCATTCAGGCTTGGAAGGTGCTGTTTGCAATATATCTGTAGGTCAAAACTTAAATTCCCAAAGCAACAATAAGCTTAATTGGACACCACTGCTGTAAAATTCTGATCGGTGGTACTTTACACCAATATTTATTAAAGGTCACATTTGTGGTACTTTAAAGCTAAGTTGAAGTTTAAGTAGCAAAAGCAAATTTTCTCTGTGACGCTAGTGAAGAGGTTGGTGTTGTCAATCTCACTGTTTGAAAGTCTGTATTGAGTTACACCGCTGAGGCATCTAGTTAAGCTTATTGTTGCTTTGGGAATTTAAGTTTTGAATTATTGGGCTTTACATACCCTTTGCAAAATATCTGTTGGTATAGGATAGTTTTGTTTAACTGCAATATATTTATTTATTTATTACATTTGTGTCCCGCACTTTCCCACTAAAAGCAGGCTCAATGTGGCTTACATAGTAATAGGTAACACAGAATTTTGTTATGTAAAGTAGGAAATTAAGTATAACATAGTAATGATGGGTAGTAATAGGATGGATGGGTAGGTAGAGATAGGTGATAGAGTCTGGGTCAATGTCGTTTTCTCTTCGGTATATGTAAGGTAGATGGGTTCATGAGATTAATCTGGGTCCTTTGGGTAGGCTTGCTTGAATAAATGGGTTTTTAGTGCTTTCCTGAATGGTAGGTGGTCATGGATTGCTCGGATAGGTCTAGGGAGAGCGTTCCAGAGTTGGCTGCCCAGGAAGGAGAAATTGGATCCATAATAAGTTTTGTACTTGAGACCTTTACAGTTGGGGTAGTGCAGGTTGAGGTACTTTTGCGAGGATACAGACGTTTCTTGCTGGGAGATCGATCAGATTTATCATATAGTCCGGAGATATCTGTACTATGGCCAAGCCTAGGGCTACACGTTTGAAGGATTTGTGGAAATGGGAAAATTTTGTGAGGTTCTCTAGCTCAATTATGTTTGTAAAAGAATGCTCTTACCTCATCTTGTTATTCTGGGGTATGGAGGGAGATGTTTGTACATCCTAGCGTTTATAAGTGCGCTGTATTTCTTGGGAGATGTTCATGATTGCTTATTTGTTTGCCGATTCCTAGTATTGTAATATTCATGCTGCATTTGTTTCAATAAAGGACCTTATTAAATTGAAAAAAAAATGAATAAGGCAGAATTGCTTAACAATATTTCTGTTCTGTGTTCACAAATGAAGGGCTGAGAGTAGGACCGCAGAAGACAAATACAAATAGGAATGGAATGGAAGTGTGGTAGTCCCTGAACAATTTTCAGAGTACTGTGTTCATGAGGGGCTAGCAAAACCAAAAGTGGATAAAGCGATGGGGCCGGATGGCATCCATCAGAGGGCACTGAAGGGACTTGGGGAAGTTCTGGTGGTTAACCTTTACAATGCTTCTCTTGAGTCAGCAGGGATCCCTGAGGACTGGAGAAGGGTGGATGTCCCTCTCCACAAAAGCAGGAGGTGGCAGTTGGGAACAACAAGTTAGTCAGTCTGACCTCCGTGCTAAATTAATAGAAACATGCGTTTTCATGTGCCTGTCCTCTTCTCTGTGCTTTGATACAAATCCAAAGCATATCCCTGAAATTATCACTGTTAATTCTTGTGATTATGTCATTTCTAAAGCTATAAGGATTTTGGGTGTTCATTTTGATAGTACAGCCTCAATGGAAACACATGTTAACTCATTTGTCAATAAATGCCTTTTTATAAGGAGAAAATTGCGCATTATTTGGAAATACAGTTCGGAACGTGGAGGACCTGGTTTCTAAATGGTGTTGGGAATTGGGGTTACCGGCTACTTCCCTAGACCTTTATAAGTTTATTAAGCGTATCCCAGAGATCTCGATGAGACGAGGGAGTGTCAGTTCCGTACACTACTCACGGCATATTTTACACAAAAACAAATGTTTAAAGGGAATGCAGTGGAGACCCCACTCTGCCAAAAGTGTCAGCAAGGTCATAATTCTTTCTTTCATGCTTTTTGGAGTTGTCTGAAAGTAAAACTTTTCTAGACAGCTGTCTCGAATTATCTTGGAAGGTTACTGGGCCATGAGTTGCCACTCTCGCCAGCAGGGCTGCTACTAGATAAATATGAAGGCTTTCGTATTCCCAACCGCTCACTGGTATTATTTCTCTATAAAGCAGGGGTCATGGGTAAGCGAGTTATTCTTGGTGTGAGGGTTGGGCAGGAAGTCCATTCTTTCTGGGCCTAGAGAAATCGCATGCATGCATTGATGCTCTTGGAACGAAAGCTTGCTAAACGCTCTCCCAAACATTTGAAATTATTTTTTGCTGTGTGGGATGTGTACATTTGGTCCCTTCCGCATAGGGCCAGGAGCTTAAGCTTAATTCTAAATTCTTCGTGACTAGATGCATATCTGTTGGAAAAAGCTCAACTATACTCAGGGGACCAGGCCAGGACCCAATCGATCCAGAGCTGCACATATATGACCATATACCTGCTAGATAGAGAGAATAGAGAAGTTAAGGTGGCTGCACATGACCACATATAGAAAACCTCTGAAGTTCTCTCTATCTCCACCTGCTGGTAGAGGGACATAACCCACAAGTCTCTGGATTGATCTGTGGGACGCTATGGAAGTTAAGTTTTTAGAGTATTTTTAATGTATGTAATTTGGATTTTATATATGCAAATTTTGTGAACCGCTGAGAACTTTTGGATTATGCAGTATATAAATGAATGTGTTAATCACAGCGTTAAGTGCAGCCCTACAAAACCTCTTCAGGTTTAACGTTCAGTTTTCTCAGTTTAACTTTTCAAAAATGGTTTTTGCCCGTGATAGGTTATGATGAATATTAGTAGTACAATAACTCAAGTAAAATGGAAAATAGATGGTCCACTGCTTTGTCATTCAAAATACTGAGCAAATAAGGCTGCATGGTGCCCTGATTGGGCAAAGCACACAGGGCTTTTCTTTGTTTCTGTGTCCAGCCACTGGTTAACAGGCACAACCCACAGGTTCTGGGCTGGTCCGGTGGGACTAACAGAAAGAAAATTAGCAGGCAAGACCTAATTTCTCCATAAGCGCTCTGGGAACACACAAAAACCTCTGATTGGACTAGAGGGAGAGAAGCCAATGCTCTTAGCAGTCTGGGTGAACAGTGCGCTCACAGGAGCTGCTCAGGTTGTGCTATCTGAATCCTGAACAGGCTGCTTGTTTTTCATTGGGCCTCAAGCTTAGTGATCTAATCTAAAGATCAGCCCGCAAATTCCTCCATTTGAACTTCCCCAGCTGTAAAGGAATTAAATACAAACAGGCATATGCTACTACCTTTGCATACAAAAGCACACAGATATGGAATGCACTACCCATGGCCCTGAAAACCATGGACAACTTAACCAGCTTTCGCAAATCTTTGAAGACACATCTCTTCAACAAAGCCTACAAAAGAAATCCTAATGAAACTAATCACTCCTAAACCACCCAAGTGCTTCAAAAACACCTCTCACACGACCTCACCTATTACCTTTCCATTTAAATCCTCATCTACCTTCAGCTTATTACCGATTGTATTTAAGATCATGTAATGACTGCATCATAACAAAACTCTGTAAGCCACATTGAGCCTGCAAAAAGGTGGGAAAATGTGGGGTACAAATGCTATAAATAAATAAATAAATAATCATTCTTGTATACCACATCTTCCCTATAAAATAGAACTTGAAATGGTTAGAAGAAAACAAAACAGACTTACAATAGTCTAACAAATCATTAGGCAAGAAAAGGTCTCAAGTATCATAAAATTTCTGAAATAAAGAATATCAATAGAAATCAAACAAAAGAAAACATGGAAAAGAAAATAAGATGATACCTTTTTTATTGGACATAATACATTTCTTGATTAGCTTTCGAAGGTTGCCCTTCTTCCTCAGATCGGAAATAAGCAAAATAAAGAAGACTTCAGATTTTCACAAAACAATAGGTAAGAAGTAGTGTTCTGAATAGCCTTCGTTAAAGAAAAAGGAGACTCCAGCAGTTTTTTTTAAAGCGAACAAACGGAAAAGGGGAACAGAGTAATATGACGGCTTTGCCTACAGGTTCCATTTCCACAAAAAATGTACAAGAGAATTACTTCTGAAGTCATATCATGGAAAATTAAAAAAAATATATAAAAGTATACACACTTAAATCCAGTTCTTTCCTTTAAGGGCAGTCAGTTGAAACTGCTGCATTTGTACCTTCACCTAGTGTGTAGCTAGACTGTTGTACCCCTCTATCATTTGCTCTAAAAGCTTGCCAAATTTACTTCTAAATTGCTGATGTTGTGGCCCCAACTATGGCTTCATGCAAAATTTCCAGAACTGTACATCACATTCTCTGCTTATTTAAACATGAGCAATAAATCTATGGCCTGGAAGATCAGTGCCTCAAACTCACCTTGGACAAAGACCTTTAGCATTTCTGTCATCAGCTGTAAGGCATCTGCAGAGACTAGAAGGAAACAGCAGAATTTACCCAGTAAAATTCAGGCAGTCTACCATCCACCCTACTTCCTGTTTCTCTTATTTGGATTATGAGGGAGGGAAACAATCCCTTTTGTACATTTACTTGCTTAAACAGATGGTTACTTTTTCTCAATCTGATCCCACCAAACCCTTGTGCTTTTAAACCTAGCCTTGTCTGTCTACGTATCCTGGCTAGATTATAATTTTCACAAACCAGGGACTCTCTCGAACATGTTTCTGTACCTATCCAAATGATTAGTAACAGTAGTACACACTGCTTACCATGGCATTAACAGTTGGAGCTACTTTCAGCCCTCGTGTTCCCTTTACTGGACTTTACCATGTAACAGTTCAGTCTCAGGGATAGTCTGCCCTGTGTTATATGGCACTCTGGATTAATGTAATTAGATTTTGTATCCTAGGCCTGTATATTGCAATACATTAGCAGAATTATGTTTCAAAACTAACAAATCTTAATACGTTTTTATGAAGAACAGGATAGCACAGCTGTGCTTCTTGCTTTGTATCTGAGCTGTACTGAACTATGAAGCAGAAATGGTTATGAAACAGGAAAGGCCTTTTGAAATGTGGTTAGGAAATTGTGTGGTATTAATATTAGCATCAGTAAAGAGAGGGGTCAGATAAGGGAATGTTTCTGATCAATTCTTAATGGTGGTCCAGATTCTGGCCTCATTCCTTCCATCTGTTCTCCAGGGCGTCTATTTTGCAGTCAACAAATTATATTCATACTACATATTTTTTCAATTACCTTTAATTCTCTCATCTTTGAAATGGAGATGAAGCAATTTGTTTACTGTATCCTGTGCAAGAAAATGAGAAATTGTGTTAGAATCATTCTGTCTGTGCTCCCTCTGTCTACATAAGATCACCAGAAAATGAGTCCTTCCAATGTCTTCCCAGTTCCTTCCTGTCCGCTGTTGTAAACAATAATCTCCCAAACCCAAGTAACATTCAGGAGCTGCTTCTATCATTTGAAACAATTATGATCTCTCTTCGTATATTCGGAAGACAAATCTTGTGACAGAAGTTCACACCATGAAAACATCAAGACTGAATTACTGTAATGCTCTCTGCACTGGTCTGACTAGAAAGGGTTTGCACCAGCTCCAATCAATTCAGAATGCTGCTGCTGTAAGTGATGTGATCACATCACATTATTCTTGCAAAAAACCTTCACTGGCTACCAGTACAACACAAAGCTAAATTTAACACTATATTTGACCTTCAAGGCCCTTAAAGGAAATGGACCAGAGAACTTGAAGAACTCTCCCTCTACACACCTTCAGGGTCACTAAGATCTTCACAAGGAGAATCCCTAACCACACCCTCTCCAACCAGCCAGTGAGCCTTCTCTGGAATAGTGTCCACACTCTGAAATACACTCGGATAGGCTTTGCTCAATTCAAAACTCTCTGCTTCAGGAAGCGGGTGAAAGCTTGGTTCTTCTCTGAAGCAGTTAATGAAAGAAGCACCTAACTAGCTAGTCACACACACACAAGGACTAACACTAGTTGCACATACTGTACCAGGCCTTGCTTATCCAGTCCTACCAAAGCTGAGACCATTTTCATCCCTTACGAGACTGGGCATCGAAATGGCAGATGACGTTTAATATAAGCAAGTGCAAAGTGATGCATGTGGGAAAGAGGAACCCGAACTATAGTTATGTAATGCAAGGTTCCACGTTAGGAGTCACTGACCAAGAAAGGAATCTAGGTGTCATCGTTGTTGATACGTTGAAACCCTCTGTTCAGTGTGCGGTGGCGGCGGCGGCTAAGAAAGCAAATAGAATGTTAGGTATTATTAGGAAAGGAATGGAAAACAAAAATAAGGACATTATAATGCCTTTGTATCGCTCTATGTTGCCACCACACCTCGAATATTGTGTTCAATTCTGGTCACCACATCTCAAAAAAGATATAGTGGAATTAGAAGTATTTTTTCACAGAGAGGGTGGTGGATATGTGGAATGCCCTCCTGCGGGAGGTAGTGAAGATGAAAACGGTAATGGAATTAAACATGCGAGAGATAAACACAAAGGTTTCTTGTTTAGAAGGAATGGATCCACGGAATCTTAGCAGAGATTAGGTGGCGACACCGGTAATTGGGAAGTCAAACTGGTGCTGGGCAAGCTTCTATGGTCTACGCCCTTGTCATGACTGAATAAATATGGATCGGCTGGACTGTAAATTTTAAGGGGCTTCGACGATAGCTTCAGAACTCAGTACAAGAACAGTCCTGGGCAGACTTCTATGGTCTTTGCCCTGAGAAAGGGAAGGACAAATCAAACTTGGGTATACATATAAAGTATCACATACCATGTAAAATGAGTTTATCTTGTTGGGCAGACTGGATGGACCATACAGGTCTTTATCTGCCGTCATTTACTACTTAACATTTCTAAAGCGCTACTAGGGTTACGCAGCGCTGTACAATTTAACATAGAAGGACAATCCCTGCTCAAAGAGCTTACAATCTAAAGGACACATCAACAGTCAGACCGATAGGGGCAGACAAATTGGGGCAGTCTGGAATTCCTGAAAGGTAAGAGTTAGGTGCCGAACGCAGCACTGAAGAGGTGGGCTTTAAGCAAAGACTTGAAGATGGGCAGGGAGGGGGCTTGGTGTAAGGACTCGGGAAGGTTGTTCCAAGCATAGGGTGAGGCGAGCTAGAATGAGCGGAGCCTGGAGTTGGCGGTGGTGGAGAAGGGTAATGAGAGGAGGGATTTGTCCTGTGAACGGAGGTTTCAGGCGGGAACGTAAGGGGAGATGAGGGTAGAGAGGTTGTGAGGGGCTGCAGACTGAGTGCATTTGTAGGTAAGAAGGAGAAGCTTGAACTGAATGCGGTATCTGATTGGATGCCAGTGAAGTGACCTGAGGAGAGGGGTGATATGAGTATATCGGTTCTGGCGGAATATAAGACGTGCAGCAGAGTTCTGAACAGATTGAAGAGGGGATAGGTGGCTAAGTGGGAGGCCGGTGAGGAGTAAGTTGCAGTAGTTACTATAGAAAAGGTACAGAGAAGGGCGACGAAAATGATAAAGGGGATGGGACAACTTCCCTATGAGGAAAGGCTAAAGCGGCTGGGGCACTTCAGTTTGGAGAAAAGATGGCTGAGAGGAGAGGTGTATAAAATAATGAGTGGAATGGAACAGGAAGACATGAATCGCTTGTTTACTCTTTACAAAAATACTAGGACTAGATGGCACCTAATGAACTACTTATCACTTCTATAGTGCTACTAGACGTACGCAGCGCTGTACACTTGAACATGAAGAGTCAGTCCCTGCTCGACAGAGCTTACAATCTAATTAGGGCAGACAAACAGGACAAATAAGAGATAAGGGAATATTAAAAGTGAGGATGATAAAATAAGGGTTCTGAACAAGTGAATAAGGGTTAGGAGTTAAAAGCAGCATCCAAAAGGTGGGATTTAGCTTAGATTTGAAGACAGCCAGAGATGGAGCTTGACGTACTAGCTCAGGAAGTCTATTCCAGGCATATGGTGCAGCAAGATAAAAGGAACGGAGTCTGGAGTTAGCGGTGGAGGAGAAGGGTGCAGATAAGAGAGATTTACACAGTGAATGGAGTTCCTGGGGAGGTGTGTAGAGAGACATGAGAGTGGAGAGGTACTGAGGAGCTGCAGAGTGAATGCACTTATAGGTCAATAAGAGGAGTTTGAACTGTATGCAGAAACGGATAGGAAGCCAGTGAAGGGACTTGAGGAGAGGGCTAATATGAGCATAACGACACTAGCGGAATATTAGTCGTGCAGCACAATTTTGAACAGATTGGAGAGGAGAGAGATGTATAGGAGGAGTGGCCTAGTGGTTAGGGTGGTGGACTTTGGTCCTGGGGAACTGAGTTCGATTCCCACTTCAGGCAGCTCCTTGTGACTCTGGGCAAGTCACTTAACCCTCCATTGCCCCAGGTAAGCCGCATTGAGCCTGCCATGAGTGGGAAAGTGCGGGGGGGTACAAATGTAACAAAAAAAAAAATTAAAAAAGAGAGAGATGGGAGAGTGGGAGACCTGTGAGAAGCAAGTTGCAATAGTCTAAGCGAGAGGTGATAAGAGTGTGGATGAGGGTTCTGGTAGCGTGCTCAGAAAGGAAAGGGCAAATTTTGTTGATATTATAGAGAAACGACAGGTTTTAGCAGTCTGCTGAATATGTGCAGAGAAGGAGAGGGAGGAGTCGAAGATGACCCCAAGGTTACGAGCTGATGAGACAGGAAGGATGAGAGTGTTATCCACAGAAATAGAGAATGGGGGAGGAGGAGAGGTTGGTTTAGGGGGAAAGATAAGAAGCTCAGTCTTGGTCATGTTTAGTTTCAGATGGCGCTGAGACATCCAGGCAGCAATGTCAGACAGGCAGGCTGATACTTTGGCCTGGGTTTCGGCTGAGATTTCTGGTGTGGAGAGGTAGATCTGGGAGTCATCAGCGTAAAGATGATACTGAAAACCATGGGATGAGATCAAAGTACCAAGGGAAGAAGTATAGATGGAGAAGAGGTCCAAGGACAGATCCCTGAGGTACACCAACTGACAGTGGGATAGAAGTAGAAGAGGATCCACTAAAGGTACGCTGGGAGAGATAAGAAGAAAACCAGGAAAGAACAGAGCCCTGAAATCCAAGTGAGGACAGAGTATCAAGGAGTAGGCTGTGATCAACAGTGTCAAAAGCAGCAGATAGATCGAGAAGGATGAGGATAGAATAGAGACCTTTGGATCTGGCCAGTAACAGATCATTGGAGACTTTAGCAAGCGCTGTTTCAGTTGAATGAAGGGGGGCGAAAGCCAGATTGAAGTGGATCAAGAATAGCTTGAGATGAAAGAAAGTCAAGGCAACGGCGGTGAACAGCACATTCAAGTATCTCGGATAGGAAAGGGAGATGGGGCGATAGTTGGAAGGACAGGTAGGGTCCAATGAAGGTTTTTTTAATACTATAAATCATTTCTATAGCGCTACCAGTCGTACGCAGCGTTTCACAATTGAACATGAAGAAAAGACAGTCCCTGCTCAAAAGAGCTTACAATCTAATTCAGGACAGACAGAAGGACACATAGGGGAAAAGGACTATTGAAGAGGTTACGAGCAGGTGACAAGTTAGGAGTCAAAAGCAGCATCAAACAAGTAGGCCTTTAGCCCGGATAGTTCTCATTAAAAGAGCGTTTCTGCTCCAGTGCACTGACTTTCTGTTCCTCACCTTTTTAAAACGCGCGCCCTCCTCAGTCGCCATCTTGCTCGTCGTCAGTGGCGACGCTGCTGCTCCGGAAGTGACGTTTCTCGCCGGCGTAACAGGGGATGCCGGGACTTGCAGTATTGCTGGGCCCGCTCGGAGTCCGTTTGTTGCCGCCGCCGCACAGGCTGAACTATGAGCTGTGGCTGCTGGGATTGGTAGTTCTCTATTTCTCTGCGTGTAATGGCAATGGCGGACGGAGGACTACCAGTCCCAGCATCCCTCCTTCTTCCTGGTTACCTGCTAGGTAGGTGTGCGGGCTGTCTAAGGAAAGCTTCTTCGCTCTCATCATTCCCCCGGTGCCATGGAAGACTTTGCAAAGTGCTACGTGCAGCTGTGTGAGGAGAAGGCCAGCGAACCCCAGGAGCCGGTGCTGAAGCAGCTCCGCCTGTGTGGGGAGAGCGCGGGCGGGACGGTGCTGGACCTGAGCGGCCAGAGCCTGTCCCTGGACTCCTGCGCGGTGCTGGCGATGCTTTTGGAGCGGGACCTGCGCTTCACAGACCTGCTCCTGAGCGACTGCATGTTGAACGAGGAAGGTACATACATGCTCAACATAATACATACATGCAACACGCACATCACGTATTATGACAAGAGTTCAGACATACCACAATTCCAAAAAAAAAAAAAAAAGATCTCTCTCTCCCATACATGGAAAACTGGATGCAGAATCCCACAAGCCCCCCCCCCTACTACTACTACTACTACTATTTAGCATTTCTATAGCGCTACAAGGCATACACAGCGCTGCACAAACATAGAAGAAAGACAGTCCCTGCTCAAAGAGCTTACAATCTAATAGACAAAAAATAAATAAAGTAAGCAAATCAAATCAATTAATGTGAACGGGAAGGAAGAGAGAAGGGTAGGTGGAGGCCAGTGGTTACGAGTCAAAAGCAATGTTAAAGAGGTGGGCTTTCAGTCTAGATTTAAAGGTGGCCAAGGATGGGGCACCTTTAAATCTTTAGCGCTACTAGGGTTACACAGCGCTGTACAGTTTAATAAAGAAGGACAGTCCCTGCTCAAAAGAGCTTACAAGCTAAGGACAAAATGTACAGACAATCAAATTGGGCTGTCTAGATTTCCCGAAGAGACATATAATGGTTAGGTGCCGAAGGTGACATTGAAGAGGTGGGCTTTGAGCAGGGATTTGAAGATGGGCAGGGAGGGGGCTTGGCGTATGGGCTCGGGAAGTTTATTGCCAAACAAGGATTCGACCCACTCATATACACTGATGGTGTGTCAACGTGCATCCCTTTTAAAAAGAATCTGCACAAAATCACAACCAGGATTACAGACGGCATAATAAACATAATGGAATCCTGTGTTCAAACAAGCACAAAACACAATGCCTAGTAACACCACAGCTTTCCAAATATCTCCCTCCCGGTGTCTGACAAACTAAAAATCCGCAACCTGACCCTCAACACACAAATCTCAAACACTATGAAGAAAATGGTCCACACCATTAAAAAGTACTTCTCAAGAGATGTATTCCGCAGAACAGTACAATCCATCCACGCCCTGGCATTACCGTACCTGCACTGGCGGCCGCTAGCGTGGCTTTGTAAAAGGGAGGGTAAATAAGCTGCTAAATCTAAACCATGACCCTTTTCCGTGTGATATTTCAGAAACAGGATAAAGTAAGTCCATTGAATCGAGAAAATCCAACAAATCTCAAATCAAACTCAAAGCTTAATCTTCTAGATGAAGATTAATATCCCCAGCCAACAGCAACTTCACAGCCTCCAAAGTAGCCTTTGAAATAAATTCATAAAAAACATCAGTGGTTTCTGACCATTTACCAGGTGGAACTCTAAAAAGACGAAAGAACGATCTGTTATTCCTCAAGAAATAATTTCTATTGACTAGACCAGGAATTATTCAAATTTACATTTATACAACTTTTGTAAATTTGTATCAATACTGCCTCCCCACTTACTTAATCCTTGCAAATGCAAAATCTTAGATCCTATAGGACATTGAACCTTAAGAATTGGATCACCTATTGAGGACAACCAAGCTTTTGTTAAAATTTCAAGCCATACTGTTCTAATTCACTGCAATCTCTGCCTTATTACCAACTGATCTCACATTAATGTAAGCACATGGAATAGGAATATATGAAGTATCTAAGCTAACTATCCTCTTAATGGGCACTATTTGTCTACAAGACTTCTTTAAACCACTACTTTGGACCTAACATCAGTGGTTTATGGTCATGGTTTGTTACATTTAATATATCGCCTTTCCTAGTTTAAAAAGAAAATGACAGGGCTGTTAAATTAAAACAGAATATTTGAAATTGAGAAGCAACAAACGTCAACAGCACGTAGATGGCATTTGCTATCAGGATATGCAGCATACTGTCTATGTCTGGCTTGAGGAAATAAGGTGATTTGATCTATCCTGAGGGAAGAGAGTTGCACAGCAGAGAAAAGAAGACCTGGGATGCGTGTAGTCCAAGGGGTCAATGTGCAACACCTAATGCCAGTGTTAGAAGCAATTAGCACCAGACTAGCACGTTAATGTGCGCAGAATGTTCAGAAGGCTCTAACATGGAAACATGCACACCAAAGATGGTCACAAACTGTATTTAAATGTACTCAAACGGATGTTAATGAAGTCATTTGGCATTCCTGCCCAATGCTCAGAGAACAGCGCAGAAACAAATAGTGGTTTTCAAGAGAGGATTTCTTCAGAATTTCTCACTTTAACTGCTGGTTTTGTCTTCTTTTAGAAGCGGAAGGAAGCCCCTGTAGCCACACTGACAGTAAGAAACAAATGTGTTAAAATGCAAGCACACGACGGTGCCTGTTGTTTTTAATTACCTCTTCTTATAGACCTCTTTCTGACTCTGTCATACGGGGGACTAAAGGTACTTATTTCATATAACAGATTCTGTATAGTTTCTCTGACCTCCATTGTCACCCAATCACAAGGTCTATTCTGGGGTGGCATTAGGAGCCGTAATTGAAAACTAATTCCCATAATTACTGCTTTCTGTTTTTTTCTGGATCTAGATATACTCTGGGCCATTTATGTTCCCACATAAATCTTATTAAACATCTGTCTAAGTTTCTGCAAAGACTGAGTGTCACTTGTATATGATCTACCTTGTAGGCTAAATGTAAGGTAAAGAGAAGATAGAATCAATAAAAATAAAGACAGAGATAGGTTTAGATAGATAGTTACATTTTATTTCTTACCCAAAGACAAGTCTTCAAGTTGATACAAATACAGACATCAGATTCTGGGTTTATCTGCACAGCGCCCTGCCGTCTGAGAGAAGCGTTGGGGAGGAGTTCCAAACTAAGGCAAAATCTCCCCTCTTTTATACACAAACCTCTCCATAGAAGTGAATGGTGAGAAACCTTGCTCCTAATCTTTCTCACTTTCTGAGATCATACTTTCCCACGCGGTCTGCTGTCTGATGTGCCCACCTCCTTCCGTTCTCAGCTACTGCTAATTATCAACATGTTTTGGGAAGCGTTGAGATAACAGTTTCACATCTTCCGGCTGCAATACTTTTCATACCATCTCATGAACTCTGTATTACCTCTGTATCATTGTATACCAAAACTAATAAGCTCCATTTTATTCATCTGATCTTTCATTACAGGTGCTATATTGGATTTAAAAGTTGTACCAAGTTTGTATCAGGACTCATTGTTCAGACCTGCTTTTTGCAGATTCTCAAATATTAAATCACTTGCTTGCTGTTTGGCCTAGTCAGTACTTTTTCAGTTGTCTCTAATGGCCATCACTATTCCAGTGGTAGCCTTAAAGCCAGGCCATATATTAACATTCCCCTCTTCACCCTATCCCATAGGGTGACACCAGGGTTAACGTACCTTGGTACCATCCATTCCAGAAGGTATTCTATGAGGCCATCAAATTATCTGAGTCTTAAGATCAACTGGTACAATTTGTTTAGTTTTCGGTTGAGACTTACTCAAACCTGTAGCGAGAAATGTTTTTATGAATGGGACTAATCCATGAGCTCATTTACAAAATCCCATGAAATATAGGTATGCGGGTAATAGCAATGTATCTGTAGCATAGTGCATGGGGAGATAATCCAATGTATCTGTCTCAGTGGTCCTTGGAAGGAATAATGGTTTTGATTAAGCATTGTTATGGGCTCAACAAATAGTACTCTGATTGCAGGCTGTTTAAGGTTGTAGGTATTCAGAATCCTTAAACAGGTCGGGATTCCTGGACCTTACTAGTACTCATCATTGGCATCCAATCATGAGCACTAATAAGTGGATAGCAAGTATGAGGTTGCCTCATACAGCAAAAATGGTCAATCCTAGGAAAATTTATATTAACCAAGGTCATGCATGGATCTTGACATATGCATAATGACCTGGAAGTATGGGAAGCATTGTATATATCCGTTACCCCTCTTGGAGCTTAGTCAGACCTACAGAAAGACATGCAGCTCAAGTAAGCCTACACCAAAGTTAAACAATTGCATAACAGGTTGATACTAACAGAGTTTACATCTACATTATGATATCTTAGCCAGTATTAGGGTTTGATGTTACCCTTGTATCTGAACAATATCAACTTCAATTTAAATTACATAAACAGAAATGACGGGGAAACTCGTGGAAAAACAATTAGAACAATTAAAGGAAATAATAGGAAAATAAAAATAAAACCTTTTCAATATCTAGACAGGATTGCTGCTAAACTGAAAATAAAACATAATATGAATCTATAATGTCCATAAACAGCAACAGTAGTTCTCAAATTAAGTATCATTTCAAAAGTTTCTTTCATCGATCATGGTTGAGGCGGTGGAAGCGCTGAAGAATCTAGACGAAGATCTGGAAGATCTAACAGGGCTGGATTTTCAGGCTGGCTTGCTGAAGGAAGTTGCCGGTCTTGAGATGTAACATCTGGTTCTGCGGCTGAGTAAACTTGTGGTCCAGTAGTTTGCAAGGTGTAAAGATTATTGCCACAACCTTGGGGGATCTAACATCATTTGGACCTTAAAGACGTACTTATGGTGTACAAATTGGGATCTTTCCATGTCTTTATTCTACCATCAACTTAAAATTAAATAAAAAAAAAATTGGGATTTGGAATTGGAATTGGGATTTGCATAATATATCCCCACTTCTGGCTTGCATAATGTGCGAGACAGATTGGTAATTTTTAGAAAGACATGATCAAATAACAATTGTAAAGTATATGGAACAAAAGAGAAAAACAATTAAAATTTAGAGATGATGGTAAATGTTCAATTATTGATGTATGGAGGGCAATGCGTCGCCATTTATCGCCAATAGATATGGAATCTTCACCTACGATGACTACCATTCACCAAGGGTTGAGCCCTCAGCTGCAGGAGGCCAGCAGGACTTACGAGCTAGATGATTCAGAAAGAAGGGTAGCTTAGGAAATAGTCATATTCAGAGCAGAAGTCTAATGTGCAGGAATTTAAAATGCATAACTAGTCCAGGTGATGGAAGTATCTTCTGGAATCACGATCGCTGTCTGTTGTAATAGAGAGCTCGTATGTAAAGTGCCATGTAAGTTCTGGAAAAGATGAGCCTGCAAAAATATTTAATATAGCAGAATATTTAAGAGCATAACCGAGAAGGTCTAAATTAAGGACATCATTTGGACAAAAGAAAATTCTCATTGGAGAAGTTGGTGCTCCTTCTTCTTGTCAGAGGTCAGTTGCAGCAGAAGTACTAAACTGGAATAGAGGCGGTAGATCAGGAATTGGATTTGCAGTCTTCAGTCAACCTACAGTACTGATTAAATAGAGATGACATACGAGTAATGCCTAGTATTTAAATCTTAGTACAGGATCATTAGAAAGAAAAGTCAAAGAATGCATTGTTAGTTCCTTGGTGCACCAGTATGTGGAGTATAGACTCAATATATAATATCACAAATTACAAGTAGAAAACAAGTTTTCTCTGAAGAGTTGATGGTGCTGGCACAGGAAGTCAGCAGAGTCTGAGGAAACACTGTGGTCAGAGTCTGCTCTAGGAAAATACAACAGCCTTTAATATGATATTTAGAGAGATAGAGAAAAGCCAATATCAGAAAAGAAAGATGTAAATATGATTCAAGTGAAAACAATGTTTGGCATTCTTATATTTAAAGGCGCAGAAGAACGGCGTCGGTGTTTGCTTGCACTTTTGGCCTTGCATGAACTGCGCTTACTGAGAAACTCTTGTGAATGTGTGCCAGGCACGTTTCTCCCCCTTGTTTTTGTTTTCATAGTGTGCATATAATTTGAATGCCATTTCCTTTGAGCATTAGGGAACTAGGTTTCTGTGCTGTTCATGTGCTATGGGGTATGCGCTGTTGGCTTTAGCGCCGGACTTTTAAGCATCGGGGCTCAACTGTGCTGTTTGTACTGAGGGAATATATAGTCTTCCATCATGCAGTGTTTGTAAGATCCTTGTCTACGCGTGGGAAGTTATTAAACAGGAAAGATAGGAGGGGTTATCAGTATAAAGAATCTACATGAGTACAAGAATCATATTGAGTTCAAATTATCCCAACTGACTGTTCCCATCATATATCTGCTCTTGGTCCCTCAGCCGTATTGTAGAAAGTCTTTAGCATCATATCTGTGTTAGTTGAACATTCTAATGCATGTTTATTAGGTATATCATTAGTAGTATGCTAACATTGTATTATATATCTGATATTTGAATTCCAGTGCTGTCAAACGTGTATATGTTTTATACTGTTTCACGATAGTTCTATTAGTAGGTTTCAATTTACTGTTTTGAAGTTTACCTCATTTATTGTATTTATGTTTATTCTTGGTTATTTTACTATTGTTATGCTGTTAACAAAATTGTAAGTTTTATGTTAAACTGTACTTGCCTTGGGTGACTCTCTTCATTGTTGGCGTATGTTAAGATGTGGCTTTGAATGTATTGACTAAAAATTTAAATGAAAAAAAAACTGTATTAAAGTGTTAGGAGATATGTGGGGCGTATTTTCAAAGCACTTAGACATACAAAGTTGCATAGTAACCTGTGGAACTTTGTAAGTCTCTAAGTGCAAATGAATTGGTAAGTGCCATTCAGCCTACAGTGCTTGGTTTGTTAAAATAATAATGTTTCTAAATTCACATGAATGTTTTTACTTGTTACTTTTTCCAGGAGTAAAGTTGTTGTTGCAAGGGCTTTGCACCAACACAGTGATAAAACATCTTGATTTGAAGGTGAGCTTAGGAAATGTAAACATGTCATAGACTGAGTGATGTGGAGAATGGTACAGGTTAAGGGGTAAAGGCCCTGGAAGGAGAGGCACTGAGGAGTTACGTGTAGCAGACCTGGGAGCTTTTAGGAGATTATTATTATTGGATAGTGTTGAGTATTTTATAAGAGCTTGTCCTTGCGGAATGCATTGAGGGGGTCTTTTATTAAAGCTTAGCTCGAGTTATCTGCAGCAGGACCCATAGGAATAAAATAGTCCCTGCTGCAGATAACTCAAGCTAAGCTTTAGTAAAAGACCCCCCTGAGGGAACAGGGATATTTATTTCAGTACCATAGATAAATGTGTACTTTTCCATTTGAAAGACTTCAGACTCAGAAAGGAGGGCCCTTAGGTTCTTATCAATTAGAATTTAACTGTATAATTGGTCAGCTGAAAAAATATGCAGATAAAAAACTTGGGGGATTCTCTTGTGAGGAGGTGATAAGAGAGATTTGAAGGAGAATTATTGGGGTTTTTCTGAGGGATTGTAGGAGAATCCCTTGATGGGGTGAGAATGGTGATATGAGGCAGAAATGTAGAGGAGCCTCTTCTTGAGTTCTGAAGAGGGCCTAAGGGGGGATCTCGAGGTGATGGGGTGTGTGATATAGCAGAGGCCTATGGGAAAATTCCTTGGTGGGAGAAGTGATCTGGTGAGGAAAAATGGGGAAAAGATTGTGACACTGTGATATTTTTACAGGGAAATAATATTCGTGCAGTGGGTGCAGAAGCTTTGGGAAAACTTCTACAACAAAACAAATCTATCAGAAGGTAACTAAGTCGTCTGATTTCTCAATTATGGGTCTGCCATTGTCTGTTGATTATCATCCATACACTGCTTGGAGGGATAATAGTTCACAGGGAGATGAAATGGTGATACCGTTGCTCCATTCAGGAGTCCCTGCTTGAACATAAGAGTAGCCATATTGGGTCAGACCAATGGTCCATCTAGCCCAATATCATTATTATTTTTTTATTTATTGCATTTTTATCCCACATTTTCCCACCTATTTGCAGGCTCAATGTGGCTTACAGAGTTTGGTTATGACATAATCATTCCATGATATCAGATACAACTGGTGATGTACAAAGATTGAGTAAGGGAGGAGAGAAGGAATGTGTTAGGCAGGATAGAAGGTGACTTTAATAACTGGGTGGATTGGTGAGGTATTTTTGTAAGGTAATTTTGTAAGGCTATCGGTTCTCTTTGTGGGCTTTGTTGAAGAGAAATGTCTTCAAAGATTTGTGGAAGTTTGTTATTTTGTCAGTCGCTTTCAGGGTTGTTGGTAATTTCCAACAGGGGCCAAGCCAGCTCACAAATACGTGGCAGAAACCCAACATTCCATGCTACAAGTCCCAGGGCAAGCAGTTGCTTCCCTATGTCTCAATAGCAGACTATGGACATTTCCTCCAGTAACTTGTCCAAACCTTTTTTGGATCAGCTTTATTCCTTGTGACAGTATACAGGAATATATTGCAACATACAGAAGTGCAGGGTAATGAAATGGGCTCCCCTGCTTTGTGAAGAACTGGGAGGTCCGTGATATCATTCTGCTCTCATTTTTGTTATTTCCTCTTTCCCTCAGATTGATCCTTGAGTGGAACAACTTGGGCATGTGGGAGGATAGTTTTTCCATCTTCTGTGATGGTCTTGGTTCCAATCACTTTCTACAACATCTAGATCTTCGCAATAATCAGATCAATCACCAAGGGGCAGGAGAGCTAGCAATGTCTCTGAAACACAACGCAAGCCTGCGGGAGTTGGGTAAGGCGCACTCAAGTTCTGCTGGAAAGATGATAGCCTCTTGTGGACAAGGATGGAGAAAAGAAGCAGAAAAAAGTAACAAGTTTAATTCTGTCTAGATAGTGTGAGAGTATTTGGTTACTGGATTTGATATTTGCAGAAGGATATTGTTTTGCAAGAAGAAAGTGAGAGAGAACTTTTTGTTCTCAAATGCAAACTCTTAGATCTGCTCAACGCAATCTCCATACCATCCCCACTCATAGAAACATGTTCACAAACATAGTCAACACACCATGATCTCCTTTCAAGGTCCTAAATTATGGAATTCCCTACCGTCCTATCTCAGAGAGATTACTTCTTTGCCACTTTTTAAAACTGAACTTAAAAACTGTTCTTTTTCAAGATGCTCATTCCTAGCTTTTTATGGATGAGGCAACATATACCTGGTAAACTAATTCCCCTCTCACTTCATTTTTTTCCTTCACTCTTCTTTCCTGTTTTTACATTGGAGTTCCACCATATTCCTTTTGTATTTGTTTGTCTTTGTTAGTCTCCCCACCCCTTCCTTGTTTGTTTTTTTTAAAGATTTTATGCTACCTAGATGGTTGTCCTGTTGGGATAGTAAAATTTCAGTAAACTTGAAGAGTATAGCAGTAGTGGGTGTACCACAGCTCTCCTGGCTATGATGAGGAAACGGACAGCTCTGTGCTAACTGATACTAGGAAACCCTGGTACTTACTGTGTAAGTGTCTCATCAGAATCCCCTAGTGAGGTAACTTTTTCTAGAAGCCATAAATCAGTGTTACTTGGAGCAGCTGCAGAACCTGATTAAATATTCACTGAGACCCAGATACACAAAGGTCCCCGTAAAGAATTGCTCTGCATTTCCACCTTGGTAAAAATTACCGATTTGGAAAAACAGAGCGATTCCCAAAGTGAATTGCATTCAAAAATGAGATGCTTGCAAAAGCAGAGAGAAGCTCGATATGGGAGAAGCCAGTCAGTCAGCTGGGCATGTGCAGAACAGCCAATTGTGAAGTGTGGCTGCTCTGCGCATGCTCAGAGCGGTGCTTGTATACGACTTTCATACATGCAAAGAAGCTGTACGCGCAACCTATGAGCATGTTCTACACTTCACTGCTGCTCTGGTGCGTCTTGTTTTTCCCTTTCTCCTACTTGCGACAATGAAGAACTGTCAGTATTATTAGGAAAGGTATGGAAAACAGGTGTGAGGATGTTATAATGCCGTTGTATCGCTCCATGGTGCGACCGCACCTTGAGTATTGTGTTCAATTCTGGTCGCCACATCTCAAGAAAGATATAGTAGAATTGGAAAAGGTGCAGCGAAGGGCGACTAAAATGATAGCGGGGATGGGACGACTTCCCTATGAAGAAAGACTAAGGAGGCTAGGGCTTTTCAGCTTGGAGAAGAGACGGCTGAGGGGAGACATGATAGAGGTATATAAAATAATGAGTGGAGTGGAACAGGTGGATGTGAAGCATCTGTTCATGCTTTCCAAAAATACTAGGACTAGGGGGCATGCGATGAAACTACAGTGTAGTAAATTTAAAACAAATCGGAGAAAAGTTTTCTTCACCCAACACAATTAAACTCTGGAATTCGTTGCCGGAGAACGTGGTGAAGGCAGTTAGCTTAGCAGAGTTTAAAAAGGGGTCGGACGATTTCCTAAAGAACAAGTCCATAAACCACTACTAAATGGACTTGGGAAAAATTCGCAATTTCAGGAATAACATGTGTAGAATGTTTGTACGTTTGGGAAGCTTGCCAGGTGCCCTTGACCTGGATTGGCCGCTGTCGTGGACAGGATGCTGGGCTCGATGGACCCTTGGTCTTTTCCCAGTGTGGCATTACTTATGTACTTATATGTGCGGACCAACAGCTCCAGACCTCCCGTTAAATTTTCCATGGTAAAGGTAGGGCTACTTGTGTGCATCGCTCAGTAAACGGCAGTGCATCACTTTGCATGCACATTTGTATAGTAATTAGCTCATTATAATAGCTTTGCATACAACGTTTGTTAGCTGCTACCGTGACAGGAAAAGAGCTCGCAGAACCCTTTTGTGCATGTCTCACTGAACTCTGTGCTAGCTAAACCGACTAGAACCAGTGTACATAAGTAATGCCATACTGGGAAAAGACCTAAGGTCCATCGAGCCCAGCATCCTGTCCCCGACAGCGGCCAATCCAGGTCAAGGCACCTGGCAAGCTACCTTGTAAAAACCACATTGCTAGCTCGTTAGGCCTTGTGCATCTGGGCCTGAGTAGGATGAAGAAGTCCTTCACAGATTTTCTTCTAGCTGCACCATCCCTCACTTTCATTTTCACAGCACCTTCTGTTTGGGAACTCAGCTACAAAGGAAACCAATTAGCTAATAATGAACTGCCTTTATATATTACTACTACTACTACTACTACTTAACATTTCTAAAGCGCTACTAGGGTTACGCAGCGCTGTACAATTTAACATAGAAGGACAGTTCCTGCTCAAAGAGCTTACAGTCTAAAGGACACGTGAACAGTCAGTCTGATAGGGGCAGTCAGGATTTCCTGAAGGGTAAGAGTTAGGTGCCGAACGCAGCATTGAAGAGGTGGGCTTTAAGCAAAGACTTGAAGATGGGCAGGGAGGGGGCTTGGCGTAAGGGCTCAGGAAGGTTGTTTCAAGCATAGGGTGAGGCGAGGCAGAATGAGCGGAGCCTGGAGTTGGCGGTGGTGGAGAAGGGTAATGAGAGGAAGGATTTGTCCTGTGAATGGAGGTTTCGGGCGGGAACGTAAGGGGAGATGAGGGTAGAGAGGTAATGAGGGGCAGCAGACTGAGTGCATTTGTAGGTAAGAAGGAGAAGCTTGAACTGAATGCGGTATCTCATTGGAAGCCAGTGAAGTGACCTTAGGAGAGGGGTGATATGAGTAGATTGGTTCTGGCGGAATATAAGACGTGCAGCAGAGTTCTGGACAGATTGAAGGGGGGATAGGTGGCTAAGTGGGAGGCCGGTGAGGAGTAGGTTGCAGTAGTCAAGGCGAGAGGTAATGAGAGCGTGGACAAGAGTTCGGGTGGTGTGTTCAGAGAGGAAAGGGCAAATTTTGCTGATGTTAAAGAGGAAGAAGCGACAGGTCTTGGCTATCTGCTGGATATGCGCAGAGAAGGAGAGGGAGGAGTCAAAGATGACACCGAGATTGCGGGCAGATGAGACGGGGAGGATGAGGGTGTTATCAACTGAGATAGAAAGTGGAGGAAGAGGAGAAGTGGGTTTTGGTGGAAAGACGATGAGCTCGGTCTTGGACATGTTCAGTTTCAGGTGGCGGTTGGACATCCAGGCAGCAATGTCGGATAAGCAGGCTGATACCTTTGCCTGGGTCTCCGCGGTGATGCCTGGTGTGGAGAGATACAGCTGGGTGTCATCAGCATAGCATATTAGGATTTATTTCTCACACAGCTTTTATTTCCCAATCTTGGGTATTCTTTTAATTGATCTGATTGGGTTTCTTCTTTACTGTTCTGTTTAATATGACCAGCTTGACTTGTGTTTGTCCCTTCTCCATCCATTGTTTATCAGCTGATTTCTCATTTGTTGTATCAAGAGAGGTTGTCATTACTTTGCATGTATGCATTGATTGCTTGCATAATGAGGGATTATTTAGGATTCTGCCCCCACCCCCAGCCTGCAGTGGTTGTCATTTTGTAGACATTGGGCATCGCAGGTTTTTATGCCTGGATTCACCCAGAATACTAGAATACTAGATGGGACACTTTTTTTGCTATCCAGACTAGCTAGATAACTCCCAGCTCCACCTCCGGGCCATGTCAGAACTGTCCAGATATCACTGGTGCAGTTAATGGTAATTTTCAGTGCGTTACCTGTATAATATATAAGTACATAAGTAATGCCACACTGGGAAAAGACCAAGGGTCCATCGAGCCCAGCATCCTGTCCACGACAGCGGCCAATCCAGGCCAAGGGCACCTGGCAAGCTTCCCAAACGTACAAACATTCCACACATGTTATTATAATATAGTAACATAACATAGTAGATGATGGCAGAAAAAGACCTGCATGGTCCATCCAGTCTGCCCAACAAGATAAACTCATATGTGCTACTTCTTGAGTATACCTTACCTTGATTTGTATCTGCCATTTTCAGGGCACAGACCGTAGAAGTCTTGCCCAGCACTAGCCCCGCCTCCCAAACACCAGCCCCACCTCCCAATCTTGGCTAAGCTTCTGAGGATCCATATCTCTATCGCAATATCTCTATCGCAAACAGTACTATCTCACACAGTCTCTTTATAAAGAGGTAAACATAAGTAATGCCAAACTGGGAAAAGACCAAGGGTCCATCGAGCCCAGCATCCTGTCCACGACAGCGGCCAATCCAGGCCAAGGGCACCTGGCAAGCTTCCCAAACGTACAAACATTCTATACAATCAAGCCATTGTGACATCACTAATGAGGTTGGCTCTTATTGGTGGAATGAGCCACTATGACATCACAATAGGTTAAATCACTGCTCTATGTAATAAAAGTGAGCCAAGTAGAGGACATAAGTACATAAGTAATGCCACACTGGGAAAAGACCAAGGGTCCATCGAGCCCAGCATCCTGTCCACGACAGCGGCCAATCCAGGCCAAGGGCACCTGGCAAGCTTCCCAAACGTACAAACATTCTATACAATCAAGCCATTGTGACATCACTAATGAGGTTGGCTCTTATTGGTGGAATGAGCCACTATGACATCACAATAGGTTAAATTGTATGTAATAACGGTGAGCCAAGTAATGCCACACTGGGAAAAGACCAAGGGTCCATCGAGCCCAGCATCCTGTCCACGACAGCGGCCAATCCAGGCCAAGGGCACCTGGCAAGCTTCCCAAGCGTACAAACATTCTATACATGTTATTCCTGGAATTGTGGATTTTTCCCCATTCAGTAGTGGTCCATGGACCTGTCCCTTAGGAAACAGTCTAACCACTTTTTAAACTCTGCCAAGCTAACCGGCCTCACCTCGTTCTCTGGCAACGAATTCCAGAGTCCAACCACGCGTTGGGTGAAGAAACATTTTCTCCTATTTGTTCTAAATTTACTACACTGTAGTCTCATCGCATGCCCCCCAGTCCCAGCACTCCTGCTTCTAAAAATTAGTGACTGGCTCCAGCGTGTGGCATTTATCTAGTTGGGAGCCATTCTTACCTGGGTAAGTGCTTCTGGATAGTGACCTCTAAATTTTAAATTTAAATTATGTATTTGTGTGTGGTGTTTTCCTTTTTCTTTGTTTTTATTACTTATGTGCAGGGCCCCCGGTCTCTTGTGATTCTGCAGCTGCAAAATTTGTGTTCACCTTTTTTTTTTTTTTTTAAGAAGAATAATAATAATGAAAGGAAAAGGGGATGGAATTTGATATCTCGCATTTCTGTGGTTACAATCAAAGCAGTTTTACATATTATATACAGGTACTTATTTTGTACCTGAGGCAATGGAGGGTTAAGTGACTTGCCCAAGATCACAAGGAGCTGCAGTGGGAATGGAACTGGGCTCCCCTGGTTCTCAGCCTGATGTACTAACCTTTAACCTACTTCTCCACTCCATACTAATAAGAGCAGCAACTTCAGAAAAAATATCAAATGTGAGGAAGGATTAAGTTATATTATATGAAAACAAATAAATTTCAGTGTGCAGGAGATTTGTAATCACCATCTTCTTCCATTTTTAATAAAATACTAGGGTTAGGGTATTTTACTTCTAAAGGCTTCAAACTCTGACCCTTCCTATGAAAGTCTCTGGTCCATCAGGAATTGCTACAGGTGACTAGTGGACAGGAAAGGGCCAAACCAAGTTATGGACTTGAAGGCCACTGTCCCATAGCAGCACATTCCAGCCTCCCCCCCCCCCCCCCCCCGCCATCTTCCTTGGGCCCTGCTCCCAAACATAGTAGCAACATGATAAGAGGGGGGAGGGCATATCTGCATGTCGGGCTGCAACATTTTCCTCTGCTACCCGGGCCCTGATTGCTGATTTGGAGTGCTGGGGGCAGGGGAGGACCCAGCCCGACCTTCAATGTTCATCTTCTCTTGCTGAGGGATTAGCGTGGGAGAGAGAATTAGGTTAGAGAGTGGTCCGGGAGTGGAGTTATGTAAAATAGGGACTGGGAGATGGGGGATATGTTGAAAGGGGTTGGTTTATGTTTGTGTTTTACAGACAGAAATGGCCTGTGGTGGGAATAAGAAAGGAGTGAAAGGGTGGAGTGGGAATCAGAGTCCTTGACACTGCTCTGTCCTTTTTTCATATCTCCCCATATTTGATGCCATAACTACCACCCCCATTTCTGATCCTTCTCCCTTCTCCTTCTTCCCTCTGCTGTTTCTCCTTCACAACAGTATCTCAAGTTCTCACCTATTACACTTCCAAAAGAACAAAATTAAACATTTAGACACAGGGTTAAAATATATGCAAATATGGTTACAGGTCTTATATGTCACAGAATTGTGGCAGAATGTTGCAGAATCTAACACAATCTGTCCCAGGAATATGGGGCTTAATGTGTGTACACTGTACTGTGCATCAGTTTGGATGCATTATGGGAAAGTTCTTTATTGTAGCATATTTTTATTGTAGAATGTACTTTCAGAGGAAAGATATTGCAGGATATGGTGGTTTAATGCTATATTAGGATAAATGGATAATTCAGTGACCCTGTCTATTGCTACCACTATTGCTTCCAGAGTGGAGGAGTGGCCTAGTGGTTAGAGCACCGGTCTTGACATCCAGAGGTGCCCAGTTCAAATCCAACTGCTGCTCCTTGTGATCTTGAGCAAGTCACTTAACCCTCCATTGCCTCAGGTACAAACTTAGATTGTGAGCCCTCCTGGGACAGAGAAATATCCAGAGTACCTGAATGTAACTCACCTTGAGCTACTACTGAAAAAAGGTGTGAGCAAAATCTAACTAAATAAATATATGGAATGTTGCTACTATTTGAGATTCTACACAGAATGTTGCTAGTGGAGGAGTGGCCTAGTGGTTAGAGCACCAGTCTTGCAATCCAGAGGTGGTTGGCTCAAATCCCACTGCTGCGCCTTGTGATCTTGGGCAAGTCACTTAACCCTCCATTGCCTCAGGTACAAACTTAGATTGTGAGCCCTCCTGGGACAGAGAAATATCCAGTGTAACTCACCCTGATCTATTACTGAAAAAGGTGTGAGCAGAATCTAAATAAATTTCTGGGCTGAGGAAGGGATTTTTGTCATTACTACCAAGCAGTGAATGCTGTTAGGCAGAAGGTTGGGTTTGTTGAATTTTTGGGATTCTTTCAATCTAACACCTAGAGTAACTCATGTGTGCTACCACCCTACCTCACGCAAACACTGTTAATGCACATTACTTTACTGCGAGGTCCTATTTAATAGTAGCACACTTTAATAGCATCAGTGTGCTCTAACCTAGTAGCTGTAAATTTAGAACTGGTACCAGACCATTTTACTAAATATTTAATTTCTAAAGGTGATTTTGCTATTAATGATACTCTGTGTCCTCACTCAGACCTGCGTTGGAATAATATTGGGCTTCTAGGAGGACGGGCCTTACTGAACTGTTTGCATAACAATAAGACTTTGGAGAAGTTGGAGCTATCTGGAAACAATATTCCCAGTGACATTTTGAAGGCAGTCGGTATGTTGGTACATGTCCAGTTGCATCTGTTTTTCTACCACATCAGTCTTACCAAGAATACTCTTTCTGAATGCTTTCTTTGCTTTTGACAAATTGCACAGTTTCTAGAACAGTGGAGTCTTTCTCAGCTTGCAGATTGTGTGCACTTGTTCTAGACCTATCTGCACAGCCTCCCTTTTGGTCAAGGGAGGAGGAGGAGTATGCCTGTAGATGACATTTTTAAATTGATTAAAAAAAAAGCAGGCACAAGTGATCACTTGTACATCATATCTGCAAGAAATTGCAAAGCAAAATGTCACCTCAGTGTCATTGATAAGCTGCAATAAGTCAACTTGAAATCGCATTGAGAGAAGGCAATTTCCAGACACTGAAATAAATGTGGGTAAAACTCTTTTTAGAAGAGTCAGTTCAAAAAGGATCCCGCCATCTGGTTTCATTCCTTTTCTCCTCTCCAGTCTCCCTTCCTCTGCTTCCATTCACTGAGATTCTTTTTCTCTAACCCAGTACTCTGCCCAGAAAAGAATAAAATTATCCAGACCAACAACACAACTTGGAAACTAGTTTGTTATAAATTAAAAAATTACAGCTCCAGATTTCCTGCAGCAATTGAAGGGTAGATTCTGTAGCAAGAGTTAGAAAATTCTATAACAAAGTTTTATAAATTCTGCAGCACATTTGTATACATACTAACCCCCCTGTTTACAAGCTGCCCTAGTGCGGACAGCTTTATAAACAGGAGGGTGAATGATGTGAATTTTGTTTACAAAGCTGCACGCAATTCAAAGTGAATGGGTTCTGTCAGCATTAGCACAATGACAGCTGCTAGTGCGGCATGGTAAACAGGGGGTTAATGTGTGCACAAATGTGCTGCGGAATTTTCTAACTTTTGCTACAGAATCTACACTTCAATTGCTGCAGGAAATCTGGGGTTGTAATTTTCTGATGCCACATTATTTTTCCTGTTATGGACCTCAGTTTTTACAGAAGTATCTCATTAGCTCTTAGCCAGATACCTGATATAACAAAGTGTCTGTCTGAAAATTGTTTTGGAAATGTTGGGGTCAATGTTGAAAAGTACTTATCTGCCTAGAAGCAACTGTGCTACCTAGATAACTGCCTCCGAGAAAGATGCTCTGCTGTACTGTCCACATAGTACTGCTGAGAAGCTTTACACACTGCTGTGGTGCTGTCCACGTAGTACTTCTGAGTAGCTTTACTGACCGCCGTGGTGCTGTCCACGTAGTACTTCTGAGTAGCTTTACTGACCGCCGTGGTGCTGTCCACATAATACTGCTGAGTAGCTTTACGCACTGCCGTGGCGCTGTCTGCATAGAACTGCTGAGTAGCTTTACGCACTGCCGTGGCGCTGTCTGCATAGTACTGCTGAGTAGCTTTACGCACTGCCGTGGCGCTGTCTGCATAGTACTGCTGAGTAGCTTTACGCACTGCCGTGGCCCTGTCTGCATAGAACTGCTGAGTAGCTTTACGCACTGCCGTGGCGCTGTCTGCATAGTACTGCTGAGTAGCTTTACGCACTGCCGTGGCGCTGTCTGCATAGTACTGCTGAGTAGCTTTACGCACTGCCGTGGCGCTGTCTGCATAGAACTGCTGAGTAGCTTTACGCACTGCCGTGGCTCTGTCTGCATAGTACTGCTGAGTAGCTTTACGCACTGCCGTGGCGCTGTCTGCATAGTACTGCTGAGTAGCTTTACGCACTGCCGTGGCGCTGTCTGCATAGTACTGCTGAGTAGCTTTACGCACTGCCGTGGCGCTGTCTGCATAGTACTGCTGAGTAGCTTTACGCACTGCCGTGGCCCTTTCTGCATAGAACTGCTGAGTAGCTTTATGCACTGCCGTGGCGCTGTCTGCATAGTACTGCTGAGTAGCTTTACGCACTGCCGTGGCTCTGTCTGCATAGTACTGCTGAGTAGCTTTACGCACTGCCGTGGCCCTTTCTGCATAGTACTGCTGAGTAGCTTTACGCACTGCCGTGGCGCTGTCTGCATAGAACTGCTGAGTAGCTTTACGCACTGCCGTGGCCCTGTCTGCATAGAACTGCTGAGTAGCTTTACTGACCACTGTGGTGGTGTCCATACATGGTCTTTGTCTTGCTCGGTTGTAAAGCAGCAGTTTGAATGGAAAAGCTCTCATTGTAGGAAAATACTGGCCATCTAGCCTTTGTGTAGAGTGGAGGAGTGGCCTAATGGTTAATGCATCGGGCTGTGGACCTGGGGAGCCGGGTTCAATTCCCTCTGCAGCTCCACGTGACCCTGGGCAAGTCACTTAGTTCTCCATTGCCCCAGGTACAATATAGAATGGGACAGTGCCAGTACCTGTAAAGAAATTGTAAACCACTTAGGTCTAGGCAGAATATAAATAGATAATAAGCTGCCTCTTTCCTCAGATCATGCCATTAACCACAACCAGGAAAGACAAAATACCCTGAAGGAGAATCGAAGCAGGACACAAACTCTCAGTAAGGAGATCCACGTTCTGAAGGAAGAGAAAACCAAGCAGGTGAACCTAGCTTTTCTCCTCTTGTTTCTAGGGAATATTAGGTCAGATGTTAGTTTATGCTCTGTAACTGGCAATGACAATGCATCTGAAAAAGCATGAACAGTAATAAATAGCTGGGCAAACCGGATAGTTTGTGTTAGTGTCATTAGAAACCCCGGTGACTTAGTGGTAGATCAGGAATTACCTCCCAAGTCAAATGATGTGGAGGTGAGGGGAGCTGACAACTGCTGAAGATTTAGGCTGCACATTTACTGTGTTTCACAAGCACTTGGCCCCTGGTGAAAGCACTTGTGCTACATAGAATTGGGATGCTTCAGTTAGCATCCAGAAGAGTAAACTATCCCGTCAGTAACTCCTTCCCCTTCTTTTGCATTTTATCTCTGTTAAGTTCTTTTGCTTGTACTGGAAGTGATGAAGAGCCATTTTCGTTTCCTAAGATAAGCCACAGTGCCTCTTCCCTTCTCTGTACTTCCTGCTTTAAATGTTGTTTTTCTGCCCACCTTGTCCTTCCTGAATAAATAAAAGCCTGATGGTGTCCTGTCTCAGTCATGAAACTCGTTAAACCATATCTGAATCTAAATATGCTTCAGGTGTTTGTAGCATGCTCAAAGCCCAGATTCAGGTATCATGAATGTTATATTATTTGCAGTTCCTGGATTTGATGAGCAATATTGATAAGCAAAGGAATGAAATGTACCACAATAGCAGGTCAGTATCTTGTATAGAGAAACACTTTTTAAGTGTTAAAAGTTTGCATGCATGTTTATGGTATGGTTTTGATTTTATTAATCTTTTTGTGATTTAGAACATCAGCAATGCGACTTGGACAGTTACAAGAAGTCCTTGATGAAAGAAAGTCCGTTGTGATCTCTTTGAGAGCTAAGTACGGCCACGCTGTCCCAGTGTTGGAGCGAGTCTAGTCTATATCCCTAACCTGAATCATTGATTCTGCAGGCCCATGAGCCTCTTTCCAGTAACAGAAGTTTTTTTTCGGGCTCTTCCCATGCAATGCTTCTTTCTCTCTTAGTGTTCCATGAATGTTGGGATTCAGTCATGTTTCTTTCCCTCTCTGTCCACCAAGGAATTAGTGTTTATTCCAAGTTTCCCTCTTGTATGGAAATTTTGTTCCAGTTTTTTATTTGTGAAGACCAGGAAAGAAGGTGTTTCATTTGGTTTTATTTTCTCACTTTCCTTTAGTTTTGAGGAGACCACATTGTTAGTTGAAGGTTTGATAAGAACATTGGAGCATTTTGTGGCCCTTCACACTATGTATATACTGCTATTGAATGGCCAGTAACAGCTGAGTCTTACATCAGGGATTTTCAACTTTTTCACTTTGCAGACTGCAGATGTCAGAAGCCGAACTAGCACTGTCTAAACAGAAGATGCATGACTTGGGCGAGGTGCTGAATCAGGCAAAACTAGAAACATCCACCGTGAAGGAGGAGCTGAGAAAGGGGTACGAGGTGGGTGTGTAACAGATCAGCATTGAAAGGGTGGTTAAAAATTTGGGACATTGTGTACTAGTTAAGCTTAACTGGAGGCTTAGGAACAGAGGCTTGAGCTGGAGAAGGAGGAATGTGAAGGATGGAAGGGAACGATGTGGATGAAGAACAGACTAGGTTGTAGTTAGGAGAGAGGAGGTCCAAGAGAAGGTTCAGGCTGGGGGTAGTGAATGGGTGAAGAAAAGCTCTGTAGCTTTTCAAATTAAATTTTTTTCCTTATTGGTTAAAGGAATCTGCTGCACGAGAAGCAAAGATCTTCCATGATTTGACAGTTATAAAGGAGAAAAATCTTTTATATCAAAGTAAGGTAAGAGGCATTTCTCTTAATATAATGCTGAGGTGGAGGTTGTGATGGTGAGTATATGCTCTTTTGTGCTGTGCTGGGGCTCCATGCTTTATGGGGATGTTTTTCTGCTAGGTGGATGAGCTAGAGAGAAAATGCAGGACACAGCAAGACCAATTGTTTGAGTCCAGGCAAGAATTAACCACCACAGCTGCTGAGCTAAAGCTGAGGGCCGTGCAGGCAGAAGGTAAGCAGGGGTTTAGACTCCATGTTCACTGGTTAACATCTTAGTGGGGATGTGAGTGCTATAAAATATTCTCTTGCATTATTATTCTTTAGTACAGTAATCACTTTGCACTGATGTAGAGGTTTGGTTCCAAAAAAATGTTTGAATTCAACAACTCCAAAAATCTTTTCATGGAAGGTATTAGAAAACTGCTTACGACCTTTCATATGCATCAAGTGCCTATATTCATCTGCATTTTCCTGTTGAGTTTGCTCCTTTATGGGTTTGGTAAAGTCCTTCTGAGGCAAGCCATAGGCACCAGTTAACCAGTTATTCCCCCTTCAGTGATCCTGGCTCCAGGGCCGCCTTGCCTATAGGCTGCTTGCATGGGAGCGATTGTCCAGCTTTGGTGGCGTTCTCACCTTATTCATTCCACAGTTCCTTATTACTCTCCTCTTTTCTTCTTCCTTTGGCAAGTATGGGATACTGGTTGTTGCAATTTAACGAAAAAAAAGAAAAGGTGTTGGTTTTTTTTTTTTGGTGAGGGCATGGGGGAGGAATAGAGTACTCTACTAAGAGATATATCGGTGCCTCTGTGATTGAACTCCATCGGGTGACTCCAGCAGATTCTCAGGATATGTGGCCTGGTGCTACAGCAGCTATGTCTGAGCCACTCAGTTCCTGGTGCAGCATGGTCTGAATCTGGACAGTTCTGCATTCAGTGGTCTTTGAGGATGTTTTTCTCCCTCAGCATCAGTCTAGGGGGCTGAAATTCATGAAGGCCGCTTCACAGAATCCAGGGATTAAACCTGGTAGTGCCAGGTCTCTCCCCTACACTCCTGTGTCACCCCCTCCTCCTCTCTTATCTAAAGAGGTGGTGGGGATCTGGTGAGGCAACGTTTCAGCAGAGTAGGAATTGTTTCCTCTGCATGCCACTTGGCTAGACTCGCTACGTCCTCAAGTACATTTAAGAAGGAAGGATGTTCCAAGCCTACAAAATAAAAAACTGCACGGTCTTTGTAGGTCACGCTGCCGCTAACTCTTAGAGCGTTGCCCTGGCCTGATAAGTGCTAGGAGGCGCGAGTGTGATCAGTACAGTTTTAGCTCTGTCAGCGTCAAGACCGTGGACATTTTCCCACATGGAGCTGGAGTCGTGGCAGCATTCTTATGGCAAAGTCCTTACCCAATCGAGGCCTCAATCCGTTCATCTATGCAGATGATGTTACAATCTACATTCCCTTCAGACATGCCTTGACAGAAATCACCAATGAAATCAGTGAACTCATTCCAGTTGAAACTGAACACTGAAAAAACACACTGCCTTATCCTCGTATCTCAACATAAGTACAAACCTGCAACCTAAATACCCCAGGACACACCCTCCCTACCTCAGACAGCCTAAAAATACTTGGCATCACAATCTACCACAACCTTACTCTCGAGAGCCAAGAAAACACCATAATAAAGAAAATGTTCTATTCTTTTTTTTTTTTTTTTTTTTTTTTTTTTAACCATATTTTATTAAAGATTTTATGGAAATTTTACATCAATGTGGAAACATCACTGATCGAACAGACACATACGGAATAACTTACTATTAGAAAACATCCCACAACCAACTTTATCAACACAATATAATTCCTTCTTTACTATTATTCCATCATTCCCTCCCTCCCCTCCTCGCCCCCATTGCTATCCCCTCCCCCCCGGAGCCAGATTTTCTCACGTTTCTCCTCGTATGGGCCCCATGTTTTCTGAAACATCCCTAGCAAACCCTTCCTCATCGCAGTCAGTTTTGCCATTTGGTATATATATTCTACTTTATATCCCACTCTTTGCAAGGGTGGAGTTTCCCGTGTCTTCCAAGCCCTTGCCAGCTGCATTTTGGCCGCAGCAAATATCTGAACAATAAGCTTATGTTCTTGTACTCTAGTTTTTTGTGGGCGGGCATGCAATAGGCAGTATTCTATCTGGCGTGTATAGCCCCCTGTGCCCAGTTCATTGACTATAGCTATAATTTGTTCCCAAAAGGCACATACCTTGGGACACTCCCACCAGATGTGTAAAAAGGATCCCTGCCCCCCACATTCGCGCCAGCAGTCCTTAGATATCTTTGGATAGATCTTGTGGAGGCGTAGGGGCGTATAGTACCACCAAAACAATATCTTGTACCCACTTTCAATCATCGGCTGAGTGATTGATGAGCGCACCAGGAACCTGAAGCTATTAGCCCACCAGCCTGTAGGGAAATTCTTTTGTAACGTTTTCTCCCATCTGTCTGTATAAAAGTCAATCGGGGAGCCCATGAGCAAAAGAGCCTTATAGAGTCTAGTTATACATCCCTTCCCTCCTCCTACCCTTATCGCCCGCTCTAAGCCCGTCTCCGCCAGCTCCAGCTCATCCCTTGCTTTCCTCTGAATATAGTCTCTCACACAGTGGTAGTACACGAGGTCCCTGGGGGATAAGTCATATTCCTCCTTCACTATCTCAAAATCTTTTACCGCATTCTCATCCCATAACTGACCCAACCTATATAGCCCTTTGCGGGCCCACATTTGATAGGTCTTTTCCTCCGTCCCCAAAGAAAAACCCGGGGCATCACTTATAGCCGTTTGTAAGAAATATTGCCTCTCTGGGAACACTCTATTTCTAACTTGTAGCCACGTGTTAAGCAGATGAGCTAGTCCTACCGGCATCTTGCGAAGAGCTGTCAGGATCTGTTGTTTCGGTCCCCATAACACATTGCCTAAATATTTAGTGCCCATCCATGCCCTTTCCCAGTGGAGCCATTTCTTGTTATTACTGGGCTGCCATTCAGCCAAAATTTTTAATTGGGCTGCTTGATAGTATAGGAAAAAATCAGGGACACCCATCCCTCCTAATGCTGGGGGGTGGTGCATTGCTCTCCTACGGATTCTTGGTGGTTTCTTTTTCCAGATGTAGGCAAATACTTTTCTATGCAGTTGCTGGAAAAAGGAACGCGGAATAGGCACCGGTAAGGCCATGAACATGTATAATAACTTGGGTAGTATAATCATTTTTATTGCATTAATTCGACCCGACCATGACACTGTCCTGGCTTCCCATCTATCTAGTTCCAGAAATAGTTCTTTACTTTTTTGGGGGTAGTTTGCCTGATATAGCTGATCTATTTTTGCTGTTATCTGCACTCCCAGATATCTAATAGAGTTTTGTGCCCATACAAATGGGTAACGCTGTTGTATCTCTCTCATATCATCCTGGTCTACTGACAGGTTTAGAATCTCAGATTTTGTCATATTTATCTTGAATCCTGACATCCTCCCATATTGTTCAAATATCTCCATCACCTTCTGCAATGACAGCACCGGGTTCGAAACTGTCAATAAGATATCGTCTGCGAAAAGCATTATTTTCTGCTCACGGGAACCCCGAACCACCCCTCTAATATCAACCTGTTCTCTAATTTTCCTGGCCAGTGGTTCTATCGACAATGCAAACAGCAAGGGAGACAGAGCACACCCCTGTCTCGTGCCTCTATACAATTGGACCGGCTCGGTTAACCCCCCATTGATCTTAAGTAGGGCTAGAGGTTTATCATATATAAGATTTATCCACTTGTCAAATCTCTCACCCATGCCCATCCTCCCTATCAAAGACTGCAGGAAGGCCCAGTCCACCCGGTCAAAGGCCTTCTCTGCGTCTATCGACAGCAGCAGGGCTGGGCTCCCCTCCTCCTCAATCTGTTGGATCACATGCATCAGGGTTCTTATATTGTCACTGCCTTGACGTCCCTCAATAAACCCCGCTTGATCCTGATGGACCACACGAGGCATTATCCCTCCCAATCGATTGGCCAAAATTTTAGTAAAGATTTTGTAGTCATTATTTAGCAGGGATATGGGTCGGTACGACGCGCACTTCTGCGGGTCCTTCCCTGGCTTCAAGATCAGTACTACCTCTGCCACTCTCCAAGAGTATGGCAGTGAATGTTCCTCGTCGAAGGACCCAATCGCCCGCAGTAGCAGGGGGGCAAGCCATTTCTTAAACATCTTATAGAATCTGATTGGGAAGCCATCTGGGCCTGGAGCCTTATGTGTAGGCATCCCTGTTATCGCCTCTTCCACTTCTTCTATTGTTATTTGCGCTGAAATGTCATCCCGGTCCTTCTCTGAAACCCCCTGTAAGCCCAGGTCCTTTATATACTCTTCCTGCTCTTCCCTATTTGCAGTTTGCTCCCTCTCATAAAGCTGGCCATAGTATTCCCAAAAAGCGTGTTGTATAGCCCCTGTGGAGGTGCACATCTCTCCACCCTCCGACTTTATAGCAGCTATAGAGTTACGTTGTGCTCGTTTTTGCAGTTTACGGGCCAATAACCTGCTAGCCTTGTTCCCGAACTCAAAGTGCTCCTGCTGCGCTGCTTGTAACTGAGCTGCTATTTCCGCTAGTTGGGTCTCATTTAGTTGTCTACGTATTTGTTGTATCTGTCTCTCTCGCTCATTATCCCTGGGGTCTGCCTTATGTGCCTTTACCAGATTGTCTAGTTGCTGCCGCAGTGTGGCCTCTCCCTGTTTCCTTTCCTTATCTACATGAGATTGCAGCGCAATGATATGCCCTCGCACCACCGCTTTCATACCTTCCCATACACTCACCGGTCGTGCTTCTCCATTGTCATTCAACCGGATGTATTCCTCAATACATTTCTCCACTGCACTTGCATGCTGAGGGTCTAACAAAAGTGCTTCATTCATACGCCAATTCCTGTGGCCCCTCTTCTCTCTTATAAGGCTTAGCTCTATGCTGACCGAGCAGTGATCTGACCAGGAGCAAGGCTCAATCTTAGTCCTATAAATTTTGCCTCGAAAGGTTTCCTCCCCCAACCAGTAATCTATGCGTGAGTACGTTTTATGCTTAGGGGAGAAATATGTATAGTCCCTTTCAGTCCCATGGATTTCCCTCCACATATCCACAAGGCCCTCGCGGGCCATCCATTCATTCATTGCATCTCTATCCCTTTGGGCATAGCCTGCTGTCCCCCCTGAGTTATCTACGCTCGGATTTAAGGTGACATTAAAGTCGCCTCCAATCAATAGAAGGCCCTTTGCTCTCCTCCTAATTACTCCCTCTATTTCTTTTATGAACCCCCCTTGGTCTTCATTGGGAGCGTACACATTCATCAAAGTGTACTGCACATTTAGCATTGTGGCCACCAGAATCAAATACCTTCCCCCGGGGTCCCGTATCACTTCGTTCACACTCCATGGGCACGCACTGGAAAGCGCTATTAGGACCCCTTTGCTTTTGGTTCCTGCAATATTAGATGCATAGTATATTAGGGGATATCGTTTATGTTTGACCAATTTTTCATGCCCGCGCTTCAAGTGCGTCTCCTGGAGGAACACAACATCTGCCTTCAAACGCAGCATTTCTCTAAACATCTGGTTGCGTTTCTGCGGGGAGTTAAGCCCTCTCACATTCAACGTTACACAGTTAAGAGCCATGACATTTGCTTTTATATTGTTCGTACCTCCAGGCTTCCTCTGGCCTTCCCCACGGGGTCTCCCTTCGTTTGATTATATCATATCTGTCTGCTCCTCCCACCCTCCCCCCTCCCCCTTTTCCCTCCCCTCCCCCCACCCCCTCCTCTTCATACATTTTAAGCACCCTTCTTCTTCTAGTTGCTAGGTGCTACCCGTGAAGGAAGTGGCTCCTCCACACCCTATTGTCGTTCTTTTCTAGCATTGATACATAACTTCAACTATATACATGTAAAATCAATACTTTAAGCATCTCAATCCCTCCCCCCCCACATCTCTATATACCCCTCTTTTTGATACCACTCAATCATCTTTTCAGTCCTCTCAGCACGCCATGGGGGCTGTATTCTCCAATCGCTAAGATTGCTTGCTTCAGCCCCGGGAATCTCAAGTCAAACGGTTTGCTGATTGTTGTCTCTGCAGCCTGTTGCGTCCTGCTCGCTGCCATTTTGGCTGGGTGGCCCTCCCTCCCGAGTGGCCTCTTTTTCCTCCTGCACTTGGTGGGATCTCGGCCAGCCCCTCTGGGAACAGTTGCTGTGCCTCTGCTCTCGTTCGAATCTGCTGCATTTTGCCTTCTTTATAAAACACCAGTGCGAAAGGATGTCTCCATTTATAGCGTATGTCCATCTCTCGTAGCTTCGCTGTGACCGGTTTCAATTCAGCTCTCCGCTTTAATGTCGCCGCTGCCAGATCTTGATATACCTCTATGCGGTGGGTGTCCCATTTAAACTCTGTGCTTTTGCGAGCTGCTTGTAACACTTTCTCCTTCATCCCATATTCTCGAAAGCACACGATGATATCTTTGGGCAGATTCTGTCTTGTCGGGCCCAGCGCCCTGTGTGCCCTTTCCAGTTTGATGTCCTCTGGGCTCACCTCGGTTCCATCCGTCAATAGTAGCGCACTAGCCACTTTTTGTATCACATTCTCAGCCTCACGGTAGGCAGGAGTCTCTGGTAGGCCTCGAAAACGGAGGTTGCAGCGCCTGCTCCTGTTTTCTAAGTCCTCAAGCTTGTCATTAATTTGTTGTTGCCCCAAACTAATATCAGAGATTTGCAATTCAACTGCTGTCAGAGCCTCCGTATGGTCTTCCATTCGCGTTTCTACTTCTTCTACTCTTTGGCCAATCTCCGCGATTTCTCCTCGCAAGCTGGCCCCCAGGTTCGTGAGTTCCTCCCGAACCACCTTCAGATCAGATCTTATTTCCTGCAGCCAGTCCCGTAACTCGGGTAGGATTTCTCCCAACCTATCTGTTTGTTCTTGAGAGGTGAATAGTTCTGGCGCCGTGTCTTGTGTGCACGCGGTCAGTGCCGGCTGTTCCGCCATTTTTTTTTTCTGCGTCGCACTGCCTTCAAACGCGAATTGCGTAAGATTTACCGCTCCTCCGTTCGCCTGCATCCTGAATTTTTCCTTACCACTATCTGGGTATCTCTGATAACTCTGTTGGCTATCAATTCGCCACCGTGGGGGAGAAGGAGATTGCTTTCTAGCCGCGGGTGCCTTGGAGCTCAGCGTTTAAGCAGCCATTCGCTTCGCTGACGTCACTTCCTCTAAGAAAATGTTCTATTCAATGTGGAAACTCAAACGAATAAAACCATTCTTCCCGAGGGAAACTTTTTGAAACCTAATACAATTAATGGTCCTAAGCCATGCAGATTACTGCAATGGAATCTATGCAGGATGTAAAGAACAACTCAAAAAACTGTAGCCCGCCCAAAACACAGCAGCCAGACTGATATATGGTAAAACACGATCCAAAAGTGCTAAACCCCTTCGAGAAAAGCTGCACTGGCTCCCAATCAAAGAACGGATCATCTTCAAAATCTGCACTTTGGTCCACAAAATTATCTATGGCATAGTCCCAGGATACTTGACAGACCTCATAGATCTACCAACCAGAAACAGAATCCGATCATCACGATCATACCTAAACCTACATTACCCAAATTGCAAAGGACTTAAATACAAAACAACTTACGCATCCAACTTCTCCTACATAAGCGCACAACTTTGGAATGGACTCCCAAAAGCTGTGAAAACAATCCATGACCACCTAAACTTCAGGAAATCACTAAAAACCCACCTCTTCAAAAAGGCCTATCCCACCGATCCAACGTAAATCCCCCACACCCAGCAATACAGCATAACCAATGATCGTACTGGACAATTTACAATCTTCATTCCCTTGACCCTCATGATGCCTGATTCACACCTACCTCATTTGACCACAATATAACCTTGTATTTGGTATCAACCGAATTGGCAAACGCCTTTACGATACTATGTAAGCCACATTGAGCCTGCAAATAGGTGGGAAAATGTGGGATACAAATGTAACAAATAAATTCATGGTCCTGCTCAGTACTGTTGGTTGCTGGATTCTTCAACCTCTTTCTGGTAGCTTTGTGGCATGGATATATCACTTAACCAGATCGAGACTTTTTTCCCCCTCTTCCTTCTGTTATTAAAAACAGAAGAGACATCAGGCTACAAGGTCACTCTTGGTCATGCCAGTATTGTGCCATTCCAATTCTCTACTGAGATATTAGGTCAAGGTAACATCTCCAGCAGGTTAGAGCTGCTTTTTTCCTCCCTGCTTGCTCTCTGCAGGAGGTGGCAGATGTGGACCAGGTAGAAAGAAAATACACATAATCCTCTAGAGACAAAACCTGACGGACCTCACTCTCTGCTCTCTACTCAAGTGATCTCGCTTGGTGCCCCTGCAGAGAGGATGATGCTCTTTGATGTGCTAATTGAGGTTTACTGTAGTTTAATTGCTGTCGTCGTTTTAGATTTATTATTTTACTGTGTATATTTATTGTGAGCTGCCTAGAACTGGATTGTGTGGTTTATACATTTTTTAAAATAATACATTTTGTGGGTGATGTTCCAGAGACTCTAATAGTTTTAAGTAGAGGAACCATATAGCTATTTCTACTAATATTCTCTGACCTTTTGGGTTTTGAATTGGTGGACACAAGTGACAGCCACAATCATAGGTGAAAGTATACTGCCAAGAATTACACAGTCCCACTCATTTTTGGAACTGCTTTGCCACATCCCACAGTTTCTGGACTAGTCTTATTAAGGAAGGAGAAATTACCTAATAATTTTCTTTCCTTTAGTTCTACCAGACCAGTCCAGCGGCCCTTCCTTGTTAAATTTTAATGTATATGCTTCAGTTCTGAACTGTTTTTTCTTTCTGAATTTTTCAGTTTGGACTGTTTCTAACTTTTTCTACCTTTACCGTATCTTATTAGGGTATGAGGCAGCTCCTGACCAAGTTAGAGAACCAGGCTCCTTTTATTAAGGTGTGCTAACAGCATGCGTTAAATGCAAAGAAGTCTATTTTATTGCTATGGGCTTCTTAGCATTAAGCGTGTGAAAGGAGTCCTATGTGTCAGCAATGTAGAAGAGTGGAGTCTTGTTTGGTAAAAGTAATGGATGAAAATGATCTTTGACCACAAATGAGACATGGATACCGTTGCATGGTTGTTTGAAATACTGAACGTTCTGTGGATGCACGGTGCCCTAAAGGGGAGAATCACACAGAACTGTGTTGTTTCTCTATTTCTATCCGCTGGTTGATGGACATAACCCACAACTTCTGGACTGGTCTGATAGGACTAAAGGAAAGAAAATTATCAGCATAATTTTTCCTTCCATCAGCAAGTGATGGTGACCAGGAGGCAGCATCCTAAGGCCTGAAACCTCTGAACTAGAAGGATTTCAGAAATGAGGGGCTCTGCCCTGTGCTATGAGGCTGGATTACCTGGTCTCTCACAAGGTCCGTTTGCTGGATCTTGTTTGGGCTGCCTCTGTTCTCTGGGACTAGGTTACTTTCCCCCTTGGTAGAGTTTAATCTTGCAGAGTTGGTTTGCCATCCTTGTTCTCTGAGACTGAGTTAGTTGCTCACTTGGCAGAGTTTAGGTCTTGCATGGGCTCTGCTTTGAGTCTGAGGCTGGATTACCTGTTCGTTCTCTCTTATTGGGATGTGCTGTCTCTTTCTTTGGCTCTTTGACATATGCTCTGTCTGTCACTTGCTCTGCCTCTAGAGATTCACCGTCTCTGTCATTGAGGTTCTCATTCTTTTAACCTGCCAGAGCGCCTTGAAAGTGAGAAGAAGAGATTTCATCAAGCACTCAAAGATGCTGAGGCGCTGCGGCACAGAGAGGTGAGTATTAAGGAATATGAAATGCTATTGAATTTTCAAAAGTAGGTGTAGATTTCTAAATCAAGCTTCAACCCCATCCCCAGGAGAGCCTCCCTCTACGAAACATTTTTGCATGTAGAACATTAGTTTACCCATGGAAACAGCTGTGAAAATTGTCAGTGACATTTTGATACTTTTGATAAATATATATGCACTAGTAAGAAAGGCCCGTTTCTGAGGCCAATGAAACAAGCGCTAGCAAGGCGCTTTCGTTCCCATCCACCTCCCCTTGATGCTGGACTTAGACTTACCCTCCATGCTTCAGGGTGGTCGTGGGCGCCCCGCCCCGGCCGGCGACCCAGCCCATGATGTAGAGAGTGGCTGGCTGGCTCCCTCGCTGCCTGTGACCTACAGCCTGCCTGGCTCACTCCCTCCAATCGTTGTCGCGTAGTAGATCGATGTATGCCCCGCCCTCGCGTCAAACTTGATGACATTGAGGGCGGAGCGATGCGATTGGTCAAGTGTCATAGCTCCACCCTGAACGTCATCACGTTTGACGCGAGGGCGGGGCAAATAGTAATGGGGCTAAATTCCGATCTCTGGCACCTCACAAACCGGAAGTTGCAGCTTCATTAGAACGTTGAGGTAGGCAATTATGTGCGGAAGGGGCATGGCTGTGGGTGGGTCTATCAGTGAGAGTGGTGCATGAGTGACAGTGAGTGGTGACAGCCTAAGTGCAGGGCTCCAGGGTTTCCCTGCCACAGAGTGAGCTTCAGAATGTTTGAGGTGAGAATTATTAATATAGATGTGTGTTCTCTGCACATCATGTGTTACTGACAATATCCAGATATTGTAAGCCTTGTTCAGTGTCCGCCTTTTGGTGCACATGGTTTCCTCTCTGCTGTGTGTGAGGAGGAGAGGATGTTAGTTAGATAGGTATAGATTAAAAAAAAAAAATTCAGGGGGGGGGGAAGGTCTTCTCAGCAACTGCTTTGAATTTCATCGTGAAATTTTACATACTTAGTTCGTCATCAGCCTTGCATTAAACAGCATTTAATTATCTTAAGCTATGTTGATGTCACTGATATTTTAGCATTACTTCCTAGCGATTTTTGTGCGTCAAAAAGGTTTGAGCTAAAACACTATAAAATAATGTCATTCAATCGATACAATTAATGTGTCAGAATTTCGCAGTCACTGTGAATGCTCAAAGTGTCCACCCCCAGATTTAACACAGGCCTTCAGTCGCTTTGGGAAGTTGTTAACAGCCCTGTTCACTGGTCCCTGTGAAAGGCTTTCCCAGATCATCTGTAGCACTTCCTTGAATTTGGCGATTCTTTGTGTCTTTAGGTGAAGCTTGTAATAGGCCTCCAATATTGCTCCCCAGACAAAAGTCTACAACACTGTGATTTCATGAACAGTAAGCTGATACCCTGGGGGGGGGGGGGTTCAAATAATGGTAGTTTTACAATGCAGATAGTTTTGAACGTGCAAAAATCACTGAGTTGTCATGCTAAAAAGTCTGTAACTTCCCCACATTTAAAGATAATCTTATATCACTCTGCACATAAACGTAGATGGTAACAGCAAACAAAACTGTCAAATTTCATGTTGAAATTCCAAATGATTGCAGAGAAAACTCTTTTTTTTTTTTTTGCCTCACCCTGTGTGTGTACATCTATCATCTCCTCTCTGTGTGTTCTGTATTCTGCAGGTTGATCACATGACTCGTCACATGGAGGAAAGTGAGCGATCCCTGCAGGAGAGGGTTCAAAGGTTGGAGGCCATTCGCATTGGATTGGAGGAGGTGAGAGGATGCAGCGGATGCATGCTCAGCTGGATCAGTGTGTTTGTGTACAGTTGGTTCTCTCTGACACCAGGGGCGTATCTGCGTGGGGCCACAGGGGCCTGGGCCCCCGCAGATTTCGCCCTGGCCCCCCTCCCCGCCGTCAACCCTCCCCCGCTGCTTACTTTTGCTGGCGAGGTCCGACCCGCAATCTCCATATTTCGTCTTCCTCCGTGGCCATGTGCTTCAAGGCAGTAACGCTGCAGTGCTGATTGGTTGAATCCAGTTCGGCGTCTGACGTCGCTGCGACGTCAGACGCCGAACTGGATTCAACCAATCAGCACTGCAGCGTTACTTCCTTGAAGCACATGGCCACGGAGGAAGACGAAATATGGAGATTGCGGGTTGGACCTCGGCTGGCGGGGGTTGGGGCCCCCCGCCAGCAAAAGTAAGCAACGGGGGAGGGTTGACGGCGGGGAGGGGGTGGAGAGAGGCGGGGGGGGGGAGGGAGGCAAAAATGTGCCCCCCCTCTCTGGCTCTGGCCCCCCCTACCGCCGGATTCCAGATACGCCCCTGTCTGACACATGTATGTTGAGTGTTTTTGTATCTGTGAATGTGCACTCATAGATAAGTAGAAATCCTTGATTTCGAGGTTCTGTTTGTGAGGATCTTTTTCTCAGGAATCACAAGGAAAGTTGTCTTAAAAGTTTTCTTAAAGACTTGTCAAATTCAGCAATTACTTAGAGAAAAAAAAGATAAATCTACCTGTTATCTTTCCAGCTTCCATACATGGTAATAAGCCAGCAGTTACTCAACATATGGGTACCATCTAACTAAAGAAACTCCTTTTTTTAAGATTCTGGTAAACGTTGTAACTATGAAGCTGGCTGCTTTTATGCCCGAGTTTATACATGAGGGTCAGGCTAGCTTTATGCCAGATTGATATGTGGGGTGCAACATCCAGAGAGTGTTGAATTTGGCCTAGTGGCATGAGGTTGAAGAATTCCATCATTATTTCTTATAGTCAGTGTGGAAAAGACATTTGATTGGATACACAGGGAATTTATGCTCAGATTCCTGTTGAACGTGGGACTGGGAAAAAAACTTTATTTGTGAACGCAAGCCATGTGTACACAGATTCAAAAGCTCATTTCAGGTGAATGGGATACTCTCCCTAGATTTTACTTTGGGTCAAGGAACCAGGCAGGGCTGTCTGATGTCTTCCCTACTCTTTGCTATCATGGTGGAGCTGTTAGTGGAGGTTATTTACTACTACTACTACAAATCATTTCTATAGTGCTACCAGTCGTACGCAGCGCTTCACAATTTAACATGAAGAAAAGACAGTCCCTGCTCAGAAGAGCTTACAATCTAAATCATGACTGACAGACAGGACAAATACGGGATAAGGGTAAGACAGACAGATAGGACACATAGGGAAAGGGACTATTGAAGAGATCCGTTGTTCTTCCACTGTTCCATCGTTCTTTTCCTTGTTTATTCCCTTAATGATACATTGACTTTGTCCTACCCTAACTCCTCACAATGTAACCCATAATCGAGTTGTAACAAATTGTATTTCCATCAATACAATGTATTGTAAGCCACACTGAACCCGCAAATAGGTGGGAAAATGTGGGATACAAATGCAATAAATAAATAAATAAAGGTTACGAGCAAGTGACAAGTTAGGAGTTAAAAGCAGCATCAAACAGGCCTTTAGCCCGGATTTGAAGGCGGCCAGGGATGGAGCTTGACGTAGTGGCTCAGGAAGTCTATTCCAGGCATAATGTGCAGCCAGATAAAAGGAACGGAGTCTGGAGTTAGCGATGGAGGAGAAGGGTACTATTAGACAGAAAGGAGATGCTAAAGGGATAAAGGTGGGACTCACAGAATCTAAAACTGTATTAAACATGGATTGCAATTGGTTTATATCCGACCTTTAAAAAATACCTTAAGACCTTATTCTGGAAAGCTTACGCTTCTGACCCGCCCCGCTGCCTATTGAATTCCATTTCTCTTTCCACATTTCCCCACTAGCCTGTTTCACTACAATGTCATTGACTGTTTGTTGTACACTTGATGTACGCTTTTCTGTAAATTCCTGTAAGCCACATTGGGCCTGCCCTCGGGTGGGAATATGTGGGATATAGACGCTATAAATAAATAAATATTACCACATCCTAGAGGAATTATGAAGGTTCAATGGTGTGTCTTGATTTCAAGGTTCACTTGGCCCCATTTAATTAAAAAAAATTGTGCTCTGACAGTCGTAGGACCTGAGGGGGGCTTCTCCATTCTCCCCTGAATTTATTCATCTGAAGCATCAGTCATTCTGTTTAAGGCAGTGAGGCAGGAGGGAAGTTTGAGACCCCAGGGTCAAGAGGCCAAATTTGACTCTGAACGAAGACAAGGAGTCATTTGAGGGTGTAGGTTCTCCAAAGGAGATACTCCTCAATTCAAGGAGGGGATGTCACGGTACTTAGAGTCATCAGGTGGCATGAGCAGGTAAGATTTAATTTTCCCATCTCATTCAGGTGGACAAAGGATAATATCAAGTATCTAAGGGTGTGGATAACAGCAGGCTTGGAGGGTATGTTTTAAGAAGAGTTAAGGTGAGGAGTGCAATACACAGTTCTTTCCCAGGGTTGACGCTGAAGATATGGAAAGTGTTCCAGAGGGAGGACTGGTACTTCTAGCTTTCCACCAGTTCATAACAATAAGGAGTTTGTTCCTGGAACACAGTTTCTTGCATTTCAAAGATGGAAGTATCAAGAACAAACTAAGGGCCCTGATTACTAAGCCACACTGTAGGCACGTTAACGATGGAGACACCCCCAGATACCATGCACTCCATAGTCATAGTCATGCTTTGGGGACATTTATGGTTGTCTCTCTGTACGTCAGCTTGTATGCATGATGTTACCTGAATACACTAAAGAGTGTATGTGCTAATGGTACAAATCTGCTTGCATATGTACATTTGTGTTTGTTGTGAGAGTGATCAGTGGATTAGAGACCTGATAGAGGAAGCCTGTGATCAGGAAAACGGTGCCATTTCATGCACTATGTACACTGTTATTTGGGAAGTTAGAGCTATTGGGTGGTTTAAGAGAAACTGCTCAGAGCAGCAGGGACTACTATATGGCTTAGGGAAGGCTGTGCTCCGGAACTGAAAGCGTCAAATCTGTGTGTATAGAGCAGCTGGTCGGATGTAGGAGTTTTATGCTGTAATATTTGTAGCAGAATATGTCCTCCTGATGTGTGTGGCATTTTGTGTGAACAGGAGCTGAGCCGAGAGAAGGCAGCTGCAGCTAGTGGGCGGGCACAGACAGAGGAAGAGCTGCAGAAGATCCGAAACATTTGCCGCTCAGAAGAGGTACAGCAGCACCTTATTTCTCTTAAACGGAGGAAGGATACTGAGATTGTTCAGAGCAGACTGTGTCTTGAGAATGGGACTGGCTAAGCTTGTGTGTGTTGGTGGTGATGAGGTATTTCAGCTTGTATCTGGGGGGGGGGGGTAGGGTATCTGAGCTTGTGTCTGGGGAGGGGGATATCGGAGCTTGTGTCGTGGTGGTGGGAGTATATATGAGTTTGGTGGCGGGGAGGGGGTTTAATGTGCTGTATTGTTGGAGTGGGAAGCTCTAGCTCTTGATTGTGATCCTCAGCTTCAGTTTTGCTTTGTGTAGCAACAGCGCTCTTCTCATCTGGAAGAAAAGCTACGTCTGATGACTCAGTCACGTGATGAGGTACAGTCCCACATCCTCCAGCAGAAACAGGCAGCAGGAGAGCTGCAGACCAAGAACCATCAGCTGAATCTAGAGATTGAGAGGCTGAAGCGTCGGATAGAAGGCCTTCATCAGGTATTTGCTCTCTAAAGGCTGTAGGTGGTGGCAGATGTGGACCACGTAGTAAGAAAATACTCATAATCCTTACTCATAATCCTTTTTGTGTGGCCATAAGAAGAGATGCTTAAAAAACCTCTATAGGATGACCAGCAGACTCCATTTTAACAGGGCAGGAAGATCGAATTGTAGAAGCTTGATATGACAGTAAACAACAGTAAGGCTCCTCCAATCCAACCATAGACCTCAGCTGCTTGCCTTCACTCCTTCACAACTGAGGATCCTGTGAAGATAGAGAACCTTGCATCATGTAACTATGGTTTGGGTTCCTCTTTCCCACATGCATCACTTTGCAGTTCTCACATTAAATGTCATCTGCCTTTGGGATGCCCGGTCTCGTAAAAGTGGTCTTGCAATTTTTCACAATCCTTTTGTGGTATAACAACTTTGAATAACTTTGTGTCATCAGCAAACTTAATTACCTCATTAGTTATTACCATCTCTAGATCATTTATAAATATGTTAAAAAGCAGCGGTCCCAGCACAGACACCTCTGGAATCCCACTGTCTACCCTTCTCCATTGAGTATACTGACCATTTAACCCTACTCTCTGTTTTCTATCTTTTAAACAGTTTTTAATCCACAATAGGACACTACCTCCTATTCCATGACTTTCTGATTTCCTCTGGAGTTTTTCCTGAGGTACTTTGTCAAATGCCTTTTGAAATCTAGATACACATATCAACCGGCTCACATTTATCCACATGTCTTTCACCCCTTGAAAGAAATGTAGTAGATTGGTGAGGCAAGATTTACCTTGATTAAATCCATTTACATATTACTAACAATAGTTCTGTCAGGTTCATTTTTCAGTTCTATCAATACTCTGGGATGTGTATACCATCCAGTCCAGGTGATTTGCTATTCTTCAATTTGTCAAATTGCTCTATTACATCTTCCAGGTTTTCAGGATTTGTTTCTGTGACTTATCAGCATTGAATACCATTTCTGGCACCAGTATCTCTCTCGCATCTTCCTCGGTGAAGACCAAAGCAAAGAATTCATTTAATCTCTCTGCTATGGCCTTGTATTCCCTGAGTGCCCCTTTTACCCTTCGGTCATCTAGTGGTCCAACTGATTCTTTTGCCAGCTTCTAATATACGTAAAAAAGTTTTTACTATGTGTTTTTGCCTCCTATGCAGTCTTCTTTTCAAAGTCTCCATTTGCCTTCCTTATCAGTGCTTTGCATTTGACTTACCATTTCTTATGCTGTTTCCTATTATTCTCAGTTGGATCCTTCTTCCATTTTGTGAAGGATTTTCTTTTAGCTCTAATAGCTTCCTTCATCTCACTTTTTACCCATGCCGTCTGTCGCTTGGCCTTCCTTCCTCCTTTTTTAATACATGGAATATAACTGACCCGGGCTTCCAGGGTGGTATTTTTGAACAGCAACCATGCCTGTTGTAAATTTTTGCAGCTGCTCCTCTAAGGTTTGTTTTTGTTTTTACTGTTCTTCTCATTTTATCATAGTCTCCTTTTTGAATGTTAAATGCTAACGTATTGGATTTCCTCTGTGTACTTAATCTATGCACCAGGTCATGTTCTCAGCAAAGGACAAGGTCTAGAATTGTTACCCCTCTTGTTGGTTCCTGAATCAGCAAAGATGGAACACATTGATAGATAAGACACAGTAACAGGAGTAAGAAAATAGGAGACTAATTTAAAGAAAGTTGCTTGAACATTATCTTAGCTGGGGTAGGAGTGGATAAACGTATTCTACTGTAGTATGTGATGTTACTTTTACCCAGTCAATATCAGGGTAATTGAAATCGCCCATTATTATTGTGTTGCCCAGTTTGTTAGCCTCCCTAATTTCTGATAACATTTCTACATCTGTCCATCCTGGCCAGGCGGACGGTAGTACACTCCTATCACTATCCTTTTCCCCTTTACACATGGAATTTCAATCCATAGGGATTCCAAGATATGTTTTTGTTTCCTGCGTAATTTTTAATCTATTTGATTCAAGGCCCTCCTTAACGTACAGTGCTACCCCTCCACCAATTAGATCCACCCTATCACTACAATATAATTTGTACCCCAGTATGACAGTGTCCCACTGGTTATCCTCCTTCCACCAGGTCTCAGAAATGCCTATTATATCTAAGTTTTCATTTAATGCAATATATTCTAACTTTCCTATCTTATTTCTTAGACTTCTGGCATTTGAATACAGACGTTTCAAGCAATGTCTGTTGTTCCTATTTACAACTTAGCAGTTGACAGTAATAATTTGCAATCTTAACTGTAGCCCGACAGGAGCCACTCCGTTTGTATTGGGACTAAGTTACAAGAGGATTTTGTTTACTCCTGAGAGACTCCTGTGATGGGAACAAACCAGTAAAAGACCCAGACTTGTCCTTCTGGTACCTAGAACGTCATTGTTCTTCTCAGACCTTCTGACTAGTATCCATTCCAGTTCAAACAATGTACTCAAAAGAAATAACAGCTAAATTCACCGAACAGCCTGATATCGGAAGTGCATCACTTGAGTCCTGTTTCTTTTTTACTGACAGCCATCTTAGAGATACTTGTAAATAACTTATCTTCCTGTTATGCCAAGAAATCCAAAGCGAGCCTGACACAAACCTTGGGATCACATTTGGTTCTTTTTATGACATTTTTTTCTTCTAGGACCTGGAAGAGAAAGAGCGGGAGAAAGCAGCTGAGGTCAGCAAAGTAAAGGTGGAGTTGCAGGAGAAAATTGGGCACCTGCTGGCTGAGCAGACTGCACAGGAGGGGTTAAAAGAGAAGATAGCAGCGCTGGAGAGACAACAGAAAGGTGAAGAAACTTTTCTTATGAAGAAGGTATTCTGCACTGTGATTTTCAAAAGAAAACTTACCAGACTTTTGATGCTCTGCCTTCCTTTCTGCAGTGCAGCTAAACAACCACCGTGAGGCAGTGCTGGATAAAGAGAGTGAAATTGCTTCCTTGCTGGAGAAGCTGCGTCTCAAGGATGCCGAGATTTCACGCATGAAGGATGAGGAGGCTCAGAGAGCCAGCTACCTTCAGAATGCCGTTCTGTCCTATGTGCAAAGTTGCAGCCTCGGAGCGCTTAGCCCCAAAAAATGAAGGATATTTCAAGGTGTGACAGCTGGGTCTGTAAGACGTTGCCTGAGTGGATGAGACGTCAGACATACGTGTGCCTTGCCAGAGCAGATTAAAGCGCCAATTGCTGCTGGCACATTGCAGGCATCACTGCATTACTGTGTCAGTAAAGGAGAAAAACACGAGCAGCGTTACCAATACAGTGATGTGAAAAAGTATATGTCACACTGAATGAATGGTTTCGGATCTTTAAACAAAATGTGCAATATTAGACAAAGGGAACCTGAGTAAACTCATAATGGTTTTTAAATTATTGTTTCATTTAAGGAACAAAGTTGAAAAAGTTACTGTCCCCTATTGACTAAATTTAATTGATAGCTGGTTGAACACAGCCAGCCTGTTGAATCTAAACGTCATTATATACTGAACTTTACCATGACAGTAAATAAGTATTGCCATACTGGGAAAGACCAAAGGTCCATCAAGCCCAGCATCCTGTTTCCAACAGTGGCCAATCCAGGTCACAAATACCTGACAAGATCCCAAAAAAGTACAAAACATTTTATACTGCTTATCCCAGAAATAGTAGATTTTCCCCAAGTCCAATTTAATAATGGTCTATGGACTTTTCCTTTAGGAAGCCATCCAAACCTTTTTTAACTCCGCTAAGCTAACCGCCTTTAACACATTCTTTGGCAATGAATTCCAGAGTTTAATTACATGTTGGGTGAAGAAAATGTTTCTCTGATTTGTTTTAAATTTACTACACTGTAGTTTCATCGCATGCCCCCTAGTCCTAGTATTTTTGGAAAGCGTGAACAGACGCTTCACATCCACCTGTTCCACTCCAGTCATTATTTTATATACTACTACTACTACTATTTAACATTTCTAGAGCGCTACAAAGTGTACGCAGCGCTGTACAAACACAGAAGAAAGACAGTCCCTGCTCAAAGAGCTTACAATCTAATAGACAAAAAGTAAAGCATTTAAATTTAAAATATTTAAGCAGTCAAGCACAAGAGAACAGTCACAGAAGGACTGAAGATGTTGAAGGGTGGTCAGTGTGATTAGGTGTAACTCTGGTTGGAGTAGTGGGAGAAGGTGATAGAAGATTAGAAATGGGTGAGGTAAAGTAATGAGTGGGTTGATAGGGAGGTTATATAAGACATGTCACTCTAGGGGTGGGTGGGTAGAGGGGTAGGGTGGGTGGGACTAAGTCTAAAGCAGGAGAAGGTATTCTCTGCAGCCTATCTGTGAGATGGAAAATGCTCTCTGAAGCTGCTGCTATAAGTTGTTATTATTTTATATACCTCTATCATGTCTCCCCTCAGCCGTCTCTTCTCCAAGCTGAATAGCCCTAGCCTCCTTAGTCTTTCTTCATAGGGAAGTCATCCCATCCCCGCTATCATTTTAGTCGCCCTTCGCTGCACCTTTTCCAATTCTACTATATCTTTCTTGAGATGTGGCGACCAGAATTGAACACAATACTCAAGGTGCGGTCGCACCATGAAGCGATATAACGGCATTATAACATCCTCACACCTGTTTTCCATACCTTTCCTAATAATACCCAACATTCTATTCGCTTTCCTAGCCGCAGCAGCACATTGAGCAGAAGGTTTCAGTGTATTATCGACGATGACACCCAGATCCCTTTCTTGGTCCATAACTCCTAACGTGGAACCTTGCATGACGTAGTTATAATTCGGGTTCTTTTTTCCCCACATGCATCACCTTGCCGGCTGTTGTTTGGTCGTCCGTTCTCCTTTTTTAATATGCGGAATATATTTGGCCTGGTCTTCCAGGATGGTGTTTTTGAACAGTATCCATGCCTGATGTAAATTTTTGACCCTTGCAGTTGCTCCTCTAAGTTTTTTTTTCACCATTCTTCTCATTTTATCATAGTCTCCTTTTTTAAAGTTAAATGCTAACGTATTTGATTTCCTATGTATACTTACTTCAAAGCTAATATCAAATCCGATCATATTATGATCACTGTTATCAAGCAGCCCCAGCACCATTACCTCCCGCACCAGATCATGCGCTCCACTAAGGACTAGGTTTAGAATGTTTCCTTCTCTCGTCGGCTCCTGTACCAGCTGCTCCATAAAGCTGTCGATTTCAGCAAGGAATTTTACCTCCCTAGCGTGCCCTGATGTTACATTTACCCAGTCAATATTGGGGTAATTGAAATCACCCATTATTATTGTGTTGCCCAGTTTGTTTGCGTCCCTAATTTCCTTTAACATTTCTGCATCCGTCTGTTCATCCTGGCCAGTTGGACGGTAGTACACTCCTATCACTATCCTTTTCCCCTTTACATGTGGAATTTCAATCCAAGAAGTTGTCACCACAAAGTTTCTACAAGAAAGTTATGCCACAATCAAGGAAATTCCAGAAGAGATGAGAAAAATGTGTTTAATGTATTTATTAAAATTTATAGACCACCATTTTGAAAAAAGTCACCCAAGGTATGGTGTATAGTGAGAATAAGTTGAACCTGGGCAACAGACAGCAGTAAAAATATTAAAAATATCAGTAAATAGTATTAAATACATAATAAATATCATAAGGTTTAAGTAAAGGTGGAATGTACAGACAGATAAAGTAATAGGTGATAGAAGATAAGGGGACTAATTTAAAGAAAGTTGCATGTTCAGGACCCCCCCCCCCCCCCCTTCTTTTTGGTATTGACGGAATAAGGTGCATGCGTTAATGTTGTGGGAATCACATGGGGCACAGTATCACCCTAAAACCCTATCAATCTGGGAGGCATATCTTCAATCTACATCTCCCAAAGCACTTAGCCTTGTGCTAAATGAATTTCAGGGTTCACCTCATGGAAATTAAGTTTGCTAGGAATCTTTGGGGATGGGAATATGGGTACCTATAGATAAGTGATATGGGATCTTAACAGTCAAGACCCTGTAAGCACCATTTGCTTCTATTCCACAGCTTGTTAACACTGGCTTTATTGGGTAGGGGTTTCAGAGGAGTGGGGGGCTTACTAGAGGGAGCTTGTATATTAGTTGTGAATGAGGCCATGTACTATTTGTAGCTTGTTTATCTTGTTTTTCAATAAAGAGATGTAAAGGAGGGGAGTGGAGAGTGTACATTCCACGATGTTGGAGGAGCCCGGGAGATCTGAGGATGGTTCTGAGGTCATCTTTGAGAGCCGCCCTCCTCTGCATAAAGTTCAGCCACTTCTGAAGTGCTTTGGGGAGCGGACAGTGTGCATTCCACGACGTTGGGAGGAGCCGGAAGGTTTGAGGAAGGCGCTGAGATCATCTTTGAGGGCCGACCTGCATAAAGTGCAGCTGCGTGGAGAGGCAGCGTAGTTGTCGCAATTGATAGAAATGTTGAAATATATCAATAAGAGGGTTACAAAGCCGTTTATAAAGCTCTGTGACTCTACCAAACCACAGTGAGAATTATCACACGGAGGAGTGGGGAATTTTCCCAGGAGAGGCTGGCCTACCAAAATTACTCCAAGATGTGGTAAAACTAGAGGACATAAATTGAAGTTGTAGGGTGGTACATTAGGAAATACTTTTTTATGGAGAGGGTGGTTACAACACTTATATTCCTACACTAGCCTCAGGACTTCAGTGAGGCTAACAATTCACCAAGGGTGAAACAAAAGATAACCAACAAACTCTGTGAATTACAAGGTTTCTCGTTAATTCCCTAAGTAATACATATTTCTGAAGTAAAAGACAGTGACGAAATTCAAAAATGCATGGGATAAACAAAGGATCCATAAACAGAAAGAGGATAGTATTAAAACAAAACACATCAACAGTTACAAGTTCACATGATGGGTGGGAGTGATGCTTAGATGACAGCTTCAATCGTGAGGAAGTGAAGGTATTGCCAGATGACCTTCTATGGTCTGAGTCCCTTATAAGGCAAGATAGATCAGGATGGGCTGGAGTGGGTTTTGATCAGTAGCTGGGAAGAGGGCCAGTGCAAAGCAGACCTTTTTTTTTTTTTTTTTTAACTGTCTTGAGGGCCTGATGCACAAAGGCAGCCATAAAATACGGCTTCCTCGGTAAAATGTAGCAAGTCACAAACAGCAACCAATGCACAAAGGGGGTCGCATGTAAATGAGCTGCACAAATCCCCATTTGTGCATTGGTCGCTGTTTGCAGAGCCGACTCAACCCTGCACCCCCAAGGAACAAATACCTGGTGGTCCAGTGAACCTCAATCTCCGCCCCCCACCCAGAAGCAAGAATGGCCCTGGTGGTCTAGTGACCATGAGTCTCCCCATCCCTTTCCCAAGCCCTTCAAAGGCAACTATGACCCGGGTGGTCTAGTGACCCCCTCCCCTGTACCTGCAAAAATATGGAGGGAGGAGGACGGGAACAACACCTCCCACCCTCCTGGGATGCATTATGCGGGGCTAAGTACCATATAAGGAGTTTTCTTCCTTATGTGGCGCTTAGCCCTGCCCAGTACATCCTAGATTGCATTGCTGGGTGCTGCCATTTTGTTCAGGGTGGGCCCCGAGGCAAGATGGTGGGAGGTGTTACTCCCGTTTTCCTGCCCCCATCTTTTTTCCAGGTACGGGGGAGGGGGTCACTACACCACCAGGCCATTGTTGCCTTTGGTGGGTGTTGGGATCCACTGAACCACCAGGGGCTTTTTGTGCTGGGGTACGGGAGGGTTGGGAGAGACAGGGGGAGCTGGGGGGTGGGTCAGGGAGGCAGTCCAGTGGACCACTAGGGATACCAAAAAATTCAGGGGGAGGGGGGGGTCCATTCACTTGAATTACAACCAGTCTAAAGCAAACATTAACTGCATGGTAAGCTTTGTACATCGGGCCCTCAGTTCTGAAAATGGCAAGGACCGATCAGGATCAAGTAGGTGTATTTTTTTATACCACATTTAGATCTTATGGTATGAGTGCAGGCATGGTATATCTCAGTGGGGAAGTGGAAGACAGTGTAAAGTGGAGCTCAGCAAATAGAGTGTAATAATATTATTGGACCATGCAGGCTTTTATCTGCCATCATTTACTATGTAGGAAATCACAAAACTTCCCAGATCATCATCCAAAGAATTATAGGCCTCTCCAGCCTAAGCTAAAATCGGTGTTCATGACTCCACAATAAGAAAAAGACTGGTTAAAAATGGGAATTCATGGGATAGTAGCAAGATGGAAACTGCTGCTACCCAAGAGTGACATCAACTCTTATCTCACATTTGCAAAAACACACCTGAATGATCCCCAAGCCTTTTGGGATAATGTTTTGTGGACAGACAAGTAAAAAAAGTGGAGCTCTTTGGACAGCACAGGTCCCCTAACGTCTGGTGTAAATCAAATACAGCATTCTACAATAAGATCAAACAAAGAAGTGTGATGGTGGGGGGATGCTTTGATGCCTCAGAACCCAGAAAACTTGCCATTATTGAAGGAACTATGAATTCTGCACTGTACCAGAAAATTCTTAAGGAGAATGACTGGTCATATCGGTCTGTGAGCTGGAGCTGAAGTATGTTTGAGTTATACAGCAAGACAAAAGCAAGTCTACATCTGAATGGCTAAGGAGAAACAAAATTAAAGTTTTGGACTGGTCTAGTCAAAGTCTTGAATTGAACTCAATAGAGCAGTCCATACACAAAAACCTATGAACGTGTCTGAAGTAAACAGTTCTGCAAGTTAGCTAAGATTCCTCAACAACAATGCGAATGACTGATACCAAGTCATAGGAGGCATTTGGTTGCAATTACTGCTGCTAAAGAAGGTGCAACCAGTTAAGTTTAGGGGGCAGTTACTTTGTTCCTTAACACAGTTTTTAAATTATCACATCATTTGTGTTTAAGGAGGTTCTCTTTTGTGGTTAAAGATCAGAAACCAATCCAATGTGACAGAATCATATGGGAGATCGGGAGGAAGGTAAAAATTCTTCCACATCACTGTAGAAGTGTTGGTAGAAAGTGATTATTCTGTGGTGTCTTCAGACATAGGAGCCGACTCTGTGGGTGCTGTGGGTGCTTGAGCACCCCCAATATTGAGAAAATTCATTGTGTATGTCCAAGGAAGGGTTATTTCCACGGAGCTTAGCACCCCCAATAATTTTGAAAAGTTGGCTCCTATGTCTTCAGATACCAAAAAACGTCAGCGATCGAGAAAGTATGACAGAAAGATACAGACGTGTATTGGGTGTTGTATGAGGAGGTGTATTTTCAAAGCACTTAGACTCCCAAAGTTCTACAGTAAGCTATGGAACTTGAAAATGAGCCTCAGTCTCCTACTGTGAGAATACGGGGCTCATTTTTGTCTGTATGAATGATTACATAGAAATGGACGCTATAGTAATTGAGTTTTAAAGTTTGTATTGCACCCCTGACACATGCAATTTGCAGAAACATGGTTATGTCATGTCTTTTACAAAAACAAGGTATTTCTTTTAACTTATCTCTAGTTTCATCCTTGCCTTTAATTATTTACGAGTTGCAAATTTTTCCTTTTTTGACCTCCTCACTTAATGTGCAAAGTCAACCCTTTTAGGGAAGAAGAGAACTCATTCACAGTTCAGTCATCAAAAGTACATTTTTCTGAAATTTGGCAGAAACATAATCCTGGTTTCTGTGAGCACTTGAAATTACAGAAAATGGCTGGATCTTGGGAATGAGAAGCTGAGATGGAGTGTGATAGTTAAGAAGGAGCAATTAAGTGATAATTATAACACTCAGCACAAAGGACCGTTATCACATTTGCCTTAATCATTTTCTTAGTGAGAAACAAATACAGTATAATGTACCGTTCTCTGTAAAATATATCAAACAGGAAAGATAATGAACAGCAAACAATATATTTCAATGGTAGAGGTTAATTTTGTTGAGCAGAGTGTTTTCAACGTATCATCAACGACGACGCCTAGATCCCTTTCTTGGTCCGTGACTCCTAATGTGGAACCTTGCATGACGTAGCTATAATTCAGGTTCCTCATGGCAGCAGAGCAAACATTTGTCTTTATTCTCTATATCTACCATAATCGGGTAACATTCTTAGAACTCACCTCTTTTGTTTGATATCCTCTTCTCCATATGTCCCTCTTCTGTGAAAAACAGGATATCGGACGTCCACATCAATCAATTATGCCTCCCACTTTCTTTGCAGTGCCTCATACACAAATAGGCCCTGCACACACTGGACTATAAAAGTTGTGCATTCAACGCTTCAGATTCTTTGATCCTAACAAGTTATAGGAGTAGCAGTAGCTGAAAAAACTTTAGCAAACTGGAATTCAGAGTGTAAAGCTGACTTCCACAACTTAGCAAGAGTTCAGCTAAGTGAACTGGTAAAAGCATGGTGAGAGAGGTTTCCATTTAAGAAATACGCAGAACTGCACAGTATCTGTCTATAACTGTCTCATCAGCATGTCTGAAAGGGGCACAGAGCATTCGGCCAAGCAATTCCATAAGATCTTTTTAATTAATAGTCAACTATCACAACACTATTGAGAATAAAACAACCCTGGGCCATGAGGTGCATTGCTCGTGAAGCTGCTTCATCCTGATCTTTATTTGCAATGGAGTTTTACTGCAGACAGTAGGATAAATAGATCACACATATCCACCCATTTCACTGGAGAGTTGATGTCTGAGCTCTGCAGTAGACTGAGGAGACTTGTGAAATTCCAGCTTTGTAGCAGCTTCTGTCCATGCTCAGAAACACTTTGTATGATTTTTCAACTTGGATAATGTCACCCACTTGTGTCTCTGATTAATCTTGCTGTCTATAGCGAAACCCTGTTACAGATTCCTTCCAGCCTTAAGAGCTGTGGTTACAGTAACTTAGAAAACGACCAGCTTGCCCAGTTACTCTGTCCACACTGGTAAGGCTACAACCTGGTTTTCAGCTACCAAGTGTGACCAGCTGCAAAATTTCTTCTTATCCGGGATAATCTGTAGTTTTCCTCTAGACATCACCATCTTGGTTAGAGGTGCATACAACCACCCCCCCTCCAAATCCCATTATTCCCATGCTTACTATCAAGGCTCTATAATAACCAAAGAAGTTAGTACTAGCATGGCCATTGCTTAACATTCAGACTCCTAGGTCTCTGTGGATCCTGTCAAACACAAATGCCTGTGTTTCTGCAGGTCTTACAGAACATTCTGCCTGTCTGACATCCATACACTCAAAGCAGACTTCCACTGTTGTCAGTCAGACAGGCTGCATATATCACAAATAATAATCTTTCTTTGCTTATGTCTCTCTGTGCACATACCCCACCCACTTCTGGATCCCATGCCTCTCACCCTTTCTTCATGTCCCCGTGTATGCCACTGAAAAATGGAGTAAAAGTAGAACTTAAAACTTGTCTCTTCCACTCCAGGAAACCTCTCACAGATCTCCAAACCTTGTATCTATTTAAGAAGACAGGAGGAAGATTTAGAAATGATATAGAATGATGTGATATCATCAAAATGGTTTGCATATTTTACTGCATATTTGACTTTTTATAATAAATAATATTTTATTCCACATATTTCTGGTTGCTTCTGTTTCACCCACATAAAAATAAACCTCAGACACTAACATGGCCAGCAAGTTACTTTCCCTGGGACTCAAGCACGCCTCGAGCTGGGAAGCCCAGGAATTATCTGTGCGAGAGACAGATTGTAAGTCTCTGGGGCAGGGAAATACCCACTGTATCTCACAGTACCTTGCTTTGAAAAGATAATTAAATCCAAAAGGTGTGACACAGTGGTTCTGGGATACTGAATAAGATCTTGGTTTGGGTCCCTTTTCCTGCTGTACATAAAAGACAGTCTGTGCATTTAGGTGAGAGACTGGGCTACAGGGAAATACAGGTGTGATCTAAGAATGAAGAATTCCAGAGACCAGAACCCACCACTGTGAATAGTTTTGAGCAAATCTTCTTATAGATGCCATCATTTCATATTGTGAGCAACTCACAGGGAGATGATTTTAATATATGTAGCTCTCGTGCCCATTTGCCCTCATCTTAAAAAAAAAAAAAAACAACAACAAAAAAAGATCTGAAGAACTAGTTTAAAATTAGACTTCAAATTAAGGCCAGAATCCATGAAGGTCTTTCAACAGAGGCTCAGCAGTATCTTCTACGGACTGCAAAAATGAACCTTAGAGAGATTTTTGAAAGCCAGCAGGCGATAAGTGCTTTGGGCCAGTAAACCAATAAACTATTAAAATAGTCCAGTTGACCCACGATAATTGTCTGAACTACAGCTTTCAAAGAAGACACATCCAAAAAGTCAAAATCCAGGAGCCAGTTCACAATTTGATGTAATCTCTTGCTGAGCAATGCAAGTTCTGTGGGACTAGATTTGTCCACGGTGATATCAACTATCTGCTTAACTGAAACCTGACAGGCTACAAATAGAGAATGCAACAAACCCTGGGGGGGCCCAGCCAGGACCATGTGTCTACTGCTCATTCCAAATCTTTACCAAGGAAGCCGTCTCTCCCACAAATGAAACAAGCCAGCTAAAAGCTCCCTCTCCAATTCTGAGCTTAAAACACCTCTCCTGCAAATAGGGCACCTGCTATTCTATAAAGAAATGTACTCAACTCCATCAAAACAACTTAGCAATGCTTAAGCAGCAAACCCAGTAGTCAGGAAGTAAGGCTAGGGCCAGGCAGACTTTTACGGTCAGTGTCCCGATTATAGCTAGATAGATCGGGTTGGGCTGGAACAGGCTTTGACAGCAACTCCAGTAGTTGAGAAGTAAGCCAGGGCAGACTTGAGCTGTCCGTGCATGTGTGATCACATCATAAACTAAGAGCTTATCTTGTTGGCCAGATTAGATGGTCCGTGCAGGTCATTTACTATGCTTTTATTGCAAAGCTTGATCCATTGAGGCCGGGCAGTAGATCAACTGTTAAAACAATAACCAGTGTAACTTACAGTAGGCTGAGTACTTTACAAGTAAAGCAGATATTTGCACAATAGTTACTAGGCAGAATTTTGGCATGTACAGATGTATGTGTACATATAGATGTGAAAATACTCCTATATGTTTACACACCTAATGGAGCATGTCAATGTTATGGTATACTAAATCAAGTAATGGCCATATCAAATACTGCCAAAATCCAGCTCACTATTATCCTAGCACCAAAAAACCCAGGTCACTGTTATCCTAGCGTACAAAAACCAGGGTTACCGTTATCCTAACACCAAAGAAGCCAACAGCCTCTCTCCTAAATGAAGTAGGACACTGACACTGTTTACATGCTTTAAGTTCCAGGTAGATGTTTAACCATGGGCTTTTAAATATGTCTCCCAAACTACCATATAGACCAGGGCTTCTCAACGTAGTCAGTCAGGTTTTCAGGATAACCACAATGAATATGCATGAGATAAATCTGCATAGAGTGGAGGTAGAGTATGCAAATTGCTCATGCATAATCATTGTGGGTATCCTGAAAACCTGACTGGCTAGGTGTGTCCTGAGGACTGGGTTGAGAACCCCTGAAACGAACCCTTGTCCCTTGCACAATTTCAACAAACACTGCAAATTCCCTAATCACACTATTTTGACCCTCCATAGTTTTAAAGACTTTCTGGTGCCATCTCGTGTTTCATGCCAACTTCTCACCTGCTGTCCACAGCCTTTGCTTCATCTTCATCTTTACAGCGCTACTGTTAACTTATATTCCTTGAGTCTCTGGTCAGTAACTTTTCCAGCCAACAACTGGTCCTGTGCCACAATTTTAGACCTATGTCCTGAGTCTTTGCCACTTTCTCATGACATCTTACCAGACTATCTGCTTCCAATATGAGCTCACGTCTGCCAGCTAAGTACTCAAAGACTACATCTCCCAGAATTACCCCGTATTCACTGCCTTTCAGAGCTCTCATCTGCTCTCAAGCGCCCTCTAGCTCCACACTATCAACACTATCACAAGAGGTCAAGTTGGTGTTTTGTGAAGCTGGGGAGGAAGAGGCACCGGTTATAACCAGCCAAACCAATTTCCATGTCAGGGAATAGAGAGCTATTACACCGTTTGATGCCAGATAAGGTAAAATTATGTATAATCATACCTGATAATTTTCTTTCCATTAATCATAGCTGATCAATCCATAGACTGGTGGGTTGTGTCCATCTACCAGCAGGTGGAGATAGAGAACAAACTTTTGCCTCCCTATATGTGGTCATGTGCTGCCGGAAACTCCTCAGTATGTCGATATCAAAGCTCCATCCGCAGGACTCAGCACTTAGAGAATTACACCCACGAAGGGACACTCTGCCCAGCTCACCACCGCCGAAACGGGGGAGGGGAATTAACCCAGCTCATCCCCACACAAGTGGGGGAGGGAAATCCGTCCAGCTCATCCCCGCGGAGCGGGGGAGGGACACCACACCCGCCGATGCGGGGGGATCTGGCTTATCCTGCAACCGCAACCGCGGGAGGAGCTGACTGACCCTAACACCGCCGAAGCGGGAGGGGTACAAACTGCCCTACAGCCGCACGAAGCGGGAGGGAGTGCCGGCAGAATTTTAAGTCTCAATCCAGCCCCGTATAACGGAGGGGAGAGGAATGCAGCAGCTCACTGTAACACAAACTCGTCTTAACTCTTGAAGAATCCAAGTGAAAAAACTTGAACACGAAGTCTTTCTGAAGTAACTGAAGACTAAACTTGAACCTGAAATGCAACCAGAATAAAAACAGTACAGATATCTGGGAGGGGCTATGGATTGATCAGCTATGATTAATGGAAAGAAAATTATCAGGTATGATTATACATAATTTTACCTTCCATATCATCAAGCTGATCAATCCATAGACTGGTGGGATGTACCGAAGCAGTACTCACCCAGGGCGGGACATAGAAATCCCTGACCTCAACACTGAAGCTCCAAACCGGGCCTCCGCCCGTGCAGCCACAGTCAAACGGTAATGCTTGGAGAATGTATGAGCCGAAGCCCAAGTTGCCGCCTTGCATATCTCTTCCAAGGAGACGGATCCGGCCTCTGCCATTGAGGCCGCCTGAGCTCTCGTGGAGTGAGCCTTCAGCTGGATAGGCGGCACCTTCCCCGCGGCCACATAAGCCGCTGCAATGGCTTCCTTGACCCATCTTGCCACTGTAGGCTTAGCAGCCTGCAGACCCTTACGAGGACCTGCAAACAGGACAAACAGATGATCCGATTTCCGGAAATCATTGGTCACTTCCAAGTATCTGATGATGACTCGTCTCACATCCAGATATTTAAGAGCAGAGTACTCCTCTGGGTAGTCCTCCCTACGAAAGGAAGGGAGACAGAGCTGCTGATTCACATGGAAGCGAGAACCAATCTTGGGCAGGAAGGAAGGCACTGTGCGAATAGTCACTCCTGCCTCAGTGAACTGCAGAAAAGGCTCTCGACATGAGAGCGCCTGGAGCTCGGAAACTCTTCTGGCTGAAGTGATAGCCACCAAAAAGACTGCTTTCAACGTCAGGTCTTTCAGAGATGCCCTCGACAAGGGTTCCAAAGGCGGCTTCTGCAATGCTCTTAGCACCAGGTTGAGATTCCACGCAGGCACCACTGAGTGCAGAGGAGGGCGCAGGTGATTAACTCCCTTGAGAAAGCGCACCACATCTGGCTGCGAAGCCAGGGAAACACCCTTCAGGCGGCCCCTGAAGCAAGCCAGAGCCGCTACCTGGACTTTAAGGGAACTGAGCGACAGGCCTTTCTCCAGACCTTCTTGCAGGAACACCAACACTGAAGAAATTGGAGCAGTGAAGGGAGAAAGTGAGCCTGCTTCACACCATGCTGCAAAGATACGCCAAACCCTGGCGTAAGCAGTAGAAGTAGAGCGCTTCCTCGCTCTCAGCATAGTGGCGATGACCTTGTCTGAGAAGCCCTTCTTCCTCAGACGCTGCCGCTCAATAGCCAGGCCGTAAGACCAAAGGGAGAGGGATCCTCCATCACCACGGGACCCTGATGTAACAGGCCCTGCTCCACTGACAGCCGCAGAGGATCGTCGACTGAGAGCCTGAACAAGTCCGCATACCAGGGACGTCTGGGCCAATCCGGACCCACCAGGATTACCCTGCCGGGATGCTTTGCCACCCGGTCTAGCACCCTGCCCAACATGGGCCAGGGCGGAAACTCATAGAGGAGCTCTTGTGTCGGCCACTGTTGGAGAAGAGCATCTACTCCCAGGGATCGAGGGTCCCGTCCTCTGCTGAAAAAGCGCGGCACTTGGCCATTGGCCGATGACGCCATCAGATCTAGGCTCGGCTGGCCCCAGTGCTTCGTGATGTCCAAGAACGCCTGAGCAGATAGTTGCCACTCTCCGGGCTCCAAGGTATGGCGACTGAGAAAGTCCGCCTTGACATTCATGACTCCGGCAATGTGGGCCGCTGAAAGCTGCTCCAGGTTCGCTTCCGCCCACTGGCAAAGACTCACAGCCTCCTTGGCTAGAGGGGCGCTCTTGGTACCTCCCTGGCGGTTGATATAGGCCACAGCCGTGGCATTGTCCGACAGGACCCGTACAGGCTTCAACACCAGTACCGGGATGAACTCCAATAACACCAACCGAATGGCTCTGAGTTCCAGGAGGTTGATAGACCACTTGCCTCTGCAGGAGACTAGAGCCCCTGCGCTGTCCTTCCCAAGCAGTGGGCTCCCCAGCCCATCAAAGAGGCGTCTGTCATGACGACAATCCACTCCGGGGTCACCAGAGGCAATCCTGCAGACAACTTGTCTGTCTGCGTCCACCAGCTCAGCACCTTGCGCACTGCTGGGTCCACGGGAAGGCGCACAGCATAATCCTCCGACATCGGAGTCCAGCGCAGCAGCAGAGATAGCTGTAGTGGTCTCATATGAGCCCTGGCCCAGGGCACTACTTCCATCGTGGCCGTCATAGAGCCCAACAGCTGCACGTAGTCCCAAGCCCGAATAGGAGAGGCTACTAGGAACTAGTCCACCTGAGCCTGAAGCTTGACAATCCGATTGTCTGGCAGGAACACTCTGCCCACTTGGGTGTCGAATCGAACTTCCAGATACACCAGGGACTGAGTCGGGCGCAGCTGGCTCTTCTTCCAGTTGATGATCCATCCCAGGGAGCTCAAAAGAGCAATTACCCGGTCCATAGCTTTGCCGCACTCTGCATAAGAGGGGGCTCGGATCAACCAGTCGTCCAGATAAGGATGGACTTGTACTCCTTCCTTTAGCAGGAAGGCCGCTATGACCCCCATTACTTTGGAAAAGGTCCGCGGAGCAGTAGCCAACCCGAAAGGGAGGGCTCTGAACTGGAAGTGTCGTCTCAGGACTGTAAAACGCAGAAAGCGTTGGAGAGGAGGCCAGATGGGAATATGCAGGTACGCTTCCTTGATGTCCAAGGAAGCCAAGAACTCTCCTGCCTTCACTGCCGCTATAACAGAGCGGAGAGTCTCCATGCGAAAGTGCCTCACTTTCCAGGCCCGATTGACCCCTTTGAGGTCGAGGATAGGCCGGACAGAACCTCCTTTCTTTGGAACCACAAAGTAAATGGAGTAACGTCCCTTGCCAATCTGATTTTTGGCACCGGAACGACCGCACCCCGGCGGATCAGGTTGTCCAAGGTCTGCTGCACTACCACAGCTTGACCGGAGACTTGCAGGGAGAGAGTACAAACCCGTCTCTTAAGGGTTGGCAGAACTCTAGCTTGTAGCCGTCTCTGATGACTTCCAGCACCCACGCGTCTGAAGTTATAGTGGTCCACTCGCCCAGAAACGAGGACAGCCGTCCTCCAATCTGCACTGGGGCGTGGACCAAGGCCCCGTCATTGGGTACGAGACCCTGGGGGAGGACCGGAGGGAGCACCTCCGGGACGGTGGTCTCTGCGAAAGGAATGCTGCTTGGGGGAGAAATTCCTCTTGAAGGAAGAGGGGGCAGAGGAACCCGACTTGCCCGGGCGGTACCGATGGGCTTCCTGCAACCGTCCTCTGGAGGTATCGGGACGAGTACTAACCCGAGCCCTGACCTCTGGTAATTTCTTGCCCTTAGACGTGCCGAGATTGGTCACGATTTTGTCCAGCTCGACCCCAAAGAGCAGCTTGCCTTTAAAAGGCAATCTAGCCAGGCGGGATTTAGAGGCGTGGTCAGCAGACCAATGTTTCAGCCAAAGCCACCGCCGCGCAGAGACTGTCTGAGCCATGCCTTTAGCTGAGGCTCTCCAGACATCATACAGCAAGTCTGCCAAATAGGCTAAGCCCGATTCCAGGGCCGGCCAATCAGCCCTCAAGGAATGATCCGAGGGGGAAGCCCGCTGCACCATAGTCCGGCACGCCCTGGCCACATAGGAGCCGCAAACTGAGGCCTGCAAACTTAAAGCAGCTGCCTCAAAGGACGACCTTAAGGCCGCCTCCAATCTTCTGTCTTGGGCGTCCTTTAGGGCCGTGCCACCTTCCACCGGCAACGCCGTTTTCTTAGTCACCGCAGTGATTAAAGAATCCACGGTAGGCCACAGATAGGCCTCACGTTCACTCACAGCCAAAGGATAGAGGCGGGACATAGCCCTAGCCACTTTAAGGCTCGTTTCCGGGACATCCCATTGAGCCGCAATTAAGGTGTGCATGGCATCATGCACGTGGAAGGTTCTAGGCGGGCGCTTCGTCCCCAGCATAATGGCAGAGCCAACAGGGGCTGAGGGAGAGACGTCCTCCGGAGAGGAAATCTTCAAAGTGTCCATGGCCTGTAACAACAGGTTGGGCAAATCCTCTGGGCTAAAAAGCCGCACTGCAGAGGGGTCATCCGCTCCAGCCGAGCGGGGATCTATCTCCTCCAAGGAATCCGCAAAGGATCGTTGGGAGACCTCAGACACGCTGCCCTCATCTACATCGGAGGAGACAAAAGTCCTCCAAGGCCTGGAAATCAACCCGAGGGCGTTTACCTCTGGGAACCTCAACCTCTTTATCAGAAGAGGGAGCAGGGGCAGCGTTTTGCATGAGGAAAGCCTGATGCAGCAGCAAAACAAACTCGGGGGAGAAACCCCCCAGACTGTGCACTTCCGCAGCCTGAGCAACAGCCCTAGACGCACTCTCAACCGGCGCTCGCAATAGCGGGGGAGAGACATGCTGCGCATCCAAAATGGCGTCCGGCGCGAAACTCCGTGAAGGAGCCGCGCGGGAAGAACGGCGCTTAACTTTAGCCGCTTTTGTGCCGTCGCCCAAATTAAGGGCGTTCATGGCATTAATGTCTCCAACCTCAAGGGCAGCCCCGAAGAAGCCGTCCGAGCCGCGTGGCCGGCCAAGATGGCGGAGGCGAGGAGCGGGGGATGGGCGTTTATGGCGGGAAAAAACCGCCACGCCGGAGGAACGACCGGGACATTCATCGGTCACTAAACTATCACCCATCAAGGGCGAGTCAGGTTGTAAAACCCCCGCATCCCCTCTAGAAGCGCTCCAGCGATCCGGGGAGCGACCCTTTGCGCCCTCGCCCTCCGACGCCATTGCCACGAGGAGAAGAATCGGGGAACCCCCTGCCCGCTATAAAAAGGTAAAATTACCTGCTTGCCGCTCCGAGCTGTAACGAACTGGTGTCCCAGTGAGTAGCTGCAATGAACGTTTAAAGAAACGTCGAATTAAACGCCTTTAAAGACGTTTAAAAATATTTTTTTTTTTTTTTTTTAAACGGAGCCAGCGGGAGGGGGGAGAAAAGGAGGGACCTGGCACCACCAGGTTTGCACTTGCTCAAAAGAGCCCTCAACCCCAGGCCTCAACAAAACCTAAGGATTAGGCTTGGAGGCCTAGCCAGAGCTGCTGCTGTGTGTGACCACCACCTGCTGAGATAGAGAACATACTGAGGAGTTTCCGGCAGCACATGACCACATATAGGGAGGCAAAAGTTTGCTCTCTATCTCCACCTGCTGGTAGATGGACACAACCCACCAGTCTATGGATTGATCAGCTTGATGATATGGAAGTTCCATTTACTCTGTCCACCCATTCCTGGTGTAAGATGTTTTAATGTGTGTTGTTTTAACATTGTAAGTAGTGTACTGTACTGTTATTTGAACATTGTGCTTCTCTATTGCTTATGCTGGCTACACATTGAATTTCTTCAAAAGATACGAAATAACTAACCCTATAACATAAGGTTGTGTTTCTCAGCCTTGTCCTAAAGGGCACATCTAACTTGTCAGGGTTCCAGGATTGAATATGTACACAGTGGATCTCCAGTATATGCAAACTTATCTTAAGCATATCCCAGATTCAGTGCGGTTATCCTGAAAATCCAGCTGGCTAGAACACCTTCTGTAAGGCACTGCTATAGGTCACAGCTGATTCTTTGGGACCTGGAATCTCCTCTGTGCTCTCCAGGTTTTCTTGATTTCTACAGCCAGCTTCTCCCCTACCCCCAAACCCCAGCACCAGCAGTACACATTCCTTTCCAGGCTTCACTCATGCTGCATTTGCTTCCAGCTATCATAAGTCCATTTCACCCGTAGAAACAGACACCACCCCTCCATCCACATTCTCAAACCTTTTTTTTTTATTTATTATTTACTGAAAAAAACCCTCTTTTCTCCACCTCCCTCCCTAAGCCATTCATGGGAAAAGTCAAGGTTCAGGGAAAAATGTCTGTGACAGTAGGCATTGCTTTTGCAGTCCAATTCTCTGCCCACAAGAGGAAATGCAACCAGTCATCAGCAGGCAAGAAATCCCCCGTCAACAGGTAGAGTCACCCCTGTAATCATAGCACTTCTATCACTCAACAGGAAAAGGACAGCGTTCACCACGTCATCGACTTCTGCAAGGCAAGCACACACAGATGTGACAGTAGGATGTAATTGTGAATTTGCTGCACCTCCTCCTAAGGGGGCATAAGGGGGCACAAGAGTCTTGGCATCCTGCTCCTAGCAGTACGCATTTAATGAAATACAACACTGCCCTTTTAGATCTATCTTTTACTCTGAACACAGCTCCAACCTTAATATATTACAGGGAGCCAGCAGGATATGCTTTCGACCCCTCCCTCCTGCTGCCGCCAGGTACCTTTGTTGGTGGGGGTCCACAACCCCTGCCAGCCTTAGTCTTCTTCAGCGCTGGTCTCCGGCACATTCGGACTCGGCACAGAGAACGCGCTGGAGACTGACGCTGAAGAAGACTAAGGCTGGCGGGGGGTTGGGGACCCCCGCCAGCAAAGGTACCTGGCGGCAGGGGTCGAAAGTGGCAGGGGAGGGCTAAAATGTGCCCCCTCCACCTTGGGCTCTGGACCCCCCTCTCGCTGAGGTCTGGCTACGCCCCTGACCAACACTGACCTGCAAAGCGCCCAAGAGGAATTCGGTTCAGCATAGGGCCTGCCTTCTGAGGGTCACTCCAGCCGACGCGCCCCATATCTGTCATTACAACAGTGGGGTTCACTGCATTCACACGAATCTGAAATCATACCTCTAAATGTTTAGCAAATTCAAGACAGTAATAACCTACACAATAAAAACAGACTATGATGCCAAAGACCAAAAACCTTAACCAAGCTGCCTCTTCTCTTGGCCCACTGCTCTACTACAACCCATAATCTGCCCTCTACTTTTCCCTTCACTCCCCCACAGTTAAGAATCCTCTGCTTCTCCCAGCATTTACCCCTCCTTCCCCCCACCCCACAGCTGAGGATCCTTTGTGCTTATCCCAGCCTTTACCCATAAGAACATAAGAATAGCCATACCGGGGCAGACAAATGGTCCGTCTAGCCCAGTATCCTGCTTCCCATAGTGGCCAATCCAGGTCACAAGTACCTGGCAGAAACCCAATTAGTAGCAACATTCTATATAGAACCCTAAAGAGTAGCAAGATTCCATATAGAATCTCAAATAACACCAACATTCCATGCTACCAATGCCAGGGCAAGAAGTGGCTTCTCTCATGTCCATCTCAATAACGGACTAAAGACTTTTCTTCCAGGTACTTGTCCAAACCTTGGAAAACAGACGGATGAGGGGAGATATGATTGAGGTCTACAAAATCCTGAGTGGTATAGAACGTGTAGAAGTAAATTGATTTTTTACTTGTTCCAAAAGTACAAAGACTAGGGGGACACTTGAGGAAGTTACATGGAAATACCTTTAAAACAAATAGGAGGAAATATTTTTTCACTCAACAAATAGTTAAGCTCTGGCACTCTTTGCCGGAGGATGTAAAGGCAGTTAGCGTATCTGGGTTTAAAAAAGGTTTGGACAAATTCCTGGAGGAAAAGTCCATAGTTGCATTGAGACTGACATGGGAAGCAACAAATGATTTATAGTGGTAGTAATAAGCAACTGCTTGCCCTGGGATTGGTAGCATGGAATGTTGCTGCTACTTGGGTTTCTGCCAGGTACTTATGACCTGGCTTGGCCACTGTTTGGAAAACAGGTTACTAAGCAAGAAGGACCATTGGTCTGACCCAATATGGCTACTCTTTATGTTCTAACCTGCACCAAATGCTAGTGGTAGAGAAAATACTGACTAGCTCCAGGCTGCACCTATTATTATACTGGTGATATCACTGGAACTTGTCTGTACTTTCTCTACCTGCTGGTTGGGGGATACAACCCACTGGTGTGAACTGGTCTAGCTGGATGATAAGGAACTTCTGTGCTTCTGTCAGGCTTTCCCCCTCATAGCTAAGGATCCTCTGTGTTTGACCCAGGCTTTCTTCAGTTCTGACATTAATAGGAAACTTGACCATGATTCTAACATTTTTTCCTCACTGCCTCCTCCCTTTTCAACCTATTCTGTCAGAAGCTATTAAAACCCTCCAGAACTCATTGAAGACTTGTAGCAAATTGCACCCATGGTAAGAAATGGTAAATTATATGACAGAAATTAAAAATTCCTCTGAACGATTAACTAAGACCACTGGGCCATTTGCGGGGTTTCTAAGGCTTGAGCTCAACTGTGGCGATTGTTTTGGATTCTTCTATCGCACTTAAACAACTACATTAAAACATGAACATAAGATGTAACATTGTTAACAGCTGACTACAAAGATAGAAAAATTATAATGTTTATGGTTGAACTGGCCAAGAATAAGACCACACTTACCTTCTGGGGTCCCAGTTCTAAAGCCATCACTTTAGTTAATATGTCCAGGGCACCTTTTGTAGCGCCTACAGTAAAATGAAAAGATAAGAACCTACAATAGGATCTTTAACGGGAAGCCTGTCTGCTGAGGGGTTCAGGTCCCTATGCAAAGTGTGGACGTCTCTGGCTGAGAAGCAGAACAGAAGAAACACAGCCCTTCCTGCCCTGTGTCCTTGAGGGCAGACAGTAAAGAAAAACAACCTCAAGAACCGACTGTAATGTGCAAGCAGAGCCAATAGACTTGCAATTAAACAGTACTGACTCTCTGACAGATGAGACATCGCTAGTGTTTGGACTAAACCAGCAGGCTGCATGTCTGTAATGAATTATAGAAGAGCAGTAGCAATCTTACAGTACACGGCGTGGTTCTGCAGAGCACACTGCGAAGCTTGGCTTGAGATGTTCACTATGGCCCCAGGAGCTTTGCGTGCTATCATCTGCTGAGCGACAACCTGAAATCATTATAGCATAAGTGAGAAGTGAAAGAAAATTGCACCCAGTGTAGATGTGAGCTGAAACTGCCAACATAATACAGCCTTTGTATCCCAGTCTTCTCTTTGGAATAATCTGTATTTCACAACTATAATACTTAGTCCCTGTATCCCACAGCCCCCTTACACCCTGTGTGCCACCATGCCCACCTTGCAGCTGGTATATGTGAAGCTCCTGAATTTAAGGCTGACCCCAGAGGTGTGAGCACCCACATTAAAAAAAAAACTTTTATTTTAAGGTTTGGCTGTTTGAAGAGTGGGAGGGAATTTATGGACAAGGACATGGATAACAGATACTTAGATCATATTTTGAAAGCTCATGAACCAGGGACAAGCAGAAGATAATTATGGGGGCCGTGAGAGGGGTTTCCCACAATACCTAGGGTCTCCAATCAAGTCCTGGCCCATGGGCACTCCGAACGAGGAAGAGACATCAGAGGAACTGCAGCCACTCAAAATTAGAGCGACCAGTGCTTGCATTTCCTCCCCCTTCCCAAGGGAGCCCTTAACTGTATCCCACTATTCCCTCATCCCCACCAGGGTGGGAAAATACTAAGCTCTTGTACCTGGGACACATGTAGCACCGATTTCACGTTCACATCAAAGGACCTAGAAAATATAAAACATTCAGTTCCAAGAAGAAATGTGTACAAGGAAAGAGCCGATATCTATACGAACGAGAGAGCCAGCCGCTTTACTCCCAGCCCATAAGCCGCCACCTCTTACCTTCACTCACTCTTATTTCTTTCTCACCCTCGGCCCAATTAAATCATGTGCATTAGTGCATTACACTATGTCAATGTACATTATTTACAGCAGTCAGGATTGCAAACTGGTTCTCTGCACATTGGTTAAAGCTGAATCCTTCTAAAACCACAGTTTTGTTCTTTCCTTTACTTATCTCTCTTCAAATCCCTTTATTTCCAGAGTGCCTATACCTCTTAATGATGAAATTAAGATCCTAGGAGTCCTTGATAGCCATCCTACCTTTAAATCCCATATCTCATCGATTGTCAGGAAATCATTTTTTATTCTTTGACAAATCCGTCTTGCCAGATCTCTCTTTAACAAATCCTCAGTCTTTCTCATGGTTCATTCATTAGTACTTTCCCATCTTGATTACTGTAATTATATCTTATATCAGCTCCACAGATTACACCTTGTCCAAAATGCACCAGTCAGATTGATACACGGTGCTAAGAAATTTGATAGGGTTTCTCCACTTCTTCAAGCAGAGATTGGTTGCTCATTCAATATCCCTTTCTCTTTAAGATCACTGTTTCCACTTTCCAAATCCTCCACTCTGGTCTTCTCCTCTTCCTTTCAAACACCTTATTCCCTATTCCCCTATCCGCACTCTACGTTCCTCCCAAAAGCATCTGTTATAGTTACACCATAATTTCTTCAGGTTCAACATCTTCTTGCCAGAAGGTGAAATTAGGCCTTACCTGCTAATTTCCTTTCTTCTAGACCCACCAGACCGGTCAATATTTCTCAGTCTCCCTCTGCTGGTAGGCGTGCATAACCCAAGCGTCTTGACTGGTCTGGAGGGTTGCTGAGGAACTGCTTCATTTTCAGTTCTTGCACCCACTTTCTGGAATGATCTTCCCTTACACTTATGAACTGAACCCTCTCTTTTACGATTCAAAGCTATTCTTAAAGCCCATCTCTTTAGCAAAGCATTTTTGTCTTTTTCATTCTGAATATAGTTCTTCACGGTCGCCATCCCTCGCAGCGAGTTTTTTCCCTTTCACATTCATGTTAATGTGTCTTCTTTAATTAATTTCTACTCCTCCCTTGGATTTTATTAAAATTCCCCATGTCATTTTACTTTTACCTTTTGCTTCTATCCTAACAAGTCAAATTGAATTATATTAGGTTTGATTTGTTAACTGCTTATATATATTTGCGGTATATTAAATAATGCTGAACTGCGATAAATACTATAGCCCACATTGCTATATTGAGCCACCTTTCCTATACCATCTCTGACCTCATTCACCTCAATCCTCTTCCTCACAGTACTGAGGATACTATCAGTTCCTCCTTTCTGCACCAACCCAGGGTCAACTATCAGGTACATTTGACAGTCAATTTTAAACAGCAACAAAAAAACAATAGACCAGAACCCCCCCCCCCCCCCCCAAACAACTGTATATTGATAAGGTGTGAAGACTGTACTTATTCAGGTATTTCCCGCCTCATGAACAACTGAGAGGAATGGGAGCCCTGTGTTTCTAACTATGGGTAGGTTTTCTTTAGAGATATCCATGTAAAAGCACTTTCTTTTTCTGTCTTGGAGCAATTAAATGTTGTTTTCATTGTAAAGAACAAGCCCGTAAGGAGTACGTTGTCTCGGTTCTCGGCCTCCCTGGCTTTTGGTTCAATGCAAACTAAGGAGCCCTTTTACTAAAGGGTGTTAGAATCTGGGTTAAGCACATCTTTTTTTTTTTAATTTATAGACGTCTTTATTGAGCATTGCAAAATCAATACAACATCTACTCAGATTGGTGCAATAAAGTTATCTACATATCCATACAATCATCCAGTGAGTAGTTGACAGAAGAAACATCAATTAACTAACAATGCTAAAACAGAAGCATATGCTACTTCAAATTTTTAAATTTTTTTTTTTTTTTTTTACAGAAAATCTCCCTACCCCTTATCCTCCCCCCCCCCCCAACTTCCTTACACTCATGTACACACCAGTTAACCAGAACACTGTTTTAGAAAGGGTTAAGCACATCTTAATGCGGGACTTAATGTGCACGCTAAGCCCAGATTCAACGCCACTTTTTTAAACAATATTTTGTGATGCTGTTGTGTGCTAATGTTGCCATCAGTGCATGCTATCTCCTACAAGTTAACGTGGGAGCACTTCCCTCCTCCTGTTTAGAAGGCATAAGTACATAAGTATTACCATACTGAGACAGACCGAAGGCCCATCAAGCCCAGCATCCTGTTTCCAACAGTGGCCAATCCAGGTCACAAGTACTTGGCAAGATCCCAAAACAGTACAATACATTTTATGATGCTTATCCTAGAAATAAAGCAGTGAATTTTCCCCAAGTCCATTTTAATAATGGCTTATGGACTTTTCTTTTAGGAAGCCATCCAAACCTTTTCTAAACCCCACTAGGCTAACTGCTTTTACCAAATTCTCTGGCAATGAATTCCAGAGTTTAATTACATGTTGAGTGAAGAAATATTTTTCCCGATTCGTTTTAAATTTACTACTTTGTAGCTTCATCGCATGCCCCCTAGTCCTAGTATTTTTGGAAAGAGTAAACAAACGATTCACGTTTACCCATTCCACTCCACTCATTATTTTATAGACCTCTATCATATCTCTCCTCAGCTGTCTTTTCTCCAAGCTGAACAGCTCTTGCCGCTTTAGCCTTTCCTAATAGGGAAGTAGTCCCATCCCCTTTATCATTTTTGTTGCCCTTTTCTGTACCTTTTATTTATTTATTGCATTTGTATCCCACATTTTCCCACCTTTTTGCAGACTCAATGTGGCTTACATGGTACCGTAATCGGCGTTAACCAATTTCAGTATGAACAAATACAAGTTGTGATTAATATGAAGGTGATATTATGGTAGAGTGAGATACATGTATGGTAAAGACAATTGGGGAAAACTTAGAGAGGGGAAGGAAGAGTTAGGATATGTCCGTTACGTTCTTTGGTTAAGTTGTGTTGCAGATGTCCAGGTTTTTTATGTTGGGTTGGTGGGGTATGCCCTTCTGAACAGTTTTGTTTTTAGTGCTTTCTGGAAATTCATGTGGTCGTGTGTTTTTTACTACTTT